>NC_139240.1:50008066-51391311 GCF_977018435.1 Lepisma saccharinum
CGTGGAACAGAACACCGCTCTCATGAAAGCGCAGACGCAACGACAAAGCTGGATCCTTTCGGGTGTAAAGTATCGGGTTCTTCACGAACTCTGCGCTTTTAAGAGATGATCATTCAATACACATCCTGAAACATAGAAATCGGTAGAATGACTGTCAACCGCGTGCTAGTGAGTCAACTGGCGATGGGGAATCCGCAGTTGCCAGATTTCTATGGTTACTTTTCAATAATAACATTATGAAAAAAGATTGGGTATGGTGTAGAGTGAACAGATTCATAGAAGGGGAATTTTAACGTGAGCAAACGTTATGCGCGCACTTCTCTCCTCCCTTCCTTTAAAACTAAGAATCTAAGTTACAAATTTTTCACAATATTCCGAAATAATTGATGATATTCAGCGAAGAACTTCCCACACAATTAATTGCGCGAAATCACATCCGCCGCCATTTTTCCTGCGAACAGATCAGATCTTGCGGTCAAAACATGCCGGTTAAGCATTGTGCGTATGATCTTATGCCGAAATGATTCAACATGTGATTATCATGATCATATGAGGAGTGTGTACGTAAAAAATATCGCAAATTTTCTCATACGCGCTTTCCACGTATCTATTTGTCGGACTTCATGCGTACTCAACTGTTGCTTCCCAAAGTGCATTGCGTGATGACGTCAAGTTGAATATCATCCATTTGGGCGAACCATTGATTGATTTTCTTTATTCGATGAAATTGATGAATGGATACTCACAACATCCATGCCCAGGCCAGGATTCGAACCCGGGACCCCAGGCGTCGTAGCCCGATGTGCTAACCACGGGGGCCGGCGCGAACCATTAGGAATGGAGTACCGATGTCTACTCGGATTGAACAATCCATGGTTCATGTGGCTGGCTATTGGTTCAATACAGGTACAGTAGGAGTTGGGCAACTATAATTGTGATGAACTAGGCGCAGGAAGCTTTGCTGATGTAAAGGCAGATGGCTCTCTGAAGCAATGTGCGAGAATGTTGCCAAAATTGCAAGATATTTTCATTCCAATTTAAATTGATGTTATCTACATTTCGTTATTCTATACATGACATAACATTTAGCAATATTCATGTGCAAATGTAGTCAACTATTGAATGAGTATAATGCTAACCCACTATTTGTTGCGTACCTTCATGTATCCACTAGATTTTAACCCTTCGCTCTTAACGTCGTGAGCAACAGACTCATTTACCTTCAAGTCGCGATGATAAACGAAATTGTCGATTTAATCTTAATGAAAGTTTTTTCCCCCCTCGTATACTAATTTATAACGATTTTGCAAGCTTAAGAGACTGTGATAAAAGTCCGAGTCTATATTTTTCCCGACTTATTCTTCACTTTCTTGACTCTTGCCTGGCTGATTGATATCTACAGGTAAGTCTATACACTGGTCCTGATACTGGTTGTCTGTGACGCACTAAACAGTTGAAAAGAAAGAATGAACGAACTAAAAATTCCAAAGATAAGTAATATTCAACTGCCATGTAGACTTTTCTTTAGTGGTGTCAAATAGCATGCACTTTATGAAAATCCAAGATACGTCCCTACTGTGTATAAAAGAAAAATCCCCAAATTAGGTTTCTTTCTCATATCTCTTTGTTCGACGGAACCAGTGGTGCCAAGTTGTACCTTCCCGTTTGAGATGTGGATACCCGGATTACTCCAATCCAACAGCGTCTGGGAAACGGGCGGGCGATGATTGGGCTTCCCTGTTGAATGGAAATGCCCCCTAATTGAAAGTAATTAAGAGCTCGCATGTTAATTTTCTTCCTCGAGTGAGAGGTTGTTAATTTACAGGTAGCGAGTGCAAAAGGGAGGCTTGTAATGAGCTCTTGCCTTGCAATATTAATTGGCTTTGTTACGTGAAAAGTTTAATTACTTGTTCTCCCTGTTGAACAAGGAGCGTGAACGTACTCGAGGCGACGTGGGGGTAAGAGAATATGGCGGAGGCTTAACGGGAGGCGTGTAATTCTATTCCGAAAAAGAATTGAGGTTCTAATGGCGTTTTATTTCTTCCCTGGTCACGGAAACAGGAGTTTCCCTCCAATTTTGTGATTTGCCGAGGAAAATGCTTCGTAACTTCTCTTCTTGGCGCCTCACTAGGCTGCCGCCACAAACCTTTGCGTTCTCAAGAAACTCACCAGTCACTGTAAGAAAATGTCGTGTGGTGCGTCAGCCCATGTTGACAATTCAAGTAGATTTACCGTTGATGTTGCGAAGCACTGTGGTGGATTTTGAACTGTTAAGAGCTGAAAACGTATTCGTAAAGGTGTACCAAGCTATATTTTTATCGCAAACCTGAAAGTAGTTGTACAGTGTTGAATCCAGCCACTTTCTTCCGGGGGAAAATGAAACCAGACAAGTTAGAGACAAAAAAAATGTGTGGTTTCTCACCACCATGGAAGGATTAAATGTGCAGAGTTTCATCAAAATCTGAGAGCATTGGTTATAAAACCCCTTTTTCTTCATTGAATCAACATGGAATGAATGACTCATACTTGTTTAGACCATTTTCCTGTAAATAGCCAACCGTGGTCAGTATATGCAAGTTTTGTTTGTAATTTTTGGTGTTCACATGGATTTTTTTTTATTTTTTTTTTTTATGTATATGCATTTTGCCATGCTGTTTATGTCCTTGGCCGGAACAGAACTTTTTTTATATAAGCTGTGCTTCTTCTTTATTCTCAGGCCAGAACGTTAGTGGAGAACTCTCAGCAGAAGAACCACTCAGACGAAATGAACCTCCACTTTAGCGGCAAGACGGGTTCCCCGTTGCGGCTGGGGCCCCTGAAACCTAGTTCGATTCCCGGCCTGCGTCCGGCCAAGTACCACGAGAACAACATCGACCTGCTCAGCCCGTCCAGCGAAGAGAGCAACTCCCCGACGGAACTGAACTCCTACAAGAGGCTGGTGGACAAGCCGCCGCTCATCAAGAGGCTCACGATGGGCCTCTCTGGAGAGGACAGTTGCCCGCTAGTCACGTCCAGCCCCACCAGGCCGCTCTCCGGCGGGTACGTCAACGAGGCCGTAACCGAGAGCGAGACTCGGCACAAGGACTCCTCCAAGCAGCTGGATAATAGGGAGATAGAGACGAAACACATCGAAATCGACAACAAAAGGTGAGTTTTCTGACCTTTTTCCTTGTCTCTCGGAGTCTGCCCTTCGTTTTATTCCTCTATTGAACAATTTTCCTATTTTTTTCCGCGCGCTCTCTAAACTTTTCCTTATTTTTACCTCTCGAAGTTCTTCCTTCTTTTTTCCTCTCTTTGGAAATCCTTCCCTCTTTTATCCTTTCTCTGTAAATCCTTCCCTCTTTTCTTCCCAACTCTGGAAATCCTTCCCTCTTTCTTCCCCTCTCTAAAAATCATTCCCTCTTTTCTTCCTCTCTGGAAATCCTTCCCTCTTTTTTTCCTCTCTCTGGAAATCCTTCCCTCTTTTCTTCCCCTCTCTGGAAATCCTTCCCTCTTTTCTTCCCCTCTCTGGAAATCCTTCCCTCTTTTCTTCCTCTCTCTGGAAATCCTTCCCCCTCTTTTCTTCCCCTCTCTGGAAATTCTTCCCTCTTTTCTTCCTCCCTCTGGAAATCCTTCCCTCTTTTCTTCCCCTCTCTGGAAATCCTTCCCCCTCTTCTCTTCCCCTCTCTGGAAATCCTTCCCCCTCTTCTCTTCCCCTCTCTGGAAATTCTTCCCCCTCTTTTCTTCCCCTCTCTGGAAATTCTTCCCTCTTTTCTTCCTCCCTCTGGAAATCCTTCCCTCTTTTCTTCCTCTCTCTGGAAATCCTTCCCTCTTTCCTTCCTCTCCACTGGAAATCTTTCCCTCTTTTCTTCCTCTCCACAGGAAATCCTTCCCTCTTTTCTTCCTCCCTCTGGAAATCCTTCCGTCTTTTCTTCCTCTCCACTGGAAATTCTTCCCTCTTTTCTTCCTCCCTCTGGAAATCCTTCCGTCTTTTCTTCCCCTCTCTGGAAATCCTTCCCTCTTTTCTTCCCCTCCACTGGAAATCCTTCCCTCTTTTCTTCCTCTCTCTGGAAATCCTTCCCTCTATTCTTCCTCTCCACTGGAAATCCTTCCGTCTTTTCTTCCTCTCCACTGGAAATTCTTCCCTCTTTTCTTCCTCCCTCTGGAAATCCTTCCCTCTGCAAACCTTTCCCTCTTTTCTTTGTGTCAGTTGATACATTTTGTGTTCTGTGTAGATTCATCATGGACTTATTTTTACCCTAAATCTATCGCAGCATTTATTTTTGTAATCAACAAAATTATGTTCTAGGGTAGTTCCTTTTTAATTATAGGTTTTCGACGGATACGTGAAGGCAACATTTACAGCATAAAACTTAAATGTATTACAATTTCCTTTCATAAATAGAAAATACTGTTTGTTCCCAAGAATCTCCGTAGAGAATTTCAGGGAAATTCCTGTGCGATTGTGATTCTAATTGTAAATGATTTACAATTTACAAAAATAGGCCAATATTTTTCGAAAATATGAGGTTACAAGACAAATTTTCCCGCCTTTTTTCTGGCTCTGTCTGATGTGTACAAAAATTTTGAATAGTGGTACAAAAAGGTACAAAAATAGTGCAATATTTTGATATGGGTAACGTAGCCGAAACCGATGATGAGGTTCAGACGTTACTCTGTAACCCCAAAATTTATTTTTGTTTTTCGGCCGTAAACTGAGTGGTACAAAAATAGAACAAATGAGGTTTTGATGGTACAAACATATGGGGTTACAAAGTAACGGATCTCCTTCTCTCCCGCTGATCAACGTACCTGTAACAGGCCGTACCCAGGAAGGGGGCAAGGGGGCCATGGCCCCCCTTGGAGCCATGAAATATTGTGATGCAAACCTACAAAAATAACAAGGATAATTTTTAAGATTTTGCAAGAATTTAGATTTTTGTTCTTGTATAAATGAATGAGTTGTCTCTGGAGAGAGGCAGACTCCAGAACTCTGCAGTCTACTATGTTTAGGAAGTTTTGTTTTATAACCATTTATGCGAAGCTACTAAATGTTCCAATTTAGTCGGGACAGTTCACCATATTTACTCCCTGTTTTGACTTTCTTCGAACTGCAGTCTTGATGAGAAAATGTTCTCTTTTTGTGGTTAATTCACATTCAGACATGTTCTTCATTATAAGGATAATTCCATTTCAGCGTCCTGGGCGCTGAAATCTATAGCTACAACTCTGATAAGGAAATATTTCGAGACCATTATAAAAACATAACACAATAAAAGTATGAAAATGTAATTATCATTTTTAATAAAAAGAAATAATTAAATAATATCTAACACTTATTATAAACATTTCACCTATCTTCTAATTTCTTGACATTTTGAACCAGTCGTTATAGAAATTAATTTGCAAGTTTATAAATGTAGCAAATTAATTTGTTTATATATATTTTTAATTAATTAATTAAATAATTATATTGATATTTTAATTATTGACAGAGAGCTATGTCAGGACAATTTTATATAACATAACCAAGGTTTCAGGCTTGCCCCCCTCAAAAAAATCCTGGGTACGGGCCTGACCTGTAAGTATACACCTTGCTTCTCTGCATTTCGATCAATCCCCCAGGTGGCAGACGTGTCCATATTCAAGAAGTTTACGATCTTAAAAATCCAGTTTGTGATTAGAGAGGACATTACCGTGAAAGTTACAATACAAGGTTACCTCGAATAGCAGTACCTCATTTAGTATCCAAAGAAGGCGGTTGCAGTGGAATACCGTGTAGATTTTTCAGGAAAACATGAAATCATCATCTGCCCCTAATGTGCATTGCTTGTATAGAAGACGTGACTTGCAAGTTAATCTTCACGAATGAAGGTTAATCACATCCTTGGACATCAGTATGTGTGTGGTCCTTCCCCTTCCACGGTGCAGGTAATCAATCTAAATGAACAGTAAATTGGAAAGAGGGGGGGGGGCTATTTCGTGCAACAGCCTGCTCTTCCGTCAAATTGACGTCAAGTACGTACATAAAACGTGCTCATTTAGTGAACGAGCGATTGTTGGGCTAATGGCATCGTTTTTGGAAATATTGGCCTTTTTTCGTCAGTGTGCCGATGCAGAAGTAATTTTGCAGATGCGATCGTAAATGAATATGGTTTTTCAATAAAGATACAAGCTCTTCGGAATTCCTGGCCGTGTGAAGTTTCCAATTTTCAGCTTTTTCACACATTTTACTACACTGCACTGTTTCGAGTTTTCATGAATGTTCCATAGTTAAAAAACGTCAGCTGCAGGTCGACCAATTAGAAAAGGACTATTGATGTCTACGTGTATTCAACAATTCAGTGTATAGCTCGATTGGCTATTGGTTGACAAAAGAATGACAATACTGTTGCATAAAGAAACAATAGGAGTTGGATTAGCAAGTAAATGTAAAGAAATATGCGCAGGAAGCTTTTTCAAATTAAATTAGTCTGTATTAAATATTGATATCTAATTTATTAAGAGGAACCACAACAACATTATAGTTTCCAAACATAGAGCCGATCTCCGTAATGGAATTGTTAGCACAGCATAGGTCCCGGGTTCGATTCCCGGCCCGGGCATGGGTGAGTATCACTTCATCATATCACTCATCCTCGTCGTCACGATTAGCCAAAAGTGGAAGAAAAGCGACGGTAAATAACAGAAATCAAATCATATCAAACCTAACATAGCTGATATTATCCGCCATTGTCCCACTGAAAGTATTTGTAATCTAAATGAAAGCTAATATGATTTTACTCCGGGGGAAGGGAGTGGTACTATGTATCAAATATAAATGAATGGCTTATTGCAGAAAGGGACCTGAGTCACATTTTTGAGGTATCGGAGTTAAGTTTTTTATCTCCACTGTGTCTAGCAGCATACTGCAGGGGGGTGCATTGAGTGTTGCAAAATTAACTATTCATTATGTTGAATATTTGAGCTAACAACGGCACATTTCTTTCTTACACTATTAATATTATACGATTTTTCATTGTTTTTCTCAGAATTGTGCAAATGTAAAAAATGTACTTTTTGTCATTATTGTTCACCATGTATCTTTATCAAGAACCAAGAATATTTCAAAACTTAACGATCTATAAGAAATTGCAAGACAATTTGGATTGAATCAGCAATGGAGATAAGATAAATGCAATTAACAATCAAACTGAAAAATTAGTGCAACCACGAAAGTAACGTTTTAACACTAGTGTTTAATATAAAATGACTGTGATTGCACAAGTAATGTACAAAGTTATAAAATATTGTAGTATATCGAGCAAGGAAGGTAAAAAATCTTCATGCTAACTCATGCTGTTTCCTTTCTCTCACTACATTGCTTGAAATATTGCTATTGGCCACATTTCCGTGCTGACCTCAAATTTTGGGCAAGTTCAATCGTCAGACTGTGGGAGCTCGGCTTTCGGAATTGAAGTAAAAAAAAAATGTCTCCGGCTACAATTCAACCAGAGGCACGCCCTCTAGGATTAATGTCCCGTACCCACCCACCGAACATCAGTTGGATCTCCCAAGCTTTAGTCTGTGCCATTTCCATGCGCATTAATGGATCCTGCCACATCATCTTTCTTTTTCTTCTGTGCTTATCAGTACGTTGCTTCCTTCCCTTTTTCCGCTTCGGTTTTATTTCTGCGTATCTCCTGCCATTTCCTCCTCCACTTTCAACATTCCCTCCCGACTTTTCTTCTTGGTCGTTTTTTATGTATCTTTATCCCTGGAGAGACTCAAAGTAATGGATTGAACATAAAAATCTTTTTTAAAAGGAAAAAGATTATTGTCTTGCTCTCCTTATCACAGGATTATCACTCTTGAAAGCGAGACAGGTTCTGACAGTGGGTAAAAAGGTGAAACATTTTCGCGATGTTCAGTTGTTTGTGCATTAACTTCAAAGGTGTTGATACCTGCTTAAGAAACGTAGAATCTAACAATGGGGATTAAAAAGAGGTGATCGTACCCTTTAACGTATAAAGCTCACAATAAATATTCAAGTAACATAAAAGCTAAAGTCTAAAACTAGTAATAACACTTGGAGCAGCTTATAAAAAAGGACTATCAACTGACACTGCAAAAATCGTTAATACGCAGTGCTTCCACTAGATGTCAGTACTGACGCAGTTGCTTCATTCTCTGTAAATAAAATATATCCTAATATGATGTGCCGTGTATCAGTATTGAAAATCTCAGCTGTATGGGTTATGATGTATGTAAAGAATAGTATAAATGTTCTTTGTGTTCTGCAAGCTTGTTTGCTGCCTGCTGCCATTTTAACGCGCCGAGCGGTCGACACCAAATTACTGGGCTGGACATGGCCGTTTCTTTGTGAGTCCCCCTTAGTCAATATCGTCTATCTGATCATCACCGGGGGGGGGGGGGTTATGGCGCAGCCTGCGCCATCGAGATTTTTGGGGGGGATTTTTTCCCTTCAAATAATATAAAATTCAACATTTATATATTTTCCAAAATAATGTAAAAAATGTACACCTTAATGCATCATATTTAACCAATTAGATGATGAAAAGAAAGTGATTAGGGGTAATATCGAAGGTATGGGGAGGGGAAATATCCAACTCTTACATATTAGGCATTAATTGACACGTGGGTTCTGGTGGAGGGGATCTGAATTAAAAGTTGGAGAACAGTATCCAACTCCAGGTTTAGATTATGTCGGGTATTAGAGGAGGATTGAGCATTAAATTGAGGGGGTATCCAATTCTTGTGTATTACTATTGTTGCGGAAATTCTGGTGTGGAGACTGTGAATTAATTTTTTGTAGGAGGCAATATCCACTCTTCAGTATCAACAGTAAGTCTGAAATTGGCATAGAAATTTTGGTGTTAGGGTTGAGTATTAAATTTAAAGGGGGGGGGGGATAGGAAGCTCTTGATAAAGTGTTAAATCTTAGATTGTCAAGGGATTTCTGTAGTGAAGAGATATTTCGAATAAATTTGGAGACTGTATTTAGCGACCCCGAACGTGCCAAAAGAGAAGCTGGAAAATACTAAATATCTCGGTATCCTAAGAAAGTATTGATACCCCATTAAATAAATATTCTTGAAAGCGTGCAAAGAAATGGATGTAAACATTTTCTTGATCGCTTCGCTCGCAGTTATCTTTTGCGATGATGCGTGTTTGGCGCTATACTGAGCTGAATGTGAAGTTTTATTGTATAGCTGCATTACAAGACATGAGCGATATTCTCGTTATTCATTAATAACATCACATCTTATAATATAATGCTTAGTGTTGGTATACTGCCTACATTTAAAGCAGGTGCATCATTTGGAACAAAGTATATATCGAATCCGCATCCCTAACTTCTTGTCAGAGGGAAATGTTACTTTAACAAGTTAAATTTGCACTGAAGATAAAATCAACGTAATTAATGTTATGGGATACTAAAAAAAATTATATTTATCCCCAGAGAACGGAGGGACGGGGGGGGGGGGTGAGTTCTTTCAAACAGGAACTTATTATCGCCCTTAGCTTAAGAATTTCTAGCTAGGGTTCTGTAATGTATCGTGAAATAATAATTAAATCGATCATACGGCTGGAGCATGTTATTTGGTTGGCCAAGGTTGAATTTTCTATCTTTATATTAAGTTGTGTAACAATCTGTGTTAATACTCAAATTGTAAGTTTTATAAACCCACTCACAAACACTATTTATATGCATATTTACATAATTAAATTTACTACATTTAACCAATCAATGTTCTAGCTTTAAATTTTTCGAAAATCGAAGAATAAAAAAATAGACAATTTAACATGGTATTTAATTCAAGTAGACATCAATTATTATGTATTTATCCACACTATTTTGGGGGATTATGATGAACGATTTTAGAGGCGGTCTTGAGTGAGGGCACCCCTGTTTAGGGAGGAGGGGCAGATCAAATATAGTGTTAAGTAAAGCTAAGAAAAAAGTTACTTTCGGTAGACACGTTGTCGTAATTAACTACTTTGTGGGGATTACGATATGGTAAGTATTCCACGGTCCAAAAATAAGTGTTTATTTACGTTCAACCAATTCACTAGGTATTAATTGAACTGCAAAATACCCAAAAAATGCGATGTCCGTAGAATGAAAATATTTGTTTTACTTCTATTTCCACCATTTCACACGTGGAAAAATTGCTTTAAAGACTTTCACTTTGTGGACATGCACTTTTAAAGACATGCACTTTCCTATGCAGTAATAAGACAAAAAACTATTTTTAGCCTTCCTTTTTGTCAGTGTAAAAAATAATGTTAGTTTTCACTATGACTGTCTTTTGTTTTTCTTTCGTTAGTCCCTTTTTCCCCTTTTCGATAACTTTGATTACGTCGGATGGTCTTAAGTTGGTTTTAGGCCAAGATTATCGACATGTTTGAAGAAAAAAATACTTTCTCTTTCAAAGAGCACTGGGATTTCTTTCTTTCCCGTTGTTTGCACTGTCTACAGCAGACTATGTAAACTATAAGCCAATGTAATCTTCGTGTAACTTAGAGTCTACGGCACATCACTACCTACATATCAGTGTCACTCCCCGCCGCCTTCTCTGAAAAAATCCCGCAGACGCGCAGTCATTGTCGGAAAACGGACTACTGTTATGCCTAGTATTGTCTTGAACCCCCCCCCCCCCAATACTTTTATGAACTTCCAAACTCTGGTTATTATTACTCAGGTCAATTTAATTTTCCTTTGTTTGCTAGCTGCTTATGAATTCTATTTTTGTCCGCAACAAAATCTCACGCTCCCAGCTGGAAGTTCAAACTTTTTTTTTTTTAGCCTTTCAAAAAAAAAGCTACACAGTACATTATTCCAGGACTTCGTAGAAGTTCACCACATGTTATATGTCGTGGCAGTGGATTCCGAAGTTTCATTTTTATCTCTCTCTCTCTCGTAAATAATTTCTTTCTGGATTTTTGCTTCCACATTTTCTAACGTGACATTATTGTGCTCTGTCGTTGACAGGTTGTCCCAGAACTCACCAGCCAGCGACGAGTTTAAGGCGAAGCGCATTTCGCAGATCAGTTCGTCGAGTTCTGGATCATGTCCGCTGCCGCCGACAGATAGCAGCACGCACAGTTCCACTCCCCCGCCATTGCCCGAGAGGACTGACAGCCTCAACAACAGGTCGGAGGAGGGGGAGCTGAGGGCGGCGCCGTGGTTTCAAGCCGGGATTCCCAGGTAAATATCCTTTTTTTCATGTCATAAATATCTTATGATCAATTGGAGCTAAATGCCCCAAAGAAGTGATTGTAACTATTCAAGTGAATGCACATTAGCTGAAAAAAAAAAAAAACACATGCAATGCTGCAATACGCAAATGTCCATTTTTTTATATTGGTGCTGACGTTCTGAATATCCAGTACACATCCATTGGATATTCTGTGGATCATTTTTGGATATGTTCTGGACATCAGCTCTATGTGGTTCACATGAACGAGTTGTCATTTGGACTTGATTCTGGGTAAGAAAATTATATATTCTGGACCAGAACTGGACATTTATTACAGACATTATTTGGATATTTTTCCCGTAGATATTAGATGCGAATAGGACATTCATCAGGGTGTCTACCAGTCAAGAAATCAAGAGATAGGTCAAGAAATTTTGTTATTTTTTACAGTACAGTGAATTCACATTGTCATTTGAACTTCTTTATTTGATTGTGGGTAAGAAAATTATATATTCTGGACCAGAACTGGACATTTATTACAGACATTATTTGGATATTTTTCCCGTAGATATTAGGGTAAATGCTCTAGTAATGGACACCTTAGGAAATAAATTATTTATTATGGACGTTTGGTTAGGCTATAGGCTACCTATGTCCTGAAGCACAATGGACTCCATTGGTTATTGGCAAGTAAGGCTGCACCTGATTGAGCTTCAAAGTACCATTTATTATGGAGGGAAAAACTTTTGTGAGTGTACATGTGTGTGAACTTCATTTGAACTTGATGCATGAGGTGTGTATCCAGTTACATCCATGTAAACATTAATTATGAATACCTAATTTTTCTATTCCATGTGATTCTAAAGACAGTAACACATATATTGGACATTTATTAAATGTTAAGTATCCCCGAAACATCTGAAATTCCTTTATTTTCTTCTTTTTCACATTGGTACTTACGTATTGTGCATTCCTAAGGATTCTTAAAGGTGCCATTTCGTTTTTTTTTCACGCAAATAATCTCAATTTTCGACATATCGAGTAATTCTTGTTTGTTTGTTTTTGCTTAGGCAAACATAGTTAAAATTGTCATGTTATTGGAGAAAAAAAGGTGAGGTTGGAAACACTGACAGGGGGTTACATCATCGAACGCACGCAACATTTGATTCACGTAGTGGAAGGACATAGAGGCAAGAGCTTTCGTGCATTGGAGAGACATTAATCTTCAAAAATACATGATTTACCGGCGAAATAAATTAAGGGATGGGAAAAAACACTTCCACGACCTTTCAAAAGTGTACGGAAAGTCAGTTCAGTAAGTACTTTCTCCTGTAAAATTGAAGAAATACGTTTCGGGGATACTTAAATTTTACCGGACATTTTATTTGCTTCACACGTAGAAACATGTAGTGAGAAGCATTACTGAAGCACTAACTCTGAACAATTTTCAAAGATGGTCACCTCAATGTCCATCATACAAGCATTGAAAAATACAGCCTTTTTAGTAATGGACACAGGGTGACCACCTGCCAAAATCCCAAGTAACCAAAATTGCTGAAAATGAGGGTACTTTAGTATTATATGGACCACCCAACTTCGCATGAACGAAGGTAAGTCCACTCCAAATTTCTTGCAATATCTTTATTAGTGTCGGAGTTATGACCGAAATACAGGGTTCTGCCCCAAGTGAAACACCCGCTTTATACACATATGTCTGCATGGGACTTGATATGCCCATTTCTGGTTCATAAATGTACTTTTCACATCTAAAATCTGTGGGGAAAATATCATCCACTCAATGTCTACAATAAATGTCCAGTTCTAGTCCAGACAGATCCTTGGTAAGTAGAGTATATTCCGAATTGCACCTTATTCCATCATGTGCAAACACTGTAGTGTTCTTAAAACTGAGTGAGAGACAAAGAAGCCAAATTTCACCTACGTACATTGCTCACCTAACTCAAAGAGCCATAACACAATGTAACCTTTAGTCATTTAAACTAAATGTAATTAAAATGCTAGACATGATCTCAATGTTGCTACTTGTTTTGTTACCTTCAATAGGGTGTTTAAAAAAAGGGCCCATTGCTCTCCCTATCAAACTTGTGGATTTTCCCACCAAAATATCTTCTTTCATTAGAATACCAATTTAGAGACCATATTTTGCTCCCCAAGATGTCTAGAAGCAACAATATATAATAATTAACATGCGACTAAATAGGCATAGGCCTCCTCAATGGCATAGTAGTAATGTCATTGCCTTGTTAGCAAGGGTTCCCAGGTTCGATACCTGGAGGAGGCACATTGCACAGTGGTTTGGATTCCACTTTAAACTGTAGGTTCAAGGACGGATTTAGGGGATCCGGACCCTCCCCCCCCCCCCCCAAGATTTATCAAGAACTAAAATTAAGTAATGAAAATATATTATTTTAGCCTTTGTTGTATAATTTCTTCTGAACTTATTAGAAGACAAGGATTATATTGGGATCATACGGCTTTGAACGACAGGAAGGACATATTTAGGGGTCCAGACCCCTCCCCTCAGCCGAAATACTTATTAAGTACGAAAATAAAATATAATGAACATATACTAGTTTAGCATTTGTTGTATAATTTCCTCTGAACTTATTGGAAGACAAGGATTATATTGGGATCATACGGCTTTGAATGACATTACAAAGAAGATTTACACTACTACTCAAAATAATATGCATAAAATATTAATCAGAAACTTACTTCTCCAACTACATGTAACATCATTTTTGTTATTCGATAAATATTCAATTATTCATCTATTTGACATTAATTTCATTGCCAGGGCACTTGTTTTTATGTAAATTATTCCGATCTTAACTACAGATAAGCTACGTAATGAATATGCACTGTTGTATCTATTCTTATACAGTATTTTTACCTAATTGTGTAATAATAACTTATTAATTTATGTATTGTAATTAATATTAATTTTATTTAATATATTTTTAATTTAAACATTATTATTATTCCTAAGACACTTGGTTCGGAACCCCCCCCAAACATATTTCTAGATACATGCCTGTGTAGGTCCAGTCCTGATTAGCCTATATGTGAATAAAGTGGACTTAAAAACAACAATTCAATTCCTTGGCACATAAGGGAGCTTTCAGACAAGATGAATTAGGGGGGAAAGTCTAGACACCCCCTCCCCGAAAGACAAACTTACATACCAATACTAAAATTAAATACTCAAAATATACTTGTTGAACATTTGTTGTATGATCGAGTTATTTATTTATGCCAACTTACAAGATACAAAGATTAGGTTTGGATTCAAGATTTATGCCCACTACTACTTAGTTTAATATGTATAAAGTATTAATCAGGGACTTTACTTTTCATTAACTCCTTTTTTGTTATTCAGTAAATATTAGATTTATTTTTTACATCAATTCCCTCGCTAGGACAGTTGTTTATATTATATTTTAGCGATCTTTACAACACGTAAGCTAGATAATGAATATGTGTGCTGTTAAATATCTATCCTTACACTGTCTTTTACCTATTCATGTGATATTAACAATTGTAACTAATTTACCTATTTTAATAATAATAATTATTATGAATAGACTGATTAATTGTATTAATTATAAACATTGTCATTAATTATTATTATTATTTGCGAGACACTTGGTTTAGACCCCTCCTGAAATATATTTCTAGATATGTGCCTGCTTTCAGACCTAATATCAACATACTGAGGTGATAGGACACTATTGAGGATACAGCCCAAGTGACACACCAGCTTGTTGCGCCATTCTGTTATTCTCATTATTTCTGAAGCTTTGTCACTTTGCTTCCTAAATGATCCCACCTCTAAACAATTAATTGTCAAATTGCAATGTAAAATAAATAAAGAAAATGGCCATCCCTTCCGCCACAAGAGAAGTTCGTTAATCCATCTGCAGTTAGGGCTAATCAAAGCGTACCCATGAAACATAGTGCCCCCAACACACATCTCGAACTAACTCTTTTTGTCTGTTCTCTCCATGGTCTGTTGCTTGTTATCATGGAGATTTCTTCCACAGTTTGAGCCATGGTGTCGATATCATGTCTACAGTATTTTTTTTATTATTATTCAATAGGGATGTTACCCTATGAGCAACCTTCCTCCTTTCTCATACCAACAATAGCAGAGTTACAGTTTAAGGGTTTGGGGCGCAGTTCCACATAAGGTGTATATTTATTTCAACTGCATCAAAATGCATGCAACTAGTAATCAAGGGGTCCCGGGTTTGACACCCGGTGGATGCACATAGTGGTTCGGATCCCATTTCAAACTGTAGGTCCAGTCCCAATTAGCCTTTCTGTGCATAAAGTGGACTTAAAACACCAAATCAATCAATCAAAAATGCACGCTACTGTTAGGAAAAAGAGAACAGTGGGTTGTGGGTTATGGAGCTCTCTCTTCATATGTTACTCTCTTTTTTTTAAAAAAAAAAATCAGTTCTTTGTAGTATGAGAACTCTCATACCACAGAATACTGCAAGTCAGTAGCAACAATAGATAAATTTACCACAGCAGGTTGATTTGAATGGTTGTTTTAAGTCACTTTATGCACTATTAGGCTAATCGGGACTTGGCCTCCAGTTTAAAGTGGGATCCAAACCACTATGCCTCACCACAGCGAGTGTTGCTCATCCAATGAGGTTTTCTGGTCACCATGTTAAGCAAAGATATCTCTGTCCAGGACTGTCCTAATTCAAAATAGTTTGGTCATTTTAATTTTTGTGTAGCAAGAAATTTTCTACAAATAAAGAAGTTAAGTTTTAAATGCGCTTCATTTTGATATACTGGGAGTTAAGAGTAGAAATTTTGTATTAAACCAATAGGGAAAGGGTCATGTTTTGAACTAGATTAATGTAGAAAAATCTATTAGAGTATTGTCATTCATGTTTATCATTTCTTTGTTACCATCTTTCAGATATATTTGGAACTGAGTAATTTGTTTCTAAATGTTACTATATTATTATCAGTACAGATACCTTGTAAGGTAGATAAGGTTTATTCATGATCTTATTAAAAAGTGTGTTTTGACAACCTGCACATCTTATGGCAAATGAAAACTCTTTAACTTAGTATTTAAACAGCCCAAGGCAATAAATAATGACACCAATAAACAACCATCGGTTACAGGGTGATAAAATTGGCCAGTTCCTGCTTCTAGTCTCGGCTATGCATGGGCAGATCTACAGATTGAAATATGACAAGTAAATGGTTAATTTGACAACCCGCAGGCTGCATTTTGCTTATTGATGCCAATGCTTAAACAACACAAGATTGTGGCCACCTTGTGATAAAATAGTCCTGGGCTCAATTCTTCATAGGGACACATTATTAGAAGCATGCTTATTTCGTTTTTCATGGAAACACAAAATGTGAAATAGAACACAGCAATGTTCTTTTTTCATGTTTATGAAGTATTGTCATAAAATGATGTGAAATGATCTGCAAAATAAACTCTTAAACATGAAATTTAGAGTTTATCTAAATTTGCATATGCAAATTACGGAAAATTTATTAATTTTGGTGTAAATATTAGAGAAACAAGATTGACTCCTTTACACAGGAGTAAATACTTTGACAATTACATAAATGTGCTATTAGAAGGGAATAATTTATTTTGTGTAATACATATAGTTTTTAAATGAAATTTAGGGATATATTCTCCATTTTAACACCAAACTGTCATGTTATATACCACTTTTGAACTTAAATATGTGGTTCTGTGCATTATGTAGGTTAACTTGAACTGCTCACAGACTTAAAATAAGCTTTACAAAACAAAGCTATAATAATCATGTGTCATACTGCTGTTGACTGGAGACTCATGTCAGCTTGTTTCGTAGAACAGTGCTTACATGTTTTTCTGTGTTGTAGGGAAATCGCCTTAGAAGTTCTCGGTCAGGAACCTGTAGGAGCCTTCATGGTGCGAGAGAGTACAAGTAAGCCTGGTTGTTACGCCCTTTCCCTCAGAGTGCCACGCGATTTTCAACCTTCTGGCATCGCTCATTATCTGATCATGAAGACTAACAAAGGTTACAAAATCAAGGTAAGTCATAATCATTTGAATGTGCAGTCTTGATTTCAATAAAATAGGTAAACAGGAACAAAACCAAACAGTGTGAAGATAAAGGAGGTGTTTACATTTTGAGAATGTTGTCTTATCTCCATATCAGGATAAAGAGGAAGGATAGAAGCATGGCCTCCGGAGGGAGGGTCGAACAGGTCCATCAACAATTTGTTTTGACTTTCTTCATTTCAAGTAACAAAAAAAATACTTTGTTACTTTTTTTTGTTAGCAACAGAAGTAAAGTTCAGTTAGTTCTTATTCAAACAGAATAATGAAGTAAAAAATGCATTAAATCGAAAAAATTGAGAGTAAAATTATATATATATGTACTGATATACTGAAACAGTATATTTCTTCATCTTCTGCCATTTAAACCAAAGAATAATTGGTTTCAAAGTTTTCAAAATTCCAAAAAATTAGACTTTTATGTGAGAGGGCACACAACAAACACTATGGAAAGCTTTTTTTTTTTTTAACAAGGTGTGTAATTGTAAATAATAGAGTAACTATGGATTTCGGCATGCTGTGTGAAATGTAAAAAACAAATAACAAAAAAAACAGTTTTTCTGGATATTCACTCAATTTGGTGGATTGAGTAGAAAAGTCACACCAAGGATACAATAATAAAATAACAAAAATAATAATGAAAATTACTTTGGGATTAAATTTGATTTATTAATTATTATTTTATAATAAACAGCATGATAATAGTAATAATAATTACTAATATGAGTGATTTGGTTCATTTTTACTTTGCTTTTCTGCCACTTTTGGCTAATTGTGAAGATGAGGATGATGAAATTAATGAAGGGACACTCTCAAATAACACACATGCCGGACCTCTAATATACAATAATTATTATTATTGTTATTTCTACTGTTCAAGTTCTATCCATTGCTTGACCCCCTACAAACATTTCTGATGATGCTCATGGATGGATGGAAGTAAAAAAAAAACTCATGACTCTCAGTAAAATGGCAGGTATTGCTGTTCAGTACATGAAACTTTTGAGAGCCCTTTCTGGCATTTTATCTTCGTGCTGTTTCGTGTTTTGCATGAGGTGTGTTTTCACATTTGGAGCAATAGTATTATTCTTCGTCCACGCTAAGAGCAAAGTTTGTGTAAACAAAACTGTGATTTCGGGGTCATTTCTCCCATGAATATATTGGTCGTAGCTGTACAGTTCATAATATAAACTCCTGCAGCTTCAATATAGCAGCTATGTTGAGTGCTATGGCTTTTTCACATGTGCATGATTCCCGCATGGCTGCCATTTGAACAAGCAATATAATTTCCCAAGATGCCATTTATAGTTGTTTTACACAACTGAAATCACTATCAATGATGGAGAGTAGAATAAAAATAACTGTAAAAGCAAAAATCCCCATTTCTCAAACCAGAAACGCATTAAAATGTTTACACATATAGATCTGCATTCCATATAGATTTATTTCAACATACTAATTTAGATATTTTTTCTGTCCAGAGAGTTGGCAACACTGGTCGACACCCATGCGGTCTGATAACCACATTATCTTCCATGTTGTGGGGGATGGAGAGATTGGCAGCTTCATAATTATTGACCCATTGTTTCAAATTAATGAGCTATCAGGTGGTCTTGTAAAATGACCATTATTCTGTTAATACACGTATATAGAAGTACACAAAATCATTATAAATTTCTACAATAATAATGAAAATTAAGAGCTTAAATTGCATTGATTGTGGTGCTGTTTCCCAATATCCTGACGATGTTAACAACATTCATGTGGCGGCTACAAGCACATAATTACTAGATTTTGTAATAATTAAAAAAGAGATACATTTTAGCTTGCATCAGTATTGTTGACTTAACGTCAACGTGTACCCTTCCTTACCTTTTTAATGTGTTTTGTTTGTTGTGTGCAGGTCCCTTTAAAACCTTGCACTTTTAAGGCTCAGCTGGGCCTTTGGCTGACACCGGGGCAGCTGTTTTCAAATAGTTCTCTCCTTTCAAAAAACCTCTAGGATATTCCAGAATCTGAAAAATTACATATGCTTAAAATTTCTTCTGGAGATTTGCTTTTCCTCTTGCCTAGATTTTTCAATGGTTTCATGACTACATAAGTCGATCACTGATAATTGATCTAACTATTGATAATATCTAGACCAATGGCGTATGCTGAATCCATGATCTGGGCTATGTCAGTATGTCACGTGGTCCTAGGCTTTGAAGGAAGGGAGAAGAGTAGGCTCGCGTAAACTCCGTGTGTAAGTGGTTAGACACACCCATTTAATCAATTTTCTTCAAGAAGTCACTTTGTCATGCAAGTGGCAGCCAGGTTGCTAACTCGTTAAAAAATCAGGTTGCCAACTTGTAAAAAATCAGGTTGCCCCAGAATCACCATCATCCTCTCACTGAAATGAATAATCCTATTTACAATTTCGGATCATTTTTTTCTGTATTGTATTCTCTAGGCTTCAGGCTTCACAGATGGCCTAGCTAGCCCAGAATATACGCTTCTGATCTAGACAACAGTGAAAGCAATGTTCCAGAAGAAATTTTAAGCGTAGGTAATATTTCAGATTTTGGAATATCATAGCGGTTTTTTGAAAGGAAGGGAAATTTCGAAAATAGCTGCCCTAGCATTGACCAAATGTCCAGTCTAGCCTTAACCTTTATCAATAAGCTTTTTACATCAAGGATTTTAGATAAGGGAATTTTTCCACATTTTTTCGCAATGGCCATATGGGACAGGTAAAGGTAAAGTTCCCCGTGTATATAGCACCATGCCATAAAGGCACATTTAGGGGATGTGGGGGTAGGGCCCCACACATTCTCGATCTTCGCCATTTTCACAGGTGATGTGATCAGCACCATGCTCTGGCTGCCTTTACCCCCAGGTACCAATTGATTTGATGCTGTGTGAGCCCCAGTCACTTTATGCACCCATCCCGGGAATCGAACCCGGGTTTCCCACATGCCAGTCAGACAACCGAGGTCATATGGGACACAATATCAAATAAAATTAACACATTCATTCCTTTTTCTTAGGCTCACTCTTGCACCTTTTGAAACTTTGAATATACAGGATGGCTCAATAAGTCACTTAACACCCCCAGTAAAAGGCCACTGCGGCATGGAATTTGAAATTGGCGATGACCAATCGTTATCTGGCCAAGGGGGAACCACATTGACGCCACCCACACGGTCGGCGGCCATCTTGATGTCCGCCATCTTGAATTCAACTTCAGAATTTTAAATGGGAAGGGGGTCGTGCGACATATCAAAATGGGCTAGAATTTCACGAGAAATGCAATGGTGAAGGTTTTTTCGACGTATCTTTAACCAGTAAAAAGTTATGACTGAATTCTTGTACCAATTTGCTCCTTTTCGAGGTGTTAGAAAAATGCCTTAAAATTTGTTTAGCACTTCGGTAACGGATCGAGATCAAAGTGACGTCTAGGGAGAGACGTTCGCATGCCATTGCACTTTATTTTAATCGGATACATCCATGAAGAGCTGTGCATTATGAATGGTTGTCGCGAATAATTTACAGTGTGACGCTTCCATTGAATTAAAAGTCCTTCACAGTGACAAGGCTAATGTTTATGTTCATAAGGAAGTTTATAAACAGAATATGTGACCCTTGTCATCTGATAACTAACTTTGGACAAAAACTGGTTCATAACGTTCCCATAAGTGTTCTGGTGTTCTTCCCTATTGAAAAAACTCTGTAAAAAGTACCTTCTTCCATAAGTAAGGATGAAAAAACTGTTTATTTAACAAATCCAAGTAGCCCTAAGCATTTAAGGTTCCGTTGATGGAAAATTGACTAACCAATCGTGTTCCACACAGCATGCCACACCATTAACTTACCAACACTAACCATTCAGCTTTGATCTGTCGAAAATGGGTTATCAGATAAAAATCATCGAATATTCTGTTTATGAACATAAACATTAGCCTTGTCACTGTGAAGGACTTTTAATTCAATGGAAGTGTCACACTGTAAATTGTTCGCGACAACCATTCATAATGCACAGCTCTTCATGGATGTATCCGATTAAAATAAAGTGCAATGGCATGCGAACGTCTCTCCATAGAAGTCACTTTGATCTCGATGCATTACCGAAGCGCTAAACAAATTTTAAGGCATTTTTCTAACACCTCGAAAAGGAGCAAATTGGTACAAGAATTCAGTCATAACTTTTTACTGGTTAAAGATACGTCGAAAAAACCTTCACCATTGCATTTCTCGTGAAATTCTAGCCCATTTTGATATGTCGCACGACCCCCTTCCCATTTAAAATTCTGAAGTTGAATTCAAGATGGCCCCCGACCATGTGGGTGGCGTCAATGTGGTTCCCCCTTGGCCAGATAACGATTGGTCATCGCCAATTTCAAATTCCATGCCGCAGTGGCCTTGTACTGGGGGTGTTAAGTGACTTATTGAGCCACCCTGTATATTAAAAGCAGTAGAGGTTTCTTAAAATGACAACAGCTACAGATAAAAGTAACACAATTAGATGCTCCATCCTTTAACTTCACACGATATGTCAAAGTGATTAATTTAGGGATGGTTCCATTTCATTTGACCATGGGCCCAAACATCTTAAATTGCTATTTTGTGTTTCAGACACAGTTCTCATCACATGCAAACAAGAATGGCGACCATATTTTCACAAGTTTGTGGAACCAATGCAGTTCATAGAAGAATTCTGTATGCTCCTCAGACAGTAAATATCAGTTAATTGATTCCCAGCAGAAATTTCTTTCCTGTATCAAGCAAGCATTGACAGGCTTCCACATGATTTACCCAACAGACTATCATCTTATTCTGGTTATTACTACTTCTAAGAATGCTAACAACATTGTTGGTCCGTCTTTCAGAAGTTAAAATTTGTATTATGGAACCTTTCAGATGAACACTTTTAAATAAAATCAGTAATATTTAGGCATAAAAAATCTTGACTATTCATATTAATATAATTTTTAATAAGGTTTGAGTGTTTTTTTATTAGTATGATAAGCCTGGTAACATGGACAATTCCAAATTGACTGTTGATATTCGAGAGAAAGAAATTACATGTGATTCAATTATCTCTTAACAGATATTCAGCATCATGCCAGTCAATAGGCTGAACAGGCTGTAGCATAGGGTGCAGGATGTCATGGAGGCAGATTCACCTGTTGACTACTGCTGTTACACACACACAAATTATTCTCCTTGCCATATTAATGTTTTTGCATTTGAATACTGGGCGAAGCCAGGTGTTGGACGATTGCGTAAGCAAGCTTGCCTGAGCAAGAATCCACAGGCCTCGAGACCTGCCAGGTTTTCTCTTTACCCGGGACCTAGGAGACACATGATACCCAATGTAGTTGCTTCAGGTCAGACGCAAGCACCACTGTCAGTGTTGTCAACTGCAATTAAATTTCACTATGCATGGAGACATTTGAATTTATGTTAAGTCACAGGGGCCCTGAGGTTGTATAACTGTTAGATTTTAAACTTCGCAAATTAATACTTTTCATTAAGAATGTTTCATTATTATGTCAAATCGACAACCACATATTCTCCAAATATTGGTATTTGATCCAAGTCACCCTTTTGAAATGCTAATCTTTCCCCTTATGATTTTGCTGCATTTCAGTCGTTAGGATGAAACAAAAGGTGAGGTCTCACTTATCGCACAATTCTCAAACACATTTTTTGTTTCCCTGCCCTTCATCTTCTGATGTAAGTGCGGCTAGCTTTACAAACGTGCGTTGTTCCAACTGGCTTCGGATTCCGAACCGAAAAGTTTTTGCACAGTTTATTGTCAGGCACGTGGCATATGAAGCAGTTATTGTGAAGCATCAGTTGCTTTTTGTTGTTCCATGCCCTGGCATACGCGGGGATGGGAGGAGCTGATGGGGATACACCTAGTCTCGAAATTTTGAGAAAATCAAAACTTTCAAATGAAAGCAGAAAGAAAACGTGGGAAATGAAAACTTCCTTTAACATGACTTCAGCAGCTTTAAAAACCAGGGTTAAAAGTGGTGATTGCAAAAAACAAATAAAAATTGTTTATTCCGCCCCTGCCTAGAAAGAGCTATGTGAAACAGACTTTAACAATTTCAGAGTCCTCTGAAAAAAATCCTGGATACGCTAGCAGTTTCAAGTGAGTGTATGTGTGTGTGGGGTCATTGTAAATGCAAGGAAGAAAATCACCTGTAGCACGCATCTTTGTAAAGTCACGAGCCGCCGCTGGAAATAGATGTCAATATGCAAAAACCTTTTGTAGTATAAATACTGATTTTATCACATATTTTATGGACAGAATGTAATGGTTAAATAAGTGCTTCATCGCACCTAAATTCAGGATAAAATTCCCGTTGCTATTAAATTAACAAAAATAAAACAACCGATCTTTGTGCCATTCAGGGGATAGTAACACTAACCAAGTCATGAATTGTATAACTTGTCAAAAAAAGGAGAGTATATCTTGAGCAATAATTCGTATATTAGCAAAATTGCACCAGAGAAAACCTCTAGCAAAAGTTTTCAAAGTTCTTCGTAAAATAGTTTAATGTAGAACACTAGCCACAGAATGTTCCAAAAATGTATTTACCATGGCAGTTTTTACGTAACTGCTTCGTACTCCCGTTATACTGGTGTGAATAATACAAATGTTTTCTATCACGGAACAAATATCTGCAATTTCAAATTGATTACACATGAACATTTCACATGATCAATCTAGATGTGCAAGGCCTGCCAATTACCTGTGGGCTTTTGATGCTCGATGCTTCAAAACCCACGCAGGCAATTCTTACTCGCTGACTCGCCAAGTGGGAGGAGGAGGAGGATTAGTAAGCGAAACTGGTCCACGTGCAGCACTCTCCACACACATATCACACCCCTCTCAACATTGGGGTGGTCTGTAAGGGCCCTTTCTGAAGACACCCAAATGTGAACCTTTCTTCCACATAGTTCACTGCATTTCAGACTAATGAGGCCCTGGTGTCTGGACTCACGGCCAGTATAATCCTCTGTGGGGATCGTTTTGTACTGTGTTCATGTATGTATGTGTGTTTGTTCTTTCACCATCACCTTATCCTTGTGATTAGTAGGGTGGCTACTCGCTGGGAATTCCTGGAATTCTGCGTGAATTTTTCTCCGTAGACATGAAAAATTGCAACTTTTATTAATCCAAGTCCCGTTGAATTTATACGTATTTATAAATGCTCTGAGGCAAGTTTTTCACAGTATGTGTTTTATTTTTATCGAGGAGGGAAAATAAAACAGAATTCTCTGTCCCGTTTACTTTTCTAGTGTCTTTTGCAGAACAGTCTTATCTGACAGATGAAAGGTTATTGCAAGATAAGATATTTTAAAGTTGAATAGACAAGTTCTTGTACAATTAACAAATTTTCAGTAGATTAATATATCCCGTAACATCTTGTGTATTTCGAGTCTGAATATGTGGAATTGCAAATTTAAACTCCGTACCATAATTAAATATTTTAAATATATGTACCATTTAATTAAATTGATTTAGAATTCTTGGATACATTGGAATGACACAGACCCTTTATATTATTAATATATTTGTGTGTTGGTGAGGTTCGTAATACGTTGATGTAAAGAAAACATCTGCTTGTATACCCTTGAATTTTCACCTTGAAAACCAGGAATTATACTTGAATTTTATCATGGTCCTAGAGTGACCACCCTGATTAGCCAAAAGAAGCAGAACAACGAAGTAAAATAAAGCAAATCTCAATCAATATTCAAAGCTGTGACATTAAGAATTCATTGCACTGTATGACAAATGTCCCTGTGGTGCTGAAATCATCTACCCATCAAAAAATTGTCCAAATGTCAAGACAGTTGAGAAGAGGTCTGATGAATATGGAGGAGGAAGGGGTTCATACCCTAATTTCAGGGTAACCATTTGTCCTCTTTTTTTGCCTGGGCATGTGCTCTTATTAAAGAAAGTGTCTGTGTGTTTTTTTTTCAATTAACAGTTATCTACAAATCCTCAACAACAAAAATTAATAAAACTTTAAAAATACGTGTAGGAAGCTACAAAATGCTTTCCAGATGTCACATTAGTTTGAGTGTGAATACGATCATCACTAAAAATCAATACTCAAACACCATTGATAATTAACTTATCAGAAATCTACACAAACTGTATTATCACATGTCATGCCATCTTGGACTTGAACTCCTATCTACATTCATTTGAATGTGTTATCATGGAGGATCCAGTTCTTCTTTGTAGTTGATCAGTGGTGATTGATTCATGTCAAATTTTTGGACTTTTAACCACAATTTCTAACTTTCTATTCGTAACTATGTTTCAGAGACTGATTCTGTCTCCGTCTTCGGGGTTTTGTATTTGCATCTTAATTATTAAACCTCCCAAACACACCCTGTGTTTGTGGAAGGCATCAATGTGCGTGTGATTATAATGTAAGATGTGAGTGTCAGCCCCAGAATGGTTGTGTGCATACTAGAATGCTGCATGGGACCATTTTCGCTCGACCATACTCCTTCCAGTCTCCCACGCTAGAGTGTGATATGCTCAAAGTGTATAGAATCAAATATCATTTCAATGTGACAATAAAAATTATAAATATGTGTGTAAAAATCCACCCTCGTAGTTTCAGTCCACAATCATCTATTGGGTTGGCAACTAAGTTCCCGCCGTTTTTTTTCCTTGGAAAAATCTCTATGACATTAAATACGTTTGGCACGAAGGTGTACATCATGCGAAAGAGAATATATTGTTCTACCTAAATTTATGTTTCTTTGTTACTAAGACACATTTTTTTTGTTATTTACAGATCATTAAAATGGAATGTCAAGTTGAGAAGAATGAGCATTTTCGACACCTCCTTTTTGCCTTTAATCAAGGTTCTAAGGCCGCAGAAGCTGCTCGCAACACTTGTGCTGTGTATGGAATGGGTGCTATAGCTTAAAGAACCACCCGTGATTGGTATGCGAAGTTCAAAAAAGGAAATTTTGACCTCAAAGACGCATCTCGTTCTGGCCGTCCAGTTGAGTTCAATGAAGAGCGATTGAACCACCTGTTGCATGATTTTTGTTGGTGACACTTAAAGTGTGAGGCACCCATGCTCCACACTTCTGAACCTTTCCCATCGAGTGAAGATGCTTCTCTACAGTAGTGTGGGAGCAACCCATTGTCTCTGCCAGTTCCCTTGTTGTTTGACGAGGATTTTCATCCAACAGGTGGTTCAATCGCTCTTCATCGAACTCAACTGGACGGCCAGAACGAGATGCATCTTTGAGGTCAAAATTTCCTTTTTTGAACTTCGCATACCAATCACGGGTGGTTCTTTAAGCTATAGCACCCATTCCATACACAGCACAAATGTTGCGAGCAGCTTCTGCGGCCTTAGAACCTTGATTAAAGGCAAAAAGGAGGAGGTGTCGAAAATGCTCATTCTACTCAACTTGACATTCCATTTTAATGATCTGTAAATAACAAAAAAATGTGTCTTAGTAACAAAGAAACATAAATTTAGGTAGAACAATATATTCTCTTTCGCATGATGTACACCTTCGTGCCAAACGTATTTAATGTCATAGAGATTTTTCCAAGTAAAAAAAACGGCGGGAACTTAGTTGCCAACCCAATATTTCATTTTCATTGGTAAGATGGACTAAACTACATTTAAACATGAAGATAATGACTATGTTCACTTAAGTTTCAATTTCACTGCGTCTTTCACTTTACGATTCATATTTGAGGACCCACCACCACAGACAAATTCGGGTTTCATGTGAACTACTGGACTTTGAGCATATACTGATCGTTTTGCCCATTCGAGCGAAGAAGCTGTCAAGTCCATTTGCTATCTAGTGTTGTCCATGTGAACTATTAGATGCTGGAACAAAACTCCCTTGATGCACCACTTCAGTGTGTGTGCTGCACTGTTCCTTGACTGTATGCTGACTGGCCAGAGCAGAGCTGGAAAGGTCACATAAGCAGCACACAAGGAGAACCAAAGCAAATTTTCAAGTTAATCACTTCTACATATCCAACATGGTGGAGCCTGGGCCGTAGGAAAGATAATCGTGACCCTACACGTAAGGAAATTTCATGGCATGTACTGAAGTACGGTCCAGACCTTAGTCCGTGTGCTAAATGTACGGCTTGTCAAAATTTTGCACTTTCGGTTTTTTTATCCCTAATATTTTCCTAAGAAATTCTTAAACCAAGTTTACGGATGTGGAGACAAAAATACGGTCCCTTTGCCATGTGCGTACGGTATTATTGTTTTCAAAAGTTTGCAATGCTGACAGATCGAAGTATGGAAAGCTGGGAACTCCAGTTTCACTGTTCATTGGTGGGGCCGTCTTGCATCACTATTTACGCAGAGACTTGTTCTCATTCGCCTGGTCTACAGTTAGCTGGTAAAGGGTTTAGGCAATCTGTTTATTTCACACCTTACATTATAAGCACACAAACTGATTGCTTCCCCAAACACACCCCCTGTACGGACAAGTGAACAGTTAGATGCAAATACAAAGGCCTGAAGACTGAGAGTCAGTCTCTGAAACGTAGGTACGATTAGAAATTAAGAACCAAGTGGAGTCTCTTGTTGATTTAGCATACTTTGTTGTGTTTTTATACTTAATGAGAGAATAGAAATATTATAATCTCTGCCCAACTTACGTAACATTAGCTGCACACACATACACATGCTGCCTGTTGTATTTTGGATGACCTTCGTGCAAATTCTCTCCCTGGTATTTCTAAGCATAGAGTTTTATTGCTGAAACAACGCAAACCTTCCACAGAAAAGATCAATCCAGTCTTAACCATATTTGCCAATTTACTTCAAGTCCATTGCAACCAGGGCTAGAAAAATTCATGGTGCCCGGTTGCTATGGCACAGGGTTGGCCTGGGTGGGCCCAGCTCAGTTTTCCCCACGTGGATTTCTTCAGAAAATGTAGGAATACTTGTAACGAAAAGCTTATCATACTAAAAATAATGAATGTAGTAGCTACAAGTCACAGTGGGTTTTTTGAAGCTATTTCCTCATGCTAGAAATGAACTTTTAACACAAATAAAAATAATATATATCCAAAAAACAAAAAAGGAAAAGTATCAGATTGATGCAGCATAGTTGAACAAAGCTTATAATTTTCAAAATCTGCAACAATATGGTAGTCAGCCATATATTAGAATGTATTTGCATAGTTATCCATGCTGTTACCAGTTTAAATGTTTTAGGATCACATTTCGTAGCATATCTTAGTTAAATTTATGGCTTTCTTAGCAGACATTTGCATTGCAAACAAAGAAAGGGGAGGGGAGAGAGAAAAAGCTGGTTCCTGAATTATTTCCAGTTTTGTCTACCCTGATTGAATTCCCTTCATCTTCACCCTACAGGTCATGTACACCCAATATAACGGGTATCGTTATACGAATCATATTATATTCAACTGTATTCATGTTTTTCTCTTTATTATTGATAATGATTATTGAAAATTAACCACGGCTGTTGCTGCGCGCATGCTTATATTCTTGGGGACTCACAGAGCAAAATCTTTATATCTGTTGGCAACATTGTGCAGCGCGATACGAGTAACAGATCTTTTGAACGGTTCATTGGTAACAACTGATCTTGATTTCCGAACGGGATCCAGCAAGAAAATGCTTCTTTCTTTAATGTGATTTGGCGAGTTTGTGAAAAACAAAGATTAAACCATGGGTTTTAATCATTCTCGGATATACGTTGGATGTGAAAGCAGTTCTGCACTGGGAATTGGACTTGTTGCCGGAAATCGCAGGTTGGAATCTGAACGTGAGGAACGGGTCGCGGAAGAGCGATTCAGGAGTTCGGGGAGAAAATATGGTAGACGCAGTAGTGAGCTGTTTTGATGCTGCAGATATCAAGGGACATCGGTCCATTTATAGGCGATCCATCCAAATTGAAGGATGCCTATGACCCACAAAGGATAAGATTACCTGTTTCACGAGAAATTTGTGAGCGCAAGTGAAGGTGTGAGCGGATATGTGAATTTTATTTTCGCTCAATATTCACAAATTGAAGGACCCGGATGCATTGTAAGTAGGAATCCTTTTCTATCTAAGTGCTTACGGATAAACTCAAATCCAACTTGGAATACATGAAACTCATCGGCATTGTACGTGATTTAAGCTAGCTTTCGTGTGCGTATATTATGGCCATAATACGGAACTTAAAACGTCGTTAATTTGCGCGCGAAGCACATGCTAAGGGTAGCCATCTTGACGAGGAAATCTCTCGCTGCCTAAGACGGTGTAAATATTAATTATTGCATATAATTTTAATTTATTGTGCTCAATTCATTCATTATTTTCTGTGATATTTGTCAAAATTTACCTCATATCGAATGAGAGATTTTGTAACGTATGTTTACGTCTGTTAGCTGTCAATAATTTTGGCTGCTAAAACTTACATAGACAAATTTCGTTGTTGGTTTTCATACGTTGAAATGGTATAAAATTGTATTCGTCAGCAACGTCAAAATGATCTAAATGATAATTTTTCAAATTATTTTCACATGTAATAATTGACGGTGTCAATGAGCATGGTGTGATCGATTTTAAGGAAAAAGACCACGGTCACATCAGTTGATATTCACGTATTAATACGCCATTGTCTGGCATGTTGGTAAGGTGCAAAATGTTGCTTACACAAAATGTTGTGTTATGTGTTCGTCGTAATTCAAAATAAAATCCAGCAGATCTTATTTCTGCAATTGTTTTAGTTAATAAATGCTCATAAATCAACTCTCTAGTGTGAATATTATTAATTTACAGATTTCAATTCATGTAAGATAACCATGTGCATACTAATGTCAGTGATCTCTTACAGGTGGTGAGTTCACTTCTTACTGGTCACTCGTGCATGAATAATAACTCAATAAATTGTTACTTACTTTTACCTTAGCGTATTCGTTATCGGGAAAGAATTTAAATTAAGTTCATCTTTCGGGTGCGTCAATAAGTCAACGGAGATGGGTTCATTTTAATATACAGGGTGGACATGTGACAGCGGAATTTAGTATAAAGCATAAGTTCATTTCTGCTGCGGTTTTATACTTCTTGAGGTCAATAATGGTGAACATAAACTTTTAGGGTAATTTTGGTCAAGATTCTTTAGTTTGTTTAAGCTTAATTGTTGTAATTCTTTAACACGGCTACCAGCGTTACCGATGAGATGGGTGGGGTCACGTGTGAGAATTTGGTGTGATTTCAGTGTTTTGTAATTGAGATGTCATCTAAATTGTTCACATTAACTTAGTATACCTACCCACCAGGCATTGACATTCTGATTGGGAGTTCTCACCTCTCAGGGTTCGTCACATTAAGATTACGAGACGTCAGTGTTAAAAGTTTTATAGGCATTAAGCAAATTTTTATTTTAAATTTTTGGCAAAAAAAAAAAAAAAAAAAAAAAAAATGGGAACTGAAAACGAACCTGTGACGTTGGAATCGTTGCTCGCGTTCATCAAGCAGAGTGATGAAAGGAATGATCAACGGTTCCAAGCGTCAAAAGCAAGTATTGAGTTGCTGAAGTCAGAATTAAATGACAGTAACCAATTGCTGAAGTCAGAATTAAATGACAGTAACCAATTGCTGAAGTCAGAATTAAATGACAGTAACCAATTGCTGAAGTCAGAATTAAATGACAGTAACCAATTGCTGAAGTCAGAATTAAATGACAGTTACCAATTGCTGAAGTCAGAATTAAATAACAGTAACCAATTGCTGAAGTCAGAATTGGATGACAGTAACAAATTGCTGAAGTCTGAACTTACCGCTCACACTAGTAGGTTGGTGGGGAAACTTCAGTCAGACCTCAGTGATACCAGCAAATGTATCTTAGACCTGCAACAAGATGTGGTCAAAACAAATGAGGGTCTTCATGATCTCACTTTGACAGTCTCTCAATACAGATTAGAATGCATGAGTAGAGTTGAAGGGTTAGATAAGAAGTGTGAACCTCTAGTAAATAGATGGGATTCAGAAATACAGGGTGTTCATGAAACTTGTGAACATTCGAAGGATGCTGTTACTTCTCTTACGGTTACAGATTGCTTGTGTATTTCACGTTTGGTCGAATATGACTACTGCACTGGCACTCGGACTTCCTGGTCAGAAAGGGGTGCACAGTGTACCAGCGAACTTAACCAGAACGTAGCGTTAGAACAAAAACATTACGAGGGAAATGATGGAAAACATATTGTAGGCAAGGAGGGTGCTCTTGGGGCGTCAGGTAACAGGGATGAGCCTTTCTCTGTCGGCTTCCACAGGGTTGTTACTTCTATCCCAAAACTGAACTTGCAAGTTTCTCTATCAGGCATTTGTTCCGAAGAATGTTGTTCTCTGGGTTCGTCTTCGTGGGGTAAGCTTGTTCGCACGGTGCAAAGTGATACAGGGTGTTCTGTAAGCAAGTTGAATCTCCGTCACACACACACTGATACAAAAACTGCTCCGAGTAACTCTGTCTTGTCTGAAACTGGTAATTACTTACCTGAAATGTCCTTAGATCAAGATCATTCGATACTCAATGTAGTCAAACCAATATCTGATTATTCACCGCAGACTGTTGTGGGGAATTATGTAGTCGAACTCAGAAGTTGCAGTTGGTGTGGTTCAAGGCATGTTCCCATGGGCAAAAGAAAGGCCAGTATGATATTTGTCGTTTCTTCGATGAAATTAGGAACTGGTTATTCAGTCAGGTGCAGGAGGCGCGTCAGAGTTAAAATGAAATCACCAGGGGAAACTCAGGTCAAGAAAACTTCTGGAGTCAGTCGAACAGTTGTGGGAGGGAGAGTGCCCTTACATCCTAGCCATATTAAGAAAAGAAAAACAAAGAAGTGTCCTCGGAAACATATCAGAACAAAAGTTTGGGGGGAAACTTCTAGTATTTGTCTTCTTTGGGCATTGTCTCTTTTGTACAGAGTACGACTGGTTTGGCATCGTACTCATGTCAGAAGAAAATCTCATGAAATTCGATTGGGAGAGTATGATTGCTCAAAGATGAAACCTAGTGAGGTCATCGGAGCTATCTTCACTCTTTAATTAGTTGTAGTAAGTTTGCTTTGTACAAATGTAAATATTGCACGTAATATATTTTAAATGGGCAAATATTATAATTTATGTATCTTCGGGGTGCTTAGAAAGAGATTTTGAGTATAAATATTTTTTAAGTATTAATTTGGTTTTGATACGTAATTTCATTGGGGATCTTGTGTCAAACTAATACTCAGGATTAGGAATTTTAAGGACAATTAAGTGCAGGAATTCTGAGGATAGAAGCTTATGTGGAGTTATGGTATTTCACCATCATTTAGAAGCAAGTGACTTCTCTATAAACCTTAGATTCGATTTCGTTTCCATGACGTGGGTAGCTTCATTTCAAATCTGTTGCTAAATGTGCATACTACGTAGTATCGTCGTGAAATTTTAGTACGAACCTATTGAAGCAAAAATTGAGAATTCGGGCGTTCTGAAGGAACGTAGGGGAACATCAGGGACACTAGTTGTCGTATTTGTTCATCCTCTTAAAGATGTCTCCACGCATAGGTTATGTGAGAACGGAAGAATGTCGAGAGGACGTTTGCCGCATAATGATGGTTTGATCCTGACACGAGTCCGTCTTGGAGCTTCTGTAATAGAATGTGTCTCTCAATAACGATTACAGGGTTATAATAAAGGTTAACTGTTATAGTCAATATTCAATAGATACGAACATACTTTATCTAAAATTTGGGATAGCAACGTGAAGTTATGAGTCCTACGGAAACTTACTTTTGATTCGCTCATGACTAGTGTCGTGGTTTATTTGTGGTGTAAATACGTAACTAACAATAATAATGGTGAAACATTAGGTGACAGAATTTATTCGCCGCGTACTTACGGGGCTGGTGTCATCAGCTGTTTGTTGTTGCTTCTGTCTATCAGATAATTCTTTTCGCACGTATTCAGTTAAGGTTGCTGAGTTTGTCCGAACATGGATTCAAATCTGTGAAAAAACATTTTCCTGGCTATTTGGCAGATCAAGCTCTCAAATTTTATAGAAACTCTTTAAACACTTATCTTGTGTAAAATTAAAATTTAAACGTTATTTTCGCCTCCGGAACTCAGGTTAAACATGCCAAGAAGATTGACTGACATTCCGCTTGTGAACGAAGGTGATAATGTGACCTGGGATGGCAAATTGGTCATGGCAAATCTAACCAGTTTCAATAAAAGGCAAGAAAGGTTAAAAAAGCTTAATGCAAACGAGTCAACTCATCCAAAGGTTAAAGTAGGAAATTTGGTTTTCATTAAAAATCAAAATTCTGGCGGTGTGAGAGATAAGGTAATAAAGAAATATTGTGAACTCTTTGTTGGGCCCTATCTTTGCATCAAAAATAGTGGTAATTCCATACTGGCATTGATTGATTGTGTTACAGGGGAAAGATATGATAATCAATCAATAGAAAATTGTAAATTATGGAAATGTTCCTTGGACAAATTGAAGTATTGGGTAGAGTACATGCAAGACGGGAATTTTACAGGGGTTCAGGAAATATTGATGAACCTGAAAAGTACCTGGGAGCAAGGAGATTCCTTGGTCAGGGATTTGAAGGGAAATGAAGATTAGAGGGTAAGGGTAGGATATTCTTGTTGCCAAGTGAGATAGTGCCTGCGGCGGGCAATGTTGCCAAGTTGGTACAATTTCGCGTCGGGTTTGAACATGAAGTTAATTCCTATTGTTCCTCCCCTCTAAATCATTTTCATACGGTAGTTCAAGTCGGTGGTTTGCTTTTGTGCACAGACTTGGGTCAAGTTAGGAATGGAGGTGATCTGATAGGAGAGATCGTGCTGAGTTCAAGGTAGAGTTCACTTCACTGATCGTAAGGGGCGTAAGTTGAAAATAAATTTTGGGGCTTGGTGAGAAACGCAATTAGATTTGCACAAAGGTGTGGGCATCGAGTAGGATGTCAAGTCTATCGTCAAGCTTGTACAAAGTTAATATATTTTTTTTTGTTGAAGGTTTCTTTGATGTCAAAGCAGTTGATGTGGTGGTTATTGTGATTGGATGGTTCAAATTAGCGTTTGCCAGCGGTGGTCTGTTTAAACTAGTGGGCCATACTTTTTGTAGGGACTGCGTGCCATCGTGAGATTTAATTTGCAAATCAGCACCAGTTGAGGTGCACTAATGTTGAGTGACCAGTGCGATTTGAACTTCGCACATATTGTAAAGATTCTATAATCAAAAGTTGATATATATGTAAATATTTTGATATTGAGTGATGATTGCTAATATTGTAAATGTAGTGTAATACTAATCTTGTTATGGTGTGTAAATTTGTGTTTTGAGTGTACCTTCATGTTGGATGTTGTAAGGAATAAGAAATTGTGTGTTAATTGGGTTCAGCCTCTTGTTGGGCGCCAATTATAACGGGTATCGTTATACGAATCATATTATATTCAACTGTATTCATGTTTTTCTCTTTATTATTGATAATGATTATTGAAAATTAACCACGGCTGTTGCTGCGCGCATGCTTATATTCTTGGGGACTCACAGAGCAAAATCTTTATATCTGTTGGCAACATTGTGCAGCGCGATACGAGTAACAGATCTTTTGAACGGTTCATTGGTAACAACTGATCTTGATTTCCGAATGGGATCCAGCAAGAAAATGCTTCTTTCTTTAATGTGATTTGGCGAGTTTGTGAAAAACAAAGATTAAACCATGGGTTTTAATCATTCTCGGATATACGTTGGATGTGAAAGCAGTTCTGCACTGGGAATTGGACTTGTTGCCGGAAATCGCAGGTTGGAATCTGAACGTGAGGAACGGGTCGCGGAAGAGCGATTCAGGAGTTCGGGGAGAAAATATGGTAGACGCAGTAGTGAGCTGTTTTGATGCTGCAGATATCAAGGGACATCGGTCCATTTATAGGCGATCCATCCAAATTGAAGGATGCCTATGACCCACAAAGGATAAGATTACCTGTTTCACGAGAAATTTGTGAGCGCAAGTGAAGGTGTGAGCGGATATGTGAATTTTATTTTCGCTCAATATTCACAAATTGAAGGACCCGGATGCATTGTAAGTAGGAATCCTTTTCTATCTAAGTGCTTACGGATAAACTCAAATCCAACTTGGAATACATGAAACTCATCGGCATTGTACGTGATTTAAGCTAGCTTTCGTGTGCGTATATTATGGCCATAATACGGAACTTAAAACGTCGTTAATTTGCGCGCGAAGCACATGCTAAGGGTAGCCATCTTGACGAGGAAATCTCTCGCTGCCTAAGACGGTGTAAATATTAATTATTGCATATAATTTTAATTTATTGTGCTCAATTCATTCATTATTTTCTGTGATATTTGTCAAAATTTACCTCATATCGAATGAGAGATTTTGTAACGTATGTTTACGTCTGTTAGCTGTCAATAATTTTGGCTGCTAAAACTTACATAGACAAATTTCGTTGTTGGTTTTCATACGTTGAAATGGTATAAAATTGTATTCGTCAGCAACGTCAAAATGATCTAAATGATAATTTTTCAAATTATTTTCACATGTAATAATTGACGGTGTCAATGAGCATGGTGTGATCGATTTTAAGGAAAAAGACCACGGTCACATCAGTTGATATTCACGTATTAATACGCCATTGTCTGGCATGTTGGTAAGGTGCAAAATGTTGCTTACACAAAATGTTGTGTTATGTGTTCGTCGTAATTCAAAATAAAATCCAGCAGATCTTATTTCTGCAATTGTTTTAGTTAATAAATGCTCATAAATCAACTCTCTAGTGTGAATATTATTAATTTACAGATTTCAATTCATGTAAGATAACCATGTGCATACTAATGTCAGTGATCTCTTACAGGTGGTGAGTTCACTTCTTACTGGTCACTCGTGCATGAATAATAACTCAATAAATTGTTACTTACTTTTACCTTAGCGTATTCGTTATCGGGAAAGAATTTAAATTAAGTTCATCTTTCGGGTGCGTCAATAAGTCAACGGAGATGGGTTCATTTTAATATACAGGGTGGACATGTGACAGCGGAATTTAGTATAAAGCATAAGTTCATTTCTGCTGCGGTTTTATACTTCTTGAGGTCAATAATGGTGAACATAAACTTTTAGGGTAATTTTGGTCAAGATTCTTTAGTTTGTTTAAGCTTAATTGTTGTAATTCTTTAACACGGCTACCAGCGTTACCGATGAGATGGGTGGGGTCACGTGTGAGAATTTGGTGTGATTTCAGTGTTTTGTAATTGAGATGTCATCTAAATTGTTCACATTAACTTAGTATACCTACCCACCAGGCATTGACATTCTGATTGGGAGTTCTCACCTCTCAGGGTTCGTCACACCAATGACAAAAGAAATAGTAGGTGAATCGCCCCTCACCATTTTCATTGTCTGTTTTCCACAGTGCGATGATAGTGAATTGAAATAAAAATGCCACTAATGGAATTTCATCTGTTAAAACAACACAATGTAGATTAAAAAAGAATAAAAATAGTGATTGACAATTTGCCTATTATTAACTTTGCTGTACTGCCAAGTTTCCCAACAAAGATTCCAGGGACCTACCTAGCTTCATGTGTTTGGTGGTGGGGAGCAAAATTTAGATATACCTACTACAGTGAGTTTCATGGTCAACTAGGCTGTGGAGCTGCAGCCAGCATGCCGGTGGTGAGAGCGCATCTGCCGCCATTTAGACCCACAGCTGTAAGTTGACTTGCCACTGGATGCATCAGTACTTCATTGTCCACATAGCTGGTGTCCAGTTTGAAAGTATTTGTGAAGTGTTAAGGTGTTAACAAGTGTTTTGCTTTACATATTGCTGGTGCTTTTTGCTGTTTAATAATGCCACGCTATCCATACAATTTGAAACGTATGAATTTTTATGTAGGACTCTCACGTCATTGTGAATTCTTGTAGGGAAGTTAGAAGGCGTTTTGCAACAGAATTTCAAGATGTTCCCGTTCCACACAGAGAGTATTCGGATACTTGTGAAACAAATTTAGGGAAATGGGGTCTGTTCTTGGTAAGAAGCGAAGGGTAAAGTGGCATTGTGCATACTGACTAGAAACTAGCATCATTGGAACATACTCCTCACAAATCCCTCTGGTGCATTGCACAAGAAACTGACATTTGCATGACAAGTTACCAAGCTTTTAAACCTGAAGCCATACATTAGAAGAATTGAAACAAAACATTAGCAGAGAAACTGAAGCAATTTCGGAAGAGAAATTGGTGCACGTTAGTGCAAATTTCCTTAAAAAATGTCATAAGTGTGTGGAAGCAGGAGGACAACATTTCCAACACCTCTTGTAACAAAGTAAGTGCTCAATTTAATTGTCCATGAAATTGTACGAGCTTATTTCATTATGAAGCTAGCGGTTCCAGTTACGTGGATGTTGCATCCGGTTTGCCGACACACACACTCATTGCCCGGCATGCTAGCTGCCGGCCAAGTTGAGACTCACTGTATTGTATCAATAATATTCATAACAATGTACATATAGTTTATATGCCATGGAAAAATTGAGGGAGAACCACATTAAAGTTTCAGATGGGCCAATACTCCCCCAGGCCCCCTATTAACGACATTATTGAAGAATTATGTGAACTCATCATCCCCCCCCACCTGTTGAACTTCTCCACTTGCCTGTTTTTTTTTTGTTCTTTACATTTATTTCATTATTATTATTAAGAACTCGACTAAGGCTGAGCTGACACTGATACTCTTACCACTCTCACGAATACCAATGTTTGAAAATTGCAATAATTAAAATTTGTTCAATATATTGATCAATATTGGTATGTAAATAATATTCTCCAATTATATGCATGAATTTACCAATAAATTTGTTTCAGAATATTCGAGAATTACATCAAAATATTAAAGTAGATATGTAATCAAAATAATGCAGTTTTTCTTTCATAATTTTTGCAAAGTAATAAAAAAGTTTGAATTTTGCATAATTTCTAAGATAATTAGACTGAAAAATGACATGCTGCATTTTTGCGGATCATGTGAAAGATCAATATGCTGGAAAAGTATTGGTAGATGAATTCCAATCAATACTTTCGGATACCGATATATCGGCATCGGCTCAGTCCTACTATTTATATAACAAAGTTGCTGCTTGTTATGATTTTATCACTTTTTTTTTTTTTTTTTATCTTTCAGGGATTCACGAAGGAATTTTCAACCCTCACAGCTCTCATAACACACCATTCCGTGATGCCGGAGTTGCTTCCTTGCCCCCTGTCACTAAGCCGCTACAACCCAAGCTTTGCTAAGTCAGATTCCAGCAGGGACTTTGCGGACATTGATTCAGACCCTGACTATAACACGCTGGCAGACTTTCGAAAGATGATGGCAGATCTTAATGTATAGATTTGGAATATGACTGTAGGGACCAGGCTGTGACCACATAAAATTCGTCAGCTTGAAATACAGCTGTTCACATCGGCCACACCTCATAAAATATTGTGTTCATTGTTACAAATCAACTGTAACTGTTTTGATAATTGCATTTGTAACTTATAAAACAAGTTTTAACAAATTTATGTAGAAGGTAACAATATGTATAATTTGAACTGCATGCATACAAGTTATAGCATTTCACCTTCAGACTTCTTGGGGAGATAGGAATGGGTAAATGACTTTCACGATACTGCACAAAATGCTTTCACAAAACAGATTTTATTGTCAAGCCTAAAATAAAGCATAATGTTTAGAATCATTTATATGTTACTTTCCTATTTTTCAAATAGAATATTCACCTGCAAATGGCTATTTTGATAAATTCCAAACTGAAAAATTAATAAGCTGCTTATAAAATGTGTGTCAAATTCAACTTACCCCCTCAAAAACGTAGGTAAAGTTCAAGTTCCCTGTACTTCTTGCAATATATTATGAAGGCAGGAAGGGGAATGTGGAAGTAGGATCCCACATATTCGCAACCTTGGCCATTTTTTTTGGTAGGTGATGCAATCAGCACCATGCTCTGGCTGCCTTTGCACTTCAGGTTTCAATTTATTATAGGCTGAGTGAGCTCCAGAATCACTTTTATGCAGAGACAAGATCGGAAAAATTCCAATCTTAAATCACCCACCCTGGAAATCGAATCCAGGCCTCCCATGCAGCAGTCAGGTGGCCCATCAGCTGGACAATTGTAGCTTGCTTCAAAAATAAAATTTACAATTAAAACAGATACAAGGCTTGTGTGCAGGTAAAAAGTTGCACAAATTAACCATTAATGTATGCAGATACATTTCTCATGTTAGTACTACTAAAAATAACGGTTTGTTTTTATTTAATTTATCCACTACGAAGGTTAAAAATACGATAACAAATGCAGGAACTCTTCTCTGGCAGTTTTCCCTAGTCAAAGAATGAGTGATATGATTTAATCCCGTAAACTATGTTTTTTCATGTTCATATGAAAAAACATAATGCTGTGGGAAGACAGTGCACATAATAAAGAGGTGTGGCAAGTGATGTGGTGCTATTGAACTCAGTGCATGTATTGTCACATTGGCAAACATTGTGAACGCAATGTATACAGTTTGTGATAATATTCAACTTCATTGTTTGGTTGTTTATCTTATAAGGAAAAGCAAGTGATCATAATATATATATATATATATAGATAAATATATATAATTATATAAAGAAAGAAAGTGTGCTAGATGTACATTGACTGAAGTGAAATTAAGTGTATTTTCAAGAAAAAACCAAAGGTGAACTATTGTGAGTTTCTTAGTCATCTTAAATCAGTCTACTAGAGTAAATCATACAACTATAGTATTAGGAAAGAAATATATAGAAAAAAAAGCCAGTTACCAAACTGAAAACAGTTATCTAGGTAGTAACTCTGTTTGGAAGTAAGTAAATTTTGCATGTTGTGAAAAGAAAAAAAATGTCAGGACTATAAACAGTGAATGAAGTTTATATTTTTTATTTTTAGACATAACTTGAGCCGATGTTTCCTACTAGCTATTGAAAAGTAAGAACTTTCCTTCCCCGTAAAAAAATAGAAGTATTGTTGTTAAGTGATGCTAGCTAGCTAACACGATAAAGAAAAACTGCATCGTCATTTTACAATAGCGGTAACAAACTGATTCTTTTTTTTTTCAAGAGGGCTAGAATTTTATTTTCCACACCTAACAACATACTAGCATTCATTTTACATAAATATTATTATAAATAAAGCAAATATTGGACAATTTCCTAATTAAATGCTAGTCTTGTACAGTATATATATTACCAATTATTATAATTATTATTTGAAGTGTTAATTATTGCTTTTTAAAAAATATCCTTCAGTGAAGAATCTTTTAAACGGAAGAGAATTTGTTAGTACTTTTCCTGGACAATAATCCACTGGAAAGAACATCAGTCGGAAGTTTTCAGTGTTGGTGTAAACTTTTTTTTATCCTGTTGATGCCATGTTGAATTCATGTAAAATAATTGTTTGTTAAGTGTATGGTATAAATTATTAAAAATAATTTGCTTCTCCACAATGCAACGACTGGCCATTTCCAAATTTGTGTGCATGGTTATTTTCCTCTGTAAATGGTAATCATTTAAATAGAGAACTATTTTAGAGGTGCTAAATATTTTTTTTTACTTTCCCAGAGGAATAAGTAACTCTGTCATCAATGTACACATCACAATTGCTATTGGCATTTCAATTTAAAGTATAGTTACAAGTTAACATTAAAGTGGTTTTAATAAAATCATAGATGCATCCAAATTTGAAACTGTGACGTTGATTGATGTCTTATGTTGCAACACTAATTTATTTAAAATATAAAATAAACTAACAGATCTAAATTAACTAAAATAATTCTGCCTTTCTAATATTCTTCAGAAGACATCCTCATGTGTATGCATGCATTATGCAACATTTGTGAATATTGGGGGAAAATTTTTAATTTTTACAGAAGCTTATAAATTAAAATTTGTAATTCAGATTCTTTGTTGCAACTTTCAACTATTTTTGTCTTGCAGCAAGGTTTTCTTCAAATTCAAAATGTTATTTGATGACTGTTCCTTTGGTATGTGCATTTGAAATCATTACGTTTTAATATTGTGAATTAGATTTAATAAACCAATTATTACACTCCTACCATCAGTTACTGTTACAAGACATTCATGTGGTATCATGCTTGGAAATTCCTTGTACACAATTTTGAAATGGCCAGCAGAATTGTTTCAAAAACTATATTTTTCTATTAGGTTACATAATGCATGGTTTCCAGACATCTAAATTTCAAAGCGTAAACGCTGTTTTAGATTTTCCATATTTTCAATTAACTGAAACAACTTTTTTACATACTACAAATATTGTCCATTGTTTCCAAATTGAACAGGCGACCGACCTATTGTACAATTCTATTGTGTGTATGTTCCATTTTAATTACATGTACTATATAGAGTCTGGATAAATCAAGTTTTCGTTTTTGTAAGACACATCCAAAATGTATTTAGAGATTTACTAATGAAAAGATTTAAGATGATGGTAGAAATTGAATTTATCCCATCCCTAAATCTTGATAACCAATTTGCTAGGCTTATGTAAACTCTATGCTGGCGAAGCTTTGACTAACATGTGCTTCATTAAAAACCATAATTCTCTCAATTCTGAGAGATTAAATGAAGGTGGAAAGTAATAAATAAAAACTGAAGAAGAGGTAATTCGTTGTTTCGGTTGGGGGATAAATTGTTCATCTTGACAATATTTTTTTTTCTTTATCAACAACACTTTTTTTAAATTTTTCAGTTGTCTAGTAAAAAATAGAACCTTTGTTCATATGTTGCAGCTGATTGTTCATTACCTACAAATTCATTGTAAGGTTTTTCTTACTTTGTATTTATTTGTAAGGACAGAAAAAGTTTCAAACAACAATATTTATTCCAACTTCAAATTGAAGAGCACTTTCCATATGCATAAAGGTCATATCTGTTTATGACCAAGCATTTACACTCTGTTGAGTTTATTTGACAATAATATCTAAATAAAATAAATTTATTAACAGGAAAAAAAAAAGCTTAGAATAAAATTCTATACAATCTTTTATTGTAAGTCAATAACTTAGTCGCTAACAATCAAAATGAATGAAAAGAACAAATATTTATGTCAGTGTTTCTTACTAGTGTTTTAACATTCTTCACGTTTTAAAAAAATAAATTTTTTTGTCTGGAAACCTACATCAACAGCCTATTAGAAAATAATGATTTTGCTCTCTCTACATATTGTTCATACGAAGTAATGATTTGTGTGCAAAACATGGTTACTGTACTTTTACAGGATTTATATTGTGAATCAAAATTATGGTTTTTTATTATTATTTATTTCATGTAATAAAAGTGATGAGTTGGTGCCGTGTACGGTGTGTTTTTTTGTTGCTTTATTTGACCTGTCCATATGGAAGCCTTAAACATTTAAACTCTAAGGTCTGTGGAATTTACAGGTTGATAAGAGAGCAGTATAATCTAACAAGTTAATACCTATTAGGGCTCGTGCATAGCCAAGTGGTTAGCGCTTTCAACTTTGGTGCTAGGGGTCCCAGGTTCAATTCCTGGTGGAGCTCCCAAAAAATTTCAGCATTGGCCCAGTGTCATGAGGACAATGGGAACTACTTATTCTAGACCAAAAAAATGTCATCAAATACTTTACATGATGTATATTAGTATGTAAAAGGATATGATTGTCCCTTGAGTGCAGTGGTGCTTCAGAAGGAAAAATTTGCCTAATTTGAAGAGAATGTCCCTCAGTTTGAAAGACACTGAAACTTATCAGTACTAGTCAGGTGTGTCATACGAAAACTATACAGAACATTCCAGACTTCTGTCCTTGCGTGGCAATCAAATTTGAATGTATGCTGTAATTCTTAGTTTTCAACTGATATGGAAATTTGCTGCTGAATGTGATTGTACTACATATCCCAGCAACAGTGTGTTTAGAACTAAGCTATATTATGTTCTACATAACATAAAATGCAGCAAGATATTCATATAGCCAAAACAAGTATTTATACGTTGTCCACAAATATGATTAATTTTTGTAGTGTAAAATTCCACAGCCCCTCCGTTTAGAGCTGTTTTAACCTCCTGTAGGTCATCGAATCTCATGCCGCGAAGCACAGACTTAGCTCAGACTTAAGTAGTTAAGTTCAAAGTGGGAGAAACCAAAAGTATGGACATGACAAGGAGTGGCAGGCCATCAACGTTGTTGACCGACAACAACCGCCACAGGAATGATTAGCTCATTCGAGAGGATAGACGCATCACCATCCAGGAAATTTCTGATACAGTTCACATGTCCTATGGGTCAGTACATGCAATGATTGAGAGTTTGGGATACAATAAAGTCTGTGCTTCGTGGCATGAGATTCGATGACCTACAGGAGGTTAAAACAGCTCTAAACGGTGGGGCAGGGAGTGTTCTGTGGAATTTTTCCAAACTGGTTTTGAGGGCTGGATAAAACGCTGGCACAAATGCATCGAACGTGTTGGCAACTGTGTGGAAGGGTAACTCTGAGTAGAGGACACTACAGGCAAACTCTATGTATGTTCATTGTTTCAATCTTTCCATTATTAAACAAATTATACCTCAACAGGCAAAACTATTTTATACCCCCTCCAAGAAAATGGAATTCAAAGCTTAAGCTATAGTATACCATTTCTAAACTCTGTAAGAAACATAACTGAAAAATAATTTGTGTTCATTAATGGCCCAGTCATCAAAAAATGTCCATGCAGGAAAGCCTTGTGGATAAAGGATGACACCATTCTCCAATTGACCAACCTCATCGAGCCTAGACAACAGTAGGCTGTTTTCCACTTAAGGTTTTCATGGCATAGTACTCATATTTTACGTGCATTAAAGTGTTCACAAGAAACTTGTATGCAAGTCAAATGAAAGTTGTTTTAACTTTGCAGTAGAAATTTGATCCAGTTTTTGGTGTTATTAGTACAATAGCTCTTTTTGTGTAGGAGTTATGGTTTTCTTATAATGTAACTACTAAGTGTTTCTAAATTATGTGCAAAAGTGATAAGATGTAATTCCCAAGATTAAGAACCAATGTTCTAAGGTACGAAGAACCACAAGGTAATATTTTAGTTTAGTAACACATAGAAATTTGCATACCCGAAAAGTCTACCTCCCGAAATGAAATCACCAATACGTCACTGAGTGGGCGAAGGAAGCAGCAAGATTCAATTCTTGAATTAAAAAATCTATAAAAAGATAGATACTATCAAAACCAGAATAGTAGCAAATATAACAACAAAAAATCAAAAATAATGATAGACATACTGCTTTTGTTGGGGCTGTCGACCCACTGTACCCCCTCGAGAATTAAGTCAATTTTTTTTTAGAATCTACGGACTTCAAAGTTTTACGTAATATAAAAGGGTTCCAGCATTAGGAAAGCACAAATAACTATGATATTTGATCCCAAAATATGGCTCACGTAAGTAAATATTTGCAATTTCAGAGTAATTTCGCAGCTTTTTTTTTTTTTAGTAAAAACGGTTTGTATGCACATTAAAATAGCAAAAGAACATGTCGAAAACAACTGTCAATACCAATCCTAACCTAACTACGTAAAATTATAGCTGCTGTTGTGGAAAGCCATTTTGGGTGCTATATTCACTTGTGCGAAGCCTTCAGGTTGTTCTCTTCATGGTAAAATAACACGCTAAGGTAACAGACGTACTGTAATTCACCATAACACATTTCCGAGAGCTAAAATGAACTGAAAACGTTTATAAACAACAAATTTTTCATAAACCATGCAAAATATTTCACTTTCTCCAGGGGGTACAGAGGGTGAAGGGTACCCTTTTGTTTTTAATACATAATAATTAATGATAAATATACCAATCATAGTGGTACAAGTCCACAGATAGACAAAGCTTTTTTCTTTAATGAAATGTGTTGGTGCCACTTCAGGTTGTTTAATACGAAGTGCATTTTAAATGCACTTTATGTTCAGATAGCCTAACTGGGATTGAACCTACAGTTTAATGTGGAATCTGAACCACTGTGCAATGTGCCTTCGCTGGGGAAAGAAACACGCATTGATTACAAACCAACAGCTACTATACCATCGGGGAAGTTTTGCAGTTTATGTAAAGCAAAACATGCAGTGTTAAAGAATGAGTTAAGAAACATTGATGGAAAGAGGTGGTAGAATGTTCGCTGTTGTAAAAATGTTTTTACTCAATACTAGGGTTGAGCCGATACCGATGCAAAATTCAAACTCATTTCATTTTGCACAAAAACTGTCTTTCTTTATCATATAACATATTTTGATGTAATTCTTGAATATTCGAAAGCAAATTTCTTTGTAAATTGATGCATATAAAAATATTTACACACCAATATTGACAATATTTTGAACAAATTTAATTATTGCAATTCTCAAACTATCTGTAAGATCGGCATCGGCTCAACCCTACTCAATACATAAAACAAGATCAGGGTGGCCACTCTAGGACCATGATAAACTTCAAGTATAATTGAACTTTTCTAAAAATTCAAAGGTACAAGTAGATGTTTCCTCTATTTCAAACTTATGTATTACTGCCTTTCACCACCCACCCACACACACATATATATTTCCAAACATAAAGGGTCTGTGTAGTTCCAATGTGTACAAAATTCTAATTCAATTTAATGAAACGGTATATACTGTATATTTCTGATCCAAGACGAGGTTTTTTGCCGAAATTTCGTGCCCAGAAGTATGGGGTCGTCTTGCTTTAGCAGCATATGATGTGCCGATCTACTGTGGGAAGAAAAGCAAGATCACAATGACAGTGACACTGCAGATTCTGTGGACCATTCCAGTGAGTAGGACTAAGTGGGATCTGTGTCTGACTAAGGGATGTCTGTATCTAACTTTATTTTTTGTGTACCGGTACTTTTAATGTCTCCTTCAGTTACTTGTAATAAGGTAACCATTCGTAAGCTTTGAAAATAGTTTTTCTGTAATCCCTTGTTGAAAAATGGGGGGGGGGTCTTAGATTTGGAGATATACGGTATTTAAAATATTTAAGCTGCGGAGCTGAGATTTGCCACTTCACATTCTCAAGACTGCAAATATATCTACAAAAATGCAAGTCACAAATGTAATGGGATAACAAGAAATTGTTAGTTGTACAAGAATTTCAAACTCAAATTTACCTATCAACTTCAAGATATCTTGCAATAATATTCAGTCTGTTAGAGATATTGTTCTGCAAAGGACACTAGCCAAGTAAACCAAAAAAGAATTATGTTTAATTTTCCAAGCAGTTTTCTTTTCTTTTCCTTCCATAATAAAAATAAAAGTTAAAGTATGAAAAGTTTGCTTCAGGGGATTAATAAATGTGTATGGGATTTGAATTAATAGAAGTTACAATTTTTTCAGTTTTTCAAGTGTTTTAGCAAAAGAAAAATTAACGCCAAACAAGACCGACTGGGCAGACTTGTAGAATTTATTTGGAACATATCACATTATGTATTAAATAATGAAACTTTCGGAAAGTGAACCACATTTGCACATGTTATTAGAAATTATGAAGCAGGTTAAACCCTTTCTGTAAGGACAATTTAACTGCATTGCTTGTAAAGTTAAATTGGGCTAGAACTAGTTACATGTCTGCTACAAATGGCAGCGAATGGCCTTACTGCATATAATTAATCAAAACTTTCACATTACCTTTAATAATAAATGCAATTTAAAGCTTTCCTTTAAAAGCTATCATAGGGTTCATGTATAATAATTGATATGGCGGTATTATTATATATATTAAAAACAAAAAAACAACCAACCTTCCAAACTGCTGCATCACTGGGGGCCTATGATTCAAATTTTCACTCCCTCCAGTGACCACTCCTGGGTCATGATAAAATTCAAGTGTAATTCCCAGTTTTCAAGGTGAAATTCAAGGGTACAAACAAGTTTTCTCTATTTCAACCTTACATATTACCACCTCTCATCCCACACACAAGTTTATTTATTATCAATCCTAGATGGCACAAACATCATTTGGACATTATTAAAAATATATAATATAAGTTGATGTTCAAAGGATTATGTAGGACAAACATCAAGGAAAATGGCAATAAGATGGCATGAACATGATTTGGACATTACAAATTTCTTGGGTTTGTCAGCTCACATCATCGAGGAGAAGCACATTGTGTTCAAAAGAGTAACTGGGAATATCTGGAAAGCTTCGATCATTGTAGAACACTGGAATAAATTAAATAATGAAGGTAGCAACATAGACCAACTATGGAGTTCTCTCTTTCACAAGTGGAGTAGGCCAACATCTTTAAAATTTAATGTAACTGAAGACATCAAGAATCTTTGTAAAAGAAATGATAATCTTGAATTGCCTGGTGATATTTGGGATTTATAATTTTAAAAATGTGATAAAAGATTTTCATCTAGAATAATAATAAAACAGACTGCTTGTTTCACAGTTAAGTTGCTAAATTACAACAATGTAACATTGACAAAATTCATTGTGTATATATAACTGATTCCTTTTTGTTAAAAAATGTTTCTAGTTTCCATTGTTACAACTATCTTTAATCAAATTAAAAATAAATGTCTAATGTGTGCGTGTTCTGAAATGTCACAACAAAAAACTGTTTTCATGGGGACATATTAATGTACGAAAAATTGTTGATTGTATAAGAATTGGTCTAGTCGGTAGGACATCTGACAGCCCAATGGGAGACCCAGGTTTGATTCCCTGGATGGGTAATCTACAGCCTTGTCCCTGCATAAAGTGGCTCTGGGGCTCATCCAGCATCAAATCAATGGGGCAACCCTGGGGGGTAAAGGTGGCTCTGGAGCATGGTGCTGATCACCACCTTCAAAATGGCAGATATCTAGAATCTTTGGGGGCCTACCCCCACATCCCTTAAAATGTGCCTTCATGGCACGGTGCTACATGAATTTTACCTTACCATAAGAACTTCAAATTCAAATTTACCTAATCAATTTCAAGACATCTTGCAATAATCTTCCGTCTGTCAGATTGTTAGTCCCCCTTGCGGAACAATGGAGTTATAACAATCTAAGTAAACAAATTGAGAGAATTCTGTTTTAATTTCCACACCGCCTTCTTTTCCTTCCTCAATAAAAATAAAAGCTAAACTGTGATAAACTTACCTCAGGGCATTTACAAATTGCCTAAATTCGATTGGATTTGGATTAGTAAAAGTTGCAATTTCTCACATCTATGGAGAAAAATTCTCACACAATTCCCGGAGCCAATAATTTACGTATTAATTTCCAGAATTCCCAGTGAGTAGCCACCCTGTCCCTAGACACATATTGGAAACACGAGGCTCCTGAAAACAAAGCCATGAAGGGGTGGAACATATATCACATCCCTAATAGCAGCCCAGAGGGGGGATGAATGATCAGGTAAAAGTGATGGGACACTTGCATAAAAGCACGCATGTCAAGCTCAGAAATGAAATGTTTAGAGATGTTTGCCAGAATGACAAAAAAATATATATTTTTCAATTAATTATAAAAAAGACAAAAAGAAGTAAATATTGCTCTTACGGTTTGGTGTCGCTATTGAATTCGTTTATGTAAAATATCTATTTTTAAATGGACATTTTCTGGCAGTGACCGATGAAGACGTTTTCTCAGGATAGCAGCCAGGTGATTTCCGGATAGACTTCAGATCTTTCGAGAGCTAACGTCACTCATCTTCAGGGATTGAAGGGCAGAGATATGTCAGGGTAATGTTATATGTATTTGGTGTGGGAGGGGTACAGTGTAGGTGGTGGTCAATCAGGTGCTGCCTCTATGATGTCCGTGCTCCCAGTCTACTATCGCTAACCAGGCTGGGTCCAGTTCGAGTCCCATGACCCTGTTGAGGTTTTCCATTTCTCCGTGGATGGCTATTGCTTCTTTGATGATTTAGTCCCAGAAATTGGATGACCGGGCAATGGGATCCCTGCTCTCGTATGCAATAGCCAATTTATTCATGGAGAACTTTGAACATGAGGCACTTAATTCAGCTCCACAAAAACCAGCTGAATTTTACACATAAAGGGTGTTTTTTTAATAGTGATAGAACTTTCGACAGGGATAGCTGTCATTTGTTTTGTTTTGATGACATGTTGTTTTGTCATTTCATATCAGTGAGCATTGGCAAATGAAAATGGAAAGACTGACGCCGCAACAACGTTTTCAAATTGTGGAAATATATTTCCAAAATCAATGTTCTGTTCGCCAAACGTATAGAGCACTTCGGAAATATCGGTGCTGTCAGTGAATTGGCCTCCAAGATCACGTGACCTAACGCCACTGGATTATTTTCTTTGGGGATATGTAAAGTCTCTGGTTTATGCTGATAAACCAGCAACAATTGACGCTTTGGAAGCCAACATAACTCGTGTTATTAACGACATACATCCCCAATTACTTGAAAAAGTGGTTCAAAATTGGACTGATCGAATCTGGTTCATCACAGCTAGTCATGGTGGACATATGCCGGAAATTATTTTCAAAAAGTAAATGTCAGAAAGTTATCTTTCAAATGAAAACACAATTGGCTTCAAACTTATTTTTTTATGTGTTTTATTTCAATTCAAAGTTCTATCACTCTAAAAAAAAAAACACCCTATACATACAGTACACCTTTGTCATCTGGCCATATGGTGAAGCAGCGCTACATACATTCCTTGGTCACATCAACAACCAGCACCCAAACATCAAATTCACCATGGAGACAAGACCAACAGCAGCCTTCAGTTCCTGGACATCCTCATCACATGCAAACAAGAGGGGACCTTAGGACACAGCATATACAGGAAACTTACTCACACAGACCTATACCTCAACGCCAAGAGCTTTTACTACGCAGCACAGTGGTCAACCATAATCTCTACATTGCTTCACTGGGCCATCTCCATCAGCAACACACAGCACCTTCAAGATGAAATAAGACACCTGTGTACAGCTTTCAGACAGAATGAACACACTGAATGCATCATCAACAAGACACTAGAGCAAGTAATGCACAACAAGAACAACCAACAAACAAACCTGGATTCCCCTGACAACCAAGAGGAGAAGAAGATAGCCATCATCCCACAATGGAAACCTCTCTGCAGTCATCAGCCACATTCTTTCAAAGCACAACATTAAGACGATCCACAAACCACCACAGAAAGTCAGAAGCAGACTTTGAAACCCTAAAAGATGACGTAAAACAGAAGACATCCGGAGTTTACTGTATCATCTGTTCCTGTGGTAAAGCCTACATTGGACAAACGCGGAGGATAATAGAACAACACTGCAAAGTACATGCAAGCCTCATCAAGAATTTTCATCCAGAGAAACCAGGGTTAGCAGAACATTCCATCCAAGAAGGGGCCATACAATTGACTACACAACCACCAAGATCTCAATAAGTCATCCAATTACTAGGAGCTAATCATCAATGAAGAAATGCACGGGGAAAAAGGAAAACCTCAACAGGGACACGGGACTCGAACTGGACAAAGCCTGGTTAGCAATAGTGCAGACGTCGGAGGAACAGCTACTGATTGGCCTTCCACCTACACCTGACCACTCCCACTCCAAATATATATAACCTCACCCTGACATATCTCTGCACTTCAATCCCTGAAGATGAGAGAGACGTTATCTCTTGAAAGCTTGGAAGTCTCTCCAGAAATCACCTGTTTGATATCCCTAGAAAACCTCTTCATTACCCATTTTATTTTTAAGAAAATAGACAACAAAATTTTGATTATTTGTACAATATTAAAGCAGGTACACACATAACACTACCTTCTAAACTTTTCAAATAAGCAACCATAGAAGTATTGCAATATCTATCTACAGCCAAAGTGCACTCTTTTGGAGGTGAGAGAACAAAATCATATACTGTATTGGCCCAAATATAAGCTGCACATTTTATCAAAATTTCAATTGTGAGAAATAAGGATGCGTCTTATATTCACGACCTTAAAAAAAATATGACATTTCGTCAAATCATATGCTGTTAAAAATGTGCTGATTTCTCATTTTGAAATAAGTATAATGCAACAATAACATTGTTGTTAAAAGAATAGGTATAGCAGGTAGGTATAGCACACAACTGTAATCTTAGTTTTCAAATAATTATACTGCATTTTGTTACTGTATTTATGATAAAATAAAATATGTACCCACCTAATTATATTTCCCTGAATCTGCTGGTAAATGCTTACCAGTATTTTCTTTTCTTCCCTCGGCTTATCTTTTTTTTTTTTTTTTTTTTTTTCGCTTCTTCAAATTTTACGGTGTGGCTTATATGCGGGGGCAGCTTATATTCGGGCCAATATGGTATTATATGAAGAGCTTGGGTGTAAATCATGGTGACATTTTGGTAATTTTTTAGTTACAAAGTAAAATGTGCCATTCAATTTTCGATGGAAATTGATGATTCTTAATGAACTCAGAAATGACCAAAATGTCACCATGTTTTGCACCCGAGCCCTTCAATGATAAATATCTAAAAATATAAAGAAAGAAAAACTTTGAGTTACTTCCATATGGTACGCAAAATACTAGGCGTATTTTTAAAGTACGTAAGTACAGTTTTGAAATTCTGCCACTGCAGTGCTGCGGTCGGTGTCCCATGCATGTGCACTGTGTACCTACATCTGTTGGCAAGCCACAGATGCCATTGCGGCAACAATCGATCGTGTATACATTTGCTTTTGCATATTTAAAATGCCTCCGCCGATTGAGAATCCCGCCGACTGTGAAATACGTGCTGTTAATCGTTTTCTTAGTGCTAAAGGCATGAAAGCAGTTGAAATTCACCATCAGATTTGTGAAGTGTACGGACAAATCATTATGAGTGATGGAATGGTACGTAAATGGGTAAGAGCTTTCAAAGATGGCCGAAAGAATGTTCATGACGAGGAACGGAGTGGGTGACCCTCAGTGATCACTGTCGATTTGGTGCAGTAAGTCGACAAAAAAGTGAAAGAGAACAGACGCTTCAAGATTTCTTCGTTATCAGAGGAGTTCCCTGAAGTTTCAAGAAGTGTTATCTACGGAATTGTTACCGAACGCTTAAACTATCGAAAATTGTGCTCACAATGGGTACCAAAAATGTAAACTGAGGATCACAAAAGCAAACGTTTAGGTAGCGCCTTGACTTTTCTTGTGCGTTATGAAGCTGAAGGTGACGGGTACTTAAGCCAAATTGTCACAGGAGATGAAACATGGGTGGCCTACGCTACACCTGAATCACGTGTTTCTGCAACTGAAGAAGCATCTCGGAGGTCAGCACCACGATGACGACGATAGCCTCAAAACGTCCATGTTGCAGTGGCTGTCAAATCAGGTGGCAAACTTCTACGACGACGGAATACAAAAGCTTGTTGTTCGATAAGATAAGTGCCTTAATATTGGTGGCAATTATGTGGAAAAGTAGATAAAAGTGTGGTCTTTATTGTTACAAAAAGTTTACTTGCTTTTTGTACATATCAAAATGGTACTTACTTAAAATATACACCTCGTAACTTAGATTCGTGACAAGACTTCTTTAACCTAGCATTTTGGGTTATGAATATTTCACTCGTGTGGTAATAGTCAGTGGCTAAAACTGTTTCCAAGACTCTCAAAGCGCAACGAACAAGAGAAAACCCAATTGTATGAAGGTAAGGTGTGAACACGGGAAGAATTGCTACATAGCTTCAATGATCAAATTTACTTCATTTTATGCCTAAATTACTTCCTACAATATATTTGTTTTTTCAAACGCTCTGCATATTTGTATCAAACTATATCTAGCATCTCTTTTTCGTGCATTGGTGAGGTCAAGATTTACTTCAGAAAGTGATAGCTTCTCTAATGACATTGAGCTTTCAACATTTATTTTGCACAAATTCCTTAATTTTTACTATTTTTAGCTTTATCTTGTGTGAAAATTCACATGTGTAATCCATGATGAACAAAAGTGCTTTAAAATTTTCCTAACAAGACATTAATTAAATACAAAGATTCGCATACACATATAAATTTGGAACATCACTGAGAGCCAAGCCAAGTAAAAGGATCATTAATCAGTGGTGCAACCACGAGGCACAGAGGGGCAATTGCCCCTTTCAATTTCAAATTTTATAGGAATAAAAGAACATTTCATAAAATTTAATTGCTCGCATGGCACTCCTTAAAATTTGAGCCCTATTAAATCAATATGGTTTTCAGTTTGCAAAAATTTGAATCAAAAGATTGTTTTGCTTGCTTCCCTCACAATAGGGTTCTTTTCTGTAATGCATTGTAAATTACCAGGGAGAGAGATCTCTTCTGGCTCCTGCCACCCATCTCAAACTCAGTGTTCGCTACTGAAGCTTATGATAAGTGTGCAAGCCTATTAGCCACTCAGTTAGTTGCAGTTAACTTCAAAAACATCTCCCCTTTCACTCAAACAGAAGACAATAAAATACTAGGGTTTGGTTTACAGGATTTATCTATTTGGATTACTAAAAAAAAGTTTAAAGAGAAACTATAAATATTAAGTGAATTACTTTAAGAACCATCAATTTGAATAAAGAGAATAGTTTTGCATGTTCTAAATTACGCAGAAACAAAAATTCCAATTTGCTCTTAAGATTTTTACTTTTTAATTGATTGTAATGTATGAAAGTACAATGTGAAATGTTAGAATTTCTAACTACTTGAATGGTTAGTGCTCTCAACTTCGGTGCATATGCTCCTGGGTCAATTCCCTGCGGATCCTTCAAAACATTTTGGTTCAGACACAGCATCAATACTTGATAAGAAGTAAAGGGGTCTGGTCTAGAAGGCCATGTTCTGGTCAGGTACCACCTAGTGAAATGCTGTTTGACAGGTCTTGGTCTAAATTTTCATTTGTTATTTCTATAAGAATTTCAGTTGTAAATTATGAAGGGATGACAATATAGTACAATTATATTAAATAATCCCTATACAAACACATGAAATAGAAGCCTCCCCACATCCTGCTTGAAAACATTAAGACTGTGCTCTCCCCACATGGCTCTAAATACACATTAAAGTAATCATGAAATTAGATTATGAAATGGATTGCCCTTAAGGGCATGCGATACAGTCTCCACGGGAGTCTTCCCAAGCTCTTTAGTCTGGGGCAGTGTGTCAACTTAGCTCTCTTGGAGCCAGATCTGGCTCTTTCGTGCCCTCCTTTGGCTGTGAACTGGGATGCCCACCCCCGTGCCCCACTATGATGCCATCATTGATTCCGGCCCACATAGACCAAATTTTGTCATAATTATACATTTTGCACGTGATGTGATATTGTTACATTGGCTGCGTCGCCCCACTCCCTCTTATCTCCCCAGCTACTTCTTTATAGTGCAGTGTTTGACGGGAAATTGACATAATATTGTTATCAGGGAATTCTTTATTTTCGATTTCATACGACCATCGGTGGATTATTGAGATGGGCGATGCCGTAGGATCTAAATGTTGAAAACTAAGAATAAATTGTCATCAATTTAGAGTTAACAATAATAGCGGTGCCCCCACCCCTTTGACAACTAACACTTCCCTAGAAGGCACTTTATCCAGCCTTCGTAAATATAGCTCCATGAGAGTCAGTTTTAACTCTATTTAAGGTGACATTTAGTTCTTTTATGTGCATTAGGTTTGGCAACACTGCCAGGAGGCAAGGAGAAAAGCATTGATCAAATGTGAGTATGAATTGATTAATTCTCTTGGGAATATAAAGCTTCCAATGGAATAGAAAAACAAGTCAACGGGAAGAGAGCAGTTTGAAGATGCATTTCACCAGCAGAAAAGTCGAAACTTCCATTTGATTAGCCGTAACTTGATGTTGAAGTTGACTCGCCATAAGGAATATATGGGATTCCGAAAATTACACTGTGCGACAATGAAAATTGCCGCAGAACAAAAACCTGTAGTTCCTATGGAGTTCAGTGCCCTGATGACGATAGTAAAAACAGTTTTTCTCTATCACCTAAACTTTTCTCTTAAAATGCAATTTTATCAGCGCACGACTGCATGTTATTGTTGTTGCGGCACTTATCAGCACAGCCTGTTACTAGGGCTTGACATTGCATAGGGGAGGGGGTGGAGAGAGAAGGGATAGATAGCCACTTGGTTGAGGTATAGTAAGGTATAATGGAGTTGCAGTTATTTGCATCAGTCAGTTGCTAGTGGGATCACGCAGTGTCTGTTCCTGCAGTGTGTGTCATGCAAAACCCCTAATGTGAAGAATACTGTTTGTGTGTGTTCGCGTGTTTCTTGTGTTCAGCGATGTCTAGGATGTGTGTTAATTTACTAAACCTTTTCTGTTATGTGTGTGGTGATTTTAGGACGAAGTCCCAAAGACATTCCATTTCCCCGCTTGTTGTATTTTGAATCAAAGGTAGATGAGGGTAAGTGTTGGGCACCACAGAACTGTTGCTCACGTTGCTCCTGCTATTTAAGAGGCTGGTTGCATGAAACCCACCCATCTATGCCATTTGCCGTACCACAGTTGTGGAGGGAACCTAGAGACCACATAACAGATTACTTTTTTTAAATGAAACTAACTGGAATCTCAAGTAAATCAAAACACACAGTTTCATATCCAAATTTGAAATCTGCAGTGCACCCAGTCCCACATTCTGATTCTCTCCCAGTTCCAAAACCACCAATGGAATGGACACTGGAAGATGAAACAGACGATGGCAGTGACCAACCAATGGATCACGAAGATTTTCATTACACGCCATCTACATCACAGCCACAACCACAGCCATTGTCACAGGCAGATTTGGCAAGAACCCGTTGTTGAGAAAGACAGTGTGCTGTTACCACCGCAGGATTTTAAATTTTTACTGTCCAAATTTCCTGCGATTAGTACTGCAAAAATTAAAGAAGGTATTTTCATTGGTCCTCAGATTCATGACTTGATGAATTACATAACCTTTGAAGAGTTTCTGACAGATACTGAGAAGGCAGCTTGGCTTCCCTTCAAAGATGTATGCAACAATTTCTTGGTAATGTCAGGTCTGACAATTACAGGGAACTGACGGAACACATACTGGACTGTTACAAGGCTATGGGGTGCAACATGTTTTTCAAAATACATTTCCTGCATTCTCATTTGGATTTTTTCCTGTCTGATCTAGGAGATGTGAGTGACGAACATGGTGAGCGATTTCACCAAGATATCGCTGCCATGGAAAGACGACATAAGGGAAGAAGATGGTCACCAAACCTTTTGGCATATTACTGCTGGACACTCCTACAAGAAGTTTCACCAATAACCCACAAACGGAAAGTTTCCAGGACATGTTTCAAACTTATAAATACATTTCAAGCTTTTTGCATATTTCTCGTACCTTTTCTATGTTTTGTAATACAAACAATTAATTTTGTTCCATGATCTGTATTTTATCCAGCTACAGGTTCCTCCTGTACTGTAATGGAGTCGTTTCTAAATATCGCGAAAGTTGCTACTTTGTTTTTCATGAATTACAATATATTGCTTACTATATGAAATATAGGCTAAGTGGTACATGTAGCATATCTTTTCCAGAAAAACTGGTACGTGATGGAACATTTCTGATTTCGTTTTCGTAATCAGCGTATTTGATTTAGTAAAGAACACCTTCTTTTATCTCGCGGCAAGACACAAAGTTCAAATTTGTTGCACTGTGTTATTATTCATCATATTTTTCAAACATAGTGTCCAGCTTAATAATCAACACAAAAAAATGCTTCCACTTGCAACATGGAGAGAAATTCATACTCTTGGATACACCCAAGGGTTTTTTAGTAGCAGTACCCATTTGGGCAATATTGAAATAAATGCACGTAACTGTATCTCCTCCCCTTAAGCAACTTAGTAATCCAGTTTCCAAATAAGTTAACAAAATTTGACAATATTAAGTGTGATTACAGCTTGGGTAATAATGGGGGAAAATCATCACACTGCAATCATTGCAACCCCCATGCATGGGATCCTACATGAATGGTGTATGAAAAACCTCAATGCAGGATGATTTTTTAAGTGGAAATACTGAGGAATATTTAAGAATATGAATGTAATTTATCACTGTCCAAACTATCTCAAATGCAATACTAAGTCATCTCAACATGGGATGGTCAATATAGTTTGATGTGAGCCATCCAAATTATCCTACACTTACAATTGCAGGATTAGCAGGGAATGGACCTTTGTAATTGCACAGATGCTAATTAACAGCATTACATGAAAAATTAAATTGAAGACTAACTTCTTAACTCGCAATATCTTCAATGGACAACATTCAGATGTTTGCTTATCCTTAATATCTTGTATGTGATGGCCTCAATGTGTTGTTAGAACATGAAAGCTTGAAAGAGCTTTTACTTCGTTAGTGCATATAAAATACACTATCTACCAAAAAGAAATTGGGCACCTGTACAAAATGGTTCTCTGGTGGTGTGAACCCTGTTAGAACCTCTTGCTGCTATAACAGCAGCCACCCTGTCAGGCATGCTCTCAACTAGTTTGTGGAGGACGTCCTTTGGAATGCGTTGACATTGCTCTTGCCAGATCTCACTCAGTTGGACAATGGAATTTCACCGCATCTCCCGAGACCTCACCCGCCGATCCAATGCATCCCAAAGGTGTTCTATGGGATTGAGATCAGGACTCTGTGCAGGCCAGACCAATCGGTGAACACTGTTGTCGGCATATCACTGCATAGTAGCCTCCAAAACATGGCACCTAACATTGTCATCCTGGAAGTAACAGGGGTCCATTCTGTAAAAACGCCACAAGGTTGGGAGCATTTCATTGTCTAGTACTGTACAGTATGCCTGCGAGTTCATTGTGCCACGAAAAACCACCAGTGGTCCCACAATGTAGTACGAGAAACAACCCCCACACCATTACTCCACCACCACCAAATTTCCTGGTAGGCACTATACACTCTGGTAGAAGTCGTTCCCCGGTTAGCCGCCACACCCATACATGTCCATCAGACTGAAACAATGTGAATCTCGACTCATTAATCCATAGAACCACTTTCCACTGCTCCAGTATCCAGTTGCGATTGTCCAAACACCACTTGAGACGCTGAGCTTTATTCAACTTGGTTATATGCAGCTTATGTGCCACTGCTCGCCTCTGTTCACAATGTTCCAATGGAAACTGACGCCCCTGTTGCTGCCGTAAACTCCTGTCTGATGGTAGCCATCGGCTGTGTCCTGTTTTTGATAATTTCACGTTTTAGGGTTCTCCAATCTCTGTTAGTCAGTTTTTTCGGCCACTCAGAACGTTCACCATTGTCACAATGTCCAATCAGCCTGGGGAGAGCCATGAAGGTTGCCCAGAGAGAAGTCGTCGAAGATGAAAATGACATAAAAACCATCTCTAGAGATAAAATAATACAACAGCATAATAACGAAAAAAAAAAAACTGTTTAAAAGTAATATCAGAACCCCACATTAAATCGTGACTGTCTCTCTTCCTAAAGTTTCTTTAATAATACATCCAAGATGAGGGACCATAAACTCTTAGAAATTTAACTTGAAAATTGCTAGACTTGGAATCTGCTGGAATCCAGTAGGCACCAAAGAGACTTAATATAAAAGGAAATTTCGAACAAACAAATTAAATTAATTTTTTTTTACAATGTAAGTGTAGTAAAAACCATGAACATACATTTATATACTTATTATTAATTAATATAATCTAATATAAAAGTTTGTTTATCTTTTCCCTTTTTTTAAATTTATTATTATTATCAAGTCTACATATAATTATTTGCGTATTTTATGTCATATTTATTTATCTATTACATATCTAACAATTACAGTTTCCGCATAATTAGCATGCTATCAAAACTTAGTACCCTGTATTACTGATTCACGTTAAATTGTGCGGCTGTGATTTCATTCTGAGATCTCATAGCAGCCTCAGTCTGCACGGACATTGAACCTCGCACGGCCACTGTCGCTCGCGTGGAATGCAGAGTCAGCTTCATGTCGCATAACCAAGTTGACACGGAGTGCTGACGCCGGTATCTTATCGGGCGTGTGTCCTCAACACATAAATGCAACAACGGCGAGATAAATAAGAAACTACAAAACCTCTTACAGTAAGTGTATATTAGGAATCGACATCCACTAAATTAATGAACTAGCCCAGTATTTCAGTGCATTTAACTTCCTTCCAAATAGCAAATTCTCCCCGCACACTACAATAAAGCCTGATCTGGAAACCAGACAGGGAACTTGCGTCCGTGCAGACTAATCCAATCCATCATTCACCCCAATCTAAACTCTCACCCCATCATACTCTTCCCTCAAGCTTGAAACAGTTCTGGATACCAGAATGGTTGTCCCTCCTGTACATAGCATTTCCTATCGTACTATCTATACGATAACTAAAACTAACCAATAAACTAACAAACTAATCCATAACTACTATTAACAAGTTTAATTAATTACCAATCATACAAATGCACAGTAAATTTACAAGAAATCTTTAAGACTTGTTCCGGTCACCAGAACGGTCTATTAAAATAATACAAACTAAAAATTATTAAATGTAGCTATGTATAGAATCTCCATGTATTTTATTTTCTTTTTTTTGCACTTTTATTTTATGTATGAAAATAAAGATGAGAAGAAGTAGGATAAAAATGCGGGGGAACCGTTTAAATTCAGGAAACTGACGTCCTGGTTTATTTAAAGGTACCAGGACATTAAGAGCATACCCTCGAAAGTACGCGGGTGGAGGCGGGCTACTTCGGGAGGTTTCCCCCCTTTAGATATGTATATGTGTTTCAAAAAGTATTATTTTATACTCACTCAATATGTTCTGCACTATTGTCTGCTTTATGTTCTAATTACGTATTGTATCATGATTCATTCCATGAACTAGTGTATCTTGTATACCAATTAAATTCAGAAGGAAAAGCTTTGTAATGAGATGTAGTGAAAATGTAGTGATCCAATGAAATGTATGATAAAGTTATGAATGTATACATTCTAAAGGTCAATAAATTTTCTAAATCAAAAAAAAAATGTCACAATGTCCATGCACCTTCCACTTACGAAGCACAAATGCTATTGTTGATTTGGTCCTGTTTAACTTTGCGGCTATGGCCCTGCTATACAGCCCATTGAGGTGGCAGCCCACAATCATGCCCTTATCAAAGTCTGATAGCTCTGCACTACGTGCCATCTCTTTCACAAGTGGTTCTCTTGCTCACGGAACAACAACATGAAGGCCACACAAATCAAATTAGATACTAAATTAACCACCATCATAGGTGCCCAATTACTTTTTGTGTAGTGTATATCAATACTTCTAAATTGACACCAAATTCTAAGTTACTCATGTAAAAACGATGTCTAGCAAATAACAGTTTCGAGAATTTAGAACATGTAAAACTTTTGAGCATTACTTTTTCATTTTGTATTTGATCTAACTAACTAACTCTCTAGCCTTCTTAAACCCGAAGGTTCATGGCTGCAGCAACACAGGCCTTCCATCTGTCCCTATCTTGAGCAAGATCTATATACTCTTTTCCATCCCTATCGATTTCCCTTAGGTCCATCTCAATGTTGTCCCTCCATCTTCGTCTTGGCCTTCCTACTGGTCTCTTACCATCAGGTTTCCCAACAAGAATCCTGTAAACTCCTCTTTCCTCTCCCATTCGTGCCACATGGTCTGCCCACCTAAGTCTTCTTGATTTAATTATTCTAATAATATCTGGACATGAATACAAATTATGTAGTTCTAAATTATGTAACCTTCTCCACTCACCTGTCTCATCCCTTTCAGGTCCAAAGATTTTCCTAAGGATCCTATTTTCAAATACTCTCAATTTATGTTCCTCTTTCAATGTAAGGGACCAAGTTTCACACCCATATAATACTACAGGCAAAATTTCTGTTTTGTATATTTTAACTTTTAGTTTCTTAGATATTAAACGAGAAGACAAAAGTTTATGAAGAGAGAAGTAACATGCATTTCCTGAATTAAGCCTACTCTTTATTTCCTCTTTAATATAATTTTCATTTGTTAATATTACTCCTAAGTATTTGAATTTGGAAACTGTTTCAAACGAGTTGTTATCAATAATTAGAATTTGATTATTACCTAACACTTGGTTTCGGCCTGTAAGCATATATTTAGTTTTCTCTTTGTTAACTTCCAAACCTATCTCTTTAGCAGTTTTGAAAAATATTTTAGCATTATTCTTAATTGTATTCACATCATCCCCCAGTAAGTCTACATCATCTGCATATGCTAACAACTGAGTCACACCATTTAATTTTAGTCCTTGTTTAGTTTCTTTTACCTTCCTAACAGCATATTCTAAGGCAAAATTAAAGAGCAATGGAGATAATGCATCTCCTTGTTTTAACCCATCATGAATTGTAAATTTGTCAGACATATTAATACCGACACGAATTTTACTTTCTGTTTCACTGGTGCATATTTTTATCATACTAACAAGCTTCTTAGGTATTCCAAACTCTACTAATATATTATATAATTTATCTCTTTTGACCGAATCATATGCTTTTTTGAAATCAATGAATAGTTGATGGACATTTTGATTATATTCCCACTTTTTTTCAAGTGTCTGTCTGATGTGAAAAATTTGATCTGTAGTTGATCTGTTACGTTTAAATCAACATTGATAATCACCTATAATTTCATTAGCATATGGGGTTAGTCTTGTTAAAAGAATGTTAGATAATATTTTATATGTTGTTGAGAGTAGAGAAATTCCACGGTAATTATTGCAGTTCATTTTATCACCTTTTTTAAACACAGGAACAATTATGGATTGTTTCCATTGTTGAGGGATTTCTTCTTTATTCCATATTAAACAAATTAATTTATGGATTTGACATATTAATGAATTTCCACCATATTTAATTAACTCAGCTGGTATTAAATCAATGCCAGGTGCTTTGTTATTCTTTAGCCTTTTAATAGCATCTTTAACTTCAGTCAAGTTAGGTTCTGGAACTAAAGGTTCTGCTGTGTGTACTTCATTCACTTCTGATTTATCTCCTACATGGACATTTAAAAGGTCATTAAAGTAGTTCTTCCATCTATTTAGAATTTCGCTTGGGTCAGCAAGAAAATCACCGTCTTTAACTTTTATCAAGTTTACTTTAGGTTGCCACCCCTTTCTACCCAACTCATTTACACCCTTATATAAATCTCTGATATTTTTATTTTTGCTGTTCGTTTCAATTTTGTTAATTTTGCTTTTCAAGTAATCTCTTTTTTTACTTCTAAACGTGCGGTTAACTTCTCGCTTTATTCTATTATAATTGTTTAGATTTGTATCATCAGAGTTATTTAACCACCTAAGTCTAGCCTGATTTCTTATTTCTATTAGATTATGACATTCATTATCAAACCATGGCTTACTTTTTCTCGGTTTATGGTATCCTATACTTTCTTTAGCTGCTGATTCTATTGCATTACGTATGTCCTCCCAATTCTTATTTACGTCTGTTTCATTTATATTTTCATCATCATTTAAATCCTGCAAAACATCAAATCTATTTGACAGTTTAATTTGGTAATCTTTCTTAATTCTTTCGTCAGTAAACTTTCCTGTATCAAATTTTAGAACTTTTAGATTTTGTTGCTTATGATATATCACTGAGAGTCTTTCTCTTAATTTAGCAATTACTAAATAATGGTCACTGGCACAGTCAGCACCTCTATGTGTACGAACGTCAATTATACAGTATATACAGTACATATGTGTACAGTATATAAAAATGAAGTAGTTTATCAATTTATAGCTCTTTTGTATGTTGTTTCTTCTCATAATAAAAAAGTGTGTGCAATTTTTTTTTCACCGCTGGTATATACACCGCTGATTAACATTTTATTTACCGCTCTCCTCAGTTTTTATTTACCATAAATTTGTGTCCCTACTTATCAGCATTTTTGGAATTGGGCAGATTTCATCAATTTTCCACTTTGGAACATCACTTAATTACATGGGATGGATTCAAGTTGAGTCACCAATTCTGTCATTATTATATCTGGTACGCAATACTTTGCCATAACACCATGCTATTCCATCTTCACGGTATCCAAGGAGCTCCAGTGAAGAATTCTTTACATCTTCACTGTCCATGAAGAACAGGGAGTGCTGGAAAAAATAATTGCACATGTTAAACAAGATTTGGAATAAACAATTTAATGTATCCATGATCCAGTTTTATATATATATAAAATAATCCTATGATCCAACATTCTGAAATCATCAATTATTTAAAACACATTAAAGAAAGGTGACAGCAGGACAAAATGGTTAACCAATGTATATAAGCAAGAATGCACTCAAAACAGGTACTGAATATTGGTAAATTACACAACAGTGCAATGCTTAGCTATTAACTCTTACCTGTTGTATTGCTATTCACATGCTATGAAAAAAATAGTGGTTAATTTAATCATTAAATTCAATTTATTTACATATAAGCAAGTAGGATCTTTCTTGGAAACCTCAAACTATTGCAATTATGAACAAAAAAGCAACAATGGACACCAAATTGTGTTCAAATTAAATACGAAAGAGTTTCACACAAAAGCTAAAGTGGAAGAAAAGCCATGCAATTTTATGAAAACTATGTAACAGGCCACCTGTTCTATTTGCTATTTCTAGGAACATACATATTTTGTTCTTGACGAAAAAACGAAATTTCAAAAAAACACATTGTTGTCTTAATTTTTCATGTTTTTGAAAGGTGTGAGATGCATTTTGCTACCATGTTTTGTCACGAAATAAACTCTTAAACACGAAATTTAGGGTTTATTTACAGTCGCAACATCTTCTGAGGTCTGAATTATCCTGCGAGTTATGCAATTCACTGAAAATTGATTAATTCTGCTGTTTGGAGAAGCAAAAATGAACTCCTTTACACAGAAATAACCTTAATACTCTGATACCCGTATTTACGCGTGTATAATGCACACTCTGGTTTTGGATGGGTAAAAGTGACAAGAAATTATATCTTGTATATAATGCGCAGTACAATCCAGTTTCAAGAAATGGCTTTCTTAGTTGTAGGTTGAAAATCTGTTGCTACGCTGATCAAGAGTGAATGACGTCATAACTATTCAATTGCTCATTCCTTCTTTTTCAAAATATATACCTTTTCTTTCCGTGACTAATGTAACATTTAAATGAGGCACATTCAGGACCTTCCAAATAGCAGTTAGCAGCACAAGATTTCTTCCATTAAGGAATTTACACACTCCATGTATGTCATATTATTGGCCAGTAAAACATTTTAATTTTTATTATATTTTTCCTTATGTTTTCTTTCATCCGAAGTACCATAAAAATCAGAACGTTTCTTCATTTTGTGATGAGCTTATTTCAACCGCATTTCACATTACTGTCATTATCTTGAATGGAATACTGTTTCCATATTCAGAAACTGCAGGATTCAAGCTTTACAACGATATATAACATGATAGGGTTCCGTAAACATGAAAAATCAATGCAAGTTTCCCAAAATCATGGAATGACCCTGTATGGTTTCATGTTGGCTGCCTGAATTATTCCGTGCATAATACACACCAGTTTTTGGGGGCAAAAATTTTGGAAAAAAAGTGTGCATTATACATGAGTAAATACGGTAACTACATAAATGTTAATTTTGTGTAATAAGTGTAGTTTTTAAATCAAATTTAGGATTACATTCATAATTTTAAAACCAAAATGTCTCTTTATGTACCACTTTTCATCCGATTTTTCACTGCTATAACAGCGAAATTTTATTTTATTTACTGCTTTTCAAACCAAAATTGACTTGTTTTTGTAGCAAAATTTTGCTCTTTTTATTTACCAAAATTATGTGCCTCGAATTATTACCAACAAAGTATGCGAAGCAAATTACCACACAAAGAACTTTTGTCAGGCTAATTCAATATTTGGAACACTTACACTGGAAGATACGTTGATGAACATACACCACTAGAAATATGATGGTCCAGCAATGACATCTGGAGGGTGTGAAATTCTTGACTAGTCGCTGCCACAACTCCATTACCTACATGAAGATCAGTCTACAATCACTAATTGTGTAAGATATCTGCATCTTATTTTTCATAAATATAAGATCACATTTACTAACTAACTCTCTAGCCTTCTTAAACCTGAAGGTTCATGGCTGCAGCAACACAGGCCTTCCATCTGTCCCTATCTTGAGCAAGATCTATATACTCTTTTCCATCCCTATCGATTTCCCTTAGGTCCATCTCAATGTTGTCCCTCCATCTTCATCTTGGCCTTCCTACAGGTCTCTTACCATCAGGTTTCCCAACTAGAATCCTGTAAACTCCACTTTCCTCTTCCACTCGTGCCACTTGGCCTGCCCACCAAAGTCTTCTTGATTTAATCATTCTAATAATATCTGGACATGAATACAAATTATGTAGTTCTAAATTATGTAACCTTCTCCACTCACCTGTCTCCTCATCCCTTTTAGGTCCAAATACTCTCAATTTATGTTCCTCTTTCAATGTAAGGGACCAAGTTTCGCATCCATATAATAATATAGGCAAAATTACTGTTTTGTATATTTTAACTTTTACTTTCTTAGATATTAAACGAGAAGAGAAAAGTTTATGAATAGAAAAGTAACATGCATTTCCTGAATTAAGCCTGCTTTTTATTTCCTCTTTAATATCATTTTCATTTGTTAGTATTATTCCTAAGTACTTGAATTTGGAAACTGGTTCAAACTAGGGATGGCCAAACGGATCCGGATCCGGATCCGAAAGTTACGGATCTGGATCCGGATCCGAAAATTCCGGATCTGGATCCGAAAATTCCGGATCCAGATCTGGGTCTGAAAGTTTCGGATCTGGATCCAGATCCGAAAGTTCCGGATCTGGATCCGGATCCGAAAATCCAGATCTGAGAGTTTCATATCTCAATCCCATTATAATATTACCACACCTTAAAAGGTATTATGATCTTCGATTACAAAGAAATTTTTCATTAGTTAGTCCTACAAGAATTTTTTTCAAGTGTTGTTCCTAAAATACTTTGCTACGCATCGGCTAACACACTCGTGCACAAAAAAAATCTTACTTGTTTAACATAAAATGTCAGAGGTGATTTTGTAAACGCCATTGAAACGAATATGTATTCATTCCAATGTATTGGAAATGAAAACACATAAATGTGAGACATTCCATTCCAGGATGAAACCTTTAACACATATAACAAGATAGAAATGTTATACAAAAATTATACAATTGTTCTGCAGTTACAGTTTTACAAATTAAAATAGAACATTATAATATATGCAGTCTTATATAATTACAAAGTGTAAGAATAACAAGCGAGGTTATCTAAGTGTCCCCCTCCAATTTCCATGAAACTTGGCAGGCGTATAGTGGGGCCCAAATGAAGAAATACGTGTTTTTTTGTTTCAGCTAAAAAACGTTTTTAGGGGGCAAGACCCCCTCAAATGTCAAGATGAAAACAAATTGAATAGAGGATTTGTCCCCTGTGTCCCTCCGATTTCCATTAAACTTGGCAGGTGTATAGTGGGGCCCAACGGAAGAAATGCGTGTCTTTTCATTTCAGCTAAAAACGGTTTTAGGGGGCAAAACCCCCTCAAATGTCAAGATGAGGACAAATTGAAGTGAGGATCTGACCCCTGTGTCCCTCCGATTTCCATGAAACTTGACAGGTGTATAGTGGGGCCCAATGGAAGAAATACGTGTTTTTTTTTGTTTCAGCTAAAAAACGGGTTTACAGGGCAAAACCCCCTCAAATGTCAAGATGAGGATAAATTAAAGTGAGGATCTGACCCCTGTGTCCCCCTTCAATTTCCATTATACTTGGCAGGTGTGTGTGTAAACGGGCCCAATTGAAGAAATACGTGTTTGTTTTGTTTCGGCTAAAAAACTGTTTTAGGGGGCAAACCCCCCTCAAATGTCAATATGAGGACAAATTTAAGTGGGCATTTGACCTGTGTGTCCCCCTCCGATTTCCATGAAACTTGGCAGGTGTATAGTGGGGCCCAAAGGAAGAAATACGTGTTTTTTTGTTTCAGGTGAAAAAAAAACGGTTTTACAGGGCAAAACCCACTCAATTGTCAAGATGAGGACAAATTGAAGTGGGGATCTGACCCCTATGTCCCCCTCCGATTTTCATGAAACTTCGCAGGTGTATAGAGGGGCCCAAAGGAAGAAATACGTGTTTTTTTGTTTCGGCTAAAAAACTTTTTTAGGGGGCAAAACCCGTCTCAAATGTCAAGATGAGGAAAAATTGACGTGGGGATCATCTGACCCCTGTGTTCCCATCCGATTTCCATGAAATTTGACAGGTGTATAGAGAGGCCCTATGCCCCCTGTTTCTTCCTATGCCATATTTAGGGTGGTTTCGGGGTCAGATCCCGATTTCAATTTCTCCTCATCTTGACATTTGAGGGGGGACCTCTATACACCTGCCAAGTTTCATGCAAATCGGAGGGGGAGACTTAGACCTCCCTTGTAAGTGTATTAATTAATTACAAATCGCGTACGCGCGCGCACATACACTATATATATATATATATATATATATATATATATATATATATATATATATATATATATATATATCTCTCTGTGTGTGTGTGTGTGTGTGTGTGTGTGTGTGTGTGTGTGTGTGTGTGTGTGTGTGTGTGTGTGTGTGTGTGTGTGTGTGTGTGTGTGTGTGTATGTATGTGTGTATATTATATATATGTATATTAGCGGGTAACAATATGTTATAAGCACATTCTTACTTTCCAAAGAAGCGCATGTGGGATGGCAAAATGGATCTGGATCCGAAAGTTTTGGATCCGGATCCGGATCCGAAAAATTTTAGGATCCGCCAGGATCCGGATATGGCCATCCCTAGTTCAAACGAGTTGTTATCAATATTATGTTATCACATTTACTACAAGAATGAATATAAATTTTCCATGAATGTATCAGGTAGCAACCAAAATTACAAAATTCAATCAACAACTTTTAATAAACAGATCATAAACTCAAAGCCAAGACAACTTACAATAGAAAAGATGTTGACCTCCATGATTTTGTAAGAAAATACAAGTCTAGTCAGCCTTCAAGGCCATGGTAGACCTGAGTAATTCTTGGAACGCTGGGGAGATATTCCAATTCAATCACTGCTATCAAGGGTCAATGCTCCATTATCTACAAAGTTAAATTAAGTTTAGTACAAGCATATATAAATTCCTACACTACTTTTCTGTCTCTTCATGCTAATCATCACAACAAGAAGTGTAAATGAGAATTAGGACAAATGCCAACATCCATTACATGATAAGTAGGGCCCGGGACTTTATGTTATAACATATTTTTCATTTGATATGGGATCAAATAACGGGGTGAGATCTTTACTTAACTGATGAAAATTAGCCGAAATAGGCAAACTTGATAATGCATATTTTGACATATTGTAACAAATTTCGCATTTTTACAACATATTTCTACGATTTTCTCGCAATAAGACATATTTCTGTATAGTTATTTTAGAATTTGTTCTTCATAACTTTAGCTCAATGGATAGTTTATATTATCGATGGCAGGATAAGGGAATTACAGATGAAGAGATTAAAAGCAGATGCAGTATTTTCTTACCAACCAGTACAGAACAATAATACCCCCTTTTTTTTTATCCCGCCGACAATTGATTTCAAAATTCTACATACTTAAAATCCCCATAAAATGTTGTTTGTGTATTTATTGCTGCCCCAAGACATGTGCATTGTGGAACAGAAATAATATTGAGTGTAACATGTTCTGACAAAAATTTTGTAGGCTGATTTTCAGATTCAATCTTAAATTCTATCTGCCTTAAAAAAGTCGTGTTTGTGTATTCATTGCCTGGATTTACCAGAGCTGTAGCGAGCTGCCAATTATGCTTTAGTTTCGACAAAGTGTAAATCTGACATAATAGAAAATTATACTTAGGATAATTGCAGAGTGAACCTTATGATATTTTCAGTATTTTCCCAATACATTCTTCAGTTAAAGGAATTCTGACTTCATTTAATACCCCACCCCTACTCGATCATCCCTGGAAGATACTGACTTCCCACATAATGAGAAATTCGAAAGAACTGTTGTGCATATTTTTGGCTGTACTGGGAATATTTCTGCATTTTCCTGACATATTTAAATTTTTTAGGACATATTATTAATTTTTTGTGACATATTTTTCAATTATTATGACATAATTGCATACATATTTTACAGTTTTATAGGACAAAGTCTCGGGTCCTAATGATCAGGAACTGAATCCAGACTCATTGCTGGTGTCTTTCTGCAATTTTCAACTAACTTTAAATCTCTTCCAGCATCCTAAATAGTTTCTACAGTAAAATTTCTAACAGACACCTCAAAATTAAGGACATTTTTAAATTCCTCGGCAGAAATACATGGGGTTTAATGGCAATATTACTTGTCAATAACGCATGCAGACACTGAAAGCTACCTCGCCAACGCAAATAAAAAGTTCTTAATAACGGACAGCCTGAAACAAAATGGTCGCAATTCATGGAATTTGACACAACAATGGCCAGTATTTCAAACTACCACACATTGTTTCATGTTACACCGAACATATTTCTTTTTAAAAGTGCAGACAGTAGGCAATATTCTTTGTGGTTATCTTGAGAAGTGTGTCACTTTTGCTACGATGTCGCAGAAACGCAAACAACTGACTTTAAAGGAAGAAGTTGAAGTCATCAACGTCTACGAGAAAGCGAAACTTAGTGTTCAAGACATGGCCAGTGATCAGAATGCTACATTTTAAAAGTAGCTTCGCTACAGCTACAGCTACTCTTCCAAAATGTAGCTTCCCTACAGCTACAGCTACATTTACCAAAAAGTAGCTCGCTAGGCTACTCCTGTTCGCTACTCGCTACTTTGCTATTTTTACGCTACTTCTGCATAAAAAAATAAAAACAACCATATGGGTATTAAAAAATCTCCTACTACTGGTAAATAGATTCTGTTATTTATTATCATGATTCCAGTCATTCAATAATTTTCATAGCAGTGTTACTTCAGTTACTTATTTTTACTATAGTTTTTGAGAATACCATACCCATGCAAGTGGCATATCAATTCAAATTTGATATATGAATATTGCAATTAGGGTGTTAACCAAATTAATGATTACAACTATACACAAATCAAATTTGGTAGGATTACGTATTTATGTTCACATCAACATATTTTTCTTGAGAATAAATATTTCATTTTTTATAGACTGATATGAAGACAGCATTTTGAATGAAAAGTACCTGAAGTCCTTTGACTATTAAAGGGCCCCAGGTTCGATTCCCAGCGGAGGCACATAGTGTTTCGGATCCAGTCTCGATCAGCTTATCTATGCATAAAATTGACTCAAAACAAAAACTAGGAAAGACGCCAAGTTGGGAGGATGAGATCCTCCTGCTCCTCCATTCCCCACACTGCTCATCATTCATCATTCGTCATTGTTCCTCGTTCTCACAATTAGCCGAAAGTGGTAGAAAGCGACTATAGATAATAGAATATTTAAATAAACCATTCATCCTCATTGTCATGATTGAGAGAAGTGGAAGAATAGATTAGGAGGTAAACAGAAGAGGACAAATGGGTGGTGGACTATATCAAAGCGTTCGAAGATTAATATGGAACAGGGATATACCTATGAAACACATACTATATGCCAATAATTACGTAAGGAGCAGAGACTTGGACAATGACAGAGAGAGACAAAAGAAAGATGCAGGCAGTAGAGATGAAATTTTTGAGGAGTATAATGGGGAAGACTAGAAGGGATAGAATAAGGAATGAGGAGATCCGACAGACAGTGGGTGTAGTGAAGCTTCAGGACAGAATAGATAAGGCACAGATGAGATGGTTTGGACACATGAAGAGGATGGATGCAGAAAGACTACCAGTAAGAGCTTACAATGCACAAGGAGTGGGTATAAGGCCAAGGGGGAGACCAAGATGTTGGTCGAAAGAGCAGATAGCGGTGAGTGTTAAGAGAAGAGGACAAGATTGGAACACTGTGGAAAGAAAGTAGTGGTGGAAGACCAGGAAAAAATGGAGAGGCTTGACTTGTATGCTGACCCAGCCAGAGGCAGGAAACAGCAAGGGATGATGATGATGTCATGATTAGCAAAAGTTACAGAAAAGTGACTCAAAAGTAGGAGAAATACATAAATTTGAAAACTATGTATACGTATTAACTAAAGAAAATTGTCGTTTCTGTAGGAAAGTCAATAACTCGTACATACTTTTTGCAATATGATAAAAATATTGAGGAAACTGTCGTGTAAACCTGACTGTTCTAAACGTATTGTAATTTTAAAATTTGTGAACAAATACTATCGCGAAAATAATTGTAATTCCAGAAACTCTATCATTCCTGTAACAATAATTTCCTGCTGGTGAGATCCTATATACTGACGATGATCAATGCTACCGTACTGAGCCATTCCCTTGTCAGTGCAGTGGAAAATCCATCACTCGTTTTTGCTGCAAGTTGTGTCTTACACAGCAATTAATGACATTTTGGTGTCTCTTACACCATGAATATCCACAGGATTTGTTCCGGGGGTGACACAAACGAGGCAGTTTCTTCCAGTGGTGCAGCAAACGTGGCATGTTTCTCCCCAAAATAACGATGCCGCTAAAAAGACGTAGCTGTTAGCAGGAATATATTCATATATGTCAGTTAGTCATCTGGATATCTGAATTATTCAGCTACTAATTAAATAAACTACGCAGATATCTATAACCTACAATCTAGATAATCTGTACCTCCATGTAATAGACTGTCTTTATGAACCTCCTGCAAAATTAAGGATTATTGCCGATTTTTTCTGATGCTGTTGCCACATTCAAAATTCACCTCAAAATGGTGAGGAAAAATGTAGTTGTAGCGAAATTTTCGCTACAACTACAGGAATTTTGTAGCTTTGCTACAGCTACAACTACAATTTTCAAAATGTAGCGTCGCTACAGCTACAGATTTTGTAGCTAGCTACAGTAGCGACGCTACAAGTAGCTCGCTACTTCTGACCACTGGACATGGCCATGCGGTTTGCTGTTGGAAACATATTGAAAAGACAATTGTAAAGAACTTTAAGATTCAGAAAAATATAGATGATTATTTTGGACAATCTGGGTCTGGCCAGAAATAGTTAAGAGCCTATTTAAAATGAAAGAGCATTTTGAATGCAGTAATTTAACAAAGGATTACACAGGCGCGGTTGGCCCTATAGCGCACAGGATCAGTGAACCCCCAGTAATATACGATAATCACCTCGAGAATGAACAATGAACAATGTCTTTAAATTTTCACATTATTTCGCTAAAAATTCTACACAATAAGTCATGTATTTGTGCCCGTAACACGGCAAACTCTCTTGCTGAGAAGAAGAAACCGCGAATCGGCCACCCTGATACAGACCCTCAGTTGAACCCCCACAGGACAGCTCGTGCCATTGTGAAAGCTTCGTGCGGGAGCAGAAGCGCGAGGAGGGTATAGGACAAAATACATGGGAGATGAGATTCCAGAACCTATGTCTCTACCCAACGGTCATGCGCAGTTCGTTCTCTCGCAGAAGCCGCGGGACAAGGCTCCTTTCTCGCTGCTTCCTCCCTTCCAGTGTTGCTGTGTGCGGTTCAAGTTTGAAGCGCACACATTACATATTCAATCTTCTCTTGTATCATTTTTGCACCGAACTTCTTGGAATAAATGCAAGATTGTGTCAGAGATGGATGAGTGGAAACAAATAGAAGCTGGAATTAGATGCGATGAATTAAAATAAAGGAGATACATTATAAAATACCTTGTGCATGCATTCAGAGGTTTTTCCTTAAAGGTGGAAACACTTCGGGTTCGCGAAAGAGAAAGAATGGCGCGAAGACGTGACTCGCTGTCGCTCGGTGTCAAAGTCTCAAGTTTTTTAGTTTTTGAAGTGCTTGGATACTTGTTGGAAAGTATTAAGTGATGCTGCGAGTGAAACGAGGGATGGACTTAACTAGGTTATGTCATTTGATGCAGTGTAGGCGTTGCTGTCCGCGCAGGTAAGAAATGACCGATAGAAATGCACATAATTAACGTAAACAAACTTCCTTGTCCACTGAAAAAAAAGCGTGTGCTGGTCGACCAGCCCCAAATTTGAACAAACCTGTCGCGTATAAATGAAAGGGTCTCAGGTTCGATTTCTAGTATGCGCATGCCATTAGTTGCCATTTCCCTTTAACAAATGTAGGACCAGTTCTGATTAGTCAGCATGGACGTCCGGAAGGGGAAAAAGGGGGCCGCCCCCCTATGGAAATTGAATGTAAACCAAAAATTATATATTACACGCATATAATTTAATTTCAGTCACAGTAATTTTTGGTAATTATTATAAAAGCGTTGCAGTAACTTCAGACTGAAGGAGTGTTTTTTGCTCCTCGTGGGGAAAAAATATATTACTTGCCCCTACTTGAGGACGTCCATGATATTCCAACAAAACTCAACTTTTTTCATAAAGGCACAATTTATTGTAGTTTCAGCCCTAAATTTATTCGCACACCCCTACAACAAAACCTTATACTCCCAGATAAAAAGAATTCTTGACAAAGCTTTTAAACCCTCCCCCATCCTTTTGTTGGGCGAAGGAAGTATATTTTGCGGAAAGTGAATATATGTCACATCACTTCAGTGAACCCCCGGGTAAATAATGCACGAGCCGCGCCTGGGATTACACTATGTGTACTATATTTCCTTTTTTGAAATTAGTAATGTATGTAGGGATACTTTAGTAAATTTAAATTTACCGTATGTAGTAAAGTATTTTGATCCTTCAATGTAGGGAAAAATCAGTATGTTCGTAAAGTACGTACTGTAATATGCTTATCCTATTGTGTAACATCCTACACATTATTCTGAATAGCGGACATTTATCCCCCCCCCCCCCAGGCCTGTCCGTTATTGAGAAGTTTTACTGTGTATCCTTAAATGGTAACCACAGGGTTAATAAGTGATAAAGCAAGCAACTTTACTCAAAACTTACAAAATACTATGATCACTAACACATTATACTCTAATGTATAAATGCCACGACCACCATAACTAAATATTTCTAGTCCCAAGCCAACAAACGCCTTCCACAAGAAACTCCTGAAAAGCTGTAAATGTAATTTGAAGTTTCCAGCCAAAAGGTATTTTGTTTGTAGTCCCTTTATATCTGTTGATGGAAGAAATACTCAGCCATAAGGAGCCAAGTTGATTGGTAGATAAATCTTACAGAAATGATATATTTAGGTTTGACTCAAGAGTAGGGTGACCATACATCCTGTTTTGAACTGGACACTCCCGTTATGGAGACATGTCCTGGTCGTCCTGCCGATATACAGGGTGTCATTCAAATGGCGCCCACGGAACCCAGATTCGTATAGAGGACATCAAAACAAACAACTTTTCTCAGTAACATTTTTCTCGTTGGTGCGTCGATTCAACGCTACAGCCGTTCAAAATAGACCGTTTTGCCGCCTGGATGCTGGCAACCCAACACAACATTTGATCGTATCTGTGACGTCATTTCCTGCGGCGAAACAGCACACGGCAGGGTTGAAAGGAAAAATGTGAAAAATGACAAACTACCAACCACATTATTAGCTGTAAAATGAAGCTAGAAACGCGTCCAGAAGACCGAACATCATAGCCTACGAGCCAGAAGATCAGCAGTCATCTCCGGGGAGGGTGAAGTGAACCAACATATCAAATATCAACAACAATAAATGTCATTGGACTTACAGCTTACATGTGGCTGTTTACGCCCAGCTACATGTCAAATATTTGCAAATCTCATTGCAAGGTTGATATCTACAGGTTTGTGTCCAGATGCCATGTGGTACTTCTGTGCTGATAAGGGAAGTATCCAAGGTTCACGTTGTTACATTTCAGCTAAAACACATACAACCACAGTAACAATCTAATGATGAATCAGTAGCGAATATACTGTCCTGTTCACAGTTGCAAACTATTACATGTGCATCCGGTGCATAGATAAACAGTCGTCGGAGAGCTTGTATTACTGCTACTTATATCCCTGTATTTTCAACCATTTTTGCCAATTGCCTCATAATGCCCTGAATATACATTATATTTACCTATGTATTGCTTACCTTTGGAATTTTGAGTTTATCATTTCTATTTTGTCATCTGTTCAGTGTCTCACAGACAACTAGTATCAGAAGGACGAAGTGTATAAGACTAAATCGAAGATACCAACTTGGTAACTACATTTGCAAATATCTAACATGTAAATGACACCCTGTATAAAAAATTCTAAATATGTCCCATTTTATAAAAGTCTACAAGTTAGCTTGAAAACCAAATCAAAATTTCATGCTAAACCTAATGTCGATGGAATGTTTAAAGTAGCATCATGGCAACACTGTTTTTTAGTACTTCAGCATATTCAAAATGATACAAGTTGTCGAGAAGATTCGGACAGGCAGCAGTCTATTTATTAAGTTAGCTCATGTTGCAGTTTTTATTGTTTTATGTGGGTTCCTCTAGAGAAGTGAATAAACATGGCCAAGAATGTGGTTTGAATGGGAGTTTACAACAAGAATTCCTACATGTTAATACAAACTCCAAAGACAAATCTTAATAAATTGGTAAATGCTAATGTATTTTCTAGTTCAGAAGACTAAACAAAGCTGTTTGATCAGTAGCAATTTATGAGAGGAATCGTGACCCGCTCCAAAAAGACCAGAAGAAAATATGGTGTATTTGTCAGATAAATGGGTACAGACTTTAAGTGAAGCACATAAGGTAGTGTTTGCCGAAGTGTGCACCACGAAATGTTCCAATATTTTCACTGAAATGACACTTATTCCAAATATGTGCTTATTTAGTACTTTTTACATATAAAATGTTTCCGATTTTTTAAATGTGTTTATTTTTAACTTAAGCAACCTAACCACGCTAACTGAGCTTTGCAAGTGGTAGATATGCCTACAATCTGAACATGGCCATATTTAGAGGGAGGGGTTAGGGTTCAACTCCCCCCCTTAACCCCAAATGTCTTGCATGTTGGATTAATGGTAGTACAGTAACCAAACTTTGTTAACACATTTTCAAAAAAATATTCGGTTTCACAAAAGTACAACAGGGAGACAATTAAAGAGTTAACATGGAAAAGGATGTAAGTGCCAAAAAAAAAATATTCAGGAGAAACATCCTTCTCCACGTCAACGACCCTGCAGTTGCATCCGATGCCATCTTACGGCATCAGTGAGTACTACATGCATGTACTCGGCACTTCCATCTTTCTCCAGGCCATTGGCAATGGAACATAGATTGTTGTCCATGTAAAGCTGGATTGTTTACCACTTTGGCACTTACATCCTTTTCCATGTCAAGGCTTCAATTCTGAAATGTTCGAGCTAGAATTTTCAAACATTTTTAATTCTGAAATTTGAGTGAAATGGGTTTAATTCTCAGAATCGCAGCCCAACCGCGAACCCTTCATTTTCACTTCTGTTGTCCTCTTTCCAGTGCTCTTCCTGGATCAGACTGAAAATTCCCTTGTGATTTTCCCAAAATTTCCATTCCAACTTTTAAATTCCCTGTTTGATAAGAGTTTAAATCCCCCTTTATAAGAGTTCAAACCTAGGAAATCCAGCTTCGTAGTTCACTACCCTTCACCCAGCGGTCCATGTACACACATTTAACCTAGGTGTTGTTGTTGATGAAAATATGAAATGGAATACTCATACTGATGTATTACTCTCCAAACTAAGCTCAGTCTGTTACAGACTTAAGGTATTAAGCAAAGTATGTAGTAAAGAAACCGTTCTAACGGCTTATCATGCAAACTTTCACTCAAGATTAAGATATGGAATTATGTTTTGGGGAAATACACCTGGTGCCAAACAGTTGTTTATCTTACAAAAAAGAGTCATTACAATAATAATCGGTGCCAATTATCGTGAATCGTGTAGGCAGGTGTTTAGAAACCTAAAGATCTTACCATTACCATGTTTGTATATATATGAAGCATTAATATTTATGAAGAAAAATATTTTCAATCTTAAAACAAATAGTAGCGTACATTCGTATGGAACGAGGAAGAAAGATGACATTCATTATGAAAGCCACAGGACATCTAATTTTAATAAGAGTGTTTACTTTAATGGATATAAATTGTACAACCATTTGCCTAAGAAATTGAAAGACTGTCCACTCAACATATTTAAAAATCAACTTAAAAATATGCTTATATATCATTGCTTTTATTCGGTTGTGGAATTTTTTCAAATCAAATTTGATTATCAATTGTTATCTACATTTTGTATTAGTAAGGTATAATACGTATATAATACATTGTAATGTTATATGACGTTTCCTATACCAATCTTGTAATTAGTGTTACATGTATGGTTCTTACAGGAAATAAATCTATCTATCTATCTATGCGGTCCTATAAAGCACATACTTGAATAGTGCATAGTGCTTGAATATAATGCTGTTTGGTAAGTATACGGACAATAAGAGCATCAGAAATGTCCATAGAACCCCCACAAATTGACATTGTTTATTGCAAGTTACAAAATAGCAGAACGTTTGTTAGTTTTATTGTTAATAATGGAAATAAAGTCCAGTTAGTTACTATTCGAAGAGAATAACCAAAGAAAAAGGGCATTAGATCGAGACAACTGAGGTTACAATACAGGCACCAGGTTATGTTTTACCATTTAATGCAAAGAATAACTGGATCCACAGTTTTCAAAATTCCAAAAATTAAGTTCTATGTGAATGGTCAAACAACATAAAACTTTATAACTAAAATTTATCTCTTAATTTTAAAGCTTTTCTTGAGGTATCTAAAATTTAATAACAAAATATAATAGCTGTGCATTTCAGTACACACTGCATGAAACTTAAAAATAATAAAAAAAATTGGTATAATTTAACAATACAGGGAATTTCTCCAATTTGTTTGAAATTTCGGATACTTACTAATTTGGGTCTCCTAATCACGAATCTGCACTTAAAATTTGGCGCTCACGTATAGAAATTCCTGAATTATGGCTAACTCCACGGACCATTGGCGCTAACCCCACTAACCATTGGTGCGTGGTTAGGTTAGGCTAGGAAACACAGTTAAATTTTAGGGTCATAGTAATATCAGGAATATATATATTTCGTTCTTTAAGTATTCGAAACACAAAATCTTGCGATAAATAATGAGCAATTGGGGATTGTCAGTTGCGATGACTGACCCTCTTATTTCGCAAGTTTGACACGTGAGTGCCGAATTTTAACTTCAGATTCGTGATTAGGAGCCCTAATTTAGTGAGTATGCCAAATTTCAAACAAAATGGAGAAATTCCCGGTATTGTAAAATCGCTCCAAAATTTTAAATAAACGCAGTTGTGCTGCATATTCACACTTCTGATGAACAGAGTAGAAAAGTCTTACCCGAAGAGATGCCGGCTGTCTGCAAGCACGGTTTTGAACCATGCACTAAATTATTACTGGGGATAAACGTATTTTATACTATCTACAAGTTTTTGGAACCTGTTCTTCTTCATGCACCATACATACACACAACACACCGCGAATGCAAAGAAGCAATCACCACGCAGAACCAGTGTTGCCAGGTCGGATTTGAAAAACCCAGGAGATTTTCCTTCGGAAAATCAGGAGATTTGCTGAAAAATCAGAAGATCTAAGAACTCGTAAATAACGTTCTGGAGGGGGGGGGGTGAGTGAAATACTTTCCAAATCTGTCTTCTTTGTGGAATATTTATTGTTACTTCTGGGTATCAAGAGATAGCATAATTAATGTTAATAGAAAATTCATTACAAATTTTGGACAAGGGTATGATGACTCCAATCCCCACAAATTATGCCCACCCCACCTTAATTAACTCATGAGGGGTAATTCTGATAATTTCTCAGAAACGTTTATGTACTAAGTTAATCAATCAAATTGACCTTGAAACTATAACAATGCAGTAAAATTAAAATCAAACAAAAATGTTTGCACCCCTGTTAATGCACATGGATATTCTTCATTAACCTCTTGCATGTTTCCCTGGATTGTGTGGACTTCTAAAATTCGTGTAATATATATTTAATTCTAATTTCATACTGTTCCACTTTATTTAGTTTATTTTATGTCGCCTTTTGGCCACTTTTGGCTAATTGCGCCGAGAATTAAATGTCGTGGATGGTCTGCACAGAGTATCATACATTTCATTAATATTAAGCCTATTCGGAGTTTTAAATCCAAAATCGAGAAGTTTTGGAAACATTTCGTTACATTTTTCTTGGCAAGATTTAGAGAGTGTCAGTCACGATGGATTCGGGGAAACCCCATTAGCATTTTTTGTTTAAAAGCGGTGTAAGATGATAGGTTGTAGGGAAGTCGATACCTGTTTTTAACGCAACAGTAAAGTATACTAAAGGGGTCCCAGGTTCGATAATCGGTGGAGGCACATAGTTGTTCGAATGCCACTTTAAACTTTAGGTCCAGTCCCGATTAGCCTTTCTGTGTGCATAAAGTGGACTTAAAATAATTTTTAAAAAACTCAAAGTATGCTAATACCAATAATAGCTACGGTACGTGCCTAAGGGGAGGGATGGAGGAGAAATGTTGTTGGCTTAGAAATTCTCATTCAATAAATACGTACCTCGTAATGGCGTGTCCAATAGTGTGTTGGTGGGGCTCATAACCCCTTTCGCTCAATATTATTTTTTTTAAAAGTGAAAGACAGGAAAAATAGCAAAATGAGGGCTCACCATTAAAAAAATGTATTTAACCCTTTCGCAAATTCTGGGCAGGCCGCTGGTACTACGTGAATATTGTAAATGTTCTAAGGTAAAAAAGAAATGTGAAAATGCACTGTGAGGACTACAACCAAATCCATACCGCTAGAAAATTAGAATTCACAGATATATATCTTCACAAATATAACAATTGCACTCACCTCACGTTAGTCGTCTTCGCTTTCGTACATATCATTGCACATCCTCTTTGTCAGGCTGCAGCTCACTGGAAACTCATAACAAGACGACCTACTTGTTAATCTCTTGGTATGAAGCAGTGCGCTTAGTGTTTTCGACCCTAGTCTATTGCGCACTTTTGTCTTCATTAGGTTCACAGATGAAAACACTCTTTCCACAGCTGCGCTTGAGTGTGGGAGGCACAACAGGGATAACACGAAACATGACAAAGCTGGAAACATTGGTTTGTTGTCGGAGTATTTTCGGTTTTTCACAATTGACCAGAAGTCTTGCACGGAAATTCCAGGATCCACCTGTAAGTCTGTGTTCTTCAATAATCTCCATTCTGTGTCCAGCTGTTGAATTGTCTCTGGCTTGACAATGTTCGGAAAATATGCTGCAAGGGGAGCAATTGATTGTACATTGCCTTCTAGCACACTTGAGGGACTCAAATGTTCAAGCTGTTTTGTTACGGGATCGCGAAGAGAAAATCTTTGAAGTATTTGATGAGCTGCCTCGATGTAAAAGTCGAGGCATCTCAATTTAAAACTTTTAATACCACTTTCTTGAAGATTTCTGTTCCTACCCAAAGAGATGGAAACTTTGGCTCCAAAATACATATCTTCTAAAGGCAAATATTCTCTGGGATTTTTGTAATCTAGGTTTTCTATTTTCGTTGATCTAATGTAATTTGGTTTCATGTAACAATCTAAAATTGTTTTTACGGCTGAACACACATGCGCCCTCAATTGATGAATTTGGGGTTGTTCGCTTTGCATCTCCCTATTCAAATTATTAAAGATGGGCAAAACGAATTCCAGAAATTCGAGATAAAGTTTGTTGAAGGGATCCTGGAGTTTTTGGAGGATGGCTTCAGAGGCTAGTAGCCTATCGGTCATGACAGCATCCGTGAAATACAATTTCAGAGCATCATACTGCTCTAAAAGGCGAACTACAACCTGATGCAGGGAAAGCCAACGAGTTTGAGCTGGATGAAGAATTTTATGCGGTTTGACATGGACAAAGTATTGAAATTCTTGCAGCTGGGTGACACGTTTGAAACTTGCATGAAAATAATTGAATATATCACGTGCTAAATCTTCCGGAGCACGAGGAAGTTTAGTGCAGGCATAAGAAGAACACAGATTGAAAGAGTGGCAAATACACTTCATTACATACAAATTTGGTATTTCTGCTTGCAAGAGTGTGCACAAAGAATGATTTTTGCCCATCATGACGTTCGCTCCATCAGCGGCAAATCCAATTAAATTTTCTTTATACGGGACACCGCACGAATCAAAAGAGTCCACAAGATGCTTGTGCAACTGATTAGCACTCCCATCACTGACCGGTACAAGATCAAAAAAGGCATCTACAACGTTTCCCCCATTATTTACCCTCGTCACAATGCACAAGTGCTTCACACAGCTTTTATCTGTAGATTCGTCAACTATGATGGAAAACTTTTGATCGCGAAGAGTGCTGCATAATTGTTCCTTACTCTCTGCTCCAGTTACGTTTTTCATAATTGCCGTGGTTTTTGTGCGTGAACATTGAATATTTTTTGCAATATCCGAATCTGGGCAAATGCTTTTGATCAGGTTAGGCAAATGTTCCATAACATTAAAAGATAAATCATGCTCAGCTACAAAAGCCGCCAGTCTAATCTCTCCTTCTTTCACTTGCGTGTTTAATTTTGTCGGTTTACTACTGTAACACAAAATGCTTCGTTGGCCTTGAATTTTCTTCGAATTTTGCAGATGTTTTTTAGTTCCTGCATGCCTTTCCGCGTCACTTTTCCCGCCAGATGCAATGGAGATGTGATCCCCACAGGCCACACAATACGCAAAAGTCTTACCCTTGCTGCTCTTCTGCAACCAGCCTTGCAGCTTCTCAGATGATTCCCACTCATCTTTGTAGTTCTGCTCGTATTTCACCTTTTTCCGGTCCAAAGTCGAAGCACTCATTTCGAAGAAAGAAAAAAAAAACACAAGTCGCACTACACACAACCAGTATCAAGAGAACGGTCACAAGCACAACCCGCACGGGACAGCGACAAAAACAGCGATGGCGAGAAAATGCAAGCAACTAACACCACATGTCCGGCAACTAATTTTAGCGTCAAAAATGGTCAAAAACCCAAAACCGTTGAACCCACCCCAGCTATGTTAACCTCGTTTTCACAGAAATTCCCTCTCATAAGGGAGAAATTCCCATTTCTACAAATTTTCTCCATGTGCATAGCATCGAAATGCTTTGTGCTTTGTAGTTGAGTACAAAGATAGAAGCATTACAAACCGCGATATTTTAACACTATAATGAAATGCTGGCACCACTATGGAATATTATTGTCTTAATGTTTTGTTTTTTTTGTTTTTTTTTTTGTTGTAGGCTACAGTCCCGGAAACTTCTAACTTGTGGCAATCCCAATGAAAGTATATGGGGTTGTTACAACCAGAAGTGTCCATGACTGTACATTTATTAGGTCTAGAGGAGAAGAGAAAGTGGGTAAAATAACTATCCTGTATTCAATATAGTTCCAATATCAATGTAATATGATAAAGTTATAGTTCCCCGTGTATATAGCACTGTTCCATGAAAGCACATTTAGGGGATGTGGAAGTAGGGTCCAAAATATACTCGATCTCTGTCATTTTGGAGGTGATATAATCAGCACCACGCTCCGGTCGGCTGTACCCCCCAAAGGTTGATCCTAGTACCCATTTATTTTCGGCTGGGTGAGCACAGGAGCCGTGGACCAGGCCGGAAAAAATCCAACCTCACATCACCCACCCCTGCAAACGAATCCGGGTCTCCCGCGTGTTAGTCAGACGCGCTACCGACTAGACCACCGCTGCTAAATTTACTAATACGGAGAATATATATTGTGTAAATTATTTTCAACGTATTAAAAAAAAAACCTACGAAATCTCCCGTTTCCTCTTAATCCGCTCGTGCAGGAGATGTAAGTAAAAATTATCCTGAAACCAGCAGAAAATCACCTAAAAAAGGCGAAAAAGAACTGTCATTATGGAGATTAATCTTGCAAAAGCATTTGGAGAAAATTCCCTTTTTTACCCTTAGTCAGAAATGTCTTGTAAATTTCCCTCCAGGCGATAACCAATATCACTGTTGCGGCAATGTACTCAAAGAGCCCCTCCTATAACCTCCCTTTTTACTGTTAGGTCGAAGATCTTGCCATCTTGCTTCCCACACCCTCATAAAACCACTGCGAATTTGCAGTGTCCTATTCTCTTTGGCGGCAGCGACAAAAGCTTCTTCGGAGGATCTTCTCTTCACCCCTCAGAAACCAATGCTTGCAACCCCATATATTTCTTACTATATATCGCTTCGGTGGCCGAATGTCGAACCCCGTGGCGGAGTGGTGAGCACAGCGCGCTATAGGGGTCCCTGTTCGAATCCCAGTTAATACATGGACGTTTGTGTTTGTTTGTCCTGAGTGAAACTTTCAGAATTCAGTGAAATTGATATGAGATTGTTGTGTTGGGAAAACTGCCGCTCAGGAGTTTTCCTTTTTGCTAGGAAAAAGATCGTTGAGTGCTGGAATCACAACCTCACCACCGACGATAAGGTTCGAGTCCTGGCGTGAGCATGAAAATTATTTTATGAATGTCGAATCACCAGTCATCCTTATCGTCGCGATTAGCCTTAAATGTAGAAAAGCGGCGTAAATAAGGAAAACACCAGTGAGGTGCCCAAGGGCTCGGTGGTGACATAACTTCATTTCTAACAGCGTTCCTAACAAATAATGTCAAATGCAGTAAAGATCTTTTTAGCTCAAGAGCATTGAGAAATTATAGATGTTGCTCTCCCCCAATAGACTTTTTTAAAGAACGCTATTGAAAGCTTGTTATGTCCTTTGAATAGAAATAACCATTCAAACTACAAAATAAAATTGATGGCCTCAGAATAACCAGTGTTTGGAAAGTTTCTTTTCAAAAGAAACTTAGTTGCAGTTACTTGGTTCAGGAAAGTACCTGAGTTACAGTTACTCATATTAAAAGGGAACTCAGTTACAGATACTGATACTTCGTTGAAAAATACCTGTGAGAAGATTTACAGCCGAAAGAAACTAGAAATTACACATAATCAATGACCAATAATTGTAGTAAAAACAAATAGAAATGATTGGACAAGGAGTCAGCTTTGGCTGAATGATCTTAATTCAAAAATCATTCGTATGCTGGCCACGGCACTTTGCATGTGGTGACATCGATTCCACTTGCACCTGTGTCTCTTTTATTATTCCAAGCTCTGCAAAGACTAACTCCATTCGCTCTTCTTTCTAGCTCGACTATTACGTTTCAAATGGGTGCATCAATACACCCATTGAAGTCCACCATACTGAAGTCTTCATGTACAATTAGAAATGACGAATTGCAATAAAATGTGAATTTTCTAAATTTAGCGTGTAACAAAGCCTTGAGGAAAGACAATTGAAAACAAAATTGCCAAATTTAGCTCCTCCTCCACGTTACAAGATTTGAAGTTAACAACATTAAGTGTCGTACAGTAAATGTAAAAGTACTTAACTGTTTTACATTTACTGTACGACACTTAATGTTGTTAACTTGAAAACTTGTAACGTGGGAGAGGAGCTATTGAAAAATCGTAACTCTCCTACAATTACAGCTGCAAAAGTAGCTATTTACAGTTAGAATTCGTCCAAAAATTAACTCTTACTTGTAACTAGTTATTTCCAAACACTGCAAATGACCATCTTTTCCTCGATATTTTTCAACATGCATCTATTTGACGAAACTGTTTCAAAAATATTAATTACCTGATTCTGAAGCAGAACCTTATTTTTGTCGTAATGTCTGTACATGTTTTGCATTTAGTGTTTAGTTATATTAAATACAAGTCCATTACAAGGCTTCGAATTTCTTCCTTACCTATGTATAATATAGTTTTAACAACAGAAGCCTCAGTGGCAGCTTTTGCTATGACGCTGAGTGTCTCGGGTTCGAATCCCGTCCTGGGCATGGGTGTTCTCTGAGTGTCCCTTCGTTACTTCCATTATATCTACATCCTCGCGTTTAGCCAAAAGTGGCAGAAAAGCGAAGTAAAGTAAATCTAATTAATCAATGAAGCATAATCTTGCCGTATAACCACAACATAAAGTTGAGAGAAAATTGTCGAGTTAAAAACTGCGATCCATTCAAACTAAACACAATACTTTGAATGGCAATTGTTTGTAAGCGTAGATGGCAACATTGGTATCTACTTGCATGTGGTTGTCCCTTCCTTGACAAAAACGAAGTCGCCAGGAAAAGCCATATGACACTACCCTCCAGTTAGCAATTACACAAAAGGCTGAAGAAGCCGCGCCTCTTTCCAAAAAGTCGTTGAACGTGTCATGAATTCTACCCCCTCTCTCTCCCTCCCCCTCAACCATGACCCATCCTCTCCGCGGGCGGAATATTACCGACCTATGCATTTCGTCAGCTAAACATTTTTGATATAAATTAGAATTAGTTTTTTTTTTTTATTTCGAAGATTGAGAAAACTGTTCATGTTAGACATGGAAAAAGGGGAAAATCAGGAGATTTCCATATATTCTTGAAACTTATCAGGAGATCAGTAGACAGTCTTGAAAATCAGGAAATCTCCTGCGAAATCAGTAGACCTGGCAACACTGCGCAGAACGCAAACGAGCAAAGCAGACGCATTCACAACGCAGACACAAAGACGAGCCTGCAGTGTTGTTAACTCCCATCAGTTACCACCAAAAGGCAATAAGGACGTAAAGTAGAGATTCCATCTGTTAAGGGAAGTGTCATTTGTAACAAAAAGTTTGTATCTTTGGTTTCTAGGAACTTGGGACAAGGGTGACATCAAGGCAGGCAGAATATATGATGCCACAAACCGGTAAGCAAGGGAGTAGAAATTTTGGTGTCCTACATTTGCTTCTGAAGATTTCCTTCAGAGTAGCAAGTTTGTTCCCCGCGCAGTGGTTGCTGCAAACTTTATCTAGTATTAATGAATTTTTTATCAATCAAAAATTTTGTTTGGGGAGGGCATAGTGGCCAAAGTTCCGGTAAGAATTGACGATATAGAGAAAGTCTCCAATTTTGTTAATTGTCGGTATACTAACTAATTTTGGCCTCCTAATCATGAATCTGTTGTAAAGAACCGGGGGTCACGTCTGGAAATTGTACATTTTGATGAAACATTGTTCGTTAGCCGCAAAAAACATCCACGGGTTGCCCCACAAACCATTGTCGTTAGCCTCAAAAACCAATCACACGAGGTTAGGTTAGGTTCCATTAGCACTCATTTCACGCCTAAATTCATCGAAAAAATAGGGTTCGTACTACAATTGAACATCATAAATCATTTTCTTGTAAAACAACAGCGTGGTTGGAAACAATGACAGGAGATCACATTTTCGTTCGTAAAACTACGCATATACACCTATATATAAAAAAAATTCAATCGGCTTTTTTTTAAATTTCCAGACGTGACTCCCGGTTTTTACAACAGATTCGTGATTTGGAGATCAAATTTAGTTAGTATACCGAAAATTAACAAATTTGGAGACTTTCTCTATATTGTCAATTCGCTCCAAAGATCCTTTCGTTTTATTGCGATTTCATCATGCTACGAATGCAATTTTTACATGGTTCGATTTCGATGTACGTCTGTTAACACATACTGCGGAGTTTTAGCGATTACTTAAGTTTTTGTTCAATATATGCTTTCGTGGTTAGGTTAGGCAGGTTAGGTTTGGCTCCCTTAGCATTAAAATAAAGTCCCTAAATGCATTCTACTAAGGTTCCGATTTGCATCTACATTCATTCCCACGCTTCTACGATATTTACTGTCGCTTGTCGACGGAGAATATCTTGTCCATGAGAAGTGCGTAACGTATTTTTAAAGTTTTTTGTTTCAACATAAATAACTTTTTTTCGAGTCCAAACAGTGCTCATTACTTTAAGGAAGGTTCAAATTCCGTGTGACAATGATTTCCAAAATTCTACGATAATTAAGAGAAATCATAAAACAATCGGAACCGTTACCGCTAACAGCCTTAAACCTGGCCAACAGCATGCGATATCTTTCCAAATCTGGCGGTGTGCAGAAAAGTACTTGTCGCTCGCACGAAAGTAATCTAAAGCTTGATATAAAGTATATACGCCAACTAAAGAATGCACACATCCCATCCTGTGTGCATGTGCAGTTTAAAACCTAACTAAATCGTGGAAATACCTATATTTGCCCTGCACGAAACTGCGCCACATGCATACATTACAAAATTAAGCACTTATTACAGTTAAATTGCAATCTGGATCAGTTACGTTTATTCAAATTGCAGCCCGTATGCCAACATGCTGTTTGCAGGGTTTTTTTTCTTTTGCTCGATCATAATCTGGCTGGTATAACAAATAACGAGAACACAAATTTCAAATTATGCTAGAAGAAATACGTGTCTGAATTTACAGCAACAGAAATATCGCAAAGAAGTTCCACAACTTAATGTAATTATATTTACAAGTTTAACCTTTTACACGCCGAATTGTCTTTAGATTTGAAATTAATGAGTTTTTCATTAATTTTTGTCTCTTTGGTGTACATTAAAGAGAATTATTCAAAAAAATTGTTATTTTTTATTTTCTCTATATGTAAACTGGAGTGTTCCCAATTGGGAACATTGGCGTTTCATGTGAAGTATTATTACAGAGTTTTCTAATTATAATTCAACTGGACCAGCATCTTTTCCGTTTATATAGTAGCATAGTAAATGTACAGAAATATTACATATAAGCTTACAGAGTGAGACAACATTACAACCTTCTAAATACAAAATACTAATACAAATACATAATAGGATAACATAATTGTATAAAAATGAGAAAACATCATTGTGCAATTTTACTCAAGGAGAAAAGGATTTGTTTTATTGAAAATGTAGCAATACCAAATTTTAAATATATGTAGTTTACATATTTGAAAATGAAAAGAAAAATCCAGGCTGCAACAACTGCCACATTCAAAGCATTGGAAAATAAATTCCACCACCATTTTTTTCCTCGCAGCTGAGGTCTGTAGCTGGACAGCATACGGTCGAAGACATCGACGCCCCCTATTCCTTTATTGTGCTTTCGTACTAAGTGAGGTTCAGGGACCTCAATCCTCTTCTTTGATTGCCGAGAGTGCCGCTTTGCTGTTCCTAATGGCAGGTGTGTGTGGTAGTTGGATGCCAAGGTGACTACGGAATTATCATTCCACCTTCACATGTAAATATCACCATCACATCGAAAGTCAAACTATTTTATTTTTCATTTCATTTGTGGGAACCAAGGGACATCTACCAGTCCTTCCTTCTCGTACTGTACCTATTGATTTGAACCCCTTTATTTTCAGCTCTTTCAGCAATGTGTAGGAGGTAAAGAAATTATCAAAGAAAACATCAACTTGCAGAGGATTAGTGACAACATTCAATAAGGCTGTCATGTATCTAGTCCCAAGTGGAGAGTTAGATTCATCTTCTTCCTTTCCTTGATAGATTTTCATAACCTAAGGATATCCATCACTTGAACTAAGAGTCCAGATTTTCAATCCGAAACGAATCGGTTTTCCCTTTATGAACATCGTGCAAGAATGATGCCCATAATAGGGAACCATTGATTCGTCGATGCTGAGTTGTTTATGAAAATTCCATATTGCTGAAGATTGTTGTTTAGCTCATCATATAATGGTGAATTTTTCCAGTACATATCTTCTCTTGGAACATTGTGATAACCGCTGATTAGAAGCAAACCAAAGAACTGAGCTATGTCATGTTTGGTGAACGACACAATTTTGCGCTTTTGAGCTGCATATAGGCATGTCATTGAAGATAGATGCTCGAGGTATGTCTCTGGTAAAATTTTATGAAACAACTCAATGGGTTCCAGTGGCAGTAATTCTGGGTGTTTGTCGGATAAGCACTGAAATGAATCATCGCAATGGAGCGAATTGTTTTCTATAACCGTAGACTTCTTCCACGAAGGATGTCCTACCTGTTTACTTGATGCCCCTTTAGCCTTTCCTGATGTGGTTGGCGGAAGAGACTCCAGAGTAGATTGTTCCACGTTAGCTGTGACAACCAATTCACCACACACATCTGAAGGAACCACTTCTTCCAAAACGTCGTCATAAATTTTTTCGGCATCGGTAAGATCTGCAGTTTCTGGGGCAACTGACAAATGTCCACTACATCACAAATGTCTTCAGTATCATCATCTAAAATTTCATTCAAATACTGAAAACCTGTTTCCAATGTTAGGAAACGATTCGATGCCATGTTGTTCATAGAAATGTTGCTGAAAGACTGAATTTTATAACAACGAGACAGCATGAATCAACAGAAGCAGCTAACAGAATGTGACACAAAACACGCTGGGATCTTTGTTATACAAACAATGTAAAAACAATTATTTCAAATGTACTTGTAGCCAACAAGCAGCATGATTTTATTTCCATTGTTGACCAAGTTACAAAACAATCTTGCCTCACAACTGTGAGAAAAGAAAATTTCTCTTCAGTTTTTTGTGCGAGTTATTTGTTGTCTGTAACCATTGTTCATGCAAGACGCCAATGTTCCCATTTGGGAACATGATAATAAACTTAGGTCCAGACTAATAGAAATCAATGAAAACCCCATTCTAATGCATTTCATGTAATACTAGCATTATGTTCTGCCCGATTATGTACGAAGAAGAAAAACTTAATTGATTTGTGTGTAAATAAAATATATAGGTAAATTTCTCGTATCGGACAAACGGATTTCTTCAAATTTACAGGAGAAATTACTTACCGAATGCGGTTTCTTTAGACTTGTGGAAGTTCGGGGAAGTGTTTTCTTGCATCGTTCATTGAATTTTGCCGGCAATTCATCTATTTGTTTATATAAATGAGTGACCGATGCACGAAAGCTCTTCCATTCATTTACTTCCAGGTGGATGTAGCCTGTGTCTGATGACGTAATCCCGGTCAGTGTTTCCAAACACGCGTGTTTGTAACTGAAGAAGGTACGTTTCCGCAAATGGTTTGTGGGGCTATGTGTCAATGGTTCGTGGGGCTATGTGTCAATGGTTCGTGGGGCTATGCGTCAATGGTTCGTGGGGCTATGCGAGAATGGTGTGTGGGGCTACGCATATTTTTTTTCGAAACCAATTTTTAACTATTGTAACCTATAGTGACCCTACCTAACCTAACCTTACCGGAAATGGTTCGTGGGGCTATGTATGAATGGTTCGTGGGGCTATGCGTCAATGGTTTGTGGGGCTACGTAGGTATTTTTGGGTGCAGTGGGGTGGAAACACTGCATGCCGAGTACGGTAGTGAAACTGTAACCGCCATTTTGCGTGTTACCGAAGGCAAAAAGAAACGAAGAAAACTTACTCGATATGTCGCAAATAGAGCTTATTTCCGTGAAATAAGCGAAATGCCACATTCAGCAATGTTTCTCAATGCAGAATACGTAAGTACGAATATTCAAATTCAATGAACTAACAAATTTCAGCCGTTTGTCCGATACGAGAAATTTACCTAAAATTGTTTCAGTATGGTTGAAGGTTGAAATTGAAAATTAGTTGATGTTCCCAATTGGGAACATTGGCAGGTAAAGGGTTAATAATTACCTTATTTACGTTGCGTGCTTGTTGGTGTGTTCTGACTGCTTGGTTTAGGGCAAAATAATCCATTAAATTTGCATTAAATGTTGGCGCTAGCCAGTAGCACAGATTACTAGACAAGTAGCCACAATCATACCAGGCTGACAGGCAACTCCTTCTTCTTTTTCTTTTTCTGATCCTACCAACTGTTAGTCGATTTTAGTTATCTTTCTGAATGAGGCTGGTCACCGCCAAACTTTTTCGCTAGAGGCGCCAACCCTGTTGTGTCCCTAAAGAATTTCATTCATCTGGTTGCCCTAAGCTTTACATTCAAACGTTATTTTCAAAGACGGTAAGAATTTCTCGTGTAAATCGATAACAAAAATGCGTTTAGCAAATTACATTCTCCTGAACCAAAGAATTAATATATTAAAGCGCAACGGCAGGGTAGCTCAGACGGGCTAAATATAATATGGCCGTGTCCGAAAGGTGCAAGACCGTAATTGAAGCGAGCATTCTCCGAGTATGATCTTGGAGTGCGATCTTCAAGTCGGGGACTGGAAGAACAAGTCTTTCGAATTGCACTTCAACTGCAGCGCCAAATACGATTAGTAGATAAAACTGAGTACTCGTTGTTTTCCTCGCGTTTTAAACACTTATTTTTCATCATAGATATCACATAGCATTTTCAAATGTTCGTACACATACATTTCCACACATTAGAAGAACTATAACCAACAACTTGGTGGCCCATAACGTAGACCTATATCTACCTGTGTCGCTGGCTTTCTACCTCCGTGATTTTAAACAAATGAACAACGAGTGCGGAAACCACGTGACCTAGTCACCAACCATCTGCACTGCGAGCTGAGCACTTGCTTCCGCCAAGACCATACTTCAAGTCTATACTTTGTACCTTTTGGACAGAGCCTATGTTTATGCACAAAGAGCACTAAACTTGACGAAATTTTGGTCGTCCCTAGCTGCCATCGGTCTATAATACATAAATTTAAGATTTTTACACTACGATTTTATGTTTCCTCTCGTCGCGACTTGCGTTGGCGGGAGTAAGAATCGGAGAAACTCACCATATTACAAAGGAAAAATGTATTAAGTGAGGAAGCGCATGATATTTATTATTATTATTATTATATATTTATTATTATACACTTATTATGCTCTTTCCAATAACGTAACACATGCTTTCTTTGTATTAAGCAAACATTTTCCCTCCGTATTTTCGTCCTCGTTGTTTTGGATTACAACAATTTTAAAATTGCAATTCCTGTAAATAAGAAAGAAAGCCCTAGAGGTTGGAAAAACATGAAACACAGAAACAGAATATAAAATATTTTTTGTAATACCTATTCTTCTCGATAAATGTGCATGTATAAAATAGAGAACCATATTTACTAGCTATGAGGAAAAGTACGATATCACATAAAAAGAGGAGCCAGTTATTAATAACAACTATAAAAATAAAAGTACAGTTGCGTAGAATTATTATGTATTATTCTTTACCAGATTCACAAGAATAAAGCACTTAATTTAGTTCACTGTGCACTTATTTTTCACAAGAAAGAGAGAGACGAAAAAAAATTGCATGAAAGTACGCTAATGGAAGAAAAATGTGTAAATTACATTGGATTATACATTTTAAAATATATTTTCATTAAAGGTTTCTGTTTATAATAATAATACGTGATTGTTGTATAAATTACAATCGATCACGTGAACAGCAAGAAAATAGCGCCAGTTTCGGACATGGCGACTTCCATGCGTGCAGGAAGGTCTCACGTGTTTTCAGAGTAGTCTTTCGGAAATACAGCCGTTTGAAAAGTGGCAAGAAGCAGGTTGTTCTTAACGTTTATGTAACGTTGTGTGGGTGCTATACAGAGCAAGAAGTGAAGTTGGTGTCCAAGTGTAATTGTGTGTCTGCGTCTTTGTGTTTTTGGTGTGGTGAAAGAAAGGAAAACGACCGGTCAAGTTGTGAGTCCCGCGAAAGAAAAACGTTGTTGCTCGTATAAACAAGTACACCGATTTTGAGATAAGCGCAATACAACGCGAGGTGGTTTCGTATTCTTCCAATCAAAGAGCCGTCCTGTCCACTGTGGGGAAGATGTTGATAGTGATGATTGATGACGATCTCCCCAATTTTAGCAGTGGACGTTAAATCGCCTCTTGTGCCACGTTGAGTTCCTTTTTGGGAAGCAAATTTGACAGACCGTACTGTGACAGGATGATGTCTAGCGCCGAAAATGTCTCAAGTTCAAAAAGGAACTGCCGGATCAAGGTAAGAAAATACATTACTTGCATGAGACGTGCTTAAATAATGTTGTCATTATCGTTTTCTAGTGCACGAGAAACCGAGAGAAAGATAAACAATCTCTTTTTATTCCCCGGCTTATCTTTGTTTAGCTTACTGCTAAAACTGGCGGTATATTTGTTGCACAAAGGAGAAAACAATACTCTACATGTCAACAATGTTGTGGAAGAGGAAGTAATAAAACCAAAAGGCTTGAATTTACTGAAACGAATCTCTAACTCTCTTGTATAACTTTGGCGCTGTCATAATGAGAGAGGAGAGGGGAAGGGGGAAGGGGGATCTGTAAACCCAGTGTCAGATAAATGGAACTTTTGGCGTTGAAAAATATGTTCATTCTTGAACAAGAACACGTATTTAATCACTTGTAGAAAATTTATTATACTTCAACTGTAGATTATCAGTTAAAATATGAATACGTTTTTCCATGTTACGTAAAATTAAAGGTTGCGAGTGAGCAGCATATGATGGCCGCACCATTCACAAACAGCTGTAGTGTTGCTCACGGGACGGGACATGTCCCGTCTCGTGTCTCGTCTCGAAAACGAGACGGGACAAGCCTTTTGAAATTCGAGACGGGACGAGACGGAATGCCTTTCTCGTCTCGTTTTCGAGACGAGACACGAGACGGGACGGGACGGCTTTTGAAAAGTCTCGTCTCGTCTCGAATGTCTCGAAAAAATAAAAGCAAAATTTTTAATCAGTTGCAAATACTTGTTTGCTTGGAATAAAGTATTTCAATTAGAAACGTTGATAAGCTTGTATTAAGTAAAAAGAAGACTATTCTAGAGAGAGTAATGAATGAATACCTAAACTTATTTTCAATACTATTTCAAAACACAGCATTACTCCCCATTTTTGTTTTTCAATTTATTCCAGGTTAATAACTTTATGTTACGATAGTACTCCAGATACTAATACAATCCTGAATAACATCTAGTATAAGGGCAGGTAGAGAAGGTGGAAGGAGGGGCCAAAAGATCGAGGAATGTCTGCGTCCGAGGTTTATCTTGTAAAAATAGTCTCAGCTCTATAGGTTGGACCGACGGATATGGTTTATTTTTATTATTTAATTTTTACATCAAAGGGTGTACAGAAGTGATTGTTATTAGGAAGTAGGAAAAGCATTGTAGGAAACATGGCAGTACAAATTGATAAGGAGTTGTTGGGAAAGTAGTCCAAGATATTAGCAAGACTAAGAGAAGGAGATAATTAGGGACAAATAATCTTGCATTATCCCACTCCGAACAGCTGAGAGCTAAAGAGGAGGAGAAAATACGGGAAATATGGAAAGAAGTAATTTGGTGATTTTAGTGTTTACAAGGAACCACGACAAGATTTTACCACATGATTATTTGTACGGGTTGCGAAATTATTAGAATGTTATGGAAATTTCGGATATGTCTTTGTTGAGAAAATTATTGTTGTTTCCCTCAGGCATTCTTCTACAGGTGGTTGGATTCGATTTTTTTAAGTCCGTTTGAATATTATTTCCAATGCTTTTTTTTTATTTCTTTACTTCTTATTTAAGGAGAATACTATTCCTTGGATTGTAATAACGAAATACTGAGGCTGATATAGAATAGATTTCAAATGAAGGAAGTGCACTAAGTTCTGTATAATCGTCGTAGAAGGAAACTTTGTTCCATGAGGGGACTGCCCGATGGTAGCGTCGTCGCCTTGTAATCAAGGGGTCCCGGGTTCGATACCCGGTGAAGGCACATTGTGATTTCAATCCCACTTTAAACTGTGGGTCCAGTCCCGATTAGCCTTTCTGTAAATCAGATGAAGGAATGTTGTAGCTGTTCTTTTCATTCTGTAAATTTAGCCTTCAAGTTTATGAGCAAAATACATGTAGTATCTACTGTCTACATTTTCACTCGTTATTAAACACATTTCACAAAGTAGTTTTATCGAACTTCAGAGGGAAGCTGACAGCAATGTCAGGGTGGCGGGAGCCTGTTTACGATCAGGGTGTATTCCGAGACTATTTTTCGCCGTTCCCCACTGACAAAGGTTTCGCTTTGAACAATGGACACCGTTGCTTCAGGGGGCAAACACCAAACATAGGGCGAGGTTGACCTGCAGTAGCGGGTACGTGCCATAAATCCAGGCCTAAAGTAGGAATGAAAGTTGATGCAAGGGAGGGGCAATAAAAATTCTGTAATTTGGTTTGCTTGCTGACAGGAAGTTTTGCAGGAAAAACTGAAAAGGAAAACGGCAGACTTTGAATGAAAGAGGGACAGTGAACACAAGTTCTTTGTATTATTCGCCGACACACAAGCTTCCATTTCGAAGGTGAGGCTATCAGCAGCGAAGTTATTAGAGGGTTGGAAGCAGTGACCACGCCAGAGGGGGGCAGGGGGACGCCCCATGTCAGACACTTCCCCCCCCGCGGGCCTCCCAACTGAAGTTAATTAAATATCGAATAATAAAAGAGTTCATTTATAAGAGTATGACGATTTTCACCTTTTCAAAGTGGTGTATTCTGCATGATATCACTTTCCTGCTTATAATACCAACTTGATTAACAAATATTAATTTGTTTCGTCCAAGATTCGAGCGCCGACCTGGGTATAGGTGATTTCTCATTCATTTATGTCCTGTAATAGCCGAGATTAACCTAAGTTTTAACCAGTCTTAAGAACTAGGAAAAAGTGTTGAATGTGGATGGTTTTTAAAACATCACGAATATTTTCAGGACCACAAGATATCATCTGTAGTACGGGCAAATTATTCTAATCGTGGTCGTTAGTGACAACGTTAATTATTAAAAGACATTCAAAGTTGATTCAAGATTTGGTTGGTTGGTTGATTTGGTGTTTTAAGTCCACTTTATGCACAGTAAGGCTAATCGGGACTGGACTTATAGTTTAAAGTGCCTCCACTGGGTATCGAACCCAGGACCAAAGGTGATCGAAGAAAACCCGACACTACATGTCAGTTGTGGATTCATCGCGGTTTCTTACTATTCAGGGACTTGAATTTCGAGATTATGAGTCTGAGGAAACCTTAATAAAGGGAATTTCTTCGATACTCTTAAAATTCGATTCAAAACATATCGCGGGCAGGTAAAAGAACGCTTATTAAAATTTACCACTCTTCAATCATTAGATGCAGGTTCGCTCTTTCTCGTACATATCAAAATCGAAGAACTTCTTCCCACGAACTCCATAGGTGCCTGTAATTGTGTAGCACAGACATACGTTGGAGTGGTAGAGTAAGAGTAAGTAATGCCAGGGTCAGAATATTACTTGAATTATGAGATAACTGTAACCTTTGTCTGATTTTTTATCCTGTGATAACATTTCCCTGAAAGGTGAAACACAAATTTTACCCAAAACTCTTCAGCGTTACGAAGATGGTTGTCCTTAAAATGTTTGAAAAGGCTTGCTCGAAACAGGATGCTGGATGCAAACTGCCTCATTTGGCTGTTCTTGCCATTGAGAAGAAATGTCAAGTCCTGGACGTACCAAAGGTGGGCAATGTGTTATCCAAAGCACACAGAGCAGAATTCTCCTACAGGAGAATTGCACTTCACTAAGTGCCTCACATTGTTTCTAATACTTAAGAAGATTCGTTTCTTCAAACGTCACGTTTATTTTGCAAGAAAATTAAACTCTTCGAAGCATTATTTTTATCATTTATATTACTATCTTATAACTTAAATATTTATATCAGTAGTTTCATCTCAAGAAAGACGATGAATTATAAAATTATGAATGTCTTTCAATACTGAAATAGGCCACTAGAGACAACGCAACTTACCAATAGAAAAGAATTAATGTCTTTATTAAAACGAATTATGTGGAGATAAACTCGTAATCAAGAAGTAAATTTAGGCAGTAAACGTCCACTCTAAATAAAAGACAAACACAAAACACCATACATGAATATAATAATAATAATTATTATTATAAGTATTATTATATAAGTATATATATGTGTAGTGTTTTTGGGCGTTTTAATGTGACTGCCCCCTCACAATATTTTGTTGCCAGCCTTCCCCCCCCCCCAGTCATATTTCCCTGGTGCCATCAGTGGTTGGAAGTAAATTTACTAGGACGAGGAAAGTAACATTAGCTGTTGACAGTGTTGAACCAAAGGACGTGATATGTGCTACTGTTTGTATAAATGATAGGATATTTATATTTATTTATAATTGTTGAGACTTGAGAGTTGTTTCCTTCATTTGATCGTGGGAAGAGGTTTTCTGAGACAGAGTGGGATTATTTTACACATACATGGGAAAGGTTGGTTGTTTAAAGATAGAGACGTATTTTGCACATTTTTTAAAAGTTCAGATAAAACGAGAATTTAGCCTTACTGTTATGAAAAGAACTAACGCAGTACAAGGAAATAATAACTTCACATTTCTCGCACCTGCTGGGATGCAACACAAGAGTATTGCATGAAGTCTATGAACGAGGATGAAGAGGGATATGTGAAATTTGACTTACCTGCGGGTGAATTAGTGGATTCTAATATTCTTAAGGTTGATATATATATATTTTTTAAGTCCACTTGATTCACAAATAGGCTAAATCGCGAACCGACCTACAGTTTAAAGTGCGATCCGATCCACTTTGTGCCTCCATTGAGTATCGACGCGAGGACCCTTCATTACAAGACCTCGACGTTATTACTACGCCATCGGGGAGGCACCCAATTTACACAAATATGTTGATTCCAATAACATGTTATATGCATAATCTGATAATGATGCACTTTTGGTGCATCTAAACATATTTTTTTCAACTATAGCATGTCTAAAAGAATCATTGAAGTTGGGATTTTTATAACTTCAGGAGGCACGGCTCTGTAAATGTGCGATATAAAATAAATGCAGGTTTGCCTTCCATACGTGGTGGTTTTGTCACGTTCCTTCGCTTCGTAAAACACTTTTGCAGGAACGGCTTGTTGCATCCTCCTGGGGCCTTGCTCTAGCTAAACAAAAAATATATTTGTTTAACATAATCGAGGGTTACATATTCCTGCCGAACTTACTAGACAACAAGGATTCTATTGGGATCATACTGCTTTGAATGACAGTATCAATGAAGATTTATGTACGCTACTACTTATAATAATGAGCATAAAATAATGATCAGGAACTTTATTTTTCGTCAACTGGATGTAACATCTTTTTTTGTTATTCAGCAAATATTCAATTCATCACCTTTTTGTGACATTAATTTTCTTGCCAGACAGCTGTTTTTATGCAGATTTTGACGATCTTAACTACACGTAAGCTAGATATTAGCTAATATTCGTGCTGTTATATTACTATTCTTCTACCATCTTTGTAACATTTCATGCAATAACAATAATAGAATTGATTAATTTACATATTCAAGTGAATAGACCTATGAATTATATTAATGTATTAATTTAAACATTTGCTTAATTGTTGTCGTTAATGTTATTATTATCATTTTTTCTGAAACACTTGGCTCGGACAACCTCCACCGACATATATATCTAGATGCGTGCTTGCCGAAGGATAAATTAGATCAAGCGGTGGTGGTACCGGACTTAGAGGCTACGATGGATAGACAGTTGTATGAAGCGAGAAAAACCACAAGATATATTTCATAAGATACCTAGCAATCAGTAACCAACAAACTGCATTTTTAATGTTAATGTTCTCATGATTAACGAACCTTATTTATTCTCACCACGCAATGGGTAAAATATTTGGAGCTTTATCCCACTTTCCGGAAAAATATTTCGTGTCTCTGCTACTTTTGGCTTTTGTTGGCATGATATCCCGGATCACTTTTACGAGACGAGACGAGACAGAACCCTTCGAGACGGGACAAACGATTATTTTCGAGACGAGACAGCATTTTCACGAGACGGGACGGGACAGACCAAAGTCTCGTCTCGTCTCGTCTCGTGGGCAACACTAAACAGCTGGCGCGGAGTGATACGTTACTCGAAGTGAGACGGTTGTTTACAGAGGGTCGGAAGGTTCGTGATTCTTACTATAGCCCCGAATCAACATCCAAACCCATTGGACTCCCCTCCTTCGCTCTCTCTGCTAGCACGTGACCTTCACTGTAGCGTGTGCTGTAGCGTGTAGCGTAGACCACGCCTTCCTCTGCGACGAGCCCCGAGATGATAACTGGCATCAATGCCGCTAGGAGCGCTGTCGTATCCATTGCAGCTGACGATGAACTTACGTCGGTAAAAATCGCCTATTAAAAGATTGTGTGATAGTTATGTATTATGGTGATTGAAAATTACGTCAATACGTCCGTTTTTCTTTAGGGGCTAAGCCCCGGAAGCCCCAAGAGACGAGACGCCACTGTTGATATGCCTTCCAAGATCCCTGAAGTGGATGTTGCATTGAGTATGTAAGGGTATGTCTAATTGATAAATTAAAGAATGTTGGAAGGTGAAAGACTTTCTATGGGTTTCCGTGTCTATGTAATGGCAATCAATATGCAAAATAGAATAACAATAAAGTATGATTAGGATCTATAACTATAACTTTGGCTTCTGTCCATTGTTTTTGTATTTCGAACAATTTATTGAATGGATGAGTATGATTTTCCCAAGTTTTGAGCAGAAATTTTATTGTTAATTGAATCCTGTGTCAAAATAGTTTCATTGCTTTGCATGACATTAGGACAAGACTGTATGAGACCTAAGCAGGGCCTTAAAGCTTTTCTCTGTATTGTGTCTATTGATTAAATACACACTCTGAATCAATTTGATTTGTTCATTTACCTATGCAGGTAAAATAAAATGGGAAGGGGCTGGGCCCTTTACCCAACCTAGACGGGCAAAGTGGCCACTTCGCACTTTTTTATAAAAAAGTAACGTCTGCATTTCTAAACAACAAGAATTAAAAAAAAATAAAAATATATAATTTGGAAGTAAAGTTATAATACTATTGGTCTATGTTTCTATAACTTTGCTGATTAAAAAGGTATGATAAGAATTCATCAAACCTTAGAGTGGCTACTTTACCCTTTCTTCCCCTAATTGAACTTTCATCAAGGCTTCTGCCTACCCCTAATCAGAGGGTCTGCGCATGCCTATGACAGTAATTCTGATCTAAATTAATAATTATGGTATATAATAATTACACTAATTAAAAAAATGTGATATTTTAATAATTTAATTGGCAAGTTGGATGGGATTTAACACATTACAGGATTCCATTGACTATTTGCTCATCATTAATGCCGATATACTCTATGTGATCAGAAGTATCCGGACACCCACCTGAAAATAAAGTACAGGTTTGGGCAACCCTCCATCGGGAACACTGGCAGTCAATACAGTGTTGGCCCACCCTTAGCCTTGACGACAGCGTTCACTCTCACAGGCATACTTTCAATCAGTTGCCGGAAGGTTTCCTGAGGAATGACAGCCCATTCCTGGCAGAGCGCCAAAATGAGAAGAGGTATTGATGTGAATCGGTGTGGTCTAGCACAAAGTCGACATTCCAAATCATACCTGAGATGTTCTATGGGATTCAAATCAGGACTCTGCGCAGGCCAGTCCATTAGTGGGACGTTGTTGTCGTCAAACAACTCCCCCCACAAGCCCTGCAGTATGGACGGGTGCTCGGTCGTGTTGAAAGACACAATGGTCATCCCCGAACTGGTCTTCGACGGTACGCAGCATGAAAGCTGTTAAAATGTCAACGTAAGCTTGTGCCGTGACATTGCCATGTAAAGCAACAAGGGGGCCAAGCCCCCTTGAGGAGAAACATGACCACACTTTAACCCCGCCACCTCCGAATTTCACTGTCGGCACTATACAGGTTGGTAGATGTCGTTCACCAGGCATTCGCCACACCCACACCCTACCATCGGATCGCCACATTGTGTACTGTGATTCATCACTCCTATGGTCCAGTTTCGACGCTCCTTGCACCACACGAGGCGACGTTTGGCATTTGTCTGTGTTATGTTTGACATATGGTCAGCTGCTCGGCCATGGAAACCAAGATGCCGCACCTTGAGCCAAACAGTAATGGTGCTTGGAGTACATCCTGATGCAGTTCGGAATTCCTGTGTGATGGTGGTGATGGATGATTGATGATAATGCTGTACGGCCCTCTTCAACACTCGATGGTCTCTGGAGGTCAACATGGGAGATTGGCCTGCACGCTTTTGGGTTGTTCACATCCCTTCACTATAACATTAGAAACAGTGGACAGAGGGATGTTTAGGAGGGTGGAAATATCACACACAGACTTCCTACACAAGTGGCACCCAACCAACTGACCACGTTGAAAGTCTGTGAGTTCCTCAGACCATCCCATACTGCTGTCTCACAATGTTTGCAGACTACTGAGTTCGCTGACTATGTGTTCCATGTGGTAGATGGCAGTACTGTGTCGCCCTCTATGATAAACACACGTTTCGCGGTGTGTCCGGATACTTTTGATCACATAGAGCAGTGTTCCGCAACCTTTTTTTACTCACGGCACACCCCAGACGGGCCTAGACTCAACACGGAACACCAAAATGTCTGTCCGCTCAAAATCATATGAATCTTAATATAATTACGAAATATTACGTCGTTATGTAATCAATTATTATTATTATCATCATTGTTGTTATTATTATTATTATAAAACATGAATAGAATTATGCATTTATTAAAAATTTATTAACTTTAATTCACTGTAGAAAATACACATTTCTAATACGAATTTTAAAGTAAATAACTCTACTCATACCTTCAATGTGATTCTGCTTAGCTGCACACAGACGGCTGATTCGTGGCGGAATCGTTGATAACGCAAGCCTCATTTCTTCATCGATGGATTTGAGTCTCTCTCTCTTTGATGTTTTAATTTCAGTCAACGGCGAGAAGCCCAGTTCACACAAATAAGTAGTTGAAAATGGTAATAACACATTAACTGCCATCTCGGAGATTATTGCTTATTGACAACCAAAATGTATCCAAAGGCACTTCGAAAAATTTTAATTTCAATGTTCTGTCTGCTGTCAAATCTGCCAGTTCCTCTTGTACGAGGGTCACTATTTATATTTTGAGCCTAACAATGAAAAAACAGGAATTTGGCATTGAAAACTGCTTTATTGTTTTTCGAAGTATTCTCCTTTATGGTCAATACACTTTTGCATTCGTTCGAACCATTTGTCAAAGCAGTTTTTCCAATCTTCTTGAGACACCTCCATAATATGGTTTTTGAACGCATCAACGACGTCTTCCGCCGACGAAAATCGTTGTCCACGCAATTTATTCTTGACATTCGGGAACAAGAAGAAGTCATTGGGTGCCAAATCAGGACTGTACGGCGGATGACCCATCAATTCGATTTTTTGATCGTTCATAAAGTCGGTTGTTAGACGAGATGTGTGACAGCTGGCATTGTCTTGATGGAGAATGATCCGACGGCGTTTGTTTGTTTTCCGTATTTGACCGAAGTCCTCTGGCAAACAAATTGTTGTGTACCATTCAGAGTTGACCGTTCTACGTTCCTCTAAAGGCACAGTTGCCACATGACCAGTTTTCCCGAAAAAACAGGCGACCATTTGTTTCGATATGCTTCGAGCGCGAACAACTTTTGTTGGATTGGGTTCATCTTGAAACACCCATACAGTCGACTGCTGTTTACGTTCCGGCTCATATGCATATATCCATGATTTGTCATCTGTTACAATGTCTTTTGAAGCACCACGATTGTATTTATTGAGCATTTGTTTGCACCAATTGACGCGAGCGTCTTTTTGAGTTTTTGTCAAATTGTGTGGGATCCAACGAGAACATACCTTTCTCACAGCTAAATGATCATGTAATATTTTATAACAGGTGCGGCAGTGAAACGGGCGATTTTGAAACCTCCACCAGAGATATAAATTTATTCACAGCGATATCAAACAAATACAACGTGAATTTACAATGCTTGCAATTTGTGATGAATGTTTCTGAACAACGTGCACATCTTGCACAGACATGTCACGGCACAAGATGTCCATCACTTGAAAATGACATCACGCAGGTGGCCCCCATTTTCCGTCACACACATGCATTTCCACCCCTCTTTCTCACCATATCACCCGTTTCCTCAAAGTTCTGTACCCACAATTTGATAGCATGCGACGACGGGACTGGGGCATGACGTGCGAGATGGAAATGGGCACGAAATACACGCTGCGCGGCCACGTAGCTGTCGTTATTTTTGTAAAACGCCTTCACGGCAAAAGCGCGTTGTTCACCGGTCCACGACGCCATTTTGACTGAACACCGATATCAGTGTCAATGGCAAAGATTTGTTGTCCAGATGGCACCACTCCCGTTTTCTGCTTGCTTACGTAACTTGCTATTTCCAGGGTTGCCAAATCGCCCGTTTCACTGCCGCACCTGTTATATGCTTGTGGAACTAATGCCTATGGTTGCCTCAATCTCACAGTATGTCACATGACGATCTTGCAGTATTAGGTTTTGCACAGCATCAATGTTTTCTTGAACAACAACTGATTTTGGACGACCTTCGCGAATCTCGTCCGTGAGCGAATGGCGGCCACGATTCAATTCGTTATACCAGCGTTTCACAGTGGCAAAGGATGGGGCTTCATCACCAAATGTGGAAGTAAGTTGATCGATGCACTCGTCTTGATAAACCACGTCGAAAATCGTAAAAAATCATCGCACGAAAATGTTCACTAGTTAATTCCATTTTATTGTTGTCGCGCAATCTCCAAGGCAACATAAACAACACAAATCAAGCTATTGACAAAACATTTGAAGTACTTTATGGTCAATAATGCCAGACGATTCCGTGCAAACGTCAAATCGCGCCTAACTTCAATCAGTGTTGCCAAGGCTCAAAATATAAATTGGCCCTCGTAGCTCTATTGTATGATTGGTGCGGGCCGCTAAAAGGCTTGCTAAAAGTCTTACGTGGCTTTCTTTGCGGTGAACACAAAGCTTGCCGTCTGTAACTCATCAAACCGGCCCAATAATACAGGCGAGAATACATATACAATGATCAAACTATAACAATATTGAGTAAATAAATTACATTTAATTTCTATGAAAATATAACAGTTATCAGCATAAATAAACAAGCACCTTCTTACTTAAAATCGACATTTAATTTCTTACAATATTACAATAGTAGGTAAAAGTTCGCGTCACACCTTTCACCTTGTGACGGCACACTAGTGTGCCGCGGCACACCGGTTGCGGAACACTGACATAGAGTACCTGAGATGACAACTGAAGTGCGCTGTGAGAATGACAGTAGCAGAAAGTTCCAGATCTGGATCTGGATCCAGATCCAGATCCGAGAGTTTCGTATCTCAATCCCATTATAATATTACCACACCTTAAAAGGTATGATCTTCGATTACAAATAAATTTTTCATTAGTCCTACAAGATTTTTTTCAAGTGTTGTTGCTAAAATACTTTGCTACGCATCGGCTAACACACTCGTGCACAAAAATAATCTTACTTGTTTAACATAAAATGTCACAGGTGATTTTGTAAATGTCATTGAAACTAATATGTATTCATTCGAATTTCCAAAGAAGCCGAAAAATTTTAGGATCCGGATCTGGCCATGCCTACTCTAAAGTGTGATTTACCTGATTCAATGGCATGGAGAGCCATAGGAAGGATGGACGCTGGACAGACAGTCTAGCCCTTGGAGTGTCTCAAAGTGCCATTTCGCACCTGTAGATTCGGTTGCAAACAACTGGAAATGTGTGACGAAAGCGGCGAGATGAAGGCCGTCCGTGAGCAACAACAGCAAGAGACAACGGGTACCTCTTGTTAACAACCGATTGGAACAGACGACAGAATGCAACGAATCTACAACATGCTATTCTCAGCAAGGGCACAGGTGTCATCTCAAACTGCCTGCAATCGCCTTCTTAAAGATGGCCTCATGGTATGTGTTCCATTACTGTTCAGCTTTCAGTCCGTAGAAACTTGGCTGAAGAACATCGTAATTGGGGCCACAATGAATGGAGTTGAGCGGTGTTCTCCGATGAGTCACAGTGCAGTCTCCAGCCTTACAATAGACATGCCTAATCCGGAGGGAATGGAACACACTATAACCCAGCTTTTGTGCAAGAGACATTCTAAAATGGAGATGGTGGACTGATGGTGCGGGCCGGAATCAAAATTGTGGGACGTACAGACCTCCACATCATCCAAAATGGCAGTTTGACAGCCCTTAGATATGGGGACGAGAACCTCAGAGCTCTTGCCATGCCGTGCGCAGATGCAGTAGGTGATTGTCAGTGATCAGAACGCTACATTTTAAAAGTAGCTTCGCTACAACTACAGCTACTCTTCCAAAATGTAGCTTCGCTACAGCTACAGCTACATTTAGCAAAAAGTAGCTCGCTACGCTACTCCTGTTCGCTACTCGCTACTTCGCTACTTTTTGCGCTATTTCTGCATAAAAAAACTTAAAAACAACGATATGGGTATTAAAAAAAATCCCCTACTACTGGTAAATAGATTCTGTTATTCATTATAATGATTCCAGTCATTTGATAATTTTGATAGCAATGTTACTTAAGTTACTTATTTTTACTATAGTTTTTGAGAATACCATACCTATGCAAGTGGCATATCAATTTAAATTTGATATATGAATATTGCAATTAGGGTGTTACCCAAATTACATAATTATTACAATTATACACAAATAAAATTTGGTAGAATTAAGTATTTATGTTCACATCAACATATTTTTCTTGAGAATAAATATTTCATTATCATTCTTCCTCGTTCTCACAATTAGCCGAAAGTGGCAGAAAGCAACTATAGATAAGAGAATAATTAAATAAACCATTTATCCTCATTGTCATGATTGAGAGAAGTGGAAGAATAGATGAGGAGGTAAACAAAGGAGGACAAATGAATGGTGGTGGACTATATCAAAGCTTTCGAAGATTAATATGGAATAGGGATGTACCTATGAAATGCAAGAAGGTAATATGTAACACATACTATGTGCCAATAATTACGTATGGAGCAGAGACTTGGACAATGACATAGAGAGATAAAGAAAAGATGCAGGCAGTGGGGATTAATTTTTTAAGGAGTCTTGTGAGGAAGACTAGAAGGGATAGAATGAGAAATGAGGAGATTTGACAGACAGTGGGTGTAGTGAAGCTTCAGGACAGAATAGATCATGCACAGATGAGATGGTTCGGACACATGAAGAGGATGGATGCAGAAAGACTACCAGTAAGAGCTTACAATGCACAAGGAGTGGGTATAAGGCCAAGGGGGAGACTAAGATGTCGGTGGAAAGAGCAGATAGTGGAGAGTGTTAGGAGACAAGATTGGAACACCTTGGAAAGAGAGGAGTTGTGAAAGACCAGGAAAAAAATGGAGAGGCTTGACTTCTATGCCAACCCAGACTGAGGCAGGAAACAGCGAAGGATGATGATGTATATCATGATTAGCAAAAGTTACAGAAAAGTGACGCAAAAGTAGGAGAAATACATAAATTTGAAAACTATGTATATTAACTAAAGAAAATTGTCGTTTCTGCAGGAAAGTCAATAACTTGTACATACTTTTTGCAATATGATAAAAATATTGAGGAAACTGTCGTGTAAACCTGACTGTTCTAAACGTATTGTAATTTTAAAATTTGTGAACAAATACTATCGCGAAAATAATTGTAATTCCAGAAACTCTATCATTCCTGTAACAATAATTTCCTGCTGGTGAGATCCTATATACTGACGATGATCAATGCTACCGTACTGAGCCATTCCCTTGTCAGTGCAGTGGAAAATCCATCACTCGTTTTTGCTGCAAGTTGTGTCTTACACAGCAATTAATGACATTTTGGTGTCTCTTACACCATGAATATCCACAGGATTTGTCCCGGGGGTGACGCAAACGAGGCATGTTTCTCCCCAAAATAGCGATGCAGCTAAAAAAACGTAGCTGTTAGCAGGAATATATTCATATATGTCACTTAGTTATCTGGATATCTGAATTCTTCAGATACTAATTAAATAAATTACGCAGATATCTATAATCTACAATCTAGATAATCTGTATCTCCATGTAATAGACTGTCTTTATGAACCTCCTGCAACATTAAGGGTTATTTTCGATTTTTTCTGACACTGTTGCCACATTCAAAATTCACCTCAAAATGCCAAGAAAAAATGTAGCTGTAGCGAAATTTTCGCTACAACTACAGGAATTTTGTAGCTTCGCTACCGCTACAACTACAATTTTCAAAATGTAGCGTCGCTACAGCTACAGCTACAAATTTTGTAGCTAGCTACAGTAGCGACGCTACAAGTAGCTCGCTACTTCTGACCACTGGTGATTGTTTCCTTTTCATCGGCGATAAACGTGCCAGAGGACGAGGGAATTGATAGTATGAAGTGGCCAGCGTGATTACTGGACTTACATCTCATAGATAATACCTGATGCGCATGGTAGACGCATTGCAAGTAGGATGACACCTCCCTCAAGTCTTCCAGAGCTGAAATTGCCCAAAGTCAAGAATGGCGAGGAATCCTCCCAGCTCTCATCGATCACCTCATCGAGTCCATGCCCAGCGGTGTTGGCCGTTCGAGTTTACACACCATACTAGGGGTGAGTTACTGCTCTGACCATGCCCGTTTCCGAGCTGTTCTATTGTTACATCGCTCTATAATGATGCACATCATGTGAGCATTGGTTAAAGCGACTGTGGGGTCTTTGCGTTACCTGTACATACATTGTTCACATTTAATGGAAACCAGGTTCACATAATTGTTACAAATGGAGTTTGTTTATGTACCTTGCAGCCACATAGTACATACCACTTTGTTGCCAGAGTTGACGTTTGAGCTGCCATCGAAGACAGGAGAGCTTTGTATTTGGTACACATGCAACTGTAGTCAATTTCAGACACATTGCAACATATCAAAACTGACTTTTGCGATGGTTACTGTGACATGCACTCACTTATTCAAACATGGTCTGGGACAAGGATGACTTTCATGAGCTGCTTCCCCCTTTGTTGGCAGTCAGCCTGACGACTTTTTCTTACAGATGTAGCTCCTTTCTGAAATTTGGGAGTACTGCTTACAAACCAGATGTCCATTGGGTGGATACTCAGCAAAATAGGTATAGAAATACTGTTGTGCATGGATAACACGTTTGTGAAATGGGGGAAAAAAAAACTCTACAATTGCAACAATTTGCCCTAATGTTGACCAATATAAACTTTTTGAGTTTAGATTTCCATGTATAACAATTTTGCGCATCTTCTCCATTATAACTGAGTAGTGTGTCGAACAAGTGTTCTCGGGTTACCAGCCAGGTTAAGTCTATATTGGCTTCCAACGTTTCGAGCCAGTGGCGTACCGAAGTTCTCTGGGGCCCCCTGCAAGTAAAATATTGGGGGTAGGGGGTCTTAAGTGTCAAAAAAATTATGATGCCAGAGCTGAACGAACGTACAATAGTTAGCTAGTCCCCCCCCCCCCATCCCCGTTAGTTATACAATAAATTAACTTTTACCCCAAATACATGACCTTCTAATTTTTTGTTATCGACTTATATATCACTGTAGTAGCTTCTTGAAACTAAATCAGGATAGTCTGAATATCTGATAAATAACTGGAAGACTAATCTGGAAATATTTTCTCTCACTTCACGCTGCCAAATATTTTATTCGTGATCCTTTGTATTTTTTGATTGAAACATTTTTAATAAGATTACATATAATACACAGCTATTAAAAAAAATTGTGTTTTGATGGAATTGTTAGAGGATAGTAAACACTCCTCTTTTGGCCTCTGAGGTGGATGCTCCTTCAACCCCAAAAGCCATCCCAAGATTCAACGTAAGAGTCGCTCACATTAGCCTTCTAATGTGAGTAATATACTCAAGCAAACTTATCACTTCAGTTATGGGGGTTGAACTGGTCCTTTATACTCTCGGCGGTGACTTAAGATCACAAGGTCAATTGCAATATGCTAGGAAGAAATAGCAGCGGACTCCAATCTTGAGAGAGATAATAAAGCGGCGATGGTACTCTATTCACTAAAAAAATTGTTACTCAATGAAATGCCGATTGGAAGGACTGGAGCTCCCAAAACATTGTTGCCACATGGACACGGTGTTTAACTTTGGTGTTAGTGGACCTCAATATTATTATTAATAATTCTAACGCTGCCATTTCTTTTCAATAGACCATTGATCATATATTTCTTAAAGACTTTTTTATGAAACAAGAACAGTTTTATTAATAGATCAGCAATGCTCGAATTTGTGTAAGCATCCTCCTTCACCTAAGTTGTTCCACAGAGGGATCCTTCCTTCTATCCTCAAACTCGAACAAGGAAATTCGCAGCTAGGAATTTTCACTTCGAACACTGGAGATCACAAAATCGTAACACATTGGAAAAGAAGAACTACGTAGTTCGACAGAAATGTCCACAAAATTTCAGTATGTCAGAAAAATGAACTTCACAAAATTACACAAAATAATGGTCACATTTAACTCATACGCTGTTTACCCTGCATGGCAGAGGAGGGAATAATGGCCCTCGGAGCAAAGAGATAATTGCCCCTGAACTCCTCCACCAACTGAGTTTTGGGGCCCCTTTAAAAAAAAGTAACAGGTGTAGACAATGTGGGAAATTCATTTCAGCTATTATTTCAATATGAAATATGTAGTGTGATGTTACATTTTAAATATCACGTGTTAAACTAATATTAATATGATGACTACCAACCATTATGCATGTAGGGAAAGGATTTATTTTTAATAATAAATAGGCTTATTTATGATGTATATGCTTTTAATATTCTACAAAATACACTGTACATTGATCACATTCTAAAAATAAACTGCTAACAACGTTTAACAAACATATCTATAACCTTGGAGTCAGACACGTAAAAAAGCATTCAATGATGGATGACACTAGGTAACAACATAATACAAAAAAAAGTAAAAATCTTGTGAACATGAAAACTGGTAATATCACCATCACAAAGGTATTATTAATGAAGCACTACATATTCTGATACAGTATATTTTGTTTTGTTTTTCTGATACAGCAGACATGTAATTTGTATTTACTTTAGCTGAAGTGATTTAAATTTATTTCCAACTAAATAGTAGATAGTTTCTAATAGTGGCAGGACTTGACAGATGAACATCATCATTTTGTAGCTCATCTATATTTTCTTTCTTCAACATTATGCCCCAAAATTACAACTGTATCTGGTAGAAAAATAACCAGGTTGCAGAAATAGTAGAATGGATTATTTATGTTAGATTCTCTAATCCTTTTCCCCTAAACATACAATTCTGAAGATGGAAGAAATTTATTGTGGCAAGTAGTACTGAATTTTGCAACTGTTATTAAATCTAACATACATATTTTACTGAAATATATTTAACATATTTGCAATGGATTCTGCTGACAGGGATTTTTATTTAATACATTTCTGACATTTGACAGATGTATCTAAGGCCTATTCCTGAAGCACAAGACCCATTAATGTATTTTTATGAAACACTGAACAATTATGCCAAATAATTATGCATGGGGTACATTGGGGAAAATTTGACTGAACACTTGACATTTACACAGCTAAACTTACCAAATCATTGGAAGCAGTTAAATTGCTTTTTTATTACATGAACAGGCGTGTTTTTCAATTTCTACTGCTTTCAATGCTTTGAAGGACAATTTAATAAATAGAACAGTTTTGGTAACAATAACAACATTTCTTTAAAAAATTAGAATTGCAAGCACTGGTAACTCAACAGTTTCTTTATTAGGAGGTACACACGTAAATCTCCTCACTGTTGCTAAAAACATAAGACCCCATAGTAAAACAATGTAATAAAATTCTCTTATATGACTATATACACGACTTACATCTACATTACAAGCTATATTCTTTTATACAATATTACAATTCAATCTTTATGTACATAACAGGTTACAGTCTTTCCGAACAAGAAAATACAAACATCATCCGTTCTAATTTTTTTTAACTAACACAGTCTTATTTCAATGTCTGACGTAACAAATATTTCTGCTGTTTGAATAACCACCAATACAATATGTGACAGTGGATTCAAGATTTTCAGTACAGATATGAGCAATCTTGAATAACGTTTTGTAAAAGAAGTGTTCAATTTCTGCCATACCAAAATACAGAGTTTTGGTTGGGATCTTTACAATGTGTATCCAAAGCAAGTATTAACTGTGATAATTTTCTACAACTGAAACATCAGGAAGATACACTAATAAAAATCTAAGTTATTTTGATAGTGCCCGATGTTCCCATTTACCAAATAAAATGAACATTTGGGGGTGGCAACTGGTTGTAACTTCCTGGCGATATGAGTACATTAACATTTTGTATTTTAGCAGTTGTGCATAAGACATGCTCACGGAAACAATTTACTAGGTCACTATAGTACAGTGTCTTCTCGTAAGAGCATCTTAAAAGAACTATACCAACGCAATAAAATTATGCACCTCTTACTTGCAGAACATTGAAAAACATCAATTGCAAATTAAGCATGATACCATAAGTGTTAAAAAATTATATATCACAATATAATGTTTTTCTTCAAAATGTGGGTTCTCTATGAAACATGTAGTTAATGCAAAGCTAATACAATTATATATCAGTTGATTTTATTACGACTAGCTTTCTTATTAAATCAAAGTTCAACAAAAGTTACAGTTATTTTAAGAACTATATGCGAATGAAAAAGGTTTGCTCTTGCAATATTTGCTATAAATTATAATGAAAAACTAACTGTACAACTGGATAGAAATCTAAATTTGGTACCACGACATAGACAAGGAACTTAATTACGTAAACTTGTTTTCAATGTATCACAGCAAAATCATATGCTACCATATTTGACTTACCCGCTTTTGAGTTTGTTTAATTTTACGTTATTTCAAATTATGCATCGAGACTCACTTTCACATAAGTCTCCGCTTTGATTGGTTTCTTTCATATGACTTATTACTTCTGGAAGTAGTTTCAGGTATAAATCATTTCTTACTTTTGTCCTGGATCTGCAGGTTCAATTTTTCTCAATCGCACGGCTAACCAATAATACACTCGTAACATTCTTTTTCGTTCTCTCTCACACACATGCACACATAATAAATCACTCATGCAATTGAGATAGGTTATCCACTGTAAAATCAGTTCTGCAAACAATTCACAGCCAAAAATTTATTTCACTGCAAACCTTTTTCAGTCACACGTTTCCTCAACCAATGTGTCATCGCTACGTTGAACTTCAACTTCTCTCGCCAAATCCATGTAAAATTCCGAAACTGGGGGTCTGAAATACTGGGTAAGAATATAAACTACAGCCTCGTAAGTACTCATCATTATAGCTGTGTTTGGTATCTGTCGGATAAGCTGGGTGGCAAGTCCTCGGTACAATCCGCGATGCCCTTCTTCTTGAAACACTGTACCAAGTGTTTGCCAGAAGGATCTGTACTTCGTGCCTTCCTCTCTTAGCCTTGTTCGAGCTACCTCTGCAAGGACAACAAAAATTACATAAAAATTTAACATATATTCATTTGAACAACTTGAATGCCTGAATCACATGAAGCTAGATCTCCTGCTGGACTTTCCTTTTGGACTTGGACTAGTGTGGTACTGGCTCAGCTGCTAGTTTTCGGCTCACAAGAAACTTCTTACCGTAATTGTCGGTATACTTTTGTTCCCATAAGACATTGCTATGCATAGTTATATATGAGATTCGCAGGATTCATTCATAAAAAAAAAATATTTTGTTCAAGTAATTATGTCAAACACTTAATACACTTGTAATAATAAGAATTTCTCATTATTGGCTAATCACATTTGTTGCATACAAATCTCATCACTTTGGATAAATTCCTAAATATTAATGAACTGAGCACAAATGCACATTATCTCTGTTACTCTTTCTTTTATCAAGAAGTGAACGAACACAACCAACACTCGGAAACCACAGAGAAAAAACTTTCCTTTGCCAAACTCACAGATCATCTTCACATGGCTTAACTTTCGCTCTGATTGGCTGTTCCACAGAATCTAGCAGAGAAAGCCAGTTGCAATTAGAACATGGCCTATTCGTCAAAAACCAGGCAAGCAGTCACGATTTCCAGCCAAGTAGCCAGACCAGCGTCAACTAGGGAATTCCTACTGGAAATCCAGTTCCTTGTGATTCAGCTTTAACACATATCCATATCCAACTTGAAAATGTAAAGTTAGTCATCTTAAGTTTAGTACTGAATGTAGTAATCACTAAATAACGTCAGCAGGAAAAAATCACAATTAAGAAACATGAAAAATACAGTGATTGTATGTTATAATATAACTACTCGTACATACTGAAGTTTATAACTGAACATGTGGCAATGATACATGAAATACCGTATTTGCCCAAGTATAAAATGCAGCCCCCTTTTTTTGTACACATTTTTGAGGGAAAAGCTTTATCACTGAATACTATAATTAATTTATAGTATTTCAAATATAAAGTAATGTGTAGGTCTACTTTCAACAAATAACTTACATAATCTAACTAGGAAAGAATGCATTTTAATCTTCTTCCTCAAAACCAGAGCTAAATGAAGAATCTTCTAAATCAGAATCTCAGTGCTCATACAACAAATTGGCCTACTGTGACGTTACTAATGCCACACTTATAAAAATGATTTAGCCACTGTCTTGGTTTTCACGGCATACATGAAGCATTGACCCATTCACAAAAATGTGAAATGCATCTTCCTTCTTCCTGAGTATCGGCATATAAGCCGCACCCTGTTTTACAGACCTATTTTTAAAGGGAAAAAGTGCATCTTATACCCCGGCAAATACGATATATAGTAAGATGCAAGTAGCATTAGCTAAAATCTAGTTGCAATAAAACTTTAATGCTGACAGAAAATACAAGCAATAAAGATTAGATCTGAGCCAGGTATCAGTATCGGAAAGTATCAGTTGGAAATCTTCTACCGATACCAGCCGATACTTTTCCGGCATCCGGCATTTTGGTCTTTCACAGGGTGCACAAAAATGCCACACGACACTTTCGCAATGTATAATTATCCTATAAATTATGCAAAACTCAAACTTTCTATTTATTTTGCACCAATTTTGCATGAACAACTGACATATATAACATATATTTTAATATTCTGATTCTTGAATATTCCAAAGTTGCGGGTTCGATACCTGCTGGAGGCACATAGTGGTTCGGATCCTACTTTAAACTGTAGGTCCAGTCCCGATTAGCCTATCTGTGCATAAAGTGGACTTAAAATGCCAACTCAATGAACCAATCAATCAATCAATATTCCAAAGCAAATTTCTTGGTAAATTGATGCATATAAGCGAGAATAATATTTATACACTAATATTGATTAATGCAATTTTCAAAGTATCGGTATCGGTAGGAATCTGTAATAGTATCGGTATTGGTAGAACTTCAAAGTGGTATCGGCTGAGCCCTAATAAAGATATACAGTTTTACATGTATATCACGTCAAGACCTGCATGCTAATGGGCAATTCAAAGTTACTATGGCTTCAGTAGTTTCAGAATATACATCCCTCAACTCATTAATCAGAAAATTATCCTGCTACGAAAATAGCACTGTCTTATTACAACTTTCTCTTTGGTTAACGAAACACCATCAAGCTATGCTACTTTCTTAGGGAGCTTTCAGATCAAAGCGATACACAACAAACTGCACTTGTCCTTTCCATGCCACTCAGACTGGACTCTCTTACTCAATAGTGCACATTGTGTCACCTCAGTGTGTGGTTTGTGCATGCATGGTGAATGCTTTCTTATGGACTAAAGGACCCGTGTTGCTTGTATCTTTGGTGTGAAAGCTCCTTTACAGAAAGACGATTAAGATAGAATAGCTCGACACACTGGAAGATAGATGAATGATATACATTTTTAAGGCCCTGTCTTAAAGCATCACCAATGAAAACAAAGGAACAGATCTCTTTATTGTAATATGCACTGTAATGAACTTACTTTAAATACATTCACTTATTTTCAAGATAAAAATTGAGGGTGCAGCAGGGGATGCACAGCAACCCCTAATACATGCTCTTAGTCAGCGACGAATGGGTAGCAAAACTGGGAGGAGGGGGGGTAAGGTCAGTAGACTTATTCTTGGCAGATAATAAGACTTAGCATTACGATACCATAGTGCGGGGACAAAAAAAATGGAAGGGGGGGGGGGGGTAATCGCCGCCACTGCTCCTAGCCACCTATGTGCTATACATGTATGTGGTCAAACCGAAGGAACAACAGGCAAGGGGTTTATCTAGAATTTTCAATCTATGGGGGATGGGGGCAAATTTAGTCTCAAATTGGTCATGAACTAGAATTTGAATAATTAATTGATTAATTTGGTTTATTTTACTTTGCTTTTCTGCCACTTTTGGCTAAGTGGCGAAGATGAGGATGAGTGATGACATCAAATTGATGAAGGAACACACACAAAGAACATCCATGCCCAGGCCGGGATTCGAACCTGGGACTTCTTAAAGAAAATATGTGCGTGGGTGTAATACACTTACGCTAATTTGAGCTGTATTTATTTTGTATGCAGTGCAGTATACCGCACAGCTAATTTTGTTCACTTCAATAGTTTATCGATAGTTAACACGAACAGACGAATACAGGCGGCATTTCATTAGGTTCTAAAGTACAATAATAAACGGTACATTTTGCCTTCTTTAAAAGAGAACATAATCTCCTAAGTAATGTAACAGTCACGCAACAAGAAAATGTTTCAACAAAAACAGTTCACGTGTAGGTTGCACGTCAGCTTGAAGCTAATTTGGAACACGATTCCCATAAGTTCAAGGTTACAATGCAAGCCGCTTCATGATGGCCGTATTTCAAGGTCAGACATTTGTGACGAAGTAGGATCATTTGACACGCACGGGGCTAGCGCCGGAAAGTCTTTTTCGTAACTATCGACGTTCAAAATGTCACACATCTTGGCAGAACTGACGCACACTTGCAGCGATCTATATTAAGCTGCGAAACCCAATCCACTTTCAACCCTTGCAATCTCTCTAATCATACGTAAAGCTTCCAAACCGACCGTTTATAGTTTTGGCAAAAAAGGTTGAGTGTGTAACATGAAAGTACACAGGCAACTTGCCAAACGAGCTCAAGATTTGGCTAGCTACGACATATTCGTGTCTAGAATATTCGAGTTGGTTTATTTCGTCGGTGGTAATATAAAGGGTAGAAAATATTGGTTGGCAGTGTTCGTGAACTTCCATTTCAAACACAGCGTTTCCAGTACAATGTACCAGTATTGTTATACGAATCAACTAACGTAGAACTGCTCATGCAATTCATAGGCTAGCTATGTTTAGTTCCCTTAGCGCATAATATTTTTTCATTGTATTTATGATAATGGAACCTAACCTAACCTCGTATGCACACCTCGACCGTCAGAACACAAAACTGTTGTGCGACAAGGAAGACCCCGCTGTCATACCCATGTACACAGTGTTGCAAAGCCAAATTAAAAGTAAAGAGCTAATTCAAATGTAGTACCCCACCAAGAGAGGAGGGAAATTCTCCCTCACCCTCTCTTCAAATATCACCCTGCTTCCATAGACATCTTGGGAAGTATTTTTCTTGTATCAATATCTGATTTTGTTATTTAGCGTCGCTTTTCTTCCACTTTTGGCTAATCGCAACGATAAGTGATGATATGGTGGTTTGATTGATTGATTTAATTGTTGTTTTAAGTCCACTTTATGCATGGCCGTATTTAGAGGGGGGTTTCTAGGGTTCAAACCCCCCCGAAACATCTGACATGTTGGATTAATGGAAGTTCAGAAACCAAAATCTGTAACTATTTTCAAATTTTTTTTCGAAGTATCACACAAATACAAGGAGACAATGTTGAAACGATAGAGCTAGAATTTTCATACATTTGGAATTCTGAAAGTTGAGTGAAACAGGATTTATTCTCGGAATTGCAGCCCACCCATGACCCCTCTATTTTCATTTATGCTGTCCTCTTTCCAGTTTAGTTCCTGCGTCACAAGGAATATACACTGAAAATTCCCTTATGATTGTCCCAAAATTCCCTTTCCAACTTTTAAATTCCCTGTCCGATAAAGTTGAAAATCCCCCTTGATAGGAGTTCAAACCTAGGATCTCCAGTTTCGTAGCGCATTACGTTCGCGATTGAGGTTACAATCCATGCCCCAGGCTAAGTTTTTTAAGAGAGTAACTGGTTCCACACTTTTCAAAATTCCAAAAATTAAGTTATAAGGTCAAACAACAAAAACTTTATGACTAAAATTTCTATCTAAATTTTAGAGCTTTTTTTTTTTTTAAGGTATCTTAAAATTTGATAACAAAGTATAATAATTGTGCATTTCAGTACACACTGTACGAAACGAAAAAAAAATGTGCTCGATATTCACACATCTGCTGAATTGAGTAAACCCCCTTAAGGATATAATAATAATAATTATTATTATTATAATTTTTTATTATTATTTTTGAATAAAATTGTTTTATTATTATGAAATTTTAATTATTATTGTATAATTATTGTTATTATTTCTATTATTCAAATTTCTGGCGACGCCCATGGGAACAATTATGAATGAACCACCCCCGAAAATTTTTCTTGCCTACGGCCATGACTTTATGCACAGAAACGCTAATCGGGACTGGACCCTCAGTTTAAAGTGGGATCCGAACCACTATGTGCACCCACCGGGTATCGAACCCGGGACCCCTTGATTACAAGGCGACGACGCTACCACTGCGCCAATGAGGAGGCCTGATGATTTGATGGATACTCACAAAGAACAACCATGCCAGGCCTGGATTCGAACCCGGGCCCCTTGTCAGCGCAGCGTGCGCTGCGCTAACCACTCCGCCACAGAGGTTGACTTTATCGGAATATTAACTGCAGAATCATACAGAGTCGAACTTGCGTAATGAATGCATTTACATTACTTTCCTGTAGAATATATAATTATCGCATCAAGTAAACAGAATTTTATACCATCTGCGAATTTATTAATGTTTTATGAAATACTTTTAAAATTGGAGAACAGACATGAACGGGGTGAACAACAAACAAAATTTAGAAAACATGACGCATGCGTGTATATTTTATCTTCTTACACGTTTTTTCTAGATTATTTCAGCATTTTTCATTATCGAAGCGGCAGAAACTACATGTAAGCAGGCATGTCGAATTTATTTAACATCGCAAGTTATCTTCTCGATAAGCTATTGAATGTACTTTCGTTTCATTTAGTATGATATGCACTTTTTGGTGTAAAACAAAAGGTTGCTAAATGTGCTAATTTAACTTATTTTCATTAACGAGTGAGAAATCTCCTTAGAGCATATACTGGACCTCCCCGACGGCGTAGTGGTAACGCTGTCGCCTTGTAATCAAGCACTCTCGGGTTCGATCCAAGTGGAGGCATTGAACAGTTCGGATATGATTTCAAAATCTTAACTGTTAAGTCCAGTTTCGATTAGGCTAACCCGTCTAAGCATAACGGGCTTAAACAAACTTTTCACTTCTTAGTATTTCGTGACTAGAAGCTAAACGAGTAAAATAACTAGATGTGTGCATATTATTCAAAGTTGGCAACACTGCACCCATAAAAGTGCATTTCATGCACTCGCTGCTGAATCTTAACCAATATCAATCCCGATTCAACATGCATCGGGATATGGCTCAGAATACTAAAGAACTTGGGACAGTCCCGATTTAATTAGAATGTTTGCCAACATTAACTTCTATGAATATGACTCAGCCTAGATATGTTAGGCTGATGCAACACTGAAAAAGAAACGCACACACACATTCCGCCCAGGTTGCATTGTGAAATGGGCAAAGGCTCCCTTTAAAAAAATGCTTTATCAATCCCTATCCTCGATATCTCGAAGACGAAAGGCAAATATATCGGCACACTGAGGTACAATGGGATGCACAAGTTGTACTTGGCAAATTGTCCACGACTATTTTCACTATTTTTTATCTTGCATGGAATATATTTTTACGTGTGATGTTGCAGAGTTTGTTTGGCGTTTTGTCTCAATTCTTGAAGATATCATTGCGTAAAGGAGAGTACACATGGTGATGGACATTTTCCTTGGTAATACTTATGCATCCCACTGTACCGTCTAAAGACCAAATATTTGGGGGATCGTTGATAGGCTTTAGCCACTCGCTTGCTAAGCGAGAGGAACGTTGTAAGAAAAAGGGTGTAGCTCTGAAGAGCTACGTCTACACTCAAACTGCAAGGAGACTGCTAGCCTTGTGGAATAAGAACATACGGACATCTATTTAAAAACACTACCTTTGACTGAACAGGCAGGGTGAGGAAAGACATAAGGAATGATCGTTTACTGTAGTTCTGCTGCAATCTCTTCTCCGCTGGTCCTCGTTGCGATGTAGCCCTACTCTGAAATAAAACGGACGAGGGAGCAACTCCGGGCTCCAAACTCTGTACTCTCGTAGACCGATATTCTAAACGATAACTTTAACTTCCGATCGTTCGTTCGCTCCGTTTTCTAAACTTATGATGCCTGTGGAGCTCTCTCGCGATAACTGGATTCAACGTAAACTGAAAGCAACTAGAAACGGAGTTCTTTTGTAACTACTTCATCTGACGGAAAACGGAAGACAACTAAGAGATTTTTCTCTCGCGACTTATTTAAATGAAATTCGAACTATCGGCCGTTAAGACAGTTGACTCGATGGCGTCCTTTGGCAACGGCGATTCTGAGGAAAAACACTGATTTTCACACTGTGTCGGCCTAATGCAATGTCAGTGGAGTTTGATGTAATTAGCTTTTAAGAAGTTATTTTTCAATGCTTCAGCGGGACCCTTTTTATAACATAATTAATGATGTCCGGGTCCTAGGTTCGACTCACGCCTGCGGCGTGATACGGTACATACTACTTTCCTTGGTTCGTCACTTATCGCTGGATTCTATATTAAGCCGGCACTATTCTGTGTTTGGAATTTCCCCCGAGTTCGATTAGATGGGTTAATTCCAGGAAGTGGCATCAACCCAAATCGCGAAATTTTGTTTACCTTAGCGTATCCAAGAATAGTTACACTGCAGACGACGAAAAACATGTTGTTTAGTGGATGAATCAGTGTGCTGTACAGTGTACCCAACCGTTAAATTTGCAAGTACTTGAAATCAAGTATTTTACCTGAAAGTTGGTGACGTAACGGGGGGAAGAAGGCGTTTCTCTCTATGTGTATTTAGCACAAATTATGCTCTGTAATAAGCGTCACATTTCATGCACTTTAATTGCATCATGCCGATTAGGAAAGAGGGTAAATATATTTTTCAGCTTCCCAAAATATTGATTGATTTAGTTAATGTTACGTCGTTTTCCTTCCACTTGTGGCTACTCGCGACGATCGGGATGAATCGTGATAAAATTGAATTGTTGCAGATATGGACGACACGAGCCCCACAGAGGATTTTGCTGGACGTGAGTCCAGCCGCCAGAGCCTCGTTAGTCTCCAAAATGCAGTCCAGGGTGTACCTCGTGGAAGAGATTCTCAAAAGAAATTGAAAATACACAATAGGCTTTTTGGATTCGAATTTTTGTGCTACCTGTCAGTGGCGCAGGAACTGGAGTTACAGAAGTACTCTATACGTCACCTGTAATAAAAATAGGACACCTATATCCTGAAATACTCGCTTCCTGCAAGGCGTTATGTGTGTGCCATTGACAATCTATCTATGTATATAAATAAAAATGGATGTATGTGTGTGTTTGTTTGTTCATCAATAACTCTCGAACGCCTTGAGCGATTTCGACCAAACTTGGAACACGTATCACTTGCAATCTCGAAAGAAAAACTGTGGGGGTAAGACAGCCTTTAGCCCACCCTAGGGTGGGGATGGGAATGGGACATAAAATAGCATTCTGTTCCGTGGCATTTTCGTGTCATATCCTGCAAGTTGTGCTTCCTGCAACACAGCACGGCGAAGTTGGTTGCCTACACAGAAGGTGCGATATTGCTATCCTCGAGCAATTTCAGCACATATCACATACAATGTGGGTAACACACCCCTAGGGGTGGGGGTGAGAAGGGGGGTGACATGTAATAATAATAATCGAAAACGACCGATATTAGTGTGGAATCCACATTTTTCGGGGTCACTAAGATAGTGACACTCCCAATGACACTTCCAATGCCGTTCAACTCCCAAGTTAATTTTACACTATACTTACAATTCATTATATTCCTGTCCAATAGAAGATTGGGATAAATAAATACCCGGGCAATCAGCTAGTTTGCTATTAAAATCAACTTATCGCCGTAGCGTTACGCAATGTATATAACGCCTTGCAGGGAAGCGAGTATTTAAGGATGTAGGTGCTCCATTTTTTCCGGGGACTGTACACATTTCGCACATTTAGGCCAAACTATCATGTCTCTCCTATTAATATTTTAAGCTGACCTCTGTGGATAGCGCGCTATGATGTCAGGGAGCCCGGGTTCGAATCCCAGCCTGAGAATGGGCGTTCTTTGTAAGTGTCCCTTCAGCACTTTCGTCATATCAACAATCATCCTCATCGTCGCTATTAACTAAAAACGGCAGAAAAGCTCTAGAGGGCGTGTTTCCCGGAGATTTCTTGAAAGAGTTAATATAATTCATATTTTTAAATTGTAGCGTGAAAATATGGACGTGTACTGTCGTGAAAGACAGCAAGTGTTGGGAATGCTTCATAAGAATTCTCACACCACCATTCCCCCCACCTTAAGCACTGCTGCCCCCTTGAGAAAAATTATGCGAGCGACCTTGAACGCGACGCTAAATGGGGCATTGGAATTTCATGGTCTCTCTTGTTACATCTAATCATCATCCTTCTTCATCGTCACGACCAACATTAACTTGTATTACAGCGGACTTACATAATCCGATATTTTGGAACAGTACAGAACGCTGCAACAGTTTGTTTTCAGTACACTTTGAGTGACGCATACTCTTCCTTTCGGCAAACTGAATAAAACATTTATTCCCGCAACCTCTTCCCCTTCGCCCTTCCGATGCAATCATCCGAACCGAAAGTGACGTAATAGCGGGAAACTTCATGCGCCCCTGCAGAAGCCGACGCCCTAGCGGACCAATGCCGAACTACAGGAACTACGCAGTTGGCCAAGCCCTCGGCTTCGTGCCAGCCGGTTGGTAGAACTGAGGTGAGGACAGTCCCGCTGCAGTCGACACACGCAAGCATGCCAAGTCGCAAAATTATGTGGCTGCTTCACATTCTGCGTTCTATTTTTAGATCTGAGGAAGGGGAGGTAGGTAGCAGACGCCCCGGGGGGTAAAACTTAACAAAAACAAAGGGGTAAAACTTAACAAAAACAAAACTAAGTAATGATTGACAGAAATTTCGATACTGTCGACAATTTCTCACGGCACATGAACAAGAAAACTCGAGGGCATTTTCTGTATGCTGTTGGATTAACGAGTTAGGTTATTTTACATCACTTTTCTTCATCCTTGACTAATTGTGACGATGAGGATGAGGGAACAATCACACAGAACACCCATGCTAAAGCCGGGATTCGAACCCGCTTTCCTTACTGTTTCTATATTAATGAAACTGACATTTTTATAATTATTTCTAAATTGTAAGGTACGTGTTTTTAATTACGAGTTCTGTCTGTCAATTACTTGACTCAAGCTCTATCGGGTTATCTGATGTCACCCTGGAAGGAGATGACTGTGAGCATGGTATATGATCACTTCTTATCACAAAACTATCACCATTTCCTTGGCATGGCCTATAGAAATATACAAGGTCAAAAAGTCGGTACAATAAAGTAACAAGTCATATTTCCTCAACTGAAGTGATATGATATGTTACCCAATGAAATCATTCCAAAAATCTTTTTGAACTGCATTTCCATGTGCATATATAACTAAGATTTATTTTGGAAAACTGTGCGTTTTTCCATTACACCACTGTGTTTTTTCTATTACACCTAAAAACTGATAGTTCAATATCTCAGGGAAAAATTCCTGGCATTATTTAGGATGGAGGAACAGAAAATATAAACCAAGACAACTTACTTATTACTTCCTGAATTCAAATATTGCAAATAACCTTAAAAAAAAGATGTTGCTTCCACTAAGAGCTATGATACATAAACATCCAGCTATAATGCATTTCTACCTCTAGATCGTAAACTCTCAAAAACATGTACCTGAGGGAGCTCTCAGACCGAAAGTGACAAGCAACAAGCCAGAAGTGACACTTTGAAACAAACCCTCAGAAATAAATGGAATCTTTCATAATGGATTGACACAACAAACTACATATGCTGTTTGTCGCTTCCATGTCACACCCACTGGGCTGTTTTCTCATTGTGTCGCTTTGGTCTGTTGGTCGTGGATGCTCAGTGAGTTTTTTTTTTTTTTTTTTTTTTTTTTTTACAGATTGGAGGGGCCCATTTTACTCTGGAGTAGAGTTGGAAGTGGTCGAAAAAAACAAAAAAAAACTCAATTTTTTTTCCGCGGCTTTTTTCACAAAAGTGTCTCAAATCAATAAAAATACTGCAAACTCCTGTATTGTTTATTTCCTCAGAAACTATTAGGTGTGCAATTCTATGCTTCTCAGTAGCTTCTTCTCTCTTTGAATGCAGATGACCAGAGTATCTTCATGTCTGGACTTAGTAAGCTCTTTGTAACTGTGAGATACAGAGCGAGTGATTTCATTCAGATTAGTGGTAGCACAGTGTGCTTGCAGAATGGACCATTGGCATCCGATAATGCTGAATGCTGTGAGGATGATGATATTTGTCATAAAAGATCTGTCAGCAGTTGAGATAATGTAGAGGAAAGAGGTGATTCGGCAGGGTTCGCCAAGGTGGGCCCAACCCGAAAAAACCCTTGGGCCCACTTGAAAAAGCCCATTTTAAAACCCAGTGGGTTTTTTCATTAACTTTGGCATTTCAATGATTTCTGAAATGAAGGAATGTCATAGAGGTGTATACTAATGAAGATTGCATTTTAGATTCTTAGAATGCGATCATGACTGTCATTATAACTAGAGATTAATTTTGCTATCTAAAATGCACAACACTTGTAATATTGATATGAAGTAGAATGAAATATCAGAGCTCAGTAGACCAATACAAACGTTTAATCTTTCTTAAGAAATTAAATAGGGTTATATTAAGCTGTACATGTAAGCTGTAAGTAAAGCTGTAAATAAAAGTCACTGAACTCAGATCTGAAGTCAGTTTCTTTTGATCTACTATCGGGGAATACTATGTATACTATCTATACTATCGCTATTTTATTATGCTTGTGACTGAAGATAATAGTATACACCTGCAATTGATCTCTTGATGCTTCTGACAAAAGTCGTAATATATCTATTATTGATACAACATCTGCTAATATCAATTCAAACATACAAACTTGCTATCCACAGAGGCACAGAGGTAACCAGGATATCATAAGAGAATAAAGGATAAAAAATAAATATTACTATGGTTTAGCACTTTGTTGTGGTCTGCTAGTTGGTGTGCCAGGCGGAGAAGTGCAGTGAGTAGGTTCAGCCGCAATTACAAATGTGAATTATAAAGGGTGATTCATATAAAACTAACACATTTCTTTGCCTTCTTATTGAAACAAGAATACCTCGTAATTCTCCAAGTTAGTTTCACATGATGCAGGACATCTGGAAGATTCGTACATCCTCAAGAGAGTATGCAGCTGTGCAGAATTTTGTAGCTTTCGTTGCTGACACTGGCTCAGTCATTGCAAGGATACAGTACGTGCTTCATATTTTCATGGTGTTTGTTGAGCAACTGAATGACACAGAGCTGCGTAAAGGCTAAAGCAGAGTCAAGGATATTTTCAACAAGACGGTGCCACATGCCATACATCGAACAAATCCATAGAGCTCATTGAATTTTTTTTGACGACCGGATAATTCCCAAGAACCTGTGGCCACCAAGATCTCCGGATTTGACAACCCCGGACTTCTTCCTATGGGGTTACTTAAAAGACAGAGTTTACGCCACACGCCCCCAGACTTTGGATGATTTGAAGCAGAATATTGTACACGAGATCAATGGTATTGACAACAGAGTTCTCCAACGAGCTGCCAGTAACATGGAATGACGTGTTGCATTGTGCTTGGAGCAGCAGGGAGGACATTTTCTGTAGAGGGTAGTAATCTCTCAAAGTTCCTCTACATTCTTGTTGAAATAAATTAGGAAAGAAATGTGTTAGTTTTCTGTGAATCACCCTGTATTACATGTATTCACATTTTATTTATAAAAGCTCGACAAAACCCAATTAAACCTGAAAAACCCAATTAAACCCCCAAAAAAAAACAATTAAACCCAGCTGGGCCCAGGTGGGTTGGGTTTTTCAAACCCTGCGATTCGGAGACTGAAGTGGAATGTGACGACGAGTGCAGTTTCTAAGGTGACAATAAATGTCATATGTAGTGTTAAAGAATTGTTTTTAAGATATTTTAGTATAATTATATGTAGGACTGAAATAAAATAAAGTGAAAATTAAAAAATAATTATGAGGTATGCTAGTAAAACTGTCCAGAATTTTTTCCAGGGAGGGAGTCGGTCCAATGATGAAACTTGAACAGTAGAAATAATAACAATAGTAAAACTAGATAAGAAATTAAAAATATAATTGTTATTATACAATAATAAATATTATAAACTAATGAAAATAAATCCACCTTATTCTAAATTATCATAATTATTATTATTATATAAACGACAAGACTTTAGTACTTGATCCAACAGATGAGTGAAATGTCCAACAAAACTGTTTTCCATTATTTCGTTTACATTTCCCAACACCCATGTTTGTATTCACAGATTCAGCAGGACTGATCGTGTTACTTTTCCATGTGCAACAGATGAAGGGTTAAGAATATGCTGATGTTTACTTATATGGAATGTATGTTAAGTTCTATTTTAACTTAATAGTATGTACATTTTAAAATTTCCACAAGGTATAATAACTTTACTTGAAAATATTATCCTTAACTAAATTTGCAGTCTAGGAAATGTACGTGCAACTTCACTACATGCATTATTAGTACAATTTAGAAAAAAAAATAATAAACATGCTCTGGTACTTACCATGTGGGTACGCGATGCAAGAAGCGATGGTCTTGGAGACTGCTCCAGCCATCATGAACTCGAGAAAATCTCTGGAAGTCTTTGCATCTCCTTCTTGCCTTGCCCGGTAGGCCATTAACTTTGCCTTGATGGCCTCGTAGATGACGAAGTGCACCACAGTCTCAGAGATGCCAAAGTATGAAGCCGTGATGCCCTTGTAGAATCCGCGGATCCCCTGTTGAAACATCGCCATGATGTTACTCACAGGGGACAAGGGGGGTCAAGGATAATGGTCATACTTATGGGGGGGAGGTTATTCAGAATATAGTGGTGCAACATACATCATATACATATCACGTATGCATGGTAGTTCAAAAATAATGTGAAAAAATTCTAGCATGCCTGGCAGTTACAGTTCCTTATTCTTAATAAATTTCAATTAATATACACAAGAAACATGCTTATGTATCTCTTTATTTAATTAGAATAATTTCGGTGACCACTGTTACCAAAATTAATCAAATAAAATAAAGATGTACATAAACACGTTTCATGTGCATATTAATATCTTACCACATCTAAAGCCCCGTAACACAAATTAATTTTGAAACTCCAAAGCTAGATTTCTTAATCTATTAGAAAAATTCAAACCACAGTATTGAAAGCAGAAGCCTATTGTACAATGCCTGGCGTGAAAGAAAATTTTCAAGGATCTCTAAGCTTTTTGTAAGCAAGTATAGAACTCTATAGGCAATACAGTCAATGCACTTAACCAAAGAAGGTAAGACTGGCTCAACTCATTTACGTTTATCAAGACACAGCTCTATATATAATTAATATCAGTTACTTCCCTTATAAATTAACAAGGGACTGGTATCAAAAACAGAAAATTATTTTGGTTCTAAGTATGTAGTTCTAGAAACAGATTTTCTTCCTTTTCGCTAAGATATACAGTGTTCAGACATTCTCCTTCATTTCTTATACTGCAAACAATTTAGAATTGCGAAAACATGCATCGCATCAATGAGATCCATTCTCAGCATGTGGCATGCATGTAATGAGAGAATTGCCGCTATCTGTTTTGTGTATGTAATGCATTTGCTTATCTGCAGATATGACATAGGGGTACAATCTTTCTTCAGAAATCAAATTCACTTTCAGTATTCTTGGCTACAAAAAAATGTAAAGAAAGTGAAACGAGACAGCTCAGTTAATAGTGTGTAGGACGTGAGCCCCCTGAGATGCAAATCTCATTTATTTCTCGTTTTACCATTGCCACATTATTATAAGCGCAAACTTTTAACAACTGACAGAAAAACAAAGCCATTTACCAGGTATATTTGAATTCAACAATTACTAAGTATGGAAATATGATGCTTGGGCAATATTTACTATATTGACGTCATGCATCTGAGGCAAATCCTTGTTTACATTTGTGCCAATCTTATCTTGCAGTTAGTGCATCCACTATACTACCTTTATGTGGTACAAGTCAGAAATAAACAAAATAAGTATGCAAAAATAAAAATAAAACCTTAACTCTTTGTGTACTAAGAAGAACCTTGAAATGAAACACCAAAAAATTTACATTGTTACAGTTTTTTTTTAAAAATAGAAATGAATCACTTGAAAGTCACCATAGTGGACAAGTTGTAGCTCTTCCAACTGACTTGCATAACACTAAAGGTATTCAGTAAAGGCTATGATAAATAGGGAAAACAAGAGGATATGTAATTTTTATATCAGGTAGGGAGAATGCATAAACACCAGAAAGACATGACAGAGGAACGAGAAATGATGCACTGAACATGAATAAAAGTATCAGAAGGAAGAGTGATTGGCTGTTTAATAGTTTCTATCTAGCTTTGTTGCAGTTGTTGTTACACACTGTTATCTTATTGTAGTAATTCATTTCAGTCTTTTTTAAAAAAACAGTATATAAATTACCAATCAACATATATAATTCATAAAAATTGTGCAGTTTATTATATTTACATTAATTACAAAAAATTTACCTGCTGTAGAACTTTGGCTGTTTCTGGTCTTAAGGTTCTTCTGTTTTTTCTATGTTTATTGGGGCTTAATGAAGAAAAACTTGCTATATGTGCCAAGATACAAGATGTTGTAAATTAAATATAAATAAATCTATGGCCACTATGAAAAATATGACATTTTTTGAAAGAGTTGGTAACACTTGAATGTTAGTAATGGATATTACAAATCACTTTCCTTACAAAAATTGAGTAACACACTTGTGTACACGTAAAAGAAAATTCATCGTAAGTTTATCTTTCTCCTGTTCACATTTTTGCTTTATATAATTTACAAAATTGCCTTTCCAAATAATTTAAGTAATAGTGAAGACTGCATATTTTATTTACAGTATACTATCTACCTGTGTATGAAAAATTCACACTTTGTCAGATGTTCTAACTAAATCCAAACATTCTGGACTTTTGTCAGATATGTATATCAAAATCAATTCTAACTTTGTAAACGAAATAAAACTGTGAAGGACTTTTGATAACGACTTTTAAATTACTAGATGAAATTCTAACATTCAAGTTATTTAAAATGTGATGTGAAATGTAAACGCACTAAAACACACAAAGGTGCTAAATGTTCAAGTATATGAATGTTGGGACTAAAATTGTCTACATTCACTGCACAGCTGATGGCAAAGATAGTAGAAGGCAACTGTTCATTCAACACCATATTTATTAACTTTGTTTTCTGCAATGGGACGTTCAAGAAATGAAACACAAAGAGAACAAAAATAGCAATATACAATTTGACTACTATCATATCTGTGACGTGTTCTAGACCCTAACAGTATGTGTATAAATCGCAAACAGTGTCCTTTCTTCGGGAAGGTGAAGAATTCTACTGCTTTGTAACATCGAGAAGATCAATGAGGGAAATTAAACCACAGCAACACATAAAAATGACTGCCTTCATTGAGTTTTTCACTAAATCATGAACTGGCTTAATTTTGCTGGAGAACAATTCACTTTTGAGCTCATTCCTACGTATCTAATTAATCAATAGATATTATGAAGAGCCAATCTACATAACTTCTAACCAACTAATAAAAATATAATCAAAACACTAGAACTGACAATCTGTGTGTCAAAAAAAACTTAGTGAAGAAAAAAATATTTACATCTGCAGCTACGACAAGTATCATTCAAGTATCAACAGTTTCATTTCAAATCTAAGACAAAACAAACAGCAACAAGTGTTCTGATTCTATATGGATCCCTGAGTAAATAAATGATCTACATTCATCATTATTTAACTGGATAACCATGCAGTTATCTTGGATAACAATCTTCTCCTGAATTAGCAATTTCTTTAAAAATCAATTATTTCCTATTATTCACATCTTGCTCAAGAGGCACACAAGATGGCAAAATTTCATTTAGAAAGACATGTTAAATAGTCCAACAACAACAAAATCAAAACTACTGCAATTCTTTCTTTTTCAAAAAACATGGCTGACAGACCTACCAAAATTATTTATATTTTTCAACCTCAATAACAGCAAAAACAGACACGAATTGCCAAAAACTATGTACACGATCAGTGGGAATAATTTTTAAAATATTGAAATAAAGCATTTGTATGTGGGATGCGACCACCAGTAGGCTATTGAAGAGGATTTGCCAGGAAATAGAAATGTTTGAAAAAAAGTCCTAATTTTAAGAGCAACATGATTGCACTGAGTCTACTGTTACTGTGAAGGAGGGATTGAAAAGTTTCCAGCCTAAGGGTACACACCGTAAACATGTTGAATGTTAAAAGTTACTGTTTTCATGTATATTTATTACATCTGGTGAGCCTGGGGTGTACATATAAAGTTTGTCCTAATATATCTCCCACAATGAAGAAATTGGACCAATTAGGCTATAAAGTTATTAATCACCCACCTTATTTTCCTGATCTGGTCCATAAGTTGAAAATGCACTTACTTTCATGAACAATGATGCTGTGGTTCATGCCGAGAGCAGTTGCTAAAACATTTTCAAAAGTTAAATGTGTTGCAGAATCACTAAGAAATTCACTTTTCTTTGTAATGACTATGTTGTATAAACTAGTGTTGATATTGACTTGGCTGTATTTCTTACACATTAGGCTGGAAACTAACCAAACCCACTCCTAGATAACAGCGTAATAATGGAATATGTTTTCCACAATATGTATACACAAGCAATATTGTAAAATAAAGTAAGTTTCTGTTAGATTTTTTTAAAATGAAAAAAACACAAATCACACTTATATGTCATTATTGTTTTTAGTTCTCCATGCATGTAAAATGCACACCATGCTGACAAAATCTAATCTACAACTTAGCATATTTTTTGGCACTTACTGCTTTCCTGTATATCCGCTTAATGCACTGAGCGGCTGACATTCGGTGTCCATTCCTTGCCTGATCTAGCTGCAGTCTTGTCTTTACAAACCATATTGGATTTGTAGCTGTAGATGCAACAAACCCTGCAAGAAAAATTGAATTTCTATAATGTTGCTTCTAACGCACTTTCATAGTAATAAGCTCACAACACGCAATACTCTATTACATCAACGTCACTAATGTTGATGGAAATGACGCAGGTGAGTATTTATGTTCAAACCAAATAAGAACAAAGTGCTAACTGAACATTATTAGAACAGTTGACTACAATGTCAAGAAGGAACACACAGAAAGAATGGAAGAAAAATTTTCGCAGAATACACAATATCAGTGTTCCATTGGTTGAAAAAATAGTCCTTTTTCATATAGACACATTCTCCAATAAGCAATTTCTTAATAATCTTGCCATTTAGGAAATTATTACATGGGCTATTCCACGTACAACAAAATTTACAATCAAATACGTTCAAAAACATTTTATAAATACTGTTCTCAATATTTCAGATAGTAAAATTCAAATTTTAATTAATGTTGAAGATATCTTTCGAAGCCTTGATCTTCCTCGTGGCGTCAAGATGGGTCAAGGTTGGTCATTTGACCCTAATTTCTCATCTAAAGATTTCCACTGCTCATTTTACATAATTAATGTGTTTCATTTGCTGTGAGAAACTGAGTAATAATTAAAAACCGATATGGCCATAAACAAAGTTGTCGCATCTCTTTTTGGTGACATATTGTATGCTTCTCTCTTGTGCACAGTTCTAAGATTTTTTGAGTTGGAGGGTTTAGTACAGTGAGATGCATAAGTATTGCAAATTGCCCATGACTATTTTCATTAATATTTCTTTTACATCCTACACTGTTACATAAAAAATTTTCATATGACAAGATTAAACAGGAGAAATAAATTAATAATAGGGTACGTCGTCCCCAGACACAAGTCTTCCTGGAGGCAAAATTTCACCCCTCTCCCTCTTAACAATAATAATACATATTTTGAACGCAAACACTTTAACTATCCCTTCTTTTTAATGTAATCTTGGTCATGAAGAAAATAAGTGCTATTGGTGCATTAGTTCAAAATACATTCTGACTACTACTACTCACTCACTCACTCAAAGGATTATTATGATTATATTGCTAAGGAATTGTACATTTGTAATTGTTTGCTAAAATAAAATAAAATATGGGGAAATAAAGAGTACTGCAATGATTCTAGTTTCTTCCTCACATTAAATGCTTGCACAAGAAGTTGGCAATTATGAACATGGAGGGGGGGGGTACCGGGACTTCCATTCATGGGTGCTCAGAAGGGGGATAAGGGGGCACGCCCCCTAGATGATGTCAATATATTTTTGGATCTAGGTGTCACATTTGTATTGCCGCTGACTGTACACATGTTACTGACTTTAGTACATAATGGCCCTAATAATAACAATGCACATTTATTTCCTGGAAAGAGTGGATTTCGTTGCAGTTTTAATTCACACACCGCCAGGAATGAAATGAAGACAAAGTTGAAGGCAAGTACACAAAACAACAATGCCTTTTCTTGATTTCGAAACCCACTAGGCCGACCCTTGATTGGTGCCAATTACACCGACCATCAAGTTACGTGACTTAACGCATACGTGTAAAAAGAGTTGCAAATTGACGCGTCCATCCACGTGTTCGATCTTCCCTTCGCAACTCGAAACGACCGGTTCGTACCAGCTCATGTTCATCAACGAACCACGAGGTCACTTCATGGTGACAAAAGAGCTCCAGAACGAGGAAAAATAATTGGCCACACGCCTATAACTTGATATAACTAGTTTATCATGCTTCTATAAATCTACAGTATTTACTTGAAGATTTGAAGTCCACGCGGCGCCAAGTCTTATCTATCTTTAAGGCCGAACGTTGATCTACTTCCTTTACCATACTGTTCGCAGATATTATGCAGGGGAGAGGGCCTAGTTTTCATGGGCGTATCCAACGGAGGGGACGGGCAGGCACGTAAATAGATTTATATTTTGGGAGAGGTCAGAACCAGGTGTTACACATATTAAACTAACTAACTCTCTCTCTCTAGCCTTCTTAAACCCGAAGGTTTATGGCTGCAGCAACAAAAGCCTTCCATCTGTCCCTATCCTGGGCAAAATCAATCCAATCTTATTCATCCTTCGGATTTTCTTCAGGTCCATCTCAGCGTTATCCCTACATCTTCGTTTTGGCCTTCTTACGGGTCTCACGTTTCCCAACAAGAATCCTGTAAAAACTCTTGTTTCCTCTCCCATTCGTGCCACATGGCCTGCCCATCTGTCTCTTGATTGAATTATTCTAATAATTGGAATCTGATTTAACTGTACAATTTCAGGGTTTAGTTCAACGTGTCAACCAGAAGATAAGCTGAAGGATTACAACGTGTAACGCGCACACACACACACAGAGAGAGAGAGAGAGAGAGAGAGAGATTGAGAGAAAGAGAGAGAGAGAGAGAGAGAGATTGAGAGAAAGAGAGAGAGAGAAAACAGATAAACTTTCATTGTCTTCCACCGAGTACAACCAGTCTCTGCATGGTATTGGACTATAAAAATAAACACCAGTAAACAGTTGCGATAGAATTGTTTCGTTTCAGTTGTATCCACAGTTATCTGAAGTAAGCTTAACCTATCTTGAAACTAAATTTTACGCCTAATTCATGGTCAACTCCAGATGCCAATAAAATCCACACAATTCCTGGAATTCAATGAACTCATGATCAGCTGACAGTTTAATCTATCTTTGTTTCTGAACAAGAAATGGAGTGTTTAGAAGTAGTTTCCTATGTTTCCTACTATGAGTCATTATCTGAGAAGTGCAATGCAAGGTTCGCTTTAGACGGAAGCATTTTCTTTTAACATTTTTGCTAGCATAAATGCTCCCAAAAATCTCATAGCAGATAGTACCTTACACGGAAGAATTTCATGTAACATTTCGGTAAGCTTTTGTGATTACAATATATAACATATACAGCACAAAAGGCACGTCGAGTTGCACCATCTACGGTGTTTACAACTAAAATACTCTGCCATACATGTACAGTAAACGTTATAAAGTATGTATTTAAGCAGCGCTATTGCTTTGTACCTAAAATCATTTAATAGGAAACGTTGTTCCCCTCGGTTGAATAGTTATCGTCTCTTAAAAATGTGAAGTGATACATTGTTTACATCTCATGCGGCCGCCATTACATCTGCTCACGTGACCCAGAGATCGCTTTTGATTAGTTATACTATGCTATGGAAATAAGTCGATTCTATCGTTGAGAAATACACGAAATATGCTATGGCATCTGAAATGCCATAGGATTTTTCACTTTACACAGTAGCATTTTGGTCATGGCTAGGGTTACCAGATCGCTACAAGGGAAATGTAGGACATAATGTTCCAAAACGTAGAACTTTAAGCCAAAATGTAGGACGCAAAACACTTGCAACAAATAATGCACATTTCTAGAACAAGTTAGAAAGTAATTTAAAATTGACACTTTTCAGTTTTAAAAACAATATGATTTCTTAATGAATTGTTAAATGCAAAATTCCCAAAGTTGTAATCAATACTAAACAGAGTACAATTCTTACTACATGTATTACTGGTGGATCCCACTTTAAACTGTAGGTCCAGTCCCAATTAGCCTTACTGTGCATAAAGTGAACTTAAAACACCAACTCAATCAATCAATCAATGTATTACTGGTACATCACAGAGGAGCCAGTTTCTCTCTAAATTTCATGTATAGTCAAAACATATTTCTTAGACACTCAACAGTCAAAGTGTTTGAAAATATATTGAACCAGTACCAAACGTTTTACAGACAATGAAAAAAATATTTTTCTCATGAGTCCGTTGTGCTGATGTTAATGAAAGTACTCTCTCAACATTTGCAGGCCTCCCCGATGGCGCAGTGGTAGCGTCGTCGCCTTGTAATCAAGGGGTCCCGGGTTCAATACCCGGTAGAGACACATGGCACAGTGGTTCGGATTCCACTTTAAACAGTAGGTCCGGTCCCGATTAGCGTTACTGCGCATAAAGTGGACTTAAAACACCAACTTAATCAATCAATCAACATTTGCATTATGACTTCGCAATTACCACAACTTGAAATAGTTCCAGAAGTTTCATCCAGGGTAGTTTTTAGTTCAATAACTTTGTTCTCTATACCCCCGGATTTACGATCTAAATATTGAATAAGGATGGGAAACACATTGTTCCATCAGTATAAAACCACAAGGCAGGAAATTTCGCTCATGCACCGAACATTGACATCAGAATGTGGCCCCAAAACTTGTTCATAAATTGCTTCCGTTTCTGTTCTAGCAGGACAAACTTCTATTTTATTGACTATGACTATTGAGCTTGGGAATGCAGTCAATAAACTTCGAACTAACACGTAGTTTCTAAATTCATATTATGTGACGCTCCAAATGTAGGACATGTCCGGGAAAAACCGGACGTCTGGTAACCCTAGTCATGGCGTAAATGCTAAGAAAAACGCGGGAAGGGACGAAGAAAGAGGACGAATATACTAGAAGGCCAAAACGTTAGTAGTTCGCAACCATTATCAATGATCACGCACCGATTGAAAAACATTTGCAAGATATATCCACAGTATTCCAAACAGCGACCTCATGACTCTACCCCTTCCCAAGACCACAGGGGGCCAATTCGAGGATGCCCAGATAAGAAATCCGGATCGCTGCGGTTCTGGAGCTCGGATTTATCGCAGTACGAAGCAAACAGTTTTGATTTGATGACCTCGATGACATCGCGAATTGACGTCGAAGCCGACGGTCGCTTTGCTGCACAAATATATCATCGTCTCCTTTCATGAATGAAGTGTTTCCTGCAGGAGAAACAAACAGTGTTTCAAAACCGACAATTAATTGCGCAAATTGGTGCAATATCCATTCACAGTGGCGGCGATAGGGTTCTAAAATAGGGAGGGGCATGGTCCAAAAATTAGGGGCAAGGCCATTTTACTTTCCCTTCGTATGTATGGTTTAGCATAGTACGAGGGCAAAAGTGGGGGAAACTGCTCCCCTACGCCTACCCCCCTAATCGTAGCCACTATACATTCATTTTCACAATCAAAGGTCCTCATACGTTCATACCAGCGACTCTGGGAACTCGTACAGCCGCTTCCATCATCTCGAACATCAGATCCTAGATGATTACCGAAAATACACTTGAAAAGTTCAATAAACTTGAACCCCAAAGTTACGCTGGTACCTTAAGCCTTCACTAAAAAAAATTAAAAATAACAAGAAAAGGTCCCTAAAACTAACAGTCAGCTTGACCAAGATAAGAAATGCCATTGTGGCGCTGTAGTCGCATTTTCAAGCGTAAACGATGCAATCAGCTGCTTGCATTGTTCCAAGCTATTGATAAAACTTCGAAACAAAACAGAGTTCCTGTTCGTGTATAGGAGTAACCAAGTTCAGAACTTCGACCATTTTAAAAGTACCAACTTCGCTCCGGAAAAAGAAACGCTGAACACGCGCGAGCGAGTCGCACTCTCTTCCCTTATGCAAGTTTTGGCACGCTCTTGAAATAGGCGTGAAACTAGTCTCAATGCTGTCTCGAAATCAAAATTAGAACAGGGGCTAAACCAATATCTGACAATCGAGGGAAGAGGGAAATTCCTCTCAATGCAAATTAAATTACCCGAGACAACTAGGAATGGCCACAAAGTCCGGATTTCAAAATATCCTATATCCGTTTCGGATGCAATGGATAATCCGGATAAAACAGATCTGATGCAGGATTTGTAGAACATTCATACAGTGGAATACGATTGATTGATTTAGTGTTTTAAGTCCACTTTATGTACAGTAAGGCTAATCGGGACTGGAATCTAAGAGTTTAAAGTGGGATCCGAAGCACTATGTACCTCCACCGGGTATCGAACCCGGGACTGCTTGATCACACGGCGACGACGCAACCACTGCGCCATCGGGGAGGCCCGCAATGGAATACGAAAATGACGAAAAGAATAGGTGGATAGCCCGTAAAACGAATAAACGAGAAAACTGTCCGGATAAAGCACACATTCGTATATCCGGGCATATCTGATAATCCGAATATCGGATATTTGAAGTGCGGATAGAAAATTATCCGATAAAATTTTTATCCGGATTTGGCCATCTCTAGAGACAACATCCGGAAAAAAACTGGTGTGGAGGTAACATTGACCCCCATCCCCTTCCATAAAAATGGCGCGCGTGACAGGATTTCTGGTACCAACCAACCGGGCTGCCAATCTTTCGAAACCTCACAAACATTAGCGTGACAATTTTCTATACCAAATCACATGCACAAATGCAGACCTTGAACTTAACGATTTTTATCTCAGCACCAAATAACGGAGTAAACAGTGCCGTACGATATGATTTGTCAGCATTAAAAAAAAATCCCCTGCGCTCCTTAATTTTACTGAAACGGACAAACATGAAGGGCATTCTTCAACAAGATCGCATATACACCAGAATATCTGTCAGCATTGCACTACTCCAAGGCTTATCAGAGCATTATCATAAGGCTAAGATAAAACTTTCGAATTGTATCGCGTATCAGCATGTTCGCTACTTCCTTTCATGTTCTTTTGATAAGGAAAACAAAAAGATCACGTACGTTCAGCAATCTGCTTTTCTAGGAGTCGATAAGTAATTTAAAATTTCAATCGGATTCTGTAGGTTTAATGGGTGAACAAACACAAAATGCTTGTTTCGCATCACGTCAAACTAACTGATAGGCCACGGAATGAAACGGCTGTGTGTATTCGTTGTTTAGCGCCGATTGTCTACCACCTTTGGCTAATCACGACGATGAGGATAATTGAAGAAATCGACGAAGAGATGCTCACGAACAACACATATGCGCCCAGACCGGGGACTACGGTGGTGTGACCCAAAGTTGCTCACTTGTATTGGTGTTCTCCGCAACATATTAATCACTGTTCACACACTTGCCCCCCCCCCCCCCCTGTGATTTCTGGAAAGAGTTAATGTAATTGGAATGGTGAAATTGTACATATATTTTATAACAAAAAGTATTGTTTTCTGTGACTAACAGGCCGTAAGTTACAGCAACTATTATTATTATTTGAAGTAGAGTTGCATTTAAGCTTACAGTCTATTTTACACTGATTACACTGGGGAACAGTGAAATTGCGGCACAGTGTTTGAGAGCTAATTTAGGGCGATTTCATGCTGCTGAATGATGATATAATAACATATTTCCTGAATTGGCTCTAATTTATGAAATAAATGCAACTAAACCAAAATGGCGGAAACATAAGACATACATATAAATGAACTTCCAACAACAATTTAATATTTCTTTTTGTGATTACAATCATTATTATAAAAATAAATTTATAGGCCTATGATCATAATAATTAAGGAAGTATGTACACAATGAAGTAACAAACTATGTGAAACATTTTCTATACGATTTCCTGCTGTATTGCTTTTTAGGACAATCCCTCTGTAAGCTCCAACAGTAGTCGGCCATCATGTGGCGATCCCACCGTCCCTGGTACCTTTCTTCCATTATCCTTATATCCTGATGGAACCTTTCTCCCTGTTCTTCACTAAAATCACCAACGTTCTCAGGGAATCTGTCAATGTGGCTATGTAGAAAATGTATCTTCACACTCATATTAGCTCCCAATTTCTCAAAATTTTTCAACATATTTCCAACTGTATCGGGGAACTTTTCTGCTCTGTGATTCCCCAAAAAGTTTTTGACGACGGAAACAAAGCTCAGCCAGGCCTCAGATTCGATGTAAGACATGTAAGTTGTAAAATTGGCATCATTTATAAGTGTACGAATTTGTGGTCCGTCAAAGATTCCTGCCTTCAATTTTTCAATACTTAGTCCTGGAAAAGTGTGGCATATATATTTGAAACAATCACCACTTGTATCTAAGGCCTTGTCAAACTGTTTTATCAACCCAAGTTTAATATGCAGTGGCGGAAGGATGATTTTGTCCCTATCTATCAGTGGTTCATGAAAGATTTTAGCTTTTCCCACTATAATATTTTCCCTTGGGGGCCAAACGTTTATCGTCCAATGCTTTTCTCTAGCACTACTATCCCACAAACATAGGAAACAGGGATGTTTTGCGTACCCATTTTGCTGTCCTAGTAAAAATTTCACCATCTTCAAATCCACACACACGAGCCCCTTATGTTCAGCATATTCAATTTTTTCTAAAACCATTTTTATGTTTTGGTATTCTTCCTTAAGCTTTGTTGAGTGTCCGATAGGAACTGAAGGATGTTTATTACCATTGTGTAGTAAAACACATTTCAAACGTCTTTAGAACCGTCCAGAAATAAACGCCAATAATCTGGGCGATATGTTGATAGACCTAACAGCAGCAAAAGCTCAGGAATATTGTTGTTACAATACACAAGATCATAGTCTTCGCTAAAGTAAGGAAGAATATTGTGTTCTCTTGTTCTATACACACAGAACTCAAAGTGTGTCAATTGACACACAAAAGTGCATAATTTTTTGACTCCAATGACACATTAAAAATGCATCAAACTGAAAGATGCACCTAAATGCATCAAAATAAATGTGTCAAATGATTCACTAAAATGCATCAAACTGAAAGATGCACCTAAATGCATCAAAATAAATGTGTCAAATGACACATTAAAGTGGATATTTCGTTTGATGCACCTAAACGTGTCGTTGGAGTCAAAAAATTTGATGCATCTTTAGTGTGTAGAGTGACACATTGAAATGCATCATTTTTTTTCTTTTTCTTGCTCATGCAGGTTGCATACCTGCAAGGGAAAAGTTCCAATACATTTCTCCACTGTAAAAAATATTTCACTTTTCAAACACTCTCTTGAAGCACTTCACATTTAATGTGCTTCAGTAGTGTTGTATATGCTGAAAAAGTGATGGAAAGGAATATTGACAATATTATATAGTCTTCAAGTGTGTTAAGTGCATTCTATAAATTATTTTATCATTTATAGTACACTTCCCACATTTAGAACATGCTGAAGACACTTCTTAGTACACAACGAAAGAATTTATCAGTAGTGTAATATTTTAGGTGGAGGGAGCTTAGTGTAAATTTCTCTAGCGCATGGTAATGGGGGTGCTAAGCCAAATTTAATTTAAAAATTGGGCTTTTCTTGTTCACATTTGTGCATATATAAATACACCTTTCTGTTTCAAAGTGGCATGGCCTTGTGAGTTCATGGTTGGTTATATGTGCAAATTTTGAATTGAATATTGAAACTGAAATGACACTTTCAGGAGATATTGAAAATAACTTTTGCACAAAATGAGAGATCATAGCTGAAAAAATAAAGTAAATAAATTTTCCTTCTCATTTAATCTACATGTTTATGCCTTATTGTGTATACATGCAGATTAACAATCACAGAATAAACCAAATAGGAAAAAAATTCAATTATGAACAAAGAATAAATGATGCAGGAGTAAAGAAGCATTAAACAGAAAAAAATCAACAACCTGTAACCTAAAATTAATATAAAACACAGAAGCACTATGAATACCATTTTCAATCACCACACCATTGTTGCTAATGAACAATAAGAGAAACTTAGGTGCAATTCATAGTAACAAATGATACAGAAGATCCTGAGACAGAACATTTATTGTTTGTCACAGATACACTGGTGCTTAATGCATAGTCTGCTTTCAATCCTTGAACTTCTCACATAAGATAGATGACTTGAGGTGACAGTCTGTCTTTATGGCCTAATAGTATACATATACTGGACTAATACCATACGTGTAGCACAACTTTTGGGGTAGTCTAATTCAAAACTATAGTATATGTCAACAAGTGCATAGATAAATGTTCGTAAAGTGGCACACTGCACTTTCTAGCATCTGCAGCTCCCGGGACAACATTCCTTCCACTAATAGTGCCAGATAGGGTGCTTCTTTCTCAAAATCTTTTGTTACCAAATTGTGATACTTCCTGAAAATAAATGAAGCATGCATAAATATCATATTATTTTCTTGAATTTAATTACAAAACATCACATTTATTCCTGATCAAGTATTATCCAATGAAAACAATCTCTCTCTCACAATGAGACTTAATGTCCTGACTATGCATCAACCCACAAAAAAAGAAAAAAATACATGGTAGAACAATGCCCTCAAATGGCTGTTGTACACTGACATTAAATTTGACTTATTTAATATCTGCCATGAACCAAGAACACAAATCATCACCATGCTTTGACATTCAAGCAGATCCCTGTACCAATTTGCTTCCCTTTTACCTACACTAAATTCCATGACTCCACATCCCTTTGAGGGGTAAAGGCCTGTCAGACAGACAGCTTTTCATTGGATAATATGTGCTTAACGCATTGTGTACCATCAGCACTGTTACTGGTGTTCAAGCTCACAGTATTTTATTTATTGCATGTAGCTCCCCAACTGTTCTCATGATGTTGGGTTAATACAGACCTTTGGAACTCCAAAGAGTTCAAACCAAGAACCACTCATATTAAAGACAACAGCAGTAACCAACAATTCAGCTCTTCTATTTTACTAATCACTACAAAATATTTAGAATCCAACTAGTCAACTTCTACCCCTTTAGTATATTACTTTCACTGTTCCTCCCCTCAACTACAGCAATTAAAGTTTGTATGCGCTTACCTTTGATGCATGAAGACGGGTACACAAAAACACTCCTACACAGGCCAGACTTGAACCCGAAACTCATCACAAGAGCACTTTCTCCTTTATGTTGCATGTCTTTGCACAGGGCCAAGAAAATATTGATGTGAAGTTACTGTAAAACAAAACAAATACCATATTTACTGGTATCAAACAGAGAACATTCAAGGTTTATTTAAATTAGCACTGGGAAAATATTACCATACCCAGGTGGTGTAAATATAATAGCAATAATATTCTTTGTAAAACTATAGAGGAGACAGATTCTGAAATATACTTATAAGCCAAAACAAAGTGATTAAAGATATAGCACACTCAATTTAGTTCATTTATATTACTTTTCTGTTCATAAACGTTTATCCTATACATAAAAAATTGATTTAAAAAATACAAGACTAATTTTTCCTGTTTATATCATATAATATGATTGCAAAACAGTCAACACTTTATCACAGAGGAACATTACTTGGAGCTTTGAAAATATAATAATTAGGGACTTATGTGAGACTAAAACAGATGAAGAGAATGCATGGTTTTGAATTATGTAATTTGTATATGAATTACAATTGGAAACCCTTCATGACTTATCTCTCTTTTCTTCTCTTCTCTCCCCCTCTCACTCTTTTCTCCTTTCCATCCCACCACCTCTCTTTCCCTCACAAAAGGATAGAAAATTTGAGAGGGAGAGAGAAAGGCAGACGGAGGGCTCACTCTATCACTCTCCTCTTCTCTCTCACTCTTTTCTTCCTTCTCTCTTTCCTTTTTCTGTTCCTTCAGAGAAAGGATGACTGTCTCACACACATATTTCTCTGTCTGTCTCCCTCTAGGAGAGAAGAAAAATGGAAGAAATGCAGTGAGAGAAAAAGGGAGAGGAGAAAGAGAGAAAGGGAAGATGGCACACACACACACACATATTTCTGTCTCTCTAAATGAGTCACACACTCTCATACATATGTGTGTGTGTTGGAGAGAAGAAAAATGACAAATCCAGTGAGAGACTCAGAGAGGGAGAGAGAGATAAAGGAGAAGAGGGAATAAAAGACATGAGTGAGGGAAGGAGTCTATTTCTCTCTGACAAAGAGAGAGGCTGAATAGAGAAAGCAAGTGGAAAGAAAAGAGAAAAGAAAGGATGAAACAAAAAGAAAAACAAATAAAAGGAGAAAGAGTTCTCTCTGCTCCTCTACCACTTTCCATGACTAAATGTCATTGTAATAATTAAATTTCCAAGTCTTTGATGTGTATAAAAGTTTGTATGTTAACAGAAAAAAATACCATTCCATATCTCAAGCAATTAAGAAAGTGAAAGAGAATATACATGACTGTTTCTCATGTTGGCCATTATCTATGTATAGTTAAGTTACTTAAAATAATTTATCACTTGCACAAAAAAATATTTAATGGTGTATTCTGGATTTTCCATCTGTGGATGACAGTTTGTATTTAAAGGTGGTAGGAAAAATTTAGTCAAAATTACATTATGACTTAAAAATGCATATTCCACATGTCATTAGGATAATAGGCATTGCTACAGACACTTTTGAAAGGAAGCATAAAAAGAGGTAATATGCACAAATAGATAAAAAAAATAAAAGAGGCAAGATATAGTTATTGTACATTAAGCAGTATAAAAGCAAAATTAAACAGCAAAATTGACATGATATTTTTCTATAAGTATAAAAATAATTTTCCACAAGATAATTCCACTACTGAAAGAGAGAGAGACAGACAGACAGACTACAAACATTAACAGTTAAGCATATTGAATTAACCTGAGTCTCATTTATAAAGCTGGTATCAAAGGTATGAGAGGGTTAAGATCTGATCATTATGTCATCCAATAAGAAGCTATTCAGATTGTGAGTGATGTTATGAGTTATCAGGATTTTTGAAAGGAGGAGGGGTACATATGCTTATTTTTATTAATGAGCCCTCAATTTGCCATTTTTTCTGCCTATGATGTTTTTTTTAACATTTTTTAAGGAATACTGAGCAAAAGAGGTGGTTATAAGTTGTGACCCCCACCAACCCCCTTTTGATATGCCACATGGATGTTGTGTAAAGCAGTTTAATAAATCTGAGCCTTAAATGTACCTAATGTTGAAGCGAAGGAAATATATTCTGTTTAAATTAATTCAACTTTGACTTCTTCTATTTATATTTGTTAACTCGCAAGTCCAAATTTCAAACACGAGGAACACTTTCATCATGGTAAATTGTCTACGGAAAGTGAGATCTTCTTATCACTGATTGATTTGGAAATGCAAATATAAATGTTTCAGATAACAATATGTAACACACACTTACCTTTTGCATCCTTGGTGGGTAGATATCCACAATAAGCACAGAATAATCCCTCTTCAGTCGAATCATATGCCTCACAATTCTCTGCACGACAATAGCTTCTGAATATTTCTCTCTTGTCTTCATGACAGGAACAATAGGTGCCTTAAGAATAATAATAAAAGAAACTTTTGCATGAGAACTAGTGATATCAAAACAAAATACTAGTTGAGTATATCAATTTAATGGCACAGTTAAGAATAATGAACAACAGACAAGTAGCATTTAAAAATATTTTTTATATATAAAGTCCTAGGATGATCATTTCATTCCTAATTACTAAGATGAGTGATATATATATATTTTTTTATCGTTTAAAGTGATGTTAGTATGGAATGTTAATTCGATATTATCCATTGTCTAGTTCTTGAAACTACACTGGATATGGAAAATATCCAATTAATATTGTGTGCTAATGTGGCGCGCCCAAGGAGAGTTATTGGTGGGGGTTATAACCCCCTTTCGCCTGCACTTAAAAAAAAAAGAAGAACGCCAGACGTACGAAAAGATGGCAAAATGAGGACGGACCACAAAAAAAAGTGCGCACGCCACTGGTAGAACCATTGTCTCTAGCATTCATGGATTTTTTAATATAATATTTCTTATCTTTCACATATATAAGGTTAAGATATTCTTGATTTTTATTACGCCTACTCCTCTTTTCTAAAAGAAAAAAAACAACATCCAAAATGTGTAAATGCCTCTCGTTCGTTTCCCTATTTCTTTCCCCCTCTCTCGCTTCCCTATTTCTCTCTCTCCCATGTACTTGTATTTTTTCCCTTTACCCTCTCCCTCGGTTCTTGTATTCCGCTCCCCCCTCCTCTTCGGGGTATGTCTGTGTATCTCTTCTCTTTCCTTCACTCTCTGTCCGGTTCTTCAATTCTCTTCCTTTCTCATATTCTCTGCCGCTTCTTTCATCTATTTTTTCTCTCCTTTAAAGCACTTCTTTCTGATGATGACATGCGAACATGATGTAAATATGTCCAACATCTCCACATAAGAAAAAGTGTTTTAAAAGAGATAAAAGAAAGGGAGAGGGAAGAAGCGGCAGAGAATGTGAGAAAGGAATAGAATTAAAGGGTCAGACAGAGAATGAAGGAAAGAGAAAAGAGACAGATAAAGATAAAGGAGCGAGTCGGGCACACACACACGGTGAAGAGAGAGAGGAGGAGGAGGAGAAGAGAATTGTTTGAATTGTTGGTTTTAACTCCACTTTATGTACAAATAGGGTGGTCGGAACGGACCTATAGTTTAAAGCGTGATCCCAACCACTGCGCAATGTGCCTGCAGCAGGTATCGAACCCGAGATCCTTTGATTACAAGCCAATGACGTAATAAGCCATCGGGAGACCGAGGACAAGAGAGAAAAGAGGCAGAGACAGACGGGCGAGAGAGAACTAGAGAAACACAAGAGAGATAAAGCAATAGAAAAACGAGCGAAATAGAGAAGCAAGAATTGGAGAGAATGATATATATATATATATATATATATATATATATATATATATATATATATATCTGTGGAGATAGTAAAGAGAGAGAGAAAGAGGAACAAGTAGAAAAGAACAAACAGAAATAGAAAAAGACAGAGAAAGAAATATAAAAATGGAGAAAGAAATAGATGAGAGAGAGATAGAGAAATATAGAAGCAAAGCAAGCGAAAAGAGGCAGTCAAGGAAGAGGAATAATAACAGAGAGAGAGAGAGAGAGAATAAAGAAGAAACAGGCCGAAAATTTGAGGGTAAACATAGGGAAATAAATGCTCGAAAACAGAGGAAATAAACAGGAAGGAAGAGATACTAAAATGAGAAATGAAGATGGGAAGCTTTAACGGAAAAGAAATAGACAAAAACGTTACAAACAAAAGGGAGAGAGGAATGAGAAGGCAGTTTTTTATTCCAAAAAGAGAATGAGGGGTCAAGTGACCGCGAGAGAGAAAAAGTGTGCTTTCTGCCATTTTGAAATTTTATATGCCTGTATATTTGCTTCACGGCACTGGGATTGTCCGCAATGACAAAAATAAATTAAATAGGCAGAGAACAAAAACAAGGAAGCATTGAACTCTCATCTAACACATAACTTAGTTCTTGCAACTATTTAGATAACAACGAAGCTTAATGTGAAACTATTATCGTATGGTAAATAATGGGCCCTGAAGCTAATCTCCCATTTTGGTGTCGTTGGGTCTGACCAGGTTCTTTCCTTTATTCGACCGTTTATAATTAGGCAGTTAAATCAGAATTTCAGCGAACAAAAAAACATATAAAATGAAATTGTAGAAAACATGCATAAATACTTACTTTTCTTACTCCGAAAATCTGTGGTGGTTGTTCGTTCTCTCCTGAATCTGCACAGTACACAATGCGAATCGAAGCACTACCGAAACACGTGTCACGAGAAGACGCCAACCAAGCGAAATGCTTCCGGCGATTGCGAAAGTTGTCGTCAACCCCTCACCTCAAGCCTCTCAAGATGTACCGTTACGGTGATGAGTCATCAGGGATATTTGTCCAGAATTTTTCTGTAGCGAGCAGGTGGAAAAGTAAGAATAAACTTAGAACCAAAATAACCATAAGTTGGGACTCTGGGAAAAAATTCAGAAGGATGTTACTAACATGACAGTAACTTATCTGTGCTAACATCATGTTAAGGAAGGTAGGTCATTCTGTGTGTGTGGCTGCACCAAAAGTCTTTCCTGTTTTGATTTGATTTTTGTTATTTAGCTTCGTATCTCTTCCACTTTTGGCTAATCGCGACGATGAGGATGAGTGATGAAATTGATGAAGAGACACGCACCCATCTCCAGTCCGGGATTCGATCTCGGGAACACTTTACTCGTAGCTCGTTGTGGACTTTCATATATGTGCATCGTTAAAAAGAATAAAAAGACAAATAACTATTCGGAACAAATGACAATTGAAATTTGGATAAAATGTGCGGTTTATATTCGCGCCAATAATATACCTATAAAAAGAAGTGAGGCGAATCCAGTTTCTATCTAATGAACGTACGGAAGTCTATACTTCTTAACAACTCCAAAGTATATTCAATTCAATGTCAATTTTATTGTTTGTAAGGTAATAATAATAACCAGCGCTCTTTTTCTGGTATATTTGAAAATTTATGAACATGCCGCAATATTTTGAATAGTTCTTACGATGAACACAAGAACAAACAGATTTGAAGTGTACCGAAAACTTTCTTCCCAATAATAGAACATTGATAACAACACTAATAAAACGGAAATTTTAACTTTCTATGGCTCAAGGGCAATAGGTCAAATCTTACTCTTAAAATCCTGTGCTTAATATAATAATTTAAAAATCGGGTCGTACATCTCTGCTACACTTAACGTTCGCTAACATTTTTATCGAAGAGAGTTCACCAAAACGGGTATTATTTTTACAGTGTACAAACAATGTACCAAAAATACAATATTAGTGGCTTGTACGTACATGCATGTGTAGCACCAATTGTGATGTGACATTTTAATTAGGAAATATAATTTAGTTACTGCAAATATATTTACTTTGTCTGTTGATTCTTTACATTTTTCTTACTTCGGTTTATTTGTGAGCTGCGTTGTCGACTTGTAATCCAGGGGTCCCGAGTTCGATACCCGGTTGAGGCACATACTGGTTCGGATCCCACTTTAAACTCTAGGTCCAGTCCCGATTAGCCTTACTGTGCATAAAGTGGACTTAAAACACCAATTCAATCAAACAATCAATTTGTAAGCTGATAAATTCAAAATTCCTTTCATATTATCGTAAGAGATCAAAATTTATTTTCCATATAAGGTAAGTAAAATTATCAAACAGTTGCTTAGAAATAATTATGCATATAAGTGTGTAAATTGAAAGATATGCATTTAGATGCATAAAATCCCATCGGACGGGTAATTGACACACTAAGATGCATCAAAAGACACACTCCACAGTCGAAATCCCATTTGATGCAGTGAAAGTGCATCAAACCCCGAGACAATTTCTAATAATCCAAGATTACACGTTTAGGTGTGTCATTTGATGCACTAAAAGTGCATCAAATTCGATTTGATGCATTTCGAGTTCTCTGTGTATGATGTTGCAGTAACACCAGGCTGAAGACAACGTTTTTCTCTTAGTCGCAATGCTAGAATATCAGATTTTTTTTGACAAATTTAGGTCTCGAATCAAATCATTCAGTTGGCTTTGGGAGAATGCTTGCAGTGTAGAACTACATCCTTCAAAATCACTTTCGTTTTTATTGTCACTAGCACTTTCATCTGATATCTCAACGTCATCGTCGATATTTTGCGAAAAGGTACATACTGGTAAGGGTAAATTTTTACTGTGCAGTATTGGCGGGTTTGCTGACTCTACATTAGGGTACACCCAATTACGCTTTTTGAATCTATTCATGCCTTTAGCATTCACAGCACAAAAATAGCAATCATTAACATGATTTATTGGTTCACTCCATGTCATGGGCACTCCAAATTTGAGTCCCTTTCGTCCTCCTTGGCCCCAATAACGAATTGATTCCAAACAAGTTTCGCGAACTATACGTGGGACCCATTTTTTATTCTGTTGTCCCAGATTTTTGGCAAAATTATCCTGATACAAATCTCTCACTACATCTGTGATATTTCTTCTCTGTGAGGAACTCATATTTCCAATGTATTCACATTAAACGCATTTCGCTTAGTTATACTACAAAATTCAAAATTAAGAGATATATGGCCTAGTAATGATTCATAAGTTGCCTAGCAACAATTTACAAATAAGTAAAGAAGTTTCTTAATGGTGAATTTCAGCACATTATCAAATATTGATATTACCGAGAAAAGCGTGGAGTAATTTTACCTCCTACATTTTCCATGGTGTGTTTATTTTTATAACTGGAGTCAATCCAACTGAACCAATCATACAATTGGCAATCACAGTTGTTTTGTGTGCTGAAACTGTTATTAAACTTTATGCCACAAAATAAAATCTTTTTTTTGTTCCCCAGTGTTATCTAACTATAAAAAAACAGATTTATGCAAATTGTAGATCTACAGGAATGAATGTAATTTTTAAAAGAAACAAGTAGTCGTAGTAACAAAAATAATAGCAACAATAAAAGCAGTAATAATAATTTTAAAAGTTTCTATGACCCTGCCCCCCTCCCCGAGAGAAAATCCAGCGGGCGCTCTTAGTTCACACATCCTCATCTTACTGGCCTCCGTCGCATAGTTGTCAGCATAACGTGCAACGAAGCCATAGGCCCCAAGTTCAAAAACTGCGTTTTCCAGTCACCCTTTCATTCTCATCGTCGCGACGTACAATAACCGCTCGTCGTCATTAGTCATTTGTATAGTTGACAATATTACAGAAGGACGCTTCATTATTTGCTCTTCAATACCCTCCCAGGATTCTAAAAATAGCCCGACTAATGAATGTTAGTTGTGCACTCATGTGTGTTTGTCATGGCTTCACTCACTGATATGTTCTGTTCGAAAGTGGGGCAAAGTGGATCTAGAATAAGTACTTAATGATGTCAGCTTCTTTCTGGTTGTTCTCTCATGAATTCATATTTAGTGGTACGGTCGTCGCCTTGTAATCAAGTGGTCCCATGTACAGTGAAGGCATAGTGTGTCTGATCCACTATAAACTATACACCTAGTCCCAATTAGCCTATCTGTGCAAAAAGTGGACTAAAACGAAGAAACTCATATGCAGCAAGGCCATGCGTCCATTTTCTTCTTTTAAAAAAAATCACGACGATGAAGATGAATACAGTAGATTAAATGCGCACAATAAGAAAGAAACTTCCACGCATAGGCCAGGATTCAAACCCAAAATATTCGGAGGAGAAACGATCGGGAGACTACTAAGAACTTCAATCAAGCAACTTTTTTCCTCAATTAGCGTCGCATTTCTGCTACTTTTGGCGACGACGAGAATGCATGACAAAAGACGTACACGAAGAAACACCCATACCTACAACAGGACTCGAATCTGGGACACTCGTGATTGTGAACCCATCACACTCGGCCACTGAGACGATTTGAAGAACAAAAATGACATTGCGCTAAAGAGAAAAAGAAAAGGGTAGAGAAAAGAGATAAAAAAGAAAGGGAAAATAAAATAAAAAGAAAGGTAAAAGGAAATGGAGAGTAAGAGAAAAAACGAAAGAAAAATGAAAAAATAAAAAGGGTGCAAAATGGAAAGAAAGAAAAAAAAGAAAGGGGAAAGAAATGGAAAGAGAAAAAGGAAAAGAAAAATAAAGAAAATAAAATGAAAGGGGAAAAATAGAAAGAGAAAAAGGAAAAGAAAAATAAAGAAAATAAAAATAAATGGAAAGAGAAAAAGGAAAAGAAAAATAAAGAAAATAAATAGAAAGGGGAAAGAAAAAGGAAGAAGAAAATAAAAAAGATGGAAAGAAAGAGAAAAGAGGAAAGGAGAAAATAAAAAGAAAGGGGAAGAAATGGAAAGAGAAAAAGGAAAGAAAATAAAGAAAAAAGAGAAAATAAATGGAAAGGGGGAAAGAAAAAGGAAGAAGAAAATAAAAATGAGGAGGAAAGAAATGGAAAGAAAGAGAAACGGGGAAAGAAGAAAATAAAAAGAAAGGGGAAAGAAATGGAAAAGAAAAAGGGAAAAGTAATGTTAAGAGAAAAGGAAAATAAAATAAAAAAGAAAGGGCGAGAAATGGAAAGAAAATAAAAAGAAGGGGAAAGATAAAAGAAAGGGAAAGGAAAAGGGAAAAGAAAAGGAGATAAAGAAACTGAAACAACGAGAAAAGGGGGAAAGAAAACAAAAGGGGTATAGAAAAAATCCCTCCATCACTCTCTCCCCTAACTGCCCCACCCGGCCATCCATATGAGGAAGGAGGATACCCACATACTTCAATAAAAGCGTGAACCCAACCCACTCCTTTCGCGCCTACAAGCTCTTTTGCTGAGGTAAACATTTCTCATCCATAATTAGAATGTCCTTGGGCTCAACCTCAAGATGTACTGCTGATTACCGCAGGCCATCCATTGAGGCTAGAATTCCCTTGCCTCGATAACCTTGCCATAAGAAGAATCCCACACCGTCACGTTCTGTCTGCAAATCCCATTTTACCTTATACCGAAAGCGTTAAATCAATGTGTGTCGAGCAAACATCTTGCTTAAAGCATACAACCATAGTTCATTTCTTCCACGTGATTCTTATCGGTGCGATCACGTGATCAATTCAAGTACAATCCCGTGAGATTACAACTTTGCCAACTTTATGAATCATTCTATTTTGCAATTGTTATCGAGATAAGAAAATAAATGTGTATATGTGACAAAAACCCGTATATATGAAGTTTTTATTTATTTTAATACATAATGTGCCCGAATTCGTTGAGTGCTCGCCTCAAGATGATATTTTCTAAGGTTCCGGGATGGAGTTCTATTTCATCTGTTGACTCACTGATTTGGCTGTTTTACGTCGCTTTTCTGCCACTTTTGGTTAATCGCGACGATGAGGGGGGGGGGATGATATGATGAATGAACACTCATAAAGAACATACATGCCTAGGCCGGGATTCAAACCCGGCAACCCTGGTCCCTCTATTTTATGTAGTCTCCAAATAACACTGAAACACGCAGAGGGAGATGATGGGGCTACAGCTCCTCCTGAAATTTTCAGAAAATCAAATTCAAGAATGAAAGAAGTAAAGTCTCCTTATATCGTTTTTCAAGCGAAGTTTAAAATGTGTTTCTCCTCTTTCTTCTTTATCTGATTTTCGAAAAAGGGAGAGAGAGGAAGATAGATAAATTGATTATTTTACTTCGCTTTCATGCCACTTTTGACTAATCGTGAAGATGAGGATGAGTGAAGATGGACGAGACAACACGAGCTCCACAGAATTATACTGGCTGAAAGTTCAGACGCCACAGCCTCGCTACTCTGCCATATGCGGCCCAGAATGTACTACGTAGAAGGGAAGTTGACATTTTGTTGCCTGGCAAAGGGGTCGTCACCCTTTATACCCCGAGATGATAGAAATGTTAAATTTGTCCACTTTATGCACAGATAGGCTAATCGGGACTGGACCTACAGATTAAAGTGGGATCGGATCTACGGTGCACTGTGCCTCCGAACCAGGAACCCCTTGATTAAAAGGCGACGATGTTACAACTACGCCGTCAAGGAGGCCTGAGGGAAGGATGGAACGAAAAAGAAAATAAGAGAGGTGTAAGAGCCTACCCGATGGCGCAGTGGTAGCGTCGTCGACTTGTAATCAAGGGGTCCCGGGTTCGATACCCGGTGGAGGCACATAGTGGTTCGGATCCCACCTTAAACTGTAGGTCCAATCCCGATTAGCCTTAATGTGCCAAAAGTGGGCTTCAAAACACCAAGTCGAGAGAGGGGGACGTTCTCTCTCTTCTCTCTCAAGGAATGGAAGGGTCAAAGAGAAGAAGGGAAGAGAAACAAAGATTGGGAAGCAGAGAATTAGTCTATTTTCTCCCTTTCACTTTTCCTTGTCTCCATATCTCTCTCTCTCTCTCTGTGTGTGTGTGAATTGTCATCAGGCTATGTCCAGATGACAACTTAAATTCGGCGTGCATCTCAAACACGCAGCCTACCATAAAAGCTTAACAAAGCAGCATCTGTAACAGATCAGTCAACAAACGCCGTTTTCTTATGTCAGAAAAGAGAAATATTTATTTCATGTTAGCGCATGTTATGTAACACATGTCCATTATCTCTTGTTTGGCTCAGGAGTATGCGATAAGACTGTACAAAGAATTACGATGACCTTGTGAAAGATCGGTTCTACAAGGATGGGATCTTAGTGAGTTTGACAATCCCGAGATCAATTCTTACCACCAAAGAGCGACAAAAGAACCTCGTGTGTATTACGTGTTAAAGTACAGCTTGCCAAACTTTCGTTCCAGTAACAATTATCTAATCTGCCTATAACGTAGCCTTAACACTGTAGCAATAAAAATCATGTACTGTATATTGTATACATATTGACCCGTGCTGCACTTACTTATAAAAAGCGAAAAATATGTCAATATGCAATAAAATTCCGAAATAGGATTTACATCTTTTTGTTATTTAGCGTCGCTTTTCTGACACTTTTGGCTAATCGCAACGCTGAAGATGATGTGATGAAATTGATGAATGTTCATTTTCAAAGAACACCAATGGCAGGATTCGAACCAGGGACCCCAGGCGTCTTAGCACCGGGTGCTAACCAATGCGCCACGGAGGTCAGCTGTATCAAGAAGTAGAAAAATAAATTCCGAGATGTAGCTGTCTGTGCACCGCTCCTAGGCCGGAACGATTTTAATTCCTACTGACGGTATTGCCCATGAATAAAAATATATGTTGATGTGGTAAAAATTCGCGAATATCTGTATGAATTGGTGAGATCTGTGGATCGTGTTAGCAAAGAGCATTTGTGAAGGTGTGTACAAAAAAAAACAGAGATTTTGTTGTTCTATCGGCATTAAAATTACCAGTATCAGTTGGATCGTTCATCTGTAGTAAATTTCTAAAATGCTTCACAGACCTATGAATCACCCTGTACTAGCGTCAGCAAGCGTGACGAACGATTATGTATCATGACTGATCCTAAAAATAACAAGAAAAAGCAATTTCGACGAGGAATCAAAAGGCCATTAGCCACGTCAATTATTGAGAGTAAGAACACCGAAAATGATCTTCACATGTGCGCAGTGGCACTACGTTACACGTGTTGTGTGCAAAAAAAATCGAAACCAGCAAACGCGAGGCTTACATAACATCCTAGTCAGCGCTCAACAGATAACACGCTGACTGCCTCAGCTGAAAGAAGAATCGAATGGTAGTATTCTACTCGTTAATTAGGACGTGGTTAACGACGTATAACAAAACGGATGCGAGTGTTTTAGAGGTTCGTCACTAATTGAAACTAGTTGTACGCAGTGTGATGACAGGTCACTATTTTACTAAATTTTGCGGTTGGGCTAACCGCGGTGACTAGACGGTTGAGTGTTGAAACTGAAGCACTTTTACGCCGGTATTTCAGTTTCTAGGATTTATCAACAATTGAGTCAATGCTTGATTGGGTTTACTTCACTTTTCTGCCACTTTTAGTTCATCGCAAAGATGAGGATTCAAAAAAGGGAAATGACAAACACACATGGACAGGAGACAATAAGAGTCCACGGACCACAGTGTGGCTGCACCGAGTATCGAACCCGGGACTTCTTGATTGAAAGGCGACGACGTTACTGTAACGTTCTCGGGTAGTTCGTATACAGGGTGTTTCATAATTCACTCCGGGATTTTGGTAGAGTGTTGCTCAGTCTCTAGCTCACCTGCTGGGATGAGAGCACGTCAGAGAAGAGAGTAAATATTCAAGTTTTTAACTCACCTTAAAAATGTTCGATAAGTGCTCCCTTGGTGACTAGACAGACGTAGAAAGAACAGGTAGTATCATCGCCATCGCCCGAGATTGTGTATCGCAGACGAGCCAGATTACAGAATTGACGTTTGTCTTTAAACTGACATGCTCTCATCCCCGTGGATGAGTTGCCGTCTAAGCATCAGACTTTCAAAATCCCGGAGGGAATTATGGAACACCACCATATCATATCTCTGCAGATATGCGGAGAATGAGTGCTGTGTAACTACGTTGGGTCTCCCCGATGACTCATTGGTAATGTCGCCTTGTAATCAAGGCGCCACAGGTTCGATACCTGTTTGAGGCACATTGCACAGTGGTTCAGATTCCACTTTAAACTGTTGGTACAGTCCCGCCAGTCTCCGTATATCAAACTGACTACAAAAATGCAACCAATCAATTAAGTCTAACCCAGAGAAAATATCTACACACAGCATCTATCACAGATTGAGCACAATGAATGCGGAAATACCCAGAATAGTGACAAACGCCTTATCGATACTGGGCCTACAGTTTAAACTGGAGTCGAACCACTGCAACGCGCCGCAGAAGCAAAACAAACCCATGACCCTACAATTACAAGGCCACGGCGTGGATCACGATGCTCAAGACTTGGTACACAAAAAGATGTAACTTTACATTGATAAATGAAGACACAGCAGTGCGTTTCCCTTCGAGCGTATCTGTCGGAAGTTGTGACAATTAACTGACCTTGACATACGGAAATGGCGAACACGGTAGGCCGGCTGATAAAGAATATAAATATACCTCGCTTTCCTGTTGCCGGTATATGACCACAACCCTTCGTAAAGTATCCTCGTTACGATACACGGAAAGACAAAGTGAAGTTAAAAATAAACTTTCGGCCTACACAATTTACCTGAGGGAGGAAAATATCAACAATAGGTATATGGCAACCTTGAAAACTTCTTTTAATAATTTTTTAAACGTGTATGTTTCTTCACAGCAGTTATCTCCACAGGCTTGCGTGTTGAGGACTATCAATAGAAAATAGCATTTTACAAGGTTCCTTGATTATGTACACAAGTCTTACGGTGTTAAGAACTCTATTGTAAATCGCACTAAAGTCAATTAGGATGTTTATGTTGACATGAATTTTTCGCGCGCGTGTGTGTAAACTGGCACTGCATGCAATGCTGCCACGTTCAACACTCATGTTTAATCCGTTAAATAAGCTCCTGTATAAAATTTGTTTCGCAATGTGACAATGATAATGGGTTTAAGAGCATCACAACAAGGCCAAGGCTGTATTTGGACTATCCAATACTAAGCAAAAGAAGTTTCACAAAGCTGATAAGAAACTTTATTTGGCCGCTTCAAAAAAATAATTAAAAATTGTATTTAAAACCTTTCTACGTGAACTGTGCTTAAATTTATTCACGATCGGAACATCCGTTTTTTATTTGTAGAATTTCAAAGAGAACGGTCATTTGGAAAACAGAAAAAACGGTAATTTTTTTTGTTCTCACGACGATAAAAAATCGAAGGCATACTCGAAAAAAAATGGTTACAATACCTTAACGCAGAATTGAATAAGCTAAATTGTAATGTAACTAGTTTCATGTAGGTCTACTGGTAATTTTTTAATTGGAGTCCACTCCAAACTCGAGTATCCATTATTTTTAATCCAATGGTAAAGTCAAGTCACATCTACGTTTACAAAAAGGAATGTTTCGTGTGTGTAAATTGCACTTGCATTGAATCATCGAGTAGTTATCGCATCTAACGAACCATTCTCAAAACAAACAAACACTAATTCCAACATTTCACATTGTGAAAACAATAAACAATCCTCGCAACAGTACCTTGGCCTCCTATCTCTGTAAACTAAGCGGGACTCATATCGGTCAAGATACTTTGGGTGCTGGTTCATTATTTATTGGTTTTGCAGTTACTTGAACTTCTGTGACATTTGCTATCTGATATTGGTGATTTACACTGGATAGCTCCATTTTAAGTGGATGATACTACAATATATTTCTTGACTAGTTTCATCCTATATTCTACTTGATTGCTTTGGATCACTAGAAAATTGGTGTTCCTACAATGCAATGAACTACAGTAGTGTCTCGATAACCCGCGTTCTAGTGTGGTAAGTGCGGACATAAGTGGATTAGTGAACGGAAACGATGCAACGTCCTGAAGCATAAGACACTTGACCATTTCTTTAAAGTGTAATAATATTGTTTACATATTTCTTCCTAACATTTCCTAGCACACTCTTCAAAGAATATTAGCAAAACACCTCAAAGTATTACGTTGGACGTAGTGTTTATATATGCATATCACGTGTGTGTGTGCTTCTATTTAAATGAGTACGTATTTACATATACGTAGTGTGTGTATTTCCGTGGCGGAGTGGTTAGCACAGCGCGCTACGATGTTCGTATACCGACCTGACCATGGGTGTTATTTGAGTGTCGCTTCATCAATTTCATCACTCACCCTCATCTTCGCGATTAGCCAAAAGTGGAAGAAATGCGAAGTAAATTAAATCAATCAATAACTGTGTATGTGTGTGTGTTTTTAAATTTCCAGGCGGACTCGGTCCCGTCCACCTAGAATTATGGGACTCTAGCAAATTTGTTGGCATTTGAATATTTAACGTGACTTTTCTGTCTCCTTCGGTTAATCGTCGTGATGAGAATGCTAATAAGAAGAAATAGACAACAAGAAAACTTATTACGCCGCACCAAAATTGCACAATGCTTTTAAACAATATCAACGAATGAAGATAAGAAGAGTGAAAAATAAACACACAATATTATCTCCTAATAAAGAAACTCCAGAAGTGAGTATCATGTACTTTCACTATCACGGTCAACAAATCGAAGCTTTGAAAAACAAGATAAGAACACCAAAAATATAACTACTGCCTATCATGTTATCGTAGCATATGAGAAATTCACACAAAGAACATCTGTAGAGGCCATATTTGATTGGAAAAATTGCGTGTTGCTTATTTTTATATTTTGATTAGGTCGCTTGCTTACATCACTGAATTAATGGCAAAGATGCTGAGAAAAGATTAATTGATGTTTGTGTTTTCGCGACGCTTTCTGCCACTTTTGACAAAGAACATCCATGCTGGGATTCAAACCCGGGGCCGATAGCCCTGTGCTAACCACTCCGCCACGGAGGTTGGCAGGATGAGAGATGAAGTAAGAAGGGCCTTTCTCGGGTTTTGAAGCTGGATGTATATCTGGTTCCACCTGATGACGTCGAAGCAGCTTTATGTTGTGATACGTTGACAGTCGGCCATTATGTGACGTCAGGTCGTGTAATCACCACCTGCCCGCATCGTCGTGACTAGCCAAAAGGGACAGAAAAGCGACGTTAAATAACAAAATAGAGTTTTTTCCAGATTAATTTGGAGCGGAATCGAGTTCAAAGAGTGACGTAAAAACTCGAGCGGGTAGGAACAGAGACTTAAGATGTTATCAATTATTAACACTTGCAGATATTAGGTTTGCGCATCATATAATCAGTGTAACTGATAGGCATTTGAAATTAACACTCATCTGAAATATGCGATTGATAAAATTATGAGCACGTCAACACACATACTATTTGTGCCCATCAGGGTGTGAAACCATTTCAGAATGGTGGGGGGAAGGACCACCCCCCACACTATATATATATATATATATATATATATATATATATATATATATATATATATATATATATAATTGACATAATTAATAACATTATATATAAACAATTAAATTATAAATTTACAACTGTCCGTCATTCAAAATTCGATTGCATATTAATTATTTTATTAATGCTGTGAATGAACAGTGATTTGCGTGACTAGGTGGGGGGGATTAATAGACCTCAAGAAGGTATAATAGTTTCCGATGAGAAATGGAGTAGAAATCACAGGTCGGACTAATTTATGTGTTCTGGGGATTGATGGGCTCAGCGACCTTCGAGATGAGGCTCTTCGTTGTTCGTTCTCTGTGGGTGTTTTCGTTATTATTCCAGTAAGGTATATTCGACCTCAAAAATAATTGTTTATCTTTGTTAGAACAAGACCTCTCCCCCCCCCCATAAGAGTATGGTGGAAGGGGAATTTTAGGACAAGATCGTTGGTGGGGGGAATTCCCCCTGCCCCCCAGGATTTCGCACCCTGGTGCCCGTCACGAAATACGAGGATAAGCCTCTTAACTAAAAGAAAATGGAAAGAGACGAAGGGGGCTTAGTACAAGGAAAAATGAGTGTTAAAACGTCCTAAATAAATTGCTAAAACTAATATTGTCACAGACTACTAACGACAACTAAAACTATACTATATCCGAGGTTAAAAATCTCTATAGTTAAAAGCTGAGGCTGTAAAGGGGTACTCAGCACACACATGGGCAACCACAAGACAAAGGATTAATCTGGCCGTGGATCCAGGCGCCAGACTTGTTGGCGTGCTAATAGCAGTCACCGGGTGTGCTACGGGGAAACGAGGTTGACTTGGGGTGCCTCACCAGAAGGTCAACCCTTTACAGATGCGAGTCTACACATTCTCACATTATGTTCCTGAAAATTTTCATAAAACTGATTCTGTATAACATTGTGCGTGTGTGCAAATATTCGGAACTAATATCCATATACCTTTCGCAAGATCAAAACTAGCGGCCTATCGGAGAACACTCCTGAATTGCTGTGTAAACTGTCCTGCTTTATCCGACGAGCAGAAATAGACCGTCTTCGCCTGAGCTTGGTACGGAATACTTCAATTGCACGAATCCGTACCATCAAGGACAACGTCCTGCGATTGGCAACATACACGCCTCACGAACCAGGCTGGCAAATCTCTGTGCAATGTTGCCTTCGCAGCGCGCCAAACAACATTTTTCTTCTTTGTTGGTTCTGATAAAAGTTGCATACGGAACGGTGCACTCTTCCTTGTCCAACACCTTCTTAAATGCAAGGCCTGTGCGAAAAACGTATAACGTCATCAGTGGTAGGTTATTCACGGATCACAAAACACAGCTTAATATCAAATGTGTTTTCTTACACTTTCTACCGGTATATTTAGGGTACAGGGGCGGATCCACGGGGAGGTAGATGGGGCGATTTGTCTCTTCGTTTATTAATTTTACTCCTCATAGCTGATCGTTCAGTTTTCCGTGGCAATGGGAGCAATTATAATAATAACGACACACAGTAATAACCATCTATTCCAGCCCATGCCCTCCATTTTTGCCCCCAAAAAGCTAATCCTGTTAACGGAACCATATGTTGTATATACTGGTTAAAATTGTGTTACTCATCTCGGTGAGTAACCAGACTGAAATTCGCCTCTCCTAACTGGTACGGTAGAAACACTACGTTCAAAGTACGATAACTTCCCTCCTATTTAGCAAATGGGTTATTGATTCAGGGTTGTTAAAGGTCCAGGAATTGTAAATAATTTCAATTCCGATCCGGGAGAGAAAATTAGCAAACGTAAATGGGTTATGGACCGTAAAATAACTTTCCTATCGTTTAAGTATTTCAACCTTTTTTCCGGATCTATTTACGAGGGACGTTCATTAAAGATTTACCCTGACTCAGTTCTAGTTAATGTAGACTACTGAAATTGTATATGTGTAATGATACATATGTGCATAGGTCATGAGGTAATTTGCAATTCTGAACTCCTCTTAGTTTTTCTCTCACAAGTACTGAATTGAGACAAGGTGTAGTGATGGATCCAGTGGAATACCAAGAAGTCATCAAGTTTCATTACTTTAGAGGTCGCACAACAAAGGAAATGTTTGATGAGATGAAAGTGACCTATGGAGAGGATGCCCCATCGTATGACGTAGTGAAACACTGGCATTGTCAGTTCAAGCGTGGTCGGACTTCAGTAGAAACAACCCCATTCCCGAGCGACCCCAGTCAGCCATTGGGCAAGTGAAAGCATCTTGGAGGATCGCCGCATAACCGTTCGCCAGCTAGCTGAAGATGTCAAGATCTGTGTGAGGTCTGTGGGAAAAATCATCCATGACCATTTGCACATGCGGAAGGTGTCTGCCCGATGGGTTCCTCGGCTACTCACACCTTTCCAAATGCAGGAACGAGTCCCGTGCTCCCAGGCTAATTTGACCATGTGCCACGAAAACCAGGAGGAATTTTTTGACAGACTAATCACCCAGGGTGAAACGTGGATCCATCACTATGACTCAGAGACCAAGGCCCAGTCAAAGCAATGGAAGCATCCTGACTCACCACCACCAAAGAAGGCCCGTGTCCAACCCTCGGCGGGCAAAGTGATGCTCATGGTTTTTTTGGGACCAGCATGGAGTAGTTATGATGGATTTCCTGGCGAAGGGTACCACAAATACCAGGACGTACTACGCTTCACTGCTGCAGAAATTGCGGAAGGCCATCAAAACCAAGAGGCGTGTATGCTGACCAAAGGCGTCCACATCCTGCAAGACAACGCTCCAGTTCACAACTCGAATGTTGCCAAGAAAGAAGCACGGTCCTGCGAATATGAAATCCTTCCTCATTCCCCGTACTCTCCAGACCTCGCACCATCAGACTTCCACCCTTCCCAACCATGAAGTCATTTCTGAAGGGGACGCACTTCCACGACGATGAAACGTTGATTTCTGAGGTCAAGTCATGACTTCTGTAGCAACCTGCAGACGAGGGTGAGAGATGATAGGATGAAATTGATGAAGAGACACTAACAAAGATCACTCATCTCTAGGCCGGGGGCCCCTAGCATCATACCGTGTTGTGCTAACCACTCCGTCACGAAGGCGGCTCTACCACTGATTCTTTGCAGACATTACGAAGGTCTTGGCATGCCGCTGTAACGGTGAGATTGCGTAGAGAGCACCCCGCCAGGAATTACAGGTTTGAATCCCGTCTTGGAATATCTACTTAGGCAGAATGTGAATAAAATCAAACGACAAAAGTCAGATGTTTTGGGACAAGGTAGGTGCATAAAAATGGCAACTGTTTATAAACAATATTATTTAAAGACATTCCAGTTTTAACTTTCGCGATAAACTCAGTTTTAACTTGGCACAACGCAAATAAAGCAATATTGAGGGCCTCCCGATGGCGCAGTGGTAACGTAATCAACGGGTCTCCTGTAGATCAACATAATTGACTTAAAACAGCAATTCAAATTTCAAATAAAGCAATGTTTTCAATTTTGTTTGAACACTAATCGGCTTGGTTTATTTTACTTTGGGTTTCAGCCACTTTTGGCTAATCGCGAAGATGAGGACAGTAATGACACTGATGGACACTCTTCAAGACATGTGTCACTTCGGTATGAAGTCCCCCTCAATTAAAACATTCAACGCGCATGCGCGAACAACAGACCGAGGCGTCGTCTTGTAATGACGGAGTCTCGGGTTTGATAGCCGGTGCCGGCCCCCCTGGCGGAGTGGTTAGCACATCGCGCCACGATGCCAGGGGTCCCGGGATCGAATCCTGGCCTGGGTATGGATGTTTGTGTGTCCATTCATCAATTTCATCACTCACCCCCTTCTTCGCAAATTAGTCAAAAGTGACACAAAAAAAGCTAAGTAAAATAAAGCAAATCAATAAACCAGGAACACATATGACCAGACCGAGATTCGAACCTGGGACTTCTGGCGTCGTAGCGCGATGCGTTAACCACTAAGCCACGGTCGGCGAAATTCTCGTCTGCTTTCACGTATTTCGGAACACTTCCTATAACCAGTTTCTCGTTGATTCGTGAGACGCAAGTTTGGCGGCTCCTGCAAACAGATGAAACGAAAGTCTGTCTTCGCGTACTCCGCATATGGGAAAACGCCGGGGCGTTAACGCTAACATGTGCTTCATCGGGTATCCACTTGGCCACTAGCCCAGCTAAATAGAACAGCAACCTCGTTCGTTCACCATTCTCCAAACCGGCGCTGGAAAAAGCAAACGTAAATCACAGCTGCCTACAGAAAGAGAGCTCGTTAAAATGAGTAATGGCCTCTCCTTCGCGTATTGCATCTTTAAGACGCCGCTCTGGAAAAAAAAAAAAGTACATTAATTCTTTAATGTGTTTCGGATACCTTTGCATCAAAGGACGTGTGACTCAGAGAATTGCATTGTTTCAGCAAAAACATGATACATATGTTGATGAATTAGGGCATGTTGGAGCTGCCCTCACATCACCTGATTGCTACAAACGGTTATTTTAGCACGTAGTCTCCAAATGGACTCTCCGATGCCGTTGCGGTAAAGATTTGCAATCAAGGGTTCTCAGGTTCAATTCCCGATGGAGGCACATTCCTACGGTTCGAAAGCCACTTTAAACTGTAAGTCAAGTCCCGATAGGCCTCTCTGTGCATGAAGTGGACTTAAAACAACAGGACGATCAGTAACATGCTCCTCGTGTTATCATCAATGTAAGGTAGGGTTGCGCGACTTTTAAATCACCCAGCACTGTTCTATATAAGTTCCCTCTTCTGGTTATGCTCCAACTTTAAACTGTAGGCACAGTCCCAACCAAGCCTAACCGGGTAATTTCAATTTTGAGTTAAGTTCCCGGACTCAAGAATCCCGGCGTGAGGATGTGTATTCTCTTTGAGTGCCCCTTCATCAATTTCATATCATCATTATCCTCGTCGTCGCGATTTTAGAAAAAGTGGCAGAATGAATTTGCCTTCTGGTTCGTGATTGGGCATATCCGCATTAGTGCTGTGACCACCAGAGACGGTTTTTCACGTATATCATAAAATATACTACTATAATCTTGAATAAATTCTACATATTCGTGTGAATATCAAATTTATTCAAGTAGCAAATTTTATGATACATTTTACATTGATTGGTTTGTTTGATTTCACTTCGCTTTTCTGACACTTTTGGACAATAATCCCGGTCTGTGAAAAGAAGTGCTGCCCCTTGTAGAGAGAAGTGAAAACAGGGGGAAACCCTCTTGCCAAACTCCGAGCCAGTGTCTTGTAGCACGCTTGTGCATGTTTACTCGAGTTCTAAAAAGTCTATTTCTAGGAACATGTTGCAAAGGATTGAGTCAACCGTCGACGCGTGTGCACACTCAACATATGGGCCAAGAACAGTTCCTCAGTTTGATTCCCGGAGAGAGGTCATCGGTACTTGTAACTTGAGGCGAGACCAACTTCGCGAAATGGCTTAACTCATGTGGGGAAAAAATATGCTGTAATATTGATGTAAGTGGAATCTTTGGAAGCTGAAATAGAATATTAAATACACACACACAGGGGTAATAAGCACGCCGCACTCAAGCTCAGTCGGTGAGCGACAGCGTTCGGATATGGAGGTCATGAAGAAGGGGCAACGTTCGTACGTTAAAATAGCAGTTCTCCGTGGCAGAAACGCACGGGAATGCCATACAGAGCTACGGGAAGCACTGGGTGTGCATGCAATAGTGAATAACCTGGGTGAACAATTTGAAAGTTGTTAAACAGTGTAGTCTTGTGCACTTGTTGTTCATGCCGTAATAAACCATTGTTGTCCAATGTCCTGTGTTCTGCCTCATCCCTACGAGAGTCTCCTGCATCCAGACTTCATCTGGTGGCTTCATTCGAAGGTTCATTCCATACGCTTTCAAACGTACATTTTAGATTTTTCGTGTTGTCCTATGTTCGCGAGAAAAAAGATAGTTGCCATGACTTATGACTTAACCCTCGTGTGTGTGTGTGTGTGTTTATATATATACACATACACACACGCGCGCGCGCACACTCCTCACTAAAAGTTTGGAATATTGTTATTAGGCAATAGGTGATAGGCAAGATCTTGGAATTCAACAACACATGGTATCTGTCTTCTGGACGTTCTCGAGCTTTCGCCGACATATGCCACCCTGACAATCACCTATCGCCCAATCGTCGTCGCCTTGTAATCAAGGGGTCCCGGGTTCGATTCCCGGTCGAGGCACATACTGGTTTGGATCCCACTTTAAACTGCAGGTTGTCCCGATTAGCTTTACTGTGCATCAAGTAGACTTAAATACCTATTAATGGAAACCTATCGCCTAATATAACAATATTACACATTTTTGTGAGGAGTGTGTGTGTGTGTATACAGGGTTATTGAAAAAGAAAGACCAGATTTCAAATGTTTATTTCTCACGACCTATAAAAGATAGAAACACGTGCCATACATCAAAGTTTTATTGATGAAAGTTTTAATGTATGCACTCAACATGAGCACCATGTGTTACCCGACAAACATCAAAACGGTACTGCATTTCTTGCCACACACGAATTAACTGGTCCCTAGTAATTGAACAACAATTTGATGTGTATTGAATGGAACTAATAGGCAGGATTATAAAAATTTTAATCTTCCTGTATCCATTGATGTATGACACATGTTTCTATCTTTTATAGTTCATGAGAAATAAACATTTGAAATCTGCTTATATATATATATATATATATTTGTTGATCAGTTCCGATTCATGGGATGAGTATTATTTAGTTAATATTCCTGCATGAGCGACACATCTCATCAACTGGAGACATACGGCCGGCCGAAGCGTGGTGCAGATCGCACAACCTCCAACATGCCCAAGATCGAGAACATCTGGAGCTCTCTGTCCACATCTCTTGGCTCTTCGCGGCACGGAGCAATGCATTGGGGAGATCACTACTTATCATTATGTTTACCAAAAGGATAGGTGATGTCTTAATGAGAAAATTGTAAACCGACCAGCCAGATATCGAATATCTGTCGTCATATTCTGACAGTCACTTGCATTGCAGCCAACGTGTTCCGTGAACATGATGTGCTGTGGGATCATTTTGTTGTATTTTTTTCTGTAGCTTGTGATGAAAGAAATACTAAAACTTTATCATGTTTCGACCGTTAATCTATTTTTACAATGCTCGAAGAGGAACGGTTGATAAGACAGTCGTGATTTCAAGACAACTGCGCCTACAGTGGCCCCACAAAGAAGACAGCGGCAAGGTAAGAAGTTGTGTAGTTATCCACAGGTCCTTATAAGTAGTTCATAAACCTAGACATAAAAAGCATCCCGATACTGGCGCAACCGTGCAAAACATAACATTTCAGAAACATTAACCTGGAACGGTGAGAGTTTTCTATGACACTTTTAGGTATTTCCAAAGCCACCTTTGATAACAATGTCTGTTAAGAATCGTAAACCTGACCAAGTAAATGATGACGACTTGAGATACCACTTCCGTAAGAACTAGAAGCATTTATATTTCAACATACGAGTTCACTTTCAGAACCTCCATAAAACCTGGTGGAAACCTGTATTCGGGAAACCTCTCGTTGTTTCCACATGAGAGTGGTGGGGGGGGGGGGCACTGAGCAGAGATTCTTCCTAGCACATTTTCCGTCGTACTCACTCAATAACATGCTTTCACAAACATTGAGATTTGACTGATTGATGGAATTGATGAAGGGACTCCCTCACAAAGAACACCTATATGCCCACGGCAGGAACCTTGGAGTTGTATCGCGCTACGCCACGCAGAACATTTTCATTGCGATTTATCACTCCCGTGGCAGGGCAAAATACAAATGTAAGAAGGGTGTATTTTTACAGGCTAATGAGGCTCTGGCGCCACAAGCATAGTTCATTCTCTACGAGGCTTGTTATCGTCCATATGTGCTTGACTCTTTATTTATCTTATATTATCACTAGACTTCGGATTTCTAGGTTCTAAAAAGAGTGTTTTAAGGTTCCTAAAATAGGCTCTAAAAAACCTAAAATAAGCCTGAAGCAAGTTCCAAAAAATGTAAAATGGTTAAAAATTTAGGAAAAATACTGATTAGATACTATCGTTAAAAAACAAAATTTCAATTTTTGGATACGTTGCAATGACACAGACCCTTCATATTGTTAATATATATTTGTGTGTGTGGCTTTAAAACCAGGAATTATAATTGAATTTTATCATGGTCCTAGAGTGACCACCCTGAATACATATTTTTTTTTTTCATGTTATCCACAGTCGAACTCCACGTTTTGTCTGTGAGGATCATCTTACGTATTTAACATATTTCAACAAAAAGTCAGTGGTGCAAATTTGAATGTTGAAACGTTCCTTTGCAAGGCATGAAAGCCACAAAGCACAGAAATGAGGCGAAGGTGAGCAAGACCACACCGATAAGAAATTTGCACTTTGGACCGTGAAGGTAACAGTGGCGCCAGACATTTTGCTTTGTTTAGAGCTTTGAAAGACATCATAGACTTGGAGGAAGAGACCTTGACAGAAAGTTTGTTTCAAACATGTTAATCATTTGACTTTTTCGGTACCAAAGCAAGATACAAAAACCCTTACAATACGTAAAATACCTATAAAAAAGGTTTGATTTGTGGGCATAAACATAAACTACGTTCTAACAAGCAAAATAGGTTATTTTAGGCACTATAAAACTTCGCCAGTTGTTGAGTTCTTTAATGAAACGTTGACATATCTTGTTATTTCTTATTTACCTGCAAAGGAAAAAATAGCTTAAAACCTAATTGACGTAATTGAACATAAGTGGCAGAAAATTTTCTTCAACTAGAGGGTGCTGCGCCTGCTATGCCATTTGGTGGTAGATAATATAAATCAATTACTGAGATTATAAGTTAGGTTCCTTATCTCTTGAAACAGCACCATGAGCAGCCTCTCTCACACACTGGGGACTACTAAATGTAAGAAATATTCGCACTGCAGCACTAAGATCGTCCCTGTATGAATTTATACTGGATTTAATCAAAACGAACTTCAACTTTACGACGAATCGATCTGCACATTTCGAAGAATGCGACAAACCACAAAGTTTATTCTGCTTGGCGCAGTCATAAACTAACATTCAAAGTGTGTTTAGACAAGAACAAGTCCCAAGCACGCAACGTATAATCGTATCATCGTCTCGCTGTGGCACTACAGAACAGCGATAACTGGCATAACGTGAATTAAGTCTGCTGGGTACTCTATTTTTCTTACTGAGCCTTGACATCAGCTTGTGCCTTGGAATGCGGGGAAAAAGATTGATTGATTTGGTGTTTTAAGTCCACTTTATGCACAGTAAGGCTAATCGGGACTGGATCTACAGTTTAAAGTGGGATCCAAACCACTATGTGCCTCCACCAGGAATCGAACCCGGGACCCCTTGATTACAAGGCTACGACGCTACTACTGCGCCATCGGGGAGGCCCTTCGCGGGAAAAAAGAAAAGTAATGCTTGCATAACGGACATATTTCGCTATCTACGTAAACATTACAGCATGTTTCGCGTGTAACAAGGCACATGAAACTGCGGAACAATATTCTCAACTTCTTCCATCAAAAGGCAAAATTGAACCACCAGCTCGGTGATTTGACCACACAGACGAGAACAAGACTTTGGCACATTGTAACTGACATGTGACAATCAAAATTCCTTTACTGTAGGCGAGTTTCACTGGCGTTATCGAAATATATATCATGAGATGGAGTCGCCACGATTGCGAGCCTTCTAGGTAAACAAAGGCGACCTAACAATGCACATTCAAGCGAGCGACATTCGGCGATACGTCCACCCCCTCCCCCAAATTGCTCGAATACAAGCTCCCGCTTGTCACTGAATTCTATGAAAATGAATATACGCTTTTTCTGCATACCAACGACATACAAACTGGGTGTACGACGACTGAAAAAGTGTTGACAAGAGGGCAACGGTTGCGTTACGAGAATAGACCTTGCTGTTTTTGATGTAATTTCCCTCCCAACAATATTCAAACACTTATATTTTAGGTGACCAGTTGTTTTTTTTCGTAACGCGGAACGTCAAAATGTTTATATCTTTTGTGACAAAGACTTATCGCCATAGAATTACTGCAAAATATACCTTATCCACTATAACTATGAACTATGGCATAGTAACAGTCATTCACATCTGGCCACTGCAATTATGAATAAGCATAAGAAGCAATTGATGCGCCGAATTTCGTCGCTCTGCGCTCTGGTAAGAAGAAACAGACGGCAGATCGGTTTCGAAAACACACTTCGCTAACGTAGTACATATCACCATATTATGCAAGTTATATACACAGTAATTATTTATTTAACTAATTAGTTTTAAAACATAAGAATGACGACACAGTTTTTACACATATACATTTTGCCGTCCAGTTTCCCTTCAGAAAAATATGAAAAAAGTTCTGTTTTCTTTTTTAAAATATCTGGTCACCTTATTTTGACCTAAAGTTGGAGCCGATACGCCTGGCTTGGCTACGCCCCTGGCCCAGTCCCGATAAACCTAACTAGTAATCATGAATTCCAACAAAACAAAAGAAATCTAATGGTCGAATCCCCACGTGTCATCGTCTGCAACAACCACACGAATAGGAATTCCAAACACGATTTCGCATAACCTCGGTGCAACCGTGCTCGCCGGAACGACCCCTGCCTAACCGGTTTGCTTGCTACGAAGGAAGAAAATGGCAGCCAAAGGTGAGACAATTCGACAACAGTCATTGAATTGCTAATGCCGCTTGAGTGTCCCAGGAAGTTCTGACGGGCCTCCGGGCATTCGGCTAAGAATACACGACCGCTTTTTCACCGTGATCACTCGTCTGCTGCGTGATGGTAGAAAACGCCTTAGGCAAACACTTCGCCAAGCACACAGCCTGTCTCTCCACCACGCCCGATTTCAAATCGTATTAATTTCGCTGCTAAAATTAGCCGACGATGCATAACTGGACGTTGCCAAACAGAAAAGGTGGAATTACATGCTCCGCGTGGCGTGTTTGCAGTGGTATAATCATGAAGAAGCTACGAGATAAATACTACGAACGGCATTTATGCTTCTTCATTGTGAAGACTTGGCGTGGTTTTCTCTATTTCCATGGAAATATTAATAAACCAGTGTCGACATTATCCACAGGCTAATCAGGAATGGATCTGCAGTTTAAAGTAGGAACCGGACCACTTTGTCTCTCTACCGGGATCGAACCCGTGACTCTTTGATTACAAGGCGACGGTACTACTACGGGAGGTTTCAGACCGAACGACAGGCGACGTCCGTCTGTTGTTCGCGCATGCGCGTTGAATGTCTTAATTCAGGGAAAATTCACACCGAAGTGGCATATGTCGTTTGGGAACGAACCAAACAGTGTTCGGTTAGAGAAATCCTCAAGCGACACGTGTCGCGCCCGTCGCTTCGGTGTGAAAAATGTCCTTAGAGAGCCTTCAGACAGGTGTCTGTCTCTTGGATTTTTGTTAATTAGCATCGCCTTTCTTCCACTATTGGCTATTTGAGACGATATGGTGGAATTGATGAAGATAACCTCGAACAGGGCCTCCTCGATGGCGCAGTGGCCGCGTCGTCGCCTTGTAATCAAGGGGTCCCGGGTTCTATATCCGGTGGAGGCACATAGTGATTCGGATCCCACTTTAAACTGTACGTCCAGTCCCGATTAGCCTTACTGTGCATAAAGTGAACTTAAAACACCAAATGTACCAATCAATCGAACCTCAAACAGTGCTAACCACTCCGCCATGGAGATCGGCAGGTGTCTATTGGAAACCACACTTCAGAAAGAAATGGAACTTTTCCAACCGAAGCGACACAAAATGCATGTGTCGCCTCGGTGTGGTGTTGGTGCATGTTTTCCAGAAAAAAAGGTCTTTATCGATGTTCCCAAGAGTATTTACTTTGTTTTGCTGTACATTTGAAACTGAAGGGAAAATGACTTATTTTCGTTAGTGGTTATTTCCACGTACTGATGTAGGGCCCAATAATGCCAACCGTAGGGACATGTCCCCACTCATAGGGACTTTTCACTATATTTTGCCCCCGTAGGGCCATCTTTTGCCAAATGAGGGAAAACGTAGGGACTTTTTTCAATGTTGGAAAATAACAATTCATTAAGCAAAGGTGCAAGGCTTACTCGCCAGTCAGTTGCACATTCTTCGCGCTCAGTTTCGCTTAGTGTATGATTATTGCGCAATAGGGGTGTGCGGGACCGAATAGTCATTTTAAAAAGTCGTTGTCTCTCGGCGTTTTCTGCATTGTAAATGTCTGGAACTTATCGGAAATTGTTAATTCTTATTCCAGAAATGCAAAAATAATCACTTGACGTGAAAATGACGCGTAGAATTCGAGATTTCCAGAGCTTCGGAAAATTTCGAACATTTCCCGACAGTGTCTGGAAGTTGCGAATCTTTCGTCCCCGAATGTCGGGATTTAAAAAATTTCCCGTCCCGACCAAAAAAATTCTGTCCCGCACATGTTGACACATCTTGCATTGCAGTTGCAGACTGCAGAATTGTTAAATTCTTTCCTTAAAGGCATGCGAGACAGTCCCGGGCCGGCTTTTCCCTCCGAGTCACTGTTGCCAACTCAGCCTTCTTGGAGCCAGATCGGGCTCTTTCGTACACTCGTTTGCCTGTGAACTGGGGCGCCCGCCCCCATGCCTCACTATGATACCATCACTGGTTCCGGCCCACATAGACTAACTTTTGCCATGATTATACATTTTGCACGTGACGTGATATTGTTATATTGGCTGCGTCGCCCCATCCCCTCTTATATCCCCAGCTACTTTTTGTATAGCGCCGTGTTGACGTGAAATTGGCATAATATTGTTATCAGGGAATCCTTTATTTTCGATTTCGTACGAGCAAGAGATGGGTGATGGCGCCGGATCTAGATGGTGAAAACTAAGAATAAATTGTCATCAATTTAGAGTAAACGGCAATAGCAGCGCCCCACCCCCCTTGACAACTAACATTACTCTAGGAAGCACTTCGTAAATCTAGCTCCTTGAAAGTCAGTTTTAACTCCATTTAAGGTGAAATTTAGCTCTTTTCTGCGCATCAGGTTTGGCAACACTGCCAGGAGGCAGGGAGAAATGCATTGGGCATATGGGAGAATTTTTTGACTTGATATCTTGAGAATATCAAACTTCCGATGGAATAGAAAATGACATCCACGGGAAGAGGGCAGTTTGAAGAAGTGATTGCCAAGCAGGAAAAGTTTTATTTGTTCAGCCGTAACTCGATGTTGAAGTTCATTCCCCATAATGAATGCATGAGATTCCGAAAATTCTTATTAGTCATATTTTTTACAGGTCATATCTAGCTTAATAATAAACATTGAAAAACGCTTCGACCTGTCACATGCGGAGCAATTCACACTCTCTTGTACCCGCACGTTTTTCTTCAGTAGCATTGCCTATCCGAAGATATTCAAATAAATGCACACATGAGGCGTAACTGTATCTCCTCGCCTTGAGACACGTGAAGAAGACTGCAGGTGTTGTTTTTCTTAGTCGCTTTACTTGGCGTAGGGATATTTGTCAGTTGTAAGGACATTTTGATCACGTCTGTAAGGACATTGTCGAAAAGTGGTTGGCAACACTGGTTGGGCCTTCCCGATGTGTCAGGGAGAATACACACCGAAGCGACAGTAGTCGCTTGAGCATCTCGCCAACCGAACGCGGGCCTGTGCGGCTTGCCATGCCGGTACACAATGAAACGTTGCTGTTGATTGGCCTGTTTCAAAGTGACATGCTGAAAGCTTTCCTCCCTAACACATCGGGAAGGCCTAAAATCAGTACGTGGAAGTAACAACTGACGAAAATAAGAGCCCCTCCCTGAAAGATAGCTGTGGGCGACTATGAATGGCGATATACCGCCACCGGCGACTTTACAATCGTACCGCGGGAAGCGACAGTGCGAAAGTACTTGAAACTATGTGCAACACCGGAAACACAATCTTGAATTATCAAGCAAAAACAGCCATATTAAAGAATCCGGCTCATCCCGCCAAGGTCAACTTATTGGCAACGATCCAACATCTGCAAAACGGTTCGATAAATCTGCTACTCGGGAGGAAAAAATCTACGGATCACCGAGGCGAAAGCGAAACTGTCCAGCTACATATATAATAAAAGAAGCCAAGATCTAATAATAACAGAGACACTCTTGCTTGCTGACATACACCCACCCCCGTGCGTTACAAGACGACTAGGGCTCAAGGGTAAAGTGCAAATTTAAGACTACAGCTACTGTCATTATACAAGATAACTTTTGATCATGCCTGGTATTCACTGTTTCAGAATATTCCCCCCAAGTGTCAACAAGCGTCTTATAGATGTTACATCGATTCAGTGCCAGCGACGATGCTAAGGAGGGGGAGGGGCAGAACAGGAGGCAATGGTTCTCGCAGGAAAAGAAAACAGTGCCCTACGCCACCCTTCCCCCAGTTTTAGGTACAAGATCATTTTAAATATCGCCATATCTAGACTAGAACTATCTTCCGCAGTGGTGGGGATCAAACCAAGTGTTCTACATGTAAACATAATAACGATCAACGGTTATAATCAATATGTTAATAAGATTAAAATTAAAATACGGAAATTGTTATTGTCGCATGAATACATAACAAGCATATATTCATTACCTGACTTATGCGTAGTTAAGATCACTACCATTTGTAGGTCCCAGGCAGGCATGTATTCAGGAATTACTTCCGGGGGGGGGGGGGCTGAACACCAATTTTTACCTCTGAAGTCTCATTATCCGATTCTGTTGTACAAATCAACCGGGAAATTGAAGCCGCTTAATTATATCCTCATTATATAGAACGATTCGTAAATATTGCCAGTAGTTCGACTCCTTCTCTTATTCATGAACGTTCCCTCTCGCGCCTCCCACAGATTAAAAATTACAACGAATCGCCCTACGTGTGGCGCTACCTTTGTTGTGCAGCTTCCAAATGCTGACAAGTATCTACATAGTGATCAAGTTCGCTGCGACAACACCGAAAGAGCAAGAAAAGTTTACGTGTAATATTATCAACAACACGATTATAGAACAATCTCCGCCTCGATAAGTATTTCTCTCCTTAAATTATCGTCACATTATTCAAGAAGACAAAAACCTAATTTTATGTAGTGTAAACCGAAAAAAAAACCGGTTGGGGGGGGGGGGGTTCCCGAGCTACCTGATCCCCACCTTGGATACGCGCTATTAACAATAATAGGGTTATAAAACATACTCCGTCTTGCCTCGATAATTATTTCTCTCCTTAAATTAACGTCACATTATTTTATTTCACACCACAAGAAACAAACAATCTAATTTTATCTAGCGTAAACTGAAAACTTTCGGGGGGGCTCGAGCCCCCTAAGCCCCCCTTGGATACGTGCCTGGTCCCAGGCTCGATACCCGATGAGGGTACATAGTGGTTGAGATCTCACTTTAAGCTGTAAGTTTAGTCCCGATTATCCTAATTGTGCATAAAGTGGACTTGAAACACAATTCAAATTCAAAGCATTTATATAAAAAACAGCTGAATTAATGCTAAAAATTTTTTAGTCCACTATTTATTGAATAACAAAAAGGTTTTAGTTTAGGTTCAGCTGATACAAAGTCCATGATCTTTATTTTTATTTACATTATTATTAAATAAATAAATTCCCACGCGCAGTGTTAACGTTAAGCTGTATATACACAATCTAATTCTTACCTCTGCGAAAATATATCAACTTTTTATTGTACAACAGTAACAAGTATGCATTTTATTAATTTGTGACTTGGTTATTCTCTCGGGGGAAGCAGGCCCCCAAATACGTCATTGGCCTTACCAGTGTTCTGTATTAACAACTGAAATAAAACAGCGAGTAAAGGTGATTCAATGAAACCCAATACTACCGAAAGAAAGTAGTATATCGTTCATTGTAAAGTGATACCGTGCTTTACGAAAGAGAAAGGGTTCCAGCTAGCACCCACAATTCTGAGCGGCTTCATTCATGCTCCACGTCACGTAGACCGCCCGCATCAGCTGGCCGCCTGGAAAAGGTCGATTTCCGTCCTCGCGAAAACCCTTTGTTTTGGCGCCTGCCTCTTAGCAGCCCGCCTGTGACGCAAACCGCAAACGTGAGGCGTGTCACGTAAACACGAAGATCTCCCGTGGGATCGTGCGATCTCAAACATGGGGTGCCCGGAAGAATGCCCGCTAGGCGCTAGCCCCGTGCAAATGAACGTTACGTGCGAAAAGTACATAATTCAAACACGTAGTAACTTCATTTGAATTTCAATGCACTGCAGGTACAGGGAAAGATAACAATAGGCAAGATGTCATAACATTATTTTCATACTTTTTTATCCTACATCCTGTGTTGTTTTAGGGAATGGAAATGTGTTGATACAAAGCTTTTGCCATTTGTCTAGTGTCCAAACCTGATAAAACTCATCGAGAATTTTGGCATTTTCACACAGAACTAAGTCCTTGAAACTCATATAACCTGTAATTTTCAAGTGGAAAACGGACTGTGAAAGTGGTAACGGACAATTCGCCTACCATTTATTTTGCCTTTGGGTGTACGACCGTACAACGGAATGCGTAAGTATATCAAGCAAATTGTCCAGCACCATGTTTATTCTCTTTGTTTTACGCATTGAGAGCTTCAAGAATTGAACGTTAGTGCCAAACAAGCTACTGACACCCTCTACACTAGCATACTTAAAAACCAATTCCTTAAAAACACGTAGGATGCAAGAGAAAAATTAATGGAAAAAAAGTTATGGACAATTTGCGAGCAATACTTATGCATCCCCCTGTACACTGGGATGCACAAATATGGCTTAGCAAAATGTCCACGACTTTTTTCAGGAATAGATTTCTACGTATGGTTCCCGCTCTACAAGTTACGTCGCAGAAACGTAACAATTCAGGCAGGGGTTTGTGGGGGGAGAAACTCGCAGGGGTGTTGGATGGGATTCATTTTTCCTTTTCGATGAATCCATATGAAGGAAAACTAAATAATAAGCTGTAACCGATAAACCTGATAAAAGAAACGCCTCCCTTCCGGATAATCTGTCGTTTTACGCAAGAGCAAGCACTATCAACATTCCCGCCAATTTATACCTAACGGTTTGCTCCATCTTCACTCATATGGGATTCCCTATCGTTCCAAATTCGCTGTGAAAGATTGCATTAGCGCATACCTCAGAACGAGCCAACAATATCATTTCAATCAACGTACACACGCCACGCAATACATTTGCATTCTGGGTAAACATCTCGTATTGTTAACTCGAACGCCGTCCTCGCGCCAAGGTAAAAAACTGGGACACCTTCGAATCCGAAAAACAGTCCGGGCACTGGCTTAGGGGAAAAAACTGCCTGCCTGTGCTAAATCTGTACCTCTGGTCACTCCCACCAAACCCAGCAAAAACAAGGAACCAATGGAGCTTACAGCAATCGGACAACATCAACGATAAGAGAGCCCACTCGATTTGGGGGAGAAAATATATTTGGTGCAATGTTAGCACCTTAGATTCCGAAAGGATATTATGTAAACATCCAAAGTGACAGATGAGGCTCTTTCAAATACTGTCAATATCAAACCAAAATATTTCATATGTACTACTAATTGATTTATATAATAGTATGATGGTATAAAAATACAAGTCAGATGTGAAAAGAAATGATTTGTAACCACACAAGAATTATCATTTGAAAAGTGATCGAATATTATTGTACATTCTAATAGTTAAAAGGGAAAGTTTGATATCAAAACCAGATTTTAAAATTTAATATAAAGCATTCCAGAACATGATACAGCAGAGAAACAAAATAATTTCAAATTCTCCATGGCTGTCTTACATACAGGTTTTAGTATTGCTAGATTTCATGCCAACTTCAACACAATCTGATTACTGCACACATGATTAATTATGCATATGATGAATCATGATTCTTCAGACTTAGGTCACTAACTCCCTAATAATTCACTAGTATGGAATTCATATGAAAAATGACCTCACCGATGGTGCAGTGGTAACGTCGTCGCCTTGTAATCAAGGTTTATTTCCCGGTGGAGGCACATAGTGGTTCGGATCCCACTTTAAATTGTAGGTCTAGTCCCAATTAGCCTTACTGTGCATAAAGTGGACTTAAAACAACAAATCAATCCAATCATATGAAAAATGTTACAAGCCCCACACATATTACCTGCTAGACACCCACCCATCAAATGCATCGTTCCTAATATACTATAATACAGTACATCAGAAGGATAACTACTCATGAAATGAAAGAAGTTTTTTTTAAGCAAAGGCATACAAGATGCAAACAAACTCGTGGTACTCACCTGCACAGGAGGCGGAACAAATATGTACAATTGCTGTGTCTGGAGTTAGAAGAGAGTTGAAAAATGCTTTTGCGCGAGAATATGCACAAAAGTATATTGCTCGCGAGGGAGCCACTCCAACCAAGTTTGGACCCAAGCCTTTAAACAGAGCTCTTGGACCCTCGTTCTCCACTATGTGCCTGAAAGAGAGCATATAAAGCATAACTAGTGTGTTAGTATACTTTAGGCATGCTTATCCGATTTGTCTACGACCAGCTCCCAAAATCTAAACACTGCATGGTGCACTGACAAGTCAAATTAACTATCAACAACTTCTGTCCAACCAGAGATCAAACCAGGATATTCGGAATGATCTGCAGAGTATCTATGCCAAACCACATTTCACCATGACTGTCACCAATGGCAACAGGAAGTTAAAGACATGCAACTGGAAATATCCAAGTTATTAAATTATCCGACATTCCGAAAGTCACCTGTGCCCAATCCAGTTATGGTTGTTTATTTGAGCTTTCATACTCTGCTTCACAAACAAACTGCGAATTATTGGGTATCTCTCCACATAGGGACAATTAGTGAACATCTAGTCACCACTGTCATCCTCTGCCAAGACATTGAGAAAGGGAGAGAGAGAAATAAGAAAGTGGCATCAGATTACACAATGAAACATTACTTAAATAAGCACATATTCTGGCAGAACACCTAAGTATCTAAAGCAGATATTTGTACCTAATTGTCTTTTGATAGGTTCTTCAAGGTAACGAGAAGCATGTTAAAGGTGAAAGCTAGTGCACTCTTTTCCTGTAATCATCTGTTCACAACCTGAAGCAAATACCTATTTGGCTCACTGAACATTAAGAAATTGTACAAACAAAAAATGACTTTAATTCACAAAAATCAGTGGCTTATTATTGTCATTAGACTCTACTGCTAAACCTGATCAAGAAGATGCATCCTTGTGGGACCCAAATTTGCAACCTCAGACGAGATAGTAAGTTGTTGAGCACTGAACATTCTAAAAAGTTTCTTATCACATTAAACCTTATCGTACGTAAACCCAGATCTATTCTTCTCCTTATAATTTGGACAACCAAGTGATGTATTCTACTTAGAAAGTTATGTAAAAAAGACGTGTGACAGTATGCCAGAAACTCAAGTTGAACTTTGCATTTTTCACTTCAATTCCAATGAAGATCAAATTCTGCAATTTATTGTTTAAAACATAGTGGTTAAAAAAAAAGAGAGAAAGACAATGGGATTTTAGAGTGAACCCAACATTGCACATATAATCATATATTCAGCAACTAAATCTCCTTCGAAATACACATATCTCTTGTTCCGTTCTACCTTTAGATCTCAAGGCAAATAAGTAAACAAAAGTTTTCATCTTCTGTGTCAATACCTCCTTATCTTGATAAGAGCACAATGTAGACTTAAAATAGCTCACAAGCAAAGTCAGATAATGATCCCAGTATTAAAAGAACCAACTGCTAGTCATGTTGGAAATTTACAGACATCACATGGTTGAATTTAAACTGATGAATTCTGTAACACTAGTGACCTGCTAAATAGCATGCTACAACAGCAAGCACTGGGTTCAAACCTTTGCTAAGAATCATGCAGTCTGTCTTAGCTGTATACACTGCAGAAATCTCCCAACCTACAAAATGGGCATGCGTAACTCCTAATTTAGAAATGAACGCAATTTTACAAAACAATCTGATGCAAAATTTGACATGTACTATCATGAATAACACATTCCCGAGGTGGGTGTTCTAAGGTCGGAATTTTTCCGGCCTTGTCCTTCTTACAAGCACATAAACACATTATTTGATGTAAAGTTTTGGGAGAACACATGCTTCCTTCATAATTTATTTTCAAACCAAGAATAAATGTCTGACAAAGGGAGCATGTGTTCTTCCAAAACGTTACATCAAAAAATGTGTTTATGCACTTGTAAGAACTGTAAACTACAAGAAGTAGTGAAAATTGATTTGTGTGACAAAACATTTATTTGTTTAAATGCGTCATTAATGAATCTATACACATGAAATGGCTACACAGTTTAATTTTATGCATAACAGCATGCACCTTAAATTCCAAAGAAAATGGACTTAAAGCATCTTAACGGCCCACAGCATAATTCACATGAAGCATGCTTTGTACAGGGTGGCTCAAAAAGTCACTTAACACCCCCGGTACAAGGCTACTGCAGCACGCAACATGGAAATGGTGATGACCAATCGTTGCCAGGCCAAGGGGGAACTGCATTGATGCCACCCGGATGGTCGGCGGCCATCTTGAATTCAACTTCAGAATATTAAATGGGAAGGGTGTGAAATGATATATCAAATCAGGCTAGAACTTCACGAGAAATGCAATGGTGATGGTTTTTTTATGTATCTTTACCCAGTAAAAAGTTATGACTGAATTCTTGTATCAATTTGCTCCTTTTTGAGGTGTTAGAAAAATGCCTTAAAATTTGTTTAGCACATCCGCAACGCATCGAGATCAAAGTGACGTCTAGGGAGAGAAGTTCGCATGCCATTGCACAATATTTTAATCGGATACATCCATGAAGAGCTGCACATTATGAATGGTTGTCGCGAACAATTACAGTGTGACGCTTCCATTAAATGAAAAGTCCTTCACAGTGACAAGGCTAATGTTTATGTTCATAAACAGAATATTCGATGCTTTTTATCTGATAAGCCATTTTCGACAGATCAAAGCTAAATGGTTAGTGCTGGTAAGTTAATGGTGTGGTATGCTGTGTGGAACACGATTGGTTAGTCAATTTTCCATCAACGGAACCTTAAATGCTTAGGGCTACTTGGATTTGTTAACAGGTTTTTTTCATCCTTGCTTATGGAAGAAGGTACTTTGTACAGAGTTCTTTTCAATAGGGAGGAACATCAGAACACTATGGGAACGTTGTGAAGCAGTTTCTGTCCAAAGTTAGTTATCAGATGACAAGGGTCGCATATTCTGTTTATGAACTTCCTTATGAACATAAACGTTAGCCTTGTCACTGTGAAGGACTTTTAATTCAATGGAAGCGCCACACTGTAGATTGTTCGCGACAACCATTCATAATGCGCAGCAATTCTTGGATGTATCCGATTAAAATCGTGTTCAATGGCATGCGAACTTCTCTCCCTAGACATCACTTTGATCTCGATGCATTACCGATGCGCTAAACAAATTTTAAGGCATTTTTCTAACACCTCGAAAAGGAGCAAATTGGTACAAGAATTCAGTCATAACTTTTTACTGGTTAAAGATACGTCGAAAAAACCTTCACCATTGCATTTCTCGTGAAGTTCTAGCCTGATTTGATATATCATATCACCCCCTTCCCAATTAAAATTCTGAAGTTGAATTCAAGATGGCGGGCATCAAGATGGACGCCGACCACGCGGGTGGCGTCAATGTGGTTCCCCCTTGGCTTGATAACGATTGGTTATCACCGTTTCCATGTCGCGTCCTGCAGTAGCCTTGTACCGGGGGTGTTAAGTGACTTTTTGAGCCACCTTGTATATCAACTGCAGATATAATGGTGCAATATATATCTTGTATAACTTTACATTTTAAAAATTAATACACAGTAATTATTCACTGATTGATTTGGCTTATTGTATTTAGAAATATGCAAAGATAAGTGTTACACCATGTTAGATTCATGTGTGGTGTGGAGGTGATGTGCCTTCAAGCTTCAGAGTTAGTCTTTATCAAAGAAATTCTCATCCGAGATCACCCACAGCCCAGGCTCAGACCAGAGGCAGTCAGACCCTGAACTGAATGGACCACTAACGCAGTGGTGGATCCAGAAGTTGGAGTTGGGAGCGGCGACTTTAGGTCGGGTACTTCACCTCACAGAAAATCCATTCTAATCAACATGTTCACTATTTCTTGTAAGCAATATAGAGTATTATAAACAGGAAACAAGTTTCTTCCATGTCATAGAGACAAACTATGGTTATACGTGTACTACTAGGTTTCGAGTTTTGCAAAAATAGGATCCAGGCATGGAATAGACAGTTATTACTGTGTGTCCTTGTCATGATTCTTCCAGTTGCCACAGTAAACTGAACGATCAGATATGAGAAGCGAAGTGAATAAACGAAAACCTACTCTCTCAAGGGGTCTCAGGTTCGATCCTCTTTTGATGCATATTACACAGTGGTTTTGGATCAAAATTTAAACTGTATATCCAGTTCTGATTAGCCTAATTTGAGCAAAAAGTGGACTTAAATCAAATTTTAAAAAGTATTCCTCAGCATTTTAAACCTTGTGACAAAAGACAGAGAATTCGAGTCTTCAAAAAACATTAAACAAAACAATAATATTGTTACGTATCCCAAATCCCTTCCTGTGGATCCGCACCTGCACTATCGCTCAAATAGTGATACATAACTTGGTACCCTTGACCCTCTGTAGCACCTCTAGAAAGTAAAATATTTTTCATGGTTCAAGAAGATTATATTGCTTATGAAAGTTTCCAGCTTGCGGAGATATGTTATTGTGAAATAACCTTGGGGAGTTTCCTTAACAAGAAGCAGAACAGCCCGAAGACATCGTGCAAGTGAATATAGCACCCAACATGACATTCCACAACAGCAACTATAATTTTACGTTGTTAGGTTTGGAGTGGATAGAAATTTCTGACATTTACTTTCACTATTTTAGTGTGCATCAAAGTGGCAAAAGTACTCTGAGATGGCAGGTTTTTTTACTAAAGCGGCCATACTTTGGGATCAAATATCTAAAAAAAATTCAACATAATTCTCAAGCAGATAGAGTGGGTTAAAGCACCCATAACCTTACTTATGTGCTTTGATGCATCATGCTCCACACTACAGGGTGTCCCAGTTAAAAGCAGCCCAGCTCCAATTAACAGTTACATGCCATGGATCATGAAAAGAAATTAAGTGTATGTACTGATGACCTTGAATACGTACCACCATTCACGTTACAATGGATTACTCCATTTTACTGGTGCAATAATGCCGTTATTTGCTTCATAGACAAATGTCTTTGAGCCGGGCTACTTTTAACTGGGACACCCAGTATTAACATGCAGCAACTGTTATTGTTGCACCTCTGCCACGTTTTGACGATGATCAGAACAAAGTGGTGATAAAAAGCTCCTAAAGAAAACACCCATGCTAAGCTGCAATTGAAACTTAAGAACGAAAAGGAAAGCTGCCGCCTCTTCACGTGTAGAATATTCACCAATTCGATTAACTACTGTTACCTGTAGAGAACATACAATGATTATGCTGCAAAGCAAACCACAAAATACAAGCAAGGCATCACAAAAGCCCAGGCTTAATCACTTATCAGCTACTACTTCACAAATCCATATCATGTGTACACATGGAGAACTTTATTATGCACAATTCCATTATTTGGAGGTGACGATCAAGTGGCTAAATGAAATGGTCCACAGAAAATGCAAAAATAATCTTCAAGTTTCAAACTACAATTAGTCAACAATCAATTTTACTAGCTGCTGCTTAAGAGGCTCATGATTATCAGGACTTCTCAACTAGATATTAGCATGATGATTTCTAACCTATTCCCCAGCCTATACTAGATGCAGTTCCTATACAGTTCAAAAATGCCCATTGTAGTGCTGTATAATAATGTGTTTGCATCTTTATCTTCGGAGCAGATTCATACTAATACCCCTTTATTTCATTAAACTTAATAAAAATTGAAGAACCCATAAATAAAACTTTCTATTATACTGTCACCAAATAAATATCAGAGAGAATTTGATTGTTTGTGCTTGTGAATCTCAGATTAACACAAAAGAACCTGAATTTCGCAAAAGGATGAAGAGACAGGCTGAGTGAAAAAATTGGAAGAAGAAAAACAGCACAAAAAAGTGGGGTCTCATCCACCTGAAAAACCCAGGTAGCTTGAAGCAACTGTTATTTACAAAGGACAGACACAGAGATAGAGAGACTTGTCTGATAAGCAAAATTGTAAGTTCTAACCAGAGTCACTACAAACCGCTGCACAATAATTATACTCGTGGGAACAATTTAGAAAAACCAAAAACAGACTTACCTTATGCACTGCAGGAGTCCAATGCTTTTACTTGCACCCATCCCACAATTGGAAATAGTTAACACTTGAGCAGAGCAACGATGACCACTTGATAGACTAAACTGTCGTCTCTGTTCACGAGATATTGTCTTACACGTTACATTTCCTGCTCCTTCAGAAGATGCTATTTTTGGCACTTGCACTTTTTCCACACAAAAATGTGAATTGGATGACTGTAATCTCGTCTTTACAACTTCCAGGGGGCATGTTGCAATAGCTCCAACAGTTCCAGCTACCCTAGAATAAAAGACAAAAAGCATACTTCAGCATTTGCATAACTCAAGTTCTTACATAATAAAATAGCATATAGAAATGCTCCTTTGTACACAACTGACCACACCGGAAACGACTCTCATGCAGAATGAAAATTCCATAAGTAAATGCCCATCGCACATTACTCTCTCTCAGTAGATGTGCATGATCATACAATGTCTCTTGTAAATGTGATTCTGCTAATATCAAGTACAAGGGATGTAGAACACACTCAAGACGTTTTGATATAACGGCAATGTAATAGTGCGTATACAAACAGAATAGAACATTTTATTCCTTTAACAATACTCTCTCTTTGAATTCAACCCAATATAAACGCTAATACTCAAATAAGCTTTCAGTATATAAATAACTCCCTCTCCCCTTTAAGAAATAAACAGAAACGGATATACATATTTTAAAAAAGCAACATACCCGCCTGCGACGAGGTGAATCACTGTATCTTTTTGAGACATCCGTCTTTCTCCGCCTATTGGATTTGATAAGTATAACAGTAACGAAGAAACTTATTTTTATTTACACCAACACTCAACTTCGGAACACCATAGACATCCACAATCTAACACGTACACCACTTCAGTTCACTGCGCTAACCTGAAAGTCGGAATTGATCGCCCCGACCATGCACTGTTCACGTGCCGCCTGAAACGCGATTGGTTTACTGGTGCAGGCCCACCATCTCACGCGACCTTCATTGGCCACAGCTACCGGCAGTTATCACGTGAGTTTGTTTACTACAGATTGCTGATGGTCAATTGTTTCTGTTATGAGTTGCACTTCCATCTAGCGGAAATGTTATGAATTACGTGAACAGTAGTAATCAGTGAAAATGGTATTGATATGTGTGCAAAAACAAAATAATTCGAAATGGAAATTAGAATATCACGATGACATGAAGGACTGTAACATATTATATAGAAGAACCAGTGATTTTCTTTACGGAAAAGGAAACGAATATGGAGATTGGCTAATGTATGTGGAATATTTTTTCTTTCATGAAGTACAAGGCTGTTTATGATGATTTCGCTGTTTATAACTACATTTCTTCCTCTTAAAATCAATATAAAATTAGGAAATTATTTAAGTGTCATGTTACATGCGATACTGTTTGTGTTCCTGCACAAATTCATAGGAAAATGTAATACGTATGTTTAGTGCAAAGTCGGCAAGTGCTGTAATTTTATCTATGACTATTTCCATTACTATTGTCAGTGTCAAAAAAAGGTACTAATTTACTATAGTTCAAACAGATTTCTTCATTTTTTCAGAAGAAACTGCTTACCGTAATAAGTTCCTGTAGCATTGTCTAACTTCGGGAAGGTGTTTTGTGTGATGTAGGAATATATCATAGCGGAAATTCATGTTCTTCGTTGAAAATTCATGCTCCGGCGGAGAATAGCCTTTGGCGCGTACATTAAAAATTTGCTATTCCACAAACACATGTAACTTCACTTTTAATATTCGTACTTACCTATCTGCTTCGTGGAACATTCTTGAAGGTGTATTCATGTTTTTTTTATGAAAGTATGTCAATTTTTCACATTACGAGTACTTCTTTATTTGTGTTGTTTCGTTTCCATAAGAAACAGTATGGCACGTACACCTTCGCTGATCATCGCGCTTCGTGCTTATAACCCAAAAAATACTCGTCAAGTGATTTTTTTTAAGCTTCTTCACATTATTTTACGAACAAAATTTTAACTGCTTGCCTAACGTAACCTAACCTTGCCGGAAATGGTTCGTGGGGCTACCCCTTTTTCAAGTACCCAATTACAAAATCCAGTGTATCTTCCGCACCCGGTATGAATATCACCATGCATCCACAACACGTCATCTTTTCAGAAAACAATGGCGTGGTTGGAAAACCTGCAATCGACAAAACACAAGCACGATGCGCGATAATCTACGGAGGTGTACGAGCCAAAGGCTATTGTGCTTCGGAGAATTAATTTTCAACAAAACTAATGGATTTCCGCTATGATACATTCCCACATGACAGAAAACACCTTCCAGATGTTAGACAATGCTACAGGTACTTATTACCGTAAGTAGTTTCTTGTGTAAAAATGAAGAAATCTGTTTGTGGAACAGTAAATTAATACCAAGATTCTCCATCGACAAGCGACAGTAGATATCGTAGAAGCGTGGGAATGAATGTAGAAGTAAATCGGAATCTTAGTAGAATGCATTTAGGGACTTTATTTTAATGCTAAGGGAACCAAACCTAACCACGAAAGCATATATTGAACAAAACCTTAAGTAATCACTAAAACTCCGCAGTATGTGTTACCAGACGTACATCAAAATCGAACCATGTAAAAATTGCATTCGTAGCTTGATGAAATCACAATAAAACAAAAGGAACTTGGGCCAAAATGAATTATGGTGTTAGTAACCTATCACACTTGGTGATAAGAAATATACGTTTAAAGGCTTGCGAAAATCTTGTAAGAAAATCTCAGGTGAATATATTTTATAATCTTTTGCTCTGTAACCGTAAAATTATCTCAAAAGTGTTTTTAAATATTGTGTTTTGGTATTTTTATGTCACTATATTAAAAAAATAGAGATGAATAACGTATAATTCTATTCTGCAGGTATGCCACTTACAAGTATTAACCTTATGTGTAATGTGGGGCGAGGCATAATGATGAAGTTATCTTCACAACACCGGGCATTGTACTGCTATTTGATACTCATAATATGGATATTTTTACTGTTGGCAGGTGAGTTCATCACAACTGTGAAATTTTGCCCTTTCTCTCATTTGTAAATCTTCTACTGCCATTGTTTCTTCTTACATCTGTTGAGCTCTTATATCCAGTTTTAGCACTGAAATAAGTATTGTTTTCTGACTATGAACATGTAAAGTTCTCGTTTTATTATCGTATCAAAATACATTTGCCGGTTTTTCCAGGTGCAGTTGACAGATAGATAAAAATATGTTGCCAGATATGCCATAATACAACAGTTTGGTTCAAATTAGTTGACAACTGGATCTAATGGATTTTTTTTTCAATTTTCCTGAAGAAAATTTGGTAACACTTTACTATACCGGAGACGGATTTCTGCAAATTTACAGGAGAAAGTACTTACGCAAATCATTTTCTGTAGCGTTGTTGATGTTCGGGAATGTAATTTTGATCCATTTTAATGCGATGCATGTGGTTTTCTACGAAAATCTATTTCCGATGCACTATTGCTGCTGCCACCATTTGCTTTCTGCACGAGAGCACAATACGCGCTATTGCTGCTGCTACAACATGATGTGTCGAGGATGCGTCGTGAAGTTGTTGCCGGGTGTGAAAGATGCCGTGGAATTTGTAATTCCGATGTTGTCCGTATATGCTAAATTGAACGAAAGGAGTGCTAATGGAACCTAACCTAACCTAGTAGGCATACCTCGTCCCCGTGATGGTTCGTGGGGCTAAGAAATAAATATTATTTTCGTTAGAAATCCATTATTTCACCTAAAGAAATGTTCTGCAATGCAGAATAGTACGTTATCAATGTAAAAAATTGCAAAATAAATCATTGATAGGTGTCTCCGGTATAGTAAAGTAGTACCCAGAATAGTACGTTAGCAATGTAAAAAATTGCGAAATAAGTCATTGATAGGTGTCTCCGGTATAGTAAAGTAGTACCGAAAATTTAATGTTCATGTGGATCGGAGTTTTACATTTTGAAATAAAGGTCTGAAATGTATGATATATTCCAAAATGCAGCTGAAAAATGTTTTTCGTTCAGCTTCTAAAGTTATAAAACTTAAGTACCAATTTGATTTTGAGACATTTTTTTCTTCTTAGGTATGTACAAGTACATTGGCCAAGAAGAAACTGGTTCAACAACAAGACACATAGGAAATGATATGCCAGTGAGAAATTTTCAAAGAAGCATAAAGTTAGATGTGAAGACAAAGAGGATATTTAAGTTTTGCAACCCTCCAGAGGAAATCAATACTGGAAGTGAAGGTACGCAACCATAGCTATATATAGTTAGAGACAAAAAAAGTTGAGCTGTTCCAAATTATGTAGTAAATTTTGAATTTTTTTGTTACTGTACTTTGGTATGAAAGTTGGAAAAGAGAGCATGCAAAACAAATATTAAGTAATTATGAAAACTTAGTGATAACAAAACATTTCAATGAGTTTCCAAGTTTATGTACTTAGGAGTCAAGGAAAATGCCAATACATTAACCAGTTGCCTTATTATCCCGAGTAAACTCGGGCAGATGCTAGATGCACTTTTTATGTTGTCCCGAGTATAATCGGGCCAAACTGCTTTTTCACTTTCAATTTTTTTTTTATCCCATACAAAATCATGAGAGGCTCCCTGCCCCGAAGTACTGTAAATGTCCACTTGGCAGCAGCACTTTGCTCAGCTTGATGCTTGGAATGTGTAGCAGAGTGAGAGATGCCAAAGGCAAGAAGATTGACAGTGAATCACGTTACTACTGTCCAGGTTGCAAAGTCACCTTATGTGTAGCTCTATGCTTCGAAATTCACCATACTGTGCCTGTCTAATAATTTCACAATCAGAACTGCTATTTGTAAGATTTTAAAAACATATATGCAACATTTGAAGGCAAGATATTATGTTTACGTTTATTATGATGATTAAAATGTATATCCTTCATTAACCCGACCAGTGGGGGCAGTTGAAATTGTGATTACATGTTCATAACTGTCTAATCATATTAATCTGGAGAACGAAGTTACTGCATTCCTTTGTAATAGTCTCCGGGTTAGTATAGTACATGTTGCCAAATTTCTGGCAATTTTTTCATGCCATCAGCAGAATCATTTTCCCGTAAATCACTGAAGAACCGCCCTAAAGCCTGCCTGCACTATGCCGTTGATGCTCTTACAACAACATACCCTAGAGGAGCTTTTAGCTTCCAAAATAAGTTCTAGTCGCAAGACCTCATGTCGTCACTATAGAAAGGATGCTCTAGCACTTTCTATTTCCACCACTTGACTGACTGAATTTGCAACCTGACACCTTGAGTTGTGGTGCAGCTCAATCTGATGTCTCGCCAGAAGTGTTGGTAGTGTCTGACGAATAACTGATCGGGTGGTTCTCCAGAAAGTTACTGTAATACTCACTGTTCACAGTAACTTCCTTTGGAATGACCTCATAGTTGTAGGTAACAGGAAGCATTGCCTTAATGTTGCTGGCTGCTTGTTGGAACTTTCTTAGTCTTGACTAATCAGCGTGGCGAACCAATGAACCTCTGTTGAATATGGAAGTGCCTCATCACCAAAGCTTGTACAGTCACGGACACTTCTGGGTTGGAACGATTCCATTGAAATTTAATGGGAATGTTACAACCCAGAAGTGTCCGTGACTGTACAAGTTCACTTTGACACCTAACGGCATTTCCTCCACATTATGCTTGAATTTTTATTAATGCAATTTGTTCTCTTCATGAGAACATTGCTTTAGAGCACATTGCTCAATGAGCCTATGGTCAGTGCAGTGCTGCCACCACATGTCAATCTGTGGAACAACAAAATATCACATGTAGAGGCAAGATTAAAACCCATTATCTGAATCCACGATTCGTTGTTGGTTAGGGCTACCATATTTTGAAATGCTAAAAAGAGGACATTTTCTTCGAAAGCCACACACACACCATCAATTTATTCACAAACACTTTCTAGCTACATTGGAATCAGGAAATAATGATTTTATCAAGCTTGATGTGCAGTCCATCACTTTATAACTGTTGTGATGCTTAACAGTATGAAACGCGAAAGAACCTTCTGCAGCACTTATCTTCATGTTCACTGCCAGGTTTCGTGAAAAACTGAGTCAGTTTTGTAGATGAAGCTTCACCTCTGACTGCTCTTTGGTGCTTTTCGCACTCCACGTGTGCTTGCAAATCTAGCCCTCCTTTGTTTGCCACACACACACACACATATGTACCGGGTTTACAAACCATACACTCGCCTTCAAAATGAGTTACTTTTCTTGTAACTCATTAGTGAACTTGCACTTTCTTTTAGGCATATTAGTAGCTTACACCGTGTTCGCAAACTCTAACTTCCACTTCGAAACACGAACAATCGAATGACGCGGAAATCACATCGACCGGAACTTGAAACTGTAACAACAAAGAAACTAACACTTAGCGCATCGTCCAGTACTGCCAACATCAGACGTTTAATGATTCGAAAAGTTGTAACTTCGTGATCTCTGACCTATGATGATTGGATAACAGTAAAAACCCGGATATTTTAACAGAAAGTAAAAACCTGCCCGGGTGCAAGTTTCAGGGTCCGAAAAGAGGACATGTCCGGGAAAACCAGGACGTATGGTAGCCCTATTGTTGATGAGGTTTTTTTTTTTTTTAGATGATCCTCGTACAATAAGTGTGCCAACTCTGGAGGAGACAATTGATAATTGTGACCTTGACGGGTTTAATTTCTTGTTGACTTTAGTTAAAATTGCAATTCTAACACTTAGACTGAAATATATTTATTTATATCGATATCAATACCACACAACCCTACCAGGAAACTTCAGTGACATCATAAGTAACCCACCTAGGATAACAGTATATTAAACAAAAACTCAATATGCTGACCAAGGCAGAATTTATTTTATTATAAAACATAAAATTAAATGTTACGTTTCAACCTTCTAGCAAGGTTTTCTTAAGACTCTGTACCAAATACAAATGAAATAAGGTACAAAGCAGGAATATATATACACACAAGTCTGGAAGGGAGTAATTTTTGTGTATATATATATATATATCTTCCTGTTTTGTACCTTATTTCATTTGCATTTGGTACGGAGTCTGAAGAAGACCTTGCTATATGGTTGAAACATAATGTTTAATTTTATGTTTTATATTAAAATAAATTCTGCCTTGGTCAGCATATTGAGTTTTTGATTATCATGGAAACAAGGCTTAACCTTTTGTGTCCCAAGCATCTCGATCGAGATACCAAAAATGTAACCCTCACGGTCCCAAGCATCTCGATCGAGAGGCTGTGTCAAGGTCGTAGTTTTTACGTTATAACTTTTCTGTTTTTGGCTATAATTTCGATTTATATATATATATATATATATATATATATATATATATATATATATATATATATATATTGTTCCTAACACATGTATTTAACAGAAATGTTTCTTGCACCTTTTTTTTTCTTCATGAAAATGAAGGGGAAAAGGGACTTCTCTTTTGCGTCTCTTTTCAAGAGAAAATTTTTGCCGACAAAGGAAGACGGGCTTTGTTGTTCTAAAGCAATGCTTTTCACTCCCGCCTGTTAACTGCATTCGAAGGAAGCTTGTTTATCAGTATCCGATGTCAAAATGAAAGTTTTCCATGAGGGCGCAAGCAGGGGGTGGGGGAACCATTGCTTTTGGGGGTACAACTCACGTTACATTGGCCATATGATAATAATGCAAATATTTATGTGTTCCTTACATGTCAGTGATCATTTCCATGTGCATGTCGACACTGTCATGTATTTTTTCTTGGGGGGAGGGGGGCCCCATTTTTCCCCCCGAAATTTTGGAATTTTGAGAGTTAGTCCCCTCCCCACTGCCACATATACGCCAAATTTGCTTAAATTTCATATAGTCTGAATCTCTGGTTCATTCTGCGTACAACAGTATATCACTCATCTCTCTAGGGCAATTAGCCTCCGATCTACACTCATTTAATTGAAACTCTGCATTTTGCTCAAAATCGGCTCGGGACCAAGGGGGTTACATGTGAAAATGGCCTTGGGACTCAAAAGGTTAATGGTGTATATAGTATATTAAAATGACTACCAGAGTGAGAAAAATCGTAATGCAACAGTTCAATTTTAAAATATCGTATTTTCCCCTTTTAATTATAGTGGAACCCCAATTGTACGTTCCCGGTTTTTACATTTTCCCGCATTACACATTCAATCTTGATAGTCCCAACATAGCAAAATGTTATACAATTTTCCTCTATTTTACATTTTCCTGCATTTTAAGTTTTTTCAGCTTGATCCCCTGGAAAACGTAAAATCGAGGTTTCACTGTATTTTTATTAGACCATGATATTATAATGACAGTTTAAGCAGTGATGTGTTGTGTAATATCTAAAAATGTTGAATGTAAGGTGCAATATTTACATGAGGATTTTGTTTTACAGGTCAAATACAAGGAAATTTTTCATTGGAAGGTGTTCTAATGTTACTGAGACATGGAGATCGTGGACCTTTGTCACACATTAGAAACATTTCTTCAGTGAACTGTGGAATGTCATCGTACACTTCTATCCATGCATACAGCACTTTTCTACAAAACATTTCCAAATCACCTGGTTTTTCCCAGTTCTTAGGACCTTTCCATAATTTCCCCTTGCTTCCTTCGAATGAATGTGCCCTAGGGCAGCTAACTTTAGTAGGCGTTTCTCAGCTTCATAAACTAGGGCATGTGTTGAGGTTAGTATATGCCGACAAACTAGGGATTGGCAACGGGACACTTGCAAATGACGACATTGTGGTATACAGTACAAGGTACAGACGGACATTTCAGAGTACGCTAGCTTTCTTGTACACTTTTCTGTCGACGGAAGATCTGCAGAGAGTTGTGTTGAAAGAGAGTCAGAGTTTAGCCTTTTGCTTCAACGATTGTGTTTGTCCAGCAGCGGAAACGTATAGAAAACTTTTTACCGTCGAGAGTGCAGAGTACCTAAATGCACACCCTGCGGTTATGAAACTTGTGAAATTGGTTATGTCGGTTGTGTTTGAGATGCCGCACGAGACTGCCACTTCAAATCCGCATTCGTTGCACGATGCTCTGCTGACGTACATTTGCCACAGTTCCCCATTGCCGTGTCTGAATGCGGTCGGCGAGCAAGATCTCTGTGTACGAGCGGAACACGTAACTAGTCTGTTCACTTACATCGAGTGGGAATCGAAACAATACCTTAAGAGCCACAGCTTGAAGAAGAGCTGCTTACTGAGAGCGTACGGATTGCTGAGGAATATCGTATCGTTCATGTTGCACATGGTTTCTGAGAAGAAACCGAAAATAGTCCTCTATTCAGGCCATGACAAAACGTTACAGTACCTAACGTTTGCTCTCGGAATTTCTGATGGCATAACTCCACACTATGCATCCAGGCTAATTGTAGAATTATACAGAAAAAAGCAATTACCGAGAAAGGAAGCACCAATTGCGAGAGAGTATTATTTCAGAATTGTGTTCAACGGGAAAGACCTGACAAATCAAATCAATTTTTGCAAAACTGTCGTCACTCAATATGTTATTGACAAATCATCCCTGAAAAACAACTCGATTCCCAAGAAACAACCTGTACATCTATGTCCCATTGAGTCAGTAATCAGATTTCTACATGATGACTATTTCCATATTTTCAATGCTACAAACTTCAAAGATTCATGTGTGGTTCACGACTCTTAGTAACTAAGTGATATGTCTCCTCTGCATTTAAAGGTGCAAGTATGTTTGTTATATATTTTTTTTTAGTTCATATTTATTTTTGCAATGCATTTATATTTTTGTGATGTAAGAAATTGGATCTTTTTGTTTACTATTTACACTTTTGTTTCCATATGATATTGTAGTTATGTATGTATATGCGATGTAGAGTTTTCAAGAGAAAATCATTACTCCTGCATAATATTGGAATCTTAAGGATGATAGGTACAGTTTCATTCACAATAAACTAAGGCAGCTTTCAGACCAAAATGACATATGTCGCTTGAAAGCGAATCCTCAGTAATCAATGAAACCTTCTGAACTGAAGCAACACGACAAACTGCACGTTCTGCTTGAACTGGGCTGTTTTCTCAATGCTGTGTATCATGTCCCATCAGTTTGTTGTTTGCTCATGCTCAGTGAATGCTTGCGTATTGACTGAAGGGACCCATGTCACCTGTCACTTGTTGCTTCAGTCTGAAATCTCCCTAAGAGCAGAGCAGGAGGGACACAGCCTGGGAGCTTGATTTTTGCATGGCCACTTATGGATACCATAAACTTAAATAGTCCAGGAACATGTTACCCAGTACAACTGCACAGAGCACTTGTATAAAAAGAATTGGTTGTTATGAATAACACCAAAATATTCCTCTCATTGAAGAGATTCCCATGGGATATTGACCAGATATGCTTCTGGTATTAATTCTTGAAAGCTTGGAAACATATCTTGAACTGGCCTGGAGAGAAAGTCTTCATTATTTGTCACCAGAAGAGCTCATGAATTTTTTTCTCGTTAGCAGAATTTTGCAGTGAAGAGAGTGTTTTCATTCCCTATAAGAAATTTATAACGTGACAACAAATCATGTGAATAACAATTGTTAATACCATCTAGCTTTTTGCTTGGAGGGGCACAGAGTATGCTATAAGCATATACCATGCATCCATTTCCTTGCGAGGCCGAGAGATCGGGAGAAGTGTGGCAGGTGGCGCTGGCGGAGATGCCGACATTTTCGACCACTAACGTCCTGCTTAAGTTTACCCTCGAAAGCATTTCGCTTTGCTCGTAATCGTTTGGAGGTTTCGAATGTACAATATTGTATCAAGATTACGTTGCAGACTAAACCGTTAAAAGTCAATGGTTATTGTGACCATTGTTTGCAATCTGAAAGCTCCGAGCTTGAGTTGTTCTTTCCTTCGCGACTACAGGTGCCCTGGACAGAGCTGCGAATGGAGTGAGGAACAGACCTTGAACCAAGAGCGTGTTAATTTCGTACTGTGTGAAAGAGTGTGGTTTTTGGTTACTTGCTGTGCTACTTCTTTGTTTAATTGCAGTGTGTGTGTGTTGTGTGTAAGTGAGGTGACTGAAATGCCAGACGCAAAGTTCACGTTAGAACAAAGAATTTTTATGTATGACACTTACGTGAAAACAGACTCGTGTCGAGATGTGTGTAGGCAATTTGCACAGAAATTCCCTGGCATTTCACCTCCAGGTAGAGAGATGGTTAGATGTCTTGTCCTTAAATTACGAGAAACTGGATTGTTAAATTTTAGAACCCCTAAGCAAAAGCGATGGACTTTTGCGTGTGAATCAAAATTTTATCAAACGATGCCAGGAATGTGTGAATATAGGTGGCCATCACTTTGAACAACTCTTATAACACAGGTTAGTGCTCGTTTTGCAATATTAATATAAATATCTGCTTGGTAAAGATACAAGGTGTGGCTAGAAAAAAACCGGACTGTTGCTACAAAATCTTTTATTGGTAATTTTGTACAATACGAACATTATCCCCTTCAAAGTACTCCCCTGAACTAGCGATACACTGCTCCATACAAATCTTCCATTTCTGGAAGCAGTGCTGGAAATCATTTTTTGAAACCATGTTCATGACTTCCGTCACTTTTGTTTTCACAGGTTCTACGGTCGTAAATCTGTTTTCTTTTCAGTGCTCATATGACCTTTGGGAATAAAAAAAAACTGAACGCCGCACACCTTGGGAAATCACACAGTCGATAGGCAGGATATCACGTTATACACTCTTGCACGGCTTGACCTTGACACGCTTGCCGTTTGTCAACAGCAACATCAATCCGGTTTTTTTGTAGCCACACCTCGTATGTCCATAAAAATAAGCGGGACGTTACTGGTCGAAAATGTTGGCATCTCTGCTAGCACCGGTGGCCACCCACCATTGTGGGAAAATGGGGAGCTATGAATGTGTAGTGAACCCTTGGTTACGGAAACCTACAACAACGACGGGGTTTCATCGTGCTGACCACGAGTCACACCGTAACTGGTTCAATGATCTCCCACCTTGGGGGAGTGAGTGAGTAGGATCACGTGTGGGTGAGGCTGGCAGTTGGTAGGTAAGCTCGGGCCCTCAATGGGCTGTTGCGCCACGGGTTATAAGAAATTTATGAGAATCAGAATACATTTATTAATAATAAGTTTTCTGCCTAGCTTGACTTAAAGACCTGCTTACAACTGCAACTTGGTGAGAAATCCATAAACCTAGGACTTGCTGTTCTCTTTTTTATTTATACTTGCATGCATTTTGGCAGAATGGAAATAACCGTACCACATCTCCTTAAATCCAATCTATGCAGAAAAAACCGAACACAAAAACAATGAAATCAATCAACACTCTTACTTGAAGGCTTGGGTGTCACCATAGGAGGGAACAGGGGAGGTGCATCCCTCAACAACGCAAAGGCAACATGTTGTTGATAAGTATGGGTGATGTGGTTGTCACCATACCCCAGCCACCTTCACCCCTCAAGGGTTGCTCATGTAGAAAAAGATTATCCACCTTACTAATTGACCCTGGATCTCTACTGCATTTATAGGCACTGTAAAAATACATCAGGCTCAAATCAACATAAACTAATTTACATTACTATTTTACTACAAAGTAATAAAAATAATAGAAATTAAAATCTGCTCCCTGCTTATCATAAATCGATATATTTTGTTTATAAATGCACACAATGCTCTAAGATCATCCAAATATGAATATTGACAGGGAGTTAGTTACATAATATTACTTGAGGGCAGTTTGTTTTTAGTTGCATTAATTTTTCTACTGTCAGGGTGTCTACCAAAATAACAAATCCAAATTTTTTGACTTTTTCGTGACTGTTTCTTGACTCTTTTTTTTTCTTAACCTCTATTTATTCGACCCCTACGTACTAGGGATGATCGGGAAAAAATAATACAAAGCCTACACATTTCAGTAGGTATTTATTAGACAAATACAAGCGGACTCAAGTGAAAGGATACTTCACACACCACTTCTCAACATAGTCCCTCCCCGGTTCAGGCATTTATCCCAGCGCTACACGAGGCTCATGATGCTTGTCTCATAGAACTCGGGGTCCTGTTGTCAGACCCAACCCTTACGTCATGGCCTGGCAGATTTTGGGTGGCATGTACTCCATCATCCAGCATACTTTCCAGAACTTGCTCCAAGTGATTACCATCTCTTCGCTCCTTTGAAGAATCATCTCGCAGGATGCCGGTTTCACTCGGATGATGTTGTCAAGTCCGAAACAAGGGTTCAGCTTCGACAACAGGATCCCGAGTTCTATGAGACAGACATCATTGAACCTCATGTACTTCTGGGACACATGTCTGAACCGGGGAGCGACTACGTTGAGAAGTAATTAAGAAAATAAATATTTATTTCATGAAAACCCCCTACCGAAAAGGCAGTTAAGATGAAAACTGAAGCTGTATTTAACAAGAGAATTAGACTTGCTTTATGTATTAATGCACCCGGGACTGCATTTAGTAGACTAGTGAGGCTCTGGCATGTGGACTCTCAGCCAGTATAATCTTATGTGGGACTCATATTGTCGTCCCTATATGTTTGTGCTTATCCCTTCGTCCATCTTATCTTGCCAGCATTCATCCTCATCTTCATGATTAGCCAAAGGGGCAGAAAAGTGAAGTAAAATAAACTAAATTAATCAACGAGTCATTGCGACAGCAAAAAATTTTTGACCACCAGTATAATTCCTTGATCTTTTCTTGACTGCTATACACCCTGACTATTTTTGTTGCCAAAGCACTTAGCTCTACGAAAAAGCATCTTTATAGCAAACAACATCCTTTAAAATGGAGACACACTGACTTGAACTCACAAACATACAATAGACAATAAGACATTCTAATTTCTTCTAGTTGATGTTGTGAATCTCATATATGCAGAAAAAAATCTTAAATGTAATATATCATTGATTTTTCTTGTGAACTTGCATGTTAAGAAATATATATGTGTATGTATATAATTTTAAACAGATGACAATAGAATATGTACCTAATGTTAGCAGTGAACACATAATTTTGTCTCCTGAAATGCTCCCCACTTTTTACTGTTAAGAGTTGTGAAAATACTAATTGTTATTCTGAAGAGATATTTTTCTTTTTGTGTGTGTCTGTGTGCGTGCAAGATAGGGACAAAAAAATATGGGTTACTTATTTATATTAAGGATGTGACTATGATGATTTCCAATCTACAGATATTGGTAAAATTAGCATATTGGAACTGGTAAAAGTCCAATATTTAAACTAGTTGGTACCGCCACTGATTGTTTCAAATTCCCCACGCTATATTCTTATCGCATGAACATGAATAACTAATTGTTTCTGTACAAGTGAAAAACTTACAATGCAAAAATACGATTTTTTAAATTTTAATTTATTTTCATAGTTGAATTTTTTTCTGTTAAAAAAAACATACAGGGTGGCGCAAAAGTCAGTTTACCCAAAAAGCACATTCATAATAGTATTACGATCTACTTGTATTTTGTATGTATACCTGAATTTTGTGTTCGAACTTGAATTTGTGTATGGGTAAACTGACTTTAGTGCCACCCTGTATATTAGAATTGGTTAAATATCAACATTAGAAACAGTTTGCCAGGTACATCGGAATCATTTCCTGCCTCGTCACATCACTAATTTTTATTAATTTACAACTGATATATTAGCTGTGTGCATATATAATTTCATGTATTGCTTACTCCTGAATATAAAATTGCATTCTACTGTCAATCCACATTTAAAATCGACTGGACATGCAAAATGAGTTATCAATACTTATAGATATGTACATTCCTGTGTGTATTTGTATACAGATATTAGCTTCAATTATCATATTCATCAGGCATGTTCAATCACTTTTGAAACGAACGCTAACTCTGTGTTAAATGAAGATATTTACAAGATGAAAGCTACACACAAGTTTATAAACGAATATTTTTAATCAGTGTCATGGCACCATTTTTTGGAATCATGTTATAATTTATGCTGTATCATTGCTCTAATATATGGACACTTTGTACTAGCTAGTGCAGATGACATCATGTTTGTTCAGTAATGTTTTTTTACATTCTGGTGCACTCTCCTCAAACTCAGCACCCACCCTCTCTGCAGATGCCCAAACGAAAAAGACCGACTGCATTTACAAGTAGGACTGAACCGATGCCAATCCACTTACACAAATACTGATACCGATGCTTAAAAATTGCAACAATTAAAAGTTGTTTAAATTATTGATTAACCCGGAAGGATATGCACTCTCCGCTAGGATGCAACAATGTGCACTGGATAAAAAATACAAACAAAATTGCTCCTGAAGTTGTTTGAGTAATAGTTGTTTCAAAGCATGTAAATGATAAGAACTTCATTGATTAAACTAATTTTATTAGTTTAGAACATTTTTATTGTGTTACACAATTGATCAAGATGTGGGGGGAAAAAAGATGGTAAGACAAATGCTCTCTGCCACAACATAAGGATCTGTTAAATTAACAGGTAAAACAGCGCCAGCAAATCATCCGGCGAAGCCAGGCTGGCTCGGTAGCTCAGTGGTAGAGCAATGACACGGATTGCCAGAGACTCAGGTTCGAGTCTGCATTTTTTGCTGAAAATCTATATAAGGATCTGGTTAAATATTACCCAGAAGCAAAATTACTTCGTTACGTTTGAATCATAATTTTTTTAAAGCGTTTAAATAACAAAACCTTTAATTTTTAATCTAATTTTATTAATTTTGAACATTTTTATTGTGTTGCACATGGGATAAAAGTGAAAACAAAAATGTTGAAATACCTATCTGAAGCGTATGAGCACGTGTATGGATGGAATTTACCCCGGCACTGTTCCTATGGTGCTAGGAGTGGAACCAAAGTGTTACAGCTGATTAAGTTTCCGACGGTCGGAAAGGTTCACTGGAACTGAGGAGGATGGCTTCAGGCACTGATAAGAAATGATCAAAAAGTATTATTTCAAAATTGCCTGGGTAATGTTTACCCATACACAAATCCTTATGGGTTAATATTATAGGGCAAAAGGTATAACTGTACCAACTTTCTTCCAATCTGTGCTGAGTCACGTAAATGCTGTTATCGATACACTCGTGTTGTCTGCTTCACGACAAGCAAGAAAGAATGCTCTCGTGTTTTTCACACTGTGCTTTTCTATTTGTTTTTGAACATTCGCCACCATCTTCTTTTTCATAAAGCTTTTCTGTGCCAAAAACTTCCTAGAAGCACTAAAAATAGTCACACCACAACAAACATAGCTACAAAGAAACCTTCCACGTCACAGACTTGTCTTTCGAATCTGCAATCACTTTCACTCTAGCTCAATTAGGGGCAGAGCGTCCCTTTGAAATTTTTTGGGGGTTTATGAAATTTTCACATTTTTTATTTATTTATTTATTTATTTTTTTTTTTTTTTGCGAAAATTTAAAGTCACATCTCCGTTCCTAATTGAGCTAGGAGGATGGTTGATAGCTCGTTGGACTCGGAAGGAAGTCCTCTTTCCAATTCTACCATATAAAATGGGGTTTCCATTTAAAATTTCACAGTTGCCCCCACCCCAGGGGTGGGGGTGGAGAATCAAGTGTGATATCATAGAATAGCTTTCTTTCACTTATTAAACACGTATTTTTTCGTTTTCCGATTCAATGTGTATTTCTCACGATATGTGACCGTTCCGGGACTTTTGGACCACCCTGTATGTAAAATATCAATTCTGGCAGTTTCAGCCCACAATCGTCTATGTCGTGTTCATGCATCACTGCATTGCATTGGTAAGATAGACTAAACCAGTGGTATTCAACCTTTTTCCTCTCCGCGTACCCCTAAAGAAACTTTTCCACTCAAGCATGTACCTCCCCTTCCCCGAGTTATCCTTAATTCAGATTATACATAACTACATCTAAAATAAATTATGCAAATCATTACCTATTTAATAATACAGTTTTACTATAAAAAAGAGAATTATAAAATAAATAAAGGAAAATTACGTGTATAGCAAAAATATATTATGAACTTGAATATTTCTTACCTGTTAATGATATGGCTGAGTTTGTTTTCTGCACGCCAGCTCCTCTATTTGTGGAGAGGGATGGTTTCATACAGTTATTCGATAAAGTTTGATTACAAATAACGCAGAGGGGAAGAGGTGGATCACACGTATTCGATACAAATCCATATTTAATGTTACATTCATTGTAATACCTGTATTTCACATTTTTCGAGATTTTCGACTTGCTCGTAGATGGTTTAACACTATTTTCACTGATATCCGGTGGAGGAGGAACCGATTCTGCAGCACTTTTCACTGTCGGTGGTTCAACACTAACGCCACTTTCACTTGTCTCACTGATTTTACGTTTTCCTCTTATTATGAATTTATCCATGTTGCAACAGAAGCTAAAATCACCACACTAAGAATGAGAAATTGAACGTAACTATAAAGAGGGGGAGACTAGATAAAACTGCACCTTCACACAACAGTCAGGAAATAACACTGAACTTCCCTTTCTCTCCCCTCTTCCCTCCCTCTCTTTCTTTCTTTCTCGTCCGTAACGTACATTCACAAACACTCCCATTATTGTCAGCTTTTGAAACAAACAATTCAAATACCATTCGGAGCATGATTAGCAATGAGAGCAGCTGCAAGATTTCATTGTTGCAAACAGTAAACAAAAGCGATTCTTGGAAATAAGAGGATAATACAAGTTCTAAGCATAATAATAAATCAGAGTTAGAATCCTTTAGTCTGTTGGTCGGTGGGGGGAGTAACATGAAATCCTCAATCGATCCCTTTTTATATTTACTTTGAAGAAAATGTTGACAAAGAAATGTATATTTTCTTTGCTTCCCTTTATTACATTTTCTAGTTATCTCTGTCAGAAACAGTTTCATTATTTACAATTATTTTAAATTGTACGTACCCCCTAAAAAGTCTTCGCATACCCCCAGGGGTACGAGTACCCCAGGTTGAATACCACATTTTAAGATGGAAATAATGACTATGATATGACTTACGTGTACTACTGGCCTTTGAGCGTATACCACTTGTTTTGCTTGTTCAAGCGAAGAAGCTCTTGATTCCGTATGTTATCTAATGTCGCCCATGCAAACTATCTGGCAATTGAGCGAAATGTTCTCCCTGCAGCATTCTAATGTGGTCAGTTTTCATCAACACAGCCCCATAATGACATCTGGTCTTTGGGCAGGAAGCTGGTACAGTTATATCTTTTGCTTTATGGTGTGTAATTATATCCATGAATTTATTACAGTCCTGCTTTACAATATTCAAGGATTAAATAACCCATGCTGCAATAGTCCATGAGGATCAAGGCCTAAGTACAGACTGCCGGGCTCACTCCCACAATCCTCAGTAGAGGTGGGTGATCATCCAACCAGTTGCGGAGTGACATGTGGTCAGCACGATAAACCCCCAGTCATTGTTCTAGCTTTCCATGACCGGGTTATGCTAGTTATTTGTAGCTCCCCAATTTCCTCATGATGGTGGATTGCCAGTGGTCTCCGAAATATATTAACCCCCCGTAGACTCAAACCAAAACATATCCCCTAGCCTGAGCCCAAAGTCTGATGCTATATTAAAATGGGATGGGACAATATGAAATTTTGGCCGATACCGATAAAGTAACGATATAAAATTTACCGATACTGATAACCGATATTCTACCGATCCGATATAAGATTAGAAATGGTCCTCGAAGAAGCTGAAAGGTTCATTACCTCCTTAATAAATGTGTGTTTCAAGGTGACTGCAGTGCAAAAGAAATTGCATATTTAGATTTAATTAGTAGGGCATGGAGAATCCCTAAAAATAACAACAAAATGGCAGAATTTTGCACTAAATTATCAGATATTTATCGATATATCGGATCGGTAATTTTACCGATATGCCTATATCAGCTGATACCGATAGAGTACCAATTAATTGGTCCCATCCCTACTGTTATGTAATCACAAAATCCAGTTTTTCACACAATACCAGTGCAAAATAAATGTAACCTTCAAATTTTGTAGAATTTCCCACCGAAGACCAAAATGCCAGCAAAATATTAGCCAGTATCGGCAAATACGTTTTCTGCAGTGTGGCTGTGCTGTTTAAGGCACGGCTTTTGGGTTCAGGCTAGGGGATGTGCACAGGTTCTCCCGAGATTTCGGCCTGCGTATGCGACCAGTGGTCACTCACCATTGTGAGGAAATTGGGGAGTTTTGAATGACTAGCGTAACCTGGTCATGGAAACCTACAGCAATGACAGCGGGTTCGTTGTGCTGACCACACATCGCCCTGCAACTGGCTGAGGTTGGCAGTCAGTAGAAAGACACTGGCCCTCGCGGGCTGTTACACCATGGGCTATTATTATATCGGTAAAACAATCCCAGCCGATACTTTCTGGTATCAGACGATAACAATACCTCAGCATCGATATTGACTCAGCCCTATTAGTAAATTGGCAACTCTAGGTCACAAGTATGTACAAATTGGCAGCTAGCGAGACTTACAAGATTTTAAAAACTATTAATGTGCCAATTTAGTCCTAATCCTTATACACTTTATTTGGCAGGAAGTTACAATGAAAGAAGTGTGTTTATGTTACATAATAAAAATTATTGATGTACCTCCCTAATTTGCGATGTATGTTATAGGACAAGAATATAGATGCATAAATGAGTGGGGTGTGTCAGTTTGTAAGTGTATATTGTACCGTGTAGGTGTAAATGTTTTCAGAATGTTGAGAAAGATTAAGAAGACTGGCAGCTACAAGATCTATTCTGTAATTAATACCTGTGATGAACTAGTCAGTTTTATGACTCTAAGAAAAGAAAATGTGATCATATCCATGTATACTCATTTAAAAAATAAACATTGTGTGAAATTCTCAAATGTGGTCTTCTTTCTTTCATTCGATCCATTATGTGTATCATACAATATAATTAACCATGCATTAGGGATGGGACAGATCAATCTGTACTTGATCGATACAGGCTGATATAAGCATATCAGTGTATCAATAAAATTACCGATCCGATATGTCTATAAATATCTTACAATTTAGTGCAATATTGTGCCATGTATCCCTGGCATATATCAACATAACTTTTTTGAAAATGTAACTTGTTTCAAAAAATAATGCTGGTATTTCAAATTCTGAAAAATTACTTCTACAAGGCACGTACTGAAAGTTATGAGCCTTGTTCGATTACTCTCAGGCCTTGACCATTTCAGTTGAAACAACAAGTATAGCAGGTACAGCCATCTGTTGTCCACTGCATGAACCATATGTTGGTGCATACACACATTTGCTGTCAGTAGGAGAAAAATGGCTTCCACAGACAGTTCGTTTCGTCAACGTGCTGTCGTGGAATTTCTTGTTAGTGAAAACGTTGGAACTCCAGAAATTCATCAGCATTACAGAACTTCTATGGAGATGCCTGCATGGATTACAGTACAGTGAAAAGATGGGTGAAACATTTTAGAGATGGTAACAAAGACATTGCTGATAATCCTCGTAGTGGCAGACCCAAAACAGCTTCTACGTGCAACAATACAGACCGAATCCAAAGTGACAGCAGGATAACCGAACGAGAAATTACTCATCATCTGAACATTGGACTCAGTGCTATACAGGACATCACACAGACTTGGTTATCACAAGATTTGTTCAAGATGGGTGCCAAGGCTTCTGACAAATGACCATAAACAAACACATTCAACCATCTGCTCCTCATACGGCTGGGCACACAGTACAGAAAATTGAAAAAAATGAGCTTGGAGCTAATGTCCAACCCTCCCTACAACCCAGACCTAGCCCTATCCAACTTTCACTTGTTTGCTCCGTTGAAGAGCAGCAGTCAGGGTACCAATTGTGACAACGATGACGAGGTGAAGGATGAGCTTCAACGGTGGTTACGTCGTGCCGAAACAGACTTCTATATGAGTGGCATTTTTTAGTTGCCGCCATGGTGGCACAATTTTGTGTTGACCGTTCTGGATGTTATGTGGAAAAGTAACAATAAGGTCCAAATTATATATTACGATAGGTAGAATAAAAATAGTGGTTTCTGGCTTTGAGTAATAAGTTGTCTCATTACTTTCAGTACATACGTTGTATTTAAAATCTTTCTCCACCATTCAAGCTAATCTTCATATGAAGTCCATTATTGCTCTGATCTAGATATCTCAAATAGTGCACCATCAAAAGCCTTTTGCTTATTAAAAATATGTATAGCAAATGCAAATTACATAGATGTTTTTCTGAATGGATTAGCATTCTGAATTTTGAATATCAGCATTCATTAAAAGTTGTTGCAGAGACAGTACGTTGGAGGTGAGGTACACACACACACATAAGGTATTTCTTTCACTTCCATCCTAAAACTTACAAAAACAATATGTATTGTTATAATACAGAATATATATAAATTCACTTTATAACCACAATGATGTCATAAAAAAGATTTTATTTCAGTATGCACAGTATGGCTAATCGGGACTGGACCTACAGTTTAAAGTGGGATCCGGACTACCATGTGCCTCCACTGGGTATTGAACCCAGGACCCCTTGATTACAAGGCGATGATGCTACCACTGCGCCATCGGGGAGGTCCAATCACAAATATGAGGATGTGTGATGATATGGTCAAATTGATGAAGGGACGCTCACATAGAACACCCATTCCCAACCTCAATAGTTCCAATAATCTTGCATTATTTGATACTTGGCCACTGATATGTTTTTTTCATGACACACTGATACCACAAACATGTATTTTTTCAGAGCTACAAGTACAGTCAAATGAGGCAATGGGATATTAATCAAATCACAGAGGGAATAATATGTGATGTGGAAATTCCCAAAACTTTAAAGATATTCATCATGTAATCACAATGTTAATATCTATGAAACTACCATTCTGGCAATGATATATGTTAGATGCAAGATATAACAACATATGCATTCCAACACAACAATTTATTTCTACAAACATTAATATCTAAATATAATGCATGTATTAAAAAATACATTTTTAATATTTGGCAGTGCCAGCAAGAGCAGAAACTTGCTTTTACAATTCTACTTACACACAAATTCATGCTATAATTGCAGTCTTCGAAATAAAATATGGATTTTAATTTTTAACCTCTTGAGTTATTTTGTGTTACCTTAACTGCATTAAATTAAGTCCTTGGAGACAGTATCATTATAAGTGGTCAATTAGGCAGCTAATAGTGACATATATGAAATTAAGAAATAATATTTACTGATACAATACATTTACAATGGGCTGTGAAGGATGTCACAATTCTGTCTCTTTTTAAGGTTCCCATGTTCAAAATTGTAAAAAAATCATACCCACAATTTGTGTTTTAAAGCAGAAAGAAAACTTAGTTCAAAGAAATTCATCAGTTCAGGATGATGCAATGCCCCACAAGGTGGTGACAACAGAGGATCTGACCTACAATCCTGATTTTGCACTCCTTTCCAGTTTCGAAAAAAGGTGCTGGGGAAGGGGGGTGGCAACACCAGATGACAACTAATGGAGAAGTTTGCAAATAAGTGCTGGAGCATGGTGTTGATCACATCACCTGCAACATGGCCGAAATGGATAGAATCCCCTTATATGTGTCTCATGGCTTGGTCCAAAGTGCATGGGGGACTTTATATTTCTTTTTTTCTTTTGCAAATAAGAAATTTTTGACATCGAATTCTTTGTAAAGGATATGACAGGGTGTTCCCAGAATTATGAAAACCACTTCCCCTGACTTGCCCTGGCCAAATTCATTTAAAAATCCTTGATTTCACACAAATAAATTTGTTTCAGTTTCTTAATAAAGGGATCACAAAATTACATCGATTTAGAAAAGAAACCCAATTCAATAGGAATTTTATTAACTTGATGAGGGGTGATCAAATAGATGAATAAATTTGTTTATCATTATATTTAATCAGTTTGCCCAGAGTAAAACTTTGAACACAATTTCCACTCTCTTTTGGCCTAGACTCAGCTGGTGGACAATAATGTTTGGATTCAAACAAGTTGATATTTTGGAGGACTTCCTTCCCCAAAGCATTTTAATCATACTGATCAGAAGTTTTCTAAATTCTAATTCTTCTTTCAACAGCATTTTAGCACAGCCTAATATCAGTTTGTCTTGCCTGAGAGTAGATTTTAACTTAAGATATAAAGTTAGCTCAAAACAGTACCAGCTTAACTTGTTAGGCTTGCAGCATAAAATTATGGGCTTATGTATCCTAACTTAAATCAATTAGCAAGAAATAAATGGTTTCACTGGAGGGAAGAGGGAAGTTATTGACTGCCTGGAACACCAAATGCAATAGTGTTGGGCAGTGAGAATGCCACTCCTCAAAGCCAGGTTAAAACAGTATGTGTTCTTACATTTAATTTCCATGACTCTTTTCAAGATTGATTTTTCGTGGCTTTTATTTTGTCCTGACCAATTTGTCGTTTCCCTGACTTTCCAGTTTGGGGACACCTGTATGATAATTTTGCTATGTCAAAAGGGACCAGATTGAACAGTAATGTAATGCTCAAGACAGTGGGGTGCCCAGGATTTTCAAAAGGAGGGGGTTAAGTATGCATTTTTTAGTAGTCGGACCTCATTTTGCTATCTTTTCCTGCATTTGATGTTTTTTTTTTAATACTGGGCTAAAGGAGGGGGGTTATAACCCCCACCAACCTCCATCTTGGGCACGCCACTGGCTCAGGACATGTTTTACCATGTTATTTCCTTGAAGCTACTCAACAACATAAACTGATCTATGAAGATAGTTATAGAATATTTATCATCTCTTGAAAATATGAAATTTTCTGTAATTTTCCTAAATGAATACATTATCACAAACACATATATTAGTCTATACAGTGTACCCATATAAGTATTACTTAAATATTTAGTTAATAATGAACTAAGTGACAAATTGTGGGGAAAAAAAGATATAAATAAGATAAAATTTGTCTTTAATACATAACTTCTTGTACCATTTTTTTTCCATCAAAGCAAATTCAACAACTTTTACCTCACCAAACATCCACCTTTTATGTGTAAAATCAATATAACAAGATCTATTGTAACGTGTTTAAAGCATGACTATATAGAGTAGTCTATTAATATGCAAATGACTTGATCTTTCATGATTATCATACAGTGATGCTATAAAAAGTCTTGGTAACCTAACTTGGCAACATTTTGTAAAATCTGCTAAATAAAATGACTTATATTTGCTTTGTGCAAAATAACAATCTGGACTTTAGCTAAAATGTACATACAGGCAGTGAAAACGGACTTCGAACACCAGTAACACATAAGTACATAATATTTTGTAATAATATTTCTTCCGTGAGAATTTTATGAACATGTTAGTGCACACTGCACATAATTAACAGAAAAATGTCAATAAAATCACACACATATATTTTTATGAACACAATTCTTTAAAAAATAATATCCACCTTGCAAATAACACAGTGAAATACATCATATTTCCCACCTTGTGCAAAATAATTGTATTTAATTTAAATATGGATGCTTCAATACAAATGTAAATATGATTAAAACATGAAATACTCTCAGGGTGGTATATTTAGTTACAGCATCTCCTCTGTGATTAATTCAAAAAAATATGCAAGATGACATTGGGTAATTGGCGGCAAGTTAAGTAAACAATATGCCAGAAGTTTTGTTATAAATTTAGTAAATTATTGACATTAGGAATATTCCAAATATATGCTTGATATGTGATTATGAAACTACACAAACTAAATGTAATGAGGTGAAATGACGTTGATGTTGGTTTAGTGGGGCATTATTTGTATTCAACTGAAATCTCATATCACCACTTATCTGGTGAAGGTGCATAAGCCTCAAAAGTCTCAAACACAATTTCTCTTCGTTTGTTTTTAAGTCCACTTTATGCACAGAAAGGCTGATCGGGACTGGACCTATAGTTTCAAGTGGGATCTGAAACACTATGCACCTCCAACAGGTATCGGAACCTGGGACCCATTGCCAATGTATCATTATTGGCAAAGGGTGGATTTTATTCTTTGAGAGGCTAAAAGATTTAAGTACAACGATTTAATTAATTTCACCATACTCAACTGAATTATTTACAGGAAGTACCTTGTCATACATAGGGAAGATATTATTATATAGGGCAATGAGAGTGTAAATGATCTATCTCCAAATTGTAAATAAATAGAGACATTTTATCTGCAGTGTATTTAGGATGCAATTATTTCATCTCTGCTATCGTCTGATACCAATATAGATGTATTGAGAGTGATTTTGGTTCATCCACAAAGTTTGGAAGCAGCCATGAGAATGGAAACTCCAACTGCCAATTAAATCTCACGACATTTTTCCTCAACCAACCACAAGCACCATCTCAGTACGACATAAACCACTTGCATTCTAACCTCAGTCACTCGTGAGAGCTGCTTAGAGGTAGTAGTGGACTTCGGTTCTTACTTTTGTTTGTTAACAGACAAAAATTTTGAATAATGGTGGAATCAAAGTAGTCGATTGATTGAATTTATTTTACTTTGCTACCGAATGACAAATTTATAACAAAATTGTTTCATCTCCATTAAAGAACAATTACCCAATTTCATTTCTGAAATGCAGTGTTCTATCTAACTGGTACTCTCAAATCGAAGTTAGTGTTGCGTGCAATTGTTCTATCTGAAATTTCAATAATTAATTACAGCATAAATACCTAAACAAGCAACTACTTCTTTTTAGATAGACTTGAATACATTAGCCTCTGCAATGATACAATCTTTCAGCGCAATGGTGACAAAAAGTCCAATAGATATATCATGTAAATCTTTAAAGCACTCTCCTGAAAAAATTAAGAATTGGGCATAGAACATTTACATTCTCAGTGGAATATATATGTATAAAAAAACAAAAACTGCAGGGTGTGACAGCCCTTTGAGGGACAAGACATGTCTAAGGGTATGTTCAGCCCATCATGTTCTGTCGCCAGTTTTTGGCTTTCAAGACTGGAGTCTGCTGCTATTGTTTTCAATTGTCCCCACAGTGCTGAGTGAATACAAAATTTTTGGAACTCCCACAGGAAATCGAACTAAGGACAGCTTGCACCAAAAGTGAGAGTGCTAACCATTAGAATACATACAGGGTCTGGGGATATATCATAGCTTAGAATTTGTGTGAAAAGTTGTGGCTCAACTTTAACTCTCCATGATAATGCTGAGCTACCAAACCAAATAAATTTTCACTGTTACATTCACACCATATGTAAATAGTATCATGATAACATTAACAACCAAGCAAGCACGCATTGTGAATTAGAAAATAATGCAACAATGATTGAAAACTTCATCGTATTCTGCAAAAAAACAAAATTAACTAAAAATGCATGGTTTTCACATCATAATATGAGAATGTCATTTCCACATTATAAAAATCTAAAAAATAAAAGTTTGAGCAAATTAGTTATCTGTTTAGCACTCTGCAAATTATGCATTGAATGTACGACTCGTATTAACTGTCGCATAAAGTATTATATAAGCCATTGTTCAAATGTGAAATTTGTTAACTACTCAAGAAAAAAATTGTTAGTGTGATGCTAGTTTCAACACACCAAAAACATATCATCGTGAATGCTATTACTGTATTAATAGAGCTAAAACAAAAAAAAAAGAGTATACTATTCAGAAAACAAAAGCACAATTAATTATAATAAGTTACTGGAAAATTACATAAATTTTACCTTACTCTTAAAGCACAAAAGGCATATTCAAAAATATATAATTCAAATACCTTAACAAAGTCATAAATGTATACCTATAACACCTGCAAACAGCTCTTAAAAGCAAAACTAACTCAGGCACGTAAGCACCAGTTTGAATATCATGTACAATCTCGACTATGCTTTCATTACACCTCACCATTCTCCATAATTTTTTTTTAATATTTAATTTTTAAAACATAATTCATCCCTGAAAACATATTCTTTACAAATTTACACCCTGATTATTTCTTTTTCTACAAAAATAAACATCTACACTGAAGTCTTCGCATTTCCAAGCTTCATTACAGGAACTCATGGAAGACGACACAATCTTATCAAACACGCAAACTATGCTATGAATTTCTATTTGCACACTGTCAATCCACCTTATTGTCTTGCCTAATTCCTTGACCTAAGAAAATAAAATCCTTGCACTTTTTGCACTTCTACAAACCACCTCCTTTGCCGCTAGTGTCGCCGAGGATGGTTCTTTTGTAAAATGTGTTCATCTGTTCAAGGAAAATAAATGTGAGAACAGTATGTGGTCCCAGTCTGGCGTAGTAGGGCGTGAATCCTTTCCAGAGAGCAAAGAAACCTTCATTTCGTATTACTTTCACTAGAACATCTGCAGCACCTTTGAATTCCGGTTTCCCGTCTACTGTTTTCATGTTTTGGATCCTTTGAAAAAAGACAGAGAAAGTTAATTATCATTGCTTCGAGACATGCATATTTATTTCATTTTTGACAAACAGTGTAGCCAGGGCCTACCTACCGACTGCCAGCCTCATTCCCACCTGCCGAGGTGGGAGATCGTCCAACCAGTTACAGGGTAATGTGTGGTCAGCACGAAGAACCCCCAGTCACTGTTCTAAGTTTCCATGCCCGGGTTACCCTACTCATTCGTAGATCCCCCATTTCATCACGATGGTGGGTGGCAAACGGTCCCATAAACTGACCGAAATCTAAGGAGAAAAGTTGTTACTCTTCCCCCAGGAGACTCGAACCTGTGCATGTCCCATAGCTGTAGCCCAAAGCATGTGCTGTTGCCGTCGATGATTAATAATGTGTGTACTGTTATTAAGTGAAGAATATTTTTCTTTTAGGATTTGCGAAGGTGAAGCTGTCTATGGGCTGATTCAGGCCCGTACCCAGTATTTTTTTGAGGGAGGTGCCAGGTATGTATTTAGAAATATATTGAGGGGGGTCCGAACAAAGTGTATCATAAATAATAATAATAGTTTGAAAATAATAATATGATAATAATAATTTATATGTCTATTCATAATGGTGAAATTAAATAATACTTTATTGTTATTATTACATGAATATGTAAAAAGAAGGTATAAAGAATAGAGATATAGCAGTATGTATTCATTATCTAACTTACATGTAGTTAAGACCGCCAAAATCGAAAATGTGGAACAAAGAGAAGATCCGAAATTCTGTGGGGTTGATTGAATTAGAATATTTTATATCACTTTTCTGCAAAGTCTAATCGCAACATAAGGATGAGTGACAATATGATGAAATTGATATAATAATAATAATTGCTAATACATGTAATTTAATTTATTTAGATAACCAGAAAAGAAACATTTTCGCATGACGGCTGCTACGAAAAAGTCAGGAGAGGGATTAAAATGTCCCAACTAAATCGTGTGGTAGCCTTGCATCAATGGTTAAAAAACTAAAACTACTCAATATTGCAGACTGAAGAATTATGGAGGCTTCGTCTGAGAAAGACCCTGATACAGGGTCGAAACGTTACATGTTAAGTGTTTTTTATCTTAATAAACTGACTTGGTCAGCAACTTAGTGTTTTTAATATGGAAACAAGGCTTAATTATATTACAAGTGAAAGTGGAACAGCATACCAATTTGAAGTCTCTTATGAAACTCGGAAAATCCGCCACAGAAACTTATGGTTTGTTGAAGGAAGTATACAGAGATAAGTGTTTATCACGCACGCAAGTGTTTGAGTGGTTTCAAAGGTTTAAATAGGGACGAGAAGTGATCGCAGACGACTCGCATCCTGGACAGCCTTAGCCGTCAAAAACTGAATCAAACATTGCAAATGTCAGTGAATTGATTCGAAAAGATCGTCGCTTGAGTATTCCAGCTATTGTAAAACAACCAACATTATTACATCATGGTGCTAACAACCCTTCGTAAGCGACTAAGACGACGACAATCTGATTTGTGGAAAAGCAAGTCATGGATTCTTCATCAGAACAATGCTCCTGTCCACACGGCATTGTCAGTCAAGTCTTTTTTGGCCAAGCATGGGATTGCAGTGTTAGAACATCCACCCTATTCGCCGGATATCACTTTGTGCAACTTTTTTTATTCCCAAACGTCAAATCAGCACTGAAAGGAACCAGATTTACGTCCGTAGAATCTGTGAAAACAAAAGCAACGGAGGTCATGAACATGGTTTCAGAAAATGATTTCCAGCAATGGAAGATTCATATGGAGCGGTGTGGCAATAGTCCATTATCCTTTGAAGAGGATAATGTTCGTATTGTACAAAATAACCAATAAAAGATTTTGTAGCAATAGTCCGGTTTCTTTCTAGCCACACCTCGTATTATTGTTTAAAACCTAAGTGGTATAAAGGAAGTACTATATAAAGATTGTTGTGGATAGTTTAACAAGGCACCAATAAGAAATAGGTAATTCATGTTTGGGGAATAAAAGATGCAGTTGATAATAATTAGACCTAAGTGAGTTACTAATTTTATTCGTGAAACTTACTTGTCGAGGTTCTATTAATTTCGGTGCCCTCTGCCACCATTCACTTGGGAAGCCAGTCCAGCAGTGAAGCAATGAGTTCCCACGTGAATGGTGCACAGGCCACCAAAATTAATAGAACCTCTACAAGTTAGTTTCGCGATACAAATTAGTAACTCGCTTACGTGTAAATATAGAAATAGGTAAATTATTATATAGCTAATAAGTCAGGATGTTTTTACTCAATCTATAATCTATTAGATCCACAGCAAAATAGCTCATTACTTGTTACAACTATACTTTATCTTCTTAGTGACCAAACTTGTGATAACTCCATGTTTCAACACAATTTCACATGCTTGTTTGTCAAGTGTTACATAAAGAATAAAATTTAAGTTCTAATTTACTTTTGTCTGCATGCATCAAAATAGTTCTTATGCCTGCGTTGTTTGTGCACGGTCTCTAGTTCTGGGTGTGTGTGGTTTTAACATTGCCATTTATTAATGATTGTTTTGTCAACACCCTCCCTCTGTCTAGACGAGTTTTTGACCTTTCTCCTTTAGCAAACGATTTTGCTTTCAGTGTTAGTCACATCTTCGAGCCACTACGGAGGGTCATTGAAGCCGTCTGGTCTCCAAGTCCATGCAGGACTAACAACGTACCTACTTTTTACTGAAATCCAGTCAGACGTTTCATGCCTGACTAACAGAGAGTGCCTTTTTTGTTAATTTGCCTGTTTATGATTCCTCTTTAAAACTGTGATACTTGTGCAATAACTGAACAGTTGGCATAATAAGATGGAAAAGAGAGTTATTCCTGGAAATTCCAAGGTAAAGTGACTCAATTGATGAACAGTTCGATTCAGATGACCACCGAGACCCATCTACATAACATTTGTAAGTGTGCTGTGAAAAATGAAAAAGATTTTCAATCACCAGTTGTTTTATTTGCAAAACAAACTAATTTTTACAACTGCCTCCATGATGTTTCAGACACAACACATTGTAATCAAAGGGCCTCGGGTTCAGTACCCATGAAGGCACATAATGGCTCTACTCCCTTTAAACTGTCATTCTCAATCACAACGTATATGGGTATATAAACATATTTCACTTCGTTTATTTAATCTGGTCAAGTGTGTACCTCACTGCAGTCCCTTTTGGGGGACATCTGCTTAGCGAGTGGAGTATCTGAGGGTTATGTTACGTGGTGGAAATGAGGGGCACACAAGGGAAGATGGAACTTACCCTGTTCGGGCATGCAGTGTCTCAAACCCCTCTCTCTCTCTCTCTCAAAACCTCCAACTCTACTCTCTCTCAAAGCCATTTGACCCCTTTTCCATCACTGCCGGCCCTTGTTTTCCTGTAGTACTTTGCAATTGCATTGCGCTCATCCCTGCAGTGACCGGACATTTACCTGAGAAACTACTTTCTCATCATCTTTGAGTTGCGAGACTCATACCTGCACCGATAGACATTCCACGCATTACGTAAAAAATAATAAATAATAGTTTATTTTCCAAGTGTTATGTACAATCAAAAATTTCCAAAAATGTTGCCCTTTCCGTTACGAATGCTTGGTTTCTTCAGAAACTGTTACAGCCTTGAAAATGATAAAACACATATAAAAGTATGGAAGTTCATTACAAAGTAAACTAGAAAAGTCCTCATTTTTGTTTTGAAAAAAAAAATGCATACCTTGTTTTTGCAATGTCCACTGGCATTGAAGCAGCTGTTGTTACAAGTCCAGAAATCATGCTACTGCAGAAGTGTAAGAAGATATTATCTCGGAAATACCCTATAAAAATGAGAACATCACATTAATTGCGACTTTGTGCCCACCCTGTAGATACACACACATGTCAAAATTACATAAGACAGTGATGTCAAAAGGATTTGCTAACACTGGTATAGTTTAGTGGTGTCAACACACACAGCATATAAAAATATAAGGGTTGCCCAAATAAAAGTGAGACTTCTTTTTTTTCTGTAATGATTTATTGGTTGAAATATATGAACATACAGGAAGTAAAAGTGATCCATGGGTAACATATCCTCTACACATAGTCACTTTGTCTGTTCAAGCAAGTATGGATACCCTGAGCGAAAAACGTCTGTGGTTGACTGCAGAACCAATCTTCAATGGCGTCAAGGACCTCAGCATCGTTGGCAAATTGGCAGCCCTTCAGATGTTTTTTAGTGACCCGAACATGTGGTAGTCGCAGGGCAAGAGGTCGGGGCTGTAGGGAAGATGGTCGAGGACTTCCCAGCGGAAACGCCACAGAAGATCACAGCACACCTGTGCAATTGAATAACTCCTCACTGGGCCTGTTTGGACGAATCCGTGTTGTGAAAGTGCTTCTGCACACGTAAACAACACACTGCACCATCAGACCATACCAGGTATGCATATGATGTATGCTTTCTTACATACAACGCCACCTACCAGAGCAAACTAAAAGCTCTGCGTAGTTAAGCTACGACAAAAGTCTTTAGTTTCATTTGGGCAACCCTTATACATTCTTCAGTGAACACCATGACATAAAATACTTTGCAATTATATATGTTCTTGTCGCACTATTAATTTGGTGATTTTATTATAATAGATGTATGCATTGAAATTGAAGAAGACAGAATAGCTTTTTTCATAACAGCTCTAATGCAGTGTTTAGTTATGGTTGTATTAAATTTGTAACAGGATTGTTATATATGAGCCACAGTGGTCTAGTCAGTAGGGCATCTTACTGCCACGTGGGAGACCCAGGTTCCATGATTCCAGAGGAGGGTGATCCAAGGTCAGAATTTTTTTGGCCTTGTCCCTGCATCAAGTGGCTCTGACTCACTCAGCCTCAATTAAATGGGTACTTGAAGAGTAAAGGCAACAGGAGAATGGTGCTGAATATGGCCAGATTCAATAGAATGCATGGGGGACAACACCCACATCCCCATATATATGCCTCATGGCATGGTACAATGTGCACGGGGAACTTTACCTACCCTACCTTCTTATTGTTAAATAAGTTTCATTATTTTTAAATTACTATCATTATATTATTATTGTCAATATCAACAATTAAACATTCACATTTGTACACTCCATCTCGACAGTTAGAGGGAGTTGGCCATCACTAATTTGTCATTAAATTTAAAAAAAAAACATGCATTTTCAGATCTTTGACACTGACCTGATCCTAGAAGAAATTGTTTGGCTTGAGAGTACGATGCCAGTTGAGCAGCGTTAACGACCATTGCTCTACCCATGGTTGGAATAGCTCCTCTCCACAGTGTAAATAGGCCTTCCTCCTTTACTATCCTGAGGAGTGCATCTGCCACATTTTTATAGTTCCGCCGCTCTGCTGCAGGTAATCTACCATCCGCAGTCATTCGTATTAAGGCAACCTAAGAAAGAAATAAGGCACTTACGAGTTCCCTTTGTATTTAGTCACTCTACAAGACACATGTTTTTCAACTGTCACCAGTCACCTTCCGTGTGAGGATGGTTCTAGGCTCGGATACTCAGAGAAATACTGAAGTTTAGTTTAGTTTAGTTTAGTTTAGTTTAGTTTAGTTTAGTGTGTGTGTGTGTGTGTGTGTGTGTGTGTGTGTGTGTGTGTGTGTGTGTGTGTGTGTGTGTGTGTGTGTGTGTGTGTGTGTGTGCGTGCGTGCGTGCGCGTGCGTGCGTGCGTGCGTGCGTGCGTGCGTGCGTGCGTGCGTGCGTGCGTGCGTGCGTGCGTGCGTGCGTGCGTGCGTGCGTGCGTGCGTGCGTGCGTGCGTGCGTGCGTGCGTGCGTGCGTGCGTGCGTGCGTGCGTGCGTGCGTGCGTGCGTGCGTGCGTGCGTGCGTGCGTGCGTGCGTGCGTGCGTGCGTGCGTGCGTGCGTGCGTGCGTGCGTGCGTGCGTGCGTGCGTGCGTGCGTGCGTGCGTGCGTGCGTGCGTGCGTGCGTGCGTGCGTGCGTGCGTGCGTGCGTGCGTGCGTGCGTGCGTGCGTGCGTGCGTGCGTGCGTGCGTGCGTGCGTGCGTGCGTGCGTGCGTGCGTGCGTGCGTGCGTGCGTGGGTGTGTGTGTGTGGTCTTCCTAGTAGTCTCTTATCATCAACAAGCATCCTGTAAACTCCTCTTTCCTCTCCCATTCGTGCCACATGGCCTGCCCACCTAAGTCTTATTGATTTTATCATTCTAATAACGTCTGGAGATGAATACAAATTATGCAGTTCTAAATTATGTAACCTTCTCCACTCACCTGTCTCCTCATCCCTTTTAAATCCAAATATTTTTCTAAGGATTTTATTTTCAAATACTCTCAATTTATGTTCTTCTTTTAATGTAAGGTCACCAGGTTTCACATCCATATAATACTACAGGCAAAATTGCTGTTTTCTATATTTTAACATTTAGTGTCTTAGATATTATATGAGAAGATAAAAGTTTATTAAAAGGAAAGTAACATGTATTTCCTGAATTAAGTCTTTTTTTTATTTTCTCTTTAGAATCATTTTTATTTTGTTAGTATTATTCCTAAGTACTTGAATTTGGAAACTAATTCAAACGAGTTCTTATCAATAATTAAATTTTGCTTATTACCTAACACTTGTAACAATGCAAGCAATAACAATTGTTGAGCCTTACCTCAGCAGGAGTGCCAACAAAAGCACCTGTGACCCCTGCAGCCATACCAAGTAGAGCTTTAACCAAAAAGCCAGGAGGTTGACCATCTTTTCTGGAAAGAATAATTTGGAATTAATAATATATACTCAGACTCAATACTGCATCCCCGATAGAATAGTGGTAAGTAACACTGTGGCCTTGTAATCAAGAGGTTCGATACCCAGTGGAGGCACATAGTGGCTCAGATCCCACTTTAAACTGTAGGTCCAGTCTCGATTAGCCTTTCTGTTTATGAAGTGGACTTGAAAACAATCTCAAACTCTGAATGGTTAGCATGTCATACACAGAAATGACATTTATAATTCATCTGACTTTTAGATCAACATAATAGACAGTATTAGTGTTCTCATATATTTTAAACATACACTATATGTCCATTTTTAGACTCAACAGCATGCCCAGGAAAAAAACTTGGGGAGAGAGTTGAAAATGAGAAGGGTTCTATCACAATTAATGCACACACACAAAACAAGATGTTGCTATGCACAGACATGCTAATCAGGACTGGACTAAAGATTCATGCGGGATCCAAACAACTATGTGGCTCCACGGAACTCCTTGATTACAATGCGATGATGACTACACCATAGGGGAGGCCCACTTAGGCATAAGACAGCAAAAGTATTTTCACAATTTAATTTAACTGTATATTATTATTCTGTTCACTTATAACCAGGGCCCGGATTTTGATGACATTTCTTTTAACTGGTGCAACGTAGACATTGCTAACTAGTACAGAAATCCTGAACAGCCTCCTCAGGTTGAAGAAATGTATTATTTGGGTCATTTTTTTACAATTTTTTTAAAATTTTGCATAATTTTTGGGTCATTTTTTTCAAATTTTGCATCAATTGTAGATCATTTTTTAAAATTTTGCATCATTTTTAGGTCATTTATTTTAAAAATTTTGTGTCATTGCATGCTGAAACATAAGAAGTTCAACAATTTCTGTTTTGTCTGAATGTTATGTTGCGGTACTTACTCTGTGTTAAACTACCAGTGCAACAAAGCCTGTCTGAAAATCGTAAAATTCAACATTGTTGAGTTTCTTAGTCACAGTCTGTACAACACACAAAGTTCAAGAAGCAACTGAGTCTTTCCATGCCAAATCAACACAGATATGTGCAATTTTTAACCTGACCATCTCCGATTTTAATGAAATTTGGGGAGTTGAAACTATGCATGGAACTTAGTAACTATGAAAATTTTTAGTCTCGTGCGTCTTGTAATTGTTAAATTATTCAAGGTCAAAGTTTGCATAAATTGCCTTTTTTGAGCCCGCTTAGCTATACTAAATGTGCTGTAACTCCGCCCCTATTTTGCTTAGGAAGCTCAAATAAAGCTTATTGTACAGGGAATTGAACAAGCTTTCCAGTGATATATAACAAGCCTACCTTTGGATAAAAATATAATTTTGTCACGTGACCTTGACTTTTGACCTTGAATATCTCAAAACATGTCATCACCAAAAATCGTAAAAAAATATATATTTGGTCCCTCATTCCATACTCTAAAACATATCAAAAAATCATTCTGGGACTGCAATGGGATCAGAAGATACAAAATAATATGTGTAACTATGTGACTGATAAAAGCCCCATTACATGAACTATGAAGAGTCAAATGTCCCTTAACACCCCGTACAAAATGTGAAGGAGTTATCCTGGGTATAATTGGTCATAAAAGAAATAGGTTAGGCACAGGGAGATACCTAGCCATGTGTGTCAAGCGCAGATCCGGCATATTATTGATCGCCATTTTGAATTCAGCGCAAAAATTTCAAAGGAAAGGGGGTTATGTGATATATCAAATCAGGCTAGAATTTCACGAGAAATGAAGTGACGAAGGATTTTCCAACATATATTTAACCAGCAAAAATTTATTACTGCATGCTTGTAACCATTTTCTCCTTTTCGAGGTGTTAAAAACAAAGTAATAAGAACGCTCCTAACGTGTTAGGAACTCATCGAGATCACGCTGACATCTTGGGAGAGAAAGAAGTATACGCACCATTGCATATGATTTTAATCAGCTACATTCACCAAACAGTTGAATAGTGAAGAATATTGGGAAAAGTATCTCAAACAATTACGTGACACTTCCTTTGGAATGAAAAATTCTTCAGGTGAAGTTAATAAAAATAATATGCAATACCTGTGATTTGCTCAGTCGAATGGTTGTTGCTGGTAAGCTAATTATGTGGTATAATATATGGCGAACGGAAATGGTTGGTCCATATTCAACAACGGAACCTTAAATGGTGAGGGCTTCTTGGATTTGTTAAGTGAACAGGTTTTTTCACCCTTGCTTACGGGATATGGCACTTTTCGAGAGTTTTGAAACAGGACAGAGTGTGACCACACTATGTAGACATTTTCACAATTTCTTCATGGTAATTTTCTAGGTAGATTGATGGGCACACGGGGATCTATTAAAAGGCCTGCACATTCCCCAGATCTAACATCTTAGGAGGACTTTTACCTTCAGAAACATTTGAAGAGAATGGTGCATGCACTAAAAGTCCCTGATATTGACCATCTGAGAGAAGGCATAGTTGCTGCTTGTGATGTTGTTGCACATGCTACATTACCAAATGTTCTATGCGAGTGTGAGAGACGTCAACGAGTGTGCTCACAGGAACATTGGCAACATTATAATGTGCATATATCGTAAGTGAAAGATATGTGTATAACTTTTTGCTGGTTAAATATATGTTGGAAAATCCTTCGTCACTTCATTTCTCGTGAAATTCTAGCCTCATTTGATATATCACATCACCCCCTTTCCTTTGAAATGTTTGCGCTGAATTCAATATGGCGGTCAACAATATGCCGGACCTGCGCTTGACACCAGGGAGTCGTAACGTACCCAATTTGCGTTACACGGTACGTTCCATTTTGTAGGAGGAAGAGTATGGTTCAACTGCTGGTACCCATGTAACGTAACGAAATGCAATATCTTATAGAGTGACGTTACAAGGAACGTAACAAAATGTATTATGGTAGATATTAACGTTATAAAGGAACGGAACGAAATGAGCACATTGGAACATAACGTAATATGCAATATGGTATATACTACCGTTACAAGGATACAAGGAACGTAGTAACGAAATGCATTGTGGTATATACTAGCGTTACAAAAAAACGTAACGAAATGCAACATGGTAGTAAATAACGGTACATAGGAACGTAATGAATGCAATCCTCCGTAACGGAACGAAGTGAAAGGCAATATGGTTAATTAACGTTACATAGGAATGTAACAAAATGTAAACCACTGTAGCGGAACGGAACAAAATGCAGTTGGGTACATACCATCTGCATAAGGAACGTAAATAAATTCAGTATGTTAGATGTTAACGTTACTAACGGTGGAAGCGGCCCCGGCGCCTACCCAGCGTCGAATAACATGGGTACCTGGGGGAAACCCTGGGGGGTAAAGGCGGTCAGGGGCGTGATGCTGATCACATCACCCCCACTCACGACCGGATCAAGAAAGTGTGGGGCGTTACCCCCACACCCCCTATACGCCTTCATGGCGTGGTGCTATGCACAGGGGAACACTTTACCTTTTTTTAGATGTTAACGTTACAAGGAAAGAACAATTCACAAATGTTAGGTAGTAACGTTATAGGCGCGTGACGAATATAATCTATTTAACATCAAGGAAGAAAAAGGAATAGCCCAAGTCTCTTACCTTTCAGTATATCGTATGGGATTAATGTGTAATAGCCGTTAAAAATATGGTTGTTTGTAAAAAAATGAATTTCAACCAGGGTTGATAAAGGGTCAGGAATTTTAAATCAATTCAATTCCGGTTCAGCAGGGAATATTAGCAAGCATAAATGGATCTGGACCGTAAAGAGCCTTTTTATGTTTAAAATATTTCAATTCGTTCCAGGAACCTTTTCTCCGGATCAATTGAAATACGGCACAGGGACCTTCTTTCCGGATCAATTTAAAGACTGTCTAAGTTCCATATTGAAATGAAAGAATACGCAACTTGGACCGAATTAAAACTGTGCGATAAAGAAGGTTCCGGTGTTGTTGCGGAACCCAATAGAACCCATTAGAATTTATGGGTTCGTGGACGTTTAACAATCCTGATTTGAAAATTACATTTTTGGCTCGAAATTGAATACAGCTTCCAACTAGTGTAGAAATGAGTAGTCATAGACGTGCGCACGGGGTGCAAAGGGGGGGGGGGGCACATGCCCCACCCCCTAATCATTGACGTCTGCCGATATTTTCGACGCAGGGACAAGCAAGGTATTTTTCCATGGGGCATATTAACCAGATAATAGTGTTGCCCCCTCAAGAAACACCACTTGAATTCGAAATTATCGCATTCCTGCATTCCCATTATAATAATTAATGTACATTACTATGACTGGGATCAAATTATACGCGTGAAATATATACTTTTAGCTGACATTCGTTTTCTAAAGGGGAGATGTGGCCATCCTCGCCCCCTTTCAGATTTCCATGCTCCTATATTATTATACTTTAATCCAGAAATTTAGGGTTGAGGAATCTTATCACCGGTTATTAAACGATATTATGCTCTTGAAGAAAATTAAGTATTTTCAAGCAGATGAAAGTTCACAAAGCAACAACGGCGGAAGAAGGTGCAGTGGCGCAACCACAGGGTGCAGGGGAGATTAGCTCTCAAACTTGTACGGAAATCAATTCTAGGGGGTTAGGGGGCAAACATTGAACTATAGAAAGAAAGGTTACAGAATCTAAGAGTAGCAAGACAAAAGGGTACTGAAGATGGATTTAGTTTTCACGTCTGTCGTGCACTATTTCTTCCAGACGGTCAAGAGCACCTGCAAGGAGGCACAGAGGAGCAATTGCCCCCTCTTGATTTCTATCTTTATACAAATATAAATAAAGTTATATAAACTTGGACAGTTGCTGCTGCTTACGGTGTACGTTTTGCCCGTGTAAGGTAATATATAGATGTATTATTAATTTTTGAAACCCCACCGTTCATTTATAAACACACTGTATATGAGTCATTGTGAATTCGAGTCAATTAAAACATTTTGCGTTGTTGGGAGATTATCTATTAGGATAAAATTTGGACATAATGAATCTAAGTAGAGAAAAATCCAACTTGTATATCAAAATTGCCATGTCCAACTGATCTCCGAAAGTAGTGTTTAGCACGTCACATTTCAAGTATATTGTAATAATCTTCAATTAGGCCAAACGTTAACGAACAAAACAACATTTATTTAACTTATAACTTCATGTTATATAAACTACATGAAATACATTTAACAAAGACAAAAGACAAAATACAATCTCTCTCCAATTCGACTTGTTCACAGTATCTCTTCTAAAATTTTTATCTTTTTCTTAACTTCCATCATATATGATTGATTGATTTGAGTCCACTTTATGCACAGTTAGGCTAATCAGGACTGGACCTACAGTTTAAAGTGAAATCCCAATCACTTGTGCCTCCACCGGGTATCTAACCCGGGACCCCTTCATTACAAGGCGATGACGCTACCACTGCGCCATCGGGGAGGCCATTTCAAGTATAGTCCATGATTGTATCTAGTAGTATATGAACGAGATGTGTCCCTCCATTCAAACAATACGTGGCTTGTCCCTATAAGTGTGTCACTTATAAATTAAGTTTCCGAAAGCAGGTATTATGCATGAACAGAACAAAATATACTCGTGAGAAATTACAAAAATTATAAGTAAGTTCGTGGCGGGAGTTATTGACGGTTTTCCCCACAACCTATCCGCTTTAGGTTCCGGGTTCGAGTCCTGGTCTGTAAATATCTTTTTTAGGTGTCTCTTCATTAATTTAATCTAATTATCATCCATCTTCATAGTTTCGATTAATTATAAAAGTCACATAAAAGCGAAGCAAAATAAGAACAAATAAAAATAATTGCAAAATGATTACAATGTCAGAAGTACATTTGAAAAATAAAATGCGGACAGGAGATTCATTTTCAAACAGGTATTTGGGTAGAATTGTGTAGACAGACAGCATGCTCCCGAAAGTTGCCAATCCACGTGTAGCATGACCTTCGATACTGGGGTTGTGCTTTTTCAGGAAAGTTTGCTCGACGCTCCTCAAGCGTCTTATCAAGAATGCCTCGGTGTTTGCAGCATTACTAACTTATTTTCCGTCGGGAAAATCTTTTTTCTCCTATTTAATCTGCGGTTGACTCTACAATACAGCATATTAATCAAGATACAACAACTGAATTACGGCGAAGTAGGTTAGAAACCCTGCGTGCTCAAGAGCAGCTTCGATAAGGCACCTGAATTGTTTCGAGCTGAAGCAGGAAATGGGCGATGTTTATTCCCCAAGGCCATTCTGTAAAACTAATGCCACAAGAAGTTTTCTGTGTGGATTTGTGAGCATGAAATTGTAGGTTAATGATAGTACTACAAGACGTCAAGTGGATTTATTTTTCTGTTTCGTTATTTTATATAGCTTTCCTACCTATATAGTTTGAATAACTAATTAATCATGTCATAAGCAGACAAACACGAAGAAGCCGATCCCGTGGCAAATTGGTTAGCGTAATAAACTGCGAAGTCTAATGTCGGATTAGATTGATTGATTTAGTTTATTTTACTTCGCGTTTTGTGCCTCTAGGCTAATTTGCGAAGATGGGGATGAGTGATGAAATGATGAAATTGATGAATGGGCATTCACAAACAACCAAGCCCGACCGGGATTCGAACCCGGGAGATGTCGGATTAGAGCCTGGACTAGAAAATATGGATGGGTTGGGTCATTGTCTTTATACCACTTCCATCACCTATCACATCCTTTATCATCGCGATTAACCGAAAGTGGTAGACGCGAAATAAAAATAGAACCTTTGCATGGAAGTCCGAAAGAGAGGCAAGGGGGGGGGGGGGGGTGCACGACCCACCTGGAAAATGAAAGTCAACCAAAAATTATATATATATCTCACACAATTCCATTTCAGCTGCAATAATATATGTTAATTATTGCATGAACATAACTAGCTAACTAACTAACTCTCTAGCCTTCTTAAACCCGAAGGTTCATGGCTGCAGAACACAGGCCTTCCATCTGTCCCTATCCTGAGCAAGATCTATATACTCTTTTCCATCCCTACCGATTTCCTTTAGGTCTATCTCAACGTTGTCCCTCCATCTTCGTCTTAACCTTCCTAAAGGTCTCTTACCATCAGGTTTCCCAACAAGAATCCTATAAACTCCTCTTTCCTCTCCCATCCGTGCCACATGGCCTGCCCACCTAAGTCTTCTTGATTTATTTATTCTAATTATCTCCTCATCCCTTTTAGGTCCAAATATTTTCCTAAGGATCTTATTTTCAAATAAGATGAATATGATAACTTCAAATTAAAGCAATGTTTTTTGAGGAGACAACACTGTTATGCACCTTGTTTGCCTCCCTCCCCCCGGAAAAACTACCTTGCTTGCCCCTCTTTGGAAAAAATCCTGCAGACGTCCATGAACCTTTAGTATCGACTTCGGACTATAAAGCATTGATTCTTCAATGTATAGAGCGGCAATATACCGCGACAGCCTCTTACAGAGTATTTGCCAGGAAATATCAACACGAGAACAGGGATAGGAATTCCTCTTATTTTAGATTTTCTCAAACTAATTTCAAGTATCTGGTGAAAATTCTTTCTATTTAGTATGCAAATAAAGGTTTTAAATTTGAATGGGAGTATTAATTTTCTGGGTTTTTCCAGAGACGATATGAAGCACTGCGGATACGAAGGGCGAACTCAACAAAGTGCATTGTGAGGGAAATGCGTTTCAAGTTGTCAGGCACAATTCGAGCTCCACAAAAACTTGGTAACTGTAGATCGGAATGTTTCATGCGTGATTTTCAAAGATTTTATGGAGTTTGCACTGTGCCTGGCAACTTGAAACGCATTTCCATCACAATGTACTTTGTTGAGTTCGCCCTTCGTATCCGCAATGCCTCATATTTTCAATTACTTTGAAGCATTTTGGACCATTTTTTATTTTTATAAGCAACTGCATTAATTGATAGAATGATCTTAAACATGAAACTAATTGTTTTTTCCAATGATTGACTGTTTTCTTTGCCTTTCATTACGCTAGGTCACTCAGCCGCTATCTTTGTTGTGAGCCTAGATTAAGTGTGATTGGAGCTTATCCTATATGCTTTCTTCATACAACATGGCTGTCGGCTACATGTTTGACATCTTAACACAACTTCTTTGAAACATCGCTCATGAAATGTATTTCACCTATCGTCCTACGGGAATCAGAGGAACGTAACTACAAAAATTCTGTTTTCAGTTTCGTTAAAAAAAAATCCTCTGAAGAGTATTTGGAGAAAATCGACATTTTCCACTTCTAATTCTTATCTGTAAGGCGGAGTCACGTTTAAGAGTCATATTCCTAAGAATACATTATTTCCTCTCCTATTAATTTGATAAATTAGAGTTAAGTCGCTCTGGTTCTCACACACGCTATCAGCCCCTATTTTCCAACATTTGGCACGTTAGGTATTACGCCAGATGTGTCATTTGGGTATGATGCATTTTTGTTATATGCCTGTGGAGATTCGAACAGTGTTCTCGGCTTGCGAGCCAGGTTATATCGGCGTCAGCGTCCAACGTTTGGAGCGCATACATTGCTCTAAGCAGGATGCTCTCTACCTTATGATGGGACACTTTTTTACCCATGAAAGTTATTGTCCGTGGCCTGCAAGCAAAGTTCTTGCAACAAACTGCCTCGAGAGAATTATGCGTAGGCTATGTGTGACTTTTCTGTTTCTCAGACCACGTGTGACTACCTACAAATTATGTGAAACAATAACATAAACAACTTCCCATGTGAGTATGAGAAAACACTTGCATTCTAGCCGGGTTCGATTCCTGTGATTCGAATTCCACTTTGAACTGTAGGCCCACTCCCAATTAGCCTATCTGTGCATACAAGTGAACTTAAAACAAGACAAACTTTCATTCTAACCTCAGTCACTTATGGGAGCTGCTTAGAAGTAGTAGTGTTGACTGCCATGACTAAAATTTCTGGATCCAAGTTCACTTCCTCTCAACGATTTTATTTGTTGTTTTAAGTCCCCTTTATGCACAGTAAGGCTAATCGGGACTGGACCTACAATTTAAAGTGGGATCCGAACCACTTGTGCCTCCACCGGGTATCGAACCCGGGACCCCTCTCTCGACGATTTGACTGAGTCTGCACTCCTGCGCTACACTCCGCTGTCTATGCAATGTAGTTTTAAAAGTTGTTAACTGAGGTATCCTAGTCACTAATTCCACCGCTGCCACCAGTTAGTCAAGGTATGACTCATCATCAGCCAGGCTCGGGCGAAATGCAACTCATTAAACCGTCGCGGACGAACTGTGGCATTTTTCTAGGAATTTCGCTTTCGGACCAAACGCTACTGAACGTACAGCAGTCCCAGTGCCTGCTCCAAGTTGCACTGCTGCTTTCGGAGCCCTTGGTTTGGGAAGGGGATGGGGGTGAGGAAAGGGTCTTTATTTTTCATACTGAAGCTCGTTCATTTCGTTCTCCTATTTCTCTTGGTTGAATTTTCTGAGATACGGAATCTACCTCATTTTCCTTTTCATTTTGTTTTATTGCGTCACCCACGGTACTCTTACATGTACTTAACATTTTTAATTTCCCTGTACCTGCACCCTTTGGTTAGGTAAAAATAAATAGCTGCAGTTCGTCAAATGTTGTATTTTTGTTTTTGTTACCCATTTTTCTCGTACTTCAGTCAAGGGCAATGGAGCTACTGGTAACAGACGTAGTTAGGAAATAGCATGAATTGTTTCTTCCCCGCACTGTAGTTGACCGATAAAAGAACTATGTAAAGTCTCGTTTCTATTACCACAAATTTTACCGCGCAACATGACACGCGGCATGCGACGCTGCATGTGCCAAGCATTTGTTGAAATGGAAACTGTCTGCAACATGCCGCGGCGCAAGTGCCGGGGACAAAATTGCCCCAAACGATTAAGACGCACAACGTGCGCGGCGGACAATGGAAACAGCCTGCAGCAAGTTCCTGGGGCATACGAACTAGAGTAGAAACAGACGACGCGACTACAATCTGTGGTCCAACAAGATTTAATAACAATGCAAAATCACTTGCAGTCATTCTTACAAAGTTTTCGTATCCACTTTGAAGACGTAAGTCTCTCATCAACGAGTTAATTTTTTGCTAGAAAACTTCTAATCCACCATCTAGGTTGTTTTCGCCTCTTTTTTTAGAAATTCATGATACGCGCCTGCCATAACCAACAAACCCGCCATAGCTTTATTGTTCATCTTTACCCAAGTTAAATCACCACCAAATTATTACAATACAAGAGAAGGAACACTGACTACTCTAAAGCACTGCACAACGCTACACTGCGATCCTGCACTCCAGTGTTGTTGCGGACGTATTTTGAAGAAGTAGTTTTGAATTGGAAGCAGTACGAGTACACTAAATGACGCGCAACATGCGCCGGCACATGTTGCACGTCATGAGTCTGGAACTTGTCTGAATGGAAACGTAGCTTAACAGAAACAGAAGGCTTTCACGATTTGTCTGAATATTAAAGTGATCTCTTCTTTCACACCAAAACATAAATAACTATTCTCAGATTTGAAACCGTAACAGGGGTGTAAGGGGTGACCTTCCACGTAGTACACCCAATCCTCAACTTCATTCCACGTAGTACACCCTGGACTGCTCTTTGCAGACTAACGAGACTCTGGCGACTGGCCCTATGGCTAGTATCATTCTGTGTGTTCTCCTGCTTTCTGTCATATGCGCTGAGTGCCTCTTTACAGCCTCAGCTTTTAACCTGTCAGAATATTTTAATATTTCAGTTATGCGACATTACAGTTATGTTATTTGTTATGGTAAGGGGCTGCACCCCGTATAACGTGGCGGGTGCAAAATAGCCTAAGTGCTGACGCACCCAAAATTAAAAAAAAGTTACATATAACTTTAAGAAATGCGTATAAATATTTCACCATCGTTTATATTTATGTACATGTTGTTAATTTTCAAATATTGTGAAGAAATGCAGCAAGATGCTACGTATTTGATTATTAATGTGAGCCACTGTATATGTTATGTTTTTATTTCATGAACAATGTATGGTCAAACATTACTTTGCAGAGCTCCGTGGCGGAGTGGTTAGCACAGTGCAATACGACGCCACAGGTTCCGAGTTCGGATCACAGCCTGTGCATTATTTTTTTTGTGATGTCCTTTCATCAAATTTGTCATTTCATCACCCATCCTCGTCTTCGCGATTAGTCAAAAGTGGCATAATACCAAAGTTAAATATAACAAATCAAAATCAAACATTACTTGGCATGACAAGAATGGATAGGTTATTTTGAAGCTGCTGTTATTAAAAGCAAATTGTATGTAGCTTTCCTAGACAGAAGTTTCACACACAGAAACTGATTGATTGGATAACGGCTGCGGGTTCCTACTCGAGCAGAAAATATATATATTTCCATTTATTACTTACAACAATAGCAGACTGATTTCCTGCTAAATCAAAGAAAACTTGCATTCACAGTTACAAATTGACATGTTGAATGAAGTAAACTACAAATTTCTCTCACTCCAATTCTGATTAATCGAACAGCACACCACAACGTGGGTCATTATCTAGTTCGAACTTACTCTCGAGTTCCTCAACTAAAAATAAATTGACTGCGAGACAAAAACTCCTCTCCGATAACACATTATATGCAGAGTATACGTAAGTTGAAATTCCATCATAATAATAATTTGAATTCTTCAAGTAGTAGCTACAAATATAATTTTTCATACATATTTTCTTAGCAAAATATGAAGTTCCTCACTTCACAAGGATAACATATACACAGTATTTCACAAGAGTTTTTAGTTCGAGCTAGTCGCAGGCCTAATCCAATATATATATAGCCCCAATCCCACCACTCACTCACTCACTCACTGACATAAATGTTCTCCATGAAGGAAGCCCCGGAGGCGAAAAACGCCCGATTAAGACCCCCCATGAAATCGTCCCAAAAGGCCGAGAAAATTCAAAAATCTCTCAATCGGCCCTTCCTTAAGGGTGAAAATGCCCTTTTCTCACGTCCTTAGCAACCGTTGCCACGGGCATTTCTTTTGCACACATTGTTTCCTTCAATTCTTAATTGTCCAGCTACATTATATTTCTCACAGATAAGTAACACACAGATGAATCAACTCCTGTCTTTGAAAAGGTGCCTGAAACAAGGGTGACATCTACATAATAAGGAGTTTCAGCCCAGATACAATTACGTATATATTGTTATACTCAATGCGTAAATATCTGCATCGTGCTTGTTTCAACTAAATGTTTAGGGGGTATAATGACATGCAATTCCTTAGAGCTTGCCGTGCTTGTTGTTCACCATGGAAACGGACGTTGCTAGGGAACTTAAAGAAAGTTTATTTTCACCCCGAATGCTACTGTAAGGGAATTATGCTAGAGTTTTCGATTGATTGATTGATTGATTGATTTGGTGTTTTAGGTCCACTTTGTGCACAGTATTAGAGTTTTCGAATTTTAAAATGTGAGCATCAGAATTCATTGCAGAGGAGAGATAGAAATTTGCGAAGAATGAAGGAAAACATTTCTTTATTTCAATTATGTTTAAAAATGTAAAACTGACTACAGAAGTAAAATGTTACTTTTCCAATTTAGTGTCGCTATTGAATTCGTTTACATAAAACATCTAACTAACTATCCTGAAACTGTTATTACTTACCCAGCTTATTATTAAGAAAGAAACCAATAATATTTTGATTATTTGTACATATTACAGCGCATACACACATAAATTTACGTTCAAAACTTTCCAAATAAGCGAACCACGTCGGCGAGCGCACGAGACGTGGCCACAGGCCACGTCGAAAGTGCGCGAGTATGAATATAAACGTCACTTCATTACTTAGTTAAAAAAAAAAAAAGTGCCAGGCAATCAGAATTCGAGGGTATGCCTGAAATTATTTGTAGTATCTCATGTATCAAGGGGGCTTTTTAAGTAAAATGAAGGATACATACTACATGCTTTGGTCAATTCAGAGTAGTAGAAACGTAATTATACTGCATGTTGTAACTGAAACCGTAGCCTCGAAGGCCGAAGTCGTTTAGTGATCCACTCATACACTCGGTACCAAACATTTCAAGTTCGAGTAGACATCTGGGCATGGCTGGGTTTTTTTTTGTAAGCATCCCTTCATAGATTTAATATGATCATCATTCATCTTCATTGTCACGATTATCTACAAGTGGCAGAAAAGCGATATAAAACATGAATAATACAAAAGTATAACAAACAAAAGAGGATCAAAGGATGAACTGAGTTTGAGTTAATGATAGGAAGTTTTATAAAATTACTGTTTCTTGAATAATCTTGTCCTTTGTTCCGATTGTATTTCTCAGTCACACGTTGCTCAATGTCCATGTCGACTGCCGTTCTTGCGTTCTTGACAATTACTTTCTTGTCTGTCTATGCCCTTCTTTCAAACGTGGTAGGTAGGCGGGCGTTCTGTCTATTTCTACACCAAAAAGTTTAATGCACCTCCTGTCCAAGAAGACAAGAATTACTGAAAGTAATTTTCAAAATTGTAAGCGGATGAGGGCCCTTGTAAATGATAAAATATACTGTCCTTTTATTCGCTTGGTTTTGAGAATCACTTTCCATACAATTCTTGCCTTCTTGAGAGTCCAATGGCCCTGTCTAGCTACAGACCAGTTGCACAAACGCGGTTTCGTTTGTTTCGTACAACAATTCCATCTAACATTTCGTTTCTACGCATTTTCTACTTGCCAAAAGTGCCTTTCATATAGCCCCAAGGCGTTGTCTACTCGGATGCTTCGTGATCGAAGGTCACGTGTACAAAGTTTCAGGATTCAGATTTTCCGATTTTGCATGGTGCTGCTGCTATCAGTTCGGTTCGCCTTCTCAAGGTCGCGCAACAAGCAATTATTTTTCGTCTTCCGATAGGAGAAAGCTTGTCTCTCGCTTAGGTGGACGAACACGTGGCACGGATGATTTTTTGGCTCGACCATGGTTGGTCCTTTATGTTTCGTCCTTCAGCAACTTAATCTAAGCACGAATCATTCTCATCGCCAAACAACTGTAATTTTTTTATAAAAAATGATGTAATACATGTAAACAGAGAGAGAGAGAGATAGATAGATAGATATAAACGTTTTCCCTCAACAAACGTTTGCTTTGCTATCGTATAAAGTGAACGTACATGTTAAAATTCATCTAGCATAAATAATCAATTTAGAACAAATTCACATAAAGCGATTAAGTATGCAGAAAAGAAATATATTTGTGATAAATACATAGTTAATAAGTAAATTCCAATAACCAGAACTTTTGTCACGCCGAATCTTGTTTACGGATGTTTTCAAACGTTCTGTTTTACAATTTAATTTTTTCACTGACATCCAAAACGAAAATACGTATTATAACTTAGTGACTTTCGAGGGGTCAAAGTACTGTAATGTTAGTATGCTGCCGATCATAATTATGAGGCTTCTTCGAAAACGCCTTCGATAACGGTATTTGCTATTCGTAACGGATATGTGTATCACTTTTTCGAAACAGACTTTTGTGGAGGAAAAGAACTGTAACGTTACAAAAGTAACGAGCACAATTATACGAGAGACCTATGTTATTCTCTCCGGAACACGGCATCGGACACGGTATTGCACATCGGAACGTCTGTATCATACCAGCTATAAATAACGTTGTTGCTTTGAAAAAAGGAGTGTAACGTTTTTACAGCCGTGACCTCAATTAAGTTACTGGTTAAATGTAACGTTACTATCACTTTCCACACACACTAAAGTTACTAGTCAATACGTGACGAACCTTTTTCTTACCCTGTAACGTTACTGGTTGCCGGCAATGGATGTAACGTTAAAGTGTCACGTGAAGAGCTACTCCTTTAGAGATCAGTTATGCTTCGGTACCGTTATGCACACCTGTAACGTAATGTTCATATACCTGAGGTAACGTTTCTGTTCACGAGAAAAGTTATTCTGTTTCTGGTTGTAACTTAACGGAAACCGTAATTGAAAATACCGTTCCATTTCGTTACGTTACGACTCCCTGCTTGACACACACGGCTAGAAATCTCCCTGTGCCTAACCTATTTCTTTCATGACCAATTATACCCAGGATAACTCCTTCACATTTTGTAGGGGGTGTTAAGGGACATTTGACTCTTCATAGTTCATGTAATCGGGCTTTTATCAGTCACATAGTTACACATATTATTTTGTATCTTCTGATCCCATTGCAGTCCCAGAATGATTTTTTTAGTATGTTTTAGAGTATGGTATGAGGGACGAAATATAATTTTCTCACGATTTTTGGTGATGACATGTTTTGAGATATTCAAGGTCAAAAGTCAAGGTCACGTGACAAAATTATATTTTTATCCAAAGGTAGGCTTGTTATATATCACTGGAAAGCTTGTTCAATTCCCTGTACAATAAGCTTTATTTGAGCTTCCTAGGCAAAATAGGGGCGGAGTTACAGCAGATTTAGAATAGTTAAGCGGACTCAAAAAGGGCAATTTATGCTAACTTTGACCTTCAATAATTTAACAATTACAAGACGCACGAAACTAAAAATTTGTATACTTACTAAGTTCCATGCATAGTTTCAATTCCCCAAATTTCATGAAAATCGGAGATGGTCAGGTCAAAGGCTGTGTTGATTTCGCATGGAATGACTCAATTGTTAAATTGTTTGTCTTGGATATATATATACTATTTTCAATAAGCAGATTGAGTTTTGTACGAATTTTTGAGTCATTTTTCAAAGATTTTAGGTCATTTTACAGGATTTTTGTTGTCATTTTAAAGGTCATTTTGCAAAGATTTTTAGGTCATTTTACAGGATTTTTGTTGTCATTTTAAAGACCATCTTTCAAAGATTTTTAGGTCATTTTACAGGATTTTTGTTGTCATTTTAAAGGTCATTTTTCAAAGATTTTTAGGTCATTTGACAGGATTTTTCTTGTCATTTTAAAGGTCATTTTCCAAAGATTTTTAGGTCATTTTACAGGATTTTTGTTGTCATTTTAAAGGTCATTTTTCAAAGATTTTTAGGTAATTTTACAGGATTTTCATTGTCATTTTAAAGGTCATTTTTCAAAGATTTTTAGGTCATCAAAATCCGGGCTCTGCTTATAACACACATCAACCTATGTCTTTAGGAGGTGAATGAGGAGCCAAGCTCCATGGTGCAGTGCTTAGCACAGCATGCTACAATGACAGGGGTCCCAGGTTTGAATCTTGCCCTCGATGTGGGTGTTCTTTGTGTGTCTCCTTTCATCAATTTTATCAGATCATCACTCATCCTCATGGTCATGATTAATAGAGGCATGCATTTCTTGTTTTTGACGAAAACACAAAATGTGAAATAACATCTTGTAGTGTTAATTTTTAATGTTTCTTGAAAGTTGTGAAGTGCACTTTCCTACCCTGTTTTTGTCACGAAATGAACTGCAAAATAGATTCTTAAACACGAAATTTAGACTTTATTTGCAGATGCGACACTTTCTGAAGTGTGAAATATCCAGTTATGCAATTCACGGAAAAATTATCAATTCTGCTGTAAATATTTGAGAAGAAAAAATGGACCCCTTTATACAGGAAAAAAATTAATACTTTGGTAACTACAAAAAAGAAGGGATATGTTTATATTGTGCAATAAGTGCAGTTTTCAAAGCAAATTTAGGATTATAATCACAATTTTACAACCAAAATGTCATTTTATATACTGCTTTTGATTCAATTTCTCACTGCTATAACACCGAAATTTTGATTTTTTTTTTTTTTAGCAAAAATATGTGCCCGTAATGATTAGCCAAAAGAGGAAGAAAAGTGATGCTAAATAACAAAAATCAAAATTAGTTCAAGGAGGTAAATGTACATTTATTTCAATTCTGACAAAATTATTATTATTAAAAAAAAGAGAACAGTGAATTCTGGTTGTGGCTTTGACCTCACATTCAAAGATGATCTTCAAATTGACTGTTAAGGTTATTACAAATATCATTCATAAATGTGTTTCGAATTCTATTTCTTATGGAGAATGAAATCACCTGCTCTTCAACAACCAGTTCTTCCATTTTTCTTCTTTCCGTTCATGTGTTCTCTGTCAATATATTAAGTAACGTGTTCCTGGAGTAATTTAAAAATAATAATACTTTCACAAGCACTCGTAAAGAAATAATACTTTCACATGAACTCATAAAAAAATAATACTTTCACATGCACCCGTAAAAAATAATACTGTCACATGCACCCATAAAAAATAATACTTTCACAAGCACCCGTAAAGAAATAATACTTTCACACGCACCCGTAAAAAAATAGTGCTTTCACAAGCACCCGTGTATACCTTCCATCTGACACAAGCATTTCAACTTGTTCTTGAAGGAAACTGTACCGATTATTCTTACTGTCAATAAATAATTTTAAAAAATTTATAGATGTGAATTGCATCTTGTGCAAAACAATTCTTTAAGCTTTCCTGGCGGCGAAGGTTGAAGAGGTTTTCTCAGGATACCAGCCAGGTGAATTCCGGATAGGCTTCTGAGCTTTTGAGAGCTAACATCACCCTCATCTTCAGGGATTGAAGTGCAGAGATGTGTCAGGATAAGGTTACATGTCTCTGGTGCGTCCAGTGTATGTGCTGTGTCTCTGACAGGAAGATGAGACTGACACTAGCTCTCGGAAGCCTATCTAGAAATCACCTGGTTGATATTCCAAGAAAACCTCTTCATGCATCTTGTGTTTTCCATGCATGTATGGAAATAAATAAAATTATGTACACTTGACACCTAGTACCCCTGCTAAAAAAGTTTAAAATTTTGCATGGTTTATGAAGATTATGTTACATAGCTCACGGAGATGTGTAATGGTGAAGTAATGTACCTCTGTTACCTCAGCCTAAAGGCAGCATGCAAGTGAATATAGCACCCAACACGACAAGCCAAAACAACACTAGAATGGAACGTTGCCTACTGCTTCATAAACACAACTATTAATAGCAAAAGTCAATAAATTTACAATATTAATTATTTTATGTAAAACAAAGTAAATTAAACACAAAGGACTGAAAACTTATGAAACCAAAATAGAAGTGTTAGGTTCAAAGCAATTTTCGAAGTCTTCGTTAGGCTAGAAAAGTTTGGTGGCGTTATTATTTGCACTTTTTTTCTATTCTAGTGTGCATACAAGCTGTTTTTATCAATAAAGAACTACAAAAATACTCCATGATAGGAGTTTTTTTTACGATAGAGGCCATACTTTGGGATCAAATATCTCGGTTATTTGTATTTCCCGTGCCCTGAAACACATTTTATGCAGAGCATTCCCTGACATTCGCTACGAGACTCGGCCCGCAATCTCCTAACATCTTCTTTCCGCTCAGGCCAATGTTTTTGTCCCCTCCCCCCGCCTCATCCCTGAGTCTCCTCCCTTTGTCCAAATAACACACTCACCTGCATATCGCTTCGTCTGGAAGATAAACCGGATCTGGAGGAAATAACACCATGCTTAATAACCACTCAGCTTCTTGAAAGTGACTGTGATTACTACAGATTTTTCCAGACAAAAAGATTGTTTTTTCAAGGTTGCCAGTAGGGGTCATTTTATTATGACACAGGAGAGACTTGAACTAAAATTTGTTAAGGTCAGCTTACAAAGCAAAGTACTGAGTGTTTATGTCACAAAATGTGCGACTCTGTGAGGAAACAGTAGAAAAAGTTATTGAGCTGGATGGATAACATTTTAGTTGGTTTTTAAGTTGAGTTGGTGTCTTTTTAAGTCCACTTTATGCACAGTAAGGCTAATCGGGATGGAACCTACAGTGGGATTCGAACCATATGTGCCTCCACCGGGTGGATAACATTTTAATTTACCGTTCTAATTGTTTTTTTTTTGCCAGACACACACACGCGATATTTTGTACCCCTAGTATGCTTTTCACAAACTTCTCTTACAGAAGATTAATACAGAGCATTCCCTGACATGCGCTACGAGACTCGGCAGCAAGCGGCCCGGCGTCAGCGATTGTCTTTCCCGGTGAACGGGGTCCACGACAGTCGGTAGAGTCGGCTATTACAATTACAATTTTCATATTGTGTACTAACCTTGACTACAGAAGGTATTGAAAATGATGTCCCTCTGCTGCAATACATTCCTGGCATCTCCGAAGGAAATTGGCATTTACACGTGCAAGTTCATCTACTGTAATTCTCCCGATTTTTCGTACAATACTCTCTTTTAACTCACGGATGGTGTGCGGATTGTCTTTGTATACTTTATTTTTTAGATTTCCCCATAAATAAAAATCGCAGGCTGACAAATCGGGGGACCTAGAGGATTTTTGAAACACCCATTTCTTGTGAGAGGCGGCAGATAGATTTCCGAGGAAACTGTTCTAACCGTTGTCCTATCTTATTAAGTTTTTCCTCAGAAAGAACAAGTGGATTTTTCTTTCCACTTTTATTCAGAACTGACCCTGTTACTCTAAACTATTTTACAAGGTTTAATATAGTGGTCCTATGCGGAATGGACACACCAGGAAATTTCGTTGCAAAACGTCGTTGCACTTCACCACAATTCCTCTTTCCGAAGTAACACTCGACAAGATAAATCCTTTGTTGTAATGTAAACTCTTGTGGTGCCATATTAAGCCACAATCTTCAACACACGAACACGACACAACACAACTTCCGAGGGAGGATTATACTGGCGTCAGTCTGCAATGCCACCAGAAAGGGAAAGAGAGCGAAAAGAAACAGACTGTAGCATGCGACTGTCATGGAGCCCGTTCACTGGGAAAGACAATCGCTGACGCCGGGCCGCTTGCCGCCGAGTCTTGTAGCGAATGTCAGGGAATGCTCTGTATTTCATAAAACATAAAATATATTGATTAAAACAAAATCAATGCAATTCTCGAGGAGACAGTCAGTCAAGGTTAACATAAAATAAAATTTAAAAGCATTTCAATCAAGGAACTGTTTATAATATCAACTTCCTTTGAAAGTAGAAACGGTACTTTAGTATTATACGGATTACCTCCAATTAGTATGCTATACGTACCTAACCTAACTCAACTTAATAAGATATGAAGGTTAGGTTAGATACGTATAGCATACTAATTGGAGGTAGTCCGTATAATACTAAAGCACTGTAGGAACTAAAACATAATTTATCATAAATCCAAGCGCTTACCCAGAAAAATTCTCAAATAACCATGTGTATATGCCTAATCGAGTCGTCGTGTACGTTGCTTGTCTGAGTAATCCTGCAGAGAGACCTGAGTACATTCCTACAATACCTTCGTTCTTGAAAATACTTGCAACAGCATGAAGGCTCGTCTTGTATTCTTTGGCTGCACCTCCCATTCCACTGAGCTGCATTCTGTTCTTCACTAAATCCAAGGGTTGTACGAAGCATGTTGCACCCATCCTTAAAAAAAAAGTGTCAGCAGTATTAAACATGTTATTTATTTCCACCAAACTGGAAGTAGGCTTTCTATCTTAAACGAATAATATATTCTGGAAACAATAATGTTCTGAATATCAGTTGTTTTATGTTTGTGGTATTGATATGGATACAAAATTGAATCAACTTGATCAAAACAACCTAATGACCACAATTTTGTAATTACACGAAACAAAATTAATGTGCACATACAAATCTGTAATACTATGACCAAATTCTTCAAAATGAAATACAGTAAAACCTCATTAATCTGCACTAAGTTAACCGCTTTAACAAAAGTCAGGGTTAACTGAAATAACCTAAAAGAACAGTAGAAAGTGTATTAAAACTCAGTTTATAGCAACAAAACACGTTTATTATGATGTATTTAAAGGGCATAGGCCTAAATACACTATACAGTACAATACAAAGTCTGCGGGAAACAGAATTTCATCAGTAGTTGACTGCTCTTTCTTTGGGAAGTTCTCTTGTTGACTTCTAGCCACATTTAAAACCTTGCTTTCTTTTTTTGTTTTGTTTTTTTGCCTGTCCGGAATAAGCAAAGTCCTGCTTATCGGGGTCCAGATCAATGAGGTTTTACTGTACAAAACATTCATTGACACCAAAAATGAAAATTACAAATTAGCATTTGACATAATAACTGAACATGAACTCACTTAATTCCACTGTAACATATTATAAATGTATATTTAACATATGTAAATATATATATAATGAAGCCAAATTGGGTGGGATGGGTGAAATAAAGAAGTTCCAAAATTTTGGAGCAACAATATGTTCAAACTTTCTATTTCTACCTCCTCCCACTTACTTAAACAGACACTTATTTTTCAGGAGTCTTCAAAATAGTTATTTTGATGTATAAATCTTTGATTTCCTCTCGGCACTTGCACATCAACAGAAAATTAAAAGGTAATAATAAAAAACATAATATCACTAAATCTAATCATTCTGGAAGACCGACTTTGATTCCAGGAGACTCCTGGTCATTCCAGGAGGGTTGGCAAGCCTAACTGGAAGGCAAGGATTATATTGGAATCATGCAGCTTTCAATGACAGTACCAATGAATGGTCTCTATTACTTATAATAATATGCATAAAATGTTAATCAGGAACTTTACTTTTAATCAACTGGATCTAATATCCTTCTTCGTTATTCAATATATACAGTAAAACCTCATTAATCCAAAAAAAAAGAAAAGAATGCTTTTGGAAGAAGCTGCATTGACACAGGAATACCCTCATACTGCATTGTATGTACAGTATTGCTTTACATTTTACTGTACTGTAAAGTGTATTTAGTCCTATGCCCTTTAAAGTAATCCATAATAAACGTGTTCTGTTGCTATAAACGGAGTTTTAATGCACTTCCTACTGTATTTATAGTAGATAACCAATATAGGATGAAATTAAATACCATATATATGTGGAATATACAATTATTTAGCTCAAAGTTAACAAATGTAAGTTTACTTAATATTCGAGCAAGATGAGGGCAAAGTAACATTTGTAAATTTTCACTTGCACTTCATTAATATTCTGAACATTCTTTAGCATATTATAAAAATTACATAATATCGAAACACAACTAAATAAAATAAAGAACAGGCTTTTAATGCAAAATTTGTAGTGTATGGATACACACAAGTTCATAATTTTCCCTTGATTTGTGAAATACAACGAATACTGTATTTTAAACTGTTTGCCTGGTCCCGGAGGGAAAAATTGTTCATTAGTTGGTAATTATACATATTCTATTGAGCCTTGCACGTTTATGGTACAGATGCCGATTACGTTTAGTCCACAATGCTTGAATCTTTAATTATTAATTTACAGATATTATAACTTACCCAGCAAGCCCACCAAATAAAAACTTGACAGGTTTGGGGATCTGTTTTGGTTCTGTCTGTTGAGACATGGTGAATATACAATTATTTTCTGCAAAACGATGTTCGAATATACAAGATTCGAGTCTCCGCTCCGAATCAGCTGTTTTGGACTTTGCGTAGAGGCAAACTATAACTTGAAACTTTGAAAGGTAATAAATAGACAAAACATTAACTTAGAGAAATGCCAATGTAATTTTATGAGCACCGAAGTAACAAATTAGGTCTACGGAATGAGTATTTTTATTTACAAAGTTTTATTTGTAGACTTTCAATTGACAATGTTGGTTTTGTAATTCCTTGGATTTCCGTTTCCATGACCTTGACGAAGGTGAAGTCGGTCATTGAATAATCTGTATTCTGTGCTTGGAGTAATTTTACCGAAGATCATAATCTGTGATATTGAGTGTTAAGATAGAAGTAAACTTTGAGAGCATGATATCTGTGGCATGATACATAGCTGTCAATAATTTTAATGCCAGGTGGTAAAACACGTTCGATCATCGTATATTTATAACTTTCCTTGGTAAATATGCGATAGCGCCCGGACGGATTTCTTCAAATTTACAGGAGAAAGTACTTACTGAAATGAGTTTCTTTAGCATTCTGGACGTTCTTGGAGGTATTTTCCTTTTGGTAAGAAATATGGTATACACAGCACACAATATTTTAGATCACTTAACTTTGTGGGGCAACAAAGAGTATACATATATATATATATTGGTGACGCAATAGCCTTTGAGGGCCAAACCATGCAAAATACTTTACGTTGGGTGATCCATGTTCAGCGTATTGAAAACCCCATTGTTGTTTTTTGGGGGCCGTTCACCCACTTTACCCCCTCGAGAATTATGTTGAATTTATTTTAATCGGCAGAGTTCGATGTTTTACGTAATATAAAATTGGTTCCAGCCTGCGGAAAACACAAATAACTGAGATATTTTATCTCAAAGTATGGCCCGCGTAAGTAAAAATATGGGTAAATATGTAGTATCGCTCGAACGGATTTCTTCATTTTTACAGAAGAAACTACTTACTTTAATCAATTTCTCTGACATTGTGGAAGTTCGTGAAGGTGTTTTTTTTTATCGTTTGGTAACAGTTTCGTAGATCGGAGAGACATTAAAATCGGATATTTTGTGTTTCGCATGATTCGTATTTACCAATTATGGTACTACTTTACTATACCGGAGACAACTATCAATGATTTATTTCGCAACTTTTTACATTGCTAACACACTATTCTGCATTGCGGAACATTTCTTTAGGTGAAATAATGGATTTCTAACGAAAATAATGTCTATTTCTTACATATGATAGCCCCATGAATCATCACGGGGACGAGGTATGCCTACTAGGTTAGGTTAGGTTCCTTTAGCACTTCTTACGTTCAATTTAGCATATACGGATAACATTGGAATTACAAATTCCATGGCATCTTCCACACCCGGCAACAACTTCACGATGCATCCTCGACACGTCATCTTGTAGCAGCAGCAATAGCACGTTGGAAATAGATTTTAGTAGAAAACTACATGCATTTGCATTAAAATGGATCAAAACTACATTCCCGAACATCAACAACGCTACAGAAAATGATTTGCGTAAGTACTTTCTCCTGTAAATTTGACGAAATCCGTCTCCGGTATAGTAAAGTGTTACCCCAATTATGTATTGCGGAACATAGTTCAAGGTGCCATTATGCTTTTTACATGAAAACAAATGCAATTTTTCACATTCTGAGTGCTTTTCCTTTCTTCGCTTCCGGAACACACAATATAGCGGGCACATCTTGACTCAAGTTGTGGGTATGCAGTGTTTCAACCTTCTGCACCGAAAAATACCTACTATCATGTTCGTCACCTGTAGAAATTATACATTATGCACGGGTAGCTGACTGATAGCCCCACGAACCATACACGGATAGCCCCACAAACCATTCACGGATAGTACAACGAACCATTCATGGATAGCTCCACAATTTCCGATAAGGTTAGGTTAGGTTAGGTTTGGTTACGTTAGGCAAGCATAGTAAAAAAAAAGGGGGGGTTGAAACACTGACAGGGGCTTACGTCATCGAACGTACGCAGCATCCGGTTGTCGTAAGGCAAGCAAATGAAAGCAATGGCAATTTTGCATCGGTGACATATTTATCTTGAAAAATACAGCATTTCCCGATCAAATATATTCTATGATGAAAGAAAATACCTCGATGAACGTTGTAAACCTTGGAGGAACTTATTACTGTAAGTAGTTTCTTGTGTAAAATTGAAGAAATGTGTCTCCGATGTATGAAACATTTACCGATCGTTTAAGCTTTCTGACCCGGAATTCCTTTTTCTTTCCTGAGAAATATTTCCAACATGCAGAGGCAGTTGTTGCAATTTCCTTGCTATTTCCCCCGCGTTCAATGACGAAACACCGTGTCAGTGTTTCCAAACATGCTTTTTGTTTCCTGAAATCGAAAATCATCTGTTCGACGTGTAGTGGCTGTTTATGTCGTAAACCCTTGAAACTGGTTTTTTAACTGTGTTTGCCTAACCTAACCTTATCGTGCATGGTTCGTGGAGCTAATCATGCAAGAATCATGGAAACATGTAATCGTAATAGTACGTAATTTTCGGTCATTAAGGTTTGAAACACTGCTTGCGCACTGCAAATCGACAAAACACAAGCAAAACGCACGATGATCCTTGATGAGTGCACGCCATATTGTCTGTTGCGAAACAAGGAAGACAAATAATGACTCGTAATATGAAAAGTTGACGCTATTTTATGGAAAAAGGCATTAACTTCACCTTAAAGAATGAACTCTCCCCATTTATATAATAACAATAATAATCAGGGCTCGAAAAATCCAGGTTGCCATGGCGACTAAAAATTTCAGCCTGGCGACTGTGATCTTTTGCTGTAATATTGCTGTTTTTAAGTTTGCATGTACAAAATTTTGAAGAATCTAAGTTCAAATTGCAGTACAGCATAAGTTAGCAAATTATTTTTTTGTCAACGTTGTGAACATTCCATAGAATCAGTAACAATCACAACCCCTCATTTCCAGCTCTCATACATGCTTTAGCGATGTTTTGAATACGGTGATACTTAGCTTCTTATAGATTGATTGATTTGCTTTATTTTACTTCGATGTTTGGGCCACTTTTGCTAATTTGCGAAGGTGAGTGATGACATGATGAAATTGAGGACCGAACACTCGTAAACATCCATGCCCAGGTCAAGCTGATTCGAACCTGGGACCCCTGGCATCATAGCACGATGTGCTAACCACTCTGCCACGGGGACCATCTCAGCTTCTTATAGTATCCACAATTGCTAGGTGGTTTCCTGGCACCTGATTTTCAGAGCTGGCGCCTAGATGTGAAGAAGATTTTTCGAGCACTGATAATAATTATTATTATTATTTCGAACAAAAATATTTGTGTTAGTTTATAATATCTATTATTGTATAATAACATTTATAACCATGGTAATAATACTTATTATTTATCTAATATTCAACTTTCATATGCCCAACCCCCCTGCAAAAATTTCTGGCGACGCCCATGCAAACAACATAGTCTTCATAAAGCATTCAAAATATTTCACATTTTCGGGGAGTGAGGGGTTACAGAGGGTGAAGGGTACTTTTTTCTCTGGCCTTCCAAGCGCACTATATGCTTAGATAAACTACCCGAGAATTGAGCCAGAGTCGGTGATTTATCTACTTGAGATTTGACCCACAATCAGTAATTTATCCACTCACCCCATAACACCTCCCGAAGATGTTCTCAACACCCATCTAAAATAAATTTATCACAAAGGTTAGTTTATGGCAGGGTTGTTAAAGGTCCAGGAATTTTAAATAAATTCAATTCCAGTCTAGGAGAGAAAATCAGCGTAAATGGGTTCTGGACCGTAAAGATCCTTTATCTATAAAGTATTTGAATTCGTCCCGGGAACCTTTTTTCCAGCTCAATTTAAATACAGTCCAGGAACCTTTCTTCCAGGATCAATTTAAGTGTGGTCCAGGAACCTTTTTCGGAATCAATTAAAATATAGTCCAGGAACCTTTTTTCAATGAAACAATACGCAACTTGGACCGAATTTAAATTGTGCGTGAAATAGGGTTCCAGTCCTGCAGCGGAACCCAATAGATCTCATGGGTTCCTGTATCTTAAGAACCCAGTTTATGTTCATTTTGGTTCTAAATGCATACATACATACCTCCCATATGGAAAGTCTTGGATAAGCTCCTGCTAATGTTTAAAGTGGCATCCAAACATCTGCACTGCAATGTGTTTCCACCGGGAATTCAGCCCAGAACACCTTAGGTCAAGATTAGTATATTTGCAGTGCATGAAATCGGGACCTTCTCATTTTGACAAATTGTCAACATCATCCAAAAACTGAGAGAGATGCAACGACAAATCCATTGGTTGAGCACCCCTCCCAAATTCTGCTCCCCTTAAAATTTTTCACAAAGGCCCGATTGGTAGTGTTTTTTGGCACTACATTTACCCTATGCCCTCTAAAACCACTTCACATTCCCAGTGATCCATTGATTGATTTGGTTTATTCCACTTCGCTTTTCTGCCACTTTTGGCAGAAGATGAAAATGAGTGATGATATGATGGAATTGATGAAGGGACTCTGACAAACACCCTTGCCCAGCCTGGGATTCAAACTTGGGACACTTAGTGCTGCAGCATGCTGTGCTGACCACCCACAAATGGATAATTGTGTATAAACACAGTGGCGAAGCATGACATTTTTACGTAGTCATCACAAGATTTCCCAAACGTCAGGGTCCATCTTTCAAAGGTGTGGAGGTGGGGGGGGGGAGGTACAATATATATCTGCGATAAACGCCAAGATCATTGCCAATTCAATGTAAAAGCTCATACCACAGATCTTAAGAATACAAAAAAACACATAATTCTATCCCATACGATGAGAATTATTAAATATGATCGAAACTGAAATGAAAACACCTCAATTGTCGCGTTTAAAGGTAAGAACTTTTATGGTTCTCCGTCAATTGTTGTTTTGATAATGAAAAGCAGATTTCATATCGTTCAATGTGTGCATTTCCTCTTAACAAGTGGAAATAGCAGACATTCGCAGTGGTGTGCCCGTGTACTTTTTAGTAGTCATTCCTGAATTCCTCATTTTGCCATCCTTTGACGTTCTTTTTTTTTTGTAAGATTATTGAGCCTAAGCAGGAATTATGACCCCTTACCAACCCCTCCTTGATCACGCCACTGGACCCAGACCTTGAAAACTGGGGGAAAGTAGAGGTTGCTGGACTGCCTGTTCGGAAGCGTTCGGCCATGGTTCGGCTGTTCTCGGCACCGTCAAAGACCACGGATTTGCACCTCTTCTGCGATGAGCTGGGGCTTCTAATACCATTGCCTTCAATGGGAAACTTGAAGGAAGGGTTCGGCCGTTTGGCACGAGGGGTAGTACTGGGGCATCAATTCGATGTGCTAAGATTAGCGAATCTCTTGCATATTTCCAGCAGTTTCATGCTGTCGCTTGGCTTATTTCGCACAAATATGCAAGTATGCTGACTTATTTCTTACTTCTTCTCTAAAATATATAAAATGCAATATTTTTATTACTTTTCTTGGTCATCGCCGCATCTCCTGATGACCGGACACTTCGCATCTGTATAAACACCATGTGTGCAGACCCTCTGATTAAGGGGGCAAGACTCTTAATGGAATTTCAGTCCGAGAAAGAAAAACCTCATTTCATCTCACTGTTTTATTATATTGATGGGCAATAAACATTGGCGAACATAATGTGTGTCCGGACCCACCGAAAATCACTATATTAGTTGGATTCCAGCTTAAGTTCTCTGTTCCCTCCCACTTTATTTCCCTTCTCTGTGGTTCAGACTAATTTACATATGAGTATGATTTTGTACTGCGGATACAAAACCTAATTTATTCATTTCCAGTGTGTGACCAATTTATTCTGCGACCACAGAGGTGTAAAACAACTAGGCTAACAAATAAAATGCGTGAGTCGTCATAACAAGCCGGACCCTGTGGCCGAGTGGTTAGCACATTGCGCTGCGATGCCAAGGGTCCCGGGTTTGAATCCCGCTCGGGCTTGGTTGTTTGTGAATGTCTATTCATCAATTTCATCCCCATCTTCGCAAATTAGCCAAGAGGCACAAAACGCGAAGTAAAATAAACTAAATCAATCAATCTTCATATCAAATAATTTGCTAGAGAACGAAGTGAGGTAGTCCAATTACATAGGAAATAAACCTGCCATAGTTGCTTGGAACTTTTGTCGGCTTGAAAATACTTTATTTTTTTAAAAAAATAATAATATTGTTTAATAATGGTATTAAGATTTCTCTACTCTAAATTTTTAAGTGAGGATATTAGGAGGGGCAACTGCCTCCCCCTTACCCCCCTCCCCCAGTGTGCATGCCTATGATATACAATTGGGGTGGAGTAGGCAGTAAAATAGCCTAATTGCTACCATCTATTTCATTCCTTCTTTCGTTTTGCACAGTCGAAGCTGCTGTGAGTAAACCACCAACTAACAGCATGGAGCTTAATGTCCTAATTCAAATACTGTACTCTCCTACTGAATTTTAAACTTAAGGTTCAATTACAATTAGCCCCAGAGTATAAAGTGAAAGTAAAACAACTTTGCCAAACTCATTCTCCCCCCACTAAAATAAACTTTCAAGAGGCCATTTCAATAGAAGGGAAAGTTTTCAGATTTCCTATGGATTCTAAGAAACAAAAAACAAATAGGGTGTTCAATTTATTTGAACAAACTACAGCATTTTCTCGAACATGTTGGAACTAACCAAGTAAAATTATTTAACACTTTGAATTCAACTGTGCTGCTGAAATCTCCATACCAATGTTCTGGACTCTTAAACCATCAGGTATGTGTCCATATGAAGCATATAACCAAAACCATCGTAGTGTCGAAAATGGAAGGGTGTAGGCCTATACCTACTTTGTGACCTCTCTGTAGTATTGTCTTGAATAATGCATTTGTATACGAGGGTCACTATTTATATTTTGAGCCTTGGCAACACTGATTGAAGTTAGGCGCGATTTGACTTTTGCACGGAATCGTCTGGCATTATTGACCATAACGTACTTCAAATGTTTTGTCAATAGCTTCATTTGTGTTGTTTATGTTGCCTTGGAGATTGCGCAACAACAATAAAATGGAATTAACTTGTGAACATTTTCATGCGATGATTTTTTCACGATTTTCGACGTGGATTATCAAGACAAGAGTGCATCGATCAACTTACTTCCACATTTGGCGATGAAGCCCCATCCTTTGCCACTGTGAAACGCTGGTATAACGAATTGAATCGTGGCCGCCATTCGCTCACCGACGAGATTCGCGAAGGTCGTCCAAAATCAGTTGTTGTTCAAGAAAACATTGATGCTGTGCAAAACCTAATACTGCAAGATCGTCATGTGACATACTGTGAGATTGAGGCAACCGTAGGCATTAGTTCCACCAGCATATATAAAATATTACATGATCATTTAGCTGTGAGAAAGGTATGTTCTCGTTGGATCCCACACAATTTGACAAAAATGCAAAAAGACGCTCGCGTGAATTGGTACAAACAAATGCTCAATAAATACAATCGTGGTGCTTCAAAAGACGTATATAAGATTGTAACAGGAGACGAATCATGGATATATGCATATGAGCCGGAACGTAAACAGCAGTCGACTGTATGGGTGTTTCAAGATGAACCCAATCCAACAAAAGTTGTTCGCGCTCGAAGCACATCGAAACAAATGGTCAGCTGTTTTTTCGGGAAAACTGGTCATGTGGCAGCTGTGCCTTTAGAGGAACGTAGAACGGTCAACTGTGAATGGTACACAACAATTTGTTTGCCAGAGGTCTTCGGTCAAATACGGAAAAGAAACAAACACCGTCGGATCATTCTTCATCAAGACAATGCCAGCTGTCACACATCTCGTCTAACAACCGACTTTATGAACAGTCAAAAAATCGAATTGATAGGTCATCCGCCGTACAGTCCTGATTTGGCACCCAATGACTTCTTCTTGTTCCCGAATGTCAAGAATAAATTGCGTGGACAACGATTTTCATCAGCGGAAGACGCCGTTGATGCGTTCAAAAACCATATTATGGAGGTGTCTCAAGAAGATTGGAAAAACTGCTTTGACAAATGGTTCCAACGAATGCAAAAGTGTATTGACCATAAAGGAGAATACTTCGAAAAACAATAAAGTTGTTTTCAATGCCAAATTCCTGTTTTTTCATTGTTAGGCTCAAAATATAAATAGTGACCCTCGTATTTTGCTAATTTTTGCCTTTTTTGTACACCTTAAAGGTAATAATCATGATGTTGAAGGTGAATACATTATGTAATCATGAAGTGACAAGCACAAAGCAGTATCCATGTCCAGGAGAATATTCAAAAAATAGCATCTGGGCTTCATGTTTGCCCATCCTACAATAAATGTATTTTTAAACTGCCACTTCACATCAATATTAGCTGATCTCAATGGCGGAATGGCTAGCATGTTATGCTACGATGCCAGGGGACCAGGATTCAAATCTCAACCTGGACATGAGTGTTCTTCGTGAGTGTTCTTTCACATTTTCATCATACGATCAATCATCCTCATCATTATATTTAGCCAAAATTGACAGAAAAATGACACTAAGAAAAATCAATTCACATTAAAGCTCATCAAACAAGCAATGATCATTCAGAAGCAGATACCTTTTTGTCCTTCATTGTTCATTTATAAATGTTCAATGTTGATTCTAAAATTTCATGTATGTAACTACAAGACACATTCTCTTATATCTACAATTATATTGCTGACCTCCATGTTGGGAGTGGTTAGCACTGGGTCTGGACCGGATTTACCTCTTTGCCGCCCCTAAGCCAAACAAACTCTGCCACCCTCCATACCGTTTATCAAGAATGAAAAAAAAAATCATTATTTTCTGTATTACTATTTTTACTATTGACGACATGCAGTATTAATTAAATGATAGTTACATACAAAAAATGTAACAAAGCGATATGACATAATTATATCATATGATTATATAAATTACATTTTAACATTTACCTTGTTTTTCAGAAAAGACTTTTATTTTTACTTCAATTAAGTGATAGGACAGAACACACACTGGGCTCGTCAACGGCCTTTCCTCACTTTTTTCCTGATTACATTTCTGTGTAAAAAAAAGAACTGATTTTCGGAACCTTTTTCAGAAATGCTTCCTGCTTTTCATCTTTCTCCGCTTTTCTCTTTTTGTATTGTGACCAACTGAGTCTTATTCTTTGATCACTCATAATGAGCGTAATGACATTTTAAACTTACCCCAACAAACGCACGTTGGACCATTAGTCTATGGTCAGACACTGACTCACGCGAGATGCGACACACCACTTACTTCTTGAATAATATTCTCGAGCAACTGACAGTAGAATAGTACAATGCGAAACCCCTTTAATAATGCTTGCGTCGACAGTTTAATTCTCAACAATTCAATGTGAATCACATGCTTTTGATATGCCGGCAGTAACAAGGAACGGCGTTCCTGAAACACAGCCAAGCCGGTGTTGTCTTTCAAAAGCAAGCGGCAGGCTCCACGTTCTTGCCGCAATCGCCGACCTGGCTCAGCCCAATACTGTACATTTGAAACAACAATGTCGGTAATTAAAACAATAAATTAATAAACTAAGTCCGAGCCCTGCTAGCCTAATTCTCTTAAGAAATATTCTTCGTTAACTTATATTTACAATACAACTACATTAAGTCATTCCATTTGTATGTCCGGAGAAAAGAAGAGGCAATCCGAGAATTAGGTATTCCTTATAAATGTAAAACAAACAATCTTGCCGTGCCTATCAAAGTGCTGCTCTAGGCCCGGGCGTATGAGGCCTATTGGGAAATCTGGTTCTGCACAGCATGCTATGACACCTGTGGTCTTGGGTTCAAATCCTGGCCTGGGGATGGGTGTTCTTTGGGAGTGTCCGTTCATTAATTTCCTCATATTCATCACTCATCCTCATCGCTGCATTTAGTCAAAAAGTGGCAGAAGTGTGGCTTTAACCTAATTCAGTCAATCAATCTACCATATTAGTACATTTCAATCGTTAAGTTTCTATTTAATTAGATTGTTTTGTATACACATTTATGAAATGACATAGATTTCAACTGAAGCTCATGACTAGGGCTCGGAAGTTAATGACCTGTAAATTACCAAAAAAGACCTAAAAATATCAACAAAAAAAAGGACGTAAAAACAGAAGAAGGACGTATAAATGTGATCCAAATAAATTAATAACTTCAGTTTTAATTACATATTTAATGAATAAACAAAATGCAAAATTATGGTGGTATGGAACACACAGTGCGAAAAAACTATATGAATGAAATGCATCTTCTTTCAGACATTATATATTTTTTAGATTAACATAATTTGAAAAATCATATTTGAAGAATCATATTTGGCCTAACCACACTAGGGTTACAAAAATAGGACTTCGGATCCTATATCAGTCGTCCAAAAATGTTTTTATCTCGTTTCAGGGATGGTTCAAATATAGCTATTTCTTTACTACAGAAAGGATGTTTAACTGATGATTTAAATTGAGAATGGGCAGTAAAAATGTAGTCGAAAGAAGGTGAAGTTGCAAAAAAAAAAAAAAGCTCTTAAGACCTAGAAAAAAGGCTAAAAATGGACATAAAACCCACCTTTTTCTGGCCTACAATGACCCAAAATGAACATATATTATGTTGGGCCTTGTCTTCGGACACTAGGGAAAAAAAGGATTTTTCCTCAACTTCCAAACCCTAGTCATGACTTTTCATAACTTAATCAAACCAAACACTTTTCATACATAAATTATTATTATTAATAAAAATACACTAAAATACACACAAGCTTTAGAGAATTGATTCACAAAATTATTTACACCACAAACAAAAAAAATTCTATCAGACAGACATAAAAGAGAATATCTACAGACATAATTGTCCTTCGCCATTACTCTATAGGTGTTTACATTCTCTAGATATTTCCTATTTATATTCCTCCACCTCTTCCACTCGTATCTCCCAAAACATATATTTTATACAGAGAAGTGAACTTTTCAAGAAAGATGAAAGTAAGAACAGTATGTGGTCCAATTCTTGCGTAATAGGGTGTGAAACCTTTCCAGAGAGAAAAAATACCTTCATTCTTAACCACCTTCGCTAAAACATCAATGGCGCCTTTGAATTCAGGTTTCCCATCTATTATCTTCATACTCTGGATCCTACAGAAGAAAAACAAGGTGTAGTAAATGTCGAATTTGTGGCTGTGGGAATAGCATCAGTTTTGATAGTTCAAAGTTTGTTGTTGCAGGGAGTTTCAGATGGGCAGGGACAGGTCATGATATACAGTGTGTCTGGTTTCTTAATAGCTACAAGACCATTCACTCTTATTTAAAAATCCCTTTGACCAAAGGTTTTCTTTAATTTTATTTATTATTTTGGAACAACTTGAGATGACCGGACCCCTCTCCGATTTTCTTCATATTTGGCATACTCACTAATTGAGGCCTCCTAATCACAAATCTGAAGTTAAAATTTGTCGGAAACATCTAGAAATTGCAAAATAAGGTGTTACTTTTCAGAATGGAAAACGTCGATTTTCGTGAAATTTTTTTGTTTCACAAGCAAATATATATATTCCTGATACTACCATGACACCAAATTTTAACTATGTTTGCCTAACCTAACCACGTGCCAATGGTTCGTGGGGCTAGCGTCAATGGTTCGCAATTATTTGCAATTTCTAGATCCTGATACTACCACGACATGAAATTTTAACTATGTCTGCCTAACCTAACCTAACCACGTGCCAATGGTTCGTGGGGCTAGCGCCAATTGTTCGTGAGGCTAGCGCCAATGGTTTGCAATTTCTAGATGTTTCCGACAAATTTTAACTTCAGATTCGTGATTAGGAGCCCTCAATTAGTGACTATGTCAAATATGAAGAAAATCGGAGAGGGATCTGGTCATCTCAAGTCATACCATTATTTTTATTATTATTTGCATGGAGATAGTAATGACAGAAGCCTGATGTATTTTAGGTATTTGAATATTGTAGCAGTCAATCTCAATAGCACAATGATTAGTACAAAGTGCAATGATGCCAGAGGTCCTGGGTTTGAATCTCTTTATGTCCCTTCATCAGTTTCATCATATCATCACTCATCCTTATCATTGCGTTTAGCCAAAAGAGGCAGAAAAACAACATGTACCTATTTTTATTTAGGTACTTTACTAATAAATTAAGGTGACACAAAGCAACATTCATAACTGACCCTTCAAATCTACAAGTTATGCTTCAAGGAATGATGGAAGAGCTATCTTCTGGATTATGCTTCAACTGAGAAAAACATTTGCTACAGGCACATATGTCATTGCAGTGGCGACTGGTTTTTTTTTTTTTTTTTTTTTTTTTTTTTAATAGGATGTTATGGTGAACAGACCGAGGAAAGTTTTTGAAAATGTGTTCAATTACACAGTCACACATATCACTTGTACCTTGGATACTCACCTCACTTAGTACTCCTGCAGTTTGCTTCTGTATACAGCATATTTGCAGAAGATACAATTCAACCGACAATTGTATCAATATGCGCTGTATAAAACAACTTATTACTAACTTCGTTGACTGTATTATAGCCATTTATATGTTAGCTTCAGGCCCTCGCTGCCTGTCGTGTGTAGATTGAGGACAGCTTTGCAAAAGCCTCCTGATATTAAAAAAGTGCTGTTTCAACTCTTAAATTATGCTAAGTGCGACAAAATTATGCTCCAGAATGGACCAGGGCCTGAAAAAGCATGTCCCTTGGTCGGCATACTTCCTTTTGTTTGAAACAAGTCCGCTGGAGAAGTACAAACAACGGAGATTTTAGAAATATATATATATATTTCCTCAAAATATCTTCATTAGAATTCAATTTCTCTGTTTCCCTGGAATGCTCATTTTTGAGATGATGCTGCATTTTACCATTATGCCAAACACATAGAGCTAGGTGCCAACGAAGTTCAAATTTTGCTAGGTTTAGAACTATTATGCTACGGTTGGCATCACTGATTGAGGAAACCACTAGAGGTTCCTCATGGAACATATAACTGGGCAACCCCCCTCCGTCCCTTGCTCTGCCCCTCACCCTTCTGGCTGTAGGATTTCAAGAAAGCTTCCTCAGCCCCTCAGTGGCAGGCAAAGATGGTCGGTCATCTTTGGGCAGCAGATCTGGAGCGAGCGAGTGATAGCAGATTGACTCTTGACAGTTGAGTAGCGAACCTACATTGCGCCTCGCACTTGTGATGAAAATGTGCATGTTGATGATAAAAGGAAACGTGTAGAGTTTAGCAATGCGCTCTTAGTGGACATGGAAGACGACAGATTTTTACCGCGGCTGATTTTTAGTGATAAAGCTATATTTCATGTGCAGATGTGGGGGCTCCAGAATCCTCACTCAATTGTAGAGCATGAGCCAGATTCACCAAAAAGTAAACGTTTTTTGTGGAATTTCTCACACCAAGATTGTGGCCTCCAAGATCTCCAGACATGACCCCATGGGACTTCTTCTTGTGGGAATACGTGAAGGAACGTGTTTTTGGGATCAATTACAGAATACCAGGAGTATCTCCAATTGCTTTCAAATTCAGCATACTCACTAATTTTGGCATCCTAATCACAAATCTGCAGTTAAAAATTGGCGGTCACATCTAGAAAATGTGACATAAATAGAACAAAGGGTGTCCATGAACGAAGTAAACACCGGTGATTTATGAAGGAAACAACAATTTTTTGCAACAATTAGCGTTCAAAAACTATGTTTATGAATACGCTGAATTTTAACTATCCTAGCCTAACCTAACCTAACCTTACGTGAATGGTTTGTGCGGCAAGTATGTTTTCCAAATTTAATGAAGACGCCATATTGTCACATGTAAAGCAACGCTCCATGGAACAGATAGCGAACCTCAATTGTTAAGATCATCAAACATGGCGACCATTAGTATCGACAATCATAGCAGTAATTTATGCACGGTATTTTGCATTTTGTAGACGTGACCGCCAATTTTTAACTGCAGATTCGTGATTTTGAGGTCAAAATTAGTGAGTATACCAAATTTGAAAGCAATCGGAGATACTCCCGGTATTCTGTAATTATACCTGTTTTTGTTCCACCGTTAGCTCATGACCTAGACGAACTCAAACACAGGATATCAGCAGCAGTGACTACAGTAGAAGAAGTTACCTTGCAAAAAGTGTGGGATGAATTTAGCTATCGACTTGATGTTGTCCATTTTGTGAGCATTTTGCACTTTGTTCCATTTTTGTAATTTGTTTTCATCACTAAATATGTTGTTTTAAAATTGGGTCATTCTTTTTTAAGCACCCTGTACAGAACTGGAAATAAGTATAAATGAACTGTAGGAATTTCCTCACTTCCTACATGGAGTAATTGCCGCTGTGTCATTGGCCACGACCCTTCCATTCCCTGTGCCAGATTGTAAAAAATGTTGCAAAACTGGCAAGAAGATGGGAGTGTGTATGAATTAAATTCGTAGACAGCGCTGTGAGCACCTCCTTTGCAACCAGTGGCATGCCGTGACATTTATTCTTACGGAAGCAGTCCCAGAAAAATTAAGAAATTTAAATATCTTTAAGGTCTCTCCTCCTTCAAAACGATCTTGAATTAATTTGAAGGTGAAAGGTAGTCATTCTCAGCCTTTGCAAACTCGTTTGTAAATTCTTGATAAAAATGTCCTTTGCTTTAAAGGATCATACTAATGCATAATATGTTATTATTCTATCCAAAATCATAGCTTTTTGTTTCTACTGTGCTCAAAACATTTAATTATAATTTTAAAAAATGATTTGCTAATCTGCCTCAACAATAGGAATGCCATTATAAGGTACAGAAGCCGGCCCCCGTGGCAGAGTGGTTAACACATCATGCTACGATGTCAGGGGACCCAGGTTCGAATCCCAGCCTGGGCATGGATGTTTGTGAGTGTCCAGTTATCAATTTCATCATATCATCACTCATCCCCATCTTCGCAAATGAGCCAAAACTGGCACAAGAAGCGAAGTAAAATAAAGCAAATCAATCAATAAGATACAAAAAATCCCTGTATATGGATCACTGCAGTAGCTAGATCCTGGTTGATGGTACTGTGAATGCATTTCAACCCTTACAGATTGGAGAAAAGGTCTCGTGCATAGAAACTGGCCTGTTATTGGATGGTTCAAGGTGACCTTGTGTCATGTCCTGCTTCCCCCTGGACTAGGTGTGTTGGACGGACAGAAGTTTTGTCAAGTTGCCACAAGATTGTGCAACTCTTGAAAAAAAACAGAGTGGAAGGGCTACAAGTTATTTCTTTTGATGTAATAGCAAATTAATATAGAAAAAAATAAAGTAAAAGAAAATGGTATTTTGCAACTATAATAGTGTGGATCAGCATTGCTGGTCTTCCTGTACTGGAATACATGTACACGCTCTCAAGAAATAAACTAACAAACCCACTTGACAGGGAAGTCCCATTTTTTTGGGATACAAGACCCCTCACCTCTGTCACCTCAACACTTTTAACCTCAATCAAGGATAAGTTTTTTTTGGGCCTCCCAATGGTGCAGTGGTAGGTAGCATCATCACCTTGTAATCAAGGGGTCCCGGGCTCGATACCTGGTGGAGGCACATTCTGGTTTGGATCCCACCTTAAACTGTAGGTCCAGTCCCGATTAGCCTTACTGTACGTAAAGTGGACTTAAAACACCAAATCAATCATTCAAGGATAACTTTAAATATTAGGGGAGGATTTTAACTTTTATGAAGTTGATGGTACGTAATTACATTATTGTCATGCTTGGGGAATAAGAGATGTGGTTGATAATAATTAGACCTAAGGAAGTTACTATTTTTTCTGAACACTGATTGACATAAAAATCAAAGAGACGCATGCAATTATGCACTTTCCACATGATCTGAACATTGACAGCGATCAGATGGCTCCCACTACTGCAACAACTTAATCCAGTGCACGCAGCAGACAAACTGACTACACTAGCTCTCCTAGCAGCATGCAGGGAAACAAGACGAACTGGAAGCCAGCCCAGCAGTGAAGCAATGAGTTCAGGCCCGTAGGCAGGCAGGGCACTTATGTCAGCGCCCTTGACATTAGGTAAAACTATTTTGTATTAATTTTTACAGTGAAGAGTGAAAATGTAGACAGCGGACATTATTTTGCTCACAACTTGATGACGGACAAATTTACAGAACATGAACAGCAGCTATTACATTCGTTCATCTTGTTTATGAGCTGAAGTCTAAGTAGCCGCAAGTATTAAGAAGATTCTCTAGACCTTAAGCCCCGCGACAGGTTAAGTTTGCAGCAACTTTTCACATATACAGACCCAAACGTGCATGCAGAATATAGTTCCGCTGCAATACTGCCGATTTTCTCACTGTCTGTGATATGAACAGCTTGGCGGTTAAGGCAAGACTGGCGCAGGAGATGCTGAGGGCCGTTCTAGCGTGGATTAATACATAACATCTGCTGCAAAGTTAACCTGTCGCGGGGCTTAGAAAGTTCTTTCATAGGGGAGCTTCTTTATCTGTACCTTCGCTGCCACTGTTGCAGCCTCCCATTTAAACAGAAATCTGCATCTGCGTCAAATGTCAACAGCTCCCAAGTTTTGGGAACAAAGAGGAGTTTCATTGCTTCTTCCAGGGGGAATGTACACTAGACACTACGATTGAATATTGTGCATTTTTTCTTGTACGATATAAATATCATCAAAAGTAGTATTGAGTATGTAGTAAGAGATGATGTCAGTAGCAGTCAATTAACACTTCAAGAGATGTTTTAGAAGACATGGGAAAAAACTGTAGTATTTGAATGATATTTATATATATTTCATATTACCTTAATGACCCCTCTCTCCACACACACACATAAGTTACCTTCATTTAATACTGTTCAATTTTAGGGAAATGGACTTTGTTTACAAGCCCCCCTTGATAACCTTTGAGCCCCCCTACTGGAGATCAATTCTAGCTATGGGCCTGAAGGAGTTTCCAAGTGGATGGTGGCAGGGGCCACTGAAATTAATAAAACCTTTAAATGTAAGTTTCACAGAAAAAGTTAGTATCTCTTACATCTAATTACATTATTGTCAATAAATAATTTGCACAGAAATGTAAGTTGTATTTATGTACACCATACATGATTATGAATGATGAGTAATATAAGATAAATACACTAGGGCTGAGATGATGTCACTGTGGCATAATGGTTACATCGTCACATTTTAATGAAGAGGTCCTGGATAAGATACCTGGTGGAGGACCATGGTGATTTGGTTTCCACTTTAAACTGTAGATCCAGTCCTGATTAGCCTATCTGTGCATAAAGTGGACTTCAAACCAATTGAAGTGATATTCGTACTGATTTCCAGAAGGTACTTGAACACTTATAGTTCAAAGGTGTTCAGAATATATGTAAATATTAAAGTATAGGTATCCCTCTGCAACTACCTAGTCTTACCATAAATACTGTCCCAAAGTTGTAAGTAAATAGACACAAAATGGTGAGAGATATTGTAATATCAGAATAACATGAGGTGCATGGATGCATTATGAACCAAAATCACAATTAATTATTCGAAATGGCCACCTTTAGCACTGACAAACTTCTGAAGTCTTCGTGGCCATGCATCAATGGAATTACGCAACACATTAAGTGGAAACTCCGCAGTTGTTTTCTGAAGAGACTGCTTTAAACTGTCAATATTGGGAAGTCTCTTCTTGCAAGCCATCTCCTGAAGCTTGAACCACAATTTGTAGTCCAAAGGGTTTAAGTCTGGACTGGCAGAGGGCCAATCTGACGTGGATATGAAGTCAGGAACATTTGCCTCCAACCACTGCTGGGTGGCGCGTGCTTTGTGTGCTGGGGCTGAGTCCTGCTGGAAGCTCCAGTTCTCTCCATGGAAGATGCTGTCGGTAAGATTCTTGCATAGCTTCTCAAGCACTGTCTGCTGGTACACTTTGGCTGATGTTTTTACCCCTTTTTCAGAGAAATGGAGCGTGCCCTCATAGCAAATGTTCCAGACTTCATTTCCACTTCCGATTGGCCTTCTGCAAGTCCGGACCTATACCCTTTGGACTACAAATAGTGGTCCAAGCTTCAGGAGATGGCTTGGAAGAAGAGACATCCCAATATTGAAAGTTTAAAGCGGTCGATCTCTTCTGAAGGCAGTTGCTCATTTTCCAGTCGATGTGTTGCGTAATTCAATTGATGCGTGGCCACGAAGACTTCAGAAGTGTGTGAGTGCTAAAGGTGGCCATTTCGAATAATTATTTGTGATTTTGGTTCATAATGCATCCATGCACCTCATCTAACTAACTAACTCTCTAGCCTTCTTAAACCCGAAGGTTCATGGCTGCAGCAACACAGGCCTTCCATTTTTCCCTATCTTGAGCAAGATCTATATACTCTTTTCCATCCCTACCGATTTCCCTTAGGTCATCTCAACGTTGTCCCTCCATCTTCGTCTTGGCCTTCCTACAGGTCTCTTACCATCAGGTTTCCCAACAAGAATCCTGTAAACTCCTCTTTCCTCTCCCATTCGTGCCACATGGCCTGCCCACCTAAGTCTTCTTGATTTAATTATTCTAATAATATCTGGACATGAATACAAATTAAGCAGTCTAAATTATGTAACCTTCTCCACCCACTCGTCTCCTCATCCCTTTTAGATCCAAATATTTTTCTAAGGATTTTATTTTCATATACTCTCAATTTATGTTCTTCTTTTAATGTAAGGTGACCAGGTTTCACATCCATATAATATACAGGCAAAATTACTGTTTTCTATATTTTAACACTTAGTGTCAATAACAGACCTCATGTTATTCTGATATTACAATATCTCTCACCATTTTGTGTCTATTTACTTACAACTTTGGGACAGTATTTATGGTAAGACTAGGTATACACCATAAATCTACCAGTCTGCCTCCGTAGCGGAGTGGTTAGCACATCGCGCTACGACGAAAGGGGTCCTGGGTTCGAATCCCAGCCTGTGCATGGATGTTTGTGAGTGTCCATTCATCAATTTCATCATATCATCACTCATCCCCATCTTCGCAAATTAGCCAATAGTGGCACAAAACCGATGTAAAATAAAGCAAATCAATCATTCATAAATCTACCATAGCTTTTCTTTAAAAATATCCGTACTTTCACATCTGAGATAATCAGAATATTGAAATCTGTCACTTGAGTACAACATTAATTTCTGCCACACAATATTGACTTAAAGTTAATGAAAATTGAACATGTTTTAATCAATACTGACATCTCAATATTGGCTCAACCCTAGAATGTGCATATGTGTGTATTAATATATAGTCTAACCTTGTTTTAGCAATATCAACTGGCATTGAGGCAATTGTTGTGACAAGGCCTGAAATCATGCTTGCACAGAAGAAACACCAAAGATTTTCCGTAAAGTATCCTGAAATAATAGTAATAATGTTGTCATTTTTCACAAGAACAACAGTCAAATGATTCAAAGAAATATTTACACTACATTAACCTATAGTCAGTTTTCATTAATATGTTTTTTTTTTCCTGGAACAACTTAGATTTCAAAGAATCTATTTATGATCAGGAATTAATATTTGTTTTTACGTAGCATTGAAAACATTTTCAAAAACATGGAATGATTTCCTAAAATGAACTTCCTCACATTTGAAAAAAAAGATATAGGTTCACATTACCTGAAAGAGAACTTATTAGTTTGTCGTATGTCTCTTCACTGTTGATAGTGAAGCCCACATGGAGATATTGTCCAAGTCACATGCATATTTGCCAGATTTCCATTGAAGTTTTGTTGTCGAAACTCAGAAACTCAAGTGTTATAAGATTTTAACAATTTGCCTTTTTTTTTAAGTTAAAGAAAAACAAATTGTAATCAAGGGATCCCAGGTTAAATACCTGGTGGAACTACATAGTGGTTCGAATCTCACTTTAAACTGTAGGCCCAGTCCCGATGGCTTTCTGTGCATAAAGTGAACTTAAATACAAACTCTGTCTCCATCTATTCATGCATAAGAGACTTCAGTTTTTAATTTATTTTATGAAAAATTATTGCAGTCCATAATTATTCCTGAAGAGAAATTAAAGTTATGTTGTCTTTTCAAGCTTTGCATTCATGGTTACAAAACCCATGAATTTCATATGTGGTGTCAATGGCAATACTAAAATACATGGTGAATGTCATGGTGGAGTAACTGGTCTATGTCTCGTAGGCCATAATTGACATTTCTGAAGTCTCGCTTCCTTTTCAAGATATCTTTGAATTATATAAATAGTTCTATAACATTACCAAGTAGTACTAGTACTTATCACATTTTATTTACTGAATTATGAACGGCACATTCATTGTTATTGCAAGTGTTTTCACATTTTACATACTTGCCATTCATGTGACCCAATGGATTTGGTGAAACAAGTCAAAATTATGAATATAGTGTCAAGTAAAATCCAGGAAAGTATCACGTTTGTTAAACACCTCAAAAACAAATAAGTAATGCAATAAAAGACATTTTAAAAGTCTGTCCAAGCTATTGACTCCACCCCAGAGTCATTGTCAGGACATAATAATTTATGTTGGAATCCTTATTTGTTTTGGTACAATACAGTCAAATGGAAAATCTATCCTCTTCTGACATGAACCAGAACAAGCCCGTATGTACTGTACCAACACTTTATGACTGCAGTGATATCTTCCTGCAGACACGGCAAGTAGTAATGTCGGAACTTCTGTTTATGATTCCGGGATGAAGTGATGACAGACTTTTAAATAGAGCTGAGCCGATACCGATACTCATACCGATTCGCACCGATACCAATACTTGTGTAATAATTCAAAGCTGTTCAAAATATTGATCATTATTAGTGTGTAATTATTCTATTACAATTATTAATTTACCAAAAATGTTGTTTTAAAATATTCAAGAATTACATCAGAATATTAAAATACATGTTATGTGATCACAAAATCCATCTTTTCATGCTAAACTGATGCTAAATTTTAAAAAAATCGAATTTTGCATAGTTTCCAGGACAGTTAAACCCTGTGAAAGTGTAGCATGGCATTTTTGCAATACATTTGCATCGGCTCAGCTCTACTTTTAAAGTGTCTTTTATCGTGCTGTTTATTTGTTTTGTGTAATGTTTAACAAAAATGTTGCCATCACATTGCGTAAGAAGTTTTTAATTGTCATTTACTGTATTACCTTGGATACCAAGATAGAATCTGCTGATTATCGGCATAACATATCGTCGTTCCAATGCCCAAACCATGAATGTGCTGAATCTTACCTTTCAGATGAAAGCATTTTAATATTCAATATCCTGGGGAAAAAATTAACATTTGGATAAATGTTGTCATCGGTTAAATATGTACCTACTTTAGCTGTTTAATATTCCATATATAGAGGCACATATTTTTTGAAAATAGAATAGCAAAATTTTGGTACAAAAACAGAGTCAATTTCAGGTTCAAAAGCGGTAAATAAAATGAAATTTCACTGTTATAGAGGTGAAAAAGCAGCATATAAAATTACATTTTGGTTTTAAAAATGTGAATATAATCCAAAATTTGATTTAAAAACTGTACTATTACACAGAATAAACTTATCCCTTCTAAGCGCATTAAATCATTACCAGAATATTAAGTTTATTCCTGTATAAAGGGGTCCATTTTTGCTTCTCAAATGTTTACATCAAAATTTATCAATTTTCCATGAATTGCATAACTCTCAGGATAATTCTGACTTCAAAAAGTGTCGCGTTGGTATATAAACGGTAAATTTTGTGTTTAAGAGTCTATTTCGCATTTTGCAGTTCATTTTGCATCATTTCATGACAAAACAGGGTAGGATAATGCACCTCACACCTTTCAGAAACATGAAAAATTAGCATTACAATGTGTTATTTTACATTTTGTGTTTTCGTCAAAAACGAAATATTCATGCCTCTAGTCATATACGAGGGTGGTTCAGCATGCTCCGCCCCTGACCCATTTCCAGTGATAGTAGAGACCTGTAATTTTATATGTAACATTGTTCATTCTTTAGACTAATATTCACAAAGTTTCAAGAATTTACAACAATTTCTCTTTTCGTTACACGTTGATGATCAGTAAGAAGTGTAGCCACATGTGAAACAATGGAAAAATCTGAGGTCCGAGCAGTGATAAAATATTAACTCAAGAAAAATCTAACACCGAAAGACATCCATGCAAATATGGTGGGAACTCTTGGAGACTCTAGCCTTTCATATGATCTAGTGAAGAGATGGTGCCGTGAATTTAAATGTGGTCGGCAGACCTGTGAAAATGAGCATGGTGGTGGCTCATCTGCAACGGTGACCACAGCAGAAATGATTACAAAAGTGCATGACATGATTTTGGCAGACCGGCGAGTGACTGTCCGCCATATAGCAGACACATGTGGCATCTCAACTGGCAGTGTGCATTCAATTATTCATCATCATTTGTTAATGAAAAAAATCTCTGCACATTGGGTCCCGAGAATGCTGACGGTCAACCAAAAGAGGACACGTCGTGTGAAAGTCAGAACCTGTTGCGGACAATAAAGGCTGACAAGCCAAAGTTTCTGAACAGATTTGTTACAATGGATGAAACGTGGGTTCACCACTTCGATCCCGAAAGTAAACGCCAAAGCATGCAATGGAAACACCCCTATTCTCCACCCCCAAAGAAATTCAAGGTTCAGCCAACAAAGGGCAAAGTGATGGCATCTGTGTTCTGGGATGCAGAAGGAATCCATCTCCAACAGGGAAAGACAATCATAGGTGTTTATTCTGTAACCCTAATTGAAGAATTACGTACTGCCATCAAGGAGAAACGCCGCGGAATGTTCGCCCGTGGTTTGTTGTTCCATTGTGACAATGCTCCCGCCCACACCTCCCAAGTTGCGGTGGCTGCAATTCATGCAGCAAGGTTCGAAATTGTCCCTCATGCCCCTTATTCTTCAGATCTGGCCCCCAGTGACTTCCACCTGTTCCCGAACATGAAGAAACACCTTCGTGGAAAACATTTTGCCAGCGATTCCGAGGTTATGGATGTTGTGAATGCTTGGTTGCAGGACCCACCAAAATATTCTTTTTCTACTGGGATTGAAGCACTGGAAGGCCGATTGGAAAAGTGTGTTAATGTTGCAGGGGACTATGTTGAAAAGTGACAGTGATTTGGTTTTCCTACGAGGGTTCCTTCTATGTCAGGGGCGGAGCATGCTGAACCACCCTCGTAAGTTAGCATGCAAATGTATCAACAAAAAGTAGTCTGAAACTGCACTAGGTGAAAAAGATAAAATCTGCACATCTGTGGTTTTGGCATTGGAACGACAATATGATAAAGTCGTGAGGCAGTATCATGTGTTTATTACTTATGTTAGCCATTAAACAGTACATTTCTCATGCCTACCTGTTTTCACAAGAAGCTCTTTGCTCTGAGAATATGTTGCCAACTGAGCTGCATTAACAACTAATGCCCTTCCCATTGTTGGAATTGCACCTCTCCATAATGTGAGCACTCCTTCCTCTCTTACAATCCTAATCAATGCATCTATTACATGCTTGTAATTTCGACGCTCTTCAGGAGGCAGTCTACCGTCTGATGTCATTCTAATCAATGTAATCTGTGGGGAATGAAGAAAATGGTTATGACTGATAAGGCTTGCTAAAGCCATGTTCTACAGGGTGGACCAAAAATCACAATTGGATATTGATATATTATTGTTAAAGAAATTGCGGCGATCAATGAAGAAACTGCACTGAAGTGAACAAGATATATTAAAGAGTGAAATTGGCTAGGTATGTTGACCATCATTTTCAGTGTGCAGCTGCACAGCATGTTGCGATCCCGGATTTGAATTCCAGCCTGTACATGGATGTTCTTTGTGAATGTTCAATCATCAATTTCATCATGCCTTCACTTATCCACATCTTCACAAATAGCCAGAAGTAACAGAAATGGGAAGTAAAATAAACCAAATCAATCAATCAATCAATTGGTGCACCGCTGGATTTGCCGCCATGTCTGTCAGCTTGCCCACCTCAGCAATTCGAGTGTAATCGTTCTGAAGACATGGGTAATTTCTCCTTTCAAATTCTCAACAGAATTCATACAAATTCCACTAATACGCTAATTCTTACTAATTCCGGACCTCTATTGAAAAACCTGACTAGTTACCACAGTATTGGGACAGACTGACCTCTTTCAGAAAACAGATGAATTATTACTGCACTACATATGTGAGGAGAATAAACATTTCTCTCAACCTATGACAACTTTTTTATTCCCTTGCAAATAATACATTATTGCCTCCGGTGTACAGTAATTTATCCAACATCTCTAATTGAATGTGAAAATATTTCAGCAGAATGCCATGGTGTTAATATTTTTTGCAGAAAATTTACTTTTTATCATTTTAAAAAATTCTGGACATTATCTCTCTTGGCTCAAAGATGATGTATAAATGTTTGCTAACTTTTCAACAAAGTGACAGTACATGTATTTTTGTTATTTATGTCAGGAGTTCCCAAACATTTTTGTTTCACGATGCCCTTAGTGTTTCAAGACATTTCCGCGGCGCCCAAGTCAGAATGTAGGGCTATCTAACACTTGCAATGCTCAGTTAGTGATGTTAGGTTGCTTGCCTGAAGTTAAATAGCAAATATTCAGAAACATTTTATTCATAATTGGGAAAAGAGAGACGCGGTAGTATATAAATACGGAGAAACTAGTACTCACTTTTATCCGGGAAGCTGTTTTTTCTTCTTTTTCGATTAATTTCAGTGGCCACTGAAAACTTGCTGCTGCGCAAGTTCCAACGAGAATGGTGGCAGTGGCCACTGAAATTAATCGAAAAAGAAGAAAAAACAGCTTCGCGGATAAAAGTGAGTACTAGTTTCTCCGTATTTAAACATTTTATGTGTAAAAAGTACTAAAAAAGCACATATTTGGAAGAATTATATCATTTCACTGAAAATATTGGAACATTTCATGGTGCCACAGGTCACCGTGGTACCCACTTTGGGAACCACTGATTTATGTTGATTTTCTTCCACTTTTAGCTAATTGCGGCAATGAAAATAAGTGATAATTAGATGTGGTTCACGAATGGACACACAAAGAATACTCGTGCCCAGTCTCAGATTCAAAGGCCGGGAACTTCAATGGTGAGATCGGAAGTCGACCACTTAGCATGATCAGCCATAGAGTCACTGAGCAACAAAGTACGAATTGATGCACATTTACTACCTCTGGTACTACTTCAGCAAGTAGTATAATTGGTATTAATTGGCTAAAGACCATTCATCAATGCTCAAAGTGGGGAGATGCTTTGTCGAGTTTGGCGATAGGTTGTGTGGCTCAACATGAAGACAGTGCGGAAGGTGGGAGGATGCCTATGCAAATTATCCCTGCTATAGTAATTCTTTACGAAAATTTTCTTAGCTGCTTGTACCCGTATCCCCATACGTGCACACTAGTATCAATAGATACATATATCATCTTCCACATTTATTATTATTATCGAACTTTCAGCACGTTTCCAAATCCCCGTCAGTTTCAGAGAAGCCAAGCAAAGGTCATTTGCCTTGCCCACAAAAGACGACGGCTATATTTACGCTTTCTCTCCCAGAAGCCCCTTTGTCTCCCCAACGTGAAATATTTCCATTCTTCCCTGCAACCAACCCCCTCCTCCACGCCAGCCAATAGAAAGTGGACATGGACAAAAGCCCCTAACCGAACGGTGAATTTTGGCGGTTCAGTGTGCGTCTATAAGCTAGACAGAGGACATCGGTGTTGAGAATGCAAGTGAGGAATCTGTGTTGAGAATTCAGGTGACAAGTGTGTGTCTAGAAGTTGTACCGAAAGTCTTTGTCAAGAGATTGCTGAACATTCTGTGTCTAGAAGTCAGTGTCCGTCAATGCTCAGAGCATAGCATTTAACACTTGATTTATGATGAACGGAATAGTTTTCGCTACATATAACGTTTGCATATAAAAGTATATATGTTAATGGTCAGTGTACAGAACACAGATGTGAACTATGACGTGTGCTTCCGCGGCCTGATATATATGTAGGAATCGTCACCGCAGTGCAGTGTGATTGACATCACGGACAGTTGGGACATCCAGGTTCCCTAACGACAGACAATGGAGACTTCAATACACAGCGCCAGGACATCGGTGTAAGTGTGACCGGAATTGAAATTAAGGTGTGGACTTGCAATCCTAATATCATGTAGAGATTCTCAACATAATACATATTCACATATCACAGTCCATGAATCAAATCGGTATAATTTCATATGCAACCCCATCCTTTTCCCCAATCTCAATAGTATTTTCTATTGTTTATGTGCACCGTGCAGGTACAGCCGGGCATCGAACCCTGGACGGCTTGGTCCCCAACCGCCTATTGTTCGGCTTCAACCAAGCGGCCCAGGGGGGAAAGAGCTAGCCTGTACGGCCACATAAAATGGCGCCCAACAGTAAGGCATTTGAACCCAAGTTTGGCTTCAAAAGTACCCACTTTTCATGAAGTTTCACATTTTTTCAGTTCATTCTAATTTCAAATCATCACACAATCTTTTATCAATATTTGTTATCAATTGACATCATTTCCACCATTTGAAGAGCAACATCGACGCATTTATATTTTAAATTGCTTGTGTTCATGTATGTTTCCATTATCAGTAGTTTCGTAGAAGTAGTTTCTTTCTTGTATGTGGTGTAGTAGTCGCTTGCATGTACCATTGGGATGTTCGCGATTGCTTCGCTTCAAAATTTTCGAATTGTGTCAAAGTGCTACGATCGGCGAGTATAAAAGTTGCAACGAGCTGTCAACAGGGAAAACATTTTTCTCGAATTGAACTTTAGTGCATTTTGGCGTATTGTTTATGGTGCTTACCCGCTCACAATCAAAATTAAAAATGGCAGGCGGCGAAAACGACGTCGAGAAGAGTGGCGAGACCAGCACTTCGACGGAACATCCAGAAGCGATGAGCATGCAGCAGATGATGGCCCAAATAATGACCAGCATGAGAACCGTGACGCAAGAGATGGCCCAGGACCTACGTGAACATATCCACCAAGAAATCTGCAATGTTCAGTCAATGCATGAGCAATCAATAAGTGACCTTTACTCGTACATCAGTGAGGAGAACAAGAAACTGAGGGACTCGATGGCGAGAGATGGCGAACGAGCAAGGGCTGAGATGCAGAAGATTTGTGAGGATAATTGCAACAAACTGGCTGAGAGATTCCAATCTGACCTGAACAGAATCGATGTCGAAATATCAGCATGTGGCCAACACCAACAACAGATGGAAGCTTCAATTGCAACGAATCGGCAAGACCTGACGCAATTAAGAGCCGAATTGGATTCCACTCTGAGCGCTACGCAGGATACGATCAAGGGACTGCTGGATTCGATTGAAGATGTTCGCAAGGATGCAGATGTGTTGCGCAATAGCATTTGCCATGAAGCACGCGGTTCCGAGAGATCAACTCGCCACCCTTTGATTACTGAGCAACAACAACAACAACGAGTCGCGACGTCCAGTGAATCGAACGTCAGCCAGTCGCTCTTCGATCAGATGCCTAACCGACCCACTGTGCCGGACGCCGCTGCTGTGATGTCACACTCGGTGAAGGTTCACGCTCTGTTCAAGCCTAACTTTGACGGATCTGAAGGTCCACTGAACCTCTCAACGTATTTCCAAGAACTGGAAGATTATTTGATTCTCAGCAACGTTCCTCCAGAGTTGCAGTTGTGCGTCGCCCGGAACACCTTGACGGGAAGAGCAAAGCAGACGTATGAGATGCGAGCGGAAAACATACGGGACCTCTCTACTTTCAAGGCGGCCCTGGAAGAAGAGTACAGAGACGATAACACTATGTCTGCTCTGAAATTGTCGCTGTATACCAACAAATTCGACAACGCCTCAAGAATGACGTTTGCTGAACATGCAGCAAGGCAGGTGAAAATAAATCGAGCGCTGAGAACTCCATTGTCGGAAAGCGAACTTATCAAAGCCATTAGTAAACAGTTCAATCCAGGAATTCAGAGGACACTGATTGCACATGGCGCCTCCACACTTTCCGAACTAATGAATATTTTAAAAGAACTGTCAAATGTGAGTTCCGACAGGCCGAGTGCACCCCGCAGGGAATACCCCCAGGAAAGAAGACAGCACGTTGCTCATCAGAATGCAATGGCGTCGGACCGCCCTGGCAATACTAACAGAGAGGGAGAACCGGATGACCGACGCCGGGACTCGAACCGAGGATGCTGGAACAACCGGCCGCCGATATTCCAGAGAAGCCAGCGGGATGGAGCCGATTGGCGGCACAGCGAACAAGAAAGCAACCGGGACTTGAACCCGCGTAATACCAATCACCCAGATTTAAACTAGATACGCCTTCAGGTGACGGGGAGAGACCTGCAGGCAAAGTTGCGAATTTTCATGGAACCACGAGTGAATTCCCCATTTATACGGCAGAGCAGATTTCGAGTCAAGAACCAGTTTCTAGTACTGCAAGTACTGCAAACTCAGAGGGCGTGAAGAGGAAACCTTTGCATATTTCCTATAGCCCGAGGCCGATGACACGTCAAAGCAATGCTTCAGATGAAGAGACTAGGGTAAAAGTACCGTTCGGCGGAAGTGAAAGTGAGCCCTCCAATGTTTCATTTTCTAGCACAAAGTTTAATTCTAACGCTGATAGATCAGCTGATGGCAACACTGCCCCAGGATTGTGCAGAATTGAAACGAGCGCTCAAAACCAGTCTCTAGCGTCCATTGACGTCACTGATAACGGGACCACCCTCAAGAATGAAGGGGTGCGCTACCTCCCGCAAATCGAAGCATGCGTAGGAAAGCAAGTCATCCGTTGTCTCGTAGATACAGGCGCCACCTGTGCGGGAATTAATGCAGATCTTTTCAACCAGCTGAAAAGAAATTACCCCTCTTTGCCTTCGTTCAGAGTAACCAACGTCGTTGTGAGAGGAGCGACGAACGCAAAAGATGTGAAAGTTCAAGAACAAGCTTTATTGAGTCTTGAAATAAATGGAGCAAAACTATGTTGTCCTGCTCTGGTCGTACCTGGATTAAGGCACGATTTGATTTTAGGGTGTGACACGTGGCTTGATTACAAGGCCAGGTTAGATTTCGAAACAAAAACAATGCACCTCTACGTCGATAACCAAAGCGTTAGCGTACCCTTCATTTCGAATGAAAATGCACTCAGCAACATATGTCACATGTTGGTCGACACAGTTGACGAAATGAATGAAATTGCCGTGAGCCATGATGAGAAAGGACACAATTACTTGAGAAGTGTGAATGCGAATGTGGCGGAAAATAGGGTTGTCAAAGCTAACTTGAAACGTGTATACACAGAAGAGGATATCGCGAATCGCGTATGAGGCTGTGACTATTTATCGACTAAGGAGCAACAAATGTCGCGTCGACTGTTATTGAAACACAAACATCTTGTCAGTGAAGAACCACTCACGGTTAATAGAAATACTAATGAGATTAAGGTGGATTATGAAACTCCAATCAAGAAACTTATTAACTTCATACCGATGACCTGTGAAGAACAGATGGCGAAGGTGATAAGAAAGTTATCCAGACGTCCAGAAAAATGGAGGATAACAAGGAAAGTCAGGCTAAAAGTCTGATCGCATGACACGAAAAGAAGCATATAAAGAAAGAAGATTATTCTCATTGTAAAGTTTTATATTGTGTTAATTTTGTAATCGTTAACATTATTTACTCTTATATCTGTCAACCTATTTAGTAGATTTGGTATTTTATATATTTCATTCAATATTCTTATGTAACATTCTTATTTGATTTTAGTGTTCTACTTTATTTCTACTGTATTTCTATGGCAATTATATATATATGTACTTAGTTTTGTGTAGTAATGGTGAGTTATTATTTCATTTGTGGGAATTATCATTTTCTTGTATATTTAGTTTTGTATTTACTCTCCAACAGTATTTTGAATTTTATGTATGGGATCTAGCATGTAGTAGTATAATGGAAGCATAGATACACATGTTACGATTATTATGCAATGATGTTGTTGTTCACGTTCTACGGAACATATTTAATTAATGCAACGCATTTCAGGATTTAAGTCAGGCGACCAAGGTGGCCACATGTTTATTTATCTTTACTTGTGTCAGTGCTTCACTTGAGATCTCTTCAGTCCCAAGTATCGCACTTGGGAGGGGCATAATGTACCCGTATCCCCATACGTGCACACTAGTATCAATATATACATATATCATCTTCCACATTTATTATTATTATCGAACTTTCAGCACGTTTCCAAATCCCCGTCAGTTTCAGAGAAGCCAAGCAAAGGTCATTTGCCTTGCCCACAAAAGGCGACGGCTATATTTACGCTTTCTCTCCCAGAAGCCCCTTTGTCTCCCCAACGTGAAATATTTCCATTCTTCCCTGCAACCAACCCCCTCCTCCACGCCAGCCAATAGAAAGTGGACATGGACAAAAGCCCCTAACCGAACGGTGAATTTTGGCGGTTCAGTGTGCGTCTATAAGCTAGACAGAGGACATCGGTGTTGAGAATGCAAGTGAGGAATCTGTGTTGAGAATTCAGGTGACAAGTGTGTGTCTAGAAGTTGTACCGAAAGTCTTTGTCAAGAGATTGCTGAACATTCTGTGTCTAGAAGTCAGTGTCCGTCAATGCTCAGAGCATAGCATTTAACACTTGATTTATGATGAACGGAATAGTTTTCGCTACATATAACGTTTGCATATAAAAGTATATATGTTAATGGTCAGTGTACAGAACACAGATGTGAACTATGACGTGTGCTTCCGCGGCCTGATATATATGTAGGAATCGTCACCGCAGTGCAGTGTGATTGACATCACGGACAGTTGGGACATCCAGGTTCCCTAACGACAGACAATGGAGACTTCAATACACAGCGCCAGGACATCGGTGTAAGTGTGACCGGAATTGAAATTAAGGTGTGGACTTGCAATCCTAATATCATGTAGAGATTCTCAACATAATACATATTCACATATCACAGTCCATGAATCAAATCGGTATAATTTCATATGCAACCCCATCCTTTTCCCCAATCTCAATAGTATTTTCTATTGTTTATGTGCACCGTGCAGGTACAGCCGGGCATCGAACCCTGGACGGCTTGGTCCCCAACCGCCTATTGTTCGGCTTCAACCAAGCGGCCCAGGGGGGAAAGAGCTAGCCTGTACGGCCACATAAAATGGCGCCCAACAGTAAGGCATTTGAACCCAAGTTTGGCTTCAAAAGTACCCACTTTTCATGAAGTTTCACATTTTTTCAGTTCATTCTAATTTCAAATCATCACACAATCTTTTATCAATATTTGTTATCAATTGACATCATTTCCACCATTTGAAGAGCAACATCGACGCATTTATATTTTAAATTGCTTGTGTTCATGTATGTTTCCATTATCAGTAGTTTCGTAGAAGTAGTTTCTTTCTTGTATGTGGTGTAGTAGTCGCTTGCATGTACCATTGGGATGTTCGCGATTGCTTCGCTTCAAAATTTTCGAATTGTGTCAAAGTGCTACGATCGGCGAGTATAAAAGTTGCAACGAGCTGTCAACAGGGAAAACATTTTTCTCGAATTGAACTTTAGTGCATTTTGGCGTATTGTTTATGGTGCTTACCCGCTCACAATCAAAATTAAAAATGGCAGGCGGCGAAAACGACGTCGAGAAGAGTGGCGAGACCAGCACTTCGACGGAACATCCAGAAGCGATGAGCATGCAGCAGATGATGGCCCAAATAATGACCAGCATGAGAACCGTGACGCAAGAGATGGCCCAGGACCTACGTGAACATATCCACCAAGAAATCTGCAATGTTCAGTCAATGCATGAGCAATCAATAAGTGACCTTTACTCGTACATCAGTGAGGAGAACAAGAAACTGAGGGACTCGATGGCGAGAGATGGCGAACGAGCAAGGGCTGAGATGCAGAAGATTTGTGAGGATAATTGCAACAAACTGGCTGAGAGATTCCAATCTGACCTGAACAGAATCGATGTCGAAATATCAGCATGTGGCCAACACCAACAACAGATGGAAGCTTCAATTGCAACGAATCGGCAAGACCTGACGCAATTAAGAGCCAAATTGGATTCCACTCTGAGCGCTACGCAGGATACGATCAAGGGACTGCTGGATTCGATTGAAGATGTTCGCAAGGACGCAGATGTGTTGCGCAATAGCATTTGCCATGAAGCACGCGGTTCCGAGAGATCAACTCGCCACCCTTTGATTACTGAGCAACAACAACAACAACGAGTCGCGACGTCCAGTGAATCGAACGTCAGCCAGTCGCTCTTCGATCAGATGCCTAACCGACCCACTGTGCCGGACGCCGCTGCTGTGATGTCACACTCGGTGAAGGTTCACGCTCTGTTCAAGCCTAACTTTGACGGATCTGAAGGTCCACTGAACCTCTCAACGTATTTCCAAGAACTGGAAGATTATTTGATTCTCAGCAACGTTCCTCCAGAGTTGCAGTTGTGCGTCGCCCGGAACACCTTGACGGGAAGAGCAAAGCAGACGTATGAGATGCGAGCGGAAAACATACGGGACCTCTCTACTTTCAAGGCGGCCCTGGAAGAAGAGTACAGAGACGATAACACTATGTCTGCTCTGAAATTGTCGCTGTATACCAACAAATTCGACAACGCCTCAAGAATGACGTTTGCTGAACATGCAGCAAGGCAGGTGAAAATAAATCGAGCGCTGAGAACTCCATTGTCGGAAAGCGAACTTATCAAAGCCATTAGTAAACAGTTCAATCCAGGAATTCAGAGGACACTGATTGCACATGGCGCCTCCACACTTTCCGAACTAATGAATATTTTAAAAGAACTGTCAAATGTGAGTTCCGACAGGCCGAGTGCACCCCGCAGGGAATACCCCCAGGAAAGAAGACAGCACGTTGCTCATCAGAATGCAATGGCGTCGGACCGCCCTGGCAATACTAACAGAGAGGGAGAACCGGATGACCGACGCCGGGACTCGAACCGAGGATGCTGGAACAACCGGCCGCCGATATTCCAGAGAAGCCAGCGGGATGGAGCCGATTGGCGGCACAGCGAACAAGAAAGCAACCGGGACTTGAACCCGCGTAATACCAATCACCCAGATTTAAACTAGATACGCCTTCAGGTGACGGGGAGAGACCTGCAGGCAAAGTTGCGAATTTTCATGGAACCACGAGTGAATTCCCCATTTATACGGCAGAGCAGATTTCGAGTCAAGAACCAGTTTCTAGTACTGCAAGTACTGCAAACTCAGAGGGCGTGAAGAGGAAACCTTTGCATATTTCCTATAGCCCGAGGCCGATGACACGTCAAAGCAATGCTTCAGATGAAGAGACTAGGGTAAAAGTACCGTTCGGCGGAAGTGAAAGTGAGCCCTCCAATGTTTCATTTTCTAGCACAAAGTTTAATTCTAACGCTGATAGATCAGCTGATGGCAACACTGCCCCAGGATTGTGCAGAATTGAAACGAGCGCTCAAAACCAGTCTCTAGCATCCATTGACGTCACTGATAACGGGACCACCCTCAAGAATGAAGGGGTGCGCTACCTCCCGCAAATCGAAGCATGCGTAGGAAAGCAAGTCATCCGTTGTCTCGTAGATACAGGCGCCACCTGTGCGGGAATTAATGCAGATCTTTTCAACCAGCTGAAAAGAAATTACCCCTCTTTGCCTTCGTTCAGAGTAACCAACGTCGTTGTGAGAGGAGCGACGAACGCAAAAGATGTGAAAGTTCAAGAACAAGCTTTATTGAGTCTTGAAATAAATGGAGCAAAACTATGTTGTCCTGCTCTGGTCGTACCTGGATTAAGGCACGATTTGATTTTAGGGTGTGACACGTGGCTTGATTACAAGGCCAGGTTAGATTTCGAAACAAAAACAATGCACCTCTACGTCGATAACCAAAGCGTTAGCGTACCCTTCATTTCGAATGAAAATGCACTCAGCAACATATGTCACATGTTGGTCGACACAGTTGACGAAATGAATGAAATTGCCGTGAGCCATGATGAGAAAGCACACAATTACTTGAGAAGTGTGAATGCGAATGTGGCGGAAAATAGGGTTGTCAAAGCTAACTTGAAACGTGTATACACAGAAGAGGATATCGCGAATCGCGTATGAGGCTGTGACTATTTATCGACTAAGGAGCAACAAATGTCGCGTCGACTGTTATTGAAACACAAACATCTTGTCAGTGAAGAACCACTCACGGTTAATAGAAATACTAATGAGATTAAGGTGGATTATGAAACTCCAATCAAGAAACTTATTAAGTTCATACCGATGACCTGTGAAGAACAGATGGCGAAGGTGATAAGAAAGTTATCCAGACGTCCAGAAAAATGGAGGATAACAAGGAAAGTCAGGCTAAAAGTCTGATCGCATGACACGAAAAGAAGCATATAAAGAAAGAAGATTATTCTCATTGTAAAGTTTTATATTGTGTTAATTTTGTAATCGTTAACATTATTTACTCTTATATCTGTCAACCTATTTAGTAGATTTGGTATTTTATATATTTCATTCAATATTCTTATGTAACATTCTTATTTGATTTTAGTGTTCTACTTTATTTCTACTGTATTTCTATGGCAATTATATATATATGTACTTAGTTTTGTGTAGTAATGGTGAGTTATTATTTCATTTGTGGGAATTATCATTTTCTTGTATATTTAGTTTTGTATTTACTCTCCAACAGTATTTTGAATTTTATGTATGGGATCTAGCATGTAGTAGTATAATGGAAGCATAGATACACATGTTACGATTATTATGCAATGATGTTGTTGTTCACGTTCTACGGAACATATTTAATTAATGCAACGCATTTCAGGATTTAAGTCAGGCGACCAAGGTGGCCACATGTTTATTTATCTTTACTTGTGTCAGTGCTTCACTTGAGATCTCTTCAGTCCCAAGTATCGCACTTGGGAGGGGCATAATGTACCCGTATCCCCATACGTGCACACTAGTATCAATATATACATATATCATCTTCCACATTTATTATTATTATCGAACTTTCAGCACGTTTCCAAATCCCCGTCAGTTTCAGAGAAGCCAAGCAAAGGTCATTTGCCTTGCCCACAAAAGGCGACGGCTATATTTACGCTTTCTCTCCCAGAAGCCCCTTTGTCTCCCCAACGTGAAATATTTCCATTCTTCCCTGCAACCAACCCCCTCCTCCACGCCAGCCAATAGAAAGTGGACATGGACAAAAGCCCCTAACCGAACGGTGAATTTTGGCGGTTCAGTGTGCGTCTATAAGCTAGACAGAGGACATCGGTGTTGAGAATGCAAGTGAGGAATCTGTGTTGAGAATTCAGGTGACAAGTGTGTGTCTAGAAGTTGTACCGAAAGTCTTTGTCAAGAGATTGCTGAACATTCTGTGTCTAGAAGTCAGTGTCCGTCAATGCTCAGAGCATAGCATTTAACACTTGATTTATGATGAACGGAATAGTTTTCGCTACATATAACGTTTGCATATAAAAGTATATATGTTAATGGTCAGTGTACAGAACACAGATGTGAACTATGACGTGTGCTTCCGCGGCCTGATATATATGTAGGAATCGTCACCGCAGTGCAGTGTGATTGACATCACGGACAGTTGGGACATCCAGGTTCCCTAACGACAGACAATGGAGACTTCAATACACAGCGCCAGGACATCGGTGTAAGTGTGACCGGAATTGAAATTAAGGTGTGGACTTGCAATCCTAATATCATGTAGAGATTCTCAACATAATACATATTCACATATCACAGTCCATGAATCAAATCGGTATAATTTCATATGCAACCCCATCCTTTTCCCCAATCTCAATAGTATTTTCTATTGTTTATGTGCACCGTGCAGGTACAGCCGGGCATCGAACCCTGCACGGCTTGGTCCCCAACCGCCTATTGTTCGGCTTCAACCAAGCGGCCCAGGGGGGAAAGAGCTAGCCTGTACGGCCACATGCTTCAAACACTGTCATTGATGAGGATTGAGTAGCTTCGCAACAACTGCAGATATCCTGTCACACCATGTCACTTCTCCAATTCGTTTTATGTATTTCCTGCAACTTTTGTTAGTCTCAATGTTGAATGATTAGGTGAAACTAATGGTGGAGTGTTCACCTAGAACTTTAGCCTGGAATCTTTGATGGTGCAATTGTGAGTTCACTGCTCAGTACACTTAAGCACTAAGGATGCTCTCGAGGGGGCCCGTCGCTCACCACCCCCTATAATCTGCCCTTTGCTAAAATATAGGGCATAAGTAAGAAAAAGAGAATGTCTGGTAGCACTAGATAATACTATGACAGGGTGTCTACCAGTCAGGAAATCAATGGGTAGGTCAAGAAAGATTCAAGAAATTATGCTTGTGGTCAAGAAGTTTTGATATTTTTTCTTCTACAGTATAGTGAATTTATATTGTTATATACCTGTACAGGCATTTGATAAAATTGAATATTTGGAAATCTAAAAATGTATTGAGTTGGGGTTAAGATTTTTTTGCTCTGTTTCCTAAGAATTACATTCTTATATGTGTGAAGTTTGGTAAAAATATATAAAGTAATGTGGCCATTCCCCATCCAGGATGAAGTCTGAAGCATTAATTTTTACATGTCTAAATCTCGTTGAAGTACAGCTTCAGTTTTCATCTTTGTGGTAGGGCTTTTGCATTGAATAAAACTATGTATTTTCTTAATTTCCAACTGTACCTAAGTAGGGGGTGATTAAATACATGTTAAGAAAAAGGGGAAAAAGGTCAAGAAAAGTCATAAATTTGAAATTTGAATTTAAAATTTTGGGTGCGTCGGCACTTACGCTATTTTTCACCCATCACTTTATACGGGGTCCAGCCCCTTACCATAACTAAACGAACATAACTGTCATGTTGTGTTGTAACTAAAATATTAAAATAATTAAAATTTCTGACTGGTTAAAAGCTGAGGCTGTTAAGAGGCACTCAAAACACAGGACGACACAGAATTATGCTGGTCATGGGACCAGTCGCCAGAGCCTCGTTAGTTTGAAGTTCAGGGTGTACTACTTGGAAGTGAGGTTGAAGAAAAGTCATGAAAAAGTCGAGAATTTTGGATTTGTTATTTTTGGTAGACACCCTATATAACTAACTACAGGCTGTCCAGTCAAAGATCCAACTGGGACAAACCCAGTCTTTTCATTTCCAGATAGGAGAGGTTCAAACTGCAAAAAAACGGTGTTGCCAAACACTTTATTTTTGCTCAGTCGTAAATAACACCTTCTGCTGTCAACATGCACCCATTCTTTTGCTACCTGGCAGTGACCCTTAGGTTTAGCCATGCCTTGGCATTGCTAGGGATGCCTTTACCACCTGTCTTACTTTCCAGCATAAGTTTGACAAAGTAGAATACCTCAAGAATTTCTCCTCCCCATGGCGACAAAAATAGAATTTCAAGTAGGTTTTTTAGGCAGGACGGGAAATAGTTCTGATATTCTCTTATGGGACAACATTTTTCTTTCCCCCGTTGGTAACACATGCAGAGCCTGTGAAACAAAACGAGGGAGTTCCATGGCTTCTGCCTAAATTCAAGCAATGCACTGCATAAATGATTTCAGTAATTGTGTATTAATCAAGTGGTCCCAGGTTCGATACCCGGTGGAGGCACATAGCACAGTGGTTCGGATCCCACTTAAAAAAACTGTAGGTCCAGTCCTGATTAGCCTTTCTGTGCATAAAGTGGACTTAAAACAACAACAAGATCAATCAATCAATTCAGTAATTGTGATGTAAAAGCGGGCATAACTTATATGGGATGATCAAATGTAGAAAACAGTTACATAATCATCGCTCACCAATTAAACAATATTTAATTTTTTTTTAGTATATATAGAGATGATTGGTGAAAGGCAGGTGCATAACTCCTTCCACTTGAAATAAAAGTACAATACCCACCCCCGTACCTTGGAATTTTTTCTGCATTTTTTAAAGTTTTAATTAGCATCAATCATATTTATGGTTTACGGGTCTTAACTTCAAATTATTGGTGAGTATAGAGTTTGGATAAATAGAACTACACTACACCTTCAATATACTTTTATTCTTCTATATAGTTTTGATAAATAAAAATACTATTACCTTAAATATATTTCGTATTTTGGCAAGGTATGGTATATTGCATTCTGCAGGATGTGGTCCAGGACTTTTCAACTGTGCGTCTCAGTTGGTCAGACACATTACCACAAACAGCACAATTATCATTTTCCACAATTAGATCAAAGCAACAATGGAAAACTAATCAATGCATTACTTATTTATGCAGTTGGTGATGATATCCAGTGTTGCCAAATATGATTTAAGTTTCTCTGAGTACTGATAGAGAGTGCTGAGTGTCCCGGATGTTGGACTCAAGCTGAAAAGCTTTAGAAACATGGGTTGTGGTATCAGATGAGGCCTGATTTATGAGTGGAACAGCAAAATATCAATATTGGACCAGATCCGCCTTGCAGACAGAAAAGGGTTAAAGCAGTGATGTTTTAACTTACCTCGGCTGGTGTTCCTACGAAAGCTCCACAAACTCCTGCAGTCATGGCAATTGCTGCTTTTGTAAGAAAACCTGGAGGGTTGCTGGAAACAAAATGTAAATGTGCATGACATACATATATTCTATGAATATTCAGTATGGAGGGAATAATTTTATACTTTTATTGTAAGCATTCTATGTCATGTATAAAAGACTATGGCTTAACATAAACATTGAGAAAATTGATTTCAACTTTAAAAAATATTATTTAGAAGGAATTTAATGACATTCACAATTTGCATCTTTTATCACAAAAAACATCTGATACTTGTGATTAGTTCAAATAAGAATACATTAATATTATTGTTCTTTTGAATCATATGTTATTGAATTTGGAGTGTATTTATGAAGATTTGACCAGTACAAGGGTGCCCACAGGGGTGGATTATGGTACAGACTGCGCCATTGAGATTATTGAGAGGGGTGCCTTCAAATAATATAAAATTCAACATTTATAGTTTTTCTAAAATATATGAAAAAAATTACATCTTAAAATCCACCATATTTAATCCATTAGATGAAGAGAAGAAGTAATTAAAGGCAGGGGTTCCCACAGATGGGTTTGTGGACGCATGTTGCGTCCACCTAACTTTGGGGAGGGGGGTTATGATAGAAATTTGACGTGAACAATATAGCATTGGACACAAGTTGAATTACGTTGTCAATTAACCATGGCTGCTGTATAAATAGCAATTTGTAAACTTCCAAGGGAATTGTAACGGGTAATATGTTTTATCGAAAGGGGGGGCAGCAATATCCAACTCTTGAATATCAGTGTTAAGTCTCAGACTATGGCGGGTATTTTAGTTAGAGGTGATTGAGCATTACAATGAGGGGGGGGAGGGGAGTGTCCAATTCTTGTGTATTACTATTGTCTTACACTGCTGCGGAAATTCTGGTGTGGAAACTGAGAATTGATTTTTTGGAGGAGGCAATTATCCACTCTTCAATGTCAACAGTAATTGTAATGGAAATTTTTGGGGGGAGGATTGAGTATTAAATTTGAGAGGGGAGAAAAGAGAAGTTGGAAAAGAGTAAATATCGCAGGATCCTAAGAAAGTATTGACACCCAATTAAATTAACATTCTTGAAAGCCTCTCGCAATAATGTGTTGCAAAAATGCGGGTTTTGCATTTTACTGAGGTGAGAATATCAAGTTTTATACTATAGCTGCATTACAAGACATCAAGACATTCTTGATATTATTAATAACATCACTCCTTGAAATATGATAAGTAGTGTTGGTATACTGCTTAATTTAAATCAGTTGCATCATTTGGATGATGTGCTTCTAGTATTAACAATATTAATGTATTATTGATTCTCTGTATGCTGTAAGAGTTGTACTAAATGTACTTCATACAGAAATACCTTGCACATTACCCAATAGAACAAAAATAAATAATATCAAATTCACATTTATAACTTCTTTTCACATGACAATTTTACTTTAACAAGTGTATTTTATGCTGAAGATAAAATCCATGTAATTATTGCTATAGATTACTAAAATTATTATATTTACCCCAAGCAGAGCTGAGTTGTTTGGAGGAGGAACTGTATGATATTCTCACCCTGAACCCAAGAATTCCTAGCTTGGGTTTTGTAATGTCTCGCATGAAACAATAATTTAATTGGTCACACGGCTGCAGCATGTTATTTAGTTTGCCAAGGTTGAATTTTCTATCTTAAGTTGTGTAAACATTTGTGTTAAATACTCAAATTGTGGGTTTTATAAATCGTATTCTCCAATCAATGACACTTTAAATGCATATTTACATAATTTAATTTATTACATTAACCAATCAATGTGCTAGCTTTCCGTTATTTAGAAAATTGAACAATTTGAAAAATACTGACAGTTTAATATGGTATTGTGTTAAAATAAACATCATTTACTATGTATTCAACAAAACAATTTTTGGGGGGGGGAATAATGAACGATTTTTTTAGGGGGGGTAATGCATCCACAGTCTTGGGGGGAGGAGGAGGAATAGATCAAGTATAGTGTTCAGTAAAGTTAAGAAGAAGTTAACTTTCAGTAGACAGGCTGTCGTAATTAAATACTTTATGGGAATTATGACATGGTTTTAGGATACACATGACATGATTTTGGGGGGAATGTGCTACTGGCCTTGGGGGGGGGGATGGGCACCGCTGGACCAGTATCAATATATTGTTTTCACCATTATGATGACTGTTTGTGTTAGGTTCAAATCATAGATGTTTTTTGTAATATGCAGGATTTGATATACAGTAGAGCGTCGATTATCCGAACGTCGGTCAACCGAACGACCGCTTAACCGAACTGTGTACTCGCTCACTTTCAGATATCTGTAATGAAAAAAGTACGTGACTTAGCTGCTCATAAGCGTGTAGGCTTGCTTAGACAGACCAAAATAAAGGATTTTTTTAAACGTTAATTTTGTGTACTGTGTGTATTGTTCATGCAAAATGCATATGTAATATGTACATATTTTTGTTTAATAAACTGTACCACATACTATATATTCCTACTAAAGTTGCCTTTGTACGTTACTTTGTAATACATACTTAAAGAGATGCCTGTTTTTATGAATAAATTTACTGTACAGTACTTCTTTTTGGCAAATAAACATGTACAGTTCGATTATCCGAACAAACCAGTTTTCCGAACACCCATGTCCCCCAATTACTTCGGATAATCGACACTCTACTGTATTTTTAGTGGTAAGGAAATTCCAGCAACATCTTTTGAAGCATCTGAATACTATAATTATCCACCCTATCAAGGACCAATAATTTGCAACAAAAGAAGAGAATACTCCTCATCCCTCTTTCAAATATGAATCAGAATTTTTCAATGTCATCAAAATTTGGACATTTACTCTTAGAAGGAATTATTTGTAATGGTTGGGTTGAGTCCAAACAGACTTGCATCAGATTTCCTAGGGAAAGGATTTTAAGGTGAAAAAATTATGGTCAGGAAAGGGGAAAAAAGATTCTGAAAATGTTTTCCAAAAGGTGCTGATAGAATGCCTTTATTCAATGCTCTCTTTTTCTGTGCCTTCTGTATATAATGCATGCAGACCGCATAGAGAACTGTGGTTCTGCCGAATAGGTTTTGTTGAAGTTTGTGTTTTCCCTCTTGGGTATTGCTGCATTATCTTGGGAACTATTAGAGCTGCAATACCATTTTATAGCTCTCATTCTGATCTACAAAGTGAGACTATAGGTTTTATGTAGCTGCTTGAGAAGAGTAAAATCCATTTATTTTTCTGTTTACCCATACGTGCTAACTGATTCAGTCGTAGTACAAAGACTCAGAATTATCTCAGGGCTTGCTGGGTATAAAGAAAGATTAAACCAGGTTTATATATATCTATAATGTTTATTATAATCAGAACACAAGGATGTCCGTTAGCACACGAGTCTTTACCTGTATTCCTTACGTGCATTTACCTGTACCACCTTTAGACTCGAAGATAAAAGGGGGAGGGAACAGGGAACATCCAATTCATTCCTCGCAGTGAGGTGCCAAGAGGAGTATGGGGACCTAATTTTATTTAGGGCCTGGTCACCGCAGTTGTCATGGGTTCCCCTGAAAGAGAGAGTAGGTTGTGCGTAGTACCCCCAACCACAGCCGGGAATTGGCCGAAACCAATCGGTACCCCAAATAATGGGTGCTGGGTAAAAGGATCGCCGCGACCCCCCCCCCCCTGCGTTAGCGTGGAATTGGCGAGCCAGCCGGTGTCTCCTATGCAGGGATGGCAGGTTAAAAAGGAATGGTCCGGGGTGCTCCCAGACTAGCCGGGCAGGTAGAACCTGAGCACCTATCAGCCGAAGCAATCGGACCAGGTAGGTAGGTTGCAGCTAGGCTCTTCTTCTTCTTCTCGCTTCCTCCTTCCTTCCTTCCTTCTGGATTCTGGAATGGCTTCTAGTCTTCAGGCTGGGAGGCCGATTAACCCTGTAAGTTTGCCCGTTGACTTCAAGGAGCCAACCCAACTCTGGGCCTCGCTGCGCTGGCTTTATACTCGCAGTAGCGCATGGGTGGTGAAAATTTTAACTACAAGTACGCGTTGCTAACTCATATTTTTACATATTGCAACCTTCATACTGAGAAACATCCAAGAAGTGACATTAAGAAAACACTAGTGGGAAAATCACTAGTTGCACATGTCAATATAAACTAAAACTGTGTGCATTCAGACAATACAATTGATATTGAGCCTCGCAGGACTCTTCAACGAATTGAACAGTATAAGTGACAATAAATGACAACATTCACCGAATACAGCGACCATGCAGGGTCGAAGCTAATAAACGTAGAGGTGGATCCATTAACGTTTTCAGAATAGAGCGACCACGCAGTGTCGAAACTAATAAACGTAAAGGTGGATCCATTAACACATTTAAACTAAAAGTGTACACTTCGCAGGGACTTTTAGCATGCACTCTTTATCCAAACCTTCTTAACAAAATACAATATTGCGACCACGCAGGGTCGTTAAATGTGGCAACCACGCAGGGTCGTTACAGTGTGTGTGTGTGTCTCTGTCTGCCTGCCTGTGTAAAAATGAGAGAGAGTTCTGTCAATGATTCACTGGAAACTTATCCAACCCTTCTTTCCTGGTTGCACTGTAGTTTGACAATGCCATACTTTGCTATTCCGGAGCCTCAGGCAGGCCACGGAAAACTAGTTGAACTTTTTATCCTTCTTCTTCTTTTAATTTTTTGTCTGTTTCCTTCCTGATATCAATATTAATAATATATTTTCACATGAAGGTAGGTGTCGTAATAGAGTAATAGGAATTACATTAAATAGAAGTTGATAATATATGTAAGAAACCGAACAAAGTGTGAGAGTAGTATAGTGGGATAATACTGCATAATACTGGTGTCATTATTGTTGATTTGTTGTTACTATACTTGTTTATTTATATGTTCATTTTCAACATTAATTTACATCTTTAATAGTTGATATCTGGACATAAACTAAATTATTTCTGCATTCAGGATTTTTCAAGTAAATAAATTATGTGAAGGAATTATGTGATAAAATATATCTTTTATAACAATATGGAACCACTTTATTTCCCTTTTCTTTGTCATTCACTTTTGATGAATGGGGTACAAGACCCTTCCACATAGCACACCCAAATGTCAACCTCACTTCTATGTAGCACACCCAAATGTCAACCTCACTTTCACGTAGTGCAGCAACAAGGCTCTGGTGTCTGGGCCCGCGGCCAGTATAATCCCCTATGGAGTTTATGTTGTGTGCCATATGTTTGTGATTGTCCCCTCATCTCCTCACCTTTCATCCTCATCTTCGCAATTAGCCAAAACTGGCATAAACGCAAAATATAATATATCAATTCAATCAATGTAACTTTTGATGAGAAGGAAATGTAATTCTTAAAATAAAATTTAAAAAATAAGATACCGGGAATATAACCAACCCTCTTCCCCATGCCTCCTCTATCTAACCAACTTTCTCAGTAAAAACTCAATGGCACAACCAGGCCCTTAGCCAGAATTGCTCTCCAGGTGGGCTCAGAGGTTATCGGGGGGGGGGGGGGGGGCTTATAAACCAAGTTCATTTTTCTAAAGTTTAACAGTATTAAATGAAGGTTATTAAGTTTTTGTAAAATATATATAATTTAGAGATATTTAAAAAAAAACTTTTATTTGTATATCTTCTAAAACATCTCTTGAAGTGTTAATTGACTGGTAGTGACACCATCCCTTAATGCACACTCGATATTATTTTTGATGACACAATTATTTATATCATACAAGTAAAAATGAACAATGTCGACTTCAATCATAGTTCCTACCGTACATTCCACCCCAGCAGATGCAATTAGACTCCCCTTGATTCCCGAAACTTGGGATCTATTGACATTTGACGCAGTTGTGGAAGGAATGTGGATGATGACATCAAAGTCACAGATGTCTGTCAAACGAGAGGCTGCAACAGGGGGACTGAGAGGGGTATTTTCACTTGTAGTTCCTCTACTGTACTATTTCAGTCTATCAATAGATGTTTTACAATTGATAACAATGGATTTTGTAAACAGTAGAAATTTCCAGCAGGAATTTAATTTTACTTCCTTAGAAGGGTTAAACATCTTGTGTAATAAGTTGTAATATACTGACAAATTTTTCATCTTCAGGGCTTCTACTCTCCCCCCCCCCCTTTTCCTCCTTCAGATGGGGGCTGTTGATAAGAGATGATCCCCTAAAATAAAATTCTGGGTACAGGCCTGCTGCTACTTCTTTACAAATAGCTTTCCAATTGTTCTCATGATGCTAATAAAAATGTGGCATGTATTATCAAAGGGTAACATGACCTCTTACCTTGGAGAAGTAAACTTTTCAAACAACCAGGTGTAAATTCCTAGTCTTGTAGTGGTATACGTTGCTTGTCTGAGTAACCCTGCATCAAGACCTGCATACAACCCTCTGATGCCTTCTTGTTTATAAACATCTGCTGCCACCTGAAAGCTTGTTTTGTGTTCTTTAGATCCTACCCCACTAAGCTGCATTCGATTTTTCAATAAATCCAAAGGTTGAACAAATAAGGTTGCTGTCATTCTTGTTTAGTTCATGAAACAAAAATATATGTATTAGAATTTATGCCTTTTTGCGCATTTGAAACAATAATACTATACTTTGTCTAGTCCTTTTGTGCAGTCATGGACATTTTTTGGATTATAACCAGAGAACGGATTTATATGTAGTAAAAATGTGATAAATATGTAAATACATATTTAGTTATTTTCACCAAAATATGGAGTTAAATATGGACTTAAAATTGTAAAAAAATACTTTTTAATAACACAAGACACTACTCAAGCTACATAAAATACAGTATCGGCATTGTAACTATTACTGTGACTGTCTTGAGGAGAAACCAGAAGCAAATCCCGTACGTGTGCCACAAAATCCTTGCTTCTGGTGCTGCTGTCGGGCATGCAACTAGTAGCGAGTGTGGAGTTAGCAATGGGCTACTCGATTTTGGACTCTCTTCCAACATTGCCAAAATAACTTTTGTTAACCAGGAGCCAATGCTTGAGTCTCAAGCTCTATTGTTGACAACAATTGAAAATAAACAGGAATTTCAAGTGTTTTACAATAGCAAAAGCAAACAGTTTAGGTGTAAATAAATAAATAAATAAATAAATAAAATGTTCAGATGACAGAAAACTTGTAATTAATGCAATTGGAAGGTATAAAAAAGGTATTAAACGTTCGATTGTTTTATGTAGTGCCAGTGCTAGACTTTGTCAGTTATTCACATGAAATTCACTCAACTCTTTCGGTCACACGGTGACATGTAGTTATTGTCCGTTCATCATTTTCATCCTCATCAACATGCTTAGCAATAAGACAGAGACGACACTAAATGACAAAAAAAATCAAGCATCTGCCAAAGGAATTAGTTTTCATCAGTAAAAACAAAATTGTCTACTCCATCATTTCAAGTCGATTATGAGGAAATGAGTTGATACTGGATATGGTCTTCAAGGTGTGAAAATTAGTATACTATACATCCCAGGCATGAATAAACAAACATCCAGTATAAAAATTATTGAGAGTTGGAACATACACATGATCTTTGGTATAATGTATCTTCAGTTTGCATATATGTATACAGAAATAATAGGTGGGTTGAATTTACTGTAGCCCAGAGCAGTACAACTTTAGTAATTATAATTTACTACCTATTTATTATTAATAAACAGTTTTAATTTATAACCAATATATTTTTCTCTCTAAAGAATTTGGATATGGGGCCATTCCATGCCAAATCACACAGCCTCCGACCTCACCATTTCCGAATTTCATGAAAATATGAGAGTTAGTTGTATTTGAGGAAACAATAATATTTGCCAATAACAGCCAACAGTGATGCATACTTTTCATGTAGCAGGGTTGCCAACTTAGGGAAAAAGTGAAAAATTTGACACACGGTGCCGAAGTAAAAAAATCATAACCGTTGTTGCAGGTAAGCTAGAATCTTCATGTTGGGCTCATTTTAAAGCTAAAGGAAAAATAAACTTCTTTACCTTCAATCAAATTTTTATGTCAAGGTCATATCATATGACCTTTGACGTTGAACATTTTCAAAACTGTATTTTTGAAATTTTTTGAACTAATACATATGGTGCATTAAGATGTTGTCTATAAGTGACAGAAATATCATCTTGGGATGACATTGGGAACAGGAGCTACTGAAATTTATAAACTTAACGAAAAAGTGTTACTGTGCATTGACTGAGATACAACCACTGGGAACGATGCACATGTTTACATTTTAGAAAAGTACACAATAATAATAACAAATAACATTATGTATAGTGCAGATTAGTGGCGTTTCCTATTCCTCATCTTCTCTTCTGAGGTCTTAGTGTCTGAAGCTGCGATCTTATACGTCTTTCCAGTTTTAGTTCTTGGATCTACACTAGTCAGAACATCCTGGATGAGAATTCTTCTTATGTCTGCATGTTGGGGATATACATATGATGGAGAAGGACCATGTGGATGAAGAAAACTGATAACAACCTCATAAGAACTTTAACAAACATCGACAACACATCCCAACCACCATGCACGATCATGAACACACGTCACAAAACCACGAACTTCATCCAAAGGGCGACACTGGTGTGATGTTTTTTTACTTCTTATGTCTGTAGAAAACCTTTTCACAAGTTCTTCTGGTGTCACAGGTAATCCTGGATTCAAACTTCTCCCACATTTAGGATTTGGTGATGACATTACTCCACATTCCCTCACTAGCTTTTTTAAAGTTCGTATCATGTGACTTGTTGCACTTGGGAATCATTCTTAATTCTTCCAATACTCCAATCATTAGGTAGTATAGTCAAGATTTGCACTTTAGCACTTCTTTCTGCACATTTTTCAAACTTTTCTTTTCTTTCAATGGATTTTGTTTTCTGCAACCTGTTCTTCTGCTGCTGGTATTTGGAATATTTTGTTTTGTATTGCTTCTGTAATCTTCTTTATGTTGATTTTGCTATAACCTGTTGATCTATTTTTTTCTGTTTGATGGATGATTCTCCAACACTTTGTAAACTTTCATTTGATGCCTGAATAGAGACATCCCTGTGGAAGTTCTCCACTTTCTGATCACTACCATTATCACTTTCTCTTTGTTCTCTAATCATTGTGTCTGCACCACTCACTCTGTTGCTGGTTCTGATTGGAATTTGTTTTCTACAAGCATCACATATCTTGTATCCAATCTGCAGATGTGGCAGCTTTTCTACCATCCATGGGAGAACATTTCTTAATTGTTTTCTGCTACTGGTATGTCCTTTAATAAAGTCCGCGCGCGTTCATTATATCCCCAGCGGTTAACAAAGGGAGCGGGGCTCCTTGTTAAAAGAAACACCCAAGCGGGCAGTTTTCTCTTGAAGAAACTGGAGTAGGAAAGCGATGTTGCCAAATTGAAGGAAAGGGTAAAGAAAGGGTAAATAAAAAGAAAGAGAAACAAACAAATTAAAGAATATGGAAAGAGAAAAGAAATACAGATAAAGATTAAAAAGTACAATATTAATAAAGATAGGAAAGAGGCATATTACAAATCCTCATATTTACTACTCGAAAAATATATTATTCAGAATATACATATGTATAGTTAACTTACCTTCACTCATCGTCATCGTCATCGCTGTCCCCCACGTGAATCACGAATCTCTCCTGGTTACTATCCATGTCATGGTTAATATATTTTCTCTCAATTTTGATGGTGTGTTGAATACAGGACAACCAAAGCTGAGCATCAATTGTCTCTGTTCCATCACGCAACAGCTGGCATACATTGGCACTTAGAGTAGGAGATACATTGTTTTTCCTCACTTATGATTTTAACTTGGCCCACACCAGTTCTATGGGATTAAACATGCAATGGTATAGATCGACCACAAGGAAAAAAACCTTGGGACGAAAAGTTCCCACGCAGCTTTCCCTTCTTCCCTCCACCTCGGGCCATAAGGAAGTATGGTCCACTCTCCCCCTCCTCTACTCGCGGGAGTACCGCCCACAGGAGTCCTGGGTCTGCGCAGGTTCTTTTGTTCGTGGTTCCACTATAGCGAGGGAGTCACAACACTTCATGTCCATGGACGTCCGCAGGATTTTTTCCAGGGGGGGGGGGGCAAACGAAGGCAAATTTTCCCCAAAAATAGTGTTGTTCCCTAAAAAACATTGCTTAAATATGAATTTATGGTGTTCATGCAATAATTAACACAAATTATTGTGGCTAAAATGAAATTATATGTGTGAAATACATATTTTTTGGTTGACTTTCATTTTCCAGGGGGGGCCACGGCCCCCCCTTGCCCCCCCTTCCGGACGCCCATGTTCATGTCCACGTGAGTCTGCAAGCTCATCCGCTACGTACTTTTTAGTAATGTTTGCCGATTTAATTATTTCTAATAAAAGGGCTTTTATAGGAACAGGTTTCGGTACTGGAATGTCGTGCCTCTCCATGAAGGAAATAATATCCTGCAGTTTTGTCTTCATAGTTGGGATTTTCATTAGCAGCCTCGAATGATAACTTGCATTATCGCAAATTATCATACACTTCTTATAACTTGGCAAATTTGGCAGCAGATTATTGGTAAACCAATTTTCAAACACTTGTTCGGTCATTTCGTCGTGACTATCAGCTTTACAATCTCCAATGTTCTTAGCTGAAAGATACAAACAATTTGGGACCCACCCCTCACTGCTCCCAGCATGGAGCACCATGATGCGTTTTCCTCGTGCTGACGGCGAATTCAAAATACAGTTGCAAGTACCATCGTCCCACCCTTTGTTGACGACGTCGTGAGTGTCGAACCAAGTTTCATCTAAATAAACAATCTGGCAGCCTTCTGATCTCAACCTGTTGAGTTTGTGAATGTAACGATACCGCCAAGCAACAATTCTTGTCGACTCCATTATTGCATTTCTTTTCTTCAGCTGACGAAAAGAAAAACCAAGTTTCTTCAGAAGCTCTCGAAGCGTCGTTTATTTGTAAGGGAAGTCTGATATTAGTTTCAGTTGTGTTAATAATTCACAGACTTGGTGCGCGTCCTGTAGAAAAAATTGTAAATCTCTTTCCTAACAAAATCGCAAACAAACTCGTCCACTTTATGATTTTTTCTTTTTATTACCAGGCTTCTTTGGTGTAACTGGGCCTCTTTCTGCGATCTTTAGCACTGTTTTCCTGTCTAATTTCAAAATATTTGCTGTCTCCGATATTGGTCCTCTTCCTGAATTATTCCTGGAGACATATTCGTGCACACTGCATACAAATTCTTGAGCTGGTTTGTTCAGAATTTTCTTTCTTTTCCTCAGCACTCGGGAACTGCCGCTGCTAGTACTTGGCTGGGGGTCACTTTCGTCAGTTAAATTCTCCTGTGCAACAACGTTTGCTAAAGGAACCTGGTTTGCAACCCACGGTCTCCACATGCTAATAACAAAACAAAAATCTAATATAAAAACTAAAAGCACAACACTATAACAAAGCAACAACACAGCACCATAACACAACAAAGAAATAATACAACACAACACAACTAGTTAAGAAAATCGACCCCGCACGTGGTTATGGCGCAAAAATAACGAGAGGCTCACGCACCCTCCTGCTCCGCCTTGCAAATACAAGAAATGTAAAGAAAATGTGGCAACAACGTCTGAGTGCACGTGCTTATCGGGAGCGGTATGGCTATTGTTTCCAGTGTTAAGTTTTATCAAAGGGTTGCCGATGGGGATATAATGAACGCGCGGACTTTATCAAAGGGGTTACAACACTGTGTAGGTACATAATAGTTCTTATCCATTGTAATCTACTGCAAACAGATCCATAAACACATATACAAGACGAAATATTAATAAGCACACTGGCACAGGACACCTCTCACTGCTGGAAAGACTGTAGCTGCACTGAGAACAAAGTGACTGAGCACGTCTGAACTTGCTTCTTGGATACCTTCAGTGCAGTGGCGTATGCTGGGTTTAAAACCTGGGCTATCTCTTTTTATCATAATGTTCAAATGGGAGGCTCTTTTTCGTTCAATTTCTTGGATTTTAAGGTGATGTGACATTGCCATTAAAATACATACATTACAATTTACTAATTATAAAAATATCACTGTGTCATTAATATAAAAACAATAAGGAAAACATTTCAAATATTTCATGATTATTTATAAAATATAGAGGCCCATATTGTGAAATATTTATGTAGGCCTACGTTCGAGAAAAAATTTCTTACCTTATTTAATTTGGACAGGAACCCCATTCTTCTCTTGGCAACCTCTGTGGTAAAATGGTTATTAGCACAGCACACTATGACGCCAGGGGTCAAATCCAGGCATGGACATGGGTATTCTTTGTGAATGACCCTTCATGAATTTCATCGTATCGTCACTTATTCTCATCGTCGCGATTAACTAAAGTGGCAGAAGAGCAACGCAAAATAACAAATCAAATCCATTCTTCTCTTCTTTGCGATGCCAGAGGCCTGCATATCCTCACGATTTGAAGTTTATCCTCATGCAAAAGCAGAGTAAATTGTTTCGGCAATAGTTCGTTAATTATGCCATTCATTTTCGTTCACTACACGACGCAGCACAGATCATTCAAAACATATATACGTAATTCACTCACTCAATACACGTAAGAAAATCCACACAGTAAGAAACCTAATTTTCTTAAACTTCCTTCAACGCGATTTCCCTTCGCAAAATGCCCTTTGTCATCCAGTCAGTCTACCTCAGCCAGTCATAAACAAAGCAGCAGAGGGGTTGAAAATGTCGTTGGTTGAAGGTCAGCGACCTGTGAGTTCTGCATGTGTTCGAGGGAAAGTGTTGTTTTGGCCTACAGGACAAATTCCCTATCACATGCCAGCCACTCTTTTTCCCGTTCCTGTAATAGTAGTTTAGTTTCAAAATTTCCCTTACCTGGGATAATCGCATGCTGGTTAGTGCATTGGCATCACTGTAAGGTTTTACCACCGTTGTAAAACGAAGAGTTCCCTGTCTATAAGAAGCCACTACAAATACGTCACCGACCACCCCCAGGCGCTGGTCGGCGAAGAATGTAACCGCTGAAGTTTGGTGGTAGTTTTAAAGCAAAGGAGTCCATCCCCATGTATAGAGTGATCCTGGCGTAGCCTTTTCTTCCATTGAGCTCGGGCCATAAGAAAGCATGGTCCACTCTCCCCCTCCTCTCGTCGCTGGAGCGGTGCACAGGAGTCGCGGGTTTTATGCTATCATTTTTTCCCGCGGTCGTTGTTTGAGAGTGAAGCATCAGTCACATTTGATAGTCGATTATTTTCTGTATTTAATCTGGGCTTCGGCGATAGCCTAGGTAGCCTAGAATATACGCGCCTGCTTCAGTGCAACAACTGCCTAAGTTCACTGTACCAGTGGACAGTAACTATCATAGCTCCTGTTCCCAATGCCATCCCAAGATGATATTTCTGTCACTTACAGACAACATCTTAATGCACCATATGTATTAGTTTCAAAAATTTCAAAAATACAGTTGAGTCATTCCATGCGAAATCAACACAGCCTTTGACCTGACCATCTCCGATTTTCATGAAATTTGGGGAATTGAAACTATGCATGGAACTTAGTAAGTATGACAATTTTTAGTTTCGTGCGTCTTGTAATTGTTAAATTATTCAAGGTCAAAGTTTGCAGAAATTGCCCTTTTTGAGCCCGCTTAGCTATACTAAATCTGCTGTAACTCCGCCCCTGTTTTGCCTAGGAAGCTCAAATAAAGCTTATTGTACAGGGAATTGAACAAGCTTTCCAGTGATATATAACAAGCTTACCTTTGGATAAAAATATAATTTTGTCACGTGACCTTGACTTTTGACCTTGAATATCTCAAAACATGTCATCACCAAAAATCGTGAAAAAAATATATTTGGTGCCTCATTCCATACTATAGGGGCTATCCACCGGAAGGAAGTGCCTTCGCGCGGACGCCATACTTGTAGCACAACAACTTCCGGTTCGTAGGCTCACAACATGCCGCTAAAGGGAGCTGAGATTGTGTCATGTATGAAAGGACCGAATGAGTGTGTACAAGGAGGATGTAAACTACGATCAGGGCTAAATAATCTTTCACGGATCTCTCTTCATCCATATCCTCGAGATCTAAGCGCCAAATTATTGCATTCAAGCTGTCAGGCGTGAAAATTGGAAGGCCATTAGCAGGAGTAGACTCCGCAGTAATGACAACGGATGTGCAGGAACCCAAAAAGTCGGGACCTGAAAAACAATCCCGTTCCGATCCAGGCTTCGGAAAAAATGATGAGTTCCCTACATATTTTTTTTTTCTAAATGTCCGAAATTTATTGAAATTAGCAGTTTTTATTCCAGAAATGCAAAATAAATCATCACCCGAGGGTGAAATTGTGTGTATATTTTTTTTTTTTTTTTTTTTTTTTAGTATCGGGTAATGTTGAATATTTTCCGCCCCTATAATCTCCCAATTTAGTCGGGAAATAACATTATTTTTCCCGTTTTGAACGTCAGGACTTTAAAAATACCCCGTCCTGTTTCCTTCCCAACCAAAAATTTTGCGTCCCGCACCACTTGCACTTCATTAAAAGTAGAAGAGAAATCATTCAAATCTCGATTTTTCTCTCTGTTTTAGTGATATGAGCAAAAATATTACTTTTCCTTTCAAAAGATGCTCGGTCATGGCCAGATAGGTTACACGTTAAGTTCTTGAAGTACACACGAACTGTATTAAACTTTTGTGTAACGAGATTTTTTTGTGTGTGTGTAACCAGAGGAAATAAATTTTTGTGCAACCAGAGGAAATATTTTTTTGTGTAGCCAGAAAATTAAGTGCGGGTACTATTATTAATTTTCGTCTTTTGCAATGGAAATGTTTTCAACATTGATAGATAGAGTGCCTCCCCGATGGCGCAGTGGTAGCCTCGTCGCCTTGTAATCAAGGGGTTCCGGGTTCGATTCCCGGTGGAGGCATATAGTGGTTCGGATCCCAATTTAAACTGTAGGTCCAGACCCGATTAGCCTTACTGTGCACAAAGTGGACTTAAAACACCAACTCAATCAATCAAATCAACATTGATGGAGAAGAGGTCCTAGGTTTGAACACCATGGTGAGGCAATGGTGTGTCATTGTGTTTGTCCCATCATTAATTGTTCCAGTTTATTATTCATCTTCATCGTCATGTTTAACACAAATAGCAGAAAATTGACTTAAAATAACAATGAGCGTTTTGTATTTTTGCGTTCAAACGAGAACGAAACCAGCAAGTGTGCATTATCACATCCCTCTGACTCGTCCTGACTGAAGAAAGAAGAAAAGAAGCTCCTTTTTCCGTTTTTTATATGTCCGTACATCTCGCACTTTTTCACTTAAAACATAAATGTATGCATTTAAGCACTCTCGCTCTGTAGGAAAAATTACTTTCTATTTAATATGTAGGCTACAAATATCGCCAATGAAACGACGATCAGCAAATGGATCTCATCTTGGAATAATGCCGTATTACTTCCTAGTCGCTCATCCAATTGATATGCAAAGGCCTCTACTTTGCCCTGATATCTCTTATTCTCCTCGTCGTCAAGTGCTTTTATATGATCCATTTCATCCGGTATACAAAACGAGAAGAAATGCCACAAGTACGCGCTTGAATTACTCGGCCGCCGTGAACCGGAAGTTGTTGTGCTACAGTTCGACAATCGATTGTGCCGTTCGATATGTTTTTGTTTACTCGTGGATAGCCCCTATAAAACATATCAAAAAATCATTCTGGGACTGCAATGGGATCAGAAGATACAAAATAATATGTGTAACTATGTGACTGATAATAGCCCGATTACATGAACTATGAAGAGTCAAATGTCCCTTAACACTCCCTACAAAATGTGAAGGAGTTATCCGGGGTATAATTGGTCATGAAAGAAATAGGTTAGGCACAGGGAGATCCCTAGCCGTGTGTGTCAATCGCAGATCCAGCATATTGTTGACCGCCATATTGAATTCAACGCAAAAATTTCAAAGGAAAGGGGGTGATGTGATATATCAAATGAGGCTAGAATTTCACCAGAAATTAAGTGACGAAGGATTTTCCAACGTATATTTAACCAGCAAAAATTTATTACTGCATGCTTGTACCATTTTCTCCTTTTCGAGGTGTTAAAAACAAAGCATTGGGATGCTCCTAACGTTGTAGGAACTCACCGAGATCACGCTGACATCTTGGGAGAGAAAGAAGTATACGCACCATTGCATATGATTTTAATCAGCAACATTCACCAAATAGTTGAATATTGAAGAATATTGGGAAAAGTATCTCAAACAATTACGTGACACTTCCTTTGGAATGAAAAATTCTTCAGTGACGAGGCAAATTTTTATGTTCACGGTGAAGTTAATAAAAATAATATGCAATACCGGTGATTTGCTCAGTCGAATGGTTGTTGCTGATAAGCTAATTATGTGGTATAATGTATGGCGAACGGAAATGGTTGGTCCATATTCAACAACCTTAAATGGTGAGGGCTTCTTGGATTTGTTAATTGAACAGGTTTTTTCATCCTTGGTTACGGGATATGGCACTTTTCGAGAGTTTTGAAACAGGACAGAGTGTGACCACACTATGTAGACATTTTCGCAATTTCTTCATGGTAATTTTCTAGGTAGATTGATGGGCACACGGGGATCTATTAAAAGGCCTGCACATTCCCCAGATCTAACATCTTAGGAGGACTTTTACCTTCAGAAACATTTGAAGAGAATGGTGCATGCACTAAAAGTCCCTGATATTGACCATCTGAGAAAAGGCATAGTTGCTGCTTGCGATGTTGTTGCATATGCTACATTGCCAAATGTTCTATGCGAGTGTGAGAGACGTCAACGAGTGTGCTCACAGGAACATTGACAACATTGTAATGTGCATATATCGTAAGTGAAAGATATGTGTATAACTTTTTGCTGGCTAAAGATACGTTGGAAAATCCTTCGTCACTTAATTTCTGGTGAAATTCTAGCCTCATTTGATATATCACATCACCCCCTTTCCTTTGAAATTTTTGCGTTGAATTCAATATGGCGGTCAACAATATGCTGGATCTGCGATTGACACACACGGCTAGGGATCTCCCTGTGCCTAACCTATTTCTTTCATGACCAATTATACCCCGGATAACTCCTTCACATTTTGTAGGGAGTGTTAAGGGACATTTGACTCTTCATAGTTCATGTAATCGGGCTATTATCAGTCACATAGTTACACATATTATTTTGTATCTTCTGATCCCATTGCAGTCCCAGAATGATTTTTTGATATGTTTTATAGTATGGAATGAGGCACCAAATATATTTTTTTCACGATTTTTGGTGATGACATGTTTTGAGATATTCAAGGTCAAAAGTCAAGGTCACGTGACAAAATTATATTTTTATCCAAAGGTAAGCTTGTTATATATCACTGGAAAGCTTGTTCAATTCCCTGTACAATAAGCTTTATTTGAGCTTCCTAGGCAAAATAGGGGCGGAGTTACAGCAGATTTAGTATAGCTAAGCGGGCTCAAAAAGGGCAATTTCTGCAAACTTTGACCTTGAATAATTTAACAATTACAAGACGCACGAAACTAAAAATTTTCATAGTTACTAAGTTCTATGCATAGTTTCAACTCCCCAAATTTCATGAAAATCGGAGATGGTCAGGTTAAAAATTGCACATATCTGTGTTGATTTGGCATGGAATGACTTAGTTTTGAAAATTTTCAAGGTCAAAAGTCATACGATATGATCTTGACATAAAAATTTGATTGAAGGTCAAGAAGTTTATTTTTTATTAAAAGAACAATCCTTTAGCTTTCAAATGAGCCCAACATCAAGATTCTAGCTTACCTGCAACAACAGTTATGATTCTTTTCCTTCGGCCCCGTGTGTCAAATTTTTCACGTTTTCCCTAAGTTGGCAACGCTGCTACATGAAAAGTATGCATCGCTGTTGGCTGTTATTGTGCAAATATTCTTTGCTTCTCAAATACTACTAACTCTGAGAGTTTCATGCAATTCGGAAATGGTGAGGTCAAAAATTCCATCTTTTTGAGTGATTTGGCATGGAATGACCCTATGAATACTTGACGCACATTAATTATATTAACTAAAAATATATTGTTTTCCTATTTAACTTTGAGTAAGGCTTTTATTTAATAAAAACCTGTGTAGCAGCCACAGGCTAACCTCACCTTCCTAATAAATAATTTATTATTATTATTTAAGGGGAGAGATATGGCGCCTCGTGTAAAACATAAGTTGTACATGAAAGTTACACATATATCTTCGGAATGTATTTATCATTCATTTTCTGCCATTCAAAAATACAGTTTGTGTGCTTGATTTCCATTATTAGCTAATGTGAAATTGACGGTGATGAAAAAATATTTCAAATCAATTTGTTCTACCCCCTTTAATCGTAATTTATGAGGATAATAACTACTACTACTAGTAATAATAATAATGTCATTATTATTATTGGTACGTTTATCCTGGTTCTTGCCCCCCCCCCCAGACAAAAATTCGTGGTTGCATTTCTGGTATTATATTTTTCCACAAATTTTGTCTGGCAAAATAATTTGAGTAATTAATTCGGCATAAATGGGGGCAGGCAAATGTTCTACCTTTTGGGGGTGAGCTCGTCATTGGCCTTGGGGGGGGGGGATGGGCACACCTGTGGGACCCCTTGATTACAAGGCGATGACGCTTCCACTGAGCCATCTGGGAGGCTTTATACTCTCTTTTAACTTGAGAGGAATCGACGGGCAGGTTTGATCCCCCATTCTCACCTTCGCCCCCAATAATTCAATGCTTACAAGGGTGAAGGGCTAGAGGTCTAATGGGGATTATATACCCCATTTTCACATATTTACCTTTTTTAAAGATTCAAAAGCAGCAAGTTCGAGAACTGATCTTATTAAACAGCTTGCAAAAAGCTACTTCCCACATTTGGAAATGCATGACTGTAAATTGGCGACCAGTAACGTTCCCAGGAAGGAGTTGGTGGGGTATAAACTTCCACGTCACCCGTCCTTGGTCTAAAATTCCTCTTAAAAAAAGAAAGGTAACACTTTACTATACCGGAGACGGATTTCTTCAAATTTACAGGAGAAAGTACTTACGCAAATCATTTTCTGTAGCGTTGTTGATGTTCGGGAATGTAGTTTTGATCCATTTTAATGCGAATGCATGTGGTTTTCTACGAAAATCTACTTTCGACGCGCTATTGCTGCTGCCGCCATTTGCTTTCTGCACGAGAGCACAATACGCTCTCGTATTGTCCGTACATGTTACATTGAACGAAAGGAGTGCTAATGGAACCTAACCTAACAGGCCTAACCTAACCTAGTAGGCATACCTCGTCCCCGTGATGGTTCGTGGGGCTGTCGTAAATTTTTGGGCTAACGTCAATGGTTTTTGGGGCTGCCCGTGGATGGTTTGTGGGAAATAAGGAGGAACAGTAAGTACTCGTCAATGTAAGAAATATACATTATTTTCGTTAGAAATTAATTATTTCACCTAAAGAAATGTTCCGCAATGCAGAATAGTACGTTAGCAATGTAAAAAATTGCGAAATAAATCATTGATAGGTGTCTCCGGTATAGTAAAGTAGTACCAAAAGAAAAGTGTGTAATATATATATGAAAATATGGTAAATATTTTCCTGATTACTAACAAAAATATGTCATAAATCCCCTCTCCCTTTTGAAATTTCTGACACGTCACTGGGACCCAGTATCATAGAATAGTACATGCTCTTGCATCTACTGCTTGTGCCTAAATTGACTACTTCGCCCGAGTTTCAAAGTCAAAACATGTATTTCTTAATTCATTAATAAAAATAACTATTAATAACTTACCCAGAAAGACCGCCAAGAACGAATTTCATGGCATTTGGCATTTTTTTGGGTGAAGAATTTGATGGTTTGGTAGCCATATTGAGAGTTTTCTTTCAGCGACTTCCACGAAACATTAATTTTTAAAAAGCTCACACTATAAGCTTGAGTCAACATTATTCCTGTGCATGATTTCCACTAATACGTGTGGAATGACATCTTAATACGTTACGGAAAACCAGCTTGTATCCAAAGATCTGTGTTAATTAAACGGACACTTTTACGGTTTACCAATATCCTTAAGAAACTCTTTCATTGGCCACTACAAATGCGTTTCTGTGCTATCATTAACGTAATCAAATTTACCCCTTTCGATTACTATACGCAGCTTCAGTGGTTCCCAACCTTTCTGAGCCCGCGGCCCGGCAAAAAAGTTTTTTTAAAAGTTGATGCCCGATCCCAATAATTTTACTTGTAAATAGCGTTCTTATTTTTTATCTTTAAACGTTAATTAATATGTACTCTTGGAATTTAATAATTATAGAGATATTATGTCATATAGATTATTAGATCGATTATGTCTATAGACTTAATGACAAATATATAATTTGGTTTAAAATAGTCGACGAGGACTGAATCTAATGGAATCTTTTAGTTTCCTCTGGCCAATATCATTAAATGAATTTGGTAAGTCTTGATTTTCATTGAACTGTTCCATTTCGGACACTGAAAAATTCAAATTAATCATAATATTTCCACTTTGCTGTGTTAACTAAATTGACCGTGACGCCCGTTCGTCCACGTCCAAATTTGGAGGCGGGAAACGACGTAATGCTCTTTTGATATAATTTGAAAATATAAATTGGTTCTTGTATTTTACACTCAATTTTTAAAATTTAGCACAATTTTTACTTTGGCTATTCTGTTCGAATATTAACTACCTCAACTTTTATTTGTTATTGATAAAAATAACAAGTTTATTTTGTAACTTTATGCGTTTGAGTTTTTTAAAGTCCAATTTATGCACAGATAGGCTAATCGGGACAGGACCTACAGTTTAAAGTAGGATCCGAACCACTATGTGTCTCCGCCTGGTATCAAACCAGGGATCCCTTGATCATAAGGCGACGACGTTATCACTACGCCGTCTGGGAGGCGCATAACTTAAAAGATGAAAATTTCAGGGTGTTGCTTGACAGACTGGTTCGACGCCCATATACTTTAAACACAAAATATCAGAGTGATATACAGGGGGGGGACGCGAGGGGGTGCTTGCGCACCCCTTAATTTTCTTCCACACCCCCTTCAGCATCCCCTATGTCATATTATGTCATGTCGTCTTATTAACCGCCGAATGTTAGATACTAAAGTAAGACCGTTATTATTGTATGTAACAGACAAGCATTGACAGAGATGCCGGACGGCAGCCTCTATAAAGATCAGGGACCGTTTTCTTCCTATATTCAGCATTGTTGTTACGAATTTTTCTTCTTTTGTTCCTTCAAGTGGTCTGTTTGTGGTTTTTGATAATTGCCTATAACCAGTGATGTGCCGTAGACTATAAGTTTACTTCTACATGCGTTGTCTACACGTAATCTACGCGTAGATTACATTGGGTTGTAGTTTACATATAGTACGTAGACAATCTAAAGTGCATTAAAATTAATTTTCAAGGGTTTCATGAAGGAAAAGTGACATATTCAATAGTATTCAACTATATTGGTTCCTAACGAAATGAAAAGAATCCTATTTACAACAAAATTTCTCTTCTCTTCTATTATCAACTATGGAAGAAGATAAATAGTATGCAAAAAATACAACAGATGGCAGTCGTGAGGCAAGAGTGGTCTTTTCCCCATAAAACACTAGAATATTTCCTATATTAGGTTTCTTCCTAGGTGAGAAATTGTTCGAATTTGGAAGAAAGAGTATGAAAAGTTATCTTCACACATCAGCAACTGATACGCATTATAATTTTATTTTAATTTCACGGCGCCCTTCGCTAAGTTATCACCTTTCGCCATGTTGTTTACATAGATTACGTAATGTAAGTGTATAAAATAGTCTACGTGTAGAATGTAGACTATCGTTGTTTACGCGTAGACGCACATCACTGCCTATAACCAGTGATGTGCCGTGGACTATAAGTTTACGTCTACATGCGTTGTCTACACGTAATCTACGCGTAGATTACATTGGGTTGTAGTTTACATAGACTACGTAGACAATCTAAAGTGCATTAAAATTAATTTTCAAGGCTTTCATGAAAGGAAAGTGACATTTTCAACTATATTAGTTCCTAATGAAATAAAAAGAATCTTATTTACAACAAAATTTCTCTTCTCTTCTATCATCAACTATGGAAGAAGATAAATAGTATGCAAAAAACAACAACAGATGGCAGTCGTGAGGCAAAAGTTTTCTTTTCCCCATAAAACACTAGAATATTTCCTATATTAGGTTTCTTCCTAGGTGAGAAATTGTTCGAATTTGGAAGAAAGAGTATGAAAAGTTCTCTTCACACATCAGCAACTGATATGCAGTATAATTTTATTTTAATTCCACGGCGCCCTTTGCTAAGTTATCATCTTTCGCCATGTTGTTTACATAGATTACGTAATCTACGTGTATAAAATAGTCTACGTGTAGAATGTAGACTATCGTTGTTTACGCGTAGACGCACATCACTGCCTATAACTTAATGTGATTTATGTTGTTGTTTTTTTTTCTTGTTCTGTATTGCATTGTTGATAAACGGTTTATTTTCCGCTTACTTGTTCTTCCTCACACTGGAGCAAAAATTTCAGCTACTTTCAATTTCATTTCAGTCAGTCATTTATGTTAATCAGTGGAGGAGATTAGGGTAGCAGTTGCATTTCTTTCCGCAGCCCCTAGATGATTAATCCTGGCGCCGCCGCTGGTGATATATGACACCGATATTCGTTCATTTCTGGCGGGTGCAAAGCCCAATTGTTTAGATAAATTCATGTCGTGGAAAATTTGAGATCTCATTCTGAAATACTGTACCTAGGTCTATAGAGTTATAGTTATTGATACATAATTTTTATCTGGTGAGGATCCAGAGACAAGTTCCCCTGCTTCCACCCCCTCCCTAACACAGGTAACACTCGTTTTGTCCATTATTTTAATTAATTAAATTTAATAGCAGAATATATGTATACTACCAAATAAAAGCACGTTTTAACCAACAAGGTGTTTGATTTTTGTAACACTGTTAAGCGTTGTTTCCATGTTAATTAAACATTAAAATGCTGACTAAGGCAAATTGTGAATATTCGTCTGAAGAAGACCCTGTTAGAGCGTGGAAATGTTACGTTTTTATGTGTTTTTTATACTATAAAAGTTAGCCTTGGTCAGCATATTAATGTTTTACTTTGATTTTTGTATTAAAGTACATGTTATGCAATGATCCGGACTGGATCTATAGTTGGATCCGAGCCAGTATATGCCTCCACTGGATCTCGAACCTGACACTTCTTTTTACAAGGTGAGGGCGTTACCACTACGCCATCGGGGACGCTTTACCCATCCATAGGACATTTGCCCATTAACATGGGCGTCTGCAGGGGTGGTCGAACCAAAGTCATCTTAAAAGTCTTACTTTGTCACAAAACAAGTAGATATGTTTCTGGGTTGCCAGGTAGAATGTGCAAAATCCACTTCAGTGCACCCAGACCATGGGCGTCGGGAGAGGGGGGTCGAACGGGTCGGTGGGCTCCCCCTGGAAATTGACATTGTTCATTTAAAGATACAAGAAAGTCGAAAGTTTGTTACACTTATTGTTAAGAACAGAAATAAAGTTAATTTTGTTAGTATTCGAACAGAATAATGAAAGTAGAAATGCATTGGATCGATAATATTGAATGAAAAATACACGAAGAAGGTTATATTCTACCATTTCATCCAAAGAACAAATGATTCTACAGTTTTCAAAACTCTAAGAATTACAGTTGTAGGTGAGAGGTCACACAACAAACTTTATGAAAAAATAATTCCCCTAACATTTAAAGCCTTTTCTTAAGCAAGACGTGCAAAAGTTATTATCAAAATACATTTCAGATACTAACTGCTTAAAATGCAAAATAAATAATGGAAAATAGTTGTGCTGTTCACTCGTTTGGTGGATCGAGTCACCCCATTTATATTATAATAATAAGAATTATTATTCTTATTTCGAATAAAATGTATTTTTGTTAGTTTATAATATTTATTAGTGTATAATAATATTTATTATTTTTCTACAATTCAACTTTTATCATTTGCCCCCCCCCCTGCAAAAATTTCTGGCGACGCCCATGACCCAGACCGAGAATGTGTGAAAGCTTCACGCTACGGTGCAACACACTTTTGCTTCTGACTTTACACTCCACGTTTGCTCCTAAGTGTACAAGATAGGAAACAATGCACGAGATTTCAGAGGATCTATGTGCGGACAAGCACGCGTGCTCTTTCCAAGAATCAGCGAAAGTAAGGAAACTAGCACGTGAGTTAACACACGGTGTCCACGCAATCGTGCAGGTTGGTATTGCAATCGGTGACGTTTCAGCAGACACGTTGCCTTCATTCGCGGCTTGCCAGAACTAAGGAACTTGTCGACCCAAGATATCGCTGTGTTTGCTTGTAGTTCCGTCTTTGCAAGGTAGGTGCATATCTTCCTCTAGCCGTTTCGATGAATGGTTGACACTCGATCTTGTGTACGAAGGTTCCGGGTGAGAGTCTCGGCCCGAGTGTTTGTCTTTAATTTGCTTTATTTCGCTTCGCTTTTCTGCCACTTTTGGTTAATCGCGTCGTTGAAGATGAATGAGATCACAAACAATCACAAACATATATGGACGACACAGCACGAGCCTCGCGGACAGGTACCATCTAGAAATATATTTCGGTGGTGGGGGGTCCAAACCTAGTGTCTCTGGAATAATAATGTTTAAATTAAAATAATTATATGAGCCGCGGTGGTCTGGTCGGTGCCCCTCAAAATCCCAAAACTTTCAGGTTTATTAAAATTTCGTACTTTTCATAATCTCCTGGACCCAAGGAGAAAAGTAATGAGTAATTTTTATGATTTCACAAATGTAATAGCAATATAGTGCTGGGGCAGAAAAATTTTCGATTCTGCCCCCTCCAAAATTTGAGCCCTAAGTTCTACTTTGCCCCCCCCCCCCAAACTAAGTTAAACCTCAAGTTATACTCTGCCCCCTTCGCCCCAAAGTTAGGTGTCAAATTATGCTCATGTGCCCCGGGATCCAACTTCAATGAAGGCACACAGCATAGTGGGGTGTCCATCTCTGAACCTCTGCCATGAACCCTCATTTTTGCAAGCTAAGGAGGCTCTGGCGACTGGATCCACAGCCAGTATATAACCCGTTGTGGGTCTTGTGTCGTGTCTTGTCCATGTGTATTTGTGATTGTCATTTCATTACTTATCGCCATTCATCCACACTGTCACGATTAGCCAAAATCAGTGAAATGTGACGTAGAATAAGCCTATTAATTCATTCCACTTTAAGATGTAGGTCCAGTGCCTATTAGCCTATCTGAGCATAAAGAGTACTAAGCAGCATTCCAATGGCCAACTATTATGCACGAACGACCTTGAGCTTGTCATGAGCAACCTTGTAATGTTAAGGTCGTCTGCTCAAAGGAAATTATTCAACACATTACATAAGTGGAAAACTGTGCATGTGGGTATAACGTGCATTCGTACATTACTTCACGTTTTTTTTCTTCTGGGTTAAATAAATAGTAATGCACCTCGGAAGCAAACACTACAGAGAGACCTTTGGCCGACATCAGGGCGTTGTTTTCGCATTTTCTTCTCATTTCTTCATATTACAAAATATCATAAATTACTTATGCTTAGAATTCCTTCTAGGTTCTCAAACTTATTTTTCTCATTGCACCCTTTAGTCGTCACTAAACGTCTAATGTACCCCCACATTGGGTTTTGGTCTATTGTTTTGGCTGCGTGATTGGTGGGGCGTTCTTGTATGTTCGAGGCGTGGATGTGCAATAGTGCAAGGCTCTATGTGAAAAGACGGTAAACAATAAACAATAGAATTCTAGATTTATTATTTTATTGTGTGTTCCTATGTGTACAATCTTTATGATTGGTTAAAAAAATTGAAACTCATTTATGCTAAGAAGTATATAAAAAAAACTTTAATTTTCATATATTTTTCCAGAGTTATTGAAAAAAGTATAAAGAACGAAAATATGTTTGTAAACAAACTGTCAAGCACAATTTTGGAGTTTTTGTTGTAAATCTTCAGAGTTTCTAGCGAGAAGAATGTGCCTGCATAGCCTGACACAGTTTCTTATGTCTAGTTGTGCACTTAAAACTTCCAAGCGGAGATTCGGCTCCAAATTTAGTATATAGATTTCGAACGAGTATTTTATTTCAAAATATATGAAACAAAGATAAGAGTGTCAGTGACAAAATCAGCCTTATTTTCCTGCAGAGTTTTAAAGCTATGAAGTCTGGAACAATGAAGTCTGCTCTACACACCTGCATCAAAAATGTTGTCGTGTGGGAATTCTCGACATTTCTCTTCCGAGCTGATCTCATACCCTCTTCAAGTCGTTCATGTACGCATGGAGGTACGCGTACCACAGTTTGAGAACCACTAGAGCATTCACGTTAACCTCCATGTGGGTTGCTTCGTTGTCTAGATATTCTCAATAGTTTAATAGACTTACATAGCCAGGGAACTATTGAGGATGTCTAGGCAACAGTGAAAGCAAACCTACATGACGGTTCACGAACAGAGATGGCCATTTGACTTCGGCCTCAGCCTCCAACTCAGCCTCCAACCTCACAGGACCTCAGCCTCCGAACTCCAACTCAGCCTCCAACCTCACATGGCCTCAGACTCCGAATTTCATCTCGGCCTCCGGAGGCTGGACATCTCTGTTCACGAATGCTCTATATTCCTTTTGCGGAATGTCTGGAGTAAGAGAACGCGAACTCGTCCTGCGCGCACGTTGCGGTGCGTGCCTCGTCCAATGAACGCGCGGATGGTAAGGGACGCGCGGGAAGGGGCGACTCGACTGGTCATTCGCGGTCCAGTAGTGCTGTGGGAATTCTGCATTCAGGAGAGCGCCGCATAGTCTGGCCCCGCCCACAAGCTTTCGCCTCTGCGCGTCGCTACTCCGGACATTCCGGAAAAGGAATATAGAAGCAATTCTAAGCGTATGTAATTTTTCAGATTTTTGAAGATCATAGCGATTTTTCGAAAGGATAAGAAAACAACTGCCCTGGTGTCGGCAAAGGGCCGGGACTGAGATAACCTGTTGAGGCACCAGTAGAGTAGGATGCACAAGTATTCGTCGGCAAATTGTCCATGACTATTTTCATTAATTTTCTCCTGCAACCTACGTGTTTTTAAAGCGATCTCCTACTCCAGCGAAAAGTTTCAGCATTTTTCATGTAGGCTTATGTGTATAAATTTGGTCACGATTATCTAGAGAACCAGTCGACAGAAAATTTTCAAATTTTAACTGAACACTGAGAAAGGATGTTTCTAGAGAACCACTGATAAATATGTCCATTTTTATGCATCAACTTCCCGAAAATTAATTAATTAATTTCTATCGCATTTTTAAACTTTTCTTGACAGGGCAACCCTGCTGCCGGCCGGCGAGCTCACTGCAGGTAATTTTTACGCAATGCTGGTGCAGAGTTTGTCAGCATCTTGCCTGGTGTTTGGTTTCAATTCCTGAATCTATGATTGCGTAAACAAAGAGAATAAACGCGGTGATGGACATTTTGCTTGGTAATTCTTCTGCACTCCACTCTACATGTTAATCACAATGAATTCAAACTTTCACAAGAAAACTTTGAGTTTGAGTTTTAAGTCCACTTTTATGCACAGATAGGCTAATTGGGACTGGACCTACAGTTTAAAGTAGGATCCGAACCTCTAGGTGCCTCTACCGGGTATCGAACCCCGTCGCCGCCTTGTAATGAAGGGGTCCTGGGTTCGATACCCGGTGGAGGCACAGTGGTTCGGATTACACTTTAAACCGTAGTTCCAGTCCCGATTAGCCTAGCTGTGCATAAAGTGGACTTAAAACACCAACTCAATCAATCAATCAACCGGGCATCGAACCCGGGACCGATTGATTACGAGGTGTCGACGTTACCAATACGCCACCTAGGAGGCCCAAGAAAACTTTGAGTATGAAAGATAAACAAACTCTAACTCTCTTGCACCGGCCTCCGTGGCGGAGTGGTTAGCACATCGCGCTACGACGCAAAGGCTCCCGGGTTCGAATCCTGGCCTGGGTATGGGTGTTTGAGAGTGCCCTTTCATAAATTTCATCATATCATCACTCATCCTCATCCTCGCAATTAGCCAAAAGTGGCAGAAAAACGAAGTAAAATAAACCAGTTCAATCTAACTCTCTGGCATTCCTAAAGCTAAAGGAAGCATAAAATGAAAACCCACAATTGATTTTTAATTGAGGAGTCATCCTCAGTTCAGAACAGGTGACTCCAGGGCGTCGAAAGTGAGGGGACTGGAGGGCCACGTCCTTCTAATAATTCAAAGGTGGCTGGATTATTTTACTGTAGTGCAATCACATTTAATAAATTCATAAATACCATACAAAAAGTGCACAATTGGGCTAAAAGAGCATTTATTTATCTTGCTGGAGGTGGGGTAAAGGGGCGGGTAAGTCGACGGGGGCAGTCGCCCCCTGTTTGCCTTCTGGCGCCGACACTGAGTCATGTATTCAATAAAGTGACATGGTGTATACAAATCCTTGCTTAAAATGCTCATAACATTCTATAAGGCGGCGATTAGATGAACCTGGAGGGGTAGCTGCACCCCATCTCCCCACTTTTGCCCCAGCACTATGACCTCTTAATGCTATATCTTGTCTACCAAGAGAAAGCAAACTGTTCTTGCCTCCAGTTTTGACACCCAATCGCCGCTACTGGTTCAAATAATTGCTTTTTTTCTTTATATGCACTACAAATATCTTCGTATAGATTAAATTATCGTAATGTACTGTTGAACGGACTTTGGAATATGTCATTACGTCACAGGCACAAAGAACTAGACGATAAGATAAATTCTGAACACAGTTCATGTTCTTACATGTCACTGTATGAAGTGAATGGAAAATCTAGGGTGGTTAGTAGCATTCCGGGATATGTATTTCAAATATGCCGTGAAAATGACCATAAAACAAATATTTTTCCAGCGTTATAAGTTAGGGACGTCCTTCGAACTGTAGCTGTCCGACATTTATACACCTCTCTTCATGCTTTTACATTATTCTTTGCGTAAATCTTATTCTCGCAGCCCGTGTATATATTCGTATTCAGAAATCAGTGACATATGCTGAGTCTAAGATCTGGACTAATCCAATATCACACGTGACTCGTTGCCATGCCAACGGCAAGGTTACATGAACTTTTTTTTTTTCAAAATTTATTTTCTATTTTTATTCTGTATTTTAGTCTCTCGGCTTCAGGATTCGCCGATACCCTAACTAGCCTAGAATGTACATTTCTGATAATGGTACCGTATCTCTGAAAATAGAATTTAAACAAGTCTACTGGAACGTGAAATCAAAATATACTATTCTCAGGTAGACAGTAACTCGTTGAAATGTACAGTGTGATGCACAAGTATTGATGGGCAAATTGCCAATGACTATCTTCATTAATGTTTCTCCTGAATCCTACGTGTTTCTAAGGATTGCTTTTTTTATTATTTATGCTGGTGCAAAGTTTGTCAGCAGCTTGTTTTGGCGTTTTGTTTTAATTCTTGAAGTTCTCACTGGGTGAAACAAAGAGAATAAATATGGTAGTGAACAATTTACTTAGTAAATCCCACTCTTCAAATACCTTCTTTTGAGGATCTTACCTTTCTGGTAAAAATTTAACAAAAAACAATCAAATACTTGACAGGACTGCAGTGTCACAAGTATTCCTGTATTTTAACTTTCTATTTTCTGCACAGCAAATGCAATTGTCAACAATAACACAATTTCTTCATCAGGTTCATCATTCAGTGAATTGTCAATGCTTCCTCATACTTTACTTCACTCATCTATAAATACTTTGCATTTGCATTAATAGTAATGTAAAATAAGGTGGCGGATTGGTTAGCACATCGCGCTACGACGCCAGGGTCCCGGGTTCGAATCCTGGCCTGGGCATGGATGTTTGTGAGTGTCCATTCATCAATTTCGTCACTCATCCCCATCTTCGCAAATTAGCCAAAAGTGGCACAAAAGCAAAGTAAAATAAAGCGAACCTATTAATAACGTTTAAGTTTGAGGTGAGGCTGACGGAAATAAGCATTACGAAATCTTTTATGATATCATTTGGTATGGTTCGGATCACAATAGTACTTGAATTAGTGTGAGGATAGGAAACGGGAGAATGCTTGACGTTTATTCTTTCAATCTGGCTTTGCTTTACGCAAGAGATCCCTTCCTTGAAAAGAATTCTTGTCCCAATCATAAGATTAAAATCACCTGCAAAGAATCTTTTCTCTTTTTTTTCAATCGTGTCCGAACAATTCTGTGATGTTTGTCTTTATTTGTCACTCAAATTTGCTTGTTTTTTGTATTTTCCCTTGCCCCTCATTCCTTTCATTTCTAATGTTTATTCCCTTTTTCTTATTTCTTTCGCCACCCCTTCTTTCCATTCTTTGTTGATTGTCCCTTCTTCCTCTTTTCTTCTTCGTTCTTGTCTTTGCCTACTTGCAATCTTTCTTTTTGTAACGTGATGGCGTTATTGCTAGAGTGAGATTATTTCCGTAACAGCTCTGGCCGTTCTGCGCTTGCACCTTGGGAGCGAGTCGTAACTCCCGACACCACCAATCAAGAAGTGAACCGCTGACGTCATCTCTACTCTGCGCCTATAATTTACTCTATTGCTCACGCCGCACACTGCTCGTAGGCTCGCTGGCTAGACTCGCGCAGTCAGCTGGAGATGTTCCGAATGCACTCGGACTCTAACTCTGACGTTTTATGCCAACTTCCGTGGTGAAGTGTTATCTCAGTGCGGTGCGACGCCAGAGATCCGCGGTTCAAATTCCGGCTTGGGTATGGATGTCCCTTCATCTATTTCATTATATCATTATTCATCCTCATCTTCGCGATTAGCCAAAAGTGACAGGAAAGCGACGTAGAATAAACCAAATCAATAAATCAATGTGGCATTTTATAAGCAAAGATCCCGAGCGGGAGGCGTTGCACTTTAAACTGTAGGTCAAGTCCCGATTAGCCACATTGAGCAAGAAGTAAACTTTAAACAAATCATTTAACCTGATGATGGAAAGACTGCTCTCTCCCCGCGCTACGAATTCAAAACACTTCGAGTGCCGAAAGGCGGGGTTGTTCAATGTTCATGCAACCTGGCGCTGTTCCCAATCACACGTTACGCGCTTGGGAGTTTTAAGAATGGATTATTTTTGGCAACAGACGCATCCTTTAAATTTATACATTTCAGACTGCAACAAAACAGTTACAGGTAACATTGCCAGCTCTCTTTCAACATTGACATGGAAGGTCAAAGGTGGGGATCAGTGTACTCTCGCATATCATTTTCCGTACTGGGATTTTCTCGGTCCAGTGGCGTACTGGCCCATTAGGGGGGCCACGCCATCCCTGGAAAATGAAGGTCCACCTAAAAAGTATATATTTCACACGTAATTTCATTTCAGTCACAGTAATTGATGTTAATTATTAAAAGGCCGTTGAAGGAACATTATAATTTCAGACTGAAGCAGTGTTTCTTGAGGAGGCATCAGTATTATGGGGAAATATATCCCTCTTTTGCCCCTCTGGGAAAAAAAAATCTTGTTTGCCCCTGCCTGGAAAAAAATCCTTTATGACGTCCATGTGCAAAGGCCGTTTACACTAACCGATAATCCGAAATAGTCAATTGATTGATTTGTTTGTTTTTTACTTCACCTTTCTGCCACTTTTGGCTAATTGCGAATATGGGTAGGAGTGATTACATGATGAAATTGATGAATTGACACTCACAAACATCCATGCCCAGGCCGGGATTCGAACCCGGGACCCCTGTAATCGTAGCACGATGTGCTAACCACTCCGCCACGGTGACCGGCACCGAAAAGTCAAGAAGTGACAAATGTCCGTATAATCAGTAGCAGCGATTGTGTGCAATAACTGGGGGGCGACAAGGACAGTTTTACGATTAATATCTTATGGTGTATAGGGGGGGAAATTGGCAAAAAGTGTGTGTTTAGGAGGGGTGCAACTGCCTCCTCGCCTCCCCTAATCACCGCCACCAGTGGCGCAGGAACGGGGGGTACAGGGGTACATTGTACTCCCCCAAATTTTTGAAGGGGGTACTGTACCCCCTAAATCGAAGATTCTAGTTGTACCCCTTGTACCCCTTGTACCCCCCTCTCAGATAATTTGACAGACGCAAGACGCTACTGTTAAAAGAACCTACTATTTTCTAATCGCTCAATACAAAAAGTGTAAATTGTTTATAAGCATTATTTTCCTTACCACAGGAATTCAATCCATTGTAAACATATGTTACTACATTGTGCTTGCTACTAGTTAGTTCATTGACTTGTGTCAGGAAATCTTTTTAAGGAGATGACAATTGTTTAAAACACTGGCGGCCGGCGGCGTTGGTAGTGCCAACGTGATCAAGAAATAAAAATAAAAAAACCTCCGCAATGCCCCTCCGCCCCCTCCTTGAGGTTGCGCCAGTGGCCAAGATGTTTATCCTCGTTTGGTAACGTGGAAAACAACGTGTGTTTAAGTAATAACGTACTAATCCGATTCATCTTCACTCACTAATCTATCTTTATACACTACAGGACACTTCCCTAAAAATATAACAATTACAAGAGGTAAGGAAAAACAAATCATATGATCTTTTCCTCCTCCATGCACACGTATTCTAACTGGATGTCGAAAATATCTTTGTTATGAAATGAAATTGTCGAAATGCCAAAGGAAACTCGCATCATCATTTTTTTTACTTTTGTATTTTTAAAGAAGTCTGAATGGCGCTCTTTGTGCATCTATCTATTATCAAAAATGTTCATTTAACTTTGGAAAAATATTAGGTTCGTTTCTCCAAAAGTAGGCAGAAATTACTTCCCCAACAGGTCTTACAAATCAGTCGCATTTAGCGACTTTTCTATGAAGGTGGCAACTGTGTCAACACTGCGAAAATTCCCTTGCCGTGCCAGGCGAAGACGGGCACGGTTTCTTATGGGCTAACCCCGCCCCTGCTACTTTGTTCTCGGCTCATGGTGGAAATGTTCCTCGCTGAGACTTCTTCAACCCTCTGCACGTGTGTCAACTTGGTTCGGTCCATGGGTTAGGCCAGCTCTTGGGCGGCACGGACTGTTGCCTCGCGAGGGTAGGAACGAAACAGCTGGCGATGCAGTGAGGAGGTTGGGGCGGTCGTCACGTCAGCTTGACCGATTGCAAGATTCGAATCTCCTTGTCTGTAAACTATCAATGTATTAATTTAACAATACTTGGCGAGGTATGTGTTTCTTCTGAGGGTAGTGCCATGGCACGGCGGCTCTACCCTTTGAGCCGCCGCTGGTTTAAAATGTGTGTGGAATGATGGAATGAGCTAAAGTTGACTTTCAGATAATCACGCTGCAGACGAATGCCCCTTTGTGTAATTGGGGGTACATGTTTTGTAAACAAGTGATCGCGTCGATTCGAAGATATAAATCTGCATCAGAAGAGTATATGACTGACCTTCTTTCATTTTGAATTTTTCAAATGAAATTTTCCGAAACCAAATACTGCCACAATTCCTGCCTCGTCTTGTTTTCGAGATGCGACCCGACAGACCAATTTGGGGGGATAGAATGTACCCCTGTACCTCACCGATTATTTTTATAACGTTGTCAGAGGGTGTTCGGAAAACTGTACTTAAACATATATATGAAGAGATCTTTTGAAAACAAAGATGGTACTGAGACAAGAAAAGTCTCAAATTTGGAGACGAGACTAAAATAAATCTTTGCAATATCAAAACGAGACGATGCTTGATGTCTGAGACGATCTCGTTCGAAACTTTGGTATCACATTTTAATATTTTACTTAAAATAAATTTAAATTACTATACTACCAAGCGTATATTTTGTTCATATTTCAAATTAGTCGTTTATTTTGTTTATTGTAATTTCAAAGTTAATCCATTAGTAACAATTGCGAACCTGTGATGCCCGGTTTCATCAATTCAGGATAAAATTCTGTATTTCGATGGTTCGCAGTTTCGAACAAAATGTAAATCAGAAAAACGTTATTAAGAAAAGTTTTTGCTTTAATGGCATATACGTTGTGAAAGTTTGAGTGGTGACACATTTGTCTCATCTCGATATCATTCCTAGTTGAAATGGATCAGCAATATTTCCCAGACATTAAAACAGGGTGCGATTTGTGATTTTATCAGAAGAGGGAGGATTTACCTATGGCTTAGGTATGCTTAGAATTGGACATAAATTGTTTAAAATCTAATTTTGATATCGAATGCAACACAAACACAACGCCGTTTTAAGTTTAATTCTTAAGTCAAACTGTAAGAAAATTACATTAGTCAGTTGAATGCACGAAATAAATGAGACTCAGTGCAGGTTCGATGATTTGCCAGTTGGCTTGTCAAGGACACTGTAATGCTTACGACTTGACCCATTTTATTGCAAATTTTTCTGCATTAAAACAATGCTCTCGGAGTGTATTGAAAGAAAAATCAGGTTTAAAACTTCCAAATGATTTATCTAATCAGTTAAGGTAAGGTTCATGGCACTGAACCCGCTTTCACATTCAGCTGTGGCTGTACAATTTGGCTGAATTGGTACAATTTGGATTGAATTCGCAGGGTCTTTGAGTGAGGTGGGAATGTATTGAATTTTCTTTGTAGATGTTGTAAATCTTCGACTGGTGACACGTACATGCTTTCGCTTACATTAAATTTCACCTTTTTATATAAACGAGGAATTAACATGTCACCATAAAACACACGTATGTATCTGCATTTAATACGACCACACCCGAAAGAAACCGAACTCTTCAAACCGGCTCCTCATGTTGTCCACCAACGATTGAAAAAAAATATTTCGTAGGTTTCCCCTCTAACTTTGCTTGCTCCGAGATCTGAAGGATTTCGGTTTTGCAAGTGCAATGATTGTAGTACTTTCAGTGTTTGAAGAGCATCATAAGGTACAGCTAATTACATTACAAATAATTACCATGTCAAATGTTTTACAAATACTTCAAAGTTAGATGTCTTGCGAGTTGATCGGGAATCATATAGATTCAGTATTTGTTACGCACCCAATAGGACCAAGTAATGTAAATCGTTTGCGGTACTAATTTACTATCCTTCGGACACATTTATTTATTTTTACAGAAGAAACTACTTACCGTAATTAGTTCCTGTAGCATTGTCGAACATCGGGAAGGTGTTTTGTGTGATTTGGGAATGTTTCAGAGCTGAAATTTATGTTGTTCGTTGAAAATTAATTCTCCGACGGAGATAGCGTTTGGCGCGTACATCTTCCGACACCATCACGTTCGTACACCTTCACCTTCGTACACCATCACCTTCGTACACCGTCGTGACTATCATGACGGGTCGTGATTGTGTTTTGTTGATATGCAGTGTTTCGAACTGTCTGCGTTTGCGACGAGCGTTAGAACGTGAAACGGGAGGTAGAAGAATGACGTTTGCTGGATGTGTGATTAAGTTTGTACCGGGTGTGGAGGATTCCGTGAAGTTTCTGATTTTGGGCCTCGTAATCACGAATCTGCACTTGAAATTTGGCGCTCACGTATAAATTTGGCGTTTATTTGGGGGCAGGTGAATCCGGCCAATTTCTAACATGCCCTTAACAGGGAGTCTATAGAAACAGGCGGGGCCGCGATAGCGGTTGGGGACTGTAGGTAAATTACCCCAGGGGCGGAGCCCGGAACCGGCGGGAAATTCGGAAATCGAGGGTGTGGAAATAAGAACTTAAATGTGGCGTTTATTTGGGGGCAGGTGAATCCGGCCAATTTCTAACATGCCCTTAACAGGGAGTCTATAGAAACAGGCGGGGCCGCGATAGCGGTTGGGGGCGGTAAGTCGATGACCCCAGGGGCGGAGCCCGGAACCGGCGGGAAATTCGGAAATCGAGGATGTGGAAATACGAACTTAATTGAGAATATTTTGCTATTTCCACGTGTGAGCGCCAAATTTTAACTGCTGGCGCTTATTTGGGGGCAGGTGAATCCGGCCAATTTCTAACATGCCCTTAACAGGGAGTCTACCTGGTATAGATATAGGCGGGGCCGCGATAGCGGTTGGGGGCGGTAAGTCGATTACCCCAGGGGCGGAGCCCGGAACCGGCGGGAAATTCGGAAATCGAGGGTGTGGAAATAAGAACTTAATTGAGATTATTTTGCTATTTCCACGTGTGAGCGCCAAATTTTAACTGCAGATACGTGATTACGGGGACAAAATTGGTGAGTATACCGAATTTCAAACAAAATGAAGAAATTCCCGGTATTGTAAAATCGCTCCTTAAAATTTGTTGTCGGGCATTTCTTGGGTTCCGAAGGTTGAAACACTGCATAACAATTGAAAATCGAGAAAAGAGAAGGCCGATGCGTCATCCCGACGCGTCATTATTTACGACGGTATCCGCGCCGGTGTTCGAACAAGCTCGAACTTGGATTCGCGTACGAACGCTCGTGGAGATAGGATCACTAGGAAAAGCGATACATATCTGAAGGAGCAGCAATTCGCGAGTTATTGGTTCAATTTCTTCGTACTTTCCATCACCGTTACTCTCATAGCGTGCAGTGCATCGATTTGGTGTCCGTTTTACATTAGTGTACCATCTTACCACCGACCCATTAGATCACCGTGGAATCCGGCGGGCAGCCGATTCACACCCAGGAAGCAGACATGTTGGACCCGAGGGAAAGGACGGCAGCGGAAGGATTAGTTGACCTTGCCACTACTGAGTTCACCCTAACCCAACACGATGATGACGTATCAATGACAGGCTCTGTGCAACGCTCAGGTAAAAGGACTCTGGACGAGGTGAGTGAAGCAGATCGCAATCAAGAGAAAATATTTCGCCACTCCCAACCGGAACACCGACCCCTAAATCTTTGGTACTCGGCCGACGTCACCGGCCCATATGTGGTCCTATTAGAAGAACAGAACCAAAACATCGGTAAACTTTCCAGCGGAAGCCTAGGAAATAAATTCCGGAAGGCAGACATTCCCGTGTGCCTCGTAGAACAATGCGGAAAAAACAGGGTACGGGCCACTTTCCAAACAGCCGACCACGCCAACTCTTTCGTTAGGAACAGTACCTTTTTGGACTCCCTTGGGGTCCGAGCAAAAATACCCCATAGCTTGATACAAAGGGAAGGACTAGTGTATGGGATAGATTTTGACGTGACGGAACAGGACATCCTCGATGGCATCGATTCACCCTTTCGGGTTACGTGCGCTAAGCGCCTCAAGAAAAAAATCTGGCAAGGGGACGGAACTTCCAAACTCGTGGACACAAAGTTGATTTGCCTCACCTTCCACTGCAAACATTTGCCCGAAAAAGTGTTGATAAACAGGGAAATATTAACAGTCAAACCGCGCGTCCGCTCGGTTTTACAATGCTCTGCTTGCTTCCGCTATAATCACTCCCAGACCCAATGCAGGTCCAAACCCCAATGCGCAAATTGCGGTCAAGAACGACACGGAGAAGGATGTTCCAACCCCCCTCACTGCAGCAATTGCAAGGGCCCCCATGGGGCACGTGACCGGACATGTGATATCTGGCAAAGAGAACAAACAATTCAAACTCGTATGGCGGAAGAAAATATTTCCTACTATGAAGCAAAGGCCAAACTTCTAGGCAACTTCCACCCGCCCTTAACTCGGGAAGATATATTGAATCCCCTACTAAACAAACGTGACTTTCCCAAATTAGCCCCCACACCAATACCGACCCCATCGAACGGAGCACGGCAACTTGGAGTATGGGATAACCCCTTTCACACATTACAGCACCATATTGCTTCCGAACCTCCCACCCCAAGCGGTCGACAGACCGACAAGCCTCAGGCAGTGGCGACAGTTCGTCCAAAAAACAAAACTCATCCCCGCAGCAGGACAGGAAAACTCACTCCTCCCGTGCCCCACTCCACCTCGATGGAGCAGCATGCAGAATTACAAGTAACGGCACCAAGAACCACCGTCGGAAAAACAAGAGAAATATCTAGCTCATCGACATCGGACGAAGAATTTACCCCCTCTCCCCCCCATAGGGCGTAACGCTCACCCGGCCCGGAGGGTCCCCCCGGACACGGTCTCATCGCCGCCTTCGGAAACACTGCAAGCACAACACTCCGACCATCAAATGATCTACAAATCACTACTGGAACTCATACCGACCTTATGGGCATCAGTGCAACAACTATCAAATAGACGAGAACAAACGATTCTCATCCAGCGAATTCAAGAACTCACAACCCATCTGTTAACAATAATAGCAGGTTGATTACCCAACCTTTGCCACCCAGGTGTTCCTAACAAAAATAGCCGTTAACCAAATTTATCCCCTCAGATTTTTTTAGGTCTTTTGCTATATCGCCAACATGAATATATTACAATGGAATGTAAACCGTTTTTCCGCGCGGAAACTGGAACTAATGGATCTCATAACGGACTATCGCCCAAAGATCCTTTGCCTTCAAGAAGTCAAAGGAACGCATTCAGAAAGTTATCGGGTTGGAAACTACACTATGTATGGTTCCCCCAATACAAACACCGGCACCGTACTTTTTGTGCACGAAAGCGTATATCACGCACCTGTACAAATACCACCTCGATTAACGTTAATTAAAGACTTTCATGTAGATATTTCAGCAGTTCGCGTCCGGGCCTGGCACCTACACATAACAATAGTCTCCATATATGTTCCATCGCACCACCATTCCCAACGTATCACGCTAGCCAATTTACAAAAACTTGTCAACGCCTTACCGAGCCCCATCATCTTTATGGGTGATTTTAACGCCCACTCACCCTTATGGGGGTGAGGGGACCACAGTTCGAACCTGGATTCAACAACAAGATTTTATAGTACATAATGACAACACGCCCACACACTACCCGAGAAATGGCAATCGGCCATCCAGCATCGACCTCACCATCTCCTCCCCGGAATTATTTACTCACTTTTACTGGTATAAAGATCCTGACCTTCGGGGCAGCGATCATAACCCCATAACACTCAGAGCCTCACTCATCATCCAGTACAACAACGTACCAAAGTCCCGGTGAAAAGATGGCGGTCAGCCACAATCAAGTGGGATTTATTCGCACCAACGTTCGAGTCGCAATACCACCACGACAATGATTTTACCGAACCCGAAATAACTTATGCGCAACTAATTACTTCGCTAACCACCACTCTAGATATCTGTGGGCAGCGCCAATCATTCAGCAAACGCGAAACATTTCCCGATATTCGATGGTGGAACAGCACTTGTGCACAAATCAAAAATTTGAAAAAAATACGGTGGAAAAATTACGGCCGGGCCCCAACGCAAGCCAAGTGGATCGAGCTCAAACGATTACAAGCACAAGCCCAAAAAACATATTTTGAAAGCGAAACGGGAAGCGTGGAAACGTTTCTGTCAATCACTCGATCGCCGTGAAAACATTGGAACAATTTGGCGAAAATTTAACAACTTTCGCAAACCTCACATAGTAAAACAACACAATCTCACACGAGAGTGGGAAGCGGAATTCATGGACATAATTACACCACCTTTCGTGCCCTCGCGACCCATTTCTCGCATACCCACCGATGCTAACTTCACACCAGAATTTCCTGCAGTAACAATTTCGGAACTCAGATCCCTACTTCAATCAGTAAAAAATACTGCTCGGGCCTCCCCCATGGCGCAGTGGTAGCGTCGTCCCCTTGTAATCAAGGGGTCCCGGGTTCGATACCCGGTGGAGGCACAAGTGGTTCGGATCCCACTTTAAACTGTAGGTCCAGTCCCGATTAGCCTTACTGTGCATAAAGTGGACTTAAAACAACAACTCAACAAAAAATACTGCTCCTGGCCACGATGGCATTACATATGAAATACTTCGTAATATACCTGACTTTGGCCTGGAAATCATAGCCAACATATATAACTGGACAAAACATCTCGTCATTCCTCTTCCCAAACCCAACAAACCCAAGAATGACGCTAAATCTTACAGACCAATTGTCCTTATACCAGTCCTAGCGAAATTATTTGAGAAAACGCTACATTCCAGAATTACTTGGAACTTAGAGAAAAGAAAATACTTTCCCCCTACTCAAATGGGATTTAGACTGGAATTGGGCAGCCAAGACTCTATTACAACACTAACAGTGGCCGTACAGAATAGTCAGGTGACACGTGATTACTGTTTCGGTCTTTTTCTTGATATTGAAAAAGCTTACGACTCCGTACCCATAGACCTCCTCTGCACACAAATCGCTCAACTTCACATCCACCCCAATCTCGCATACATTGTATGGCAATTATATCATGCGCGCAATTCAATCTATTGGTTTCAGGACAGACTGGCTGGCCCCCGACTACACAGTCACGGGTTACCGCAGGGATCCCCACTCAGTCCATTACTTTTTAATATTTACACGCAACGATTACACACACCGATGCTCGGGCAATTTCAAATCCTTCAATTTGCCGATGATTTTTGTTTTTATTTAACCACTCCCGATGCCACACAGGGCTTATTAGCCACCCAACACCTCCTTCGAAACTTAGACAATAACTTCCGCAACTGGGGTTTGACAATTTCTCGCACCAAATCTCATATCATACTATTTAACTTACGATCTCGAACTTGTTATCCAAATACCATAACACAAATCGGGGAAATACCAATCGTAGAAACCGGCACATACTTGGGGGTCCGGTTTGATCGAAAATTAAATTGGCACGCCCATATTAACTACCTTGCACAAAAAGGACGCCAATCAACAACATTTTAAGATGTCTAGCTACTACTCGCTGGGGGAAGCCACCCCTATGTGATGCTTTTATTCTACAAACATTGTTTTCGGTCGCTCTTTGATTACGCAGCGACCGCATACGGCGGGGCTCACATCAAGCAGCTACAACGCTTAGATACCTTGCAACGTCAATCGTTACGAATTTGCCTCGGCACAATGAAATCAAGTCCCAACATTAGCGTCTATCTGGAAAGCCACGAAGTATCACTCATGCACCGCCGTCAATCGCTTACCACCCATTTCTTATTCAAAACATGGGAAAATCACGAGCACCCCTTTAACAAGGCATTTGCAATACAGCGACAATGGGAAACCGCTCAGGTTCTCACAACAGACGATCCTTCATTTTACTTCCTGCATTGCTATTACATAGACCGGGAGGCTTATCACAAATCGTTTACATTCACACAACCCTTGCTATATCAGCTGCCAGGCCCACCAGTCACACCCCCGGAAATACATTATATCGACAGAGGACCACATCATTCATATCGGGAACGATGGCCCACGGCGAATTTTATTTACACCGATGGATCTAAGAGCGGCAATGAAGTGGGCTGCGCTTACTATGCAGTGGAGACAGATGACGTACATCAATATCGATTACCACCCGACACGTCCATATTTTCGGCGGAAAGTTATGCCATATTCCGCGCCCTGATCTACGCCCACACCAAGGGATACCCACACACTCTTATTCTGACGGACGCACTCAGCGTCCTCCAAACTCTCGCACGGACGGGAGCAGCGTCTTTCCGAATGACTGTCTTCAATTTCTTAATATTACAACAAATCTCAAAAATCTGTTCCCAGGGCCGCAGGGTGACGTTTACGTTTATCAAAGGACATAGCGACCTTAACGTCCTCCAAGATCGAGTAGACGCCTACGCGAAACGGGCTCGAGAGGCAGAGCAAGTTACACAACTACGACTGCCATACACCGATCTACTCCCACGCGTACGGAAAAAAATCCAATCAAATTGGGATGCTTGGTCTGTTCAAGCACTTGCCCAAACCACCACCTACAAAGGGGTAGCACAAATCGGTACCAGGAACCCCTGGTTCCGCTCATTGACCTTGCCCAGAGAAGTAATAACGCTTGCAATCCGCCTAAGCACAGGCCATGTACAAACTCGACAACACCTGGCGAGATTGCAGCTCACACCCAATCCAACGTGCGGCTGCGGCACCGATATCCAAACTATCAATCATATCTTTTTCCAGTGCCCGTTACGTGAGCAAGCACGAACCACACTTTATCAGTGCCTGGCTAGAATAGGAACACCATTTCCTTTGTCCATTTCGACCTTACTACATAACCCCAATCCTGCAGTCCTGTGGTTTATATACGGATTCATCCGTAAACACAACAACAGGTTGTAAACACGCATTTATTGATCAACATTGCCTACCCTCAAGTTCGAGCGATCATTGAAAAGCAAGCAGATCTCCAGAGCGTGTCCGCCGGGAGCGGATGGAAACGGATCTTGGAATAAGCAGAAGAGGGATCTGGAACCGATCTCTTAGTGCGGGTTGCCAGACATGGTCTGTCCTCCCCTTCAGTACCGTTGTCCAAGATCGCCCCAGTTCAGGTGATAAGGGACATAACTAAGAAGAAGAAGAAGAAGGGGTATCCGCGCCATATTGTGTGTGAGGCAAGCGAAAGGTAGGAGAAAGAAGTACTCGTAATGTGAAAAATTGCTATTAGTTTGATCAAAGCAACGTCAATAAACCTTCAGGAATGTTCCGCGAGGCAGATACGTAAGTACGAATGTCAAAAATTTGACAAAAGACAAGCACGACGCGTGATTATGTAGGAAGGTGTACTCGGCGTATTGTGTCTGAGGCAAGAAGTACTGCGGCACCGATATCCAAACTATCAATCATATCTTTTTCCAGTGCCCGTTACGAGAGCAAGCACGAACCACACTTTATCAGTGCCTGGCTAGAATATTACTTTTGCAATATTTATATAAATGTCTGCATATGTCCATAAAAATAAGCGGGCATTTCAGGCCGCAAATGTCGGCATCTCCGTCAGTGCCGCCCGCCACGCTTCTCCCGATCTCTCGGCTGAAGATCGAAATGGATGCACTGTATATGTGACTAACTTTATAAATAAGAGCAAAGCAAATTGGAAAGATGAAAAACAATAGAATATATTATAAGAAGACAAAGAATAAATATGAAATAAATAAATTAATATATATATATTTTATAAATCAAATCAGTGATCATATGTAAGTTAATATGAAAATTAAGGAAGTCAAAGCAGTGATACAAGTTTGTGTCTTTGAACAGATATTGCATCTGTCTGATTGATTTGTCATTCCCATAGCGGAAATTTTGTTTACATCAGTGGCGAGCGCGTTCCAATCGACGCCCCACAGCACTTTTTGGTTGCGCGTTTTAACCGTAGCACCTACTTGGATGCGCATGTCAATCGTTTGCACCAAGTATACACTCTGTTGTACTCAGTGTTGGCGCGTTCCAATCGCAGCCGCAAAGGAGGATATTAGTATTATTCCCAAAGCTTAAAGGAAAAAGTTGGAAAAGGATAAAGGAATTCGTTAAATAGTCAAAACATAAACAAATTGAAATCCAGAGGAAAGTTTACAAAGAAGACAAGATGGAAGTCCAGATCCAGAACGTCCATTGAGGGAAGTCCAGATCCTCCATATTGAGAAGGAAGTCCAGATCGAGACCGTCCATTCAGAAGGAAGTCCAGATCCAGATCTGTCCATTACGAAGGAAGTCCAGATAGAAGAATATTCAAATAGAGAAAATAAATAATAAAAAGCATATTGAGATGAAAATTGACTGTAAACGAGAAAATTATAGAAGAAAGTAGCTTATCATGTAAATATTCTTACTCCATGTATTGTGACGGTGCTGTGAATCCGCACAACATAATTATATGTTTATTGAAATTATTAATTTCATATTATAAAAATCACTTTATATTAACGTTTAAAAAAATGTATAATTATTACTTTGTACAACGTTAATTATGTTTTATGTTATTCATTGCACTCTACGCTGTATAAACGAGATATTTATAATTCTAACGTTGCTATAGCAACGAGAATCAATAGTCAGTATGTAGTAGTGTGTCTGACAAAAATGGAAATATAGGTAATAGTGAACTGCATATTGCTCAGTTATTTCACTAATATATAGACCTATAGAAGTTGTATCTTCACCTTCGCGTTTTAGTTGTGATCGTGCAAATAATTGACTTGTGAACGTCACAGTATAATTGGTGGTCCAGTATTGTGGAACATTATCAGCACGATCTTGAGTGATGTGTTTTGCGTGTTAACTTACACCATTGTTCTCGTGAATCTAGTTTGTACATAAATTTATATTATGTACGCGTCAAGTAATCCTTATAATCTGAGATCCAAAACAAGTCTTACAGCTAGATCTATCAATTGTGGTGATGAACCTGATGAATCACAAAATAAGAATGGTGCCATGAATATGGTGAAGTGCTGCAAAGATGCCGACAAGGAAAGGTTGGTAGCTTGTGAAAATTGTGGCCATTGGTATCATTTAGAACGTTTGGGTTTGTCCGATAAGTATTGGGAATTATACCAGTTAAATGAAAATTATTTCTGTAGAGATTGTGATCCATCTTATGATCCGTTCAGTATTGAAGCTTTTGTGCAATGGAAAAGAAGTCAAGAAAATGTTCAAGAAATTGACATTCGTCCTTCTGTGTTGGCAGAGACGTCAACGAGGCAAAGTAATGTTCCTTTTCAAATGTTTGATCTGCTGGCAGAGTTAAGAAAAATCAGCGAGTCACAACAGATGGAATTTACAAAAATTAGGGAAACTCAAGATTCTATGAGGCAAACTCAAGAGCTTGAGTTTACAAAAATGAGGCAAACTCAAGAGTCTCAACAGCTTGAGTTTACAAAAATCAGGGAATCTCAACAGGAAATTCAAAATTCACAGCAACTACTCAAGCTTGACTTCCACGAATTGAGTACATCGTTACGAAAGGAATTAGCTGAAGTTGCAGAGTCCTGCAAATTAGCAACACGTTCATTACATCAGGAAATGGAAAGAGAAGTGCAAGGACTAACAGAGAAAATCGAGGAAGTAAACACTACTTGTACAGAGAATTCTGATAAACTTGCTGGCTTGAATGATCAGATTACAGAATGCCAGAACAATGTTTCAGGATTGTCTCGGCAAGTTCAAAGACTTGAAGCCGTTGTGAGCAAGGATGAAATAACTAAGCGCGTGGAAGCATGTGAGGAAAATATTACTAAGTTAACATCTAATATTTCGACTAATGTTGAATCAAGTAATCCTGTACAAGTTTACAGTTCTCATGTGAATAGTAACTGTCAACCTGGTATTCCTGCACGGAACCTAACCTCTCCGAAATCATCTGATTCTTCAGCGTGTGATGTTTCTGATGATGAACACAATCGCATTGCTTCACAAAGACACAAACGTTCTAGAAATAATCGAGTGAGAACTAGTAATACTAACAAGTTATGTCAATCAACCCGTTGTTTATATTCTGATGGTTCTGGTCAGGAAAGAAAGAGGCAAGTAAACCAAAAGTCAGCAAATCCGCAGAATCATCGATGTGATTATCCTGACAATTGCATGCGTTCGCTTACTCAAGAACCTCGACGGTTGGTAAGATTGAATGAACTTACTGTTCTTCCTAAATATTCTGGAGATCCTGAAAAATCAAGCCCACGTAAGTTTATTAAAACTTTAACGTCCTACTTAGACTTACTGCAAGTTCCTGACATGCAAAGGCTTGAATGTATTACTAATTGTTTTCAAGGACCTGCAGAAGTTTGGTATAATACTCATGTCGATTCGTTTACATCGTACAAACAGTTTGTTGACGAATTTCTGAATCACTACACGTCTTATTCGTTAACTCAGGCTCAATTATCTGAACTTAGAAGTCGTAAATATGATCCTAAATCGACGAGTAGTATGGAAGTTTTTGCTATTCGTACGCATTCAGCATATTATAATTTAGTTGATCGTCCGAATGATGCAGAAGTTATTGATATTTTAATCAATCAGTTGCCCACATCTATTGCACAAACAATATTAGCTGCTAGATTAGTTAAAATGGATGATGTAATTGCGTTACTAAAGAGGTTGGATTTAGTGAATTCAAGATCAAACAAGAGTTTTAATGTTCATGATAATGTACGTGAAAAAAATTTCCGACATGATGGGAATAATTCGAAAAGTGGTACAGACAATAATAGTGCAAGGGCAAAACTGAGAGTTCAAAGTGTTGCTAAAAGTTCATCGTTTGTGAACGATGATGAACCTAATGGAAATCAAGGTTCAAGACGTAACGTAACACCTAATGGTAGTGTTCATTTTGTTTCTTCTAGCGATGAAAATAAAAGAATTAAGATTCCACGTACAGATGTTCCGTTTGTTGCTGAAAACCAACAATCAAACTCCAGCCAAAAGACGATGATATTTAATAGAAATAATAATTTTGGGAAATCTAACCTAACTAACAGACCATATAATCGTTACAGACGTAATGGTGCAGGAACTCAAAATTTCCGGCAAAATAGAAGTCCACAAAGCTCACGATACTTCAACAGTAATGGTAGATTTATGCGCAACAGTTTTAATGCCAGAAACGAGCAAGAACAACAGCAATTTACACTGCGTCCTAACTCTCAGTTCTCTAACAATAATTTCCACTCATTCCAACCATGCAGTGTATGTGCCAATTGCGGATATTCGTCTTCTCAGTTGTCAACGGGAAACAGTTGCAATGCAACTGCAGTGGCGAATACTCCATTAAATGAAAATGCTCCATCTTTCGATCCAAGAGAAACTTCTTGTAAACAGTTCATTTCTTCTGCCCCTGAAGCAACATTAAACGAACGTCGCGGGTGAACGTGGACCAGTTTGCTCGCACTAACATAATGGAGGGTCCGGCTAAATCATATCGTAGTGATAATATAGGCACAACTTGTCAGTATGCTGTATTAAGTAATTCCCTTTTATCTGAAGTTGATCATTGTTATCCACTTTCAATATTTTTTCAATTAGATTGGTACGAAGATGAACCTACTTGGATTTTAAATGATACTGGTATACCTACTCCTATTACTGATCAACCTCTGATCACAAGAACAGTTTGCGGTATTACCATACGGTGTGTCATCGACAGTGGAAGCCAGTGTAATTTAGTCGGTTATGAATTATGGTGCAGTATAAAATCAATTATTCCGAGTGTCAAACTGGATACAGTGGATCAACTTAAGTTATTGCCGTTTGCAGGACATCAGAAGTTTCGTGTTGCTGGTCGGAAGATTATAAGTATTTCAATTAACTCGGAAGTTTTTTCTTTGGAGATGTTTGTATTGAAGCAACTGCATGCTGAATTAATTCTCGGAATACCATTTTTAAGGCAATACAAAGCTGTACTCGATTTTAGAAGAAACGAAATTAGTTTGATGGCGTCTACTGGTTCCGAATTGGTTCAGCCATTAAATTCTAGCAAAAGCACAACTGATAGGGATTCCTGTCAGATGCAGGAAGTTACTATAGTCAAAGAAGTAGAAAATTTACTTGTCGTTTCTCTAGATCAGATCACAACGAAGGTGCGGTCGTGTGAAGCACTCAACACGGAGCAGCAGTCTCAGCTTGAGAATCTAATAATAGAATATCATAGTTTGTTTTCTGATCGACCCCGATCTGCATTCGTAGAACCTTATCAAATTGAACTAGACACAAAGGAACCAATTAAGGCACCTATATATCCAGTACCGTTCGCCAAAAGAGCAGCGTTAGAAAAGGAACTAGAAAAATGGAAAGCCTGGGGAATAATTAAAGAGATGTCTTCACCTTATTTGAACCCAGTACATATCGTCCCAAAATCTAATGGTGAGTGGCGTCCAGTGGTGGATTTTCGTCCCCTAAACCAACATGTAATTTCACCACTTACCCATGTTGAACCGATAAACGAGCTACTTCAACATTTTAAGGGTGCAAGGTATTTTTCTTCGATTGATCTCTCCTGTGGATATTTTCAAATACCACTTACGCCCGACTCATATAAGTACACAGCTTTTTCGTATCGAGGACGACAGCACGTGTTTTGTTACTTGCCATTTGGTATAAAATCAGCTGTTTCTGTTTTTGTTGAAAGAATGAATAAGGTGTTTGGACCAGAGACTCATTCATTTCTGATGATATATGTGGATGACATTTTAATATTTAGCCCAACAATAGAGAAACATTTTGAACATCTTGATTATGTTCTACAGACATTGCAGAAGACGAACATGTCCATAAAATTTGCCAAATGCAAATTTTTCCAAACGGAAATTAAGTTTTTGGGTCATGTGGTGTCTGGTTCTGAGATTAAGGTCGATCATGATAAAGACTCAGCTATTCTACAGTTTCCTGTTCCTCAAAACAAAAAGTCACTTCGCAAATTTTTAGGACTGGCAAATTGGAGGAATCGTTTTATACAAGGATTTTCAGATATCGCTAGTCCATTATATCATCTTTTACGCAAGAATGTGCCATTTTATTGGACACCTCAGTGTCAAGAAGCTTTCTTGTTATTAAAGAATGCTCTAATTTCAGCACCAGCATTGAGTCAACCCGACTTTGAGTTGAGGTTTTGTGTTTCCGTTGATGCAAGCCAGAAAGGATTGGGTTGTGTACTTTGGCAAGTTGAAAATGATGAAATTCGTGTCATACAATATGGCAGTCGTGCTCTTAGAGGAGCAGAGATTACATATAGTACACACGAATTGGAATGTTTAGCTATATTATTTGCTCTGGAGAAATTTGCTATATATCTTAAAGGAACTGATTTCAACTTATATTCAGATCATAAGTCGTTGTCTTGGCTTAAAACTGCACAATCACTTAATTCTCGTCTCACGAGATGGGCTCTCAAACTGCAGTGTTTTGATTTCACGTTATATCATGTCCCAGGAGTTTCGAATAATATTGTTGATACGTTGAGCAGATTTCCGCCTTGTACTACTTATTCTGCACTTGATGATAAATTATATATCAATCAAGTAATTGTGGAAGATTCACAAGATGATACTTCTTTTATTTGGTTAAAAGCTCAACGAGCAGATGAAAAATGCAATAATGTAATTTCTCACCTGGAAGATAGTACAACTGATAAAACTTTTTCAAAGTATCTTCTTCACAACAAAATTCTTTTTTATAAACAAAATTCAGATGAAATTTGTAAACTTGTAGTGCCACGTGAGCTTATACCTTTGGTATTGCACAAAATGCATGATTTAAATGGACATTTTGGTTATCAGAAGGTTTCAGCAGCTTGTAGAAGGGCATATTTTTGGCCGTACATGAGAAAATCAATTAGAAATTACCTGAAAGATTGCTTAGAAAGTGCACGAACAAAGATTGTAGGTCGGCCGTTGCGGAGAGATGAATATCACGTCGATTCTCACCAACCTCACGATTTCCTCTCTATTGATTTAATCGGAAAAATTACCAAGATCACGTACATATGAATACCTCCTCACAATTGTAGACGTTATGTCAAAGTTTGTTATGATTTATCCGTTAAGAAAAGCAACTGCCAGGGAAATTATCAATCGTTTTGAAGAACAATATTTTAAACATTACCCTGTATGTAATGTATTATTATCAGATTGTGGAAGCCAATTTACATCAAATGAGTGGAAAGCCTACATGAATTCTAGAAAAATTAGGCATATTACTACCACTACATACAATCCGAAATCTAATCCTATTGAGAGGTACAATAAGGAGATTGTTAGATTACTGCGATTATTCTGCAATGATAATCACACCAGTTGGTATCCAAGAATAAATTCTATTATTCAGTTATTAAATCATTCATGCTCTTCAGTTACCGGATTATGTCCTAGTGAACTTTTCTTACATGAAGATATGAAGGACTCAATATTTGAAGAAATCAGCTGGCCAGAACAAATTAAATCATTGCCATGGAAACGCAAATTGTTTTTAGCAGAAATCAGGACTAGACAATCTAGAAGAAGTAGGAAGATTAAGAATGCATTGAACTCGATCAAACTTCAAACAGGAGATTTGGTTATGATAAAAAATAGGCAAGTTAGTTCCAAAATTAACAGCCAGATTCATAAATTGTTCAACTTGTATATTGGGCCATTCCTTGTCAAGGAAATTAAGGACAATAATGCAATTCTTTACACAATGAACCAGCAATATTATGACAAGGTGAACTTTTCAAATCTTCAAAAATGAACATTTTTAGGCAAATTTTGCATTAAGAACTCGATATTCGCGTCTAAAATGGAATTTCCCATGCCCCACATTTTACCTAGGTATATATATGTGTGAAGTATACACTATATATATGGTAGGTTGAATTTTTGTAACCCCCAAATGAAAAACGTTCCTCCGCAACTGTCTGTATTAACTGCCTTAACTTCTTGCCCGTGCCGTACAATTCTACTAAAACTAAAAATAAACTTAATTTTGCATCATTGTTTTTTGGTTTATATAGATGCATTTATACAGTAATTATAATAATTACAGAAATACCATCACTAACTAAAACAAGTACAAATTATTCTCAGTCATTTGCATGACATGTTGTTGATTTAAGTCCACTTTATGCACAGATAGTCTAATCTGGACTGGACCTACAGTTTAAAGTGGGATCCCACTATGCAATGTTTTTGCACCGAGTAACGAACCCGGGACCCCTTGATTACAAGGCGATGACATTACCACTACGCCATCGATGGGGCCTAGTCACTTGCATGAGTGTCATGCCGGAACAAGAGAGGGAAGGTTGATATGCCCACCGCGTGTTTCTAAAGACGTTAGCGATCTGTTTCAAAACCTTACCACAATTTTTTAACCTTGCAGAACCTGAATATTTACAACGAAAAGTAGAACTTCCGTTCTTCCCACTTCAAGGCAAACCTTCAAAACTGCGTTTTTGTACAATATATTTCAGGAAATCAATTTACAGTATATTCAGAACGAGTGTGTGCTGAAAGCTCTTTCTGAACTCAATTTGCATACTCACTTGGGAATCATGGGAAAAGAGAAAATGGTGATTTTTATTTTATTGTTATTTTTAAATAGAACTGTAGCTTCTCGTTTCGAAAATTCGTTATGCTTTGCCGGTGCTTGGCCTTGATAAAAAGAGAGAAAATCAATTGTGATTTTAATTTTCAGCAGTGGCGTCTCGTGGCCTTAAATTTGGCCGGGGCTTATTTTTTAAAGAATTTAAAATATAATGACAATTCAAATGAATTACAAAAAATAGGTATTTTTTCTTCTAGACTACAAAACTGGACTTACATTTTTGAAAGAATTTAAAATGTAATGACAAATTACATGAATTACATAAAAACGGGTATTTATCTTCTTCTAAACTACAAAACTGGAATAATATTTTTAAAGAATTTAAAATATAATGACAATTCACATGATTACAAAAGAAACAGGTATTGTTGTGGTTGGTTGATTTGGTGTTTTAAGTCCACTTTGTGCACAGTAAGGCTAATCGTGACTGGACCTTCAGTTTAAAGTGGGATCCGCCGAACCACTATGTGCCTCCACCGGGTATCGAACCCGGGACCGCTTGATTACAAGGCAACGACGCTACCACTGCGCCATCGGGGAGGCTAGGTATTGTTGTGAAACATACCTTTCTACGAACGTTGACTCCTGTTCTTCTGCTCAGCAAATTTTGTTATTACTTTTTCGTTGAAGCCCTCTATGTTTGAAATGTATTCTTTCTCTATTGTAAGCAAGTGCCAAGGCATTTGGTCTATCTTGTCCCATTGCATTTCTTAAGCAGGTTTTAATATACGCTTCAATGTGCTGAAACATCGTTCAGATTCAGCTGTTGCCACTGGAGTTATTAAAACTATGTTTGTCATTTTTACTGTCTCTGAAAAGGTACCCTCTAAATAATTTTAAATAAAAAATGAATGCAATCTACTGATAGAGTTTATGTTTTTCAACTCTTCACTACAATAAAGAACACGAAATTCCCTCTTTGGTTTTCCCTCTTCTATGAAGGGATAATAAATCTGGGAAGATGTCTCTGTTTAAAGATTGTTCTCTTTCATTATGTCCTCGTAGAGCAAGTTCATGTCGACCACAGAATTTTAAGCAATCGATAATTCTATTTAATATATGCCTATTTTTCCGGACAAATTCATTGTGTCTTGTAATTGACCGCCTATGTCCTTCATCAATTTGTGTTCGAACATCAACCCTGCCAAACTCACTCAAACATAGCGAATGAAAGCCACCACAACACTACAGTACAACACGCGAGATCGAACGCGACGCCACGGAAGTAGCCCCGAATCAGCACTCAAATCCATTGCCCTCTCCCCTTCTCTTTCTGCTAGCAAGTGACCTTCACTGTAGCGCAGATGGGTGTAGGCCACGCCTTCCTTTGCAACGTGCCCCGGACACCGATAATTGACATCAATGCCGCTAGGAGCGCTGTCGTATCCATTGCAGGAGACGATGAATTTACGTGGGTAAAAATCGCCTTTTAAAAGACTGTGTGATAGTTATGCGTTATGGTGATTGATAATTACGTCAATACGTCCGTTTTTCTTTAGGGGCTAAGCCCCGGAAGCCCCAAGGGACGAGACGCCACTGATTTTCAGATTCCGGGACGATTGACATATCTGCTTCCAGGGCGTCGTATTGATATCGTCGCCTTGTAATCATGGGCGCCCCTCTGAAAAATGAAGGTAAACATAAAATTATATATTTCACACATGGTGATACGCAATTCCCTTTTACGAGGGGGTATCGTAAAGTTTTGACAATCACCATGAAGCTTTTTAGCTATAAGCGTGAATTTTTGTCAGTAAACTTAATAAACCCTATTTAGCTAATGGTGCAAAAACCAAGTGATTGTGTTTTTTTTTTTTTTTTTTTTTTTAGAAATCGTATGTGTTAAGAGGAAAGTGTGAGATGGATAAAATTGAAGCCCGAAGCGTGATAAAGTTCCTGCATTTGAAGGGGAATAATGCCCGGCAGATCCATGATGAAATGAAAGCTGTCTATGGTGATGATTGCCCATCATATAAGACTATTGTGAGGTGGAAAAGGAATTTCCAAACTGGCCACATGTCACTGACAGACGAGCCAAGAAGTGGGAAACCATCATGCACAGACGACGCTGTCAATGTGAAGAAAGTGGAGTGTCTTATCCTGGAAGATGGACGTGCAACCATCCAAACAATAATGAACGAAACGGGGCTTAGTTATGGTAGCGTGTCAAAAATAATTCACGAAGAATTGCACATGACAAGGTGTCTGCACACTGGGTTCCACGCTTGCTGACTCCTTTTCAAAAACACACACGGTGCGAACTTTCGAGGCGGATGTTGACCCTTTTGGAGCAGGATGAAGATGATTTCTTTCGTCGTCTGGGTCTATCAGTACGATCCAGAAACCAAAACCATGAGCAAGGAGTGGAAGCACTCCCCCCCCCCCATCCCCAAGAAGGCAAAGGTGCAGAAGTCGGCAGTTAAGGTCATGCTCTAAGTTTTCTGGGATTGTCGCGGGGTCGTATTCACAGACTACCTTGCGAAGGGTCAGACGATCACTGGCGACTACTACTACACACTTCTGGACAAGTTACGAGGTGCTCTGAAAGAAAAACGGCGCGGCATGCTCACGAAAGGCGTTCGTCTCTGGCCGATAATGAACCCTCTCACTCTTCGCAAGTTGCGATCGAGAAGGAAAGGTAATGTGGCTATGAAATCTTGCCGCATCCACCCTATTCTCCCGATCTCGCACCAAGTGACTTTTTCTTATTCCCTGAAATGAAAAACCGTTGCGGGGTTGGCGATTTGACGCCACAGATGACGTCATTATGGAGGTTGAGCAATGGTTTTCGTCGCAATCCAGGGAGTACTACAACGAGAGCCTTCGGAAGGTCAAGAAACGATGGGAGAAATGTGTGGCTAAGGATGGTTACTATGTAGAGAAGTCCTAAGTCCCTCAATATAAAACACCAATCCTAGCTCGTTTAGAACAGGGTGATTGTCAAAACTTTACAATACCCCCTCGTAACTGCAGATCCAGTCCTGAAAAAGGAATTACAAAAACTACTCTCTGTGTGAAAAATTGTATTTGTTTTCGTGTAAAAAGCATAATGGCACCTTGATACAATACACAATACACAATTGGTAAGTACGAACCATGCAAAACACAAAATATCCGATATAACGAACTGTTACCCCTTTAACAACCATGTATATAAGAAAACAAATCATTGGCATTCTGGACTGCAGGTTCAGGCCCTACCATTCATCGCAAAATAGACTATTTATATTTAAATTGAATATTTGTAATTTATTTCCCATAGTAGCAGAACGTTGTTAAAGAGCGTAAAGAGGCAGAAAAGCAATTTAAAAGATTAACGACTGAAATTGCAAAGGAGCCATGCCATGTAATACCCCCTTCACCGGCTGACCATGCCCTTATCGCCGAAGTTTTCAGTGGCATAGACAAGCGGCTCCGTGTGCACGCTCGTCTGACGTAAACGCAGACGGCGCAAGCCTCTATCACGTGACATCGATTGGATGTTCCGTATGCCCTTCAAATGACACGGCCCACTGTCCCAAGGGAAGCCGTCGAAACAGGAAGAACTCTGCCTCAGCTTCGCCGGTTTATTCAGGTTAGTAGGAAAACTTTCTGGAATCCTTTCATTTTCGTGATGTACCGTTTCGTACCATTTACCAGTTATACTTGTTTACAAAGTTGCAAAAATAGTATCTTATCCATTAACATGTATCGAAATATTTCCACTCGCTCATTGTACTCTAGATTCTGCAATTTCAAAGAAAATTATGTTTTCACACAGTGTACAAATTGTTTTCGATTACACTGTGATGTGGCAATACCAGTATTCTGCTACTTTGGGACGTAATTAAATTGAAAATATTCGTTATAAATCTAAGTGGTATTTTACGTAAAGATTTAATATTTTTTCGGTGTACCTATAATCACAGACGCAACACTCTGAAATATGTCTTTGGATTATATATTTTGTGAAATGTGTGAAAGGTTTGTTTCGTCATATTTTTTGTATTCTACGACATTTAAACCGGTAACGTAGGAAATTTTAAGGAAGGTCAGTGCAAGGGTAAAAACTTAAGATATTGAGATAGCTAATGTCCGCCTTCAGATTTGAAAGGTGTATTTTAGTGTAGCAATTGTGAATGCGTGTCGTTTTTGTCAGTGTCGAATTCTCAGTTGGATTCTCGAAATCATTCAGTCAAATCTGGCCCAGTACCTATTAGACTCGGATAAGATTTAATATTTGCCACTACTACTGTCACCAAATGGTAAGGCTATTTCACTACCTTTTTTAATTTTTATGTGCTTATGCTATTACATTTCACACGTTGTCAGTGTTTTTGGAAGTTACATCACTCACTAACCTTAAATCATAACATGAAAATGTAAAAAGTGTATTTTTATAGAGAGCAGTTCGCTTCACCTAAACCAGAGCCTAACCACTATGAAAATTTGTAACATTATTATTTTAGAGATGGATGTGAATCCTAAATGTCTAACCTAGCAAGCAGTGCAAGAAGATAGAAATGTCTTACAAGAGAACGTGTATGTTTTGTAAAATAAATTACCATGCAGTGAAGAATCATAAGACCTGATGAAAATAACCCTGTGTAGTTTGCTACACGTTTGACACTCGGTGTAGTGCAGGTGTATACCGGTGTCAGGCTGGTGCAAGGAAATGACGTTCAAGCAAGCAGACTGATAGCTGCATTCAGAAGATTCAACAGATGCCTGTCTGCTGCTTCAAATGTTCATTTCATTAGCATGCACCACTCCGGAAAGTGGTGCAGACACCAAATGAACGAAGGCTACAGTTTACAGAATATAAATTAATGTGTGAATATTTAAGTGCATTACTAGTCTATGAAATATGAGCAAGTTTCAAAAAATAAATCATTCTTTTACAGATTAATTGCTGAAGGAGTATACCTAGTAACTCAACATGGCAAATGTTGGAATCAATGGATTTGGCCGTATTGGTCGATTGGTATTAAGAGCAGCCCTGGAAAAGGGTGCCAAGGTAAGTGCCATTATGTTGTGGTAATTTTGTAAAGCTCATTTTTCTCACAGTATATTGAGTGAGATACTTTTGTAAACTATTATGGTTTTGAAATTAAGAATTGATTTGAATTTTTATTTATCTGCCAAAACTAAATCTGTTAAATTTTTTGGTCACCAGTATTAACATTGTGTATAAACTGAACATGCTGATTATGCATAACTTGAAGTAAAGCAGGTTGTCAAGTTTTAGTTCTCAAAATTTTGTTGTGCAGAGTTTAGTTTCATATTTTTTTTAATTGTAATACCCAACAGAGAGAATGGAAATGGTTGTATATTATCATGGAAATTGAGGTACTATTAAATGTACACTTTTCCATAAATAGATAGATTAAAATATTAACACAGAGATTGTGCTTGACTGTATGCCAGTGAAATTGGTTATTATTTTTGTGTTCAGCCTGAACATGGGTGTAACTGGGTGCCTAATTTTGATGGAGCTTAACTTTGTGAGGGGAGGGGGGCAGACTTTGAAATGTTTTCCATCTCACAAATATGGCATTCAGTTTTATTTTCTAAATAACCGTGACATTTGCAAAATCGCAAATATTACTGTTTGCTCCTCCGATACCAGAAAACTGAAAATTTTGTGTGGCAAATGCTTACGCCTATGATATGAGTCTCTTTTGTTAACCTTTCCATGTGTCTCAAGATTTTTGTGTATGTAGGGGGTGGTTTACAGGAGCTCCCTTTTTAAAGTAGTTATGCCATCTTTACCTGCTTTCAGTTTATTGGTATTCTGGGTGGGGGTAAGGGGAGGAAGTTGTCAAGGAACTCCTGGCATGGGTGATACTTCCAGACAAAACATCTTTTCAGTTTGAGTTTTCACAGGTTTATGTAATATAGGGTGGCCCCAAAAAAGGTAACCAAAACAACTAAAATTATTTGGTTATCTTTTTTGGGACCACCCTATACATTTCACTTCAGCAGTCGTACCTTTCAATTGAATGAGCAGACACAAAAAGATGCATCTTTCTGCAGGTTTGCACCCAGATACAATCCATGAAAACACAAAGTTTAAGGTTTTTACAATAGAATCTTCATAGTTAAACTCAAGATTTGTAAGATTTTGGGAAAGAAATCTCTGGTCAAGGAACTGACAATGTTGATTGGTAATTGAGGGTACCCCAGTTCTGGCCATGGCCATTTTATAGTTCTTTCATCTAATTATTGCAAATACCACACAAACCACTTGAATTGTAGACAGTCTCAGTCCACCTATATGTTAACTAGGCTTAGAGCAAACTCTTGTGATCAACCTGTAATGATTCTAATTCAACAGATAGAAGTTATGTAATCCACTCATATGTATGTACTGAAAGAACAAGTGAATGCATTAGTACTAACATCATTTTTCATCTGCAGGTTGTTGCTGTTAATGACCCCTTCATTGCTTTGGATTACATGGTCTACATGTTTAAGTATGATTCCACCCACGGAAAGTTCAAGGGTGAAGTGAAGGCAGAAGACGGCTTCCTTGTTGTTAATGGTAAATATAGTAGATGCTGTAGTTGTATGTTTAACACAACCATAAATTCTTGATTTAATGAAGGTTTAGTTTTTGTAAATTATTTTATAATATTCTTGGTATGAATTTTAGGGAAAATATTTTAATTTGACCAGTTGTAATATATGTTCTATCATCCCCCCAGCGCTTGTGTTGTTTTGCCCTGCTATTGTCAGAGGGGTCTCCTGAATGCATGCAGCAATTGTGGGAAAAAGGACAGCTTGCTCTGCGACGACATTAATGAGCATTTCTACATTCTAATTTCTTCATATAGAAGTATTTTAGACTAGAGCGCTCAGCTAAGCTTATATTACATTTCTTGGATCTGAAGTGACGCATGCGTCAATTGTGGGAAAATAATTATTCCTTTCTTGCACTTCAGATCCAAGAAATGTAATATAAACGTAGTTGAGTGCTCTAGTCTAAAAAAAATATTTCTTCTATATGAAGAAATTAGAATGTAGAAATGCTCATTAATGTTGTCGCAGAGCAAGCTGTCCTTTTTCCCACAATTGACGCATGCATTCAGGAGATCCCTCTGGCTCTTGTTAACCCATCTGCATACCATTTAAATGCCGAATTTTTTGCCATGAAATACCATTTAAATTCGGCTATCTCCCGTGAAGGTTGCACAGCAAGACAAGATGTCAAGTATTGTGAAAACTATCCAAGCAATTTACGTAAAAATTTTATATATTGAAGTGGAAGTATAGTAAGTAATAAGTATGCACATATGCAGTTTACTTGAAAGATAATTAGAAACTCTCCTAATAATTTTGATCACACATCTTTGCATTCCATTTCCATTCCTCAACCTTTTATTTTTTTCCTGTCGCAGCCACTTCTTCCTCACTTTCACTACATTCTTCAATTTCACCCCCATGTTCATCTCCACTTCCAAAATCCACATTTTCGTCTTCATCGCTATCGAAAAGCAACTTTTCAATCGCAGAATCTTCTTACGCAACATGTTTGCAAGACGTAACAAATGAAATGAGAAATTACTGAACAAAACACGCTTGAAATGGTATGAAAAACTTAGCTGCACAAACATACACGTCATAGAATCGAAAGATCATAGAACCTCTGTCATCTATTGAATGAAAAAGAAACTACATGATGAAAATCGGGAACCCGTCGATTCGATGACTAGGTAAGCGGATGGGTTAATCTTAAATGAAACAACAATACTATTATTTTGTTTGTCCTTTCGCGTATTGTTCATCCTGCCTTTCGTAATACATTTTGTTTTAATGGCTTTTTTGTGTGTTCTAAGTTATTGCTCATAAAATCTATAACTATCCTTGCCCAGAATTAAACTCCCCCTTTTTTTAAATTGCTGAATGCACCTTATAATCTATCATATTGTCAATTGTTGCTAGAATATTTTTCTCATGTTAGCAATTTTAGCGGAATGTTTCAATGTGTTGAAAGCTTTGCTATTTTATTTTATAAATTATTTTTATAAGATAAAAAAAGATAAATTTTATTTATAAGATAGTGTAAAAGTATGTCAAAGTTCCAGCATGTCATACCTCTCGTTACATGATGCATGCAATTTGTTTTTGTGCACAGTGAGTGTTTTTTGACAGCTGTTGCTTTTAGTTTTTATTGTACCAGTTAATTTTTTCTGTATAATTATCTGTGGTTCTGGTTGTTACAAGAAGTAACAATGGTTAACTTTATCGAATCCATCGTGATGTTAAAAAAAAGTATATCATCCCTTGTACGAAAGAAACCACTGTCCCAAACTTTTTCGTTTCTCCAAAAAATTTGATTTCCGTTTGATTTTAATCGGATCAATCTTGCTAATTATTCGGGATGATTTTTGCAATTATGCCTTTTATTATTTTCAACTTTGTTGTTCATTGTTACTTTAGTTTGTGTTAAATTTGCAAGACATTGCATTCAAATCCCTACAAGGCATAGTGTTTATTTTGTGCCTGGTGTCATACTGTTATGTTCCTTCCATATCCATTTTCATGCAACTTTTGCCCTGATTGTGTTCTTTTCCCCTCCCTCTTTCTCCTTTCCCTTCTCTTACCTCTTTTTTCTTAAGATTCTTGGACATTTATAACTGATAACAACAAAAAGTATTTCCATATGAGCATTAACCCCTTCCCTGTGAAATATTCTGACAAAATTGTTTCCCATTCTGTGTATATTTTTTTTTTCTTAGTTGGATAGTGCTATTTTTAAGTAGCTACTGCTTCAGCACAATTCATCAGAGTATCATGGTTCATATGTCTTTCTCTGCAGAATAGAACAGGCTTTCAAATAGTACCACACACATGTGTACATAAAGTATGAGGAAAGGAAGATCGGGGATAATTCAGGAAATTTCCCTCCAAAAAATCCCTTTTGGTAACTTTGGGGCCCTCTGGGCTGACCCTGGATATAGGTACCCGATCATAATCTACCTTGAATTATACTATGGTCTATACGTAATGCGTCCGCAAAGTTTCATTGCAATATCTTCAAATGTATGAGGGAAAAAATATTTTGCAATCCTGTTTGACAATACTATTAATTACTAATCGGGGATAATTCAGGAAATTTCCCTCCAAAAAATCCCTTTTGGTAACTTTGGGGCCATCTGGATATAGGCACCCGATTATAATCTACCTTGAAAAATACTATGGTATATATGTAATTCGTCTGCCCCAAGTTTCATTGCAATATCTTCAATAGGGATGAAGGCAAAAAATATTTCGCAATCCTGTTTGACAATACTATTAGAAACTCTCAAACTCAAAGAAACCCAAAAATAAATCACTAACAGTTCAAATAATACAACACCAAAAAAATGTACATAAAGCAACTGACTAAACGCGGCACACAATCAAACTCACGTTTGCATTGTCAGCATAACACAAAAACAGTTTACTTTCATCTGAACTACTTCTTCTACTTTTTCTTCTTTGTCGGCACTGAAAATCATGACTACATAAAAGGTAATTGTTTCTTCAATAGCAAAACACATGTTTCACCAACAAAAAACGTATTATTCCATTCAACACAGGTTACTTCAGTCAGAGATGTTCGCAGGCGTAATATTACGCCAAACACAGAATAAGCTATAGTGACCAAAGGTGTAATATTACGCCGAACACAGGGAAGGGGTTAAAAAGATATTCACATAAACACAACCAGCAAAATGAGATTTTTACAATCTTCCTTTATAGGAAATAAGATCCACGTTTTTGCTGAAAGGGACCCAAAGAACATTCCATGGGGAAAAGTTGGTGCGGCTATTGTTGTTGAATCCACTGGAGTATTCACAACATTGGACAAAGCTGGTGTAAGTACTCTTCTTATTTGCTAAATTTATGTACGTATTTCTATACATTATTTATTTAAAGTTATTGAAATTAATCCACTGTGGTGGATCATAGTGTTCACATGGGTAAATGCATCTATTGCCAGAGAATTATATTTTCAGCAATTTCAATCAAATCAATCCACAAGGAGTATAAAACACGAGTAGTAAAATTAATCTCCATTAATACCTGCCTCTGTGGATAAGATAAAGATATATAATGTGTTGGATCCGTACTAATATTGTAGATATAGATAGGAGTTGCAGTTTGTAATTTAAGTTGTAACTGAGATTGATTTTCTTTTGTACTACTAAGGGAGCCTTCAGACTGAAGTGGCATTTGTCAGGTACATAAATAATTGCAATCTTTTGGGCCAGTGTGATACAACTGTTGCTGCACATGTCACTTGTGTGTGACTCAGACGGTCAGTTTTCTCAATAGATTGCATTGTGTCGCTTCGATCTATTGCTTTTCACTGTTCACTGAATTATTTTAAGGTGAAGAGTGAGTTTTGCACCAGGCGTGTCTTTATTTAAATATCGTCTGAATGGGCACTGCTACTAAAAACAAACCTGACTGTACAGGAGTATCAATTTCTCCCCATGTTGAAAGTGGAAGTGATTTTTCAAGTTGGTTATTCAGCTTGACATGATGTTTCAAAAATATTAAGAATTTTCAGATACCCATGCATTCCTTATGGAGAAAGAATGCTACAAGTTACAGCTATTCGACTTTTTTCTATTGTGACGATTTTCCATTAAAATAGTCACACTATGTCAAACCAAATCTTCAACGTGTCCTCTTTCCATTTGTGTATTTTACTATGCCATTGGATACTAAAACACATTGATAGTATTCCCAAGAGAACAAGTAACATAATACTCGTGTATGTGTAATGCTAAGTTTTCTCCTCCTGCGACTATACAGACCTTTTTCTCCAGCTCACCACAGGGAAAAGTTGGTGGAGGAGCAGTAGTTTAGGGTCCTCACATCTGTCTGGACACAAAGTGTTTCTCCTGCCCTTAAGATTGAAGGGGCTCATATTGTTTGTCACTTTGGTCTGAAAGCTCTCTAAAGAGATACAACAGGATCTGAACTACACATGCACTATCCTCTGCTACTTTATCAACGGGGTTTCTTGATATCAAAGCAGATATCGTTGTATGCAGATGTAAGTCAACATCCTTATCAAATTCAATTAATGCAGTGTCAGACTGTTACTTTACAGTATGGAAAGTGTTGCGAGTAGAGTGCAAGAATGCATCAATCTTAATGTGCGATGCCTCGCAGGTGGTATTTTTAATTAATACAGGGTGGTCTATAAGTGTTGAAACACCTATTTCAAACACATACAGATGGTATGGTGAAACACTAATGATACAGGGAAAGAAGAAACCAGATGGAATATGTGGCAAACATGGATTTGTCTTTTCATAAATGCAAAGGTGATCATGTGACATGAAAATGGCTAGAATCTCAAGAGAAACCTATTGATATGCTTCATATTTGTGTAACTTTGATCCTAAATGAAACCTATCAATGTGTTTCGCTAGAAATTCTAGCCTATTTTGATGTCACGTGCCCACCTTTTCATTTAAGAAAAATAAGTTTAAACCAAGATGGTGGACTTAAAAATTGATTGAGTTGGTTTTTTAAGTCCAATTTATGCACAGTAAGGCTAATTGAGTCTGGACCTACAGTTTAAAGTAGGATTCGAACCACTATGTGCCTCCACCAGGTATCAAACCTGGGATCACTTGATTACAAGGCGGCGACAGTACCACTGCGCCCCTGTGGACTTAAAAATGACTGCCATGTTGGTCACATAATCCATCAGGTTTCCTTGTATCATGTATTGGTAGGTTTTATTTGTATTTCAACATTCGTGGCTGTGTGGTCTAAGGCGTGAGAGGCTACAGGATGTGTGCTGGTTTGAATATCCTTGGGGGGGAAGCATAACTTTTCTCCTGAGATTTCAGGCAGCATATGGGACTGGTGGTCACCCACCGTCGTAAGGAAATTGGGGAGCTACAAATGAAAACTTACGGCCACACATGCTGACCACACATCACCCCATAATTGGTTGGATGATCGCCCACCTCTGCTGAGGCATGTGGGAGTGAGGCCGGCAGTCAGCAAGTAGGCGTTGGCCCTCAAGGCCTGTTTGTTGCACCCTGTTTTTGGTATTGGTTTTAAATGAGTGTTTAACACTTATGGATCACCTTGTATGTCTAATATTGTTTGATGAAAAACTTCTATCTTGCAATTGACAATACTTTCAATAACTCAGTTAAGGCTAATGAGTAGTCCTGTGAATGAACCAAAAATCGTGACTTCGTTTTGCTCCACCCTGTATATTAAGTATATATGATCCCCAAAGATAGCAGTGGGTAAATTGTCAATCTCTATTTTTGTTCTTTTCCCTTCATTCTTTGTATTTTTATGGAATAAAATTATACTTGTGTGCTGGGCAGAAGTAGTCCTCAGGTTATTTGTGCTTTGTTTCAATTCTTAAATGCAATGTTGCAGAAAACAGAATGAATGAAGATGTTGCTGGACAATTTGCCTACCATTATATTTCCCATTGGCTGTACATGTTTATGTAAAATGTAAAGTACATGTTAAAATGTTGGGTTTCTAGATCAGAGTTATTTAGATGAAATTCAGGGCAATTAGTCAATTCAGTTTTGGTGATTTTTCCTGTATTTGCTCTGGCCATGTTTATACCGAACTACTCACGTCTTTTTATATTGCAGGCTCACTTGGAAGGTGGTGCCAAGAAAGTAGTTATTTCAGCCCCCAGCGCTGATGCTCCAATGTTTGTCATGGGAGTCAACCAAGAGGCCTACGACCCATCGATGAGCATCATCTCCAATGCTTCTTGCACAACCAACTGTCTTGCTCCACTTGCAAAGGTTGTAAATGACAATTTTGGAATCGTGGAGGGCTTGATGACAACTGTCCATGCCATTACTGCTACACAAAAGACTGTCGATGGCCCATCGGGCAAGGTAAGGTTCATAAACAGTTGAAATGGTAAAAATGAAACTGTTTTTCTGTTCTATCTTCCTCCTGCATTGTAAATATGAGGCTGGTTTAGTAAGAAATTGCTCCGATCTGCTTACAGAAGTGCTACCTTGTTTATTCTTATTACCAGCTTCTTACCTGTTCTCACGGTGTGATATCTTTAAAGAATGGTGGGGAAGGATCTTAATTTACACACATGCCGGCTTTGTAGGTGAGTGTACTAAGTGATAGACTTCCATTCTCGTCACCAGAGTTCTCAAGTTAGTCCTAGCCTGGGCACTGTTGTTTTTGTGATTGTTCTTCCTCAATTTCTTCTATACTGTGTACGCTTTTAGAATGAATGTGAGTTCAGCCAGTGCTATTGCGCTGTTGCCAAACTAAGAGCTAGAGGTAGGAAGAGAGAATTCTGTGTGTGTCCAGTATTCAACTATACAGGGTAAGTCAAAATGATGGACCCGATTTCAGACATTTATTCTGTGAAATATAATAAACAAATGTTATTGTGAGACATGTGCTAAGAAAGGTAAACTAAAGTTTTTTTCAAACAAATCACAAGTGTTCTATGTGAGCACCTTGTGTAGCATGCTGAGATTGACCGCAACAACGGCTGCTGTGATGCAGGCACGCAGGTCATCCAATGTTGTTGGAAGTGGTGGTACGTAAACATGATCCTTGACAAAACCCCCCATGAAGAAATCACATGGGTCAAGTCGGGGGAACGAGGTGGCCAATGAAGGAGAGGTCGATCCTCCGGAGATGCACGGCCTATCCAACGTTGTTGCAATTCCTCATTGAGATGGTCCGAACGCTGCCATGGTAGTGCGCAGGAGCACCATCCAATTGGAGAATGAAACCTGCGCTATCCTCTGCAAGCTGTGGAAGGAGCCATAGTTGCAGCATATCAAGAAAAACAAGTCCTGTCACGGTACATTCATGGAAGAGAGAGGGCCCATAAATCTTTTCATGGGAAATGGCACAAAAGGCATTCACTTTGGGAGAATCGTGTTTGTGTTCCACAAATTCATGGGGTTTAGTAGTTCCCCAAATCCTTACGTTGTGTCTATTCACTTTCCCTGAAAGGTGAAAAGTTGCTTCATCACTGTAAATTAACCTCTCAGAGAACCCATCTGTTTCCATTAATACGAGGAAATCAGCACAGAAGGACGTGCGCAAAGCATAATCAGTGTCTTTTAAGGCTTGAACTAGTTGCAAGCAGTAGGGTTTAATTTGTAAACGTTTCCGCAGAACCCGCCAGACAGTTTTCTGTGGAAGTTGAAGTTCTCTCGCTGTCCGGTAGGTGGACTTCTGTGGACTCCGCACGAAACATGTGCACGCTCGTTCCACTGTCTCTTCCCCAGTCGACGGATGGCCAGTTGGTTTTCGTTTACAGATGCAGCCCAAATCTCTGAAATGTTCATACCACTTACGAATAGCCTTCCCCGTAGGTGGTTCTCTCCGATATTTGGTACAGAAATGCCGTTGCACATTAATCGCAGACTTGTTCATATGATAATGAAGCACACAGAAAGATCTCTGTTCTCCAGTCAACGCAATTTTCCTGCTCGCTGCTGACTCCTAGCGGTAGAAAGTGGAAACACTGCGTGGAAACTAAACTTCGAAAGTTAACCTTTCGAAGCGCATGTCTCACAATAACACATGTTTATTAGATTTCACAGAATAAATTTCTGTAATCGGGTCCATCATTTTGACTTACCCTGTATACATTATACACGTACGTAATCCTCTCACAACTGTTCTTTGTGGCGTGCAAGTAAACTATCAAGGGAATAATTTTATACCACCCTTACTAAGAAAGCACTGAACTCAAACTGACTCAGACTTGCAATGTTAGAGAACACCCAAGACAATGAAGGTTCATTGTGTATATTGATATGAATTTAACACCCATAGTTTCCCAAAACACAAGAACTCAGCTGTGTCAGCACGATGGTATTGAAAAAACAGACTGAAGGAAAATGAAAGGGTCATTGAAACGATCGCCTAAAATTTATGCGACTTGGACAGTCAGGTTCAAAATATCCCATCTTGTGATGAACGTTGAAGTGGCGAATTTTATGAAAACTTCTTGGTGCAAGAAAAATACAGAAGACTGTGTTTAGCTTGTGCACCACAGTTTCCTAACTGTACAACGTTGCGCTCCTGCCATTGGCTGGTCACTATGGACAGGCTCTGCGTGGCCCTGCCCGATATTGTTTCTAAAACCATATGTTGTATAATAACCACTCATCCTCATCGTTGCAATTCACCAAAAGCGACTGAAAAACAACAGTGAATAACAGAAATACAGACATACCAGCTGGCCAGAATTAGTTACTCAACTCGGAGCCCTCTGTAGCCTGTTTGAGGCATCGTAGAACTCTGAAATTTGGTGAATCCACTATGCATACCATGGGGAAAAGGATGACAATAAAAATAATAGTTCAATTTTCCACCACTAGGTTGAAATGTGGCACTGTAATAATGAAATCCTTTCGCATGACAATAACCTCGCAGTGCAGCAGCACTATTACTACCGTTCTGATAAAACAACTTCACCAGCAATGCACGTTCTTTCATATTTAATGGCATGGTGATCACTTCCAAACTTTTGTTCAGCACTCACGTTAAGTGATTTAGCGGAGTTGTTATAGAAAGACATTTGTTAGTGGCTGGAAGTTGCGAGAAAATGATCTCTCGTTTATTGCAAAATTGCAAAGTAAAGGCAAATCCATAACCAAAGGTAACCTTTTGTAAACCCATCATGGAAGTAGAGTGCCACATTTCAACCTGGTGGCAGAAAATTGAACTATTTTTTTTTTATCGCCATCCTCTTTCCCATGGTCTGTGTAGTGGATTCACCAAATTTCAGAGTTCTACGATGCCTCAAACAGGCTACAGAGGGCTCTGAGTTGGGTAACTTTAATTCTGGCGACCCGGTATGTTATGCTCGTGATAAGCTGTGGTAAACACATTGCTCTTTTTGTTAATGATTAATTTTGAAAGACACTGGGGTGTGAAGGGTGATTATTTCAGAATGCACCAAATGTCAACCTCACTTCCACTTTTGCAGGCCAACGAGGCTCTGGTACCTAGAACCCCAGCACTGGCTGTTGTGCTTGTTTACACACACCACAAGTGTTTGTGATTGTCTGTTCATCCATTTATGTTCATTGTGATTAGCCGAAAGTGGCAGAAACAAAACTTCAAATAAACAAAGTCAAATGGTAGGGCCTTCATTAACACAAATTTAATCAAGCAAGTCTGCAATATGGAAATACGAAAGTTTACCTACACAATATATCATGTTATTAAATATATATATGTACAGAATTTATGATTTTTATTAATTATTACTTTTTATTTTGTGTATAATACCATTGGCATGGATCTCTGAATGGTCTCTTGAAGTGAAATAGTTCCTTATCAGAGACATAGCTAGAGACTTCACTGCTCAGGTAGAGAATAGATTTTCACTCCTTCTGCACATTTTTTTAGTATGTCTCGATTACGAATGTGGGTTTACTGAAATGTAAACCAAAAGCAAGTGCTGCACTTGGTCCCAACCAAAATTATCCAGAAAGAACTATTGTTTGTTATACCATACATATTGATGAAAATAACTAGATAGTCGAATTGGTTTCAAAATGTAACTCCATTAGTATAAGTTATACATTCAACATGGTTATGCAAAAGTGTACACGACTAAGTGTGTAAAATGACCTGTACATATAATTTGTATTAAAATTGAATAAGAAAATATTTATCTAAAATCTTTGAACCAGGGTTTTTTTTTTCACTATGTTCGCAGCTGATTGTTTGGTATTTGACTCACAAAGTTCTGAATCTGTGCACTACAGACTGTAGTTGTTCCTTTATTCTCTCATCTAATGATTTCATTGTGAAACTTGATTAATTTAACAAAGGTATCGAAATACAATGTAATGTATTTCTGCAATAGTGACTAGGTCGACAATGTCTAAATGTTAAATGTGGTAGTTTCCTTAACTTGGTTTAATGCACATGTTGTCTTTCATTGTAGTTGTGGCGTGACGGCCGTGGGGCAGCCCAGAACATTATTCCTGCCTCGACTGGTGCAGCCAAGGCTGTAGGAAAGGTGATCCCAGCTCTGAATGGAAAACTGACCGGAATGGCTTTCCGTGTACCCGTACATGATGTATCAGTGGTTGATCTGACAGTGAGGTAATTATATACATAATATGTAACTTGTAAAATTGACACTTCTGACATTTCCCATAGGTGTGTGGTGGTCAGATTGGAGCTTTTTTTTTTTACACGTGCCAATGGGAAATGGACCAAATTAAACATTTTCATTGTGTTCTCTTCTAATTATTGTACTCTTCACAATAGGGGTGGAAGAGGTAACCCTTTGTAAAGACCTGGTTAATAAATAAATAAATGTCAACCCATGTACAACACCCTGGACTATGTCTGGACTCTCAGCCAGTACAACCCTTTATAGGACCAGTGCTGTGTGTGTGTGATTGTCCCTTTATTTCGTCCAATCATCTTCATTTTACAATTAGTCAAGACTGACAGAAATGCAATGTAAAATTAAGCAAATCATTAATTCATTCTTCACAATAGGTATGAACTTTTCTCGCATCATGTGTGATATTTTCTGAAAGTGAAACGTGCTACAAAGCCAGAGGTCCTAGGTTTGAACTGTTGGGGGGTTATAAAGCCTCATCCAACAACAGAATTTTGGAACAATTTTAGGGGAATTTTCAGTCCGAACAACACTGGGGGGTGTGTTATGGTGACCTTCGGATAAGGCACAGAAAAGTCAACCTCTTCATGCAGTACATCCCGGTAACTGCATTTGTACAAGGTAACAAGGCACCTGAACCCACAACCACTAGGGCTGTATGTTGTCTTGTTTGTTCTTATGTGGAGTGTGGTATTTCAGTGTGACTACTCACTGGGAATTCTGGTGATTTTTTTTCTCCATAGACTTGAAAAATTGCAACATTGAATTTAAACACATTTCTAAATGCTCTGAGGCAAGTTTTTCACAGTTTAGTTTTTATTTTTATCGAGAAGTTAAAGAAAGCTGCATACAAAATAAAACAGAATTCTCTGCTTGTTTAGTCTCCTTTGTTAGTGTCTTTTGCAGAACAATCTATCTTAATAGATGGAATATTATTGCAACATATCTTGAAGTTGATTAGATAAATTTGTTTGAAATTATATACGAGGCATATTTTTAAAGTAAGTTCTGTTTTGATATTACATAAACACAAGGACACATGTTGTAATAATTGTATTTCTACATGAAAACCTGGGCCTACATCTACTTGTTAACATAATTGCCACATTCATTGTCACTTACCGTATCGTACGACCAGCTTCTGAATGCCATCTTCATAGAAATCGGCTGCCTGATGTGATAACCACTGCTGCACGGACATTTTCACGTCGTCATCTGCGTTAAAGTGCTGACCAGCAAGTGCTTCTTTAAGTGCAGGAACAAGTGAGTCTCTGGGTGCTAGGTCAGGGCTATAGGGAGGATGATCAATTTGTTCCCAACCAAATGATATGCGCTATGTGGACGAGCATTGTTGTGTAGCAATTCGATCCCTTTACTGAGCATGCCGCACCTTTTGTTTTGGATTGCACAACTCTGTTTATTCAAGGTCTCACAATATGTCTCAGCATTTACTGTGTCACCTCAAGGCAAAAAATCCACAAGCAACACCCCCACCTATCCCAAAACACCATGCACATGATTTTTCGGGCTGAAATTGTTTGTTTGAACTTCACTTTCTTGTGTGATGTTGAAAGCCTCCATTCCATGGACTGTTGTTTTGATTCTGGTGTTACGTGAGACACAAATGTCTTGTCACCAGTGACAATTTGCCTCAACAACTGATCACCTTCGGCACTGTACCTCTAGAGGAAAGTCAAAGCATTGGCTAATCGTTTGGTTTTGTGTAACTCAAGACCTCATTTTTGGTACCCACCGTCAGCACAACTTCCGGTAATTTAAGCGTACTGTCACAATTTCATACAGAACACTGTGTGACACTACCAGAAACTCTGTAGATAAAGATGAAATCGTAAAGCATCTGTTTTCGTGCACTTTTTCATCAACATTTTTTGATGTTTTATAGTATGGCATGAGGAACCAAATATATTTTTTTCACGATTTTTTGTGATGACATGTTTTGAGATATTCAAGGTCAAAGGTCACGTGACAAAATTATATTTTTATCGAAAGGTGGGCTTGTTATATATCACTGGAAAGCTTGTTCAATTCCCTGTACAATAAGCTTTATTTTAGCTTAATAGGCAAAATAGTGGCGGAGTTATAGCACATTTAGTATAGCTAAGCAGGCTGAAAAAGGGCAATTTATGCGAACTTGGACCTTGAATAATTTAACAATTACAGGATGCACAAGACTAAAAAATTTCATAGTTACTAAGTTCCATGCATAGTTTCAACTTCCTAAATTTCATGAAAATCGCAGATGGTCAGATTGGAAATTGCACATATCGGTGTTGATTTGTCATGGAAAGACTCATACGTAACGTACCGTAGGGTTGACCTGCATCTAGAATAAACGTAGGACTAACATGCTCGTGCAAGTAAGTACTAGATTACAAATCCACTTGTTGCTCAAAATTTGGCAGTTGGAAAAAGGTATTATCTACTGACTAGCTTGGTTAAACGTGAATTAAACCGTATTTTAATTTTAATCAACGACTGAAAACTTGTAATTTATGTCTGTAAATTTTTGGAATAATAATTCATTAACAGCAATTTAATTCCATGTGCATTCAGGAATATTAACCCCAACGACCCTATGATCTATCTTCAACCAATAACAATCTAATTGAAATACGTATTGGCCAGCCACGTGCATAATTACACCAACCTAATTAAGAATTCCTCAATGTGCACTAGCACCAATTGTTCTACACAGATTTTATAATTATATTTAATGTCGACGCAATAACAATTGAATTAATAATACTCTTTCATAAAAACATCATGCAAAATAACAGTTGCATGAAATTCACTATTATCCTAAGTACACGTTTGTGACGTGCATGTAATGTCGGTCCGCGACTTGCACCATTTAATTCAACCACCCAAATTGGCACTTCCACACACAAACAAGAATTCTGTGCCTTCCTTTTTGCATTATAGCACAAAGCCGAACACGTACCTTGGCTTCAATCATAAATATTCCAAAGTACCCAAACACAAGATAATACTACTGTTACTGGTTACTCGCTGGACATCAATTTACTTAGTCACTGATATCAATTCCTGGACATTAGTACGCATCACCACGAACATCCATTTTTTATCATATGCCAGCAGTACTAGTAACGCTAAACACAATTTGCCTTCCTACTTTCTAACTGTTCACATTTAATAATTTTAGTCGATGAGTTTAGGCACAATGAGTGGTAGCAAAAATAATTTCAAATCCAGTAACTTATGCAACTAATTCATTTTGAAGTTTTAAGGTTTCACACGTAATTGTCTTCAATTACAATCTAACAGACATATTCAGTTCATGAAGCTAAATTTGATATGTGCTCAAATCAAGGCCAACGGTTAGTCAAACCAACGTGTAATTTTAGGTTCTGAATAATTGCAAAATTTGGTGATTTATCACATTGTTCTTAAAGGTTAATTAAGCACCATTTTATACTTCTCTATATCGTTGAAAACATCTTTCAAATACTTTACCACTCCATTGTCCACATCCGGTAGTTCACACTATAAAAGTTTGTTACTGACTGCTACACCCAAGTTGCAAGCAAAATCGAGGAAGTCAACTTTCCAAGATTGCCACAGATGGCGTTACCAAAGGTTGCTGCATGTAGTACATGACTTTACTGAACTATGTGCAACCAGCTTACCCTGAGTTGCGAATGCGTCAGCATAAATTCGAAGTATAAGAGTTGTAGTTGATTTTCAATTGTAATTTATCAAAAAAAAACTAAAGAAAATCACTACACTCATTGCGTGCATCTCCGCTTCAGATGCCGTACCCTTAGCGAATGAAGGCAGTGAGCCTTCAAAATTAATTTTAAACTATTCAATTGTGCAATGCGGAAACACGAAACTTTACATAGGTAATACTTAAACTGTGTTTACCGCATCCATCATGAACAAATTATTATGATTGGTCATACATGTATAGTTTTAACATCAAACTTTAATTGCAGGCTTAGCAAAGAGGCAACATACGATGAGATCAAGCAGAAGATCAAGGAGGCTGCCGATGGACCACTGAAGGGCATTTTGGCATACACTGAAGATGATGTAGTGTCTTCAGATTTCATTGGAGACAACCACTCATCCATATTTGATGCAAAGGCCGGAATCCCATTGAACAAGCAATTTGTGAAGCTCATTGCCTGGTAAGTGTTTTTCTTGGAATGTTTGAAGGGTTTATTAGGGCATTGGTAAACATCTCTTGCAAATATGCCGCAGTCTTATTTGCTTTTTATTCATTCATCCAGTTTGAATAGAACATTTTCCTAATTTACATTTTGAGATTTTCTGGGAACTTAAATCAACATGGAAAAACATCTAACATGGTTCTCCACTGACTTTGGAAAAGTCATGAAAATGAATCTGAGTGAATAAGTCAGGAAATTTTGAAGATATACTCCAAAACTTGGAAAAGACCAGGAAAATCAAACACTTTTTGTAGTTTCCAGAATTTGGTAATGAAAATAAACTTGATTGAATTTATTTTGCCAAAATGACTGGGAACCACACACTCCTGATCTGCCAGCATATGGTTTATCACAGGAAAAAATAGGAAGAGACCCATACTGTGAAATCCTTGCTCTCCCATAACAAAGCTTGCAACCATGGGTAAACTAATCTTTAACCCCTTAAGTGAGGAATTTGTTGAACAAGTTGCTACTGGAAAAGTAGGGTGTTTTTTTCCTTGAAAATGTAGATTTTGTCATCCAACTCTATATACACACTCCGCATTGTGCTGCTGTAGTGCAGAAGGCGTATATATACACTTTGTTTCAACTATATTTGATTTACTGTGGCATTTATAGTCTCACAAACGTTTGGTGAGATAGTTTTAGCTGTAGGAGAAACAAAAAATAGTAACAAGATAGGAAAAAGAATAAGACTAAGCAAATTTTTCCCTTTAGTCTTTTTCATGCATGCATGCATCGGAGGAGCTACTAAGAAAATATTATATTGAAATTGGTTAGATTCTGTGGACTGCAGTATTTTCATCTTTTAACACAACACAAATGCTGAAAACTTATAAAAAGTGTTCAGAAGTTTCGCACAGTCCTCAGGGTCTAGAAGTATAGTGAAACCACAATTTTTAATTTTTCTCAGGTTGAAAAAACTTAAAATGCTGTGAATAGGAAAGTTTTATAACATTTTATTACGTTGGGAATGTTGAAAGTACAACCTTTGTCAGAAAAGTTCCAGGACTGAGCTTGTAAAAAATAATTTACTCAACTTATCAACTTCTGGTCCTAGATCTTGTCAAAATAGTTCCCTTGGCTATCTATACACAACTGCCACCATTTCTGGAGGTCATGGAAGCCAGCAGGGAAGCTTCATCTGTGATGCTTCTCAGCACATCCGTCACAGCCATTTGGATTGCTGCAATATCTAAATGACTCTTCCCTTTCAGCAGCGTTTTCATAGGGGGAAATAAAAAAAAATCAAATGGTGATAGTTCGGGTGAATATGGGAGATGTGGTAGAGCAGGAATACGATGCTTGGCCAGATATTCCTGGACTGATAAAGCAGTATGGTGCCTTGCATTGTTGTGCAATAAGAACCACTGCCTATAGATGGACCACAAGGAGAAAAACCTTGGACAAAAAGTCCCCGCACAGGTTTCCATTCTTCCCTTCAGCTCGGGCCATAAGGAAGCATGGTCCACTCTCCCCCTCCCCTCTTCGCGGGAGTACAGTGCTCAGGAGTTGCGGGTCTGCGCAGGTTGTTTTGCTTGTGGTTCCACTATAGATGCCAACAAATCAGGACTGCGCTGCCGAATTGCTTGATACAAACGTTTCAGGACGTTTATTGTTTATTGGTTTATTGTTTGTCCTTCAGGCAGATATTCATGGTGCATCAAACCTTTGCATAAAAAAATGTGATGTAACATTGTTTTTGTCACTCTGGGATAGTCTTGCACTAAATCTCTGCCTTCCCGAAACCTTTTGTGCTATTCAAAGACATGGCTTCTCGATAATGCCTCCTCATCATATGCTTGCTGTATGATATTCCATGTTTCACTAGGAGTTTTCCTAGCTTAACGTAGAACTTAATGTTAACACTGTTCGGAATCCACGTCTATCACGTCACTCGTGTAACTTCCAATTAAATGCTCCAACAAGCTGAAACACTTCCAAGGCCATGTCTATTCAGAACACATATCAGGTGACTGAGTAACACCAATTTCTTGTGTTTGAATATCACAGGTAATGAATTTAAAAAATCAGTCCTGGAACTTTTCTGATTAAGATTTTATAATGTAGAAAAATATGAAATCAGGGTTCCACTGTACTTACATCAGGAGAAATGAAATGTTCTGTATACTAAAAAAACTAAATATGCTGACCAAGGCAGTAATTTATTTTATTAAAAAACATAAACTAACGTAACGTTTCAACCTTCTAGCAAGGTCTTCTTCAGACTCTGTATCAAGTATAAAAGTAACCAGATACAGCAAGAAGGGTAATATATATACACAAACATTACTCCCTCCAGACTATTTAGAAAGTTGTTTGGAACTTTCTAGCAGATGACTTTCACTTTCCAACTTTACTTTCACCTAAAAAGCTAAACACTTCCATATAGAATGTGGTTGGACTTTTTAATCTCACGCTCTTTTCCCTTCATTTTTCTTCCTTCTCCTCTCCTCTTTTTCTCTTGTCCTTTCCACTCTTTCCAACATCTTCTTCCATTCTTTGTTTAACTTCAGTCCCCCATTCCAGTTCATTGTGTCTTCTTCGCCTTTCTTCTCTATTTCCTTGGCTTCCTTCCATTTTCTCACTAGCATTCTCTTCTCCCTTCCTATCTGCTTAGCCTCATCCCACTCTATGTCATGTCCTGTTTCTCTCGTGTGTTTAAATATTGCATTTCTCTCTCTCTTAAGTCGTACATCATCCCTATGTTGTTTCAACCTGTCTTTCAGCCTTTTTTTTCGTTTCTCCTATGTACACACTCTGACATTCTTTACATTTTACTTCGTAGATAATCCCTTCTTCCTCTTCTCTGTTTTCCTTTTTCTTGTTAGCATTCCTCGCTATTCCTAAGATGCTTCTTCCTCCCTTCCTGTAAGTTTTAATTCCTGCTTTCCTAAGCACTTTGCATATCTTTTCTGTGGTCTTCCCCATACTCCTTATTCCAAACCTTCTCTCCTCTTTTTCTTTCTCTTCCAATTCTCCCCTGCCCGTTTTCTTACTTCTTCTGTTTATGTCCAGTCTATCCTGCTTCTCATAGCCATTCTTTTCCAGCTGTTTCCATAGGCTATTTATTTTGCCTTCTTTTTCACATTCTTTCATGCATATTTTCTTGATTCTGTCCTCCATATTCTTTATAAAATTTATTTTTGTCACCTCACTTACATCACTTCTTTTGTGGCAGAATACCCCTGCTGCACACTTCTTCTGATGCCAATCGGTTTCAATTTCTTGTCCTCTTTTCCTTTTCATCAATATATCTAGATAGCTTAACTTGTCTTCTTCTATTTCAAGTTCCAATAATATCCCTCTTTCTTCATCTTGAATTTCTTTGGCAAAAATGTCAAGCTGCCTCTTCGTTCCCTTCCATATGCCAAAACAGTCGTCCACATATCTGCAAAACAGAATCATTTTGTCACCTCCCTTTTCTATCACTTTCTTTTCCCATTCATTCATAACCAATTCAGCCAATGCTGGGCTTAGACTGGAACCTATATTTAGTCCTTCACTCATGAACATTATTTTATCTCCCATTATACTGTAACCGTTATTCTAAATGGTTTCCAGCGCCTTCACTACCCTTTCACTATCCCATTCTCCTATAATTTCTTGTCCCATTCTCTTTTTAATAATGTCCAAAACGTGTCCCCTCTTGATGCTCGGGAACATACTTTTCACGTCTAAGCTAAACATTGTCGTCTTCATCTCATTTAACTTAAGTCCTTTTATGAGGTCTACTACTTGTTCACTGTTCTTAACTGCTCTGCTTTCTTGCTGTGTTACTAACACTTCAATAACTTTCTTTAATTTCTTTTCTAAGGGTTCCAAAATATTGTTTCTGCAGTTCATTACTGGTCTTAACTTTATCTCCTCTTTGTGTATCTTTGGAAAGCCTTTCAAACTTGGTAGTCTTCCTGTCTCCTTTATGCATTTCTTGAATCCACTCCTCCTACAGTCTTTAATGATTCTTTCTTTTATAGTTTGTTCTTCACCTGTTCCACAAATCTCCTCATATCCATTTTCTTTTAGGTCTTCAAACTTCCTCTCGTGCCATTCTTTTTCCATCACCACAATTGCTCCACCTTTATCTGCCTGCTCTATCACCACATCATTTCTTGTTTTGATTTTCTTCATCCCTTCCCTTTCTTCTTGACTCAAATTATCTACTTTTCCTTGTTTTCCCATTTCTTTCTTCAGTATGGCTGCTGTTCTTCTTCTAATCTTGTCTCTTTCTGGTTCTTCTTTTATATGGAGCACTGCTTCTTCAATGTCATATATAACTTCCTCATAATCTACATTTCTTTCTTTAACTTTAAAACCTCTGCCTAGTTTTAAAAAAGCTTCCTCTTCTTTTGTTAGATCTACATTCCCTATTACCACAACTCTTCTTCTGGTATCCTCTTCTTCTTCCTCTTCTCCTCTTTCTTCTTTCCATCCTAGTCCCTCTCCTTTCTTCTTCAATTTTATTTTCATTTTCTCTCTAAATTTCTCCTGCCAGATTTTCTGGAGGGAGTAATGTTTGTGTATATATATTACCCTTCTTGCTGTATCTGGTTACTTTTGTACTTGATACAGAGTCTGAAGAAGACCTTGCTAGAAGGTTGAAACGTTACGTTAGTTTGTTTTTTAATAAAATAAATTACTGCCTTGGTCAGCATATTTAGTTTTTCATAATCATGGAAACAAGGCTTAATGGAGTTCTGTATACTGTGTGTCCTTAAATTGCACCCCCAAATCTGATTTCCTTGCATTCAGTTTGAAAACTAACCTTTAGTTTTTCTAGTTCAGACTAAGAATTTATTACTTCATTACTTGTTTGAACTTTAAAAATTTAGATTTGCAGTTTATAACATTTTCATGTTAAAAAATATTGTAATGTTGTAGGTAATTTTGTTCCGGTATGTTCTGCATAAATTTCATTGCAGCGCATATGTGTAGGTAGACGGGAACTTTGTATCTTAGCAGATGTATAGATATGTTGCTTTTTTTTCTCTCTCATTGTTGAGCATAAGTAATGTACCTGAACTAGCACAATGCAATAAAATCGTGTAAGAACCAGAGGAACGTAACTCCAAAAATGCTGTTCTGGTTTTTAACGTCTTACATTGAAGATCTTTATTTGGAAGAATTAGTAATACATTGGTCTGACTCGAAATGGTACTCTTCAAAGTTAGTAGATACATTAAAAAAAAAAAATTTGGGAGTTACGTTTCTCTTGTTCTCACATGAAGAAATAAACTCTTAATGCTCATCACCCAATAGATCAGATGGAGCATAGCAACATACAGTGATGAGAATACTTGAGACAACATTTGGAGATATTCTGATGACCACCATGTTCCTGCATATACTATGTGCATTGTATTCATTCTGTGCATATAGTAATATACCAGCTTTGTGGTTTTAATGCTGTTGCACCGTGCTGTTTGATCATTTGGACAATGAACCTAAATTTAGTGTTTAATATATTATGCATTTGATTTTGCATAATGTCACTACAAAATATGCAGAATTGGCCATATTATTGGACTCGTTAGTTGAGAAAATTAAACTCAGATTAACTCACTTTATGTAGAGTAATTTGACAGATTTAATGTTTTGTGATACACACTGCATTGTTGTACACTGCAAGTACTGTGAGTACTTCGTATGATCACCTTTGGCTCTTTTTGAGCCCATTTTAATCGTTGTTTTGGTACAATTCCTTTTCACTCTTTTTTTCTAAACTTCAAACCACATGATTTATGAAATTACGCGATGCTCTGAAGATACAAATAAAGAACAGGCTTACAACAACCAGAATTAATATTATTTCCTTTGTTGTAACTAAAAAAATAGTATAAATAACATGGTAAACAATGTACGTATTGTTCCAGGCATTTTTTCAGATATGCATAGTCATGCTGCCACCTATTCTTGGGACACAGTCAAAGAAAGGATTGTGGGAAACTAGATTATATTGAAGCAGACAAAACAGTCCAATCCCATAAAACATTATAACAATAGTCATATATATTTAGTTAGAACACTTTCAAAACAAGGAAATGTGCTTTTTTACAACGAGTCCAATAATTTGGCTAATACTGTATATTATGCACCTCACGCTTTTCAAAATCTGCAATTTCAATTTTGCTTTTGTCAAAACAAAGCTTGCATCATTAGTGATCATGCTTGCATATTTTTTCTAACAGTTTGTAATTTTGTTTCAGGTACGACAATGAATATGGCTACTCCAACAGGGTAGTTGACCTCATCAAATACATACAGACCAGAGGCTAAGTAGATAATGCTCCTATGGATTTGTTCCTGTGTAACAAGTTTCTCAACTGCAGTTTGAGTGCACTTGAGGCATTAGCAAAGTCAACGTTTTGTGGAGATCTACCAATTGGAAAAAAGTTCTACTGTTGCGCCTGTCTAGTGTTGCTAGTTTAAATGTTGTCAATTCAGTACAGAAATAAGTGTAAATTATGCTGATGTATGGTAGTTCCCCATAAAATAAAATGAATTCCACAAATGGTTTAAACTTTAAATGTATTTTCCTCAACACTCAAACTTTATTAATATTAATCTGATTTTTGTCCACATAACGCACAGGTAGTGTCCGAAAGGTGCAAGATCGTACTTCATAGCAGACATCCTCTGAGAATGGTCTCGCAGTTCAGTCTTGAAGCTTTGGTCTGGAAGTGAGTGTCTTTTGAATTGCACTTCGACTGCAGCGCCAAATACGATCAGTAGATAAAACTAAGAGCATGTTGTTTTTCCTACGTTATAAACACTTATTTTTCATCATAGAATTTACATAGTATTATAATATTTTTTTTATGTTTAAATTTCCACATGTTACAATAAGTTCAACCAACATCTGGCAGACTTTTGACTAAAGTGATTTCAAACAAATGAACATCAAGTGCAAGAGTCAAATATTCAAGCCGGGAACTATGCATGCTCCGTGCTATGGTCTCAATTGCTTGTTTAATTGGCACTTTCGAACTGCACTAGGTGACATCACTTCCGACAAGACCATACTTCAAGCCTGCTTCTTTGACATTTCAGACAGCCATAAATAGCAAGATAAACATACTTTAAAATTGTGTCTAAAGCTTGGATGCAAAGTGTTTTATTGTTCGGTTTGTGTTGTGGACAAAAATGTCTTTGCCAACATGTGGTGCAAGGAGTTTTTATTCAATCAATCGTCATCTTGGGTTACAGCCATGGCATCAGTAAATCCAATGCTTCAAGTGCGTATGTTGCTCTCATCAGGGAATGTTAGTTGGAGACAAAGTACATAAGGTAAAATATGTGTGTATGAAGAGGCATATCTTATACAGTAGGTGCAGTCTAGTTTGGCTTCGGTTGGTTTGGCCCACCCCCCGCCACCTTGCCAGCGACAAGTCACCACTTGTTTGTCTATCACTGGAAACTATTGTGCTGTACAGATCAGTCGTCTACAGCTCTTGCTATAGTGCGGACTTACTGCTAGAGTTTGTTTTTTCATCTGTATGTACCGTTCTGTGCACTGCATTGTTTTGTGTGTACGGGTACTATTGGAAAATGAGTGCTAAACTGAGACGTACATTTGTAACTATGGAACAAAGTATTTGTAACTATCTTAAGGTCGGTAAATGTACAGTTAATGACTGGCGCAAAAATAGAAAATACATTGAGAGTGGTTTAAACTACCATGTAACTAATTTTAATGTATGGCCGTACAGTTTATAGGATTTATTGGTAGTCTTTGCATTACTTCGGTTTGTTCGGCCTACGGTTCGGTACCGAGGTGGCTGAACTAGAGGGTGCCTACTGTACTCTTGTTTTGTGATTGGTTCATTTTGGATGTTATTTGCAGATGTCATGCTTGTATGTAGAAGTGGATTCCTTGCATAATTAGGTTGGAATCCACATCCCTGTTAAAGTTCATGCTTCGGTCTCGGTAATGAGCACAACAATTCAATTCAACAATTTTGGTGTCTGCAAATAAAATTTACCTTCAGTGATTGTGTGCTTTTCTAGTCGCTATACTTTCTGGTTGGAACAGTCTGATGCAGCTTTGATATTAATTTAGTCTGTTCAATGGTTCATCCTGTATGTCCTATATATAGTTGCAGCAATGCCAAAACCATGATGTGCTAATCTTACTTTGACATAAAAGCATTTTAATGTTAAATTTCCTGAGGGGGAAAAACAGGTTTTATATTTGCATAGTAAAATGTGTACCTACAGATTGTTTTATTAGGTGTGTCAGGTTCACAAGCTATGCAGTATCAGGGTGGCTACTCTAGGACCATGATAAAATTCAATTCCCGGTTTTCAAGGCAAACTTTCCAAAAAATTCAAGCAGATGTATTCTCTATTTCAACCTTACGTATTACCGCCTCTCAACATCCACACACAAATATCTTCATAATATAAAGGATCTATGTGATTCGAACATCCAAAAATTATAATTCAATTAAACTGTATACGTAATATAATTAAAATATTTAATTGAAGGTGCCGAGTTTCTATTTACAATCGGAGGCGCAACGACTGATTTTTGTCTGAGCGGGCAGAGAGAAAGTGCCAGGATAAACGTACTAATAATAATAGTGTTAATAATATAACATTATTATTATTGATTTGTTTTATTTTACTTCGCTTCTTGTGCCAAGTTTGGCTAATTTGCGAAGATGGGGATGAGTGATATGATGAAATTGATGGGCAGTCTCAAACATCCATGCCCAAGCCAGGATTCGAACCTGCTGGGACCAACATTATTATTATTATTAGTAGTAGTAGTATCAAAGACTCTGTTATCCTCATAAATTATGCAAAAAAGGGGGTAGTAGTTGGTGCTAAAACATTTGTGTTCGAAGAAACTATTTAAATTATTTTTTCTCCACACGGCACAGTAGTTCAGATCGCACTTCAAACTGTAGGTCCAGTCCTGATTAACCTTTCTGTGCATAAAGTGGACTTAAAACCACAAATCAATTTTACAACATTTTTCATTTAGATAGTTTGGCGCCCAGGGCAGACTCCCGCCACATCCTAGCTATGGTTATAAACTTGATAAGACTAAGAAAAGCAGGAATTGCAAGCAAAGCGAGCAAGAAAGTTTTACGAAAATAATTTTTATTTGCATAAAATGTGAATAGGATTTGGATTAGAAAAAGTTGTAATTTTTCATGACTACGGAGAAAAATTCAAGTAGAATTTACGCATAATTCCCGGTGAGTAGCCATCCTGAGTATACTCCTGGAATAGGGAGTTCCAGGCCATCTTTGAGTGGAGTAGAGCCTTGGCCTTGAGTAGTGGTTTATGGATGGTCTTTACCTTTTGCCTGAGTGGGAATTCGGTTTTACAATTCAGTTGTAATGGGATGCTCCTTTCTTCTGTTTCCACAAGCAGAGGGGGCTTGTTACATTAACAGAAATGTTGCAAATTGGGCAGTGATCTGAATTTTTTTAACACAAATTCAACAATGAGTAACAATCTTCCCTAGTGTACATTGTAATGCATGGTACATTTAAAATTCCATTTAAAAAAAAATCAATTTAGCTCATTTTATGCAAGAAGTACAGTTCAAAAGTAAGGGCCATAAAATAATTCAAATAAAATATCTTACTACTTGCACAGTTAGACATGTCTTGACATCCCAGAAGTATGACTACACATTGTACAGTTGCTGGAATAGAAGAATAGAAATGAGATACCTGTATTCTGTCAGGAGAGTGGGGGGGGGGGGCAATTGCTCCCTCTAATCACGGACGTTCACAGATTTTTGCCACGTAGGGACAAGCAAGGTATTTTTCCATGATATATATTACCCCGATAATAGTGCTGTCCCCTCAAAACCACCACTTGAATTTGAAATTATTGCATACTTGCGTCTCCCCAATACATAATAATTAATGTAAATTACTATGACTGAAATCAAATTATACGTGTGAAATATATGCTTTTAGGTTGATATTAGTTTTCGAAGAGGTAGGTGTGGTCATCCGTGCCCCCCTTTCTAGACGTTTCATGCCCCTACATTATTATTATACTTTCACCTAGGAATTTAGTGTAGAGGAATTTTATGACTTATTAAATGATATTATTGGAGAAAATGAAGTATTTCAAGCCGATGAAAATTCAAAGCAATTACGGTGGAAGGGGGTGCAGTGGCGCAACCATAAGGGAGCAGAAAGGGGCATTGCCATATCCCAACCTTGGAAGGAAATCAATTCTAGGGGGGCAAACGTTTAAGAGAAAGGAAGACTAGCAGGACAAAAGGATACTCAAGATGAAAATAGTTTTCACGTCTTTCTTGCATCATTTCTTCCAGATGGCCAGGAGTACCTACAGGGAGACACAGAGGGGCAATTGCCCCCTTGACTTCAAATTTTATACAAACAAAAATACATTTCGTAAAATTTTCTTGCTCGTTCGTTTGCAATTTGTTTTCTGTAGTGCATTGTAAATTACCAGAGAGAAGTAAGAACAGTTAAGTTCTTCAGACAGTTGCTGCTATAACAGTTTGGTTTGGAGGAAAAGGAGCGCACACATTTCAGAGACAATTTATAACATTTTTGCTGTTGTTTTGTTATGAGGCAGAAATCTCCCGAAAAAGCAAACAATAAACTATTACCAACCATTTGAGGCACATCCCACATTTTTATGCAAGAGGTCAAAAAAATTTCCCCCTAACTCTCAAGCTTTTTCTTGAATGAGGTATGTCAAGTTAATAACAAAACAGAATAACTATGCATTTCAGTACACTAACTGTACAAAATGTAAAAAGATAATAGAAACAGTTGTACTGGATATTCACTCATTTGGTGGATCGAGTGGAAAATTATCCCCAAGGATATAATAATTATAACATTAATTTCGAATGAGGTTGGGTTTATCATTGTATAATTATGATAATTACAAATATTATTATTGCCATTGCTACTATTCAAGTTTTATCAATGTCTTGACAACAGTACAAAACTTTCTGGTGACACCCATGATCAGTCCTTACATTTTAAATTTTAAATGAATCCTTTCTTACCACATTAATTTTAAAAATTGGCCAAAGAATATTAAAGAAATCGGTAGGTAGGGAACAGATCAATAAGATCATCAATATAATATGTGCTATTTTATTTTAACCATACGATAAGAAATGTGGTGCAATGTACATATATTTACAGATATTACATTCTCACATACACACTTATACACATTCACACATGGATATATTACAATGATAAAAAATACTGGATTTTCATTAACAATGCCACATTTTACAAGCTCTTTGCTGCTTAAATGCATAAATGAATTATAGTTTTCATTACAGAAAATGAGTACATAATGCTAGAAAATGAAAATAATCTTTTTAAAATCTCTAAAACAGGTATAGCAAGAATGTATTCTTTAGTTCATAAAATATTTTCCTCATTAAAAAAAATGACTTATGCAAAGTAAAACAGGTAACTTTTACAGAAGAATGTTTTGATAGAATGGTAGTTCTTTATGGAGAACCATTCGGTGGTGATGCATTTCCATTTTCTCCAGTGCCATTTTGTGGTGAACCATTTTGGAAAAGTGCAGCTTTCTGTTTGAAGGCTAACCTCCTCTGTTTCCTCTCTTCCTCTTCTCTCTTCTTTTCTTCCTTCTCTTGACGTATTTCTTCTTCAAATTTGTTGCTTCGCTTCAGTTCTTCAATCTGAGAAGGAAAAATTCAAATTTTGTTAGAATTATGGAGATTGAACTTAACATGAATTCTAGTACACAGATCGTCACCATTAGGGAGATTTCAGACTGAAGCGACATGTTGTTTTGAAATGAACCTTCAAGTAATAAATGCAACCTTTCGAACTGACGTGACATGACGAGCTGCATGTGTCGCTTGTTGCTTGGATTGGGTCGTTTCCTCAGTACTATGCAATGTGGTGCCTCAGACTGGTTGTCCATACACAGTGAATGCTTGTCGCTTCGATCTGAAAGCTTCCCCCAGTGGTATTTCCCAACACTAACCAGTGACTGCCACCTTGGTGACCCAAGCAAATTAAGACAATACAATGAAAGCACAATACATATCTCAGCAGAGGTGGGATATAATCCAACCAGTTACGGGGTGATGTGTGCTCAACACGATGAACCCCTAGTTGTAAGTTTCCATGGCTGGGTTATGCTTACACTACTCATTTGTAGCTCCCAATTTCCATAATGGTGGGTGGCCACCAGCCCCATACACAGACCGAAATCACAGGAAAAAAGTTATGTCACCCCCTCAGGAGACTCAAACCTGAGTGTGTCCCATAGCCCGAGTCCAAAGCCTGATGTCTTAGATGGGGCGGTGCGGGACTGTGGTTCCACAAGAAGTACTTTAATATTCTGATTTAATTTTTTTTTCAGCTTGATCTATTTATTTATTCCTTATTTTGGATGGCGACCTTTTCTACTTTACATTTTATAAATTGATTTTTATAGCTAACTGTTTGTGAAATATATAAGAACTAAAAACATTAAGATACCAAAAAAAGAAATATATAAAAGCTAAGAACATTAAGATACCAAAAAAAGCAGAAAAAAACAACATAAAAAATAAAAACAGAAAAATACATACACACTAAGAAAAGTAAAAAAAATATGCGTAAAACATAAAAATCACACACAACAAACATACTCAAATTACAGAAAAAGTCAGTTGGTGTTGGTCCTGCAAGTTTACATGAAGGTTTAATTTTATTTCCATTTATTTTTGAATATTTTGAAAAAAAAATCTGATAAATTGATGCATATAATTGGAATAGAATACTCATCCAGTAATACAGGCTGTATCACAGTAGCGTACGCAGGATTTCATCAAGGGGGGTGTTATCTCGAAAACTTTCTACAAATTCACATTACCATTGTTTTATTATACTTTAATTAATTAATAATAATAATAAATTAATTAATAATTCTTATAATTAATTAATTAGTTTAATTACTACTAATGCAGCTGCTATTTATGAAAGAAATAGAACAAAATTACAATTCTTTTGTTTCAAAATAATTGTCTAGTCAACGGTTATTTGTATATGATAAGTGAGACATTTTAAGTGAAGAAAATCCATAAAAACAAGCAAATATATTAAATTTATTGAAATAATCGAAATATGAAACTCATTCAAGGAGCCGCGCTGGTCTAGTCTGACAACTTCGTGGGATATCCGGGTTCGATTCCCGGAATTGGTTGGAATTTATCCAGCCTTGTCTCCGCACCCAGCCTATGGGTATCTGAGAGCAACCTTGGGGGATGAAGGCTGCCGGAGCATGGTGCTGATCACATCACCTGCAAAATAGTTCGAGAACAAGAATCTTTGGGGCCCACCACACCACTATGTGTGACTTCATGGCACGGTGCTATATACACGGGGGAATTTACATTACCTTTACCTATGGAACTCACCCAGGGTGATGATGAAGCGCGAGAATACATGTTGCTAAATTCCACTGAGTCTATGTTTTCGTTGTAAAGTAAGTTTATAGACATTCCAACACATTTATCCCTTCTAGGTGATTCACAAAAGACTTCTTCGACATTATTTAATGATGTGGATGTAGACTCAGCATCACTTGAGAGTTCACAAGGGGATGTGAAATCAGTACCGGGAAGAACGTTTGCAATAAGGACGAAGCAAGGAATTTTCACAATTCTCGTAAGAGTCACTGCGCGACTTTTTGCAAAAGAAAATTGCAAAATTGAACTTTGCGGCCGCTTAGATTGTGTTTGGAATGTTGTGTTTTTCTTCATGCTGCATGGGAATAATAATCCAAATTATTATTATTATTATTATTATTACTGTCGCAGATCTTTGACTGTGATAAATTAGCCATTTTTAATTTTTTCTACAGCATTTTCCATAATATTTCAAGAGCTCAAGGGGGGGTTTAAACCCGGTAACCCCCCCCCTTGCGTACGCCACTGCTGTATCATAAGTAATAGCACAAACTGTACCTGTATAAATCAATATTTTGAACAACTTTTAATTGGTACAATCTTTCAAGCATCAGTATCAGAGTAAATCTGTAAGAGTATTGACATCAGTATGAGTGTCAGTTCAAAGTGATATCGGCTCAGCCCTAGAAGTAACTAATTATAATAAAATATGAACTGTAGGGTTCTAAAATTGGAGGGGAGGGTTGCCAACTTGGTGATTGGGCATATTGAATGAACGACTCAACAAAGGATCTGGGTTGTTTTGGTTTGGGCAAGGGCGTTCCATCATCATTTCATCTAATCATTATCATTCATCTTTATCATATTTCCCTCTACAGGTTAATTCTTTGATAGTAAATTTCACACAAAACAACTTAAAAAGTGTGTTTAGTGATGGTCTATGACATGGAAATACTGGAAACAGGAAAAAAAGAAAATGAAAATTATGGTGACAAAAGTGTTAGGTAAGTAACACTTTTGTCACCATAATTTTCATTTTCTTTTTTTCCTGTTTCCAATATTTCCATGTCATAGACCATCACTAAACACACTTTTTGTTGCCTTCAAACATCAACAGTTTTGCCACTGTACCTCATAATTTTTTAGAAACACCCATTTGGACCGGTACGGCTTTATGAGGCATTTCAGGATTGGCTATACTCGAAAACGATCGGTTTTCTTCTCTGAACTATAGATGGCGAAATAGTCCACCTACCCAAGGTGGAAATTGACGTCCAAATTTCCGTACGAATGTTTGACATGCAATTTTCCATGCTTTGTGGAAAAATAAATTTACACTTTCACTTACATTTGGCAACACTGCATGAACAACACTGCACCCCGTTTGTTGTTTCTATGTTTAAAAATATCTACTTGGACAGGGCTAACATTTGGTGTATAACTTATGTATGTACAGGTTTCGGTTACAAAGTAACGCCACTCTTAATTCCCAGTTGCGCCGTTCGTGGGACACCCTGTATTAGCATAGGTAGTATTAAGAAAAAATGGCAAACGTGGTGGAAAAAACATACCTTTGCTTCAAAAAATGTCTTGGCTCCTCCAACTCCCACCTCTTCGACATCAATTTCTGTCAGAGCTGCTAATTGTGAGAGTCCACTTTCTTCGATCAGTTCACCAGCCCTCGCTTTTCTATATATCAGTAAAAACTGAAAGAAAAAGAAAATTATGATAAACTCATTTAAAAAATTTCATTGCTTGAACGACCACAAAATAGTTTAGCTAAGTGAATAATTCTAGATTTTAATTATGGTGCGTGGGCCTCCCCATGGTGCAGTGGTAGCGCCATTGCCTTGTAATCAAGGGGACCCAGGTTCGATACCCGGTGGAGGCACAAGCGGTTCAGATCCCACTTTAAACTGTAGGTCTAGTCCCGATTAGCCTTACTGTGCATAAAGTGGACTTAAAACACCACCTCAATTACGATGTAAATTTTGTTTTTCATAGCCATTCCATGTACACTCATAATGGAGAGCACTGATGAGATCATTATTAACTGATCTACTTTTCATCTTTATGTTCTATTTTTGCCCAGAGAACAATACATTATTGTTACCTATTTAGCCAAAATAATTCTGTATTGGATTGTTTGAATGAACTGTACATAGGGTAAATAATGTGATGGGGAAAAAAAATATTATTGGTAGTTACAGATTTGATATCATCAGAAGTGCATTTTTTCACTTTCCTCAGAGTAAAAATATGTTGTACACAGTAGCGTACGCAGGATTTTGTCAAGGGGGGGGTTATTTCTAAAACTTTCTCCAAATTCACATTACCATTGTTTTATTATACTTTAATTAAATAATAATAATCACAATTAATTAATAATACTTATAATTAATTAATTAGCTGAATTACTACTAATAATACTACTAATACCACTACTACTATTAATTGATTGATTGAATTGGTGTTTAAAGTCCACTTTATGCACAGAAAGGCTACTACTACTATTAAGTACTAGAGATCTACATAAATATAGTATTTACGAAAGCAATAGAACAATATCACTTTCTAGTCATTCGATTTTTATCAAATTCTGGGAACATTTTTTTTCTTTGTTACGAAATAATTGTCTGGTCAACGAGGTGAGACATTTTAAGTGTGAAGAAAATCCATAAAACAAGAAAATATATTAAATTAAATTAAAATAATCAAAGTATGGAACTCATCCAAGGAGCTGTGGTGGTCTGGTCGGTAGAGCGTCTGACAACCACGCGGGAGATCCGGGTTCGATTCCCGGAATTGGTTGGAATTTTTCCGGCTTCTTACCCGCATAAATGTCCCCGATAATTCACATCTGGATTGTCTCTCTGTTCTTGCCAACAAAATATTTTACAATAGTTTAGCTTATTGTCGTTTGAATAATTGTCTAGTCAACAAGGTGAGACATTTTAAAAGAGAGACATTCAAACATGCTGCGGTAAACAATGAGAAGGCGGACTGGTGACTGTTCTTGTCCACCTAGCCTTTGTCTATACATTAGTCGCTTACAACGAACCAAGAACTTTCTTTCTCATTGTTCACACAAAAAATACATGTTCATTGAACACTGGCGTACGTAGTGGGGTGGCTGATGGGGTTACAGCCCCTACCGAAATTGAGAAAATCAGAATTTTCAAATAAAAATCCGTTAATAACATTAAAAAATCAAAATGTGTAAATGCGAAACCTCTTTTAAAGTGAGTCCCGACTACCATTTTTGTCTTTGAATACAATTTTAATAGACTGAAAAGCTCGAAAATTACGAGATATTTTATTATGCATCCTGCCCTCCAAAACGAAGGCACGTGCTATCCACATTTACTATACCAGCCCATCCCGAAAAAAAAAATCCTGCGTACGCCAGTGTATTGAACATTGTTGCAACTGAGATACAAAACAAGTTTTCTCTTTTAACTCATAGTTGCCCTCATATTTTATTTTCAAGAATATTTGTTAATTTTCAAGGCTTTCTCTCTGAAAGACTCATGTGTTTGGAATACTGTGCTTTTCTCCGTGCTGCATGGAAATAATAATTCAAATTATTATTATTATTATTAGTAGTAGTAGTAGTAGTAGTAGTAGTAGTAATAGTATTGTCCTAGATCTTTGACTGTGGTAAGTTAGCCATTTAATTTTTTTTCCACAGCATTTTTCATAACATTTCACAAGCTCAAGGGGGGGTTTAAACCCCGTAACCCCCCCCTTGCGTACGCCACTGGTTGTACAAGTTATTGACAACTAATAATAAAAAACCTCTGATAATGCATATGTTCTCAAAGGGAGGGAACTTTTATCTTCAGTTGCGAATTTAGTAATGTGGGGCCTGCAAAAGAAAATACAGAAGGGGAATACCCCCAGCTTCCCCCTTCAATTCAGACACTACTTTTTTGAACAACAACTGTAATGTAGGTAACTTCTAGGATGAGTAACTGAACTTGCAACCAAGTAAACAACTCTGTTACTTTTTTAAAATGAAAGTTAACAATACAGAAACGCAATCACTATACAACACTTCAGTCTAGAATCTAGTTCACTAATAAAATATATGCATGTACAAAGGTGGTCTCAAATGCATTTTCACCCCCACACACTGCAGTTAGTTGTTCTTCCACAGCTGTACTTCTTTGTATCGGCCATCCGAAATGAATGGTCAAATGGAAGTACACAATTTCAAATTAACATTTGAAGATGCAAGATGTTCAAACCACCCTAAACATTTTGTTTCAGTTATCTTGATGTGATTAAGAAACGTACTTCTCTGAAACTGATTTTTCCATCATGATCTTCATCCACCTCTTTGATCATGCCTTTGAGTCCAAGATGAGTTTGTGGTGCACCCAGTTTTTCCATCATTCGTTTCAGTTCACCAAGATCAAGATAGCCGTCACTGCCTTCGTCATATCTGAAAGACAACAATATTTTGTAAGGTTTGATCAAGGAATATTTAATTTGGGTATTAAGAGTTAATACAACACAAAACCAATTGCAAGACAAGAACCATAAGTTGATAGATCTCTAAAATGCATGACTTCTAGCAACGATTTTCATGTACAATTTGGTTCCAATTTTTATTTCTAGAAAAATGGCAGTTTTGGTAAATTACTTTTCGATTACCAAATCCAACTGACCACATTTTTCTAAATTCACCTTCACACTTTCATGAAAATGTTTTTGCACCAACTCATATCTGAAATATTGGAATAAGCTGAATGATTAAACCAAGGAGAGTGTCTTCCCCAACTACTAGTAACCACCGGAAAGTTTGTTAATCCACCATTTATCACTTCAAACAAGATTTTGATTTATGTTTAATTACTTGTGCAATTAATACTGCAGAGATGCTGGCCTACCATCTGCTTATTTTATGGTTTATTGTTGCTGTCTTTAAAAAAGGGGAAAACAATTTGCAGGTAAAGTAAAGGTAAAGGTAAAGTGCTCCTCTGTGCATAGCACCACGCCATGAAGGCGTATAGGGGGTGTGGGGATAACGCCCCACACTTTCTTGATCCGGTCGTGAGTGGGGGTGATGTGATCAGCATCACGCCCCTGACCGCCTTTACCCCCCAGGTGCCCATGTTATTCGACGCTGGGTAGGCGCCGGGGCCGCTTCCATCGTTACAAAAGTTCCCGGATTTGAACCGGCTGGGGATCGAACCCGGGACCTTTAGCATGGTAGTCAGACGCGTTACCGACTGAGCCACCGCGGCCATCGTCAGGTTTGCATACAATTTGCAGGGAAAGGTTAATAATTTTAAAGCAAGACCATAGAATAATTTAAATGACTATATGGTAAGACCCACAATTTAGGCTTGGCAACACTGAGTGACAGCTCAAATTTGCCACTGTTAATCCGAGCAGATTTTTAAACCATGCAAAACACCCAAGTAATTATATCAGGAAGAATAACTACGAATTAGACTTTTTTCTTCTAAATGGGACAGAGCCTACTTGTAATTTATATTGTACAAACCAGAGACGGGTTTCTTCGGTTCATCAATAGGTAAGTCAGTTTTTCCTTTAGCCCATTTTCTGATTTGACATTGGCCTTTCTTTTGTTGTTAAAATTTTCCACTTGCATTACCATCAGTTTTGTTTCAAGTTTTTATGCAAAAAAAAATCTAATTCGTTTTAATTTCAAGGTGCATATTTCCTAACATCGACACTTCTCGTTTTAGAGCATCATCTATGGCCAATGTGTCTGATTTTTACTTTATGTTATATGTATGTTGGCAATGGCTAATATTCAGCGAACAACTTCCCACAATTCATTGGCGAAATCTCGCCCGGCTCCTTATTTTTGGCAAATAGATCAGATCCTGCGTTGAAAACATGTCAGATAAGCAATGCGCGTATGTGCTCTTCGCCGAAGTGATTCAAGGCGTGGTTATCATTATCATATGAGGAATGTGTACGTATCGCACAAGTTTTCTTGCTGTAAGAAGGGTTCTCACATGCTGATGCTTTCCTTAACAAGAGCTAATCTATTTGCTGGACTTCATGCTGTTTCTTCCCAATGTGCACTGTGCCATGGCGTCAAGTTGAATGATATTATCCACAAAAATTATTGTACCTGTTCTACATGACGAAGTGGATAATACGTTGCAATATACAATACATGCTGACATATGCGTAACTTGGCGGGGGCAAGGGGGGCACTTGCCCCCAAATTTTAGGGTTTATTAAAATTTTCAAGTTAGGGGACCTGAGGAGCAAAGTAATAAGGGGCAATATTTGTAGTTTCGCAAACGTCAGCTAATTAGCAAATTATCCTGGACGTTGTTTTTATGAAATGGAAAAGTTTTCGAATCTCTTCCCCCAAAGTTATGCTCCAGGTTTGATTCGACCCCTCAAAATTAGACCCAGTTTGATTCTATCCCCTCAAAATTAGGCCCAGTTTGATTCTATCCCCTCAAAATTAAGCCCAGTTTGATTCTGCCCCCTCAAAAATTAGGCCCATTTTGATTCTGCCCCCTCAAAAATTAGGCCCATTTGATTCTATCCCCTCAAAATTAGGCCCAGTTTGATTCTATCCCCTCAAAATTAGGCCCAGTTTGATTTTATCCCCTCAAAATTATGCACAGTTTGATTCTATCCCCTCAAAATTAAGCCCAGTTTGATTCTATCCCCTCAAAATTAAGCCCAGTTTGATTCTATCCCTTCAAAATTAGGCCCATTTTGATTCTATCCCCTCAAAATTAAGCCCAGTTTGATTCTATCCCCTCAAAATTAGGCCCAGTTTGCTTATATCCCTGGTGTATATTTCCCCATAATAGTGATTCCCGATCAAAAAAACACTGCTTCAGTCTGAAATTATCATGTTCCTTCAACGCCATTAGAATAATTAACATGATTTACCGAAATGAAATTATGCGTGAAATATATACTTTTTAGGTGGACACTCATTTTCAAGGGAAGGGGGCCGTGGCATACATATTCTGTGATCATAGTTGTCGCGGAGAGGTGTTTCAAACGGGTCACTCGACGGCAATGGAAACGAAGTTGTTTATTTGATCGTACGGGGGAAAGGTATTTTATTTATGGTAGTCTATAGAAAATAAATTCCTTTTTAATTACTATTTCAGCAGAATAACTAAGAAAAATGGGTTGGCTGATGGCTCGGAAAGTAGTGTAAAATACCCAATTCAGGTTAGAACTTCAAGCTTTCATATTTTACCACTTAAATTGTTCCTTGAGAGGGTTTTCCAAATTCCAAAAAAATGAGAATATTGTGTGAGAGAGGTTACAACATAAACTTCCTCTTTAAAGATTTTCCTTTGTTGAGGTCTGAGGACAGGCTAACGAAATACAAAAATTCAGTGTATTCATGGCTTGATTGATTGATTTAGTTTATTTTACTTCGCGTTTTGTGCCTCTAGGCTAATTTGCGAAGATGGGGATGAGTGATGAAATGATGAAATTGATGAATGGACATTCACAAACAACCAAGCCCGACCGGGATTCGAACCCGGGACCCTTGGCGCCGCAGCGCGATGTGCTAACCACTCGGCCACAGGGTCGGGCATATTCATGGCTTGAAATGTATCTGAAAAATAAACAGATTGGGCAAGTATTATTTTATTTGGTGTACTGGCGTACGCAGAGGGAGCTGATTGGGTTAAAGCCCCTCCGAAATTTTGAGAAAAATCAAGATGAGAGCAGCAAAGAACTCGGCAAGAACGAAAGTGGTGAATTCAAACTCTCCTTAAAATGCCCCCTGATTACCATTTCTGTCTGAACAAATTTCTAAACGGTAATTACGAAATATTTTGTGCATTCCGCTCCTAGAACAGTCTCCTCCGAAACCAAAGAATTAGTCTTCTTTTTCAGCCACTATACCTGACCACCTGCAAAGAATCCTACCGATCGACGTCCACTACCCTTTAGACAATCTGGCAACAACTTAAAAACTGGAGTAGTGTACGCCACCGAAAACATTCTGAACACGGCGGGTTTATTGATCTTCCTTGCACCAGTCTTGGCACCAGGTCACCAATGCCATAATTGCAAATGCAGACAAGATCGTCTCGAGACGAGACCAGACGGCTGTTGACCCACCTTCGATTCCGAGAAGACGCTATCTTCCCCTCCCAGTCTTTTGTGTTCTACAAAGAATAGTCTCCTGGTGCGGGATATTTACTGACTCATTCAACCCTATTGTCTGAACCAGCTCAGTATCCATCTAAAGTGTAAGCTACTTTCCTTTCAATAACAATGTAAATTTTTAATCAAATTAGACACACCTATTGTTATATAAAATATAGACTGAATTTTTCTGGTTGCCATACACGGATTATTTTTGTTCCCTAGACATACAGTCCAGGATATAAATTGTAACATCTTTCTGAAAGGTAGCCGATAAGCTTCAAGTGAAAATAAGGTGGCATTTGAGAAAAAAATTAGGAGGGGGTGGGGGAGATTCCGGTTCAGAACCTAAGCATCGATATAAAGTTTATACCAATATATTAAATTATATACAGTGCCCGATCTAAAAGCATTGCCCCCCCCCCCCGCAAAATATTACCAAAGGCCCCCTCTACCTACACCCACACACACACACCCAACTCAATTTTTTTTAAATGGGAAGGGGGTTGGTTATGTGATATATATAGTACACTGTTTTCTCACACCTGAAAAATGATAGGTACCGTGCGTCCATTTCGATCTGCAGCCGAGAGATCGGGAGAAACGTGGCGGGCGGCGCTGACGGAGGTGCCGACATTTGCGGCCTGTAATGCCCGCATATTTTTATGGACATATGCAGACATTTATATAAATATTGCAAAACTAGCACTAACCTGTGTTATAAGAGTTATTCAAAGTGATGTCCACCTACATTCACACATTCCTGGCATCGTTTGATGAAATTTTGATTCACACGCAAAAGTTCTTCTTCCGTAATTCTTCCTAGTTCTGCCCTTATATTGTCTTTTAGTTCGTCGATGCTATGAGGGTTATTTCGGTAGACTATTTTTCAAGGTTCCCCACAAATAATAGTCACATACGGTAAGATCTGGCGAACGTGAAGGCCATAAACCTCTTGAAATTATTCTGTCATCAAACACCTCCCTTATAGCGTCCAAAGAATCAGCGGCGGTATGGGCTGTGGCCGAATCTTGTTGAAAATACCCATATTGTCTCTCATTATCTGATAACAACTGAAAAAACGGCGCGAGTATTTGTGTGCGGTACCTCTCTGAATTTATTGTGTCTTCAAAAAATATAGGCCCTATTATTCTTTTGGCACTTACAGCACACCACACACCAATTTTTGCATCGTGTAAAGGAACTCCGTGTATTATTCGGGGATTTTCAGTGCTCCAGTATCTATTGTTCTGTGAACAAACATGACCACGCAAGTGAAACCATGCCTCATCCGAAAAAATATTAACTGTGGATCAACAATACCATCTACCATATTCTGCAAAACCCAATTACAGAAATTTACTCTACTTACGTTGTCAGGGGGCCGTAATTCTTGCACTATAGAAACTCTGTACGGTTTTAATTTTAGTAGCTTAGTGGCTGTATGTGCTGATGATTTTGACACGCCCATCTCCTGTGAAACACGGCGTAGAGGTTTGTTTGGAGAACGTTCTAACGCTGCACCAATTTCATCGAGTTTTGCTTCGGTTAGAATCCGTCGTTTTTGCTTAGGTGTTTTAAAATTTAACGATCCAGTTTCTCGTAATTTAAGGACGACGTCTAACCGTATCTCTAGGTGGAGGTGAACCGCCTGGGAATTTCTGTACAAATTGCCTACACACGTCTCGACACGAGTCTGTTTTCACGTAAGTGTCATACATAAAAATTATTTGTTCTAACGTGAACCTTGCGGCTGGCATTCCAATCGTCTGACTGACACAACACACATACACACTGCAATAACACAATTAAGTAACGGCAAGTAACCAAGAATAACACTCTTACGCACAGTACGAAATTAACACGCTCTTGGTTTACATCTGCCTGCCACTATATTCACAGCTCTGTAGTCGCGAAGGAACAAAAAACTTGAGCTAGGAGATTTCGGATTGCAAGGAAGCTCACGAACACCATTAGCTTTTAACGGTTCGTCTGCAGCGTAATCTTGATACAGTGTTGCACATTCGAAACCTCCAAACGATCCCCATCGACACAAAACTCTTTCAAGGATATAAACTTAAGCAGGACGTTACTGGTCAAAACTATGATTAAAATGTTTTACAGAGTATTATCTGTGGCTCTTAATATAATTTCGAAAGCGTATTTATTTGTGTATATAAGGGTGGAACTTGGAAGAATTACAGAAGAACTTTTGCGTGTTATAACACAGGTTAGTGCTCGTTTTGCAAGATGTCCACAAAAATAAGCGGGCATTACAGGCCTCAAATGTCGGCATCTCCGTCAGCGCCGCCCGCCACGTTTCTCCCGATCTCTCGGCTGCAGATCGAAATGGACGCACTGTACATTTGTTACAATCACGCAGTCGTAACTTCTTCCTGATTAAAAGATAGGTTGAAGAAACCTTCACCACTGCATTTCTCGTGAAATTCTAGCCTGATTTGATTCTAGTCTGATTCTAATTTGATCCCTCCACTTGACTTTCAATTGGCAACATCGAAAATGTTTACATTCGTTTCTTCGAAGAACAATTGTTTATATTCGAGCTCTGTCACGCGACCTCTGAAAATAGGGTTATGATGTAAGAAGTTATTTAAAACGGTAGAAACTCTTTCTTTCATGAAATAAGTAAGTAAAAAGATTTGACATGTTATATTTTGCTATTATCACAATATTAAGGAATTTCCATAGTCAATGATTTTGTCACTTCTGTCCCTTCAGCCAAGGTGCGAAATTCTGGGGGGACGGGGGGATTTCCCCCACCAACAATCTTAGCCTCAAAAATTCCCCCACCAAATATTTCCGGGCGGGAGATTTTGTTAAACAAAAGATAAGCAATTATTTTTAATTTCAAATATACTTTACTAAGAATAATATCGAAAACATACACAAATTAGTGTAGTTGTGAGTATTGAATGCTTTATCTCTCAAGAGATCATTAACAAATCTACATCTATACGCACAATTAAAGTAAAACAAGAATGCAAGAAAATTATAACTATGAAATCTAATTGATTTATCATGAAGCACAAACTGAACAAAAACTCACACATAATAAAACCACTTGAACTATTTTATAATTTATTAACATCTTAAACCGTTAGTAAAGGAATTTATTAGCTGCTTTGCAATATCTGATATGTATAAAAGTAACAAATTAATTTCCTTTATGTATAATTAATAATAATAGTAATAATAATAATATAGTTTTAATTGAGTAGTTTATTTTTACTTTTAATAACATTACAAATATGTATCGTATAATTTACACATATGCTTGTGGGGGGAGGGGTTGTAGATGAAGAACTTTCTCCCCCCCCCCCGCAATTTTCAATGATTTCGCACCCTGCCTTCAGCATCTCATTTTTGTGTGCCCCCCCCCCCCCCTTGGACTTGTTGCTCTTAGGCTATCGTCTAGAATAAGTGGCAAATCTCCCCTGTTTATACTAAGAGAAGTAAACCTAACAACGGATGTTGCTAGAGTCTTGTGCGATAAGTGAGACCCGGAATGAATGTTTCCGTGAAGTACTCAACGATGAAAGTTCATGGTGAAGAGGAATAAATAGCTTCGGAAGGTAAACAAACTATACACCACGGCCTCCCTTTCGTGCTGGGAGTAAAAATCCAAAGTAAATAAGAGGTCATTGTTTTGAATTTAACTATATCGTTAAGTGAATGTCCCAGTGCAGTGCCATGGCAGCTTGGTAGTTTCATCTGTTGACTTTCACTAGGTGAAATCGCAAATAAAGACTAAAAACAAACAGCTCTGCAAAATACATATTGTCGTCTCCCTAAATGGCACACTCGTCGGACGCGGAAAAATGAAAATGTCTAAAGAAAATACAACAGCATGCGTCAGTCAAATCATTTCATTAGTAACGGTCTCTTCAACAAAAACCCTGGAATCTGCGTTGGTTGATTACTATGCACGGCGCATAATTTCCACTGTTCGACCACCGTGTTTGATTTCAAGAAAGAGAAAACATGCGAGTCATTTCACAACTTCAAACTTGACCTTGACCTCCAAGCAGCACGTAACGCTTTTTTTTTCATCATCCTTTCACTCGTACTACGAAAGCCGTGTCCACAAGCAGGTTTCCTAGAGGAAAGGGAACATAGAAAATTTAGAGTTCGATGAACCACAATTTGGATAGTTGAGACAAAAAGGAGTGTCCTTTCACCTGGAAGTTTTTTTGGGCGCTTCTAGACACCCATTGTTTGAGGTCAAGCTCGAATCTGATATTTATTTTTCTTTATTTACGTCGCTTTAGGCTAATCGCGGCGAAGAGCACAGCATGATGATTAGACGAAGGCACATTCACAGAGGAATACTCAGGCAGAGGCTCCAATCCGGAAATTTGGTGGCGGGAGTCGACCACTCAACCACCCAAGTAGGTATCGAATCCTGGTTTGAGGGTATGATTTGATTTTATTTGTTTTACTTTGCTTTTCTGCCACTTTGCGAGATGAGAATCAAAGGTGATAACATGAAGTTGATGATAGGACAAACATACATTAACAGGACACAACACAAGCGTCACACATGATTTTACTGACTGTCGATTAAGGCGCCAGATCCTCGTTAGTATGTAACAATACAGTCTAGGGTGTACTGCGTGGAGAGAATATGACATTTGAGCGCCTTCACCCCAGTTGTGGTGAAATTAACATGTTTCATTTGATCCACACTGAAACTCGTGATGGTAAGGTGTCATGACTAGCATACGAAATTGGTCCTGGTTCAAGTTCGATTCTGGGAATACAAGGGATTGCATAGCCTTTGAGATCTATCACAGTTGTGTGCAGATCACTCGCTCATTCAATATCTAAATGTCTCCCCGATGGCGTAGCGGTAACCTCGTCACCTCGCAATCAAGGGCTTCCGGGTTTGATACCCAGTGTAGACACATAGTGATTCGGATCCCAATAAAATTGTAGATGCAGTCCAAATTAGCGTATCTGTGCATAAAGTGGACTTAGAAACTCAAACATGCCAGCAATCAACGAAAAAGAAGTTTTGTAATAGTTTTGAAGTTCACAGTTGTAAGTGGGTTTTGAACGATTTAAATCTGAGTTATCAACGCAAATGTTCCTTGTAGTGGGAGAAAGGAAACAAATCACTGGAAATCAAAATATCCATAACCGAAAGAAACAATAACAGCCCTGTATAACGGTCTCGACAAGTGCAATCACATGCTTCTACTTCTTGGACTGTTTGCCAAATATATATTTTTATAATAAACTTGGCCTATATGAAACGTATACGCGTGTTCAAAAATTCTGTTTTCTAATTTTTTACAAGTTTGTAGCTCGAAAAAAGGATTATAATTTCATAATGAAAACTAGTTTGTGGGATTAATATCAATGGCAGTTCACTTACCTTGATCGTTGTTTTCCTTTCATATTTTTTTAGTATATATTTGTCCTATCTTAGGGTAATTCCATTGTGACGAGTGTGACTTTCGGAAAAAATTACATTCATTTTTTTAATTATTTTCTTCGCATCTTCAAATATGTAACTATCAACTAATGTAATTTTATTTTCCTTGATGAAAATTGTTTAATTTCAGAATATTCCTCCGTCCTCTCAATTTTCAGCTACAGAAAATACATTTTTTGTAATTGTGACGGGTGTCACACTTCTCAGATTATACTTCAGGACCTTTCCTCAGTCTTTCAGGAAAAACTGTGAAATATGTGGGTTTACTGACAAAAATTATTTTATATTCACAAAGCAAACTTTATTCGATATTTAGATGTTTTTAGTTTCTAAAAATATTACTGCATACTTTTCTTATAAACATTTATGTGCCCCTGACGGGTGTGACAAATTTTGTGACGGGTGTGACACCATTCACATTATTTACTTTGTACAATTATGGAACAATGCAAAGGCTATGAAAATTATCACAAATAGATTCTTCAAACTAAGGTTTGTTTCAGAAATGAAGTGTGATACTTCAGAGCTTAAGAAGAAGAAACAATCAATGATGCAATTAGAACTAACATAGAATTAATTTTGTTTTCACGTGGTAATTACGATAAAAAGTAGTAATAGGTTTGAAACAATATGTTATTTAAAATTCCAAATCCTGCATAGTTTTTCCTTTAATTTCATACTTAATAAGTGATACTTTGAATAAAAATAAAATTAACCTTGCTTGTCCACTTTCACATGGAATGGCCCATTAACGGCTATTAATCATTCACTAAAATTAGTAGTCAAAGCTGCCAAAATTCATGTTGAGCAATTTAACCATCATTCACTTTCACTCCTTATTCTGACTTCCTTTACAACTGGAGGCAGCTTCTTGATGTAAGAAGTTCATGGTGTTAGCGCCTCTGTGACAGCTGAAATTTACAACCCCTCAATAGATTACATTATTTACGCAGCTCGTAGGAGCTTGTCGCACAACGGCAACGTCCTCCAATGTCCTGAGTCGTGTTATTCAACTAGTACATGTTAAATGGACTAATTGAGGATGTGGAGGGGGTGACTTCGTAAGAGAACAGAAACCGATTCTTTCCTGCTTTCAGAGTCGATGCTCTTGCTGTTAGCCGAGGCGCAACGATATTTTAGTTGCACGTGCTCCGAATGATCAGTGGAAAGGCACAATGGCAGAAAATTACAGTGTTGATTTCAGAGGCGTATGGTTAGTTCAAGATGTGAGCTTTTTCACCATACTGTAGTGAGAATGTGTTGCAGGAAGAGGGGATTCTTCGAATAATAATAATTGTTGAGTAATAAAGAGTTCATAAAGAAAACAATGCCAAATTAACAGAAAAGGATAATCGGGACTGGACCTACAGTTTAATGTGAGATCCGAACCACTATGTGCCTCCACCGGGTATCGAATCCGTGACCCTTTGATTACAAGGCGACGATATTGCTACTGCAGAATAAAATATAAGGTTTAATGCAACGAGTAAATAAGGAGGAACTACAAATAGTAGGTTTATTTATATGCAGTGACGGCGATTAAGGGGTCAATTTCCCCCCCCCCACCCTTTTGTCACTTTTGATCCTGCACTATGCTAAACCTTATGTATCAGGGGAAACTAAACTGTCCTGCTCACCCTGCCCTCAGTTTTGGAACCCATTCGCCGTCACTGTTTATATGAAGTCTGCCTGGCGAAAACAACACAGAATACGAAAATTTTCTTGGTAATATTTAATAAGTTTTCATTAGCTGTGTTGTTACAGTTCTTGTTTCTCAAGCTAATTTGGCGTTTTAAATTATGGGTAGTTTTATTTCTTTGTGCGTTGAAAGAAAGAGGAATAGTTCTCATATTTCAAAAACACTGAACCTAAAATGTGAGTTCATAAAATTTATTATTTTTACCTTCACGTTAAAATCTCTGGCAGATGGGAAGTACACAAAAAATGTCAGAAGCTCGAAAGTTCCACAGTGCATATAATAATAACGATTCATTAATAGGGACACAAATTTATGGTAAATAAAAACTGAGGAGAGCGGTAAATAAAATGTTAGATCAGCGGTATATACCAGCGGTGGAAAAAAAATTGGCACACACTTTTTCATTATGAGAGGAAACAACATACAAAAGAGCTATAAATTGATAAACTACTTCATTTTTATATACTGTACACATCCATAAGTACTTAGCTGTCCAACCAAAAAGAAAACATCAACACAAAATCACTTCATTTCAAAATTGCATATATCTCAAATGATTTATTCATTGTATGTATTTAAAGGATATCCTTGATGTCAAACAAATAAAATAATCACTACTGCATATACACATACACATGTTGAAAATCACATGATGATAACAAAATTCATTCATGACCAAATGACACCATTGTTTCCCTTGATGTGCGGAACAGACTAATCTTATCGCTGCTACAGCTAGCAAGTTCAATGAAACTGGAAGTTGAATAGACATTCGGGTGAAGAAAGGAATGCAGCTTGACAGGCAGCGAAGTTTTCGAACTGAGATTATGTACATGGGAAATCCCAATTTTCAGCGTCTTCCTGATGTGATCGAAGATAAAACGTTCTTCAGCTGCAAGTGTAGGAAACTGTAGGCAAACGTTTCGTTACAAATAGTGTTGCCCACGAGACGAGACTTTGGCCTGTCTCGTCTCGTGGAAATGCTGTGAAATGCTGTCTCGTCTCGAAAATATTCGTTTGTCTCGGGACACATGATCAATCTCGTCTCGTCTCGAATTTTTAAAAGCTTGTCCCGTCTCGTCCCGTGGGCAACACTAGTTACAAATCGACAGTTTGCGCGCACAACCTCGATTGCCGGGTTTTGCGTGTTTTATACTTAATTTGATGATATTTCACGGTTATTTCGCGAAAAAGCGTTCATTTCGTGGACAAGCACACATTTCGCATTACTTCGCGAATAAAACTCGTGCATATTTCATCATTGGGGGTGTAGTTACGTGCAGAATGTTCAAAATTGCATCTTTTTTTTCACATTTCGCGATTTCGCGCATCGCGAAAATTCAATGTCCCTATTCATTAAGTACATTTTTCTACTGTCTGGATTGATTGATTGATGTGGTTTTTTACTTCGCTTTTCTGCCAATTTTGGCCCATCGCGAAGATAAGGATGAGTTTGATGAAGGGACACTCAGAAAGAACACCCATGCCGGGATTAGAACACAGGATCCCTGGCATCGTAGCGCGTTGTGATAACCACTCCGCCACGGAGGCCGGCTATACTGTCTGGAGCTGTCTCTTGATCCACCCTGTACACCATTTAGCGTCACCACTGGCGGGTAGAAAACTACGTAAAACAACAAAAAAATACAAATTATGCATCCCCTCCCCACACTAAATATATTTCATGTATCTAATGGCGCGCGTGCATACATGCACTGCATCATCTCTGGGAGCTACTGCAATAAACTGCCAGCCATCCTTAAAATAATTGAAGTGAAGTCTGACTGCTCAGCTCAATTCTATTCTATACGCCGATTTGCTACTGAGGTTCGTTTGCGCAGAGCACCATTTTCTACGTGCATTACACAGATTACCTATTACAAGTTTTATGAACGTAGAATGGAAACTACCGTGCCTTCGCAAAAAAGCACATCAACATAAAAATATAATTTTGCATTCACTCAAGAAGGATTAGTCATTTAGTAATATTGACTGGGACAGTGGAATTTTGGGTTTCAGGCACTGGCAACACTATAATTCCGTGCAAGATAAAACTTGTCTGCAAGAAATCGCGGAAGAAAAAGTATAATTATTGTGTGCTGTTAATAACATTAGTTTTTCTATTGTGTTAGTCTCAAAGTCGTAGTAAAAATTACTTAAAACTATGTAGTGATAGCAAAACCGTAAATAATGACGAAGTACCAAGAAAAACTGTTTGCAACATTCTCTCGAAAGAAGACGAAATGAAATGTAGGTCAGTTCCTTAACCAAGGAAAGTTGCTCCGAAAAGAAGATTTCAGGAAATGTAAGCAAGACATTCTATACTATTAATATAACTCAATATAGTTAAATAATGTTTTTTTTTTATGTAAAACCTATAGGAACAGTTAAATAAATGATCATGGAATGGAATTGTTAATAGCAAAAGTGCTCCGGCTTTGCAACTACGGTAGAAATAGTCCTGCGATTTTGACAATATCAGTTCACGAAAGCTCCCCTTCAGTTTTATACACACTGGTTGTTGAATGATATTTCATGGTTCACATTTTCCACCCCTCCATTCCCATTTAAAGTTGGCGCCAAGCCCGACGTAATCAATTTTAAAATAAAAAATAAAAAATCACATCGAAGCTCAGTCAGCGATAAGCAATATCATAGCTTGGCTAAACTGTGTGTGCTATGGTGTGTGCTGTGTATTTACACCGTAAACAGTCATCGTGACTTGGAAAATAATGGAAGCTAACATAATATACATGGAATTTGTGCACCAAGAAATAATGCAACGCATTTGTGTATGAGCTCATGTCGATTTACACATACGTGTTAAATGCAAGCGTTTCTGCGCGGAAATTAGCGAGCTAAAGTCAAGGGCATTGTTGATGAATTTTTCCCTTGCACTTGACTCTGTCTAACTTGGTTCCTTTCCATTTCATGTTCAACTTCCTCTGCTCATTATCGCTTAGGATAAAGGATCTACGAATACTTAGACACAACATCGTGGTATTTCAAAATGCAATCGTTGTAAAGTCATTTGTTCTTAGAATAATATTAATGCTTTGAAGTTTTTCCAATTTCCTGAACAGATGCCAAGGACTTCCGCTGCTACTCGTGAGCTGAATCATTTAGTCCGGAATCTGAACCTTGAGTCATCGAAGCAAACCGGTTAGTTGAAACTGCGCAGTTCAGACTTAAGGCATGTTTTCTTTTGCGAACATTTTCTTTCGATACTGGTAATTTCTGTTAAGGTGAAGGTGCATAAAATTTCTACAAAATTTAGTTTGTTTTATTTGTTTATTGTTGTTTAAAGTTGATTTTTTAGCAGCTAAGCTGACATCTAGTCAAGTGGTGTGTTTACAAATTAGAGTCCGTGACACTTCACGGGAGAAAGCTTTTTAAGGTAACAGTAGTATAAGCCGGAGACACATAAAACTCTGTTGTTTTCAAATAAAAATCATTGCTACTTACCTCATATGCATAGCGGAACATTTTTCAAGCTGGCCATAACTTTTTTTCCAAGGAAAACACGTTACTTTTAACATTATAATCATTTATTGGTCGTTGCTAATTCGGCGGGCAAATCTTGACTCACGTTGTCTATCGTCAGCTGATATGCAGTATCGTCAGCTGATGTGCAGTGTTTCCAAACTTTTGAACCGATAAATGCCGCACAAACTATTCACAAAAGGTTTTTAAGCGAAAATTGAGGCTAGACTCTACTTTACGTCCTTATCTGCATGGTGATTGCTTCTTTGCGTTCGCGGTGCGCGATCGTGGTGCGGCACCCGGCATGTCTTCGGGTAAGTACCTTTTTCTTTTTACACTTTCTGTTCACGATAGCCCCACTATCCATTCACGGGGTCGAGGTATGCCTACGAGGTTAGGTTAGGCCTGTTAGGTTAGGTTCCATTAGCACTCATTTCACCCCTAAATATGTGCTTCAGCATCTAAAAAATACGTCAGTACGTTCAATTGTGCATATCCGGACAACATCTGTTTTTCTCGATATGAAATTTTTGCTCGCTTTGGGATTTACGTTGTTGAATTCCTTATAAAATAAGCTTTCCAACGATATATGACATGTATTCCTTAGGAAAAGGATGTAAACTAGAGTCTTGCCTTTTATTGAAAAAAAAAAACCCGCTCACACATCATCTTGTCAAACTTCCGCGTGGTTGCTACACTGTGAGGGGGTTACATAACCAAACGCATGGAACATTTGATTCACGTAGTCGGCGGTAATGGCGGCGCGAGCTATCGCACAACGGAGATGCATGATTGACGAAAAATACCTTATTTACAGGCAAAATACGTAGCACGATTATAAAAAAAATATCTCCGGCTTCAGAGAGTCCTCAAGAACACAATTACGTAAGTACTTTCTCGTCTTTTCTCCTGTAAATTTTAAGAAATCCGTCTCCGACTTATACTACTGTTACCATTTTTCATTGTATTTATGCTAATGGAACCTAACATAATCTCGTAGTCATTCCTCGTCTGACGTCAGAACACAAGGTAGCAAAACTGTTGTGCGGAGAGTTAGGCAATGCTCATGCGCATTCATATATGTACGAGTATGTCTGTCCAGTCTGCACACTCCACAACTGCACGTCTGGATACCATTGATCGGTTAGTTCAGTGATTCCCAAAGTGTGCGCCCCGGCGGGCTTACAGGGGCGCCGCGAAATGTTCCAATATTTTCAATTAAATTATATAATTGTTCCAAGTATGTGCTTATTTAGTACTTTTTACACATAAAATGTTTCTGAATTTGAAATGTGTGTTTATTTTTTAACTTGAGGCAAGAAAACCAATCATACTAATTGAGCGTTTCAAGTGTTAGATAGGTCTACATTCTGACTTGGGCACCATGGAAATATCTTTAAACGCTAAGGGCGCCGTGAGACGAAAAAGTTTGGGAACCCCTGGGCTAGTTCATTGAACTCTGCAGCCTAACTATTGCCTATTTGGGGGGGGGGCAGAAAAAGGGTTTATAAGCTCTTGCCTTGACTCGTCTCACCCAACAGGTCGTTAGGTGCCGGGGCTTGGCCCGAGTTGATAGCTTCCTGGAGATGAGGCCTGATCGAAAAAGGTTTTATAAAACACTCCACAACTGCAGTTGTACGTGCCTCAGAACTTTATAAAATGAAAAATATTTAAGCCAAGTGATGATAACCATATTTATTTTCCCGGTTGGAGGACATTTTGGGGGCGGGACTTAAATACGCCACTGCGGTCGTGTATTTTTAAAATTATTTTGTACATTTGTGCCACCAGAGAGAATACAGCCATTGGTAACATGTGTTGTGGCAGTGGCGTGGCGTGGCGTGACTTTTTAAAAAGTGTTACCGGCTATCAGTACGACAATTATGCCTACTAGACGTTATTACAACCCATCTTTGGTAAAGAAAACATGTCTTCGAGCTAGATATTTGTTCATTTCGTTCTTGTTTTGCAATCAGCACAGTGATTTAGCCACAAACACTCCTGGAAAGAACTACCACTCATGAGACAGTTACCATGAAAATCCAATGAATAGTGGTAGACCCTTGTCAATTCTTCATCTGTCTCTCTTTCTTTGCAATGAGCTGCGAAAGGGAAGAAGAACCACACCTTTCTTGGGTCAGTTTTGCGTTTGTGTGGTGAGTACTGAGCAGACGACAGAACTCCGCTCCTTCGTGGAAGGGAAACCCAGCTGTACGTACTACTGTTGCCAACTTAGTATTTTGGAGCAAGGTTTGTCCAACTCACGAATCGCACCAAGGAACTATCTTTTCGTCTAATACCTAACTGGTCTCAGTTGTAGTTAAATCCAGCCTTGGTTTTGCAGTCTACCTCTAGTTGGTTCACAGAAATTGTATTCCTATTTAGGCGGGATTTAGCCAATCCGATGTGACAACACTGGCTGCTCCGGCGGGTCTGAACGGCAACAGGGCCCCTTAAGAGGCATATGAATAACCGCGTAGCACACTATACACCAAAGTCCTTCCCCGCTCTTTCCTTGCATTGGCGCCGTCTTCTCCCTTGTTGCCTCTTCAGGGTAGCAGAACGGCCTCCCTCTTCGCTTCTGTCGGCTGCAGAAAAAATGTCCCAGGCAATATCTACTCGACGGCAACGGTGTTCATTAACGTATTTAACAATGTTGTCATTTTATTGAAACAGCTTTTTAATTCCTTACATTTTGCTGTTACCTGCGGTAACACCGGCTACATACACGCCACGCCTCTGTGTTGTGGGAATATTCATGCATATCAAGCATGGCCAAACATTTTATATTATTGGAAATTGGTAAAAAAGGAAACGTTACCGTAAAGGGTGGTGTGAAGAAATTTTGCAGCTGCAATATTTTCCATTTATTTCAGGTACTCTGTTGTTTTAAATGAAGAACTCAAACCATCTGAATACACCAGTGGGGTCATATAGTTTATATAGTACACTAAATTATTTTTTTCCTAAAATGTAATTAAACTCTGCTACTTTTACAGCTGCCTAAATTTATATTTTTTCGACTATTAATATTATCGACGTATTACAGACGTCATGAGGGAATGTATCCCCCTAGGAATTCATATAGGAAGTCAACAGCATTTACTTAAGTCTTGACACTAGATAAAGTGGCGTGTTCAGTATCACATACTGCCTGTCTGTCCTATAATAACCAGCAGGTATTCAAAGATTGGATTCTCCCATTGCTCCCCCCTCCAAATGAAGAATATATATTACCTTCCCAGGGTGCAAAATCGCTGCAGATTGGTGGGGGCAAGGAGCAGACACACGCACACACAATATATATATATATATGTGTGTGGGGGGGGGGTCATTAAATATTTGTCAATTATTAAATAATCAATTTTTTTTATAAAACATACAATATATTATATCGACTGTCCATTTAAAATTCGATTGCAAATTTAAGATTATAATATAGGCTACTACCAATGCAATGAACAATGCTTTGCGTGACTAAAGAGCAAAAATTAAGACATATTAAAAAGATAATTGTTTCCTGTATAAAATTCACATCTAAATTATATTACGTGTTTTATTAATATATTTATATAGAGTACTTTGTGGTAGCTGACGGAAGGCGATGAGAAATGGAGAAGAAATAACAAGTCGGACTAATTTGTGTGTTTTGGGGATTGATGGGTTCAGTGTTCTTTTCTTACAGATCTGTATGTTTTGGATCTTATTCCAGTAAAGGGTATTCGACTCCAAAACTAATTGTTTTTTTGTTGTTACAACCAAAACCCTCTCCCACGGGAAAAGTTTGTTGGGCGGGGGGGTTTGAGGACAAGATCGTTGGCTGAGGGAATTCCCCGCTACCCCCCCCCCCCCCAGGATTTCGCACCCTGTACCTTCCACACTCCCCTGCGTGGTTACTGTCATAGCATCTGCCTGTTGTGTGGTGAGGACGAGACAAGGGAACATATGCCGACTGAACGTGTGGTCAGCACGCGTTAGGCAACAAAAATGGAGGAATAATGCAAAATCCTTTCCAGTACAATGCAATGTAAAAATATCCGCAGGTGTGCGCGAAGGATAGATTCATCAGTTTTATTTTTATTACGTGTTGTATTTCAAAAACCTACTCTTCTTATTCTAAGTTTTTCTGCCTCTTCTTTCTTTTTGTCCGTTTTCCTAAAAACGGACACTTTGTATTGTAAAATGTATGTAGGCCTATAAGGTTGCCTACAATTAGGTATGGTATGCCATGTATAGCCTATGCGCTCGTATCTGGAAAGAGAAATAACAGAATACATTCCCCTATAATACTTGGTTTCTTCTATGACGTAGTGGTAACGCCATCCCTGGTAACCAGATTTGACAGTGGCGTATGCTGAGTTCAAGACCTGGACTACCTCACTATGACACGTGGTCCTAGGCTATGGAGGAAGGGAGCCTCGTTGTCTTCCCAACGGCAGCCATGTTGCCAACTCCTTAAGAGTTCAGGTTGCCAACTCCTAATAATTCAGGTTGCCAACTCCTAATAATTCAGGTTGCCAACTCCTAACAATTCAGGTTGCCAACTCCTAACAATTCAGCTTGCCAACTCCTAACAATTCAGCTTGCCAACTCCTAACAATTCAGGCTGTCAACTCCTAAGAATTCAGGCTGTCAACTCCTAAGAATTCAGGCTGCCAACTCCTAAGAATTCAGGTTGCCAACTCCTAAGAATTCAGGTTGCCAACTCCTAACAATTCAGGTTGCCAACTCCTAACAATTCAGGTTGCCAACTCCTAACAATTCAGGTTGCCAACTCCTAACAATTCAGGTTGCCAACTCCTAACAATTCAGGTTGCCAACTCCTAACAATTCAGGTTGCCAACTCCTAATAATTCAGGTTGCCAACTCCTAATAATTCAGGCTGTCAACTCCTAATAATTCAGGCTGTCAACTCCTAATAATTCAGGTTGCCAACTCCTAAGAATTCAGGTTGCCAACTTCAAAATCGCCATTATCCTCTAATTGAAATGAGTTTATTCACAATTGCTAATCGATCTTTTGTTCTGTATTTTACTCTCCAAGCTTCAGGCTTCGCAGATAGCCTAGAATATACGCTCCTGAGATTTGGTACCCGGGCACTGCATGGTTGTTCGGATCCCACTTTAAACCGTAGGCCCATTCCGATCGGCATATCCGTGCATAAAGTGCACTCAAAAGACAAATCAAGCCTGAAATACTTTCTGCTTTACCTCTTGGTCTTTTTATCATTACATAACTTGCAGACCTCTTTATGAGCGCAACAACGTCAACAATGCCAAGATATTTTGCGGGGGTGGGAGAAGGACTATGCCTTCTCCTGCTTTGATGTTCTTTTATTGATGGAGTAAAATACCACTGGTCCGGACCATTATCTTAATTTCTCTTGCTTCTCCATTCGCCACTATATTTTATTTTTCAAGGGAGGAAACATCTCCGTACTGTTCTTGAGGAAGAGTCTTTAATTCTACTCTACATACTGTGTTTAATTTTCGAAGGAGCCACCTCAATGGCTGAGCGCTTTCAGCTCATCATTCGAACCCAGGATCCTCAGCGCGCTACAACGCCAGGGGACCCGGGTTTGATTCTCGGCCATGTATATTATTTGTGAATGTTCCTTCATCAATTCCATCATTCATTCTCATCGTCGCGATTAGACAAAAGGCAGAAAAGCGAAGAAAAAACAACCAAACTCATCATTGGCACGATTAGTCAAAAGTTGCAGAAAAACTAGGTAAAGTAAGAAGAATATCTTCCCCAGTAGGAGAAAGTAAATAAAGTCGTGACGAAAGCAGCAAGGACAAGTTATTTTTATGCGGTCACGAGGGTCACGGACGCTGTATATCATGTCCTCCTAAGCTGGTAATATCAGCTGCACGATCTCACTCCCTGGCACGCAGGTGGGTAAGGTAGCATTTGCAAGGATGTGAAAATAAATTAGCCAGAGAGTTCGCAAGCAGCTATCCTCTTGAAAAAGCCATCTTTGGGGTTAAAGCGGACCAAACGAAGAACATGCCGCTCTCTCGTCGAATCGATAATCCTTTGCTTCAAAAACTAATTTAGGAAGTGCTCGAACATCGAGGAAGCTTCAGGCGCAAATAGGAACCTAAGTAGGTTTTTTTTTCATTCTCGACAGGATTTGATATCCTTCTTAATCTATTTTCCATCCACTGCAAGAACGAAGTTCGTGTAAACAAACCAAGCGGCATCAGTTCTTTCCCAAGTGTCGTGTGCGTAGGAAGGAGGAGGGGGATCGAATCAGTCCGCGAGCCTTCTTGTTAATTAGTATCCTTCGTTTCAAGTTAAAAGAGAGCAGAAAGCTTCTTACTTTTATGGTTAATAAACTAACAGATTATCCAAAGCAAAAACTGCGTTAGATCGAAAAATATTAGTGTAAAATGCAGATACTACCTCAGAACTTAGCGTTTTCTTATACTACCATTTAATTCAAAGAATAAATGGTTTCACAGTTTACAAACTTCCAAAAATTAGGGCTTTATGCGAGACCTCAAACAGCATAAACTTCATGACTATTATTTTCCCCTAATTTTTAAAGATTTTTGTTAAATGAGGTGTATAAAAGTTGATAACACAATACTCGTAGAATAATTATGCATTTCAGTACACTAACTGTAAGAAACGTTAGGAAAAAAGAGGAACAGTTGTTTGATTTCATTTCACATTTGGTGAATTGAGTAGAAAAGTCTCTCTAAGGGTATATTAATAATTATTTTGGAATTACCAGAAGATGAATTAATATTAGCTAAATGCCGAAATATGCAGTAGTGCAGTTTTAATCTAAATTTTCGAAATAAAAATACATATCATTTACAATTTAATAAATCAGCAAGAATAGTCGTATTAAGGACACAAAAACTAGAGAAAATGAACCTAAATTTAATGTTGTGTAAACCCTTCCTCCCCCGCGCGCAAAAAAATGCAATTTTATATGTACGGAAACCATGCAATAGCCATTCCAAATTTGCTTTCATCTGCACTAGAATACTTCACTAAATTCGTCCAATTTTATTGAAGCGAATTTCTCTCTAGCCTTCTTAAACCCGAAGGGTTATGGTTGCAGCAACACAAGCCTTCCATATGTCCCTATCCTGGGCACGATCAATCCAATCTTTTCCATCCTTACAGATTTCCTTTAGGTCCATCTCAACGTTATCCCTTCATCTTCGTCTTGGTCTTTCTCCAGGACTCTTACCATCAGGTTTCCCAACAAGAACTGAATTTATATCTTTAAAGCTGATGTATATTCATAAAGGTGGAAAAACATGCTTTATATCACAGTATAAATGCACGAAACTTAGAAATCCTTCCTTGTTAATATGCTACACATATTTCAAACCTGAAAATTTTCTGTGTTCGTGTGCATAGGCAATAATGGCCACTGCTAAACAATTATTAATTATTACAAAACTTACCTTCCGAATCGTAAATACGAAAATGTTTTTTTTATTGTGATTTATTAATATTATTGGTTCTGCTATGAATATGACTAGAGCAAGAAAATCTGCAAAGATAAAGTACATTTTTCCCATTTTCAATTTGCTGACGTGTTCTATATTACGAAATGTAAACTGTATATTTTTGTTTTGATACATCTTCCTTACAGCTGATAGATAAATCTATGGTCCCGATCCATGACCTGTGTGTATTGTTATGAACTTAGCCTAGCCGGCTGGCAGTAATGCTTCATTTTCCCGACGCTGGCGCAATGTGGCGCTGGTGCAGTTTGTAGGTCAATCAATGATTGCCATATGTAAGAGGAAATGAATAACAAGGCCGTGGTGCAAGGATGCGCCACTGCATGCGGAGATGTATTTATACGTGAAGGACGATAAATTTGCAAGGGAGGGGGAGGTTCTGCTTATTGTTCCATTGTAGCGTTCCTCTTTTATAATTCTAAAAAGAGAAACCAGGTTAATACTTTTTTTTTATTTCTTATAGCAATTGTCCGTTTGGAAAGACTCCATAAATGATGCGTCCAGGTATTTATATCCATATACGGAAACAGGATATGTATGGGGTCAAATTCCGTGGGGATTGGAAGAGTAATAATTTTGCGATAAAACGTGAAAATTGTTTGTGACAGTTTAATGAGATTCATTCAGCGAAAATTAATCGTTTCTTATGAACAGTGGCGCTCAACTCAAGAGTTGTTTTCCGATTGTATACGCGAAAATAATGCATGTCATAACCCCTTATATACTCTCCAATGGATCATTGTATAAACTTTCAGAATATCGATATTTTCAGAACACTAAAAATATTAACTTGGGGATCCAATAATGATTTTGAAGTGTTTTGGTAGTTACAATCACTTAGTAATTAAATCCTTAATTAAAAATTTGACTTCTTACTGATTCGCAACGTTCAGTTCAATTTTTATGAAAGTCGTATTATACTGCTTCATATGCTGCACATGACCCATATTTGTTGTAGATGGACAGATTAAAATGTCAATCGACATCTAATTATGACCCTTCGATACATTCTTACATATTTTTCTCACCCAAAAGTGGCATTCTGGGAAAAAATAATTAAGACTTCCGCCATTGATTCATTTATGGAACTTCCTTTATGGAGTAAAGTGATAATGTTAAGTACGGTACTGAAAAGAAATGGATGAGACTTTATAATTCGCACAAAACCCATTGTCAATATTTTTTACGGTTTCCATGTTACAAGCGATCGCAGTTTGGGTTAGCGACTTTCGAAACACCCTGTACTTTCGAGCGCGTTGAGTGGTCCTCGCTATCATGCCGTCGAAGGTTCCAGGTTAGAGTCCCGGCCTTAGCACGAGCGTTTCCTTGTGACTGTTCCTTCTTCAATTTCATATTATCATCATTAATACCCATCGTCGCTATTAGCGTAGAGGCAAATAATTCTTCATTACTCCATTGTTTTGTTTGAATGCTAAATTCATTCCTGGGCCATTCTCGAAAATGTGTAAGGCCTCGCTGATGGCAAAGTGATGACATCGTCGCCTTGTAATCAAGAGGTCCCTGGTTCGGTACCCAATGGAGGCACATAGTGGTTCGGATCCCACGTAGACTGTCGGTTAGACTTTATGTGCATAAAGTGGACTGAAAAAGAAACTAAAACTCAAAAATGTGTGTGCGCGTATATAAGGCGCCATTTATTAGCTTTCGGATCTTGGGAGGGATACCTGGATTATTCGCGATTGTTCTTCAGATGTTACCCTGTATATACAAACCTTGGCGAGGAAATATTTTGACCCAGGAAGCATGTAATTCAGATAGCGTGAATCCTCCTTCATGTACTGCGTGACACTGCGCACAAATACCAATTAACCTTACCACCTCCTTCGCTACGTCTTGGGACATTTTTAAGGCGTGCAGAAAAATGTCGGAAAGTAAAAGAGGATGGTTAAACGTACGGGCACATCCTGCGTTGATGCTTGCGATTTCGCGCTTGTTAGAGCACGACCAGAGTCCTTGTTAACCAAAGTAGTTCAGATGATGCGATAGAAACCCTTTTTATATAATATGCTGTCACAGTCGAAAGAATCAGGACAGAGAACAGGATATGTGATCAGAACAAACTGTAGTAGTCTTCGAGAGAATTTTGCAACACGGGTGGAAGGAGAGTATTGTTGATGTGACATAGAACGTCACATAAGATCAAGGGCATATTTAGATGAAGGGTACGGACTACGGAACCCCCTGCATCTCCTTATTCGTGTTTACTTTCTGTTTTCTTGTTTCTTTATCTGTGTTTTCCCTGTCGTTTCAACTGAGTCACTTTCTTCTTTATTCTCTCTACATCGATCTTATATTTTCTGATTTCTGTTTGATTCCCTCTTTCCTTTCCTATCGCTTCGTTATTTCTTTCTCTCTCTGTGGTGCTTCTCCATTTCTCTACCGCCTCTTTTATATCTATTTTCTTTTTCCCCACTCTCCTTTTGTAAAGTTTCTTTGTTGTGATCGCACTTAACTCCAACAACGTATTTAGAGGGAGTCCAGGGGTTCAGGACCCCCCGGAAGATTTATCAAATTCAAAGATAAAGACATAAAATTCTTATTTACTGTTGCATATTATTCTTTTCCGCAGAACTTATTAAAGCTAAGGATAAGATCGTGATTATGAGCATTGCGTTGACGTTGTCTGCGAAAATTCACGCATCCCACTACTACTAATCATACACATGAAAATAATGACCAGACACTTTATTTTTCATCAGATGGACCTAACAACCTTTTCGGTATTCAATAAATAGTCCATTTAAATTTTTTTGACATTAACTTATTTGATGGAGTGGTTGTTTTTGTGCATATTTTAGTGATTCTAACTAGACATAATGGTATCGGTTCGTTATATCGGAGACACTTTAAAATCGGATATTTTGTGTTTCGTATGGTTAGTATTTACCAATTGTGTATTGCGGAACATATTTGAAGGTGCCATTAAGGTTTTCACACGATTAGAAACATTTTTTACACTAAAATAAGCCATTTCTCGAAGTGTGCGAGCCCCACAAACCATTCACGGATAGCCCCAAAAACCATCCACGAATAGCCCCAAAAACCATTCCCGGATAGTCCCACGGACCATTCACAGAAGGTTAGGTTAGGTTCAGTTAGGTTAGGCACACATAGTTAAAAAACGGCGTGGTTACGTTTTCGCTTAAATTGAAGCAACGGGAATTGATTTCCGGCTGAAATAGATTGAAAGATGAAAGGAAATACCTCGAAGAACTTCGACAATGCTACAAAAACTACAAAAACTGATTTCCGTAAGTAGTTTCTCCTGTAAATTTGAAGAAAAGTGTATCCGATATAACGAACTGTTACCGACATAATAATAAGAACACATGGCGTAACAGCCTGAAAGAGCCAGTGCTAACAGAACAAATTCTTTTAGTAATCCTGCCAAAAAATGTAATCAGATTTACCAAATTAGTAAAGATTACACAATTTTTTTGTTTACGGTTACGAAAAGGGTTAACCAAACGTGTTTTCTTAATTCAAGCAAATCAGTTATTTTTCACATACGTCCTCACGGCATGTGCAATGTACAGTCACAGACAATAAAATGGGACACCTTGATCCTGGAGTACTCGCTTCCTGCAATGCATTGCGTGTGTTGCCTAAATCTATTTATTGTCGTAGAGTTATACAACACAAATAACGCCTCGAAGGAAGCGAGTAATTCAAGATTTAGGTGTACCATTTTTATTGCCTGTGACTGTACAGGGGGAAGCTTTACCTTCACCTAATGCCAAAACAGCTGACGATTTTTCCCAATCTAAATAAATAACACGCCAATACATCATTTTAGTGACTTCTGACTGCCAATGTTAACACTGCAGATGCTATAAATCAATGCTCACGACCTTCATCTGCCATCCTCAGTAAAGGAAACGGTATGGAGCGGCATAGTTTCCCTTCAAACTGGGATTTTGTTTCAATGCCTTCCCGTCCCCTCACTCAATCCCTGTCAAAGGTGTGAAGGAGACATGCAAATCGGCTTTCCCTCTTGAATCATTACCGGAATTTTCGCACATTAATTCACCTGAAGATTTAAGCATGACAACGAAAAGGAGTCATTGGCCGCATCTATCATTAGAGGCATGCATATTTCGTTTTTGACGAAAACACAAAATGTGAAATAACACATTGTAATATTAATTTTTCATGTTTGTGAAAGGTGTGAGGTGCATTTTACAACCCTGTTTTGTCACGAAATGAACTGTAAAATGCGAAATAGACTCTTAAACATGAAATTTAGAGTTTATTTACCAGAATTTAGCAGAATAACTAATTTTCTTGACAGCAGCTCTATTCCTCAACAATCGTTCATTAATCTCCCCGAAAACCTTACTCCACATATCAGACACACAACTCTAGATTTTCTTTTGAGTGTGTGTGTCAAGACGCAGGAAATTTAAATTCTTGTTGCAATTCCGTAAAGAATTATTTACTGCTCTACAAGTAACGGAACACACAAGAAAACAATACATCTTTTTTAGCATCAAATATCTCAAATTTAGACTTTGTTTTCAAGATAACTCCCACACTTTTATAAAGCTGGACAAATAGTGGCTTTTTATAATATGGACGGGGCGACCGGGACACGCCTCTGAAACGGGACTGTCCGGGTTAAAACGGGACGTATGGTCACCCTATATTAGAAGCGATATCTTTATTTTATGTAGTAAGTGCAGTTTTTTTTAAAAAAAAAAATAGGATTATATTCACATTTTTAAAAACAAAATATGATTTTATGTATCAATTTTGATCCGATTATTTACCGCTATAACACCGAAATTCCATTTTATTTACAGCTTTTGAACCCGAAATTGACTGTTTTTGTACCGAAATTCTATTTTATTTACCGCTTTTGAACCCGAAATTGACTGTTTTTGTACCGAAATTTTGCTTTTTTATTTACCAAAAATATGTGCCTCTATCTGTCATGCATTTGTGAAATGCACTTCTGTCATAAATTAGGCTAATTCGCATTTGCATGCGTTATTGTTTACATTGAGCTCCAAGCTTTCATAACTGGGTATGTCACTGCACATGAAAAACTGCATAGTGGAATGATAATCGAAATAACTCCGATGGAATGTTGCCTTCACACCTCGACACAAATAGAGCAAATATTTGGCATGAAAAGATGACTGTTCTCAAGGAAAACTAGGCAATGAACAAAAAACTTCTGGTAAGTGGTGAATCAGTGGTACAAAATTACATTTCCGAAAAATCACATGTATCCACATCAATGTCTTTTTCTAAAAGCCAAACTCCGTGGGGGAGAGTTTGGTACAGCGCGCTACGAAGTCAGGGGTTCCGGGTTTCAACCCCGGCATAGGCGTGGGTGTTTCTTGTCAGTGTCCCTCCATCAATTTCATCATTCATCCTCATCGTCGCGATTAGCCAAAAGTAAAAAAGCGAAAAGCAAATTACAACAAATCAGTGAATCATTTTCAAATAAATATAGTAGTTTCCGGGAAAATACTTTGGGACCTAGTTTCTCCCCCCAAATAATGAAATTCCGTCTACAGTGTGTGGTTACACTTGTATGTACACGAGTTTATATATCCCCCTCTTTAATATAGAAAGTCATGGTTCATGTCGAAATTTGAAGGAATATTTATAAATTTTAATCAACAATTACAAACATATTTTTATTCGGCGTTGCTGCTGGTATTAAATGTATTATTTATAGCTGCAGTAGTTTCTGAGGGGATTAACTCGGCGCTCAGTGACGTATCCTCCCCTCCCCTGAGCCGGGTGCCTAAAAAAGGACAGTAGACGTATGGAAAGACTGCAAAATATAGGATTGTTTGCTACATAAAAGGGGCAGAATCCCACCTTGCTCCCTTTATAAAATTCCTTGGGATGTCGCTTTCTACGCTAGTTGTCCGGATGTACTGTTCCTATGAGCCTAATTATCCACGATCAAGTGATAACATTAAATTGCATTAATGCGCTACATGGTAGCAGTTTTTGAACCCAAACATAGCAGAAACAGTTTGTTGCTTCCAGTATCCATTCAAATCCCTCGGGTGTCGTAACTATAGAAGGCACGGCACCCTCCGCTTGAGCGTCAATACTATTAAAATATGTAAAAGGAGCCATTCCACTGCCTTCTCTTGTGCCAAGAAAACTTGGACCAAGAGAGGAAGTGAGAAGGAAGCGAGAGAAAGTGGAGAAAGGAGAAATACTCTTACTTTCTTTCCAGACTCTATGCACAGGAGGGCCTTAAATAATCTCCAGCTTCCCCCTCCCCCTTGTTCGTGCTCTGCAACGAAGAGTAGTTGGCAAAGGGTTGAGGGCGACGAGAAGCGAGGAATAAAAAATAATTCTGTGGCATACAGTGGCGCCAACTTATGTGGGCCTGTGCGGCTCGAACCCACCTAATAATTTCGCTGTTATACCCGCGCTTAAGAGAAAAAAAATGTTTCGTCATTATGCGCCTAAAAAATTCTCACAACTGAATATATAAATTAATATTGACTGAGTGTTATCAAAATATTTCATAAAAGTTTTCAGTGTCTGATTTTTATTTACAGTATTCGGGGTCATATCATTAAGGAAGTAAAAGATAAGCGCTTATAACCAGAATGATTGATAAGAACTAAAAACTCTCAAAACAGGCACGCAATAAAGAACCGAAAATTCAAAATAGGCACTAAAATTGATAGATTTTTCGTCATTTTACCGGATTAGGCACTCAAAAAGCAGTTTATCTTCGAAACAGGCAATTACAACTAAAATAGGTAAAAAGCAGCCACTATAAAATTCACATATATCCTATCAGAAATGACCTGAAACTGCTTTTAAACATAATAGCCGACATTCTCAAGGAATAAAATAGGCATTGTAGGACAAATTCTCAGCCTACTTATGACGTACGTATATTATTGCATAAAATTATAAAATTATATATATATGTCCAGATCAGCCAAAGCAAAGTTTTTCAATAGTTGGCGCCGGACCCTGTGGCCGAGTGGTTAGCACATCGCGCTGCACGGCAAGGGTCCCGGGATCGAATCCCGCTCGGGCTTGGTTGTTTGTGAATGTCCATTCATCAGTTTCATCACTCATCCCCATCTTCGCAAATTAGCCAAGAGGCGCAAAACGCGAAGTAAAATAAATCAATCAATTCAATAGTTGGCACCACTGCAGGCATTCCTAGTTCAATGTTATAGCATGTATTCTCGTATTCTTCTCATTCTCTTTACTTAATGTCTAGAATATGGTAAGGTATTGCTACCTCCATTTGGTGCAAGGTGCATAAATCTTAATCTTAAACCTCAGCTAGCTTATCTCCAGGGTAGGGTTCTTTGTAGACAACGAAACCAGACAGGATGCCTTCCAATGGAGACGTTTAAACGACTATATTATATAAACAAGGATACATGGAAATAGAATATTTACATGATGAGCTACTTTTCTCTAATTCTCATCTACAGTCAAGTTTTATCTCAATATGTTTTTTTATTATTTCTTTTCTTCAATTTGTACATTCTTCTATCGACTTCCTTCGTAATGGACGGTCTGGATCTGGACTTCCTTCTCAATGGACTTCCTTAATCTGGACTTCCTTCTCAAAGGACGTTCTGGATCTGGACTTCCTTCTTAATGGATGTTCTGGATCTGGACTTCCTTCTTGTCTTCTCTGTGAACTTCCCTCTGGATTTCCATTTATTTATGTTTTTGACGATTTAATGAATTCCTCTATCCAGCTTTTTCCCTTAAGCTTTGGGAAATATACTAATCTCCTCCCTTGCGGCTGCGATTGGAACGCGCCAACACTAACTGGGTACAACAGAGTGTATACTTGGTGCAAACGACTGACACGCGCATCCAAGTTTGTGCTACGGTTGAAACGCGCAACCAAAACTGCTGTGGGGCGTCGATTGGAACGCGCCGCCTCTGGTGTAAACAAAGTTTCCACTATGGGGATGCTAATTCAATCATACAGATTCAATATCTGTTCAAGACACAAACTTGTATCAGTGCTATGACTTCTTTAATTTTCATATTAACTTACATATGATCACGGATTTAGTTTATCGCGTATATACATTAATTTATTTCTTTTATATAAAGGTAAAGGTAAAGTGTTCCCCTATGCATAGCACCACGCCATGAAGGCGTATAGGGGGTGTGGGGGTAAGCCCCACACTTTCTTGATCCGGTTGTGAGTGGGGGTGATGTGATCAGCATCACGCCCCTGACCGCCTTTACCCCACAGGTACCCATGTTATTCGACGCTGGGTGGGCGCCGGGGCCGCTTCCACCGTTAGAAAAGTTCCCGGATTTGAACCGGCCGGGGATCGAACCCGGGACCTTTAGCATGGTAGTCAGATGCGTTACCGACTGAGCCACCGCGGCCACTGTCATATGTTTCTTTTATATGTATTCTTTATCTTCTTATAGTAGATTCTATTGTTTTTAATCTTTCCAATTTGCTTTGTTCTTATTTATAAGGTTATTCACATATATTATGCTAATTCTTAGTCTTGCAAACCTGGTACTGCCATCTCTATTCCTCTTTGGCAAACTATTTTCATTACTTGGTCCTATTGGGTACGTAACAGTATTGTCGTAAAGTTGTTGACACTTCTTGGCTGTAATGATGGCATCGTAAGTCAATGAGATTGGTGTAGAACTGCCCCGCACTGTACAACGTGACAAACTTCCGCGGCGCGAAGGGGACATGTCTCGTTTAGACGCTACGAACACTCGAAAAACTTTTTTTTTTTTTTAATATTGTGTATGCAACAACGCCGTACAGATGCACAGTTGCAACTGACGTTTTTGTGTGCGTGTCGGAAAATGAGAAAATCTGCTGTACAGCCAACGGAAAGAGAAATATTAAAATGTGTCGTTTTCGAGGCCACGTAGCTTCAAAGCGATTATTATCAAAAGTTGTTCGTCTTGGTGGTCTCTGCAAGGGTGTCGGTTTTATAAGACAGCACTGTATATTTATGCTATGAATATAATCCTTTGCAGAGGAGGAAAAACACACGAAAGAGTGCCTGTATAAAGTTGAATGAAGCTAGTATTAGATGGCCTATCGCTTCCGAACTGACCCTGGCCATAGATTGGTTGCCACATACCGTTGTGGCCACTAACACCAATACCCGAACAGAAAGAACAAGACGAGGTCGTGACGCCATTCCAACGTCCCTCTTCCTGCATACTAACTACGGATGCGACAGCCCTTCTGGACCAAAAATGGCGATCCATCGGGAGCTATCGAAGTCAATAGTCAGGTGAGAGACCTAGAACACCTCTTACATTCATATAGTGATGGCGTCGGCAACTTTAATCTATGGAGAAGGCAGACTCTTTGTCTGCATTAGGTGAACCCAAGGTCAATGATCTATGGTACGCTATGATTTATGACATGGATCAGAAGTGTGTTTGACCATGTAAACGACAAGATTTTCGTAAGGGGGGCGGGGTTTATCTTTCAGATTTTGCTATCTATTCTTGCATTTGACGTTATTTTTTAGGAATGCAAGGCGAAAGGATGATTATATGCACCATTACCTCCCCGGCATGCCACTGCACCTTCTACACTATAATCAGGCCAGAGTTCATGCGTTTGGTATTTGGTACGAGCGGTCGCGGGTTCGATCCCCTGATTGGATCTCCAAAACGTCAGTGCTGACCGTATCATGAGTTGAATTGGGGAACTACTTAACAGCAATTGTTACGTAATCTAGTCTCGAAAGCCAGAGAACAGCGGCGATGGGATTCGATGCGCTGACCGCTCAACATAGTCATCATCCCCATGCTAAAATGCAGTTTAGTCTATCTTGCCAATACATAGTGATATATGGAAATGAAAGAAATGACTGTGGGCTGAAACTGCCAAGTTGGAAATTTTACATCTACGATTATTGTAAGACTCGCGTACTTTCGACGTGGCCTTCGGCCACGTCTTGTACGCTCGCCGGCGTGACCTTTGGTCACTTTTCGTGTTCTTCAATGCTTTAAATGCCTTTGAAAATATCTGAGTGTATCATTGGAAGAACGGAAACGAGTAATAAGCCTTTGCTTATTTGAAAAGTTTAGAACGTAACGTTATGTGTGTACAAATATTCAAAATATTATTGTCTATTTTCTTAATAATAAATTGGGTAAGGAATATCCATTTCGAAATAGTTAATTAGATGTTTTATACATACGAATTCAATAGCGCCACTAAATTGGAAGAGCATTTACTTCTGTTGACATTTTTAAACGTAATTATAAAATAATTGTATCCCCTCAAATTCCTACCTCTCCTCTGTAATAAATTATGACGCTCATATTTTGAAATTCGAAACGTCTAGCATAATTCACTAACAGTAGTTTTCGGGATGAAAATAAACTTTCTTTAAGTTCCCTAGCAGCGTCCGTTTCCATGCACTACAACAAACCAAGGGAAGCTCTAAAGAATTGTTCTTATGCCTCTAAACATTTAGTTAAATCAAGAACGATATAGATATTTTCGTATTGACTATACCAATATACAGGTAATGGACAAAATAATATGAACACCAATGCAATTGCAGAAAACTTGTATTAGTAGGGGGTTGGGCCCCCTCTTGCCTGAATGACAGCTTGTATCCTACGTGGGATAGACAAATAAAGGTCCTGTACAGTGTGAACTGGAATACGTAGCCACTCCTCGCACAAAAGTTCCGAAAGTGTCATTGGAGGTGGAAACCGAAATACCCCACAAAGGCTCAATGATGTTAAGATCGGGGGACTGTGGACACCAGATGAGATGTTCTACCTCATCACTGTGCTCATCAAACCATGCATCAACGCACCTAGCAGTGTGAATAGGGGCGTTATCATCTTGGAAGATGGGTCATGCATCTGGAAACAAAGTCTGAACCATGGGATGGAGGTGGTCACCCAGGATGGTGCAGTACTTCTCTGCGTTGATTCTCCCACGCAGGACGACAAGTGGGCCAACACCATTCCAAGATATAGCCCCCCCAAACCATCACAGACCCCCCACCATGTTTCACGGTAGGCACTAAGCAGTCAATATCAAATGCTTCAGCAGGAGTTCTCCACACATAAACACGTCCTGCGGTCTGAAATAGTGTGAAAGACGATTCGTCTGACCATATCACATGTTCCCATTGCTGCTGTGTCCAATTCTTGTGCTCTTGGCACCACCTTCTTCTTGTCACTGCATTACGTGGAGTCACCAACGGTTTGGGAATGGCAACTCTGCCATGAATGTTCACAGAATGCAGCTCCCTTTGAATGGTTTTCGTTGATACAGGTGTCCTGGAGGTGATTGTTCATCTCTGCGGTTATCTGGGACAGTGTTGTCTTGTGCTTTCGAGTCACTATTCGCTTCAACACACGTCGATCCCTGTTGGATAACTTTGTTTTTCGCCCACTATTCTCCTTTGCAGACGTTGTCTTTCCATGTTGTCTGTAGGCTGTCAGAACAGTTGACACTGTGCTCCGTGCTACACCAACAAGTGTAGCTGTTTTTGTCACAGATGCTCCAGCCAGGCGGGCTCCTATGATCATGCCTCTTTTGAAGTGTGAAAGGTCGGACATACCTGCATTTGACGGATATCTGACTGTTCGCATGCAACTCTCACACCAGCTTCTAATAGACTGATATGTTTGCTTTCATCGCCACTAGATGGTTGAAATCTCTGCTGAGTGTTGTTCCTTTTCCACGACGGCGTATATAGGCCTTTGCAAACCAAGGTGTTCATATTATTTTGTCCATTACCTGTATGTGTAGTTGTATCTGGACTGAATCTTCTTCTTATGTAGATGTCACCCTTGTTTGAGTCACTTTTTCAAAACCAGGAGTTCATTCATCTGTGTGTGATCTGTGAGAAATATAATGTAGATAGACAATTAAGAATTGAAGGAAACAATGTGCGCTACAAGAAATGCCCGTTGCAACGGGTTGGTAAGGACATGAAAGGGGCATTTTCATCCTTAAAAAAGGATCGATTGAGCGATTTTTTAATATTCTCGGCCTTTTGGGACAATTTCATGGGGGTCGTAATCAGACATTTTTTGCCTCTGGGGCTTCCTTCATGGTGAGCATTTATGTCAGTGAGCCAGTGAGTGGTGGGATTGGGGCTTTATATATATTGGATTGGATTAAAATGCTATTCCGTTGTATACGCTCGAGGTTGGGAGACTCACGAGTACGACCGAGCGAAAGTGGTCCCATGCAGTAATCTATTCCTTACGATGGTCATCACGGCGAAACAAACGTCGTTATGCAATTCAAATTACGAAGGGAGGACGACAGAAGATAGGAAAATAACTGCCGGTATCGCGAAAAGGGCACAAGATGGCAATAGCGGTTACCGATCACTTGATTCGTTTAACCTCTAACCACACTGAACGAACTATTGCACAACGTCGTGAGTTCCAGTCTTGTGGTGGCTTCATTTTAGGCCGTGGAGGCATTTCCACTCTGCCGGATGGTTGAAGTGAAAGTCCACGTGAAATTGCTTGCACTGGAATGCAGCAACAGAACTTGTAGGTGCTCTTGGTATCATGGGTGCCTCCACAAAAATTTCCAAATGGGGTCAAATTCGAAAAGTTGTGTCCGCAACTATATTTCGGTAGGGGTTCGAACCACGTATCTCGCATGTAATAATAACAATAACAACAAAGTTATAATTAATAGATTTATAATATTAATAATAATATTATTAAAATTGGTCAATTAATAATAGTAGACTAGCCAAAGACCAGAATTGTGACTTTTACCTGCATGGAATGGCACCCATGTTAAATCAGTCGATCCTATGACAGAAATACTAGGGTGGATGCCACCAAGAGTTTTGACTTTAATGGTCATATTGTATCTCAAGAAATTCAAATTTCAAAGTCAGCCAACTATGTCGTGAAATACAGTAAAACCTCGTTAATACGGACCCCGATAACACGGACTTAGCTTAATCCGGACAGCCAAAAGGCCCAAAAAAAAAAAAGAAGCAGAATGCGAGGTTTTAAATGTGGGTAGAAGAGAACTTCCCAAAGAAAGGCAGTCAACCACTGATGAAATTCTGTTTCCCGCAGACTTTGTACTGTACTGTATAGTGTATTTAGGGCCCTTTAAATACATCATAATAAACGTGTTTTGTTGCTATAAACGTAGTTTTCATGGTTAAACCATTAGTCAGGAATAACGAGGTTTTATCAAACGAAAGGTATGGATGAACTGTTTGGTGCTATTTTTAGGTCAGAATATTGATCTCAGAAGTAGCCGATCTAGTTTTTGACTAGACAGATAGAAACAGTTCCAGAAGAAGGCTGTATTCGTCAACGTACGCAGTATTAAAGTTATTGACAGTATACAAACTGACTAACAAAGCAATATGAACCAAAAAATAAAATACGTAACGTCTTGTACTGTAGCCTTTGCGCTTAAATTCAATCATTAAAATAAACGTTTCATATTTATTTTAAAAATGAATTCTCTACTGTAATGTGCCTCTTTTATGTCAATTGTGGGTATGTCATCATCAGTATTCCACCATCAGTGGCATTTTTTGTTGAAGTTAAATGGGAAGCAAAATCCAAAGTTAATGCAAAACATGGTATCCACTTCACGAAACTTAGCGTATATCCTCTGAGTACAGCAGAAACGTACACCCAAGCAGAGGAAAGGAATGAAGAGGTTCAGAAGAGACAACCAGACATATCAGCGCCAAGTTATTTCTAAATACACGTCACGAACGATTTTTTACGACACACGGAAACGTTACACTTTCAGTTTCCCGTGTAACGTTTTACGACGTTCACACAACCGGCGAAAAGAAAGCAACATTGTCTGTCTGCGTGCGTTGCTGGCGTTGTTTCAACAGCTAAACTGTCACCGGATCTTTTCCTCTGGTCTGTAGGGATGGTACCGAGAGACGAGAAGGAGAAAATTTGTATCTTGCTTGGAATTTCCTTATTCTGCGTCAATCGTGACGTTGAGAATAGATCATTAGAGATAATTCATGAAAAGTAACAACTATGCCATGGGCGTATATATAGAGAAGGATAATACAATTTTAATAATTATAGACCATTGATAATAATAATAATAACTATTGCTTGACGTTAATGATTAGGCCTATATTTGTAAAAGGATTTCAGCGTTACTTGTGTGATATTTCACACGTAACATGTAAGGTTCTACGCATGAGATTAAAATATTCATAATGAACTGATTTCATAAAATTATGAAGTATTTCGTGGTGTCTCCTAACAAATAAGAAACCTTGAGTATGATGACACTGAGTGTATGAAATGAATGCACTAAAGAAAATGTGTTATGTGTGTGAAACTTTAAAAATGTAGCAAAGTTTAACTTCAATTGTCTGTGAAGCATATAGGCTACAGATATTGATAATTGTGTTATTGAAATATGCAAATTATACGTATTCACAAACATTTAAACCTTAATGAAAATAAAGACAAAAATATTTTTTCAGATTACTTCATTTCTTTATTTACGTGGAGTAGCACCACGTTTCGTGGAGTTTCGCTTACTATTATTATTCGCGATTAGCCAAAAGTGGCAGAAAAGCGAGCACCTCGCTTACCAATAGTGCAAACACCAACGCGGCGGTCTGCACTTCAATTGATCGCTCTGTATTTATATATTGCCAAAAAATAAATAAAACAAAAATAAATAAATAAATAAATAAATAAAAGATGGTCAAAGGAGTTAGCTTTGGTAGAATGATTTTTACTTCAAAAACTTTCTTTGGATTTTGCACTTTTAACACATTACTTACAATCACTCTCTATACAAAAAAAAAAAAAAAAAAACCGAATCGAAATCAAGAGTTTTAATTCTTTGACATTGATACAGCGTTCCTTAACTCTGCGTGTCCCTGTAAATATATAAATATATGTACAATAGAAAAGAAATACATGATTGTTATTTGTGATTGCAGTTGAAGTAAAAGTATCAGAATACTTAGTGAAATAGTGGAACATCAACCGTTTTCCTGCAGCGTTGTATCGTATGGGAAACTTTTCTTTTGACAAGCAGAATGACTTACTTATGAATACAAGATGTCGGGCGAAAAAGTGCGTGTTTTCATTGTGAGTAAGTATCTCATGCGAGACGTTTAAAACGCTATAAAGAGCCATTTATACGTGTACTTCGAAATTAATGGCATTTAAAAAGTGGGAAGCAATAAATAACAAAATAACAACAAAAAAAAACTTGTTGACAACATTATCGTAGATGATTTTTGCTCAGTGTGTGAAATAATTCTTTTGCTTTAAGGTGGAGGGGATTCTTTCATTACTGAATCTTGTGTAGACGGAAAATAGTCACTTTATTATTAACAATTAGTAGAAAACAACAGCAGACCTCCGTGGTGGAGTGGTTAGAACACGACGACGACACGGGTCCTGGGTTCGAATCCCCGCCTGGGCATGGCCCTTCATGAATTTCATCATATCACCATTCGGGTTAGGTGGTAGATCAGCATTTGCTGAACCTTGCCCGTTAATAAAGATCATTGAATTGAATTGAATCCTTACCTTCCCGATTAGCCAAAAGTGGAAGGAAAGCGAAGTAAAATAAACCAAATCAATCAATCAATAGATGTAAACATTAAAGAACCTCTTCGATGGCGTAGTGGTAACTCTGGCTGCTGTAAAAGGGTCACGGGTTCGATATTCAGTGGAGGCACATTGCACACTAAGTGCAGTCCCGATTAACGTGTCTGAGCATAAGAAAAATTTAAAACAATTTTTTTTAAAAAAAGACATTAACGTATGAAGACTAACTAGATAACTCTCTAGCCTTCTTAAACCAGAAGGTTCATGGCTGCAGCAACACAAGCCTTCCATTTGTCCCTATCCTGGGCAAGATCAATCCAATCTTTTCCATCCTTACTAATTTCCTTTAGGTCCATCTCAACGTTATCCCTCCATCTTTCCCTTGGTCGGTCTTCCTACAGGTCTCATACTCTTTTACAATTTTCTGGACAGCTACTATGTCTAATTTATACTGAACTAGGCTATCTCATTAATTGTAGACTGAAATGCCCCAGGCTGGTAAAGGCTCAGAACATTCCAGGTGCCTAATTTAATATCCTTCCTACTGTACATCATATCTTAAGTCCAGGAACCTCTCCCTTCCCCCTTAAGTAGTCCCCGCCCGGAAATCCGAATGGGATACTATTTCGTAACAATCCGTAGAATCTCTGAAATGTAAAGCACAGAGACCTCCGAACCCCAGACATTTAGCCATCACCTTTCCAGTCAGGAAGTAGCTAGAAACATCTAAGGAATTTATTGGCAGACATTGCCCAGCTTCCTTGATCGCCATCCTTGTAAACAGGTGTAAAGAATGTCAATCAAGGAAGAGACTACAGTGAACTGAGTCGGCATTATTGAGTAAATTCTAGTGGAATAAATGTCTGGGCGAACGGAGGTCAGTGATCAGCTCTAAGTCAGTCATTCAGAGGGTGCGTGCAGAAGTACAAGCTAAAAGTCTAGGAGATAGGGAGTGAAGTCTGAACTTCCAGACTTGCATTACAAACGGACACCTCGTTTTAACCAAGTCCGTGGTTCGACACCTCGAGGCAGCACTTCCACAGTGAGACACAGGTATTTCCCTTCACCATGCTGTAGGGGTTTAAACTCAAGTGTTGTGTTTTGCCATCAAGTGCATACTTGTTACCTCTCGCACCTTACCATCAAGCTCACCATAAGTAGCGAGTCGCTCTAGAATAGTGGATGAATGATCAGTGAGCTACATCACCCATTGGGACCCCTAAAGGTCCCTAGTTCGATCCCCCGTTCCTAGGAGAATGTTACGATTTTACTTCCGGAATATTGTACCTTGGGAACATTCATGGCCTCATGTTGCGGTTTCTTGACAGTACTTTTTTTTTACAGTGCAGAGTTGTCAGCTCTACGTCTAACCTCCAATATGAATGGAGGACCGCACCTGCCGTTGGTCAGCGGATCCTTTGGATCAAGCTGGGATGACCACGTAGTAATCCACCAACCATACCCCACCTCTGCCAACTGTGGAACGCTCATCGAGCTATAAATCCCAACAGAGCAAAATGTTGAGTATTTCACTCCGTAGGTTGACTAACTGATGATAAATAATTTTCCACCGCGTAAGGAGTGGTGAGAAAAACACTAGCAGAGGCTTCCGTTGTATTCGTTCGTCAAATCTTGCATGTAATTGACAATTTTCAGCTGTAGTTTGCACAATGTATATTTTTCACATTTTCATAGGAATTGTTAACTACTGGGAGGAATGTGAGTACTACATTAGAGGGATGTAATGATTGTTTGACAATGAAACTGAGGGGCCTCCCAGATGATGTAGCGGTAACGTCGCCGCCTGTAATCAAGGGTCCCGGGTTCGATACCCGTTGGAGACACATAGTGGTTCGGATTCCAGTAACGAGGCTCTGGCGACTGAACCTGCAGCCAGGATAATCCTGTGTAGGAATTGTGTAGTTTTGTACACATTTGTGATTGCCCCATCATCAATCTCATCCTAATCATCCATTCATTCCCATCGTCGCGGTTAGCCAAAAGTGGCAGAAAAGCAACATGAAATAATGTAATTCAGTCAGGATTCCACTTTATAGTCCCACTCCCGATTAGCCTTTGTGTGCACAAAGTCGACTTTAAAACAGACGGACAATATAAATGTCCATTGATCAAGCTTGTGTGAGCATAGGCTGTAGGGAATATTTTGGGTGTGTGTGGATAAACCGTTGGTCAGTGTTGTCAAAATCTGAAGGCACAATTTCCCTTTCCAAGGGGTAAAAATTTCCCTCTTTGGGCCAATTTTTCCCTTCACTTAAAGAAAGAACTAATATTAATAATAAAAATAATCAGTAGTACTAAAAGAAATTCATCACATGTCAGCCTCACCGTTTCCAGTCCATGTGTCCCAGGATTCAGCCCTGGCCAGGCATAAATGTACAAATGTGTTCGTTACATCCCTTCATTGTTCATCCTCATTATTGCTATTATAAACGAAGATAAATAGCAACGATGCAGAAAAGCGACGTACAAGAAACAAAGCAGAAATATAAATAGTCAGAGGAGTAGAAATAAGATATAACAGCAAATAATAATAATAATAATAATGATAATATGGACATATAATTGGAACCTAATATAATTTGTACTACTATTGAGTCTAATATCTTCAATTTTCTCTGAAATTTTCGTATTTTTCATCGAGTTTTCCTTTTTGCTTAAAATTTGGTTAGAATTTCCCTCCAAACGGGAAATTTCCCTTCATGTTGCAACACTGCCGTTGGTGTGAATGATATCTGAAGACAAAAATCTTGCTTTTCCTCCTCCAGACGAACATCCTAGGTGACGGACACGCACGCACGCTCCGCCCCCGGCTATAAACGCATCCGAGAAATGTGTGTCGCATATGGAAATCCGTTTCTCCCTCCCTTTGAGCACGTGCGCTGGATCTAATATATATAACTGGTACACTTGGCACCCCGCGGTTATTTCTCCTTTTTCGTCTTGGTTGTTTATCGCCCGACACGTGTGGGCGGCTTCAAAATAGTCTTCGCACGCAGATGTGTGACAGAGCTAGAAGACCACTCTTCTGCTGCCCTCCAGTGGTCGCATCCTTTCCACTCTTTCCATGTCTTAGAACTTGCCCGAATCAAATTTTAAGGGGAAACTGGTTGATATTATGTAAGAACTATCTATTCTTGTCAACACCCTCCTTCACCATTTCCAGTCTCTGATTGGGTCGACATTGAAGTCAAGCCTAACATTCAAGCACTTCTTACTTTCTGATGTCCTCCTCTTCTTACACCTTCCAAGGGTGTAAAAGGAGAGTCTGTTTTAAGACATCCAATGTTAACCTCTCTTCCACACCCTGGACTACATTTTGCAGGATAACAAGGCTCTGGCCTCTGAATCAAGTGAAATACTGATCTGAAGCCCACAGCTCTGTTTCGTGCATGTTTATATCTACCTCCCCTGTCGCGTGTGGACTCGTCCTCTCGAACTAGTCTCGTCTTCCGCGGTCGAACAGTAGATTCATTTTCAATATTCCAGTGAAAGATACATGCAGTGTTGCCACATAAAGGGAAAGTTCCCTTTTGCAGGGAAATTCGGACCGAAATTCTAGCCAAAAGGGAAAAGGGAATTTCGATTAAAAATACCACAATTACAGGGAAATTTTAAGGTCATCTGACTACATTATTACAGTTTATGTTAATTTTGAATTTCATATACACATTTTTATGTTATTTATTTATTTTGCTATTCCTACTTGTTTCTGCTCCTTAAAGTTTATTGTACGTTGATTTTTATGCATCTTTGGATAAATAGTAACGATGAGGATTAACGATTAAATTGATTCCTGACCAGGATTCAAACATCTGGTTAGGAAGTGATGAAACTGAAATATGAAATATTTTAAAAATATTTTTTATTCAAACAAATAACGAATTCAACGGAATACTTAACTACGTACTACTACTGCTTCCACCACCACCACTAATAATGCTGCTGCTACTACAACTACTAATTATTATTATATCATTTGCTTAGGTGAAGGGAAAAATTAGTCCAAAAAGGGAAATTTTGCCTTTTGGAAAGGGAAATTTTGCCCTCATATTGTGGCAACACTGTTTAGAAGTATATTAGTGCTACAATTTGTTGATACTTGCCTGCATTTGTATTACAAATGTATTTTATCATTTCAAATTATTAATCAACAAATAAATGAAGTAAGCTTATGCGCGTAGTGAAGTTGGGCCAAAACTCGAAACGGGAACTTTTGGGTATATAAAACGTGAGCTGATCACTCCATTCTCGCCCAACGAAGAACTTTGATCTCGTCTCGGTAAATATACAGGGTGAGCCTCAAATGTAATCTAAATCTAAAACTGTTGTTACCAGGAAGCATTTAATAATGTTTTATAGAGAGTCTTCAAGTTTTCGATCTCCGTTTTTAGTTTGTTTCCGTGACGTCAGCATCACGTGAGTGCATGAATACAATTTATATTTGTCGTGCGTCGACAAGGGGGGGGGGGGGTCGAACCGGAAATTTCCATGTAGCTACTTTTTTCAATTTATGGCAATGTATAAACGAAGCACTTTATTTACCTCATTTTGAGTCATTGTTTAAAAATGGTCTTGAGATATGGAAACTTTCATAATTTGCAACACTGAAACTGTTAATTTCTAACTTTTACACGTTCCGAAGCTTCTCATACTACTGCGTTTGCTGCTGCTACCGCTACTGCTACTAATGTTAGAAGTAACTATTATGTAATCTTGGTTGTAATAATTACTATATTATACTATTAGTAGTAGTAATAATAATATAATAATAATAACAACAATTTAAAATACCGATAATGCAATAATTTTAAAAGTGAACATATGCCACTGGTCTTTATCACAATATTTTTGAAGGGAGGGGGTGTCCTCGACAACTTGGATTCGACCCCTCCTAGGAAAATTTCTGGCGACGCCCATGCTGTCGTGTTACATTGTAACTTGCGCCATGTAAACTTCAGGGGTACTTTTCCAACCAAGTAGGTCTAAGTATTTCAGCCATGTTATTATAACTCTTGTTTTAGTAAAAAATTGAAACTATTTCTTATAGGCTCACTCTGTACATGGAGAAATTAAACTTTTGTAAACTAAAAACAAAAAGCCGTAATCGTGGGCTCAAGCGAAGGTGGTACCGAGGTAGCAAGAGAGAAAGCCACATTGTAAAAAAGACTGAACCATTTCCTCCTCACGATTCAACAAAGTCCTTTTTCGCGATTCCGAGAAGACAGAAAAGCTGGATCTACCGTCGCCAACTGTCACCACCTCCTCGCGCAGGAGGAACAAAGAAATTGGACCGAGCAAAGGAGTATGCTTGGACGGATATATACACTTCTTGCCTAACGACGAACGTTCCGCTTCTTCTTGAGTAAAGGCCGAATCAGACGGAACTAATTTCCAGTAGGAATGCTGCTGGACTATAGTGGAACCACGAGCAAAACATCCTGCGCAGACCCGCGAGTCCTGTGCACCGTACCTCCGCGAGTAGGGGAGGGGGAGAGTTGACTATGCTTCCTTATGGCCCGAGGTGGAGGGAAGAAGGGAAAGCTGCGCGGGGACTTTTCGTCCCAAGGTTTTTTTCCTTGTGGTCGATCTATACCTGGGTGCTGTGGTAACAGCCAATAAGAGCGAAAGTTTTGTCATGTGAAGATAATCTGTCAGTTTGGCAGAGGCGTCTCGTGAACGCATGCGGTGCATGCTGCGCATGCGTCAATTGTGGGAAAAAGGACAGCTTGCTCTGCGACGACATTCATGAGCATTTCTACATTCTAATTTCTTCATATAGGAGAAGTATTCATTTTACACGAGAGCGCTCAACTAAGCTTATATTACATTTCTTGGATCTCAAGTGACGAATGCATCAATTGTGGGAAAATAATTATTACTTTCTTTCACTTTAGATCCAAGAAATGTAATATAAGCTTAGTTCAGCGCTCTCGTGTAAAATAAATACTTCTCCTATATGAAGAAATTAGATTGTAGAAATGCTCATGAATGTCGTCGCAGAGCAAGGTGTCCTTTTTCCCACAATTGACGCATGCGCAGCATGCACCGCATGCGTTCACGAGACGATTCTGCAGTTTGGCATGGAAAAGGTTTTCTTGTCTCTACACGTTCAGTTTCAGTGTGTTGGTTGTTTTCGTTCGCTGCTCGATGAAAAAAAAAGTAACAAAAATCAGGTGCACTCGTGTTCATTAATATTTATGAATTTATCCAAAGCAATGAGATTTGTACACGGTAAATGTGATTAGCCAATAAATATAATCTTTATGGATAATTCCATGTCAAATGAGGAAGCAGTTGAACCTCATACATAGTCACCAATTTTGATGATACTTGGTGCGCAACTTTGCTTTGCTCCAAAACACCTGTGAAAAGATTTTGCTCAAATATGATTATTACAAATTATATGAGGGTTGATCAAAAACTCATTTTTCAATTGCGTATATCTCGGGAACAAATAAACATACAGAAGCGTTCTTGAGCTCGTTATAAGGAGAAAAGACAATAGAATATTACTAGATGATCAATGGTTGAAACATAGTTCAATTTGAACATTCCGTTGAAATGTTCAAATGTCAAGTTTGAAGAGCTCAAAACATCCCTAATCGATTTTTCTCATTTTTGGATAATTCTAATTACCATCCTTCCTCTTTCGACTGAGAAAGTCTTATCGCTGTGTTTTTCCACATAAGAAAGAAAAATGAGATTGAAATTTATCCTGCACGAGCAATAAACTGAACCTCAGTGATGAGACTTTCCTTTGTGTCGCGCTAAAGGATGTGTCTCACTGTACGGAGACAAGATGGTATTCCAGTTGATAAATATTTAATTTTGTAAGGAAAAGAGCTGCAGTATCTATTCTACAACGTTCTTCCTCGAGTCGCTCGTCCATCTTTTTCACGTCTCTGCTCTGAGCAATGCCTTATGGGAACAAAAGTCTACCAACAAGTACGACAACGAGTATGGTGCGACAATCAGGCGAGAAAGTACAACCCCACTATCCAAGTCCAACTCGAAAATCCAACAGGAAAACTAGCCTAGTGTGATTCAGCGTTAATATTTTATGAGGTGTTGCTGAGCATGAAGTAAAAACGAAATGGTAGGAAAGGAAAGACATCAACTCAAGCGTTAGACCTTGTTATCTGGCTCGCACAGCATTTATTAGACCCTGAAGGTTATAATTATCATTTAACACTGTGTTTATGGCTTGCAAAGTAACTTGCAACACTAGTTGTGTTAGGCAAGTTGCAACTGTGATTCAGAAATTAGTCACAACTGTGACGCAATCGCGCATTAAATTTTGATTAACTGTTTTAATTCCTTTCTATTTTTAGAGAAATCTAAATTTATCAATTGTATGAAGTGCCTGATTCTTGTTTTATGGCATACAATACAATATAGTCCACTTTACTAGCTTCCATATGATTCCTTTTCGGACGGGGCTAACACACTATAAAATAGTTCGTAATTAACATTGTGAAGTTCAAAGTTCTTCAAAGACAGAAATGATATCGGGGGTCATTTTAAAGGGGAGAACCACTTTCCTAGGTTCTTTACTGCTTTCATTTGAAAATTTTGATTTTATCAAAATTTCTGGAGGGGATGTAGCTCCATCAGCTCCCCCATGCATACGCCAGTGGCCCGCTTCAATGTTAATCCACACTACTGTCACATCACATTAAGAGAAATGACAAGAAACAAACTTGGCTTACATCTCGGAATTCACAAATAGCAGAAAACGTCACAGAAATCTCTTTCCAGTCGTCAATCTGTGACTTTTACAATTTCTACTGTTCACAGATATCACAAACAATTCTATATAAAAATCAAAACACCATCTCAGATGTAACATAAAATAACAGTGACTGACAAGAAGGGCAACAGTTGCACCTATGACATCAGTTCTTTCCATGAATATCTCAAAAGAGAGAAAGACGAAATCGCTAGACCATTGTCTGAATAAGAAGAGTCATGTCATCAACAATTATTCCATGTTGAAGTTGATGAGTGTAATGAAAAGAGCGAATGCTCTGAATTTGGAACGAGTTCTGTCGTTGGCCAGAGAAAGGTTAATACAATGCTTTTGTTCTCTTATCAGTGCAGTGAATAAGTTTATTAAGAACGCTAAAGTCATTTTGAAGGTCTTAATCTAGTCTTCCCAGTTGCACACAGTATCGATCTGACATGCTAGTCGAACTGTCGAAACAAAATTATATCATAAACTCTTAACATTCTGTTGATCCATTATTCTCTCTTTGAATGTCAGGATACAACGTTCGGTTACTGGATAGAATGGACTCTGGATCAGTGATGTGCGTCTACGCGTAAACAATAGTAGTCTACATTCTACACGTAGACTATTTTATACACGTAGAATACGTAATCTACGTAAACAACATGGCGAAAGGTGATAACTTAGAAAAGGGCGCCGTGGAATTAAAATAAAATTATACTGCGTTTCAGTTGCTGATATGTAAGGAGAACTTCTCATACTCTTTCTGCCAAATTCGAACAATTTCTTACCTAGGAAGAAACCTAATATAGGAAATATTCTAGTGTTTTATGGGGAAGAGACCACTTTTGCCTCACGACTGCCACCTGTTGTTGTTTTTTGCATACTATTTATCTTCCTCCATAGTTGATAATAGAAGAGAAAAAAATTGTTGTAAATAGGATTCTTTTCATTTCGTTAGGAACCAATACAGTTGAAAATGTCACTTTCCTTTCATGAAACCCTTGAAAATTAATTTTAATGCATTTTAGATTGTCTATGTAAACTACAACCCACTGTAATCTACGCGTAGATTTCGTGTAGACAACGCATGTAGACGTAAACTTATAGTCTACGGCACATCACTGCTCTGGATGTAGTGAAAGGATGTTCCATCTTTTTCTTTCCACAGACGTGCAATTCACTCAACGCAAGCCTCTTTCTTCAGTAACTTATTAAGTTGTTGCAATTCTATTCTTTGGTTCCTTTTCCACTCACTAGATGGCAGTGATTTATTCAACCACTCACATTACCCGTCTTCTCTCACACCCCTTAGATTTTTCTAAGTATATTATTTTAGACTTTCGCATATAAACACACGCCAAATTGTGAGAAACGATAAATATTAATACATTACCATACAGCTCTTGTAGTTTCATAAACAGCGAGAGTACTCACCTGAAAATAAAAAAAAAAAACGATTATATTAATACACTTGCACGCACTAAAATCGCACATTAAACCTTTTTTTTGATAATATGTTATAAATCTACACCTAATTTAATTGAATTGTAATTCTATGCTAATAAAGATTTCAAATCGTGTCTCCTAAAGGAATTGTTTATTTATTAGCCCCGTCTAGTTTGTGTACTTGTGCGTCTAGTTGGTTACACGGTGCAACACCAACTCTTCTACTTCGTTGATTTGGTGTCAAGTAGTGTCCTTGGTGTCTGCACCGTTTGCACTACGTTCTGGAGCGGTGTAGTGGGTAGTGTATGGTCACGTGGTGCGTGCTAACAAATCAAATGAACGTTTAAAGCAGCAGACAGTGAATCTTCTGAATTTGAACACCGCTATCCGTCTACTTGGTTGAACGCCATTACCTTGCACCAGCCTGACACCGGGATACACCTGCACTACACCTAGAGTGAAAAAGTGCAGTGAACTAGACGGGGCTATTGTGGAGCAAAAGATCGGTTCTTCGTCCGTGGTAACATCGAAGTGAGTGTTGCAAAGGAATGAGACTTGTGAGTTTGCGAAAGGGTTAATTCTTGAGTCACTTTGTTCACAGATATACTATATTGCTCGTAATAGTAGCTTAGTTTTATGTTGCATCTTAATAATACACTGTTCCTATGGCAAGATTCTTGTGAACAGCTATAGAGCGACCACAAACTATATAACCTTTGGCCAAAAGCCTTCGTGCATCTTCCCCTCCATCCGTTCAGTCGGGCCATAAGGAAGCGTGCTCCACTCTATCTCCCCCTCCACGTATGAGTATGACGCCCAGGATACGCTGTTCTGCACAGGTTCTTCTACCGTGGTTCTACTATACCATCGGACATAACCAATTAGATGGTTCACAGGTCACGTGCTTTTGTTTCCATTGACTCCATTCTCACGGTGAACGTAGTATAGAAGATATACATCTACTAAATCTGCTCCTTAGTCATACAATGTAACATTATAGCTTGAGATTCGAGGTAAGAGTAAAGGATTTTTTTTTTCTGAAATGTAGTGTGGTCCATCCACATACAATCGTTCTCGTGCGTTATTTCCACCACATTCAATCGTTCTCGTGCGTTATTTCCACCACATTTAATCTTAATCGTCCGTTATTTCCACCACATTCAATCTTACTCGTCCGTTATTTCCACCACATTCAATCTTACTCGTCCGTTATTTCCACCACATTCAATCATTCTCGTGCGTTATTTCCACCACATTCAATCTTACTCGTCCGTTATTTCCACCACATTCAATTTTACTCGTCCGTTATTTCCACCACATTCAATCTTACTCGTCCGTTATTTCCACCACATTCAATAATTCTCGTGCGTTATTTCCACCACATTCAATCTTACTCGTCCGTTATTTCCACCACATTCAATCATTCTCGTGCGTTATTTCCACCACATTCAATCTTACTCGTCCGTTATTTCCACCACATTCAATTTTACTCGTCCGTTATTTCCACCACATTCAATTTTACTCGTCCGTTATTTCCGCCACATTCAATCTTACTCGTCCGTTATTTCCACCACATTCAATCATTCTCGTGCGTTATTTCCACCACATTCAATCTTACTCGTCCGTTATTTCCACCACATTCAATCTTACTCGTCCGTTATTTCCACCACATTCAATCTTACTCGTCCGTTATTTCCACCAAATTCAATCATTCTCGTGCGTTATTTCCACCACATTCAATCTTACTCGTCCGTTTTTTCCACCACATTCAATTTTACTCGTCCGTTATTTCCACCACATTCAATTGTACTCGTCCGTTATTTCCACCACATTCAATCTTACTCGTCCGTTATTTCCACCACATTCAATCATTCTCGTGCGTTATTTCCACCACATTCAATCTTACTCGTCCGTTATTTCCACCACATTCAATCTTACTCGACCGTTATTTCCATCACATTCAATTTTACTCGACCGTTATTTCCACCACATTCAATTTTACTCGACCGTTATTTCCACCACATTCAATCTTACTCGTCCGTTATTTCCACCACATCCAATCATTCTCGTGCGTTATTTCCACCACATTCAATCTTACTCGTCCGTTATTTCCACCACATTCAATCATTTTCGTGCGTTATTTCCACCACATTCAATCTTACTCGTCTGTTATTTCCACCACATTCAATCTTACTCGTCCGTTATTTCCACCACATTCAATCTTACTCGACCGTTATTTCCACCACATTCAATTTTACTCGACCGTTATTTCCACCACATTCAATCATTCTCGTGCGTTATTTCCACCACATTCAATCGTTCTCGTGCGTTATTTCCACCACATTCAATCATTCTCGTGCGTTATTTCCACCACATTCAATCATTCTCGTGCGTTATTTTCACCACATTCAATCTTACTCGTCTGTTATTTCCACCACATTCAATCATTCTCGTGCGTTATTTCCACCACATTAAATCTTACTCGTCCGTTATTTCCACCACATTAAATCTTACTTGTCCGTTATTTCCACCACATTCAATCTTACTCGTCCGTTATTTCCGCCACATTCAATCTTACTCGTCCGTTATTTCCACAACATTCAATGATTCTCGTGCGTTATTTCCACCACATTCAATCTTACTCGTCCGTTATTTCCACCACATTCAATCATTCTCGTGCGTTATTTCCACCACATTCAATCTTACTCGTCCGTTATTTCCGCCACATTCAATCATTCTCGTGCGTTATTTCCACCACATTCAATCTTACTCGTCCGTTATTTCCACCACATTCAATCATTCTCGTGCGTTATTTCCACCACATTCAATCTTACTCGTCCGTTATTTCCACCACATTCAATTTTACTCGTCCGTTATTTCCACCACATTCAATCTTACTCGTCCGTTATTTCCGCCACATTCAATCTTACTCGTCCGTTATTTCCACCACATTCAATCTTCCTCGTCCGTTATTTCCACCACATTCAATCTTCCTCGTCCGTTATTTCCACCACATTCAATCTTACTCGTCCGTTATTTCCACCACATTCAATCATTCTCGTGTGTTATTTCCACCACATTCAATCATTCTCGTGTGTTATTTCCACCACATTCAATCTTACTCGTCCGTTATTTCCACCACATTCAATTTTACTCGTCCGTTATTTCCACCACATTTAATCTTACTCGTCCGTTATTTCCACCACATTCAATGATTCTCGTGCGTTATTTCCACCACATTCAATCTTACTCGTCCGTTATTTCCACCACATTCAATCATTCTCGTGCGTTATTTCCACCACATTCAATCTTACTCGTCCGTTATTTCCGCCACATTCAATCATTCTCGTGCGTTATTTCCACCACATTCAATCTTACTCGTCCGTTATTTCCACCACATTCAATCATTCTCGTGCGTTATTTCCACCACATTCAATCTTACTCGTCCGTTATTTCCACCACATTCAATTTTACTCGTCCGTTATTTCCACCACATTCAATCTTACTCGTCCGTTATTTCCGCCACATTCAATCTTACTCGTCCGTTATTTCCACCACATTCAATCTTCCTCGTCCGTTATTTCCACCACATTCAATCTTCCTCGTCCGTTATTTCCACCACATTCAATCTTACTCGTCCGTTATTTCCACCACATTCAATCATTCTCGTGCGTTATTTCCACCACATTCAATTTTACTCGTCCGTTATTTCCACCACATTCAATTTTACTCGACCGTTATTTCCACCACATTCAATTTTACTCGACCGTTATTTCCACCACATGCAATCGTTCTCGTGCGATCATTCTACCATCTTCAATCTTCGGCTACTATTCCCCAGCTAACTGTGGAGCAGGGTCGCGCATAGCAGCAGAGGAGGAGGGAGGAAATCGAGTGGTGAAAGCGCAGCGTTACCAACCGTACGGTCCTGGTTGTACATGTAAGGAAATTTCAAGGCATGTACGGATGTACGGTCCAGACCTTAGTCCATACGCTAAATGTCCATACGCTAAATGTACGGTTTATCAAAATTCGCACTTGCTATTTTATCCCTAATATTTCCCTAAGAAATTCTTTAACCAATCGTACGGACCTGGAGACAAAAATACGGTTCGTTTGCCAAGTGCTTACGGTATTGTCGTTTTCAAACTTTGCAACGCTTCCAGACAGGGGTGCCCCCCCTAGTCAAATGGTGCATCCCCCCCAAAATCATGTCATGTATTCCCCCAAATCATATCATTCGCGCCCTCAAACCATATCGTAATGTCCACAAAGTATTCAATTACTACAGCGTGTCAACCGAACGTAACTTTTTCTTTAGCTTTACTGAACACTATACTTGAGCTGCCCCTCCTCCCTAAACAGGCGTGCCATCACTCAAGATTACCCATAAAATCGTTCATCATAATCGAGAATATATATATATATTGTCTTGTAAAGCAGATATAGTATAAAAACTCCACAATCACCTCATTAAAGCGCGAAACACACATCATTGCGCGCGAAGCGAGCAAGAAAATATTTACATCCATTTCTTTGCAGGCTTTCAAGAATATTAATTTAATGGGGTGTCAAACTTTCTTAAGATCTCGAGATATTTAGTCTTTTCCTTTTCCAGCTTCTCCTTTGGTACATTCGGGGTCGAAAACGTGTGAATGCCTTATCGCTAAATACAGTCTCCAAAATATAGTGTTCGAACTCTCTCTCTCTTCACTACAGAAATCCCTTGACAATATAAGATTTAGCACTTTATCAAGAGCTTTCTATCTCTCCCTTTAAATTTAATACTCAATCCTACCACCAAAATTTCCATGCTAATTTTAGACTTACTGTTGATATTGAAGAGTGGATATTGCCTCCTCCAAAAAATTAATTCTCAGTCTTCACACCAGAATTTCCGCAATAAGACAATAGTAATACACAAGGATTGGATACCCCCGCAATATAATGCTCAATCCCCCTTTAACTAAAGTACTCGCCATAATCTAAGACCTAGAGATGGATACTATCCCCCTCAAAAGTGTTATTTAGAATTCCCCCTCCCCCAGAATCCAAGTGTCAATTAAGGCCTAATATGTAAAAGTAGGATATTTCTCCCCCCCCCCCCCGCCCCTTCGAAAATGCCCTAAACACTTTATTTTCTTCATCTAATAGATTAAAAATGGTGCATTTAAGGTGTAAAATTTTTACATATATTGGAAAAATATATAAATGTTGAATTTTATATTATTTGAAGGAGCCCCCCCCCCAAATCTCGATGGCGCAACCTGCGCCATAATTTTCCCTGTGGGAAGCAGGGACATCAGGTAACTCCAGTCGCTCATTACGCAATACATTTCTCTCACTGCTCATTGGTGGAGCCGACTCGCATCACTACTTGCGCAGAGACTTGTTCTCGTTCGCCTGGTCTACAGTTAGCTGGGACAGAGTATACATTCGATTTCTTGTTTAATAGTTCATGGATTTGGTACTTGGACTATTTCAGATAGTGCCATTCACGCAAGGCGAATTCACGACAAAGGTGTCGATTGAAGATGGTGCCTGAAGTCTTACCAGTGATGAACTCATATGAACTGATTTCAGTTCAGTCTTGAGTGAATGGCTTTTGGGAAAGTCTGCAGAGGGACAATATTGACTGCAGGGGGGAAAGAACCTGTCAACAATGCGTTCCGTGCTGTTCATATTTTGCGAGTTTCCCCCTCTGTGCTACCAAAGCAGATGTACTCTACAACGACGTACTTATTGATTCTCACTCTTAATTCAACAGAAGAAACGGAGAAAACTAACTCTGGGAGGACCTGCAAGTCATTCAAAGGTCGTTGTTGGAACCAGTGACCAAACCTCCTGGTTATTGTCCTTGGATTCCAGAGAAAGTTGAGGCTGGGACAAGAAATTTGGTTCTTACCCGTACAAGAGGTTCCAACACTCTTCCTTTCTGATGTGCTACGGTGAAAGTTCATCCAGTCTGCACGTACTGCACGTGTTCATCATTAACAACAAGGTCTTCAGTGATTCAGCAAGAATAGTCAAATGGCTTTGGAGTATCCAAGATTTTCGTCCTACACGAAAAATAAGTACATAATAATAACCAGAGGGGCAACAGCCCGTGAGGCCCAGGGCTTACCTACCGACTGCAGGCCTCACTTCCACCTGCCGAAGTGAGGGGTCATCCAACCAGTTACGGGGTGACGTGTGGTCAGCACGACGAACCCTCAGGCCTTGCTGTAGGTTTCCGTGAACCAGGTTACGCTACTCGTTCGTAACTCCCCAGTTTACTCGCGATAGTGGGTGGCCACCGGTCCCATACGGTACGGGACACGAAAAGTAAGTGCCAAAACAAATTTTGTGAATTCATTTTACATATGGTAGCGAAGTAATCATTGGTTCCCGTTGCTTTGCATCACGCCATGAAGGCGTATAGGGGGTGTGGAGTTAGGGCCCCACACTTTCTTGATCACGGTCGAAGGTGAGGCTGATGTTATCAGCACCACGCCCCTGGCTGGCCGCCTTTACCCCCCAGTTTCCTCCAGGTACCCATTTTATACGACGCTGGCTGGGCGCCGGAGCCGCTTGAACAGGTGGAAAAAAATCCAGGTTCTCCCCCGCCGGGGATCTAACCTGGGTCTCTCGCATGGTAGTCAGACGCCCGAACTCCGTCGGGGAAGAACAGAGATTTTTGGTCGGAGGGAATCCATTTGGTGTAGTGTGCTCATAAGCAGTTAAACAACTGTAATAGTAAATCATTACCCGACGTCCGTGACGCACTACAACGCTATGGGTCCCGGGTGTTTCATCAGATCATCCTCATCTTCGCGATTAACCAAAAGTGGCAGAAAAGCGAAGTAAAATTAACCAAATCGATCAAAATAATTCGGCAAGTACTGTACCAATAAGTTAACAGTAACGGACAATTAGAGTATTCGGAACGAAAGAAACGGCTGTGGCTTCGTTCAAAGATACTATCCCAGCATTTGCACGGACTGAAACTTAAAACCCCAAAACAGAATGGTCCTCAAGCGCAGAGATATTTCACTGCGAGAAATTCAGGTACCTTTTTAGGTGAAAATTAAATGAAAATTTGAGGACGTTGAGTCTGAAACGGATTTTTTCTTTCTTTTTATTTGTCATGTAATGTATTCCTATATATAGAAAAAACTAACCATTTTTTTTTAAAATCTCACTTGAGAGAAATCAATAGGCTATCTTTCTATTTTTTAAGTTTTAAAATTATTTTAATAACAACTAATGTAAATGCATTCAATCAGATTAATATTTATTTGCATGACTAAGATAAATGGAGAGGTTGCAATACTGCTCCAGCGGAAATAATCGGAATGGGGAAACGAGCAATTCTTGTCCTGCAAATGAACGTGGATTCTCAAATTCGCATAAGTGAGATCAAACATTAGCAATGATAATATTACTCAAATACATAGCTTCTGTAATAGAACAAGGGAAAATAATTAGGTTTTAAGTGCTTCTTAAAAATAAGGAAACTCGTAAAAGTTTTAAGTAGAATTCCGCACATTATTATATTGTCATGTAATGGGAAGCTGTTATGTAACGTTTTACATCCCACCAAAGGAAAGTTTTCAGCTCAAAGCTTGAATTAGCTCGAGGGAGACGGGGAAGGAGAGAGAAAGATACAGACGGAGAGAAGAAAGAGGAGAGGAAGATAAAGAAAGACGGAGGGAGAAAGATAGACAAGATGGAGAGAGAGAGAGCATTAGATGTAGACGGAGAGAATAAGAGAATTATATGGACGGAGAGAGAGGGAATATTTATATATACGCGGAAAGAGCAAGATAGACGGAATGAGAAAGGAAGAGATATAGACGGAGAAGAAAAAAGGAGACGGAGAGAGGAAAAGAATGAACAAGATACGGAGAGGGATAAAGGGAGATAGGCGGAGAGGAGAGAGAAAGAGATATAGATGGAGAGAATTAGAAAAAGATATTGACGGAAAGAATGAGGAAAAAGATATGTAGACGGAGAGAATAAGAGAAAAAAGATGTATAGACGGATAGCAAAAGAGAGAGAGGCGGAGAGAGCCAAATATATATAGACGGAGATATAAAGATAGGTGGAGGGATAGGCGAAGAAAGAGATATAGACCGAGAGAGTAAGAGATATAGACAGAGAGATAACAATAGATTGAGAGCTAGACGGAGGGAGAAAGATAGAGATATAGACGGACAGGTGAAGAGATGCGGACGGAGAAGAGAAAGAAAAAAGATGTAGACCGAGAAAGTAAGAGATATAGACAGAGAGATAACAACAGATAGAGATAAGCGGAGAGAGAGAAATATAACAGGTGGAGAGAGAGGAAAGACAGAGCAATAGACGGAGAGAAAGAGTTAGTGGGACAGAGAAAGGGAGGAAAGAGACCCGCAAAGACACACACACAGAGAAAGAGGGAGAGAGACGAGAGCCGCTATCATCTCTCCACACCAGACGCCCCCGTTCGACCCCTTTCCGCAGATCCGCGTGGTTCAATGCCCGCTCTCGGGGTGACGCCTCTCTTTTTATATTACGAAGGATGTTCATAAAAATAGCCTCGCTCTGCTGCGAGCTAAACATCAAGGTACCTAACCTCCTCCTCCTCCTGAAAAAAACAGCTATGACTCATTTAGCAATAACGAAACCACAGGACCAAGTCCGTTGCAGGACGAGAGTGATTCATAGTCGTGTATTTCTCAAAAGGAGTTCACTGTGACCTATGGAGCACAACCGGGTGCTATAGTCATTACTTGCCTCGATGGCCTAGTGCGTTCGGTGTGACTCACGATCTCCTCCGAAAGCTCTGGGTTCGAGTCCTGGTCATTGCGTTCGTTCGACCTTCATCCAATCAACAGTGATTAATTCTTTTCGTTGCAAGTAGCGAAGTGAGGTAGAAAAGTCACATTATACAGGGTGTCTGGTAATTAGATGTATTCGCTGAAAGGGGTCAAAGTAGAGACAATTTGCAATAAATTTGACCGTATGATACCCCATCCGAAAATTAGTAGTTTGCGAGATAATAGAATTTCTATTGTTTTTTAAAAAATGACAATTTTGCACATAAAAAGATGAATTGAGACAAAAATGCTCATTGTATGAAACTTATTTCAGCGTTTTCTGATAGCTAACATATAAGTGGTTCGTTGAAAAAAAAGTTTTTCCCAAATAACAATCACATGTAAGTAACGGGTGGGTCTAAACTTACAAGTGGTGATAAAATAATGCACTCTTAGTTTACTTGGCAACGTATTAATAACAAAAATGGTATGACACGAAGCGTAAAAATTACTTAAATTACTTCCTTGTGTCATCTGCTATCCAACAAGGTAAACTAATTCTTTAATGTGGCTCCAAATGTAGTAGCCGCAAGGCGTCAAATCGGGGGATCGAGCCGGCCAGGGAATCGGGCCGCCTCGGCCAATCCATTTCTTTGGGTAATTTTCATCCAGACAATGTCGCACGCCCAGGCAGAAGTATAGATGGGCGTCATCAAAATCATTTGATCGAGCCATTTTTCCTGCCCAAAATCTTAAATGGCATCACTTATGAACATTTTTTGAGGAATGGGAAGGCAATGCTGTTGGACGATGCGCCTATAGCTACATGACGTGACATGATTTATTAGCATGATGACTGCCCAGCTCGATCCCCTGATCGATTTGACGCCTTGCAACTTCTACATTTGGAGCCACATTAAAGAATTAGTTTACAAGACACCGGTAAACTCGCAAGAAGAACTCAGGAAGAGGATCTTAACAGCTGGTCAACACATCAAGGAGGACACCATCACATCACGAGTTACGAGACCAAATGTCCGTAAAAACGTGCGTGCCTGCATTCGTAACGGAGGTGCCCACTTTGAGCAAGACGTGTAATGTTCTTTAATTGTATTGTTCATTGATTCCATTCACATGAAGATGAATGAAGTATTATTTCTTGTACACAAATGTGAATGTTAGCAACATTTGTACCTTGTTGGATAGCAGATGACACAAGGAAGTAATTTAAGTAATTTTTACGCTTCGTGTCATACCATTTTTGTTATTAATACGTTGCCAAGTAAACTAAGAGTGCATTTTTTTATCACCACTTGTAAGTTTAGACCCACCCGTTACTTACATGTGATTGTTATTTGGGAAAAACTTTTTTTTTCAACGAACCACTTATATGTTAGCTATCAGAAAACGCTGAAATAAGTTTCATACAATGAGCATTTTTGTCTCAATTCATCTTTTTATGTGCAAAATTGTCATTTTTTAAAAAAACAATAGAAATTCTATTATCTCGCAAACTACTAATTTTCGGATGGGGTATCATACGGTCAAATTTATTGCAAATTGTCTCTACTTTGACCCCTTTCAGCGAATACATCTAATTACCAGACACCCTGTATACATAAATGTGTTTGTGTCTCCCTGAGAGAGAGAGACAGATAGAGAGAGGTCACAGAGAGACTTTGTGTGTAAGAGAGAGAGAGGAGTAGACAGCGAAAGAGATAAAGATGGAGAGAAAAAGAGCTTTTGACCAAATTTCTATTGCCAAGTTCAAACGTCCATCTAAGCTACAATTTTATTGTAAACACGTTAATGCATGTAAAATATCAGCACAATGCGAAGTGGAAAGCAGCTTGTTGTTTCGGCTCGTTTTACTTTACCTTTAATTATATATATTAATTTAATTTCTATTACAGTACTGTTTTAATCCATAAGGTTGAATGCTTTTCGGCACGGAAATCTTTGATGACTGGACACGATTTTTTTTTTTTGTGTTTGTTACATAGGAAATGGTATACTTACTATATGCTTTCAATTCAATTTTCTTTGAGGGGGAAGTCCCCGCCATCGCCCCCTTTAATTCGCACACTGTGTGTGTGTGTGTGTGTGTGTGTGTGTGTGTGTGTGTGTGTGTGTGTGTGTGTGTGTGTAAATATAATATATTCACAAAATTATTCATCAAGTTAAAAATTATTTATATTTATTTACAGTGCCCGGAGTCCGAAAAGATACCGAAAGGTAAGTGAGCTTAAGTATGTTCTCTCCCAGAATAAAATTATTTGTGGCATTGAATGAGCAGTGTGCATTTTATTTTACGTATTAACGACGGGACGGGGAACGGGAGGAGGGGCATTTGAAACAATGGTCGAACAATAGCAACAATGGAGAGATCAGTAGTAGGTTTCTATTCGACTTTATTCTTGCCGTGATACTTTTGTTTATTCTCATAAATTTTTCTCATATACCCGGCCGTTGACCGATGGACACTGATTTAATTGTCACGTGACTGCATCAAAATTTGGCACGCGTTGATTTTAATGCTAATTCCTGGAATTTTGCTGAATTACATAGCTTTACAACTGAAATCAAAAGTAGCCTTAATTTGTATATTATGACATTGATTTTTCTTGATCGGTACATGTTTTCGTGTTGTGCAGGAAGATTAACAGAAACGACATGGAAATGTTGCATATGTGCCCTGTGTGTAACAGCCTTATTTTTTGTAATCGCAACAACGGAGAAAAATGTTAATTGTTACACAGAACTACTTAGAAGTGGATAAATTACATACTAGACGCATTGTCATGCATGCAAAGTGGCTAAATAAATCAAATGTAGTACATTTTGCACTCAGCATGTCAAGAACACCACAAAAATCTTAAATGATATGCTATGCGAGATTTAAGTTCCCTACAACATTTTGGCAAAGAGTAGTATTTTTATAGTCACAATTTCAAAGTCATGCGCAATTTCTCTCGTTGCTTGGAACTTGTTTTAATGATTAGATTTCATTTATATTTACTTCGCTTTTCTGCCACTTTTGGCTAATCGCGAAGATGAGGATGAGTGATGATATGATGAAATCCATGAAGGGACACTCACCAAGAGCACCTATGGCCAGGCCGGGATTCGAACCCCTGGCATGGTAGCGGCTGTGCTAACCACTCCGTCACGGAACTTTCATCGGCTTGAGAAAGCTTCTTTTTCTCTTCAGAGTATAAGAATATTTATTAATGGCGATAAGATACCCGGACACTAAATTTGTAAGTGAAAATATTACGGAGCACCTGTCATTTCATGAGTACGCTTATATACAATTCCTATACATAGTGACAGGTGCATTGTAATTTGTTATTCCAGTATTATTTTCCACTATAACAATTTTCCAGCACGCTGTTTCTGCTTTTATCAAAAGTTGGGGCTGCGCCCGTAAAAGGCTACACCCCTGTGTCTCTGTGTCCAAATGAGATACGCGTTTTTCTAGCAGTCAGTCGCTCAGTTGTGCATTTTGTAATCTGATACTGCCCATCGTTTCTTTTTTAAAGGACCGACTCTTCTTACCCGCTCCACTGCCTGTATACTTGCGAAGTTGTCACGTGGCGGACAAAGCTTTTGATGTCCCTCCTCGCTTCAAAGAAACAAGTTATTTCACAGGCACCAAATTCCAACATCGTGAGTCGAGTTGTCACGTGCAGTTTTGCACAGAGGCAGGCATTGATAAGGTCTGCGGTCGGGTTGAAGTCTCCCCTCTGTGTTCTCTTGACATCGGTCACCAATGTGTCACGCGCTCTGCTTCACATATGCTCTCCTGCATGAATCACTATTCGTTCACGTGAGAAATCCAATTCTTTATTGCATTTTCCTGTCTGCTTTTCTTTTGGTGACAGAGTTTGACAACTTCATCTGTGCATTCCACCAGAACAATGCATTCCTTGCAGTTTACTCACAGTGCATTCTACTGTTCTTGAGTTTTATACCCGTGCAGATAGCCGATAAAAGTACTTAGTGCGAAACTCAACGAACCATTTTGAGTTTTCGAGCAAGCTTATTGTCATCTTGAGAACAAATTTGACACGTTTTTCCCTCATGGACTAATATTTACTATTGTTAATTTTTAATCTCTGCAATTTGGTAGTGATTTCTGTGTTCATTCAATATGTTGGCCTATTAGAGATGATGTCACAGAATAGTGACTTGCCTGTGTGTGTATATTTTGTAAAACGTATCATAGGGATTATGGAGGGTGTTTTGTCTTTTAGTTGTGGCTAGAGTTGTAAAAACCTTTTACAATGATACAATTTCACAGAAACAGTCGTAATTTCTATGGCAATATGTGAAATATACTTTTCGTAGTAAACACTTGAATTGGATTTAATTTTAACAATGAACGAAGAAGCATTGATCATATCCTGAGAGGCATCTAGTGAATACTGACAGCTTATATGTCCTCACGTGAACATTTTTTTAAATTTTTCTTTTATAATGTTCATTGCTTAAGAAAATAACGTGTCAAATTGTAGTTCAACAAAGCTCGTGATGGTGGAAACTTGAAAGTACAGAAAAATTAACATCCACCACTTCTGTAGCAGCATCCTGTTGAAATTGCTGGGCATACCCCATACAGTTGACTTGCTTTAGCACTACTGCACTTGCGCCTTGCCCGTTGCTTTGAATCATTTATTGAGTTGGTATTTTAAGTCGACTTTATGCACAGTAAGGCTAATCGGGACTGGACCTACAGTTTACAGTGGGATCAGAACCACTGTGTGCCTCCACCGGGTATCGAACTTGGCTGTCGCGCCATGGAATGAGGGCACATATGGAAGATGTAGAGGTACTCGGTCTAACCACAAGAGGTTAGGCTAGATATGGCTCGGAGCTAATTCTGCAATGACATATCCGAGAAAATGTCTATTTGAGATCGTTCACACGAGAAATCGAACCTGCGTCTCTTACAAGCCAATTGGATTTGATTTGTTATTTAGCGTCGCTTTTAAGACACTTTTTTGCTAATCGCGACGATAAGGATGAGTGTAATGAAATTGACGCGACGCTTACAAATAACACCCATGCCCAGACCGGAATTCGAACCCGCGAAGCGCGGTAAGCTAACCACTCCGCCGCCACGGAGACCAGCGCAAGGCAATTGGACACACCGCTTACTGGACGGATGTTATCTTTCCGGCTTCCACATCCATCGTTAAAGTCCATTTTGCACTTGGATAGGCTAATGACCACTGCGCCTACAGTTTAAAGTGCGATCCGAACCACTGTGCAATATGCCTCCACCGGGAATCAAATCCGTGACCCCTTGATTATAAGGCGACGACGGCACAATCATCATTAAATTCAGCTCCAGCGTATAAACATGCAACTTTCAACATTAGAATGAACCAGGTTGCTTTGGTTTCCCTTTCGTTGACTTTTATACTCAAAATATCATTCTGCAGTAACCACATGTTCAGGTGACGTCACGTTCTTGCTTAATAACACAGGAATTGCCCAGAGAAAGAGTAATAACATTTACACGCTGCGCGCTGTGAGCGTGTTACCATAAAGTCACGCATTCTTTACAAGAGACATACATCCCGACGAAGGCACCAGTGGAATCGTGCTAAGGACAACAAGGCCGTGATCAGCTACGCGTGGAGAACCGACGCTTCGGTGCGTTCTTCTGGAACCACCATCACACATGTGTATGCACTAATGGTCCACCATGGATTGTTCCTTATATATGGCTGTTTTTTGTAGGACAGCATAACAATCGTACGTGCAGGTACTTTTTTTAAGAGGAAAGTGGATTCTTTGTCCCTTGGGCAATTGGAGACTCGCTACAAATGCTTGCAATTATACCGAAGGGAATGGTTTATGATATTGCTTCTAGGTCTGTTGATGATTTATGATAAATGCACTTCTACAGACTGTAATTTCGGCCAAATTCTTTTCTGTTCTCTAGATGCTTATATTTCAGATTCTCCGAAGTTCTCTGTTCAAAACAATTACTCTCTCTGCCTGCTCCTTGTACTTGCTTTTCTTTCATGAATTATTCTGAATAAAGAAGTAAAAGATTCTTCCTATGAAATTCTCCTGCCACGTATTTCTCTTTCTTTTTTTACCTGCTTTTCTTTTCATGAGTTATCCTGACTACAGATCGTTCCTTCAATCTCATCTTAATAATTCTCTTTAGTCATCTCTACCATGGTAAAGTTCGCCGTGCATTAGCATTGTGGCATGAAGGCACATTTAAGAGATGTAGGGGTAAGTACTATGAACAGCACCACGCTCCGGCCGCCTTTACCACACAGGGTTACCCCCAGTTTCCCATTGAGCCCCAGAGCCATTTTATGCGGGGACAAGACCGGAAAAATTCTGTTCTTAGACCACCCACCCCGGGAAACGAACCCGGGTCTCCCGCGTGGCAGCCAGAGGCCCTACAGACTATATGTATAATGTATAATTATACATATTATATACATCATACATGAAAAAATTGTCAATCTTGTCACCCCCCATTAAATTAGAAGTTGGCGGTTCTGCTTCACGTCACAATTCAGTTTCTTCTGTTTTGAATAAATAATTTACGATTCACGATCGTTCCTAAGGCCAATGACATATCTTGGTCAAATGGAAAAACTCCCAAGATGCGTGTGCAGAGAGAACTGGCTTTGAATATGAACACGACAGGAATGACAAGACTCAAAGCAAGTGTGAAACACAGAACACCAAAAACCTTGTCACTACCTTCAATCTGGAATTCAATCCTGACTGCATCCTGCCAGTAGAAACTCTTTAATATTAAAATATCCATGAAACTTCGTTTTTTACAACACTATAGTTAGTAGTGAATAATGTTTCCGTGCGTATAGCGTCTCCGATTTCCTCCCCCTCATGTCACGAAACATGTCACGAAACGCCGGAAACCGGATGTTCGCTGAAATTAACATCCAGGCTTCTTAGTTGATTTGTCCAATTGTACATAACAATCAACTACCAGTTGCAGTTGATCTACGGTGCAGTAAAAGTTCATTGACAATATATTCGTACAATAAATTATAATTTACATATTTGCAGTTTTATTATATGCATATGAAGGCATTTATTTATCTATCCAATGTTTCCAGCAAAGATAACATTACGCTAAAATATAGTTTCATACTACGTACATATTTCTCAATCCTATGTAAGAAATAAAGTTGGCTAAATGCTCTAGGAAGCGAAGCCAAAATTGAACAACGAGGTTTGTATTCTGTGACTTTGTTATTGATATGATTTGTAAAGCAATGGTGTACATTACATGTTGTGTAACGAATGATTATTTTAAACAAGAACTGATAAAAGTATCAAAATGAGATTATATATACGATCTTATGGCGTTGTGTGATTGACACGCAATTTTATTTTACAATTTTGAGCGATGCTGCACGTTTGGAAAATTATACGTTTCTCGTTTAAAATTTCATATCTTAAACACATGGGCGTCGCAAGAGATTTTTGTAGGGGAGATGAGGTCTGTTTTAAAATGAATAACTAAGTTTCATAGTTTGGTGCCAAATTATTCATTGTGAAGAATCTACTTGATACATCAGATGAGAGAATTTCAACTGTTTTTCTCTTTTGCACTTCACACCACTGGCGTACGGAGAGGGGGCTGATGGGGCTTCAGCCCCCTCCAAAATTTTGAAACAACAAAATTTTCAATAAAAGCAGTGAAGAATTGTGGAAAAACCAGAGTGGTAAATGCAATCCCCCTTTAAAATGACCCCTGATTGCCATTTCAGAGATTGAAACGTTCTACATGTACGATATAACTTATTGTGTATGCCGCCTCACCCCAGAAAGCAGCTATGTACTGCTTTCCACCTTTACAATTGCAGTCCTTCCGGGAAAAAAATCCTCCATGCGTCAGAATGCTTCACATTGAAATGTGTGATTGTGCTATTTTGTGCATGTGTCTACATGGAAAAGCAAATGCTCCAAGCAGTGAGTTTATCTGGATTCTGAGCTAAATATAAATTGTTGGAGACCTGTGGGGTAGACACGCAAAGATACCTCCTGCTGTCGCGAATATCTCAATTACCCTCTCCAGCGAAGAGCGAGCTGTACGACTCTTTCTTTAAATACCTTCCTCCCCTGGACTGATGCTGTCTTCTGAGGAATGACAGCAGGACAAAGGAAGGATGACAAGGCAGCAGGACACGAGAAAGAATCCTGGAGAGGTATCTCGTGATTTATACATTGGAGAGGCTGGATACCTCCCGAGGAGGTGGAATGTGAAGACTGCTCTACGGGAGAGCCACCTGCAGTCTGTTGCTGTCCTTGCGCTTCCAGAACGTTGGCCTTTACAGCAGTAACCACGCGGTTAGCCTCGTCCAAAATTTGCAAAATTTCTTGTTTTGTTGAGAGTAACGCCGGTTTTAGACGAAAGCATTTTTGCTAGGATAAATGCTATGTAAATGCTTCCAAAAATCTTAGATAGTACTTTACACGCAAACATTTCATGTAACTTTTCGGCTAGCTCTTGCGATTACAATGTATAACATATACAGCATGAAAGGCACGTCGAGTTACGCCATCTATAGAGAGTGCACGGTCTTTACAATTGAAACAACTAAAATAGTCTTCCATACGTGTACAGTAAACGTTGTAAAGTATATATTTAAGCAGCGCCATTGTTTTGTATCTAATAACGTTTTATACGAAACGTTATTCATCTCGGTTGAATAGTTATCGGCTTTTAAAAATGTGAAGTGATACATTGTTTACATCTCGCGCGGCCGCCATTACATCTGCGCTCGTGAACTAGAGGTTGCTTCTGATTGGTTATGATACGAAAAATGCTGCGGAAATAGGACGGGTTCTATCTTTGAGAAATGCCATAAAAGATGCCATGCCACCTGAAATACCATAAGATTTTGCACTTTACAAGGTAGCATTTTGGTCATGGCGTAAATGATAAGAAAACTGCTAAGGAAAATGCTTTCGTCTAGAGCGGGCTTAAAGGAAGTCACCCCCCTAGATTAGTTGTTCTCAACCTTCGTGAATCCGCGGCCAGGTAAATTCGTTCCTTAAAAACTCGATCCCAATAACTTTACTCTTAAATAGGTTTCTATTTTTTTTAACTTTATACGTTAATTAATATGTACATCTTAAAATTTATTATTAGCCGATTACCCGGCTTTCCCCGGGTATTTATTTACCCCAATCTCGTATTAGACAGGAAAATAATGAATTCTAACTATAGTGTAAAATGTAACTAATTTTAAATGTGATCGTGAATGTCACCAATTAGCTTAGCGACTCCGAAAACTATGGATTCGACACTAATCTAGGTAATTTCTGGCATTTTATTTTTCACTCCCTCTCACTCCCCATGCCGATAGGTGATGAACTGAACCACATTGGGAGTGTCACGAAAACTATAGATTCCATTCGCAACACAGCCTGAATGTTAGACAACCCGAGAAACAGTATCGTTGTGCGGATTGTATAGAGTCACGGATGTCTGTCTGTGCGGAATTTAACATCGGTGGTTTTCGATTATTTTTACATGTCACACTTCCCACCATACCCCTAGCGGTGCCAGGGGTGTCTTACCCCAAAATATTATTTCCAGATTGCAAGTGATACGTGTACCAAGTTTAGTTGAAATTGCTCCAGGCGTTCGAGAGTTATGCCGGAACACACACACACATACATCCATTTTTATATAGCTATATAGAAAGATAGAAGATAAAATTTGGTTTCATTTAATTGAAAACGACTGGCTCTAATGTTTATGGACACCGGACACCGGAAAATTCTAATTAATCAGAATATTTCAGCTTGACTTCCAGGAAGGCGTCGGGAGCGCGGCAACAGAACGAAAGAGTTTGACTTCCGGCGTCTCAGTGGGCGATAATCCTTAAGATAACTTGCAGACTTGTAGCTACGTTTCCGCGCGTTTCCCTGTAGTGGATGTTACACCGTTTGATTTCAAAAGAAGCAGATAGTTATGTTGCCGGATATTTCCGTGTTTCGCCGCGTCTCAGTGGGCGCCAAGCTTTTCACTTCAATATACTTGTTAATTTGAAAATTTGAAAATTTCCGCGAAAACTAAATTAACAAATTTGGAGGCGGGAAGCAACGTGCACCTCGGTTAGATCGTTTCTTCCACCACCGCCACTGTCATGTAGTTGCCAGCTCGGGCTGCAAGTCGCAAGCTTCAGGAGAATCTCTCGCGGTCCGGCGGTTGGGAAACACTCTCCTAGATGGTACCAATGGACCTAAAAAACAGTAGCCGGACAATTGCGATGACGGACAATTGCGACCAACACAGTTAGAAGTGAAAGATAATTGCAATGACATTCTAAATCTTCTATCAAATTGAAGGGTGACTTAACACCCCGTACAATACCTCTTACAAAAGAATGATGTGAAAATATGGATATTTTCGAATAAGACACTGATTCCTCTCATACTTTGGCGTGTTTAAAATCAATTTTATTCCACATATCGTCAATCATAACTACAGTATTTCCTCATTCTCGTATATTTGTTATTAGTCTTCTCTTTTATTTTATTTCTCGTCAGCACGGAAGTGATTCGTCAAACTTGGCTGGGAATTTGGTTCAATCAAGTTTTTGAACATGGGCTAGAGCCAACACCTTTTCAAGTCACCCGTTTCCTCATGTGCGAATACACTTTCCAACTCTCTCGTCGATCTTAATGTCACGCTTCTTCCTTTTCTGACCTTCTAGATTAAGTTCCATCCGCATGTATTTGATGTTCGTTGGTGTCTTCTGCTTGGCACTTGAGGCAGGCCAGAACATCATGAATTTTTTGGATACGGTCTTCAAAGCCACCTATTTATTTTGTTGTTCCAACCTTCTACAGCCTTATTAGTTCTGTGGCGCCTTTGGTTAGGTTAGGTTAGGTCCTGATCGTGGCAATTGCCCTACCATTAAATTGTAAAATGACCCTCACCGTTAAAATCATCGCAATTGTCCGTGATTTTGGCTTCATCGCAATTGTCTTAGATTCTAAAAAGAAAACCCCCATGACGTTTGGGACCCAGACGATATTTTCCAGCCTTGTCTCAGGTGTTTTAATTGCACGCCTGGTAGGTAGAGGCATCATTGCCGAACATTCTCTATTACCCTCAAAAGGTCTGATTACGTTTTGAACTTGAGCTCAAAGGTATGCAAGGCCATGAAAGAGTCACAAACTACATATTCATTGCAGAAACATTAGATTGTACTTTTCTGAATCATGGTATCAACAGTTATGTTATTAACTTGTTTTGTTGTTATGTTATATACAAGGCCGCTCACAGGATTTTTTCCTCAGGGGGAGCAGCAGTGCTTAAGTGGAAGAATTGTGGGGTGATGCTTTCCCCCAGTAAAGATAATTCTCATAAAGCATCCCCAGCACGAGAATAATTTGCATAGCCACTTCGTCTGCTGTCTTTCACGACACCCTCTCGTCAATGTTTTCACGCTACAATTTCAAAATTTGAATTATATGAAGGCTGGTCAGGGGCACTTGCTCCCCTGCCCCCTCTGTGGGCGACCTTGGTTATATACTTTACATGAGATAAATTAAGTAAAAAGGTAATTCGAAGCCCCTTTCCTATCAGATAAATACAAGTGTTATTAATGAACTATTAAAGTAGTATGCAAATAGAATCACTTCAGAAAAAAAAGTTGCTACTTTAAGTTTTAGATATCCCACGGTTCAGTCCTTCAGGTGTCAGGTCCTTATTCCAAAGTGACGCAATTGCTCACGGGAAATTTCATTTTAAATTGGTTTAATCTCAATTGTCTGGAATTGAAGTAGACAGTGGAGGCAGTTGTTCTGATACTGATTTATCGATATCACAGAACCAAGTAAATATGAAGATCTAGAATTTTCTTGACGTAAAGCTCTTGTAAATAGAAGTTTAACGCAATATAACTTGTTTTATTGCCATGCCCTTCTGTCTCACAAGGTTAGTAAGTTCATTACATATTAAAGTTTTTGCGAACTAATATAAAATTCAATCTATTGTTGGTAATTTGCCATGTATTATCAAACCTGAGACGAAGCACCATCTATCGGGGTTTTGCATTACAGTTACATCAGGGTGGTGTTAATTGAATTTACCTACAGTTTGAAATCTGAGCGAGTACAAGCACAATACCACCGCATAAGCGTGCAGTGTCTTATTGTCTTTCCGCCACTGATAAGTCACTATAATGCTTTCCCTGGTTCTTGATACAAATGAAGCGTGTACAATATCTTCCTTCTGTGAAAGTTTAAACGTAGAACTGGTGATACAGGAAACAAGGGTGTTTTCTCTGTCATGGCTCAATGGCTTGAAAGTCATGCAATGCAAGCGCTTATCGGTAACTCAGAGCGAGTTGCAGGTCATGTTGTTTGCATTTTCTCTTCTTGATAAGAGAAGGTATGACTGGCACACCCAGCAGGTCTACTCCGGGAACGAATCTGAAGGTTTAGTGAACTCCTAGTACGTACAAGTGAATGTTTTGAATTCTAATAATCGGTTACTAATTGTTATTATCTTACATAACAATAATTTAAAGGGTTAAGATTAATGATCTTGGTGTACTAAAGAACGGAAGGTGGACTCGGGTTTATTTTTACATACAGCCACTTGAGTACGCAGAGGGGTCTGATGGGGCAGCAGACTCCTCCGAAATTTTGAGAAAATCAATTTTTTTAAATAAAAGCAGTGAAGAATTCCGGAAAAACAGAGGGGTAAATTCACCCTCTCTTTAAATGAACCCCGATTTTCATTTTCGAGAGTGGAAATATCTAAATATACGAAATATCTTATTGTGTATTTGTGTATACCGCCCCCCTAGAAAGCAGCTATCCACCTTTACAATTCCAGCACCTCCCGAAAAAAAATCTACAATATGGGTAGTTGCATAGCGAAAACCGAAGAACTCAGTTGCGTCTGAAGGCTGGAATTGAACCCAGTACACAGTGGTGTAAACTCAGTAAGATCTGGACTATCTCACTCTCACGTGGTCCTAGGCTATGGGTAGAAATAAGTTTACCAACTCCTAAGAAATCAGGTTGCCAACTCATAGGAAATCAGGTTGCCAACTCAAAGGAAATCAGGTTGCCAACTCAAAGGAAATCAGGTTGCGAACTCAAAGGAAATCAGGTTGCCAACTCAACGAAATCAGGTTGCCAACTCAAAGGAGATCAGGTTGCCAACTCAAAGGAAATTAGGTTGCCAACTCAAAGGAAATCAGGTTGCCAACTCAAAGGAAATCAGGTTGCCAACTCCAGAATCACCATCATCATACCACTGACATGAATAATTTTGTTTACAATTTCTGATCAATTTTTCTCCTGTATTTTATTCTCTAGACTCCAGGCTTCGCAGATAGCCTAGCTGACCTAGAATGTGTACGACTTACGGTCTCGACTCCGGGTTTCAGCCCCGGCCTGGGCATTGGTGTTCCTTTGTGGGTGTCCTTCGTCAATTTCATGTCATAATTCATCGACACGACGAAGATGAAAGAAAAAAGCAACCAGTGAAAATGTAAATTTACCCGTGCCTCTCATTTGTTGATTTATTTTTAATCTGTTGATATCCTGATATGAATTGGATTCAGGATTTTTTCAAATAAAAAAATAACGCCATAAGAGGAATGTAGCTCACTCTAAGCATGGATGGATAAAGACGGGAAATATGTTTGGAACCCGTAATGCAGATAATCTGTAATATCCGAGACTATGAACCTTGTAATTCCGGGACTCTGGGGAGGGAGAAGGGAAACTGGATCCGGGATTACATTTCCTACACACGCTCTCAACTCAATTGTCTCCCCAAATTTCGCAATAACCCAAGGGATAATTTTTGGTTATTTTGGCACGCCCAACCCCCCAGCGTATATCTCGAAGATTAAAAATTCAACACAAGTACCTGATAATGGAAGATACGATCTCCAAGGGCAACCGCACCATAAACATGTGTGTTTACCTTTTGCTCGAGTACGCAGTTTTAATTAAAATTATCAATTCCTGTTGTTGCAATGGAAGTGTCGTCACTGAACTTCCTTACCGCTTTGACGGAGCCTGGTTTTCTATCAATGCTCTTCAGGATCTTATCGAATGCTGAAGAGATAGTCAAGTGCTCGATTGTGTACATTTCCCAGAATTCTATGGAAAGCTTGCGTTTCCCTGTAGATTTTTGTTTGAGATCTTCGATTGGGTCAATATTTGTGAAACGAGCCGGCTTCGTGATGCGGTCATGTTTAATTTTCGAAGGGTGATAGGCCCGAAGAGCTACGAGCCCTTGAAAGATAGCATCTGTGCAGTGTTGCTACACTCTTTCATTGATTGATTTATTTGGTTTATTTTACTTCGCTTTTCTGCCGATTTTGGGTAGTGGCGAAGATGAGTGATGATGTGAAGGGGCCGGGATTTGAACTCAGGACCCCTGGCGTTATACTAACCACTCTACCACGTAGGTCGGTTGTTGCCATGACGGCACAATTAATTTGTATATCAGGACAATCCGAACATCAGGATGGCTGGATAAGTACGGATATCCGGATAATTCAGATAGTACAGATTTGATGAAGGATTTGTAGGAAATCCGTACAGTGAAATACGAACGTGACGAATAAATATGTGTATAGCTCGTGAAATGGATAAACAACAAAACTGTCCGGATAATGCACACAATCAGATTTCTTGACAAACCAGGTATCAGATATCCAGACAGAAAATTATCCAATATCCGGATAATATTTTATTTGGATTTGGTCATCCCTAGTGCAAACCACTTCAACTGAAGCTCTCCTGCCACCTTACACATTTTTATTTTGTTTCACCTCCTCTTATATTATTCTCTAATTGCATATCCTATCCTTCTAATAATAATCCTGTGCGTAACAGCCCATGAAGGGCCTTGGCTTACCTACCGACTGCCGGTCTCCCTCCCACGCTTTCCTTCGTCAACCAGTATTGGAATAGCCGGGGGGTCAGCCCGACGTGACCCCAGCCGTTGTAGTAGATCTACGCGACCGGATTACGCTTACTCATTCGAAGCTCCCAAATCTCCTCACGATGGTGGGTCGCCACTGGCCCTATACACAGGCCGAAAAGTCCCGGAGACTCGACCCGGGATCGAACCCATGCCGTCCCGCAGCCGCCGTCCAAAGCAAAGCGCCTTCGACCGCACGGCCACGGAGGAGGACTATCCTATCCTTCTAGTTTTCCAAATATTCTTCTGAGATATTTCATCTCTGTAGCTTGGAATTTAGAATATCTTTCTTTCTCTATATTTTTCTCTCTTTCTCCCTTTTCTGTTTTCTCTATCTCTTTCTCTTTTCCTCCTTGTCTATTTCTCTTTCTCCCTCTTTCATCTTTTCTCTCCTTCTCTATCTTATTTATGTCTGCATTGCTTGCTCGTTTATAGTGGATGGACAATAATCATATTATTCAAAGGCCATCTGGATGCATATAAGCACGTGCTCTGTCATAAAACTTTCCAAGTACCCTATACAAGAATGCGGATTTCTCCTTACCAAAAAGTAGTACGTGCATTTACATACGAGTCAATTCTAAGCTGTATAACCAAGGGAACAAAAGGACCACTAAGTATCCCTGTCTTTACATTGTCCATAGTCTCGCAAAAAAAGCAACAGGACGACATTCTCGAACCTTACAAGGAATTTCTAACATGGTTTAAAACCCAGGTGTAACATTTCATCGCCGGAACCAGAGACAAAAGACCTTTCATTCGCGCCTTCTAACGAACCTTTGCTCTGAAACAGGTCCACGGGCGTGACGAGAAAACTCGTAGTAACAAAATCTCCGTATGGAGGTCAGCTTCGGAGCAGCGGGGTGTAATTGTAGATGGGAGAAAGGACACTGAAAGGAAAGGGGAAGAAAATGTATGATTCTCTTTCACGTGTGCCCATGATTAAGGAGCGACGTCGAGCTCAAATATGGACCGGTCAAGTCGTGGAAGGCGTTACGAAGGGACCGGGATATCATTCAAACGACACACCTCCTATCCCTCTACTAAAAGGTGTGGTAACGCTGGACCCGTATGACGAAGATGTGCTCGTTCGCAGTGGAGTGGTTTGTTCAGGCTGATTTTAAATTTCCCCAGTGGTGTCGGCAGAGAAATTCGTTCGGGAGGGCTCAAGAGGACGAAATATTTTACATTTGACTGTTTTTTGTAGTCACTCGTGCTAAGATTCTTTCATCCTCTTTATTTTTCTTGTTCTACTTTTCTTAAATTGTTTCTCTTTTCTTCTTCCCTTCCTTTGTTTCTCTTTTTCCTACCGTCGTTTCTTTTTCTTCTTTCCTTCCGTCGTTACTTTTTCTTCTTTGCTTGCTTTGTTTCAAATCTGTTCTTTCCCCCTTTGTTTCTAATCTGTTCTTCCCTTCCCTTGTTTATCGTCTCTTCTTTCCTTCCCTTGTTTCTCGTTTCTTGTTTCCTCCTCTTTGTTTCACGTTTCTTGTTTCCTCCTCTTGTTTCACGTTTCTTGTTTCCTCCTCTTGTTTCACGTTTCTTGTTTCCTCCTCTTGTTTCACGTTTCTTGTTTCCTCCTCTTGTTTCACGACTCTTCCTTCGTTCTCTTGTTTCACGACTCTTCCTTCCTTCTCTTGTTTCACGACTCTTCCTTCCTTCTCTTGTTTCTCGTCTCTTCCTTCCTTCTCTTGTTTCTCGTCTCTTCTTTCTTCCTTTGTTTCTCGTCTCTTCCTTCCTTGTTTCTCGTCTCTTCCTTCCTTGTTTCTCGTCTCTTCCTTCCTTGTTTCTCGTCTCTTCCTTCCTAACTTTCTTCTCGTCTCTCCTTCCTTCCTCTATTTCTCTTTCTTCTTCCCTTCCTATTTCTTTCGTAATTCCTTTGTTTCTCTTACCTTCTTGTTCTTCCTTCTTTTCTTCATATTTCTTCCTTCCTTCCTTTGTTTCTCTTACCTTGTTTTGTTCCTCCTTCTTTCCTTCGCCTGTTCCTCTAATCCTTCCTTTCTCTTTCTTTCTTCTCTCATTCATTTGTTTCTCTTTGCATCATTTTCTTTCCTCTGGTCATATCATTTATTCTTTATGTATTTCTTTCTCCCTTGGTTCTTCCTATTCTTACTTCAAAGTTCCCTAAATTTTTTTTTAAGTTTACTTTACACACAGATGTCTTAATCGGGACTAGATCTGTAGCTGAAACCCGGGACATATTGGCAGGGAATACACTCTAATCTTCCTTCAGTTACAGTTATCATTATTCTTTAACGTCTCCCTGGATTTCATGGATTAAACATGAGTAACATATGTTTCAAATCGGGAACATCATTTATGGTAACCCTGTATATACTTTAGCCATTTGCCAGAGCATCGGCTCCCATTTTTTTCTCGAAAGGTTGAGAGCTCACAGGAACAAAATATGTAACGCAGCTCTCTAGGAAATTAAATGAGATGGGCTAAGCATTCAAAATATTAAACAGAAGAAAAGGAGACATGACAGGTATCAACATTGTGTGACCCCTTTACCAATATTTATGGCAACATTTAGTTTGTTAAGTATTTACGTTTACAATCCGGATACAAATCGCGACGGGTATTTGCAGTATGCTGACGACACATGCTACTTTCATTTACCCTTTTTTCTTCTACAAAGCATTGTCTGCTATTAAAGATCTCCCGGCATTCATTTAAAAAATCACGTGGTGGAGAAAGGAGTTTGATTGGTTTCTTGCTCAAGCCTTTCAGTAACCGTTAATTTCTTCCTTCTTCGCCGCAATTTAAGTTCTTTTCTTTTCTACCTGGTCGTCCCCGTTACGTCTATTTTTTACATCACTTCCATTCTTTATTTCTGTCTCCCCATATTTTTTCCTTTTCCTTAATTCCCTTTATCTTTCTTTCCTTCACTCTGTTTCGCTCTCTGTCTCGCCTTTCTACTTCCAGCGGTTCGATTCTCTTTCTTCTGTATTATCATTTCCATCTTTCCTATCTTGTATCTTTCTCTCTCTCCTCTCTCTCTCTCTCTCTCTCTCTCTCTCTCTCTCTCTCTTTCTATCCCTCTCTTTTTCTCTTCATGCCTCGTTTCTAGTGTTGGGCGATATATCTTCCAGACGATATATCGCGATATTGAAAAATATCGTCCAGACGATATCAAGTGGACAATATATCGTCATGATATTTGGCGATATATATCGTGTTGATGATATATCTTCACGATATTTTAGCGATATATCGTCATGATATTTGGCGATATATCTTCAAGATATTTGACGATATATATCGTGTTGGTGATATATCTTCACGATATTTTAGCGAAATTTATCGTGTCGGTGATATATCGTCACGATATATGGCGATATACCGTGCGTCCATTTCGATCTGCAGCCGAGAGATCGGGAGAAGCGTGGCGGGCGGCACTGACGGAGATGCCGACATTTGCGGCCTGAAATGCCCGCTTATTTTTATGGACATATGCAGACATTTATATAAATATTGCAAAACGAGCACTAACCTGTGTTATAAGAGTATGGTTTTAATTTTAGTAGCTTAGTGACTGTATGTGCCGATGATTTTGACACGCCCACCTCTTGTGAAACACGGCGTAGAGGTTTGTTTGGAGAACGTTCTAACGCTGCACCAATATCATCGAGTTTTGCTTCGGTTAGAATCCGTCGTTTTTGCTTAGGTGTTTTAAAATTTAACGATCCAGTTTTTCGTAATTTAAGGACAAGATGTCTAACCGTATCTGTGTGTGGAGTTGAAACGCATGGGAATTTCTGTACAAATTACCTACACACGTCTCGACACGAGTTTGTTTTCACGTAGGTACGTGTCATACATAAAAAAATCTTTGTTGTAACGTGAATCTTGCGGCTGGCATTCCAATAGTCTCACTGACACGTCACACATACACACTACAATAACACAAACAAGTAACTGCAAGTAACCAAGAATAACACTCTTGCGCACAGTACGAAATTAACACGCTCTTGGTTTACATTGCTCGCCACTATATTTACAACTCTGTCTTCATCTAGTCGCGAAGGAACAAAAAACTCGAGCTCGGAGATTTCGGATTGCAAGGAAGCTCACGAACACTATTGACTTTTAACGGTTTCTTCTACAGCGTAATCTTGATACAGTGTTACACATTCAAAACCTCCAAACGATCCCCATCGGCACAAAACTCTTTCAAGGATATAAACTTAAGCAGGACGTTACTGGTCAAAACTATGATTAAAATGTTTTATTATCTGTGGCTCTTAACATCGTTTCTAAAGCGTATTTATTTGTGCATATAAGAGCAGAACTTGGATGAATTACAGAAGAACTTTTGCGTGTTATAACACAGGTTAGTGATCGTCTTGCAATATTTATATAAATGTCTGCATATGTCTATAAAAATAAGCGGGCATTACAGGCCACAAATGTCGGCATCTCCGTCAGCGCCGCCCGCCACGCTTCTCCCGATCTCTCGGCTGCAGATCGAAATGAACGCACGGTATATCGCGATATCAAATTTCCGATATTCATCTCTGCTAGTTTCTCTCTCTCTCCCTTTCACCTTTTCTTCTCTCGCTCTCTCTCTCTCTCTCTTTGTGTGTCCTTTTTCTCTCCCTTCCCTTACTTGTGTACTTTTCTCTCTTTAACGAGGCAATACACGGTACTGAGGTACGCAGGGGGAGCTGATGGGGCAGTAAAGAACTCAGAAAATACAAGGGAGTAAATTCAAATTTCCCTACCATTTTTGTCTCTCAACAACTTTGAAAACAAAGGTTACAAGTGGTAATTACGAAAAAATATATAGCGTATTCTGCCCCTACCTAGAGCATAGCTGGTTCGCCTTTGTTCTTTGGAATGGTAATTCAGTGGTGGCTATTCTTGAGTACGTGTATGAATACTGGTATTTTCTCTTGTTAACTTTTAAAAATATTGTTTCTTAGCGCCATTGATTTGTCGTGGAAGTTTCGTCCTCGTTGATCGATTGATTTGCTTTATTTTACTTCGCTTTTTGTGCCACTTTTGGCTAATTTGCGAAGATGGGGATGAGTGATGATATGATGAATGTACACTCACAAACATCCATGTCCAGGCCAGGATTCGAACCCGGGACCCCTGGCGTCATTGCGCAATGTGCTAACCACTCCGCCACGGGGGCCGGCTCGTGCTCGTATTAAACAGATACAATAGCTCACTATTATTCGGTTTGTACAACAGCAGACTTTCAGTGGAATCGTGCGCCATGTGGCAACACTGTCGCAATGAGCCGCCCCATACCTGTAAGTATTCACAAACATTACGATACGAGGCATCATTATCGCACCTCTGTGGTATTATAATAGTAGCAACAAAAGCATAGTGGCCAGTATTCGATTAACGTGTCGAGATTTTTGTGCTACAACAATAAAAGATAACAATATATCTCAGAAGTAGCATTGTAAATGCACGACATGCTTCACTCTGTATACGTCCCGATGATAAACTGGTTATTCAATTAGCACCTATTTGCATTATCTCACACGCAAGTGTGAAGTCTGGGTGGCGCTGTGAGGTCGTAATGTCGCCTGCACAAAGATGAGTGGGGAAGGAGTGGTGCCTGACGATGAGGATGAATACGTGAAATTCATGACGGACGCTCTTTATGCTTTTCTGCTATTTGCCATTAAAACTGCGAAGTCAGCAAGAAATATGAATGTTTTAAGTCCATCTTGATGCATAGATGGACTAATCGGAACTGGACCTACAGTTTAAAGTGGGATCCAAACCACCATGTGCTTCCACCGGGTATCGAACCCGGGAGCCATTGATTACAAGGCGACGACGTGCTGGAAATGTGCCTAATGTTTGCAATCATACAAAAAGCAGAAACACGTATCTGACCGCAGACAAAGAACCATGTGACTTCTCGTTCCTTTACTCGCCAGCAATCCTATGGTAGCTAAACCGAAGAAATCGTAACTTCCGACCAATTGTTTGTCGGTCCCTTTCTTGGAAAATGCCTGCTTTGTTCCTCCATTTCTTCTTTAACTTGTCGCCTGTAAGCAACCTGTATTTTATCTACGTATTCTTCTGAATCTAATCTTTTCAATGGTGTAGGATACATATTACCATTTTCTTTGTTAGATTCTGTCGCTTACAACCAAATGTATCCCTCGTAATCCGTTTCCATTAGTGTTGTCCACAGTACGAGACGGGACAGGCTTTTAAAAATTCGAGACGAGACGAGATTGACCATGTGTCATGAGACAAACGAATATTTTCGAGACGAGACAGCATTTCCACGAGACTTCCACGAGACGAGACAGGCCAAAGTCTCGTCTCGTGGGCAACACTAGTTTCCATACTAACCGCATGGGGAAAGTATGGGGAGCGCGTTGCATTAAGCTAGGTTTTCCATTGCTATGGCGACAGCGCCGAAAGTGACGTTCACTTTACCAGCGTATAGCAAATGTATTATCGAATATGTCAAAGATCGTAGTCCCTCCCTTCCTACTCCTTCATGCATGACGCCTCATTACTAGACGTTACGACCAGTTTTATTACTGGGTAAATGCATTTACTTTTAGGTCTCTTTGTTACTTTCTTCAATATATTTCCACTACGCACGTAGCGTGCAACAGCACTCAAACTCTCCTCCCCAGTGGCGGCGATTACGGGGGGGGGCATGGGGAACAGTCTCCCCCCTCCACCAGGGACGGCGCCAGGGGTGGGCACGGGTGGGCAAGCGCCCACCCAAAAATTCCTGTGCCCACCCGATTGCCCACCCAATCAAATTCAATAAGTACATATACTTGGAGATATATGAATAATTTGATATGGTGTTCATAACATGTATATTTTACTTGTGAATGTTATCTATGCTAGAAATATTCACATATTATCAACCCATAAAAAGCCAATTTTGTCATTAGAAAGTGAAAGTAATTACTAGAGCTATTGAAACAAAAACTGTGATCAAATTAATACTTCCATGATGAAAAGCAGATAGTAGGCTTAGGAGGCTCAAAATTATGCAGGGTATGATCAAGATTAGATCAGAATTTACGGTGAACTTGAGGACTGCAGTTCCAGGCCTCCACATACGGATATAAATCCCGGCCTGGGTATGGTTAAAATAATCTCTAAATAAACAAATAAAATAATCATCTTAGCGTTACTTCCTGGGGCAACACAATACATTATTTTGACTTTTTAATTATTATAATGAGAATAATTTAATCAAGAAGACTTAGATGGGCAGGCCATGTGACACGAATGGCAGAGGAAAAAATAGTTTACAGGATTCTTGTTGGGAAACCAGATGGTAAGAGACCAGTAGGAAGGCCAAGACGAGGATGGAGGGATAACGTTGAGATGGACCTAAAGGAAATCGGCAACGATCAAAAAAGATTGGATTGATCTTGCCCCGAATAGGGACCGATGGAAGGCTTCTGTTGCTGAAGCCATAAACCTAGAGAGTATAATATAGTTTTAATTAGCTCTGCATTAAAATTCCAGAAGTGTCCCTTTTTTATTTCATTACAATTTTTATATACTTGTTATCTTCAAATATCAATATGGTATGCGATATATCAACTTTATATTCATTTTACTAATAAGAAGGAATCACAATAATCACTACAATACCAAAGTGAATACATTTTAATAAACCAGTTATGTATGGAAAAAGCTACAGAATTATTCAATTGCTAATGAGTGGCTTATTCTATTTAGAAATCCTCGTTCCATACATAAATTTTGCCACATGAATCAGCCGAAAATGTCAACAGAATCTGTAGATGCTGAAGTAAAGAAAAAAGTTATGTCACGAAGTATCCAGAAGACGATTTTATTAGTTTGTTTTTAAATCTACTTTTATTCTTAGTTAGGCTAATCGGGACTAAACCTACAGTTTAACGTGGAACCAGTGTGCATTGTGCTTCCACCAAAGGAGGGGGAAGTCGAACACAGGACGTTTTCATTATAATGCAACAGCGTTATGCCTTTTGGGGAAAAATATACAGAAAGAACTCGCACCAAACGTGGCATTTTATCACCTCAGAAGATGCGTCCAATTTAGGAGGGTGATTGCCTGAGACAAATATTTGAGACTTTCGGAAAACAACATCATTGTTCACGGAATTAGCTGGCTTGACTTGATCCACCAATGAAACGCTGTGCAATTGAAACTACCACCTCAACTTTCTAAGAGGTATGAACTAATGCAACTCCATTTTTGGAACAGTAAGTTGTGGTCGATTTGTTATATTTAACCTTTAAACAGCCGAGCCGGTTTTCGAAAGTAACCCCTCTCTCGCCGCGGCCTTAGCGCGCGATTTTTAAATTTTTACACTTATTTCAGAAAAACTTTATATCTCTGAGACACTTTGAGCAATCTACTTCTGATAACTTTTGTTTGAAAACAAAAACATCGGAGCACGCGACCGTGTACAATTTAGAGAGCCCAAGTGAGAAAAACGAGGTTGGGAGGGGCCAAGTCCCCAAATTTCAATGAAAAAAATCGCGTTCGCCGTTATTAACTTAGCTAATAATCTCTTCAATTCTGAAAAGATTTTTCGATCTTACTTGTTTGCGAGTGATATTCTGTCAAAATAGCCTTTCATTAGCCTGGGAATAATTCATGGACAATGAACAAAGAATTTGATTTCCGCGTGTGTTTTAAATCATTCCTAATAAGACGTTCATTTTAATCCAAACATTAGGATTATGAAAAACTAAGTATGCTGACCAAGGCAGTCATTTATTTTATTAAAAAACATAAACTAAACGTAACGTTTCAACCTTCTAGCAAGGTCTTCATCAGACTCTGTATCAAGTACAAAAGTAACAAGATACAAAAACAGGGCATTATATATACACAAACATTACTCCCTCCAGACTATTATGGGGGACTTAAAGTTAAACAGAGAATGGAAGAAGGTGTTAGAAAGAGTGGAAAGGACAAGAGAGAAAGAGGAGAGGAGAAGGGAGAAAAATGAAGGAAAAAGAGCGTGAGATTAACAACTTTCTAATAGTCTGGAGGGAGTAATGTTTGTGTGTATATATAATGCCCTTTTTGTGTATCTCGTTACTTTTGTACTTGATACAGAGTCTGATGAAGACCTTGCTAGAAGGTTGAAACGTTACGTTTAGTTTATGTTTTTTAATAAAATAAATGACTGCCTTGTTCAGCATACTTAGTTTTTCATAATCATGGAAACAAGGCTTAATGGTGTTATAATTAGGATTAGGAGAACCGGGAAGTGGGGGATGCAGTTTCCTCGCCAAATGTTGCTACTTTTTGCCCCTGCATTATGGCCTTTTTATGCTAAGCCTTTTCTACCAAGAAATAATATATTGTCCTTGCCCCTCAAATGTTGGCATCCAATCGCTGCTACTACAAACATTCAGATACATTTCTCAGTTGTGCAAAACCTTGTAAGCTAAGAAAAGTGATCCCCAAAGGAGTAAGAAAACTCTTTCAGTCAAAAACTCATACTATGAAAATACTATGCTCAGAAACATGCATTTAAATTACGAGAAACTTCACGATTGTCTACCATCGCACTTTCTATCATTGTCGCCGAATACATAAAATCAAGTATGTGCCTTGTATTTGCAACACAAGCTTAAACCTAATTCACATTTATTTCACTGTATTCACATGCATGAAAGAATATGATTTAGAATGTATGGCTGGAGTATGGCTGCGCATGCGTAAACACTTCCTTGAAATAATTGTGTCCATCAGAGACAAAACGCAAGGAAATGGAACAAGATGCGAGAAGAGATTAGAAAAGAATAAAGAGGAAAACAAGGAAAGGGAAAAAGAAGTAAGAGGAAAATCAGGAGTGTAAGAGAGAGGGGGATACATACGTCTTACGTACTGTACACATACATGGTCTTACAATTATACTGCCCACCCTAATCTATCAATAAGGAGCTTCTGCCCACCCGGTCGAAAATTTCTGGCGCCGTCCCTGCCCTCCACACACACTTTTTGCCACTTTTGCCCCCGTGCTATGCTAAACATTATCTACCAAGGGAAAGTAAACTGTCCTTGCTTCCTCAGCTTTGGAACCCAATCGCCGCCACTGTTCCTCCCTCTTCCTTTCGAGAATTTCGCTTTCAGTTCACCTGAGAACAAAGGCTTGCAGTATCGGAGTTCGTCACTTGAATTGTTAAAACGTCTCTCGGATTGACCTTCTGGCCTTTTCCCCTAGATAACCTTGAAGACAACAAGCCTTGTGATGCAACATAGTTTATCTGCAAGAACGTGATGTTCTTTCTCTTCGTGCCAGCTTAATGGTTACCATGACAACGCGACGATTTAATAGGATCCCAGAAGGGACATAACTAGTCAGCAAAAATGTTCACATGTATTTAAGTTAAGCTAAAACTCAGTCAAAGCAACAAAGGGAGGGCAACCCTTTTTGGGAAATTCTTCACTTTTTTTTTGCCTTCGACTTACAAGTCACCATACCCTGCAAATCCTCCAGAACATAGGCGTAACTTGTTGGGGGCACGGCGGGGCATTTGCCACCCCAAAATTTTCAGGTTAATTTAAATTTACAAGTTAATGGCACTTTTGTATACCTCCATGGACCTGAGGAGCAAAGTAATAAGAGATTTTTTTGTGATTTCGCAAATTCAGCAAATAATCTTGGATATACTAGTAATGGAATAGAAAACGTTATGATTCTGCCCCTCCCAGAAATGTAAGCTTCAAGTTCGATTCTGCCACTAAAGTACATTCATCACACCCATGTCGATGTCGCATTGCATGTGTTTTATAATGTTCTTAATCCCTTCCAGTTAAGACATCGTTTCAGTTTGATGCCTCGAATTTTGGTTCTTCAAATAACCTGGATGATTGTTTTTGTTTGTTTGATTGATTGATTTTACTTCGCTTATCTGCCACTTTTGGTTAATGGTGAAGATGAAGGGCAATATGACATGAAATTGATGAAAGGACAGTCACAAACTCTCACGGACTGCAACGAACTGACTGGGGTGTTTTAATAGTGTTGTTACAAACGAGATATTTCATATTGGAAACAATAACACGGGATTGAAAGCATAGCCCGAGCGGTTGAAAGAAAGGAGTTTCGAGAAGAGACATAGATGGCAGAATAAAACGAAAGAATATAAATAAATTTCTGGAGGATAATTATTATCAATTTAGTGAAAGTAAAAGTACGACAAAAATATAGAAAAGATAAAAGTTATGTATAAAACATAGATTATAGACGGAAAGGAAAATAGAAGTGGTTTTCAACATTCTACAAGTTTAAACATATAGTTATTTGTTAGGCATGCGTAAAGAAGTAATCAACGAGTTTTCTTACTTGATGGAATGGTAGTATCAGCATCGAAAACAACTTTAATTGTATGGTGTGCCTACAATACCTTTCATAGGTAGGCTGGGCACACCATACAATTAAAGCTGTTTTCGATGTTGATACTACCATTCCTTCAATTAAGAAAACTGAATCTACTGCTGCATAACATAAGATGTGCAGATATTGCAAAATAAAGTAGTAATTTAAGAGATTACTGTTCAAATCATTATGTAGATATTAAATAAATGCATACCTACAATGAACACATTCATTAACAGTAATATGCCGGCCCCCGTGGCGGAGTGGTTATCACACCGCGCTACGACACCAGGGGTCCCGGTCTGGGCATGGATGTTTGTGGGTGTCCCGTCCATTCATCATGTCATCACTCATCCCCATCTTCGCAAATTAGTCCAAAGTGGCACAAAAAGCGAAGTAAAATAAAGCAAATCAATCAATCAATTTAACAGTAATACCTAAAATATTTAAAAATATTGTCATCATTATTCTTATTTAAAACCATAAATACGTAGCATGGTCAAGGTTTTTATTTGTGTGTGTGTGGGGGGGGGCACCTCGCTCGGTTGAAAAATTTATCTTCAGCCGCCCCTGAACAGGAAATCAACCAGCTTTCCTCCACTTCCCACACCATTGTCTAACTGCCCTTATTAGCTTCGATTCAACAGATTATTTGTTTTGGCAAGTTAACGAAACAACTCCACATGACCTAACCGAAGTGCGTTTGTTTTGAAGGAATTCTTGTTATTCACGTCGAGTGAGACGGCAGAAAACACGCCATCATAAATAATGAACAAAAAAGTGGTAAAATTAGCTCAAGAGTAACAAGTGCAACTGGATTCCACGGGAAGACTGTTACGTAACGAATCCGACGCGAAATTAAAAGTGTGAACGGCCTCTTCGCCGTCAGCAGGGCCCTGAAGCACGTTGCACGCTTCGGCGATAGCATTTTTCCGTTCCTCTTCGAGAACAACCACGAAATCAACTTGGATTTCCTCGAAATCGAAGCGTGCGGCATTCCAATATTTGCACCTGAAATAGGAGGCCTTTTTCATTCTTTCTTTCCCTTTTCCAGTTATAACCCGGTCTCGTATCGAGTAGCAGAAACCTTGACCTACATTCGGAAATGCTCGGGTGAGCAGGGTTGCCATATGCACACCTGAAATAATGTGCATGGCGTACGCAATGGAAACCCAGTGTAGCCAACTTGCGTAAAAGAACTGAAGGTTAGTTTCGGGTTCACGTACAGTTCAAAGCAGGGGATTCTAATTATAAACGTGTACCCATTGGACCTCGTTCACAGCGCGACAGCCTTACTCTCTACACCATTATTATTATTATTATTATTATTAATTAGTTCAGCACAGGATACATCTCCCAAAAATGTTGAACATAATATACTATGCATAGAAAAAAAAGAAAATATTTAAAATTAACATTATATACACAATATTTACACTAATTTATGCACATGTTGATATATTTTTTCTTCAGTGCACTATAAATGAATCTGTGAATGTCAAATTGTAGAGTTGATTTAAAAAGTTCGTTCACTGTGTTCTGCATTCGCACTGCAGGTGAAAACCTATGTACGTTAAATCTTGACCTCTGCGCGTAGAATAGTTTTCGTTGTCTTACACTGTGCCGGCCTACATTAAAGGTTATGGTTTGTAACAGCTCGGAACACTGACAGTCATGTTTAATCCATTTCTATGTGAAAATGACGTCACTGACAACTCTTCTGCTAAATAAAGTGTCAAAACCAAAATGTTTATACAACGTTTTTGTGATAAACAATGTTCACCTTGAGACACAGCCATGTGGTTTACCATCGATGCGAGGAGATACGTCCATTAATTGCCTGCATGAAACACGAATAGTTACAAGTCACAAATAAGCAGAAAGCTTGTCATCTTTATATTTAATAACACAAAGTTCAGTTAGTATTCGAACAGAATGACCAAAGTAAGAAACAATTTAGATTGAAAGAATTTAGTGTAAAAATTGAGTAACATTTTTTTCTTTTTCATATTCTACCATTTCATCCAAAGAATGAATGGTTCCATAGTTTTCAAAAAACGAAATTCCAAAAATGAGACTTATGTCAAAGGTGACACAACATAAACTTTATGACTGAAATTTCTCCCTAACTTTGAGTGATTTTTCTTGAACGAGGTTTGTACATACATTCATACACACATAAGTGTGTGAGTATTTCAGTACACTAACTATAAAATGTAAACAACAATGAAATCCGTTGTACTCATTTGGTGACTCTAGCAGAAGTCCCACCAAGGATATAATTTTTTTTTTAAAATTTTATTTACGTGATGAGCACAATTTTAAAATCAGGTACATCACTACGTCTACGTACATTGGTCATACAAAATTAAAGAATTGAATACATAGTTATAAAATAATGCAGTGGATCATAATCTTATACATCATCATAAATTCAAATTGTAGGTTTCAACAAGTTCAGTTGCTAAACCTCTGGCCTTATTTAAACATGTAAGATGAGATATTCCTCTGAGATATTCGCTATCTATTTGGAAAGTTAAAATTTTCTGTACAAAATTTATCCTTTTCATTTTTCTTGTTTCTTCTAAGGTAGGCATACCCAACTGTGTTAACCACTCAGAATAATGTTCCTCATAGTATTTTTTTTTAAAACTTTGTGCATAATAACCTGATAAAACGTTTTTGAACTGATTCAACTTCTTGAAGGTGATTCGTGGCTGTCAGAAACCATAATTCATTAGCGTATTCAAGTATAGGACGAACTATAGTTTTATACAGGTATATTAAGGTAACTTCCTTTTGAAATCTTTCCATGAGAAAAATATGTAACCAAGCATCTTTCTTCCTCTTTTGCAGATTTCTGAAATGTGCTCATCAAATATAAGAGAGGAGTCTATTAATATTCCTAAGTCTTTATAATAATAATAATAATACATTTTGAATAGTTGTTATTGTATAATAATTATTATTATCGTAATATGACTAATAATTATTACTGCTATTTCTATTCAAGTTTGGAATCCCGACTTGGGCATGGATGTTTGTGAGTGTCCAATCATCATATCATCACTCATCCCTATCTTCGCAAATTAGCCAAAAGTGGTACAAAAAGCGAAGTAAAATAAAGCAAATCAATCAATCTATTGAAGTTTTATCAACGAGCTGACTTCCCCTGCCAAAATTTCTGTGGTCTCCCATGATATGTAATATCCCTTTACGATAAGGAATTTCAACTAATGGTTTGTTCAACTTTGTGCACAAACTAAGGCTCGAATAATATTTTCAGACGCGAAAATTTACCTCAAAACGGAATTTAGGTAAAAATGGCAAAGGAAAAAATGGCAACGGAAAAAATGGCAAAGTGAAAATGGCAAGCGGAAAAAATGGCAAAGGGAAAAAATGGCAAAAGGAAAAAATGGCAACGGTAAAAATGGCAACGGTAGAAATGGCAAGAATAAAAATGGCAAATACAATATAGGCTACCTATTACGATTTTACGTGAAAATTGAGAAATTATGTGTCTTGCATTTCACAGTTTGAAATTAAAATTTAATATAATTTAACGTCTTTTAACATTAATTTGTCTTTGAATGGAAACATTTTATTTGATGTTTCCAAAAATAATGCCGTTTATTTCTTTATTTCTTTTGGCAGGAGTTACTGCCGCTATAGAATCACATACTAATAAAAGTTAACCTTTGTAAATAATTTGAAAGATGTGTGATTGATGTAACGTAAGAGGAGTGCAGCATTGAATGGGTTTTCATCTTGACTGAAAACAAGTTTATGCTTTGCGCGCACCTGCTGACCAGTCACACAGTAGGACTTCAAGTCAGCCCTTATCTACCCCCCCCCCCTCCCCACTAAGAGGGACGAACTTGTTTACTTTTTTAAAATGAAAATTGTTAAATCTTGGAAAGCTGGAGATAAGCTCTTCTTTCTACAAGAGTCTGATCTGAAGAATGTTATAAGGTGGAGGAACAATTTCAAGTGTCGAGGAATTCTAAAAACAAAATTATTGAAACAAAATCCTGTGTGTTCCTATGACCATAATCATTCGTCTGAATATGATGCTGTGAAGGTTTAAGAAATTCAAAATATTAACCCTCCCTTCATATGAAATGTCATTATATGCGAGAAAAAATATTGCGCTACGAAGTTCAATAGAATATACATATAACACCCGAAATAATGAGCTTCTAAAGCCATACTTCACAACACGTTGACTGCCATGAGACCCAAAAATGGGTCTCAAGTATCGTCATTCATGAAGCCGTGATACCCATTTGTGTGTCTCACCTCAGCAATTGCTTCAGGCCGCGATATTTTTTCGAGACATTCGAGACGAGACGAGACTTTTCAAAACCGTCCCGTCCCGTCTCGTGTCTCGTCTCGAATTTCAAAAGGCTTGTCCCGTCCCGTGAGCAACACTACTAGATAGCAACAGGCGATTACAACAATGGCGTACAAATGGCCGTAACATTGTAGTAATAAGCCTAGTGCTCTGTGATTATTTATGATGACTTTATTTTATTGATTTTCAATACAACAGGCCACATTAAAAATTCCTCGTTGTTTGAAATTTGTTGTATTTCAGGAAAGAATTAAACAAAGAAGGAGAAAAATAAAGGAAGAAGAAGAAATTAATACTATATTCAGTGTGATTGAACGTGTAGATTGCATTTCGTGCAATATTTTATGGAAGAAGCACTTCTGTTGTAGTATGTTCTGTTGACGATGTATGAACAAGCAACAGAAAATATGCGTGCAACACTGGACGAGCTTGATAGTTCAAGTGATTGAATTTCGTTATTTGAAGAAACCAAGTCATTTACAAAAAAAAGTGAGACACAGAAATGGGTCTCATGGCCTTCTGATCAAAATTCTCTTCTCCAGGCCACGATACCCAAAACTGGGTCTCAAATTTAAATTGAATTTTCAACGGTTTTTTGGATTGTTTTGAAATTTCTTGTCCTTCACAGATCTAATGACACCAACTTGATCCATTTTCACATTTTTTTTACTTGGCCCCACTATGTCATTCAGACAATCTGGCCTTGGCAGTCAACGTTTAACATTAGTTCAAGAGGAACCCGAACATATGGCAATTAAAATATTCAATAACCTACCAAATGATATTAAAGCAGGAAATATGACAAGTTTCAAAAACAAATTAAAAAAAAAACCTATTAGTTAATAACGAATATTATAGAGTAAATTGTAAATTATAGAAATTTTGTAACTAGCTATATTTTTTATCTGAACTGTACTGAACCCTCCAAATACCAATGTGTATGGTTTATATGGAGTAATGCAATTCAAATTCAAACATCCTACAGAGTAAAGACTGTAGGCTTTATTGTGGAAGCTAATCAGGTGCATCCAGCAAGAAAATGAAGCAGTGAAAGCGATCATTCTGCACCTGAGAGAGGACAACTGCCAAAGAAGAAAACTTGCCATTTTCACTTTGACCATTTTTTCCGTTTGCCATTTTTACTTTTGCCATTTTTTCCGTTTGCCATTTTTACCTTTGCCATTTTTTCCGTTTGCCATTTTTACTTGGCCATTTTTTCCGTTGCCATTTTTTCCTTTGCCATTTTTACCGGACACCCTCAAAACGCCAAGAAGAATTTGGCTGTTGCGAAATTTTCGCTACAAGAATGTTATAGCAAAGTTACACCTACAATTTTACAAATGTAGCTCCGCTCCAGTGGCGCTGTTACAAGTAGTACTCCCGACCACTGGAACGTGATATCAATAATCTTCTTTTTCTGTTCTTTCATTCAGTTACTCCAAGCACTACTGTGGGATAACTAATAATAATAATAATAATAATGATAATAGACAATGAGACGAAATTTGCGATAGCTGTCAAGTTTTTCCGAGATCAAGGGAGGGAAATAGTCAAAGAGGGTTTTTTTTAGTCTAAAAGGGAAATTGTGCTTAGATTGTGGCAACACTGAACTCAGGTATGGACGGGAAATCTGGAATGCTGTCTTGTATTTTCTCCAGTTGCTTCCACCTGGAAGATTTCTCGGAACTGAGGTTTCCACGCGAAATGCAGCGAAACAGGTTCAAGCTGGAAGTTCTATTCTTTCGGAGGAAAGATCAGACATCTAGTCTCGGATCAATGAAACCTTCTCAGGTATCGCTGTATGACAACAAGGAAAACAGTCCAAAGCTGGCAAGATATCGTGGATAAGATAGCACAAAGAAAAGGTATTTCCAATTTTCCAGAAGTCTCATTGCTTCAACAAATGCTACAGCTCTTATTCATCAGCTTCGGTAAATATACAGGAAAAGGTCAATCAACGCGTTTGGGATTTCCAGATATTGGGAAACGCTGCCATGGAAACGAACAAGGAAAACAAACAATAGATTTGCAGTCAAGACTGATACACATTTACCAAAATGCTCCATTTTCAGTCACAGTGAAATTTACCATTTAAGTCAATGAAAAGGCTTCTGAGATATCCTACTCCTTGGTCGAATAGCAGCTGTGGGACTTTATTGAGCTGTACAGCTACAAATTTATAGACAGAATAACACCATAAGTAGCACACAGGAAAGGAATTATTTCTCAGACGTCACGTGGTTTTCTTCACGGTAGCTTCGTTCTCACAGTGATTGTAGAATAGTATTATTTTGAGAGAGAGAAAAAGGCAGCAGCTGGAGGAGATTGATATTGTGAAGTTCGTAGAACCAGACATGCAGAGAGGAAAAAGATGTAGCTAGAGGAAGGGAAAACAAGAGGAGAGACTAAGAAAGAAAAAAAGGAGGGGGAGAAGGGCAGAACAAGAGGAAAGGCGAAAGAAGAAGATGAAAGGAGACGCGTGTGGGAAAATTGAGAGGAAGTGGGAAAAGTAAGACGAGGAGTAAGGGATAAAAAGAGAGGTAGTCAAGAGAGAGGGAGAGGAAGAAGAGGTAAAAGAAAAGAGAGAGGAAGAGGAAAAGGATAGAGCAAAAGAGACAGGGAGAGAAAACATAGAAAGAGAGGAAAAAGGAAGAGCAAAAGTGAGAGGAAGAGAAAATGAAAGAAGAGTGAAAAAGAGGGAGAATTTAAAAGAGATGGAAAGAGAGAAGACGAGGAAAGAAAGAGAAAGAGATGGAGAAAAAATAGAAGAAGAGGGGAAAAGAGGGAGAGGAAAAAGAAAGATCAAAAGATGGATGGAGAGAAAAAGAGAGGAAGGGGAAATGAGGCAGAGAGTTGGTGTTTTAAGTCCACTTTGTACACAATAAGGCTAATCGAGACTGGATCTACAGTTTTAAGTGGAATCCGAACCACTATGTGCCTCCACCCCTTAATTACAAGGCGACGGCGCTATGTCACGTGCTGCTAATTTAATAAATAACTAATTAACTCAACTAACTCAACTGAGCTGAGCTTAGCAACGCAACAACGAAGAATCTCTCGCCTCACCTGCTGGGCGAATTAAACATTACATGAAATATAATACGGTCAGGATAAGTGCCTAACAGTCGGAGTTACCGAGAATAAACCTAGGAGGATTTGATTTTAAATACCTGAAATGACGTTACATAATACTACGGTGTTTCTGAATATACACATATATTAAAGCACAGATAAAAACACAGTACATCTTGCCCTCTTTCACTCGATCTCACATTCATACTCTCATTCCATGGCATATGGCGACAATATGACAATTACAAAGGTTAGATTAATTACTACTTTGACCATACTCTTGTTATGTCTGGCTACATTGCCTTTTACAATTTATCGTTTAGGATTTTTAGTATAAAGTGAATAATTGTTCCTTGTGCGAACCCCTTCTATCTTTTCTGAAGGTATAAATATATTCAATGAACTGTCGTTTGCGGCTAACATAAACTCTCATCTTTAAATTGATTATTCCGCCGGAATACAGATGCCTAGGGATGCCATAGCACTGATTTAAGTTAAGCAATGATTTGATTTACGCAGATTCGCGGTAGATAGTCGTCATCTTTCTCACACACGCACATGGTTGGATCTTACCTTCGCTGCATTCCCTCTGACCTGGGCTGGGTGAAAGTGGTCCTACAGTTTTGGAAGGCCTCCACGCTCCATTGTAGCACCTCGCGCTTATCCTGGTTGGCGAAAGTGGATCAGTCGGCAGCTCCATCTGGCCTCATCGGATCCTGGCTTCACTCGTTCACTGTCGACTCCATACGACAACTTGCGCAATAATAGGTCAGTTCTTCGCGGTCACTCGTAAGTACAGATACGTGACTTGGGCGATGAGACGAACATACGCGATGAGCCATTCGCGGTTTCACATGGATATCAAATGTTATTAACTTTCACTACTTTGGACGTTGTTTCGGACGATTGACACGGGTGGACGTGTCTGGCGTTATTCTCACATAACCACACGTATGTGCACGGATGCGTTGACGGCAAGGGGGAGTAACGACCCCCTGGTTCTATTCTGCTCTACTCCATGGCTCTGAAACACTCACTCGAGGAAAAACAAATCCAGACCTCGAGTCTGCTTGCAACTCGCAGCTCGGTCGCGCGTAGCTCACACTCCGGTGGCGATTGTAGGCAAAACTGTGCAAAACTGTTTCAAATCATCCCTTTTATTCCAGATTTGAACGTAGTGACGCGCTACCCTCTATGATCAGGTGCTTGTTTATTGTTTCTGGTGCTTTGACCGTTGTCCTCCTATCCTGGTCAATGCTCACTCCGGTCCTTAACCTTTGGTAGCAGCCCCTCGCGCAGAGATTAGGCTAACTCTTTCTCCATTGTAGTCAGTCACGAAAAGCAAGGACATCTCAGTAGGGTAGCTTCTCCCTTTCAATTCAGCGATGAATCTTTAATAATTCATAACTCCCGTAGTTCTGTTCTGATTAGGCTCAAATCTTGGAATCAGTACTTTCATGATGTGGTCTTCCGCTGGTTGAAATCTCATCAAATTCGGTCCATTGGTTTAGAAGTTGCATTTTTCTTGTTATTCCCATAAGAATGCATGTAAATCCGAATTCGGGCGAAAAACGGTGGTTGAGCAATCTAGTGTTGGCTAAGGCAGTTCGCTAGACACCTGTATTCGCGACGGATATTAATAATACCAATTGCAATTAATTCCTACTAACGGGCAATTAGATTAATTACTTGTCACTCAATATTTGACCGTTATAGCTACCACTACGCAATTGGGGAGGACCTCGAAGATGAAGAGAGAAAGGAAGGGGAAAAATAAGGAGCAAAAGAGAGAGGGAGAGGAGTAACGGAGGCAAGGGAAAAGATAGGAGGAAGACAGAGGTAGATGTGAAAACAGAGCCAGAGGAAAATTTACAGGCAAAGAAGAGAAAGATATAAAGAGCGAGACAAAAATTTGAAAACTGCAGATAAGAAAAATTAGATACTGATTGCGAGAGCCATGAATGGACTGTTGCAAATTTAGTGAACATTATATTTCTTCACAAGTGTAGAAAGCAAGAACCACTTATACCGAAGATCACATAAATCCTACGAACATCGCTCCGCCAAACTCAAGAAAACCAAAAACGAGCTAATTAATCCTATAGCAGGAACAGCTAATTAAATTCTACTTTAAAATATCATTACGCATTATCTGCAAAAAAATCTGCAAGTGCCTCAACACTACAAGAAATTTATCGCTCTGTTGCACTATGACCTGATTTTTGCCAATTTTTGCAACAATAATTCGCGTTTGCCGTGCAACTTTCGCCTTGATTTGGAACCTACTTGATTTTATCCGAGACACTTCCTTTTATTTCCAACATACACCAATTCAAGATATTAATTCGCTGTAGAAAAATTATAATGAAACAAGATCATGATGACAACGGAGAGAACAGAACAATTCAGTATCGTACAATGAAAACGGCTGCAAGAGAAGTGGTAATGAAAAAACGAAAAAAAATAAGGTACTAAAACAATAAAATAAAGTAAGATTTAAAGATGAAAATATCAAAATAAAAACATTAAAGCAGTGTTGTTCAAGTTCCAGGAACCCATACATTCTAATGCGTTCTATTGGGTACCGCAAAACGACCGGAATTTTTTTCTCGCACGATTTAAATTCGGTCCAAGTTGTGTATTGTTTAATTTAACTGCATTTAAATTCATCCGGAAAAAAATATTCCTGGACCGTGTTTAAAATGATCCGGGAAAGAAAGGTTCCTGGACCGAATTGAAATACTTTAGAGATAAAAATGCTCTTTACGGTCCTGAACCCATTTAGGCTTGCTGATTTTCTCTCTACTGGACCGGAATTGAATTAATTTAAAATTCCTGGACCTTTAACAACCCTGCTTCAATTTTGGCACTTAGGGTTCGAATATTTCACATACGTGGTTTTAACACGGCAATGCGCGTGCACACGGTTGCTCAGTCGTAACAATATTCACTGATCCCGTGATTACATTCACAGCTCATGGCCGCGACTGGCAAATAAACAATCCATATCGTTAAATATTCAAATCGCGAATTATTTTCGCACGTCAAGGACTTGGGAGATAACTCCCGAGAACCGCGTGAAAGAAAGCAAAGGAAATGCCAGTATATTCCCCTCCTCATACACAATGTCTTTCTGTAACCAAACACGAAAAAAGTGTTACGTAAATGAACTGCCCTACATGCTCATTGTTTCACACACGGATTCATATATGTATCTGTGATCCTTTATGTCCACCAAGGCGAAACGGTCCGTACGTAAACTGTGTGCAAGTGGGGAAGCACGCGGGATTAACTAAGCGTTGCGATAGGCTGCAAGTAATTGAGTGAAGCAGCCAGACGAAACGTTTCGTAAAAGCATGCGAAGACGTTGTATAATAATCTTGACAAAAGAGAAAATTACGCCTTTCCCTGTTGGGATAACGACAATCTGGGTATCGTATGTTTTGCAGCCTTGTACCTCAATGAAAGCGTGCATCAAGTGCATATCAAAACGAAAGTGCAGTTTCATGAGTAGTGCTAGGAAGTTTTTTTTTTCTGGGCCTTGAAGACAATTCTAAACCCAACAGCAGTGCGTTTCACAACAGTTAGAACCAGAAAACATTCTTTTTACTTTGATTTTTTCAATTTTCCTGCCTTTTTTGGCTTTTAAGTCGTTTTTCAGGTTTTCAGTTTTCGTTGCAATTTTTTTATCATTTTTGAAGTTCCTTTTCGTGAATTATAAAAGCTTGCTCGCCATTAATCGAAAATATGGTCAATGCAAAAAGCAGAACTCAAATCTTTGGTAGTGTATTAAATAAGCAATTGCAGTAAATTTATTTTTCCTTCAGCAAGCTTCGAATACTTTGGTTGAACCTTACTTTGAGGTTCCCTTGCTGGCCACTATTATCGATTTAATCTGTGTTTTTTTTTTAAAAGTAAAATTAGTCAAAACATTAAGAAATATTTACTCTGATTTTTCTGGATGGATGTGGACCCTTGGTCCAATTACAGGGTGTCTACCAGTGAAGAAAGTCAAGAATTTTTGCTATTTTTCACAGCATAGTGAACTTACATTGTTATGTACCTGTACTGGGATTAGAAAAAAATGAATATTTGGAAATCTAAATTGTATTGGGTTGAGATTTGTCCGCTTTGTTTCTTGAGAGTCACTTTCTTATGTGCGTGAAGTTTTGTAAAAATATTAAATAAAATAATGTGGCCATTCCCCATCCAGGTTGAATTCTGAAGCATAATAATTAAAGCAAGTCTTAATCTCTTGTTAAAGTACACCTTCAGTTTTCATCTTAACTGGACTTGTGGTAGGTTTTTTTTATTGAATAAAAATATATTTATTTAAATAATTTTGCAACTATAACTAAAAAAGGGGACGATTAAATAAATGTTAAGAAAAAGGGGAAACAAGGTCATGAAAAAGGAAAGAAAGGTCAAGAAAAAGTAATGAATTTCGGATTTTTTTTTGTAGACACCCTGAATAAAAAAAAAACTCGAAATTAGTTCCCAAAGCTTCAATGTAGTGATGTATTCTGAAAATTTTAACTGGTTTACAGCAAAAATTCTTATTTATTACATATTAATTAGATATAGAAATAAAACACGAATGCAGGCATGCAATTAGAAACAAAAACAGAAGACCGACAACTTCAAATATTTCGGCAACTTCTATATACTCGTATATGAAAAAACTTGGTTTACTTGCGGTGTAACATGGGAACACGCCACTGGCTTCAATTCAAAGGCATTTTAATAGCCATTTCGTGCCTTGTAAAAAAGCTATCCTTAGTCTTTTTAAAACGTTCGAAAAGGATCAAACATAAAGAAGTCAAACCGCAATCAAATAGGCAATATTTCTACCTCTAAGCGTGCTTTGAAATCTTAACGTGATGCTGTGAAGTTAACTGAAATTTATTATACGTAGAATTATGCTTCAAATTTATCTTTGAAAAACATTTTGCGGTTGCATTTGTGTGCTTGCAAGAAGACTTAGGTGGGCAGGCCATGTAACACGAATGGGAGAGGAAAGAAGAGCTTACGGGATTCTTGTTGGGAAACCTGATGGTAAGAGACCAGTAGGAAGACCAAGACGAAGATGGACCTAAAGGAAATCGGCAGGGATGGAAAAGAGTATATAGATCTTGCTCAGGATAGGGACAGATGGAAGGCCTGTGTTGCTGCAGCCATGAACCTTCGGGTTTAAGAAGGCTAGAGAGTTAGTTAGTTATTTGCGTGCTTGCTGTAAGCTCGAAGGGTTATACCAATTACCAAAGGTTCAAGCAAACTTTAACGTCGAAATTTCACGAGAAAGCAAAAAAAAGTACATTGTTATGATCAAATATTAATTTTAAAATTGCACCCCACTACTTTTCGCCTTAACAGGACGTGCTTTAATCAAGATAGCAGATCTGACACAATAAACCATGTATCATATTCCCTACAAAAGCCTTTGTTGCTTTATGAAAACTGAAGGCAGAACAATCTGCTAATTATGCTCAACTTTGCGGAACAGGCGAGAGAAAGTCGTAAATTACAGGAGGAAGGTATTGTTCTGGTCATGACTGAGAAGGAAGAAGATAAGGAGCTATAAAAACAACGCCTCATTGGTCAATTTTTGTCCATCGTAGACCTTCAGAGCCAAAACATTGCGTTAGTGTGAGGATATAAGTCTGGCAGGTTCATGGCAGTCATATTTGGAATAAATATTCATCTTCAAGAAAGCGGTAGATTCTTGTAAGGACATTTCGTGAGCTACATAGTCAGTTTATTGTTAGGGAGAGGATTTTAAGGTGCAAAATTATGGTCGGAAAGAAAAAAAGAGGTGCTGGAAAAGTTTTGAAAAAGGTGCAAACAAAAAGGTGCTGATAGAATGCCTTTATTCAATGCTCTCTCTTTCTGCGCCTTCTGTATATAATTCGCGCGGACCGCGTAGAGAACTGTGGTTCTGCCGTATAGGTTTTGTTGAAGTTTATTTCTTCTCTCGCGGGTTTTGCTACATTATCTTGGGAACTATTTGGGCTGCAATGATTGTATTATACCATTTTGTAGCTCTCGTTCTGTTCTACAAAATGAGACTATAGGATTTTATGTAGCTGCTCAAGAAGAGTGAAAATCATTTATTTTTCTGTCCAATTTCTTAACAAAACATGAAAGAAAAGGAAGGAAAAATAGTGCTGAAGCATCAAAGAGATAGTAAAAAGGGGATAAATGTGCTTATATCCAGAAAAGGTGCAAAAAGAAGGACCAAAGTATGTTCATTCTACTTGATTTCATGTCTTAAAATACATATCTCAAACGATCGGTATGAAAACAGCTCTATTTTTGGAGGTTCCAAAACTGGCAGGGGGCAAGGTACCAAAACTGGGGAGGGGGAGTACAGTTTACTTTCCCTTGGTAGATAAGCTTTAGCATAGTGCGGGGGCAGAAGTGGTAAAAAGAGGGGGGCAATGCCCCCTAATCGCCGCCACTGTCAACGACTTACTGTATTTGGGGGGGCGTCCTGGTGGTCCGGACACAACCTTTAAAAACTTGCCAAGTACTAAAAAAACATAACCTGTTTAACATTTGTTGTACCGGGTGTCCCAGAAGTCTTTCTCTGATTACAAACTTTATTCATATCCGCTATATGCAAGGTAGAGATGTGAAACTGGTGCCAAAATGTTGGAAACCTAACAAAGTTTTGTTGCAGGTTTAAGTAACGTGGCTGAAGTGTAGCAGTGTCAGTGCCCAGAAAACCGGAAACGTTCACAAATCAGGAAAAAGCTCAGCATGTCCTCTGGTATCATGAGACCCAGTCACCAATAACAGTGCAGAGGAACTTTCAAATGTACAGGATTCTTTCGTCTAGAATATCTGCCATCAATAAGATGGTATTTAAAAAACGGAATTTATCTTCATTCCCAAATCCTGTCAAGTCCAAGAAACATTGTATGGAAAGATGCCACCCGATGTCAAGAGCATTAATTCCGGATTCCTTGGCACTGACACTGCTACACTACAGCCACATTACTGAAACCTGCAACAAATAAACTTGGTTAGTTTTCCAACATTTTGGCACCACTTTCACATCTCTACCTTGCATATAGCGGATATGAATAAAGTTTGTAATCAGGGAAAGACTTCTGGGACACCCGGTATAATTTAGTGTTATTTCTTTGGTAGGCAAGGATTACATTCGGATCATACGGCTTTGAATGACAGTACCTAAGATTTATGTACACCGATATTTATAATAATATGCATAAAATTTTAATCAGGAACTTTACTTCCGTCGACTGCACGTAACATCCACTTTTGTTATTCAATAAATAATAAATCATTTATCTTTTGGACATTAATTTCTTTGCCAGGACCATCGGAAAGGTCCCATAAGAAAGAACATCTAAATGTTTATGGGGTGTAAGCATGGACGTCCGCAGGATTTTTTCCAGGGAGGGGCAAGGAAGATATTTTTTTCCAGGGGGGGCGCAAACAAGGCACATTTTCCCTAATCATAGTGTTGTTCCCTCAAAAAACATTGCTTAAATTTGAATTTACCATATTCATGTAATAATTAACATATTATTGTCGCTGAAATGAAATTATATGTGAAAAATATAAATTATTTGTTGACTTTCATTTTCCAGGGGGGGCACAGCCCACCTTGCCCCCCTTCCGGACGCCCATGCGTGTAAGGGATGACCCTTTCGAAATACACTAAAAACAAAAACTAAGCAAGGCTCTACAACTGAAAAATCCTATTGAAATAGCTCTATCAGATTGATTGATTGAATTGGTTTATTTTACGTTGCTTTTCTGCCACTTTTGGCTAATCGCGACGACGAGGATGAGTGATGATACGATGAAATTGATGAAGACAAACTCAGAAAGAGCACCCTTGCCCAGGTAGGAATTCGAACCCGGAACCCTTGGCGTCATAGCGCGCTATGTAACCACTACACCAAGAGATAGGCACGGAGGCTGAAGTTATCCCATTTGTCAATATGGACGTAGAGAGAACACCTAAATATTTACGTACATTAAAGCTAATTGGGAGAGGACCTACAGTTTAAAGGGACAAGAAGAGATAAAATATGCACCTTTGGTAACGGGGTCCTGCTTTCGGATCCCACTTTAAACTGTAGATCCAGTCCCGATGATAATATCTGTGCATAAAGGGGACTCAAAAATCCAAACAGACGAAGCAAGGGTTTGTCACTGATGGAAACGTATATTCAAATCGCTCTACCAGAGATAACAAGGTTGATAACTTCGCGATGACTGTCAACAAACAGCGGCAGAGAAAAAGCAAATGTCACAGAACCAAGAGCTCAGTACTTACTTTTTAAATGTCTTCTCGTACTCCTTAATTTGACGCCTGGAAAACTCATGAAACTCGGTATAAACATTCACAACCTTGTACTGTGGCTTCACCTCCTTGCCCTCATCCAGAGCTTCGTTGATGGACAGGCGCCGAGTTAATAGATTGCTCAGTTCCTGATCGGCTGGCATTTTCAAATCCGGAAAGTTAAAACACGCGAATTTAAAAGATGTGCGTAAAACACCGTCTCGGTGGAGTACCTCGTTTCCACGTGCGTTACACTGAATGGCAAATCCCAAGAATGCAACTGGGTTTTGTTCTCGCCCGCTGGCCCAGATGCCGGTTGGAAAGCGAATGTGCCCAAGCAGACGACGCTGGTGGACGGTGATCGGCGCGCGCATGCGTCGTGAAGGGAAATTTTAATCAATGGAACGAGAGTCGGCAAGGATTGCCAGGCACATAAAATTATCAGGCTTAGCATAATTTCTCCTTTGGTTTTGTATTTTTCTTGTTTTCATTCGCTTTACTGCCACTTTTGTCCGATCGCAACGATGAGGATGAAGGGACATCTACAAAGAACGCCCAGACCGGGACTCGAACCTGGTAACAAAACTGATGACCCGTAAATTGAAATATATCATATTCTGCTTTCGACTACTGCGCACTAGTGTCATGGGTGTTTTGAACTCTACTCTCTCTCTCTTGCTATCTATTATTTCGTTCTCTCTTTATTTCTGGATCGGTTTTTCTATCGTTCTCTTCCTCTGTGTACCTTTTACTTTCTTCTTAAATTTTGTTTCTCTAATTTTCCTTCTTCCTCTGCCTGTATACGTAGATGGGAAACAGCAGCCCCCCGTGGCGGAGTGGTTAGAACATCGCTCTAGGGGTCACGGGTTCGAATCCCGGCCTGGGCGTGTTTGTGAGTGTCCATTCATCAATTTCATCATATCATCACTTATCTTCATCTTCGCAAATTAGCCAAAAGTGGCACAAAAAGCGAAGTAAAATAAAGCAAATCAAAATAAAAAGTAGATGGGAAACTTTTTCCCTAACGATCCACCAGATAGGGTAAGTGAATATCCAGCACAACGGTTTTTCATCATTTTTATAGCTTGTGCAGTTATCTGCTTCTCGATATCTTTAGTTTTACTTTCATTCTTAATTTCTCTGTTTCTCTACTTGTTCTTTCTGTTTCTTTATGTATTTCTTTTCTTGTTTCTTTTCAATTGTTTCTCTCTCTCTCTTTCTCTCTTCATCTGTCACAGTCCAATTCTCTCTCGCACTTTCTCTGTTACGAAAATACGTCAAAAATGCGAACGTTTGTATTGTCATGGAGGAATAAAGTAAATCCTGCCAGGGTTGAGACGTACGTATATATTGGGCGTAATTTGGTTTATTTTACTTCGCTCTTATGCCACTAATTGCGAAGATGAGGATGAGTGATCATATGATGAAATTGATGAAGAGACACTCGCAAATAAGACTCATGCCCAGGCCGGGATTCGAACCCGGGACCTCTGGCGCCGTAGTGCGTTGTGCTAGCCACTCCGCCACGGGGCCAACTAAGAGAGAGAGAAGGGGGCACGAAAGAGAGAGACAGACAGGAAGGGGTAAAAACGGGAGAGAAAGAGTCACGAAAAAGAGACAGAGAGGAAGAATGAGAAGGGACAGGAAAGATAAGGAGAGAGAGAAAAGGGGACATGGAAGGAAATGTGGAAAGAAGAATAGCAAGAGAATACAGAAGAAAGAGAAGTAGAAAAGAACATATAGGAAAGCAGAGGGAGGAAGGAAGGCAAGAAAGGAAAGGAAGAATAAATTTAGGAATAGAAAGAGGGAAAGATAGAAAGAGAAACAAGTTAAGAAAGAGACAGAGGGTAAAGGAAGCTGAAGTACGGCTAGCGTTATTCCCAGCCTGCTATATCATATTTCAAGATCATGCTTGTCTGATTGGCTGTTTCGAGCTGCTGGCGTGACGCGTAGGAAAGGCAACCCCGCAAGTGACCAATCACGTCCCTTACTTCTCACAGTGACGTAGAAGCCTAGGTGAAAGGGGTGGATTCACACCAGAAACTACAGGGGCTCTGGTATAAATCTTTTACGCTTGTCGTTCATCTAGTTTCTACCAGCATTCAATTGGTCAGCGTCATTTGTTGAGCTATTCTTAAAATCTTTGACCGAGTCCGAGATTTTCAGAATACCAGTGGCAACCATGCAAAGGTAAGGTGTTGTCGTCGATGACGTGCAACATACGTCAGCAAGGCATAGAAAGTCGACTTGACGCACCTTGGTTACTAATCCAATGATGTTTACGATGAGATTATGACAATTTAAGAAGTTGCTCTGGTAAACAAAGTGGAGAATGCGATCTTGTAGGTATTCTTAAGAGTAAGCGATTTGAATTCTAGGAAGAGAGTTGTTCTACATTTACAGTATACATACACTCTCTATGTATGGACCACCAAGTGATTCATAGTTCGGTTTTTACTGGAGGAAGAGTGGAAAATGGGCTATTACACTGTAGAGTGAATCATCTTAACGGTGAGAAGGTAGAACAAGTTAGGCACGGTGTCCGGAAAAGTGTCATTTGTCGTCTGACCGACAAGCAAGTAATGACAGGTTATGGACATACACTAGAACATGTACTAGGGTTAGAAATCCTGGGGGGATTCCTACACCAAAAATCTTATCCTAAAAATCCCCCTCACAAAAAATTTCCAGGGGGGGGGGAGATTTTGTTATAACAACATAAGGTAAGGAAATTAGTTCTTCTTCCTGTACTCCTTATGCCATGGATGCCTCGACCCACTGTTCACATCTTCTCTGTTCTTTCCCATCTTCCGTATTTCTTGGAATGTCTTCCCTCTTTGCCTTCCTATTTCTTCCACCATATCCTCCTCATATGTCTTCCTTGGTCTGCCCCTGGGCCTTCTTCCTTCTCGTCTTGCCTCCAAGAACTGCTTGTTTCCTTTCCTCCTCCATTCTGGTTACATGGCCAAACCATTTCATTTGTCTTTACATGAGTTTACAATTGAATTCCGAATTCCTTTATATACATATTTTTCATAATAATTATATTTTTAATTATTTAATGATTTACTTATACAGGGTGAGGCAGTCAAACGGGAAGCTTTTAAAAATTCACAAAAAATAGAGACCAAATATTAGTTATTTTTTAACATGAATGTACTGTACATGAGTTGAAATTACTAGTGTACCTGAAAAATGTTCATTTTATTTTAATATGGTGTCAGTAAGATGGCGTCCTTGGTTTTGCTCACATTTTTCCTGCCTGCCTCGATGACTATGACCCAGAGGAAGAAACACTGTTCCAGTAAGATGGTGCAACTAGTCATACTGCCAAAGTGTCTATGGATGTGCTTACACTCGCATTGCCTGGTCGTCTCATCAGCAGATTCGGCGATATTCCGTGACCTGCCCGTTCACCCGACTTGGCGGCTACTGACTTTTTCCTTTGGGGTTACCTCAAATCCAAAGTATTCAAGGACAACCCTCCAAGAACCAGGGATGATTTGAAGGAACGAATTCGGTAAGAGATCCACAACATTCCGTTGGAGATGCTACGCAACGTCATGGGCGGGTTTACTTTGAGACTCCGACAATGTGTACAACACCTAGGACGACATCTTACTGACACCATGTTAAAAAAATGAACATTTTTCAGACACGTTAGTAATTTCCACTCATGTACAGTACATTCATGTTAATAAAATAAATAATATTTGCTCTCTGTATTTTTTGTGACTTTTTTAAAATCTTCCCGTTTGACTGCCTCACTCTGTATATTTAGTAACAATAAACTGTGTATAACATAATATATATTTTCGCACCCTGGTATGTGTGTATAGTCACCAGCAATAAAAGTGGGACACTTACATCCTGAAATAGTCACTTCCCTGGAAGGAGTTGTGTTGCCAAACTCCACGTTGGTAGAAGTTGCCATTCAAAATTTGCTCCGTTGAGTGATGCAACACACATAACACCTTGCAGAAAAGCAAGTATTACAGAATCTAGGTGTCTCGTCTCGTTTTTATTGTCGGTGACTGTACAAAAGGGACTGAAGGTTTGACAAGTGCCACCAAAGACTTTTCCGAACCCCTGCCCTCCTTACAGCTCTAAACAAGTCTCTCCAAGGCAGGAGCGTATACCAGAGGCTAGCTAGGCTAACGAAGCCTGAAGTCTAGAGAATAAAATACAGGAGAAAAATCGATCAGAAACTTAAATAATATTATTCATATCAGTGAGATGATGCTGCTGATTCTGGAGTTTGCAACCTGATTTCTTATGAGTTGGCAACCTGATTTCTTATGAGTTGGCAACCTGATTTCTTATGAGTACAACCTGATTTCTTATGAGCTGGCAACCTGATTTCTTATGAGTTGGCAACCTGATTTCTTATGAGTTCGCAACCTGATTTCTTATGAGTTCGCAACCTGATTTCTTAGGAGTTGGTAAATGTATTTCTATTCATAGCCTAGGGCCACGTGACATTGTGAGATAGCCCAGATCTTGGAGTCAGTATACGCCACTGCTGCAAGGGTATAGGTGTTTCATTGTGCGTGTGTTCATCTATTTCATCTTTCATCATCACCATTTCTCCAAGAAGAGCTGTGCATGTTCTAGCGGCCGTTGTATGTGTTCTGATTCAAACAGCTTTGTATTGATACCATGCGTGCGTTCTACTTATCTCTACAAGATTTTGATGGCAAGCATTATAAGGAAACGTTAATTACTAATAAAGAATTCGTGTCGTGTGTATGTATTTGAACTATTTCACACGAGCTGAGTAAAAAAGCGGAAGAATTTCAGTGACGTGTTGAAAGGTGATTCATTGCTTTGCCTTCCTTATTGAGGATGCTGAACTTCCTGGCGAGGAGGGAAGTGTACAGTGCAATATCTGAAACCATCGGACTTTTTCTCTTTCGTGTAATCGTGTGTAAAAGCGAACTTCAATCTCAGCTCGTGCATGTATAAGTTTATTTACTTATTCCAAACGGGTTTCCATTTCGCACAACACTATGAGTAACCTTGCGCTGTGACGTCAGACGAGGAATGCCTACGTTGTTGGTTAGGCGTGTAGGTTTGGTTCTATTAGCATAAATACACTGAAAATTTATTATTTATGCTAAAAGAACTAAACCTAGCTAGCCTAACCTAACTACTTGGGCATTTAGCCTAAAAATAAAATCAGACTCTGGTGACGTCAGAACGCAAGGTTGCTTTAGGGTTGTGCGGTAAGGAAGACCCATTCCAAACCATTACAGGAAAGTAATGAGTGAGCGAGAGAGAGAGAGAGAGAGAGAGACAGAGAGAGAGAGAGAGAGATGAAACAGAGAGCGAGAGAAAGGAAGAAATGCAAGAGAGAAAGAAAGCAGGAAGAAAGAAAAGAGAAAGAGAGAGAATGTGTGTATGAGAGAGAGGAAAAACGAAGAAACAAATAGAAAGAGAATGTGTGTTTGTGTGTGGGGAAAACTAGAAAGAAAGAAATAGTAGAGAGAGAGAATGTGTATGCGCGAAAGAGGGAAAAACGAAGATAGAAAGAAAGAAAGAGGGAGAAATAGAAAGAGACATGGTGGAAAATTATTTACTTTCTTCTCTCGCTTCCCCTTCGTTGTGTCGCATTGCCATTTGCCATATATCGACCACCGTGGGGGAGTCAGGGGTCCGAGGTTCGAATCCCGGCCTAGTCGTGCGCGTTCTTTCTGAGTGCTCTTTCCAGGGGCGATTCCTCCATGTAGGAAGTGAGGAATGAAGTGTACAGTTCATTTGTATTCATTTCGAGTTCTCTACTTTTTAGGAGTTTAATGCTTTATAAAATTATGAGCGCAATGTACGTACAATTGACTAGATTAGCTAATGTCAAGAGTTGACTGCTTTCGCACGCACCAGCAGCAGCCGAAAGACGATGGTCACAGGCTTTCTGTCGCTCGCTGAGGAACCACGGAGGTCATCCTACAGACAAATGGGTGAGGGGTGGAAAGGGGCAGTGAAGGGAGGGGCGTCGAGGTTGCGAAGATCGGCGAGGACTGAGGAACCAGCAAGTGGTTCCTCAATCAGCGTTGCCAATCCCAGCAAAATGGTACTAAATCAATCACAGTTCGAAAATTGTTTGCATTTAGCATCCTGCTTTTGACATAATGGTAAAATCTGCAAACGCCAGTCTCTGGGAGAGGAAAAATCGAATTCAATGGAATATGTTTTCATGAAATAGAAATAATATTATGTCCAAATCTTATTTCTACTTCACCAGCGGACATGTTTCAAGCGAAAGGGAGTATGCCGATCCAGGGGCAAGCTTTTTAACAAACATGCCACGATCCATCTTCTATATTTTCTTCATTCTGCCCGATTTAGTTTGTCAGGAGATTTTGTGGTAGGAAATCGGTGGAAATTTGGAGGTAAACAATTTTCTCAAACCTTTTAAAGTTCTATGTTGAACCCATGTTGTTTGTTGCACAATTTTAAACAATTTTGGGGTAAAATTTATACTATTACATACGAAAGTAACGCAAGTTCAAAAGTCTAGAAAAGTAGATGCAGAATTACAATTATCCGAAAAAAAGTAATTAATAATAAATTGTAGCACAATTTAGAAACATTGAGCATAATTTCGAAGTTTAAGCAGAACTTTCTGTTATCGTGAATCCACTCGACGACAGGGAGGGAGAAGAAAATCGAAATTCTTGAAAAATCTGAAATATCGTTAATGATATTTTCGTCGGTTTTCATAGGTTCACATTTAAATATTTCATAGTTCAAAGTGAGGAGCAAGGGCCCCTTGCCCTATCTTGAGCATAGGCCTGCAGCTAACATTCTAAATGCAAAGGATAGTACAAGCGATACGTGTGATTGTCATTGAACGCATTTTTCAAGCCTTCCTCGGTTTACCATAAATTCTTCCTACACTCCGATAAAGTCACCAGTCGCCACTGGCTCTTCCATCAGTTTCATTACTCATCCACATCTTCGCAATTAGCCAAAAGTGGCACAAAAGCGAAGTAAAACAAACCAAATCAATCACTCAACTGTGTTGACAAAAATGTATTGGACAAAGTGTTGAAGAACGCCCTGATTCTTAGTTCAGTTCTACTGTTTTCACATTTGGGCGGCCCCGAAAACTTCCGTAAATTTTCCATTTTATTTACTTTCAATATCCGATTTCTGCTATCATTTGTTCCAGCAGAGATTTTGCATAATGACCGCTTAACTAGACTTACCATATTTTTTTGGGTCCAACCCAGGACATATTCGCGATCAACTCGTTACTTCTGATTTTTTTTTTACAAAAATAAATTGAAATTACTTAAAAGCCTTAACATTTTATTGGAACATTAAACTATAAATTGTACAAGAAAAAATATTAACATTATTTTCTAAATAATGCTGAAGCAGTAGCATTAATACCACTCCTATGTTTAACATGTTTCACGTGGTCTTCAATATCACCTCTTCCTTTATGCGCAAGAGAAAGTACTCCATTACAGAGTATTGTCCATTGCACACTGTCGTTACACAGTTTCAATAATTTGTATTCGTGCTGCAGGTTAACGTTAAATACACACTTTCATTTGCCCATTGCCAAATGCAAAGCCCTTGTAAATAGTTATAATTATCAAAAACGTGTAGACGAGTTACTTCACACGCTTGCAAGACAACCAAGACGGTCACGGAAGTACGGAAACTGAACCGTTCGGAAGTCGATTTCTCGAAGAATGAAAAGAATCGATCCTTATAATAGATCGATCCTTGCCGGTCATAAATTCTGGTCGTGAATATTCAATACCGGTAGCTATTTTCATGTTCAGATTCTCAAAACCCCGGACATTTTGCAATCCTGGACAGCACTAAAAAACCAGGACTGTCCGGGCTAATCCCGGACGTATGGTAAGCCTACGCTTAACCATCTAATTCTGAAAACCACCACACTTCAGTAGCCACTAGTGTTTCATTCACCGCATGACGTAATACAACAGTACAATTATGATGGCTAATTGAAGGTAGTGTGGGAAATGAAATAGCTATGGATGACGTTGCGAACTAAAGTTATGTTCTCATACACAGTACGCACAATGATGCGTACTTCAGTCCTTAAATACAGTAAGAAAATAAGAATCAAGTAAGACGCCACATCTTCTTGATTCCTATGTTCTTACAGTACAGTAAACCTCGGGTAATTCGTTTTGTAACAGTACATGTAAAAGTTAAGAATCGTTCCAAAAACTTAGGTTATGCAATTAACGGAAACTTTGGAACCACAATGAAAAATGAACTGAAGAAATGATGGTCTAAAACCATCAATTTCCGCCAATAAAGAAATGGTTGCATCCCTTCATTTTGTAGATAAATTAACGGGTAGACTGTTAAGTTTTAAGGTAGACGGTAATATCTAGCAGTGTACATGTTTATGTGGTTCCGTAATCACAAAATTTGTGCATCACTAGGACCCACCGATTTCAAAGTGCCTGTCTCCGTCGATACGGCGAGGGGGTATCCTGGTTTCAGTTGCATTTCCAGAGAATGTTGTTGGGATAGGCTGAAGGATGGACCAAATATTGTGACACGGTCATTTTCTGTCATTTTCGCCCTTTTCCTTTATCCATTTCATTCTCGGGCCCCTCTTTCTCTTTATAACTAACATTAATCTACTTGCTTCCCCTGTTTTCCTATTTCTTTCTCCCTTCTGCCCGTCGCTGGCTGTTCCCTTCATTCCTTGTTTATTTCTCTTTCTTTCGGTTTCGTTCATCTGTTTCTATATATTTTCTCTTTTAATTTAGACCTACTTTCTTTCTCAATTCTCGTTCTTTCGTTCTTCTTTAATCTCTTCTTCTTACTTCCGAGATCTTTCTTTGTTTATATTTCCTTGTGTCCATATCTTTCCATTTCTTTTTCTCTTTTCTTTCATTCTCTGTATTTTCTTCTTTGACTCTATCTCTTCCTCTCCTAATTTTCTATCTCTCCCTTTCTCAAATTTCTCCTTTTCGCTTGTCTCTCTTTCTTCCTTTCTTGCTTTCCATTCTATCCATTTATTTTCTCTTCCTTTTTCGTTTCTTGTCACGATCTCTTCTTTCTTTATTTACTTCTGTCTCTTTCTTTCTCCATCTCTTTCCTTTTCAAGAAATGTCCTATTTCCGTTCTTTTTCAATCTCTCATTCTTACTTTCGAGGTCTTACTTCATTTTTCCTTGTGTCTTTCCGTTCTTTTTTCTCTTTCTCTATAATTTCTTTCTGCCTCTTTGTCTGTGTCGCTCTGACGAACGCAGGCTTGTGTGGCTTCCGCTACGGTGTGAAACGATGATGTTGATTGGTTCGTTTCCAAGCGACATATCAAGGCTTGAGGCTTGAGGCGGGATCGAGAACAGGATATGTTTCTCATTCACAAGTCCTTTAAAACATTCTTACTGAAAATATTACTTAAATCCCCGGGGAACGCTAAAAATATTAGTTTTTGCAACAGCAGATGCAACTCCCTGTTTTATTCCTTCCGAGAGAAATAACTAGCAGTCATGGGCGCCCGCAGGGGGGCCAAGGGGAGCATTGCCCCCCGTGAGATTTCTGGAAAGAGTTAATGTAATTCGAAAGGTGAAGTTGTAGAGGTATTTTATAACAAAAGGTATTGTTTTCTGTGACTTAAGTTACAGCAACTATTTTTATTATTATTATTATTTGAAATAGGGTTACACTTAAGCTTACCGTCTATTTTACACTGAATTATCTAACTATAAAAAACAGCTTTTTGTCCTACATGAATTAATGTTAAGTATACAGTTTATATAGAACACGGAAATTACAAATGTATATAATTTTTAAAAAATGTAGTAGTAATAATAGTAATGTAATGATAATAATAATAATAATAATAGTCCTCCTCCGTGGCCGTGCGGTCTAAGGCGGCTGCGGGACGGCATGGGTTCGTTCCCGGGTTCAGTCTCCGGGAATTTTCGGCCTGTGTATAGGGCCGGTGGTAGCCCACCATCGTGAGGAAATTGGGGAGCTACGAGTGAGTATCTCCTATAACGGCTGGGGGTTCGACGTGCTGACCCCACGTCACGCCATTACCGGTTGAAGAACTCCACTCCACACCTCTAGGTGGGATTGTGGAGGGAGACTGGCAGTCGGGAGATAGACCAAGGCCCTTCAAGGGCTGTCGCGCCACGGATTATTGTATTATTTAATAATAACAATAATAACAAAAATAAAAACAATAATAGCAGTAATAATAGCATTATTATTGTTATTAATAATAATATAAGAAAAGTAGTTTCTGTGACTGCCCCCCTGAGAAAAAAATCCTGTGGGACCCTTACTAGCAGTCATTCTAGATCTGGTACACGAGTTCTCACCGTGCCTAGAACAAGTATATCAGCAATGGTTATGCACCTTTCAGGGCAACATTGTAAACCGAAACGTGCAGCACGTTCAAGAATATATATGAAGACCTCCCCTGGTACGGAGAAAGTAGGGTAATTGTGCCCATCTCTTGAACCCGGCTCCGTCGAAAACAAAGTATGCTGTGGAGAAGGTGACCGGGAATCACCCGTTCCCGAATGGGCGTGGTGAAAGCTAACAGATTCTTCGGAATAGTGCAAGGGAGGAAAATGGGATGACCTTGTGGTTTTGTGGGGCGCCGCTCCCCTTTTCTTGTGTGTGTGTGTGCGCGGTCTGGAGCGAACCGCAAGTGATGGTACTAACGAGGCGAAATAACAGGTTGGAAGGAGATTGAAAACGTTTAGATGGTGGGAACCTACACCGTGGAACAGTGACGTTTGTACTTCATTTCAGGACGTGGGGTCTAACACAGTGTTTCTCGACCGCCGGGCCGCGACCCGGTACCGGACTGCGTATTTCACATGTGCACATTGAAATAGAGATTGGGGGCGTGGTTTGCAATGGAGAAGTTTCTGGTTGGCTGGTCTATTTTTATCTACTTTGTTGAGTACTTCTATGGCGGGCCGAACAATTGACTATAGGCTTGAACTTGTTGAATGATGAAAACCACTTACATTTTTCTTTCTTATCTATTATCTACTTTTCATACATCGCTTTCATTTTGTCTACATCTTTCTATTTTAGCTTCACTTTCACTAAATCGATACTTATCCTCCAACGATTTATTTGCATTCTTTCACCTTGTGCTGCCATCTATTTTTATTTTTTGAAACTTCTTTCGTTTCATCTTGTGTTATTCTGGCTTGTATCTCTATTTAAAACAAATAGTTGCGCTTATATAGTCAAAATTAATATTTTGGAGCTACTCAAGGGTTTGACAAAGAAAGAATTAAAAGTGTTTGCTCTGCTTGCACCTGACGAAAACCGGAAAATGACCCAATGCCAGTGGCGGCAATTGGGGGGGGGGGGGCAGTTGCCCCTCACTTTTTGCCACTTTGCACATGCACTATGCTAAACCTTATGCACAGTCGACGGCAAAGATAACGGTAGGCAAATTGTTCCCCGCTATTTTCATTCCTTTTTTATTTTACATCCTGCGTTGTTTTAATGAATGAAACTATGTTAGTTCGAAGCAGGCATTGTTCTTTGCTTATTGACGTCTTTATTTCAATTCATTATCATCACTTTGTGTAATTCAGACTGAATGAAAACGGTGGTGGACAATTCGCCTACTGTTTCTTTCGCCGTTGGGGTACCAAGGGAAAGTAAACTGCCATTGATCCCCCCCCCCCCCCCACGTTTTGCACCATGCCCCCATAGTATTGGAAACCAATCGCCGCCTCTGCCTAATGCAATATATATTTAGTAATTGCACAAGAATTTTCATCCAACGCAACATTTTTAACATTATTGCTTCTATTCCCTTTTCGAGGATTGAACCTAAATATCGATATGTGTATTAATTGATAGTTCCTTACTATTCGAGTGTGTTGCCTTCCCACACCAGATGGTTCTGTTTGTGCTGGGGTATAGCAGTCTGCGGTTTGGCAACCGCTTGGAAAGATCGCCTTTCGTCCGGGTTGCGAGTTCGTCTGCGATAACAGGAAATGCTTTCGTGATGGATCAAAGGAGCTAACCGGAGGGTGCATTGCTTCCCGCCTCAAAATTTGGACAGATTGATGCGGTTTATTTTACTTCACTTTCCTACCCCTTGGCTAATCGCGAAGATAAGGGTGAATGGTGGTAAGATAAGATGGATGAAGATGAAGGGACAATCGCAGGACGACAACATGAGCCTCACATAAGATTATACTGGCTGTGAATCCAGACGCCAGAGTATCGGCGGGGGGGGGGGGGATTCATGACAAAATTTTATAGTTTAGCTACAAAAATGGGGGGATCGTTTCGTTTGTTAGTTTTTCTTCCTACCTGTGGTTGATCGCGGCAATTGGGTTGAAATGAAACACCACCTCTCATGCCTTTAGAGTCGGTTTGAAAAGGGGATGGGGAGGGGGCGTGCTGTTTGCATTAATACAAGGTTAGTCAAGCAGACAAACTATTAAGAATAAGGTTGATTCAGTATTCAGTACACTCTCAGTGGCAGTGAGCCTCAGCAGCTTTGCACGTTTTATGTTAGCACACATGAAAGTGAGCTGTGTTTTTTCTTTTTAGTTTTCTTTAATTTCAACTGCAATGAAACGATTCGAATTGTTGGCATCTCGGCCAGTGGTAAACTGTCCTGTGTTTCTTTGTGGTAGTTCGGAGTCTACTTGGAGTCGGAACTTTCGACATGCGGATTTCAGTTTTAGTGTTGGACGATAGGCACGATTTGTTTCTCTTGTAGCTGTATGTGTTCCTGTGCTACAACTGACTGGATAATTGTAACATAGTGTCAGCTTTCGTTGTCTAAAACTTACAAAATTCGAAAATTTAATTTTAAAAAAAATGAAATCAAATTATCGACAAACAAAAATCAATCACTACATATTTATCCAAACTATATTTGTGTGTGGGGGTGGGGCGGGTATTTTGATGAACGATTTTGGGGCTATACGTCCTCGGCCTTGGGGATGGGGGGATGGGCACCCCTGGTCCAGGATGCTTCAATACATAAAGCAAGTCTAATTCTCTTGTTAAATACACCTTCAGATTTATCTTAACTGGCCTTTTGGTAGGGTTTTTTCATTAAATAAAATCTTTCAGACAATATAATTTCAAAGATATCGAAATTACACTTTTAATGCATCAATTGACACAGTTAAATGTGTAACTTTGTTATCTTTGAAATAATCTTGTCTGATCTTCCCAACTGATGCATTTTTAAGAGCCCGTTCATGCATTGCTGGGTGTATTTTGACGCACCAAAAAGTGCATCATTTGACGTTGAGATTAATGTGTTATTGTGTCAATTGACACGTTTTGGGTTCTGTGTGTAGGTCTGAAAGCTTCCTTAGAGTTAACCTTCAAATATTACAGAATTGTTCGTAATTACTGAGATAACATATTAGTTATCAAAGGGACATTCATTCCCAGAACCAAAATACGATATTTGTTTCAAAAGACTCAAAAAATGACTGTATACCCAACACAAAATTGAACACTAACTTTTACAAAACCTATCTAGGCTATGTATGAGTGTGCTGAGAAGGTCATAAGAACGCCAGAACAGGAACATTAAAGTTGTTTGTGCAGCAAGCTCCCTTCGCCGTTACGTAAAGCATCATTTCCTATTGTTCCCATGGTAATCTCTGAATTCCGAAGGTGACTCTCATAGGCTGCTTGTCATGCACGGCGAAGCCCTCCTGATGTTTGTGAGAGCATTTACGAGTGTTTTCCGCAGGAGGATTTTTTTCCGATGCACAAAACGAAGTCATAAATGCGAATACAATACAACTAAATGTTCAGTTCTCTCTATTTGAGTGATTCATGATATTTGCACTAGGTTTAACATTTTTGCTTCATGTTACATTAGGCTGAGTGATTCGTGTATAAGTCTTGGCTCAGGTTAACTACAAAGTATTTTATATACAGCTAACGAGTTTCGTATTTAAGGAGTTCTGTCGTGTTTAAGCCCTCTGACATGTCCTCGTACCAAACCGCTGTATTATTGTCACTAATACATATCACAGATAAACGTATTATAGTATGTTTATCTGTGTACATACACTACACAATACAAGGATAAATACCAGTATGTTCATTCCACACCAATTCAACAAATTTTGAATTTTTTAAAATATTAATAATTTAACCACTTATTTTTATATCCCTCAGGTGGTCAAAACCGGCATTGATTTTTTTAAATTTACTCCCGTTTCGTCGAATGCTCCAGACAAACATTTCGGCAAAAAGGAAATTCCCGTTTTTCCGAATCCCCATTCGTCGAATATTTTGAAGGGAAGATATTTTCCCTCCGCTAGGAAATTCAAGGGATGAAGCGAAAATAATTTCAACGAATGGTCGTTCACCATATAACTTTTTAATGAGCTTTCTGTTTGTTTACACTTGAAAGTTCCCAGCGGGAGGGAAAATTCAATGTCTTCAAAATATTAGGTGAAAGAGGGATGTAGCAAAACGGGAAGACACTTCAAGCTATCTTTTGTAACTGGCGGCCATTTCCAATTAGTTGTGTGCTGTGAGTTCAGCTTTTCTTCGGACCTCCATGAAAATCACTGTAACTTCTGTTCTGTAATTCAATGATTCAATGATTCTTCAGAAATAAAATCTCTTTCATTTCTGTTTATTACCATTTTTTGCTCTCAGATTAATAGTGTTCATGCTATACTACAATGAATCCAATTTATATTTTTTAATAATTTCTCATTTTGCGGCACCCAAAATAACCATGAAGGGGGCAAAGCAGCTGAACCGTATTTCTTATCTTTAATGCCGGGTGTCAGGCAAATCAGAAAATTATTGAGCATAGGAGCACCATATTACATTTCAGCAAATAAAGTGAAGTGAGTTTTAAGTACACTTTATGCACAGAAGGCTAATCAGGACTACGCACAAAACTCAAAACGTGTTAATTGATGCACTGTTTCGTGTGTCAAATAAAAGGCAACTTTTATCAGCTGATGTTCTGTGTGATGCACTAAGAATGCATCAAAGGGGAAGATTAGACAAGATCATTTCAAAGATAACAAAATTACACATTTAGCTGTGTCAGTTGGCGCATTAAAAGTGTAATTTTGCTATCTTTGAAATGATCTTGCCTGATCTTCTCAATTGAAACATTTTTAGTGCATCCCACGGAACAGAATCTCATAAAAGTTCCTCTTTATGCACATCTGTGTGTATTTTGACACACCAAACAGTGCATCATTTGCAGTTTATACACACTAATGTGTTATTGGATTCAACATATACTGTATGTGACGATTGACACGTCTTGGGTTTTGTGTGTACAGTTTAATGTCGGATACGAACCACTATGTGACTCCACAAGTATCGAACCTGAAACCCTTTGATTAGAAGGCGACGACGTTACCACTACATCATCGGGGAGGCCAAGTAAAGTGGAGTTGAATAGCGAATGCATGTTTTGTGACCAACCCATTCCTTCCCGTTCGTATTCCTTTTCATGTGGAAAAAAAACAACATAGAATGGAACATAAAACGTAATGGGGAGAGGTATAATAAGATACCGGTGGCACATTTGTCCAGGAACATTCAAGCGTGAAATATTATATTTTTTTCATCCGAGATGAAATTGAACCAGGTGAAAGAAGCAGCAGATTGGATGACCTACAGATGGACCAAAAGCGAGTTTTTCGGTGAGAGAGCCTTGGTGCTGAATCTGATAGCCTACTTGGTGTATGGTTGAAAGTCTTTCGCTTCACTTTCTTCTACTCTGGTGACTTGAAATCAAGCTCTTCCACATTCTATACAAGAAGAGGGAAGACATTCTAGAAGGGATTATCGTATAAGTTTCACTTTCCCCTTTAGTTGAAGCGATTGCCGACAAACTTTTGACAAGACTGTAACTCCAGATGTGAATTTTCTCGTTCACTTTGTATAGTATTTCTTCATGATAGCCATTCATGTTCATTCAAGAGTCCCGTACAAATTTTATCATCATCTTTGTTGTTTAACACGATTTTTGGTGTCCTATTATACCATTTGCTGCCACACCACACCAAGTATGGAGGCCTTTAACAGTGTTGTGCTGCACCAATTAAGGTGTTACACAATTTTAGGTGGCAACTGAGTTGCATATTTTTTAGAGTGGTGACTGATGGAATGTGCAGCTACAAAGAAACAAGTCAGTTTGTTTGATTTGAAAAAAAAAAACTTTTTTGTAAATATAAACAAAATATTTAGTAACATTTACTAAATTAACCAAATTATTTTGTAACACAAATGTCCACGATTACTAAAACGCGAGGACGCTACCACTGCGCCATCAGGGAGGCTCTTACAGTTTTGAGAACGTCACACCATGCCACTGAACTACACTGAATATTTGTTGAACTAAAACACGCACGCAAGCAATAACAACCAATGGCAATTAGGAGCTATTCGTACATCAACCTCTTGCCTTGTCTGGAATCATAAAGAACCAGATATGAACATGCCCCAAGAAAACAAAGGGGATAGGATTATTTCCGTGAATTTATATCCCGCATTCCCCGCTTAACCTCAATTGCCCCTAATTTCAATTAAAGGGACTCATGAATTGTCCCTTCTTATTCCAAGTTCTATATCAAGCTTGATTTTTTTCTTTCCAACCAAACCAGAACCAAAGATTCGCTTACAAAGCGCAACATCTTTCTTTTCTAGGCCATTTCTCTTCTGGATCACGTAGATATTTTCAACTGTTGCTCGTCTTTTATCACCAACCTAGAACAAAAAATGTAGGCTACGTAAGTAATTTGTTGTGAAACTGAGTTCTGTTACTGTTTTCCGGTTTAAAATTACTTCTGCTGCAAGGACGTCTTTAGGGGGGGGTTCGGATCCCCCGAAAGACTTAATAAGTACTAAAATTAAATGATGAAGACAATGAAATAATAAAATAACAAAAATTAAATAATGAAAATTATACTTGTTGTTCAATCGAGGGTCATTTATTTCCGCTCAACTTATTGGAAGGCAAGGATTATATTGTGATCATAGAACTTTAATGACAGTTTCAAGGAAGTTTTATGCAAAATGTATTACTAAATAATGTTCATAAAATATTATTAGGAACTTTACTTTTCGTCAACTGGATCTAACATCTTGTTTTGATATTCAATAAATATTCAAATCTATATTAATTTGACATTAATTTCCTTACCACGTCAGTTGTTTTCTTTTTTCTTACAAATTTTGCTAACCGCAACTATAGTTAAGCTAGAATACGTGCTGTTATATCACTATCATTATACCGACTTTTTACCTGTTCATTTCATAAAATATAATACTAATTAATTTGAATACTTTAATGAATACTATTTTAATTAACTTAATATAATTACAATTATTTAAATTTTATTATTATTATTGTTGTGTCACACTTGGTTGAGACCCCCCCGAAATATATTTTTAGATACGTGCCTTGTTCTAAATGAATTGTTTCAAAGATGGCAGCTCAAGCGCTCTAATTTAAAGGATAACTCCTTAATGTTTTGTTTCTAGATTGTAAGCCAAGTGTTGCCACATCTGTTGGATGGTAGCGTGTACCAGCGTTGCCAACGTAAGGTACATTTTGGGGAGGCAAGGTAAATTTTTTGGAGGGCAAGATTGGCATAAACAATACTTTATAAATGGAAATATACATAAAATGTCCCCTTTACGTGATTTTTTTTGGGGGGGGGGGCAGAACGTGGCGTGTACGTACACATCACCAACAACAAGAAAATTGTTAACATGAAGACGAGGGAATAGGTGTTCTGTTGTTAGGTAATAGAAGCACCAGAGAATGGATAATGTTCAATTAACATACATGTTAATAAAGAACCATTGTCATTATAACATTCACAGAATTATTAGGAAACTGTGCTGTTTCATGATATCCAAAATTCTTCCCTATGTACAAAACTCTGGAAGTTGTTGTGTGAAAGTAATTTTACTAACGGAATTATCTAGTCAGTGTTGCCATAATATAAGAGGAAAGTTCCAGGTGCGAAATGTACCTTTTCCGTCAATTGTTTCCCCTTTTCTATTTTAGAAAAATTTAAATTTGCGTTCATAAAACTTTCTCTCACCCGCTGTTGTTGTTGTTATTATTATTATTATGTTAACCACAGAGCATCAATTTACAGAAAAAAACTTGGAGTAATTGGATGAATGAAGGTAAGGGAAAATGAACTTTGATATCACAGAGAAAATATACAAATTATACAGGGTGTACCAAAAGTTCCATTACCCCCCTTTGAATTGTAGACAAACCTGCAAAATGTTATTTTCACAGCATGCGTATGATGAGAGGATGGTATACCATTAAATCAGACCAATGACCACCAATTACTCCAGAGGATCTGTGTGCACACCGCCAGTTTCATAGCACAGTATTATTCGCCTCCAGGTGGGATGTGAAATCCTCCGTAACATAAGATGTCAGATCTGGATTTCAGGTGGCCATTTTAAGAGAATACCTCAATGATGTGTTCAGAGACAAATGGATTGGACGAGGATCGCCAAATTTACCAGCACCTCCAAAATGGCCACCCCAAAGTCCAAATCTGACATCTTGTGATAATGCGCTATGGGGACACATCAAACAGAAAGTCGCCCATAATCGTACGTTATCAGATAACTGGGGAACTTCAAGAAGCTGTTCGCAGTGCGTTTGCTTTCCTCACGCCAGCCATGTTACGGAGGATTTTACATCGCACCTGGAGGCGAATAATACTGTGGCATGAAAGTGGAGGTGTGCACACAGATCCTCTGGAGTAAATGGTGGTCATTGGTCTGATTTAATGGTATACCAACACTCTCATCATACGCATGCTGTTAAAATAACATTTTGCAGGTTTGTCTACAATTCAAAGGGGGGCAATGGGACTTTTGGTACACCCTGTATAAGAAAGATCAGGCCAACAGTTACCATTAGGCTCATACCAGTTGTCATGCTATAATTTTAAAATTTGGATAAATTATTTCAACGCCAAATATAAAGTATACTGTGTTTTTCGATGGGAAAAAAAATTCATAGCTAAAGAAGAAAAAAAATGTTTCACTTTGAAATAGCTTGAAGCATATATGTCACATTGAAATTTTTCATTAAAACCTCTCTTTTTTCCCCTTTTGACCTTAATTTTACATAAATTTCCCTTCAGTAAGGGAAATTTCCTTAACATACACATGAACGTTCCCATCTTGTAGGACACTTATTCGCCCTTAGGCTCAATGGGTTCGTTTCATTTCCTAGAATGACATCTCCGAGTGTCGGGCGGGCTTATTAAATGCAATACGATGCACGTTACTCTTCGCTTCGGGAGGGAAAAACTCTCTTTTCCACCAATTTTCGTGAGACATAAACAGGCCTCGTCACGCCCCCCGTCCATCTAGGCATTGATGCAGCACTGATTTATATCAGAACGTGCCGGAGGTGCAGTGCAAGAGTTTGGCCTTTACGAAGAAAGAGAGTAGCGGAGGAAAGTACTTTCCTTTCTTAATTTTTCTGAGGGTGTTGAGATGGACTGGAAGGGGAAAGAGGATAAAGTGAAGAAGTAGATGGAAGTGGGGCAGGGCCAGATATCTTCCCCAAAATCTCTTTCTCTCTCTCGGCTTGCTATATCACGATTGTCCTACAAATATTCCGCCTTGTACTTTTACTGACGATGCTTTTAAGAATTTCGACGGACGTATGAGCCTTCCTTACAAATGCACTCAACCGTTAAGGTATCTTAAGGCAACCTGGAACCATCCCGCCAAAGTGACAACCACAAAAACAAGTTTTGTTTTCTTTATCTTCCCATTTATCTGGGTTTTTTTCTCTTGCTGTTTGTCACTGTGTATGCTTCTCAAGAATGTCATTTCTCCAGCTTGTGCGCCAACTTCCGTGCCGGAATGTTTACACAGCACGCTACGACGACAGGGGTCCTGGGTTCGAATCCCAGCCTGGGCATGGATATTTGTGGTGTCCAAGATCTGGGCTATCTCACCATGTCACGTGATCAGGTTGCCAACTCATTAGAAATAAATTTGCCAACTCATAAGAAATCAGGTTGCCAACTCATAAGAAATCATGTTGCCAACTTATAAGAAATCAGGAATCAACTCATAAGAAATAAGGTTGCCAACCCATAAGAAATCAGGTTGCCAACCCATAGGAAATCAGGTTGCCAACCCATAGGAAATTAGGTTGTCAACCCATAGGAAATCAGGTTAACAACTCATAAGAAATCAGATTGCCAACTCCAGATTCAGCATCATCATCTCACTAAATGAATAATAAAATTGACAATTTCTGATCGATTTTTCTCCTGAATTTTATTCTCTAGACTTCAGGCTTCGCAGATAGCCTAGAATATACGCTCCTGGAGTGTCCATTCATCAATTTCATCATTCCATCACTCATCCCCATCTTGGCCAATTAGCCAAAAGTGGCACAAAAAGCGAAGTAAAATAAATCAATGAATCCAGCGTGTATGTACAGCTTGACCAAGAAATGCTGTCTTCGAATTTTCAACATCTAATCCCGCCAGTAGCGTACCCAAGGGTGGGTTCATGAGGGTCATAACCCCATCATTTAGCCCAGTATCCCTAATAAAGAACGTCACAGACAGGAAATTGTGGGAAAATGAAGGCTTACTATAAAATAAAGTATGCGTGACCTCCCCTTTTCGGAAATCCTGGGCACGCCACTGAATCCCGCGCCCTTGCTTGTTTATTGATTTATTGTTTTCGTTTATTTTACTTCGCTTTCTGCCACTTTTGAATAAGATGAGGATGAGTGATGATATGATGGAAATGATGAAGGGACACTAACAAAGAACGCCATGCCCAGGTCGACATTCGAACCCGGGACCCCTGGCGTCGTAGGCGCTGTGCTAAATATTCCGTCACAGAGGTCGGCTCATTATTAATAAAAATTACTAATGCTATTATCTCATTCTCAAAGGAACCTGTATTTGTTTCCTGGTGTTTCCTCCCACGTCAATGTTTTCACGTTAGATTTTCGCCATTTGAATTACATGAAGACTTTCTTGATTTCTCAGGGAGGGGGCGCCCTTGGTGCTAGCACGCCCTTGCTCCTAGGTACCGTGCAAATGTAAGAACATATTTCGGAAAGCGTAAGGTTCAATTTCCACATTCTTAGCGAATATTCAAATTAAACGACGGATACCAAATAATTTATTTTTTCCTCAACAGATGGCAGTTGCATTACGATATTCATTTAATTTATATTCACTCTTAACGATTAAAGTAAATGCAAAATATTTATTATCAATTATTTAGATATATATATGCTATTTAAAGAAATGTCAAGTTATTTTAAAAATTATCATAAAATAATTCCTAATTTTGTATGTGAATGAAGAGCTCACAGTATGTTCTTTGAGTAATTGCAGTCATTAAGCGAAGTATGGGTTGGGAAAAGTTAGCTTTGCGCAGTGGCGATATCGTAACCAATGAGGATTAACCGAGGTGCGATTATTGCTATTTGAAAACTTTTACCAATACCCCGCTAAGACGACGTGAAATATCGTCGGCTATAGCAATCTTTGGAAGTTCTTTCGAGAACTATTATTGAAATTTAATAATATGACTCTCCTCAAACTTGGAAACAAGTGATTTTTCAATTCTCTTATCAATCCTTGCTTGTGGTAGTCAGGCAACATATTTACAAGAGACACACACACACACATGGGCGGCGCAAAATCCAAGTGTCGTCCTGAAGTCAATTAATAGGCACGCATAAACAAGTACTAAACGAAGTAAGAATGTAGGAGCTCCAGAAGCACATCTCAATATATCCCTTGCTTTCATTGCTACAGGGTGTCTAACAAAGTAACAAATCAAAAATTAGTGCATTTTCATGACCCTTTTTTTCGTTTTTCTTAACCTTTATATTTATTCGACCCCTACCTAATCTAGGTAAATTTGGAAATTAGCAATTAAGAAAATAAATATTTATTTAATGAGAAACTCCTAAGGCCAGTTAAGATGAAAACTGAAGCTGCTCATTATACACTACGTTGCTCTGCTACTTTCATTTTATTTTAATTACAAAACTGGATGTTTTCAATATCAAACTATTATTTTACCTATCAAAGTGGGTAAGTGGCTGTTTTTAATCATATCCAATAACAATCTCTAACATAATTTTCTTTTGTTTATTTTTCATTGAATTTTGACGTTGTGAATTCACTTCATAATAAATAATATTTTCTCTTAGTGATTTCTTTCTACAATGAAACGTCTAGTGCACATTATCTGCTTTTGACTGAAATATAGCACATCGCGCTATGACGCCAGGGATCCCGGGTTCGAATCCTGTCCTGGGCATGGATGTTTGTGAGCGTCCATTCATCAATTTCATCATATCATCACTCATCCAGATCTTCGCAAATTAGCCAAAAGTTGCACAATAGGTGAAGTAAAATAAATCAAATCAATCAATCAATGATTTTGATTGTACTTTGTTTAGAAAATAATCTAATAAATTTTTGATATTGTTAACTCTGTCAGCAATTCATGAAGTCAGGATAAATCAGGTTAGCAGCTTAATTAGAAGCACCAGCGTCCCATAGTAACCAACCGTCATACACAAACAATTCTGGCGCTGGGCCTCGGGCGAGTGCCCCAGTTGCCCCTCCCTAGGGCCGGCTCTGGCTTCTTCTTTCTCCTTTCAAATGTTTCTTACGAAGACACACAAATTTCGCCCATGTCCATAGTAAATTGCGCATTCCCATCCCCACAGCAGCTTTTACTTTACCGTGAAAATGATTTAAATGCAACATCAGTCCACAGACTTTCCACCCAGCCACTGAAGCATCTATAAATTGAGGGTCGAGTACGCTAAAGAACACAGTAAAGCCGTGACATTAACCTTGAGGCATTCCTGTAATCAGGGAGAGCAAAATTGGTCCATAAACCTTTGACCTCCCGGTACTTACTATCCCCCCCCCCCTGTCAACCGTGCCTCTGAGGAAAGGAGTACTTACACGACTATCGCAGTGTCACCTGTTCTCTCTGGAAGCTATGTACATGCTAATGAGCCTTTTTCTTCTTCTTTCGATGCTGACCTCTGGAGTGTCAGGACAGCACGAACCTGTTCGAAAGTTGCGGCATACCAGCTTCTGCAGGATTCTTTCCTTCAGGACATGCCTATCCCTGCAGTGACTGTTATTTGTCCGCAAGCTTCTCGTTTTCTCTAGGATACGATGTTCATGTGCTAAGTAACCACCATCTGCGTAGAAATTTGAGCCAAAATTGCAGGCTCGACCAGGACTCGAGTGCAGGTCTCTGGCATACCTTGCCATTGCTATACCAAGTTAGCAGGCACATATTGAAAAATATGTTTCGGGGGGGGGGGTCCGAACCAAGTGTCTCAGGAATAATAATAATAATAATAATAATAATAATAATAATAATGTTTATATTAAAATAAATATAAATCAAATGAATACTAATTACAATACATAAATTAATAGTATTATTACACCATTCGGTAAAAAGACTGTATAAGAATAGAGATATAAGAGTGCATATTCATTACGTAGCTTACCTGTAGTTAAGATCGGAATAATTTACATAAAAACAAGTGCGCTGGCAACAAAATTAATGTAAAATAGATGAATAATTGAATATTTATCGAATAAGAAAAATGATGTTACATGTAGTTGGAGAAAAGTAAGTTTCTGATTAAATTTTATGCATATTATTTTGAGTAGTAGCGTACATAAATCTTCTTTGTAATGTCATCAAAGCCGTATGATCCAAATATAATCCTTGTCTTCCAATAAGTTCAGAGGAAGTTATACAACCAAGGCTAAATGAATATCTTTTTCATTATTTAATTTTAGTACTTGATAAATCTTTCGGGGGGTCCGGACCCCCCTAAATACGTCCTTGCAAGTTAGATACCGAGCAGTGTTCAATCCAGCCACTTTCCTCCGGGAGGGATATCAAAATTTCGTGGGGGATGCCATAGACCACAAATTATAATACTAATAAAAACAGTACTAATATTTTTAAATTGCCCCTTATCCCTAATACGTAGTTAAATTAAGTATAGATTTCGATAAGATTGCACAAGACCATTCATTCCTCAGCAACGTTTTGAAAATTTGTTACAACAAATGTAGGTCCATAAGCCTACATTTCACACTCAGAGAACTAAATGCATCATATCGATTGATGCACCAGAATGCATGGATTGATGCACTAAAGTGTGCTTTATGGCTTCTTCAAAGAATCAGATTCACATTTGATGCATTTGGGTGCATTTTTGTATGTCGTGAAAGAAACACCAAAGTGCGTCATTTGATTCAAGTGAGGATTTATTTCAGTCGAGATGCACTTCAATGCATCAGTTGATGCATTTTCATGCACCTTGATGTGTTTTGATGCACCAGATTGCATATTTTTTGATCATGCTCTAAACATTTCGTCTGAGCTACATAAACTCTGTAGCTCAGACCAAACGTCTAAGTGCATCATCCAAAAAGATGCAGGAAGGTGCATCAAGGAACATCAACTGATGCCAATAGAGGGTAGTCGGACAATTGCGATGGCGGACAATTGCGATGACATTTTAAATCTTCTCTCAAATTGAAGGGTGACTATGAGAATTATGTAAAATATTGATATTTTCGGTTGGGAATTTGGTTAAATCAAGTTTTTGAACATGGGCTAAAGCTAACAGACAACTTTTGAAGTGACCCGTTTCCTCATATGTGCGAATGCACTTCCCAACTCTCTCGTCGATTTTAATGTCACGCTTCTTCCCTTTCTGACCTTCTACATTAAGTTCCATCCACATGTACTACTTGATGTTGGTGTCTTCTGCTTGCCTCTAGAGGCAGGCCAGAACATCATGCATTTTTGGATGCAGTCTTCCAAGCTACCTATTGACTTTGTTGTTCCAACCTTTTACAGCATTATTAGTTCTGTGGCGCCTTTGGTTAGGTTAGGTTAGGTCCTGATCGTCGTAATTGTCCTGCCATTAATTTGTAAAATGACCTTCACCGTCAAAATCAATCGCAATTGTCCGTGATTTTGTCTTCATGGCAATTGTCCTAGATTCCCCACAGATCCATTTGCTGAGCACCGTGCCCGTTTGAAAAATTATCTACTGAACATAAAAACCGGTAGATGGCAGCATCTTACAGTTCTCAATACCTCAGTATAGCTTCGTGGCCCCCGAGCGTTATTGAAATTGTCAATGTTGCCCGCACTGTCAGAAGAGTTGAAGGCCCCTGTCCTATACGACGCACGCTTTTAGAAGCGATATCGGGTGGGGCCACACAGAGGGTGTGTGTGGCGATCAACCAATGGCAGGAGTTCAACGTTGTACAGTTAGGAGACTGCGGCGCGGAAGTTAAAAGCAGTGTTCTGTATTTTTGTTGCGCGCAAGAAGTTCATAAAAGTTCATCATAAGATGGGGAAATACATTTTGAACCTGACTGTCCAAGTCCCATGAATTTCCGTCGCCTACAGCCAGAGTTATCGTTCCTTGAAGAAACAAGGGAAACGTCACCTTTCATTTCCTTCCGCCTGTTTTTTTCGTTGCCACCGTGTTGACGCAGCTGAGTAGTTGTGTCTAGGGAAAACTGTGTGTGTTAAATTCGTCTCAATATAAACAATGACCCTTCATTGTTCTGGGCGTTCTCGAACATTGAAAGCCTGGGTCAGTTTGAGTTCAGCGTTTTCGTAGCAAGGCCGGTGTAAAATTATTCGCTCATCGTTCACCCGTGCGCCACAAAGAACAGTTTGTGAAAAGATTAAATACAGCCCTTTCGTGCGATAGTGTGTGTTCCGTGTGTTCTTTTTATTTTAAATAATGCCACTCTCAAAACCTAGCACCAGTAGTACAAGCACCAAGGGTGCAAAATCTGATCATTAACCTCCAGGAGAGTGATTCGGAAATGAGTGAAATCAGTGACACGGAGACCCATGGGCGTCCGGGAGGGGAGGGGGGGCGTGCCCCCCCCCCTGGAAAATGAAAGTCAACCGAAAATTATATATTTTTCACATATAATTTCATTACAGCCACAATAATATGTGTTAATTATTGCATGAATATGATATTCAAATTTAAGCAATGTTTTTGAGGTAACAACACTATTATGGAGGAAAATGTGCCTTGTTTGCCCCCTCCTGAAAAGAAAACACCTTCCTTGCCCCTCCCTGGAAAAAATCCTGCGGACGTCCATGCGGAGACCGAGGAAGACGACGAGAGCGGTGATGAATAAATAAATACCTTCAAGCTTCTTTCAGGTATGGGTTTCTCGTATATGCTACAGTGAATCCTGTGTAGAAATATTCACTATATTATTTCACTGTACTCATATATACCGTGCATGCATTATCAAAAATAATGGACACATAGCGAATTTTCTGTCCTTCCCTTGCGCTAGCAGTTAGTTTGGCAACAACGCAGTAGCACTGGCTGGGTATTGGTCGAACTCATGTTCCTTCTAAAAGCGTGCGCCGTTTTTATAGGTACTTAGAACTGGAAGGCAATAGCAGAGTTTACCAACTGGTAACATGTAAAAATTTGCATACCTAAAGAAACCTGCCCCCGGAAAGGAAATCACAAACACGACACTGAGCGACCATCCCTGCACCCAAAGCAAAAAGCTTAATTCCCGTACTGTCTTCACATGTCACATTGTTTCAATGAAGTGGAATTATCGTATGACGCCAGTGTGGGTGCCTTTACTGTTGATTTCGAAGAAACGGGACAGGTCCCTCCCGGAAGTCATTCTTATCCGGGAAGTATTTGAGTGTCATTTAGCGAACAAACAGATAAGAAAGGAAAAAATAGTGCCTGATAAGTTCTAAATTCTTGTGACGTATAGAGCAGTTTGTTAACCGCAAGGAAGTCGCGATGTTGTAATGGAAAACGGGAAAGAAAACAATAATCTTGTCAATGTCTTGTGTAAGACGTTAAAATATTTCTATCTAGAAACCCCGCCAGCATAGGCGTGCGCACGGAGGGCAAGGGGGAGCAGTTGCCCCTCCTAATACTCTCACTTAAAAATTTATTGTAGAAAAATCTTATTAGCTAGAGCTGCTGTCATTAAACAATATTATTATCTTCACAAAATAAAGTATTTTCAAGCTGACAAAACTTCCCAGCAACTTTATATAGGTGGACTATCTCACTTCATTCTCCAGCAAATTATTTGTATTTAAAACTCACTCATTTTATTCGTAAGCTTAGTTGTGTTGCACCCATGTCCTCCCGTTTCGCCTTAATGCGTTTTCACCTCCCCCAATAAAGTTTCAAATGATTTATGTGACACGAACTTTCTAAGGCGAAACGGGACATCCCATTTCGCCTTACATACAAAAAATTTCCCACCTGGGAATATTATCGACTTGAAGGGTAATTCATAACGAGAGCGCAGAGCTTGTGATGTTGTCTCCGTGGCTCCCATTGTCCTGTCGGTTAGGTTAATAATAATGACCCATCATGTCGATAATATCCCCTGGTGGGATTTTTTTGTGTGTAAGGCGAAAAGGGATGTCCCGTTTCACCTTATTTATTTATTTATTTACGACTTTGTTTACATGGCGAAGTTAAGGCATTAATGCCTTCTCTTCCACTTAACCATTAATTACAGGGATCATTCTTTTCTTTGCAGTAAATTGTATACAATTAAAAAATTAAAAATATAAATGAAAAATAAAGTAATAGAAGAAAAATGAAAATAAAAATGAAAGCAATACAGTTTCTACATGGACACACACTAACACACACATTCATACACAAATACATACATAGAATTAGAAAGAATATTTCGTGGGCGAAATGTACAATGCATTTCTTTCTGGGAATTTAATCTAGAAAGTTAGTGTTAAATAAATCACGCGGAATTGTATTAGGGGAGGTGAAAACGCAATAAGGCGAAACGCGCCGTAACCGTTGCACCTATATGATCGCAGAATGAATTGGTCACACACAATGATGTGCGTCTACACGTAATCAACGATAGTCTACATTCTACACGTAGACTATTTTATACACGTAGATGACGTAATCTATGTAAACAACATGGCGAAAGGTGATAACTTAGCAAAGGGCGTCGTGGAATAAATAGAAAATTATATTGCGTATCAGTTGCTGATGTGTGAGAATAACTTTTCATACTCTTTCTTCCAGATTCGAACAACTTCTCGCCTATGAAAAGAACCTAACATAGGGAATATTCTAGTATTTTATGGGAAAATGACCACTCTTGCCTCACGACTGCCATCTGTTGTTGTTTTTTGCATACTATTTATGTTCTTCCATAGTTGATGAGAGAAGAGAAGATAAATTTTGTTGTAAATAGGATTCCTTTCAGTTCGTTAGGAACCAATATAGTTGAAAATGTCACTTTCCTTTCATGAATCCCTTGAAAATTAATGTTAATGCACTTTAAATTGTCTACACAGTCTATGTAAACTACAACCGAATGTAATCTACGCGTAGACAACGCATGTAAACGTAAACTTATTGTCTACGGCACATCACTGGTCACACATTGGAAATGAGTAAATGAGTAGTATTTTTGAACCTACTGTATGAAATAATGTTTATATGTAAATCAGCCTGAACCACAGAGAAGAAAAACAAAGGGGGAGGGGAAGAGAGAACTTTGTGCCATGGAAACTGGAATTATTCTAACATAATGATTTTCGGTGGGTCCGGACACACACTATATACGCCCCTGTTTAGTACCCATTAATACAATAAAACAGTGAGATGGAATGAGATCTTTCTTTCTCCGACTGAACTTTCATCAAGGCTTTTGCCCCCTTAATCAGAGGGTCTGCGCACGCCCTGTACCCGCCAAATGCATTTTCGAGAATTTTGTAGGTTTTACGCTGCCTTCTTAAAACTTGTTGGAAGATTTCGCACAAATGCAAAAAAGACCAGTGCTCTGTCACATCTAAATGCTGTTAGATTAATATGTATTCTCCAGTGGGTGGCCACCGCAACCCCATTCCCCCACTTCAGGACGCCCATGAGTATGGAATTACTATCTTACCGAGAAAAACAAGACTAGCTCGAGAGGAAGAATCTACACACGATAGGGAAATTAGGGAAGCGTGCAGATCAGTATTTCGTTTATATGTGTTGTTTTGTCTATTATCGCTCGCTTTGTTGTATTTGTCACGACTAAACATCCCCTATTAGCTAGCGTATTTTGCCGACGACGTTACTATCTGTAAAACTTGAACGTTGATTCAGTAGCAGATGATTTTCACGGAACCTTGTTTGGACTCGTCCAGTCAGCGGATGCGCACTTGCGGCCAAGGTAGCAGCTGATTTTCACGGAACCTTGTCCATTCCACCCCTATTTTGCCACTGGACACGTCCAGTCAGCGAATGCGCACTTGCTGCCAAGGTAGCAGCTAATTTTCACGGAACCTTGTCCTTTCCACCCCTATTTTGCCACTGGACTCGTCCAGTCAGCGCATGCGCACTTGCGGCCAAGGTCTGCAGTGATGTAGATGGACTGTGGTAGTGATGACAAACCGAGACAGGGAATTATAATTAGGTAAGGCAAGGTAAAGTTCCCGTGCATATTGCACCGCTCCGTAAAGGGATGGGTGTGTAGTGCCCACATATTATCATAGAATAGTTATGATATTATCGATCTAGGCCATTTTGGAAGTGATGTGATCAGCACCATGCTCCGGCCGCCTTTACCCCCCCCCCCCAGGGTTGCCTCCATGTACCAATTTATTTAAGGTAGGGCGAGGTACCCATTATTTTTTTTACTTTTCTTTTATCGATCCGTCGTCGCCTTGTAATCAAGGGGATCTCGGGTTCGATACCCGGTGGAGGCACATAGGTGTTGGGATCCCACTTTAAACTGTAGGTCCAGTCCAGATTAGCCTTACTGTGCATAAAGTGGACTTAAAACACCAATCAATAAATATATTTCATCGAGCAGCGAGCAAAATCAATCAACTCTCGGAAACCACAAACAAAAAGTTTCTCTTGCCAGATTTCGATTCGATTGATTTGGTGTTTTAAGTCCACTTTATGCACAGTAAGGCTAATCGGGACTGGACCTACAGTTTAAAGTGGAAACCGAACCACTATGTGCCTCCACCGGGTATCGAACCCGGGACCCCTTCATTACAAGGCGACGACGCTACCACTGCCCCATCGAGGAGACCATCAGATAACTCTGGACTCCTGATTTTGCAATGCCCTGCAGATGCACTGGGAAGAAATTATTTGTATTTTTTTTTTAACGTTGCTCTTCCATTACTTTATCTAATTTCTGCAATGACGATGAACGTAGATTCAATTAAACGGGTGAAGGGTGGATACAAGAGAAGCACTGATGCAGAAGCCAGGGTTCGAACCCGGATCCTTCAGTAACGACATGAGGAATTAGAGAAATCAAGCAATGCATTTTTTCCCCAAAAGAACATTAATCATGTACAAAGATGGTGTTTCAAAAATCCAATTGGAGTAGTTATCACAGCGCGCTGCGACAGTACGGGTTCCTGGTTCGAACCCCGAACTGGGCATGGATGTTCTTTGTGTGTGTCCCTTCATCAATTTTATCGTATCATGATCGTGATTAATCAAGTGTGTCAAAAAGCGACGCTAAGTAACAAAAATCAAATCAAGTCATTGATTGATTGTTTGATTTGGTTTATTTTACTTCGCTTTTCTGCCCCTTTTGGCTAATCCCGAAGATGATACGATAAAATTGATAAAGGGACACTCACAAAGAACACCCGTGGACAGGCCTGGATTCGATCGCGGGATTTCTGGCTTAGTAGTCAAATCAAATATTTTTTTTTTATTTTTGAAATAGGGGGAGTTACATGTACATTTTTAGTAGTAATTCCTCAATTTGCAATCTTTTCCCACCTTTGACGTTCTTTTTTTTAGGAATACTGGACCCTGAAAGGGGGGGTTGACCCCCATCAACCCCCCTTGGGCACGCCACTGATTGCTAACCCAAGTGTCGACGTCACCGCACGTCACTGGTTGCGCCTCTACAATATTTTTTCCCCTGGTTTAGTTTTGGACCTTGTCAGGCATTTAGTTACGCAAGACTCCGTCAGATGTCAGCATTTGCTAATAATTCACATCTCTCTCTCTCGGTTCCATTATTCCTCAACAGGTGGCAGTTTGCTCTTATTGCCAATAGATGGCAGACTTGCAGCAGAAAATTATTTATTTATTTGTGGCGGAGATTAAGGCTCATGCCTTTTCTTACACTCAACCATATACAGAAGTTCATAATATAGAACAAATTCATAAATTGATTCATATATAAACATTGAAAATAACGATCACACATATACCTTTCATGTCAAACCAACCGCGGTAAAAATATGTAACTCAAAGAAATACATAAAACATATATATACATGTACACACACTCATACATATGTTTATATACATAACAGCCCACTACAAATATTTATTGAACATGTATTAATTACTTGATAAACACAAAAAAAAATCGAACATAGCATCACTCCATAAAACTTTCTCTTAATCTTCTTTTGAAGATACCTATGGAATTTGATTTTCTAATTTCATGTGAAAGTGCATTCGAGTCCCTAACCACTGATACAGTAAGAGAGTTACTTAAAAAATTCATTTCTGTGAGTTTTAATTGTTAGAAGATTTGGGATCTTGTGTACGATAACTCTGGATTTCCTAACGGAAGCAATCTGTCGGTGAGATATAAAGGACTTCCTGTATGAAGTAACTTATATAGCAACACTAGTTTTCTGTACCTCCGTCTTTCTTTCATTTTAATCCAACCTAATTTATTATAATATTCAGTTAAGTGGTCATACTTTTTAAGGTTAAATATATATCTTATGCATGAGTTCTGAATTTTTTGAATTCTCAATGCCAGCATTTCATTACAATCAGCATATACACTATCGTAATAGTCAAGATGTGAGAGGACCAAAGCTTGTACAAGTCGTTCTTTAATAACAGGAGGAAGAATTTTCTTTGATTTGTATACCTAATAGATGTAAGGAGGCATAGGCTTTCTTACATATATTATTAATGTGTTCAGACCAGGTAAGGTTTGTATCTATAATCACCCCTAGATTATTTACAGATTTAGAAAATGGTATGCATGCACCGTTTAGTTGTACATTTGGCATATTAGCCGAATTTATACGTGCTAAAAGCTGACGTGATCCAATTAATATGCATTGTGATTTATTGGAATTTATATATAACCCATTACGGGCAGCCCAATTATTAATATTTGACAGTTCCATGTTCATCAGCTTAATTCCACGTGATAAATTCGACAATGAACTTGATATATAACACTGGAAATCATCAGCATACATATGATGTGTAAGATTTCTTATGGTTCTTGTTATATCGTTTACAAACATTGAAAATAACAATGGACCCAATACACTACCCTGAGGAACACCAGAGTCTAAAGATTTCCAGACGATGAAGCAACGCATTGACTTCTACCAGATAACTAAGATAAGTTTTTTTGTGGCATATTACAAGTGCTCTATATGTTCCCCCATAGCAATTCTGCAAATATCAAGTCGATAATCAAGTTCTTCCCACACTCGGTGCAGCATGTCCCTATCAATCCGTTGGAAAGCACTGTTGATGCGAGCTCTCAGTTCTGTTAGGTTTGTTGGTAGTGGAGGCGTAAACACTGTATCCTTCACATAACCCCACACACAAAAATCGCATGGGATTAGGTCCGGAGAGCGTGGAGGCCATGACAGGAATTGCTGATCATCATCCCCCCCCACAAACTTTTTGAGTTTTTCTATACGTCTGCAAAGTTTTTTTACAATCTGTCAAATAATAAAGCTACAGTGAATTTATGAAATCGGGTCAATCATTTATAATAACCCTGTACATAATTATTCCCCCACCACGTTTTCCCACTCTATCATGTCTATATAAATTATAATTTGGTAAGTCAACCACGTCATATGATTTAGGAAGGGGGTCATGGGGGGCGTGCCAACACTTAGTAATAATGAAGAAAAACTTATATAAGATGATTGTGATATAAACGCCATCTCCTTCCGACTGCAAACGTAAGAAAACGTATTAACCACAGGATGTATGGCAGACAGTTGCTCCGTGTTTAATACAGTAGGGATATATCGCGATGACGATACTGGTAAGATTTTTCACCCAACAGTCTGTTGTGTATTTATTATTATAATAATATATTTGTTATCGTGATTCGTGAAATGCCTATTGAAATCAGTAACAGATTAAAAAATAATAATAACTGAGGATTCATTGGTGATGTGCACTTTATTCGTCCCTCGTACGCCTACCTATAGTCAGGTGGCTTTCGAGAAGCCAGACTGTCTGCGCGCGGGTGGGCAATTCTCTTGCCCAGTCTTCCGTTACTGTAGGTAGATATGTAGTAAATTCGATTCGGAAATCGACTATTACTAATTTTGCCAAGTTCGTCTTCCAATAATTCAGAGGATTACGATTTTATATCAAGTGAACGGGAAACAAAATAATTCTGCTGGTAGAACTTTTCAAAATTCATGACAGGGCCAACATCTTTGCGATTTTTTTTAACAATGAAAATAAAAAAGTGGGTGTGAACTTGTAAAGTTGATGCACCTGATTGGAAGTTGCCGGCCAAGAAGTAATAGCACGACTGCTTCTTTGTTTTACAAGCAAGTCCATGAAATTAAACGTGCCACCTTCCTGACAAGAAAAAGATCTATCAAAAATATTTTCAACTCCAACCATGCTTAACCTATTGAAGCGAATTGGCTGTGTACGAAAGATATGTCAACCTTTCCTTCAACAGGAAAGAGACATGCGGAAAAGTTAAAGCAGGGGTAGTAAGTTTTAATAACATTCGTCTCAAAATGCTGTTATTATTGTTGTTGTTACATGTGTGTTAGTGTTGGTATATAACGTTATTTTCATTACTGATATGAAATGAATTATTCTGGTTCCGGGTTCGATTCCCGGCCTGACCATGGATGTTTGTGAGTGTCCATTCATCAATATCATCACTCATCCCCATCTTCGCAAATTAGCCAGAAGTGACACAAAAAGCGAAGTAAAATAAAGGAAATCAATAAAAGACAATAAAAAAATAATAAATTATTCTGTATTCAGGATTTATCAAATAATTATTGAAGATTTCTACAGCTACTTAGCTCAGTTCTCAGCAGATGGCAGAAGAGAACGTTCCCCTGTTGCGCTCCTAGTACCTACAGCAGGCGATAGATGGCATACAATCTATAGTTTTCTTCCCTGCATCCTTGCAAAAAAGCCTGTGGGCGAGTTTTCCGCGAAAACTATTTTGTTAATAATCTGTGAAGGCCACTGTGCATAATACTGTATATCATATGCAGCGGCGGCTCCAGGATTAATCATGTTGGCGTGCTGAGGGGGTGCAGAATGAAATTTAGGGGGTGCGACATTGAAAATAAGGAAAACGTGAAATATGCATGCATGTTTTAGTACCTAAATCAAATATGAACCTGGCCTCCCTGATGGCGCAGTGGCAGCGTCATCGCGTTGTAATCAAGGGGTCCCGGGTTCGATACCCAGTGGAGGCACAAGTTGTTCGGATCCTACTTTAAACTGTAGTTCCAGTCCCGATTAGCCTTACTGTGCATAAAGTGGACTTAAAACACCAAATCAAACTTTTACTGCCTGAGGTTAGCACAACGGTTGGAAATTTGAAAGGAACAGCTTGTTCAAGGGAGGCCAATGACATACTCGTATTTGGACAACTGGATGATTTTTTACATGGAGAGGCAAGTAAGGCAAGGCATTTTTCCACGGAGAGGTATATTCCCCCCTCCCCAATAGTGTTGCTGCTCGCTCTCTCTAAAAAAATCCTTCCGTTTGAAGTTACATGTTCCTGCAACGCTCTTATAATAATTAACATAAATGACCATGACTGAGATGTACACTTTTAGATTGATGTACTGGACGTACAGTTTAAAGTGGGATTCGAACCACCAAGTGCCTCCACCGGGTATCGAACCCGGGATCCCTTGACTACAAAGCACAACCCATTGAGGTACAAAATTCAGTTATTAATCAATGTCAAATTCCTCGTATACGGGAAAACAACTGATGAGTGTTCAGTTTGTGTGCGTTGGGTAAAAGAAAGAGATCGCTATTATGAAACCTAAAGTTCTGCAATATGAAAAAGAAAATAACACAATAAATACGAAATTAAGTAGTAACTTTGATGTAATTATCAATTCACTTATTTTGGACTCCTTCACTTTTTTGAAAATGTTCCGTTGCTTTGTGTTACCACTCTTTCCATAAGCGTTTGTTTTACATAGTACATAGCCTATCATCCGTCTGCCCAGATGGTGTGGTGTCAGGACAAAGTGCGCAGCATTTTCTTAATCGAAATCCCTTGGGCCGGACTGTCCCCAGTAACATTTCTTGGCGAATTCTGGGCCTCTTCGTAACAGTCTTTGAAAAAGTCTGAAATAGTACGTTTACTAGAACAAATAGAACGAATTAACAAGGAAACTACCGTCAGGCCAGGGGCGCCGACTTGTCAAAATTATTGGGGGGGGCTCTGTTCACTGAAATAAACGAATGAATGACTCACTCCCTCATTTTTTTTAAAAATAAAAATTACGTCTTCGCATAGCAGTTTTCAAACAGCTATTATATTCCTCATGCAAATGAGGAACATGCTTTAGCAATAATGCCTTTGATCATAGCCGTTCCCGCTTTCGCAGTACAGACTTTTCATAAGCTTTCCTTGTATACTTTACTGCAAGCCAGTGTTGAATAAACTCAAAGACTTTAGAATTATTTTCCCCTTATTCTTTGGACTAGAGGAAGAGATTTCGAGGATAAATATCGTACATATCAAAATTGCCTGAAAGTCGTGTTTACGACCTCAAATTGTTCAGAATTCACTAAACAACATACTGGTATAATTGTCATATCACCTCGTTATTTTGAAACTCTTTTTAGTAAAAATAATAACAATACTCATAATTATATACTTAGTATATAGTAATGTCATGTGTTTTGCTGTCTCCGTTCATAGCCCCCCCCCCAAAGTTGATGGTTTAGCGGTCTCAGCCCCCCAAATTTGATGATCTTCAAATGTGTATTTAAAGTTAAGTTCATGTGGCACAATTCTGAGTAAACTTTACAAGAGAAGCAAAATAATACATTAGATCCTCTTCAGCAAAATTATTTGGGGGCTCGGCTATTCTTGATTTTCGGGATACCAAATTAGAAAAAATAGCAATGTTTGTCGATTGTCTTTTATTTTCACGTTAAGCAAAGAAATTTAAACTGAAACTTCTTGCAAATGTTGTATCGTATGTCCTGAATGTAAATGGTGGAATTTTAACAATCGCAAAATCGTGTAAATTGCGCATTATACGTGATATTTTTGCGTTTCTCGTGACTTCCAACACATTTCGTGCTTATTATTTGAAAAACGCCATCACAATCGTACATTCTTCGGTATTTGATAATATTCTCAGCAATTATAATTATATGTTTTCCTTAACAATTTTCTAACACATTAGTATTTTTTTGAAAGCCACTCTCTCAAAAAAGGTCCGAAGTGCAATTTATTCAAATTATGCAATACCAGGGATTTTCACTTAAATTCTCAAATTCAGTTATAATAAATATACTGTATTTAATATTTTGAGGGCGTTTATGCAAATCTCCATTACCTTTTTATAAAAAAAAACTAACGAGTACAATATGTGATTTTTAATGTTTGTGTGTTTTTTGTAGAATATCACGTGTATCACTAAACTAAAATAATAAACATCCCATAATATTTTTTTTTTACTGTTGCTAGCCGAATTTTTAAATCTTATGGTAGAGTCGGCCACATATTAGAATGCATTGCAAAGTTATTTATGCTGTTACCAGTTGAGGCTTCTTTAGGCAAGCCACTCTGGCTGAAGAATTAATTACTTTTAATCCAATCTTGTATTAATTAATAAATTATGTGTTTTAAGATTATATTTAAAACTGTGTAGCTTTGTTAGTTGAATTAATTGCTTTCTTAGATCGTAATCCACCCTCAAAAAAAAGAATGGGGGTTTGCCTCCTGAATTATTTTCGATTTTTTCTACTTCCGTGCAATACCGAATAAATCACTACAATTTTTATATAATAATAATGCTCAACGGCATAATATTTTCGTCGCCTCTAACAAGACATGAAATATATTTAATTAGCTGGAATGGGTTTAATAATTCACTATAGTTTCTTTGAAAACTGACACACACACATAGACATACACTGTCCCCACATAACAGGTCAAGGTCACAAAGGCATAGGTGTTTTTTTGTGAGTGAGAATTGCTCCATCAATTTCATCATATCATCATTCATCCTCATCTTCTCTATTAGTCAAAAGTGAGAGAAAACTAAACCAAACCGAATCAATAATTCGTGTGGTTTGCTTTTTTGCTGTTATCTGAGACGAACAGTGTGTTACGATGCCACGAAACTGTTGCAAATAACGGTACAATATACAAATGTTTAATGGTGGTTGAATCATCTTTAGGATGAGAATATTACTAATATAAGTGTTGCACAAAGCAAAAACACTATTGATTATTGACGTATGAAAATATTGTGGAGTCAGCTAGCAATGTAACAGTGAATGCTCGATGCATTTTGTGTGATGTCTAGCTTTTTCATTTTCAATGATGTGTTCTTAATGATTTCAAGTTATTATTTAAAATATTAATAACATTGCACATAACTCGAGAAAATAATGCATTTCATGCATAGGAAGACATAAAGTCCCATCCTCAAGTGAGTTCTCTGAGCATGTGCTCTTTCAAAATAGTCAATCTCATCTTCGTTAGTTCCTGTTTGTGATGAGCCAAGAGTGGTAGAAAAGCAACACAAAATAGGAAAATTAACCTGTGGCAATAGGGGCTTTTTACAAAATTTCTCTAGTTTCAAAAATACATATTCTAAATTCTGAAAGAAATGCATGCATTTGTTTGGTATTTCTTCTAAAGTACATAAACTTTCATTTTGATGCAATTAAATTAGAGTTCTGTGTGCAGAGCATTCAAATGAATCTAAATGTGGTTTGCTTTTTCTGCTTTTTAGGTACCTGTGATACACAATAGGATTATGGCGAGGCGAAACTAAACTATCACCGATATCTACAGGACAGAAAAGTAAACCAAATATACATTTGAATACTAGACGGAATTCAAAACAAAACAAACAGAATTTGGAATATTTAGAAGGAAAGAAATTTTGGAAAAGTTTTGGCACAGGGCAATCGTTACCGACTTTCAATAATCCATTCAGAAATTGATGAAAACACCGTTTGAAAGCATTATGTAAAAGATTATTACATTGTAATGACTAATTCCCAATATTTTTCCTGGAAAAAGTAAAAACAATGTCATTCAAATACTTATAGATGCTTGCAAACAGATTGTAAAAATATAAAAGAAATACCAACTATGTAATCTTCAATAATTCCATAACATGTTCAGTGTGTATGTATCATGGACAGTTATGGGTTGCAACAAACTCCTTGTCTTACAATGCAATTGTCACAACACAGAACTGTCCATGTCTGTTACTACACCACATGTATTGAAATGTTCGGATATCATTTGTGTAACCACATGAATATTAGAATTAATAATAATAATATAGTTTTTTACTAAGTAATATTTAATACTCCTTACGTTTGAACACAATGTACATTTGTCTTAGGCAAGGATCTTAAGTTGAATGATTTGGCCAACACATATGCACAGTGTTACAAAACATAAGGGAAAAAATATTTCCTAGTAAACAAACTGTAAAATATAATTAGTATAAATTCAAATATTCTAAACACCTTAAAAATATGCACATCAAAGCAAACAAGCAGAGTTGTAAAATGGAAAATGAGAACAGAACAAAAATATAGTTTCAATGTGTTATTATTATCACAGTTTAGCTTAAAAGTTACAATAAAATTCTGAAAAGAATGTCTTTTGTACAAATTAAGCATTTAAAAATGCCTTCATAACTGATATCTGAATCGCAGGTACTTAAATATCACAATGCAGCAAATTATTATAAAAAATATATAGAGTTTTGCAATAATTCAATAGATCATGTTTAAAAAAAACCCTAGCCACTCCACTGACATTGCTGCTGTGTCGGGATTAAATATCTTTAAAGCTACATATTTATATAAAAAAATTACAGTACAAACTTTATCAACATTTGCCGACAAGATCATATTTTGAGATCATCGATAATTTGACTTTCTTAGATAATTTTTTAGATAAGAACCGATTGGTATTATATGTCTTTTCGTCGTAACATTTTTTAAAAGGCTGAAAGACAACAGTGAGTTTTGTCCATTAACTGGGAAACATCTTGTGTAAAAATTATGTACATACATTTAAATCACTTTTGAACTTCTTATCACTCCCGCCTAAATATTGTTGTAAAATACACTCTGGTTTGTTTATAAAAATATATAAATCTGTAAGTTCTTTCTCCTGTACAAAGTTTCTGATCCGAAGGGTGCTTTTACCATGGTCGCCACGGTTTCTTGTCCGGAACCTCGGCAACTTTCAGAAGTCCTGTACCTTCCTGGGCTGAGGTAGTAGAAGGGGTCGTGCTGCCATACCCACTGGACGTAGAAGATGCGGGGGTGAGTGGCATGACGTAGTAGCTTCCGGTAATGGCAGTAACTTCCGGGGATGCCGTGTATCTTAAGGGGGACCCCGGGGGTGTGTACTGCTGTTGAGGTACCTGGACGGTGAGTGGCGACATCTTGTCCATTCCGTTCAGGCGATGCCCCAGGTGGGTCATCAACTTGGTCCCCAGCTGGACGTCAACGCCGGGGATGGAAGACAGGCAGCGGGAAACCTCGGTGGCGCAGTGGGTGAAGCCGGCGCGGAAACGGTCCATGTGGGTGATCGGGTTCGAGGCCAGGCGCTGTTGGCGTTTCAGCTTGTGTAGGTGGCGCACTGTCAGTTCCAGTATGTCTGCCTTCTCTAGCTTGTTGACGTTCTCCCCCTCTGCCTGCAGGGCTCCTACCATCAGCTCCTTGAGCTCGTCAAGGCACCTGTTGATTCTAGCTCTCCTCTTTCTCTCTAACATAGGCTTCATCACCTGGAAGACACAAAAGAAACGAATCTTTTAGCATCTCTGCTCAAAAAAACACAAAAGTAATGCAAGTAATAAACATATCAATACTGTAACAATAGATTTACTTTACACAACAGCTAGCCTCCGCGGCCTGCACAGAGCGATACGACGACAGGGGTTACGGGTTCGAATCCCGGTCTGAGCATGGGTGTAGTGTGAGTGTCCCTTTATCAATTTCATTGTATCTAATCATCCTCGTATTCGGGATTAGCCAAAAGTGGCAGATTAAAATTACACTCATTGACACAGCCACGCTACGACCAGAGTTCGAATCCCGGTCTGTCACTACAACAATGTCATAACTCATACTCGCGATTGGTCAAAAAGTGGCAGAAAAGCAAAGTAAAATAAACCAAATCAATCAATTAATCAAAAGCATGATGTACGAGTGGGGGGGGGGGGCAGGGAAGGCAAACGTCCTCCACTTCGGTGGAGGAAATAGATGCTATTCAAATGTGCATTTTGCATGGTGTAAATAGGACTGCCACTCATTTTGCTTTGATGCCGTCACTAGCCGTCAAATTATTCACATAAAAATATATCAGTGTGCAACGAAGTAAATGAGGTGGCATTAAATTAGTAAACTTTCAACCGCTACCCGCCATACTGAGTGTACAAAATATGCACATATAAATACAGGCTGACCAGCAACACAGCGTCGCGCACGTGCACCAAGCAAGGATCCTATCTATTCATGCGTGTAAGAAACGGAAAATCTTAAAATAATTTGGCAACTACAAAAGCTATTTTAACTAAAACAAAGTTTCTAAATATATGAACGAAAATCTCAAACACGTTTTAACGCACAAAAATACGACAAATCAATAACAATTTATTATTGCATCAGCATGGGTGCCGTGCCTCATACAATATCAAGCCTAACCTCGCTGATTTCAATTAAAATTGGGGGAGGGGCAATATTGATGTACCCCCTATAAACCGGTGCTTATGATCCGTGGTTCTCTCACTGTCTGCAATAACAATGGCCTATGAGACGAACAGCATCTCCCACAAAGAAACCAATAAGTACAAGTATTAATTGATTACAATGAAACTAAATGTTCATGTTCAATAAATGCTTGGTGTGCTTGACGCGGATATTACACAAGGATTGCGCTTGAAAAGTTTCTAAAGCAAATAAATAATTCCAGCAAGGATTGGTACAACTACCAATTTCTTTTTCATTCGATAATTTTTACGAAGTTACTTGGTCGCACAAAACTCTAAAGCACTTTCGCGAACTTCAACGATGTTTTTTTTTTTAATCGAAAAAAAATGAATGGTAATGAATACTACAAATCAATAATTGTTGCAAGTAATATTATCTCGGCGGCAAGATTGCAAACAATTGTTTCGATAAATTATTTCAATAACATAAAAAGGGTGAATATAGCGTAGTACAAAACGTGGTCAAGTTCGTTGTTAAAAAATAAACATTTCACAAGCACTAAGGAATAAGCTGTTCACATTTCACTATTTTTTTGAAAAGATAACGGATGATTCTTGCAAGTACAAGGCACGAATCATGTGTCAAACACTTTTTACTACAATACGTACGATAACTTTGCCAAAGTTGAAACATCACACGCGACAAAAATGTACATTAAAAAAAAATGATTTCGCGGCACAACTCATTCCTTGAATGCAAATTTTTAAATTACGATGTATGTGCGAAAACGCTAACTCACCTTTCTATACTGGTATGTGCGTGAAATAGGCTGCAACTGCTCCATATCAGTAGCTGGCATTTCGTGCAACATCATGGTTGTCGAAATATAACACGGTATCTTCAGATCCTACAAGATGAAACACACACAGAACACGAGATAGTCCGTCACAAAACACGAGGATATGCTTCTCCAACACCAAGAACAGCGTATGTGCGCTCGTCACTGAGACTAGCTAACGAATGAAGTGGTGGGAGGTGGAATCCGGTCTTTATATACGGAGGCCAGGTGTGTGCCGGACCCGTTGCCTGCCGTGGGAAACTGTGTAAGACCCACGTTCCCACACACTTCGACACCTGTGACCAAAACGACCGCGCCGTGCCGAGGCGGGTTGGGGAACCGCGCCGTCCCGATGCTCAACCAGCCCGCGGGACCTGCCACGCGCTTCGATTGGAGGAGCAGCATGTGACGTTGCGATGGCGCGCTGACAGGCAGGATGCCAGGACTCAAACCCACCCTCCCCCACCTCCTCTCTTTGCAGCCTCTTCTTTATACCATTACTAATTTTCTAAAACATCTCCGTTGTAAATTGCATCGCCGGCCGGCTGCTGGAGTTCTCTGATCGGAATAAATTATGAGTTGGGTTGTCGCGTGTGTGACTCGGGCGCGCCTAGAGTCTTTTCTCGAAACTTGTTCAGGCATTATCTTTGCTTCTCTGTCGTGTATTCGCGAGATGCGCACAGACACCGATATATTACATTGATCCCCGCGTACGCACTTCTCAGTGGGTAAGGGAATTCCGTTGTTCGATTCATATTGTCGTGAGGTTTCTTGCTTCGATCTCTCTCTTTCATTCTCTTCACTTCTGTATCACTCCATGGACATATCGGGGACAAGCGGGGGCATTTCCCTTTCAGGAAAATTAGTTGCCCAAAATTTTGTGTAATCGTAAAAGTTTTAATTCCGCTTCGATGATTTTGAATGCCAAATTTTGCTCAAACATTAAAGTTGTAGTTGTGCTTCAGGCTGGAAATAAAAATACACATTTTAGAACTTGTAATTATTTACAAATGTATTTTTTAGGGTTCGTTGCCCCTACTGTAAGAAAGTTTGCCCCTGGAAAAACTCTCGCTCTTCGTCTCTCTCCCTCTCTTTTTCTTCTTTCCCTGCTTCAATCTCTCTCTTTTTTTAATCTCTCTTCCTTTCCCTCTATCTCTTTTTCTTCTTCATTTCTTTCTATCTCTCTGTTCTCGCACACTCGTTTCAGTCTCACTCTCCTCCTCTCATTTCCCCTCCCTATTTCTCTCTTTCCCTTCTCTAATTTCATATTGTTTTAATTTGTCTTTTCTGTGAGTTTTCTCTCTCTGTCTGTCTTCACCCGTCTCTCTTTCTTGTATGCCCAACAAAGTTGAAACCCGCGTGGATAAATAACTGTGGCTTCAGCATCATGCATAAATGTCTATACTTGGAAGAAAATTCGCTTCCTCTTCTCGGTAACTTGCCGCTGGCAACATGCATACAAGAAATGAAGCAAGTCACAGAACTTGGGTATTATTATTCAAGGAAAAAATGGCATGAGCTTAGAATCGGCAAAATGTTATTGTCTACGTGGTTACAAGGCTGTATGGGAAACAGTTTCGTTATTTCGGAGCCCCTTTATTGCTATTGGCGGTCTGTTTTGGATGCACAATAATGACCGTCTACAATGCTCATTAAAGATTCATTCCATTTTTTACCCCTAGTCTAATCGAATATATAGAGGTGGTAAGTGTGGGGCCCTAACCCCACACCACCTATACGCCTTCATGGCGTGGTGCACAGGGGAGCACTTTATATTTTACGTGTATAATCTTTCTCGTAATGTACCCATGATTGTCGTGTAGCAGTAAGTTCAAAAGTTTTAAAATATTAAGCAAACATTTGAAATAACCATTCTCGCTAAAGCTTTCTCTTTGTTTTGATCCGCAATTTCCGGCCAACGTGATTATTTTGACAGTTCGTTTTGAGTACAGTATATATTGTGCGCATATAACATGAATGCTGCAATCGGGTTCGAACCTACCACTAATGATATGCACCTAAATTTCACACAAGCCCACAATATGCACAGACAGGCTAAGCGGAACTGGAGTTACAGTTGAAAGTGGGATACCAACCGTTCCAGTGTGTATCGAACTCGTGATCCCTCGATTACAAGGCGACGATGTTACCTCTTGCAACCGGGGAAAAAGACCCTAAATTATACCAAAAATGTGTTTGTTGGCCTAATGAGCATTTATTTATCTATTTTTACTTATTTGCTGGTGGGGGACTGGTCAATACGAGAGACGTCTCTTGTGTCGCCACTGTAGGTCCAGTTCCGATGTGCTTATCTCTGCATAAAGTTTACTTGAACGAAACTATCCTATTGTAGTGGCCACCTTGTGTATTGAAGTTCAGGACGGGGCACGTGACTGCAAGAAAGCTGTATTGAAGACGACAAACTATTTGTCAGTTTTGATTTGACATGATATCGTGGTGCTCCTGTTAACATATTTAATGCAATCGTGACAGTTAAATATGACCGCTGCTTCAAAACGTTACATTCCCTCGCACCTCATCCAGCGAGTCTTTTTTTTTCCCCCAGTGCTCACTTGGCCGGGTTCATTTATGTGGCAAAGGATAATTACTTTTAAGAGATGGCACCGTCTGTTGCAACTGACGCCAATTGAAAGTCATTACCTCCGGACTTCCTGTGGATGTTGTTGTTTGAAAATCTGTGCAGGAGGCAGTCGTGGTCGAAAAAAAAAGTAGGGAAGGGGGAGAGAAAAAGAAGATGCCTGTAGAGACCACGTCAGCATGTACGTATCAATGAGATCGCGACCCAACTCGTCCGCTCACTTCCTTTCTGACTGTGGGAAAATGCGGCAGGTGGCTTGCTCGCGACGTTAGCGAAATTTCCGCGGGAACTTAATTTCACGGCACCGTTCCGATCTCTTATAGTTCGCGTCCGGGTAACGCCGCTTCGAGTACAGTTTTCGCTTCTCTAAGAAAGGTCCTTCGGAATTCCCAGAGCGGTTTCTCCCGGCGAGCGCCACGTACAAGAGAACGCGAAATCTAGTGCGCCCGCGAAATTTACAGCGGATTGTGTCAGGAAGGCCCTTTAGCGCACGTGCTATCTTGGCAGCCACAACTTGACCCCTGCAGGCAGGACCTAATCCCCAGCTCGCGCCTGCGCAGTTGCTGCCAGAAGCGAGAAAAGCAGCAGAGGCGGCTGCGTTCCCACGGTCGGGAAAATAGTTTTCCACCCGGTCGTTCGTTGTGTGTGCCTTCTGCATTCCCACACTCTGATACGCTCGGGGGGAGGGGGGGAAGGAGGAGGTGGAGGGACTGGTGCAGATTCCGTAACTCGACCCCTTCCACTGTCATTGTCCAACTTGACACATGGCGATGCCTGCCTGCATTGTCGCCCCCCCCCTCCTACCTCAACCTCTCCCATCGCAACGCAACAGAAATTATTGCATGACCTTGCCAAGCTTATGGTCTTCACATGACAGCCTTGCAACTTTCCAAAATGTTTGTTTTCTTTCGGCGTCAGCGGCGATGGATAATGCACACGGAACTTCGATCAAACTCATATGTTGCATGGACTGGTAGCAAGAAATCTGCACAAAGAGTTGGCGGCTGCGCTACGCTACTATCCCATTATATCAGTATAACTATGTTACTTTTTAAAAGCCACTTCCATAGGCGAGGTCCACTTATGTGGCTGATTGGTTAGCATAGAGCGCAATGACGACACGGGACCCATCTTCGATTGATTGATTTGCTTCATTTTACTTCGCTTTTTGTCCCACTTTTGGCTAATTTGCGAAGGTGAGGATGAGTGATGAATGGACACTCGCAAACATCCATGCCCAGACCGGGATTCGAACCCTGGACCCTTGGCGTCGTAGTGCTGACCACTCCATCACGTGGGTTGGCGGACCCGTCTTCGAATCCTAGCTAAGAGCTATGAACGACCTGGCGATTACATTTTTTGTATGCGTAAGTAGAACTTCTTGATACTATATATAATAAACAGCATTATATTACCTGTGTTGTCATATAAGAATTATGCATAAATACTCATGAAATTATTACCATGTACAAAATGGTATTCCATAACCCCCTCCTTCTTTCCTCTACGCTTATATTGACACTGATTGTAAAACAACATAAAACGTGTTTACATTTTCTATTTCCAAAACAACGAATAACAAAATTTGGTTGTAAGTGTTCGAACGTGAATTTCCTTCTAAAACAATGTTCAATATCACAAGAAGTAAAAGACGTAATGGAAGTATATTTCAAATGTGTCACTTATATTTGTAAGAAATTCACTCAACTCTTTCGGTCACACGGGGACACGTAGTTATTGCGCGAATATGGCGTATATGTGGAGAAATATTCTGAAACATGGAAATAATGTAAAAATATGTAAAATGAGCCAAAACCTAATACATGTACAAATATGGAAAATAAGAATTTATTTTTTCGAGTCTACATGCCATGATGAGCAAAGATAATACATAATGTAACTGATTTCAGTTTCACACATAAATATGTATTTACATATAAATCCGTTCCCTGCTTATAATTCATATGTGGTTTTGTTAGGAATGCCAGGTAGAGCTATTAGCAATTAGTTTTAGTGTTAGCATCTGGTTGTGGAAGAAAAGCGACGCTAATCAAAACAATCAAATCAAATCGAGTCCTGTACAAGATACGGATGTTTGTTTTTGTCTGTCCTGAATGAAAATAGAGAATGGATGATATTTAATGTGACGTCAGCGGCGCAGAGCATGATGGGAAATCTGGCCAAAACCGCATGGTCCGGCAAGCCATAGCAAGCGTAAAGCGATGCAAATGCTGCGTGCATGAAAATGACCCGATGTTTAACATTTTTAATTGTATTATTGTATATTTTCAAATGAAGTTTCCGTTTGGTCAATTATGCGTTGCGTATGTGTGCCATTATTTATGTATTACTTGTGAGAGAACACCAACCTTCGTACAGTTTCTTCGGTGGTTAAGATGTTAAGATGGCGTGATTTTTCCAATGCGGGGTGAAATATGAATCGTATTTGAAAGGCAAGTACTGTGTTTATGGTTAGCGTTATATGCCTTTTATGTTACTCTTTACATCCGCATCAGTGTTGCCACATGAAGGGAAATTTCCCTTTTTGAAGGAAAATTTAGAGCTAATTTTAAGTGAAAAGGGAAATTCGATGAAAAATAGCGAATTTTCAGGGAAATATTAAGACAGACTCAATATCAATTATATTAAACATTATAAGAGATTCCAGTTTTGAAAATGATAAAAAAAAATTGTCGTATACTTTGTTCTGAGAGGAAGGGTGGAATTTGGGTTGGTCCACAACTGGCTACCGTTTTGGGCTGGAGGTTATTGACCATTCACCCTTATGTCCCGGCTTTGAGAGTGGGTGGCTAATTGCAAAGATGGGGATGAGTGATGATATGATGAAATTTATGAATGGACACTCACAAACAGCCATCCCATGCCGGGATTTGAACCCGGGACCACTGGCGTCGTAGCATTTCAAAGTTTAATTGTTTGACATTTTATACATACATACGAACATGGATCAACGATATTTATTATTATTATTATTATTAATTCCTTAGATGAAGGGAAAAAATGGGCGAAAAAGGGAAATTTTACCCCTTGCAAAGGGAAATTGTGCTTACAGATTGTGGCAACACTGATCCGCATGCTTTGCAACGCGTGTGCTTGCTGTACGATCTCTAATAATGTTCACCGAAAATTTGAAATACTACTTTTCAATCAGCGGATGCGTTTGCAGTATGCGTATATTTGTATACACCTTTCAGCATATCTTATATGCTAGTCTCAATACGCTTACGAAAAGTGACAATGATACGTTACGGCCTGAAAAAAAACATAGTATACTTCGGAACATTTCTATAAATTATCATTTTCACGAGACAAAGTTAGCTTTTAATTCACTTAATTTCTTTTTTTTTTATTCCCTCCACCGTGAATCGAATATTGAATCTTTCGATTACAAGGGGATAGCATTAGCCACTGCACTATCGGATAGGCCCGATTGATTCCATGAAAAACAGGCTCCATAGTCCTGTATTTCTTTCGTATGTTACGTAGCTTTATACAATGTTGTTTTGTGACAAATAGCATCTTTTAAGATACTCTGGTCATTGTTACGAGTCTTAGGAAAATGTGAAAGACTACATTCGGCATATAATCGTTATATGTGTACGTTGAGTCACAGCCTGCCACAAGAGCTGTGAGCTCAATGCTTATCAAACGTGTTTTCAACACCCTCCGAAACGTTTGCCTGAATCATAGCGGCTGGCGTTTTCGCGCAATGAATTGTGGGGAAAGTTGCTCCCTGAATATCATCCATCGTGAAATTGTTATGAAAAGATGTGAAAGACGATGACAGGGCTTTTCCTTCATGTAAAAAAAAAAAAAAAGCCTGTGAGTTCTTGACTCATAATTTCGCCGGGGTTCCGTGTTCGAGATCTGGCCTCAGTGAGAGTCTTTTCATCAGTGTCAGGTAGTTTTATTAATTTTGTCTTTGATTAACTTTTAAAACGAAGGTTTAAAATGGTAATTGCAGATCATAACTCATGACAAAAAGACGCCAACAACGGGGAATCAACGAAATCGATTTAAGTCGATGTATTCTATGATCCAAGCATATATCTGATCAATAAATGTTAGATTCATGTTCATGGCACTGAACCCATGTTCACATTCAGCTGTAGATATTGGTACAGTATAATTTCGTTTAAATTCACATGATACTTGAGTGAAGTGGAAATGTGTTTTGAATTTACTTTGTATTTGCGAAAATCTAGTGACGCACACATGCTTTCGTTTACATTAAAGTTCACCTGACATGTCATCGTAAAACAAACGTTCGCAATCATCTAAATCCCATGTATGTGCATTTAACACAACTACACGAGAAAATAAGCCTACTGTCGGATTAAAAACTATAGATACTCGTGTTTGAACTCCAATTAAAAATTAACCAATTAATTAATTAATCAATTAAAATTACATGAAAACAAGTTACATCAAAATTCAATTCTGCGTTACTCTATATGCTAACCAATTTTTATTCGAGTATGCCTTCAATTTTTATCGCCGTGAGAACAAAAAAAGTGCATTTTTTTTAGTTTTGCAAACAATCTCTCTCTTTGAAAATCTATAAATAAAGCTCGGGTTGCGCGATCGTTATGAAATTTTAATACGATGCAGGCAGAAAGGTTTTAAACACAATTCATAATTTTTAATTTTTTAAAATTTGTCCAAAAAAGTTCTTACGAATTTGCTTTGCTCTAAGAACTGAAGGATTTTGGTTTTGCATGTACACTCCTGTTCAGATAAAGTGGCACATACTTCAACTGCCCAACCTTACAAAATGTACTACTTTATCTGAACAGGAGTGTAAATTGAGAGTACTTTCAGTACTCGTAGAAAGTTTTACAATATAGCAAATTATATTCTTGTCAAATCTTTTACCAATCTTTCAAACTTTGACCTCCCACGAGTTGATCGGGGTCCATCTAGACTTTTTTTTTTTTTTAGCTTTATATGTTTCGGAATTATTTGTTCTAAAAATAACCATAAATTCTAAAAAATAAAGATTTTTTTTAAAAAGTAAACTTTCTTTTAAAAAAACAGGAAATCCTTGTAGAATTTCCCATGTATATATATTGTGCCCCCAAATGAAAAATGTTTCTGCGCCACTGACTGAACGCACCTATGCACCATCCAATTTCAAAAGTTGAGCCCCCCCTGAAAAAAATTCTGCGTACGCTAGTGATATGTGCAATGATTGATTGATTGATTTGGTTTATTTTACGTTGCTTTTTCCACGTTTGGTTAATTGCGACAATTAAGATGAGTAATGATATGATGAAACTGAGGAAGGGATACTCACAAACAACACCCATGCGCTTCAGAGCGCGTTGTGCTAACCACTACTCCACGGAGAAGAGGAACCAGAACATATTTCCTTAGTGATGCAATTACTTTATCTGGTTCCAAGTCACTTTTGCTACTAGGTGCACCATAGTCAATCTGTTAGGTAAAAATAAGGAAGAATTTTAGGGGGTCAGATGAAAGATGGAAGAAATCAAGTGTTCAGTAATATTTTATGAGAATTATGTTATGATCTGTTTGGCATTGGCACTGGAATTGGGTAGGAGAGGGCATGGGCACCCTTGAATAGCCGAGAAGTATTTATGTAGTGTTTCGAAGACTTACTTGGTCACTTTTTTCGAAAGTAATTCTACATAAATGCATTTTATTGCTCATGTCTGCATATATTTATTTATTTATTTATTGAGAAAATTTCAGATACAGCACGTAGCCATTTTACACTGAAATCAGTAACAATGAAATGAACGAAAAAGAATAAACATAAAAATAACAAAATAAGACAAATAACATAAATAAGTCAAGATAGCACAATTAAATATTATTTAGCAACATATGTTCTGATGGTTGACCGAAAGGCGTAGTCTGTAGAAAATACATCAGCACTTGATGGGACGTCGTTATATTGAGTGGGAAGTCTCTGGAAGAGCGAGCGATCTGTTTTGAATTTCCAGTCTAAGCTTTTCTGTGTAAAATAGATTTGTGTTGCGTGTTGGAATTCCTGGAGGAGCTTTTTAAAACGGATTTTGCCATTGACAATTTTGTAAAGATACCTAAAATCATTCAGTATACGGCGCTGATAGGGAGTGTGTAAGTGTAGATAGGACAGGAGATGTGGTGTTGAAAAATTGCGTAATGAGGGAACCCTGTAACGAACTATAGCAAGGAAAAAGTTAAGAACAGAATCAATTCTGGAGAGCTGAGTGGGACATGCCATGGACCAGACGGGAGAGCAGTATTCTATTATTGGGGAAATGAATGATTTGAAGTACAAGGTGAGGGCTGAGATGTCACTAATTTCGGTGAAACGATACAGTAAACCTAAGAGACGCTTAGCCTTTTTTGTCGTGCCTGTAATATGTTCTTCAAATGTGAGTTTTTGGTCGAAAACAATGCCTAGGTCTTTATGAGAGCATACTGCTTTGATGTTGCCAAAGATGGAGTAAGGTTCTTTTTGAGAGTTGGTGAGAGTAGTACATTTTTCAGGAATTAATGTAAGCTTCCATGTCAGGCACCACGAAAAAAAACCGTTGTTATGTCATTCTGGAGAAGATGAGTATCGTTGGAAGTGGAGATTTCTCTGCAAATCTTACAGTCATCTGCGAAAAGAAGGTAATTATATTAAGGTATTAATTTAGCGGATTTCAACACGAAGTTTGGAAAACAATTTGGCTGTACTGAACTTTTAAACGGGTTTCTTGTTGTTGGGATAGCATGATCGACAGAAAGGTGAAAACAAGGATTATACCTGGCCTGAACACGTCCTTTTGAGGGAAAAGGCGCAAACATTATGGGCAAGCACGTTCCTTCTCTTTTCTTTTTTAAGAAAAGATGGCAATCTTCAGAATTGTCAAGAGAAGGGGGCTGATATTTTCCGAAACTGCAAAAGCGTCCCTCTACCCTTCATAATGCTTGAAGTGTGTCGACGTGACCTACATACGTAATGCTGGAGTTGCGAGAGGGAGGCATTGTTCGCGAATGTTTCTCGCTCGCGAAAACCCCTGACGCGACGCTGCACGTGGTGTACACGCGGCTGGGGCCCGAGCGTGGGAAAACTTCTGACCACGCTCTGCTCCGCTGGGTCCTGGAATGCGACAGGGGATAGCTGGGACCGCAAAGAGAGGTTGGGTAAAATTACCGTAAACATCTGACGTGCAGCAGGACAGTCACGAAATGACTCAACACTCCCCTCTTCTTTCTTTTTTTCTTCTGTTCTTTTTTGTCCAAGACGCGTTGCCAATCCAGGACTACATTTGCAATGTTGCCATCTGTTGCTGGGCTACTGTTTTTTTTAGTTTTTTTTATATCGATTGAATTTTGGTTTTAACTCTACTTTATGCACAGGAAGGCTAACCGGGACTAAACCTACAGTTTAAAGTGGGATCCGCAATGTGGCTCCACCGGGTATCGAACTGACGTTACCACTGCACCCGTGACGGAGTAGTTTGCACATCGCGCTACAACGCCAGGGGTCCCGGGTTCGAATCCTAGGCAGGGCATAGATGTTTGTGATTGCCCATTCATCAATTTCATTATATCATCCTCATCTTCGCAAATTAGCCAAAATTGGCACAAAAGGCGAAGTAAAATAATGCAAATCAATCAATCAATCACTGCGCCATCGGGGAGGTCCGTTACATGAACTGAATTATACTGAAAATGGATAGTTGGTATAGCTATAGCTACAGTTAGGGCTCGTTAGTTGAAGACATAAATTGCCAAAAAAAAAATACCTATAAAAAGACCTAAAAATATAAAAAAAGGATGTATAAATGTGATCCAAATTAATTAATAACTTCAGTTTTAACCTCCCCACCCCCTCCCTCTGCGCGGCACCTCCTTATCTGACTTGAGATCTTTGCAGGCGCGTGCTGTCTGGTCGCATACACCATGCTGAAAGCTTCGAAAGAAGAGAAAGTTGCCACTTACAGCGCGACCTTCCAGACAAATTACGGTTAAAGGACCTTGTACCGTACCTGCTTCAGTCGTCCAAAAATGTTTTTCTCTCGTTTCAGGGATGGTTCAAATATATTTATTTCTTTACTACAGAAAGGATGTTTAAGAGGTGATGAACTGATGATGATTCGAATTGAGATTGGGCAGTAAAAACGTAGTCGAAAGAAGGTGAAGTTGCAAAAAAAGCCGTTAAGACCTAAAAAAAGGCTAAAAAAGGCCCAATAAGCCAAAAAACGCCGAAAAAGGCAAAAAAGGACAAATAAAACCCACCATTTTCTGGCCTACAATGACCCAAAATGAAGATATATTATGTTGGGCCTCGTCTTCGGACACTAGAAAAAAAAAAGGATTTTTCCTCAACTTCCGAGCCCTAGCTATAGTATATAGGAATGGAATTCGAACAGAGTCCAAGTATATCCTTCAACTGTTCTTCACTTGATTCTTTTAATATTGAGCGTCGCTTTTATTCCACTTTTGGTTAATCGTGACGTCGACGATGAGTAATAATATGTTGAAATTTGTGAAGATTATTTTTTTAAGTCCACTTTATGGCTTTATGCACGCAAAGGCTAATCGGGACTGGCCCTACAGTTTAAAGTGGAATCCGATCCACTGTGCAATGCCTCCACCGTAAATTGATGAAGAGACACTCACAAAGAACACTTATGCCCAGGCCAATTTAAAATAAATTTTAAAAAAATAATTTTATCCTGTATTCCTCTATTCCTATTGCAATGTAAATTGCAGCATTAGACATGGGCGCCTTTGAAATAGGGGTAAGAGCTATTGCTATGGTTTAATTTGTTTCCTGAAAATATTGCTTGTTTTGTGTGCGATACCTTCAAAACCAGGCATTATTTGAAGTAGCAGGGTTGATTTTTTACATATAAATCATCAGACGTGGGTAAGTTACTTAAAAGCAGTAAAAAAGAATATTGCTCTACTGTTACTTTGCTTCTATTTAACTATCTACACAAATATCACATGTTTTTCTAATTTAAAACAGCACGTTTGGTCCTGGGAATTTATCTAAGTAACGCAAGGAAAGCAAAATAACGTAGTACAGTAACAATCATTCTTGTAAATTCAAGTACCGAAAAAGTACGTAACAACTCTGATATATCCGTGCCTCCCCGATAGCGTAGTGGTAACGTCGCCGCATTGTAATTCAAGGGGTCCCGGTTTTGATAGCTGGTGGAAGCACATGATGGTTCGGCGACAACATTCACTTAAATAGCAATGAACAAAATTTCAAACATGATGATGGGCGCAATTAGGTGAGGGTCTACGGACACCATGAATTGTCGAAAACTAACAAAGTCACCAATTAAAACAAAACTAAATGAAGATCAATCTCCTTTCATGTTTAAATAGTAGATCGATTGATTTGGTTTGGTTCGCTTCTCTGCCAGTTTTGGCTAATCACTAAGATGAGGATGAGTGATGATCTAATGAACTTGATGAAGGGACACTCACAAAGAATAACCATACCCAGGTCTGGATTCGAACCCGTGATCTCTAAAAAGTCGGTATATGATGACTAAAATTAAGTGATTACCTCGAATACTTCCAAAACTAATAATACAGTAACGATGGCCAGAAACTGCGACATTATAGCCGGTGTGAGCCACTCAATTGAAGACAAGTAATAACCTTATAAATACGAACCTACATACACTATTTGCAGCTGTACTTCCTTTAAAATCTTTGCTGCTTGTTCGACGTGAGTTTGACACATACATATGCATGCGATTGTCTGATTTTTTGTACATTTTAGTGTGTTAGCAAGAATTTTACAGGTCGGAAACGAAAAAAAAGTAACAAGAGGATAGGATGGTATCTTTAACGTCTTTCCTTTTTCGAACGGCAACCACCTACTTCAGTTGAGCGATAAGTATGTTGAATCTACATATAAGGCTGACCTTAGACCTTATTTCCCATCTGCGTGGGAGAACTTAAGCGTTTACCTTTCCTATTTTCATGTTTGCAGATGTTCGCTTTTTTTTTTCCTATCTTCTTGTTGACCAGTGCAGCTGCCTGAAGTAACTTACTGATATAACCTGTCCGCACACGCTTTAACATCATTTTGCTTACACCTGCCGAATCAAATCCCTGCCTTTGTTGACAGTGGCTAGCACGCAAGGCCGTTCACATCCTCCTACTCGCAGTGCGTGAAAAACCTTGTCTGGCCAAAATCAGTACACGGACCTTTCGGACACCTGCCTTCAATTCTAGAATATTGAGATATGCAGATTTGATAGTTTTTTGGGTGATCGGCTTGAACGAAAATTTTCATTGTATAATTTTGATGCCGCTTTAAACAATGTAAACCGTCCTAACAATAAGAGATTGAATCTGTAAGAAGAAGAAGGAGGAGGAGTGAGGCCGAGAGAAGAAATAAGAAGAGGAAGATAGAAAACATCCAACATTTTCCATCTCCACTCTCTCTACAGAAATTAGCCTAGTTTCAAAAGTATTAATTAATAGCAGATGTATTAAACCAGGTTTAGAGATTAGTAGTTGAAATTTCAACTAGAAACCTTCCTCACAGTAGGACTCAATAATATTGGAATCTAAGGATTCTGTTAGAATTCAACATTACAGAAACCTAAGGATTCCCTAAAGATTCCTCCAAAGCATAGATTACCTGATAAACAGTATTCGAATTTCTTAAATTCTACTCTCAAATTCTTATATATTTTATTTCTCCTTAGTATATATTAATATTATATCTCATACTTATATATTTCATACTCCAAATTTCTTGTATTCTAGATATTATATCTATTATATTAACATAGATGTAATCTATCTAGCTTATCTAATCGTAATATTTTATTATACTCTATTATTATGTTTTATATGAATAAGTTTCCCAATTACACCCTGGTTGGAAAACTAAGGTAAGGAGTACATTTGTTGTGCAATAAGATGAAGTTTAATTGTTGTAGAACAAATAAATTAATGGAATGTTGCATTGCAAAAGTGTTGAATTTTAGGTTCAGATATCCAATATCCAGGAGTTAGTTGATTCATTGATTCAGAGGCGTGCCTAAGAGAGATTGATGGGGGTTATAACCCGCCTCATTTTTGGCACAGTAAAAAAGAAAGGAATGCCAAAGGCAGGAAAAGGTGGCAAAATGAGGGCTGACAATTAAAAGAAGTATACATAACCCACCCCCTTTACGAAAATCGTGGGCACGGCACTGGATTGATTGATTTGGTTTATTTTACTTCGCTTTTCTGCCACATTTTGGTTAATCGCGAAGATGAGAATGAGTGATGACATGACCTCTGCCGTCGTAGCGTGGCTGCTAGTGAGGGCTATTGCTAACCACAGATATTGGGGTTCGGATATTTCCCATCATGATATTTAGTATTATCTATATATTTTCAGTTTATCCTTATCACTTTATCATATTACATTTTGAGGGGGGATTCAGCCTGATTTATGGATGGCCCGTCGTCAGTGGCGTGCCCAGGAGGGAGTTACGTATACTTTTTTTAGTAGTCAATTCTTATTTTGCCATCTTTCCTGCAAATGACTTTTTTTTAAGAATACTGGGCCAAGGGGGGTTATGACCCCCCAGTTTTCTACATATAGACAGGGCACTTTTAAATTGTTATCCCTAATGGTCGGACAGAGTGGCTGCTCGATTTAGTTTATGTCACGTTCAGGTATTATTTGGCAAGTCTATAAGTTCATCAGATTTTATCTTCATAGAATGGTCTGCAAACAGTGTTGCCACATGAAGGGAAATTTCCCTTCTGCAAGGAATTGGCGTCGATTTTCTAGGGAAAAGGGAAATTATATGAAAAATATCAACATTTCAGAGAAATCTGAAGACACCAGACTCAATATTAGCAGTGTGGTACGCAAGGGAGGTTACGGAGTTTAAACCAGCCATCCACTTTGTAACGCCCTCCTATGACATATTTTTCACGAGTACGTCCACCGTGAAGAAGTATTACATCATTTTGTTCTTCAACATAGGTTAACCATTTCAATGCAAACTTGGACATCTGATCTGCATGATGGTAACCTCCTTTAGGAATTATTCCTATAGTGTTAGCAGGCATAAATTTCTGTCTGTAAATTAGTGAACAGGCAGATGCTATTGTGAGGCAATCCTTGAAAATGTCTATTTTGCATATGTCTAAAAAATTCTGTCTCAGCTTCAAACATCCTTGTCTCAACAGGTAAGAACAGCGAGACAATCCAGATATGAATTATAGGGACATTTATGAGGGGAAGAAGACGGAAAAATTCCAACCACTTTCGGGAATCGAATTCGGATCTCCTGCGTGATTGTCAGACGCTCTACCGACCAGACCACAACAGCTCCTTGGATGAGTTCCATACTTTGATTATTTCAATCCTATTTTCTTGTTTTTATGGATCTTCTTCACCCTTAAAATGTCTCACCTCGTTGACCAGACAATTATTTCGTAACAAAGAGACAAAAAAATGCTCCCAGGATTTGATAAAAATCGAATGACTAGAAAGTAATTTCGTTCTATTGTTTTCATAAATACTATATTTGTGTAGATATCTACTACTTAATAGTAGTAGTGATATTAGTAGTATTATTAGTAGTAATTAAGCTAATTAATTCTATTATTATTATTATTATTATTAATTGTGATTATTATTATTTAATTAAAGTATAATAAAACAATGGAAATGTGAATTTGGAGAAAGTTTTAGAAATAACGCTCCTTGATGAAATCCTTCGTACGCTACTGAATATTAGTACAAGTTATATTGAGGTTCCAATTTCATAACCATATTGTTTTTTTTGTTCCTGATTTTTACTCCTTTGAGTATAAGCCTACATGTCTATTTATATTAACATTTTGTATATTTTACTTCGCTTTTATACATCTTCGATAAATAACGACGATGAGGATGAATGATTAACTTACTGACAGAACTGAAACAATTATACATTCACGCCTGACCAGATATCTGTCCCGGCGCGTGTGAGGAGGCTGGCTAATAGCATGGCAAATGCAGACGCTAATGATGTTATTAAATTCAAATGTATTTCAGTTGCTTATGTTGCGTTTCTGTTTTTGTAGGTTGCTGGCAACAAGGGAAAAAGCAGATTCTTTGTGGAATTCAGGACGCGAAGCTGCGACCTCCAAGACCGACCTTTTAATGTAAGTAAAGGCATTTGATATTTTGGTATTGTGGTCTTCTTGCACCTTTTCTCGCCATGCGTATCAATCACGAAGATAGGAAAGAGAGAGCTTCAACTTTCAACTTTTTTCCTCAGTGTCTTATGCCAGTCTCTCTCAACTTTTTCTTTTTTTAGGGGGGTATTACATTAGAAAATCTTCATCTAGCCGCTGCCTATGTAATAAATGTATCATTCATAGAGAATTCTCTTTTACTATGAACTATTTCCGACAGGCTCGTAGCAGGATTTTATTTTTGGAGGGGCTCATCCCTTATCAGCACAGGCGTCGCCAGAAATATTTGTAGAGGGACAACCCACTGATAAAACTGGATTAGTAGAAATAATAATGAAAATAATAATTATTGCAACGGTTATAATTGTCATTTTACAACAATAACTATTATAAGTTATTAAATATAGACCATTTTTAATCCAAATTTATTGCTTTTGTTATTGTTATTATTATTATTTTTATTATATAAATAGAGAGAATTCACCGTATGAGTGAATATCCAACACTGTTGTCAATTATTTTCTTACATTTTGTACACTTAGTGTACTGAAAATCATGCTTATTATTTTACACATTCCATTAAAAAATGACTTTAAAAGTTAGAACCAAATTTTACTGATAAAGTTTATATTGTATGACATCTCACAAAGAAAACTATGCATTTTGAGAGCTGTGGATCCATTTATTCTTTGGATTAAATGGTAGAATATAAAAACAGAACTTGGTTCCTCTATCATACACTAAACTTTTTCCATCTAATGTTTAATCCTGCTAAGGAAGTAAAATTACTTAACACTATACACTATTTAAATTATATTTGTACGATTTCGAGCGGGCTTCAGCCCCCTTAGCCCTCCCCCTGGCCGCGTGCCTCATTTCCGATGTAGATTAAATTTCATCCTTTTGGAAGAGAAGATTAACTTTGTTAGTTAACAATAGGTTTCTCTTCATACCTATCTGAATTTTTACTTACAATAGTCATTTTAAATTCAGGGCTCGTAAAGGCCCGATTGTATAAAACAGTTGATCCTCGATTAGCCAGTAAAATTGATCTGCAGTCACGCTGAACTCTGATTTTGTGTTGTATAAAAGTTGAACTGAGAGCGATCAAAGTTGATCCGCGATTTATCTCCGATCAGCAGACATTGACCGTAGTTCAGCTGTTGTTTTAACATGGCTGTACCATGGGCTGTACTAACGTATATTTGCTTGTAAAATGTGTTGCAAGTGAACGTATGCGGCAAAACGGGAGAATCAATTCATAAAATCCTGTTTCCATAATAATAAAGAAGAAGCATGCATGAACAATGATAAATATTTCTCCCATTTTTCTTTCTTTCCATATATCGTGTGTCAATGTTACGTATTTACTGTTTGAAATACCATGTATTTTTTTCTTCCAATTTGTCTTAAATGACTGCAAGAGCATATTGTAACATTGTTTAATTGCACGATCAGAGAAAAGTAATTTGAGAACAATCGAGTGTTGATACAAACCGAAAATATGGCCCGCTTACGTTTTCTTGTTGATATCATTGTAAAACTTGCGTTGGGATGAAGAGGGATTATATAAATATTACCATTTCGCTTTACTGCCAAGTGTTATTGCAATTCCATTTTGTCCGCAGAATGGAACAGAGCATATAACTTTGGCTGTAGTGTATATATCCACTGCTATATGAACCGAGCACGTCGCATTTTAGTTGGTAACGCTTTCTCTCACCCTCCCGATATATAAATAACACATATTTTATTTCGATTATTATTTGTTTTGGGCATAATTTACATCCGAGAGGACAAACGCCATTGTTGTTTCAATATTTCAAACACATGTTACATTTCACAACGTAGGATACTCAATTAAGTGCAAGGAAAATTCCGTATACTACTAACAGGAACTAATGGTCCACCTGTAACACGTTATCGTGTAATCACAAAATAAATATAATAAACATCTCCTTACGTGAACAATAGCTCCAAATCCGAGTATAAGAAAGTTGTTATATCTCTTTCTTTAGCATTAAAAAGAAATACAGATTTTTTTTAAAAAAAAAAATATTTATGCAAGGATATTTTTCTCCCCTCTGCAACCGAGAACCGATAGTTGCTTTCGTTGTCAATGACAAATCATCCATGTGGAACTCGCACAAGCAATAAATGGCAGTCTAGTATTTAATTTACGTGATTTTACTAAATTTGCAACATGTTCGAATATTTACTACGTCCAGCACCTCAGACTGATTCTTTATTCAAATTTTAGATACTTGCAATCTCCGAAACCGACTTTAAAATGTTTGCTGTTCAGTGTTGGACAATTGGCAACATCACAGGCACACTAGCGACATGTCTGGATTTGCCACGTTGCCAAACGTATTTCTTTGACCCAAGATCAGGATTTGATCTAAGATCGACAATTAACTTTATACAACATGATAGAAGCTTGAACTTAGTTCACTCCCGGATCATAGGTCAAATCTGATCTCCAGTTAGTGATGTTTATACAACCAGCCCAAAGTGAAGTACGTTCAAACATCCCAGCATATGGTATTGATATTTTCTGTACAATAAATATATCAATATACACTTTTTCAAATTTCATACTTTCATTAGTCAAGTTTGGACTGCATTTTGTAGGCTAGCGAGGCTCTGGCGTCTGGACTCAGCTTGTATAATCCTCTGTGGGGCCATTCATGTTTGCAATTGTCCCTTCATTCATCCTCATCTTCGCGATTACCCAAAGGTGGCAGAAAACGAAGTAAAAATAACTCAAATCAATCAATAAATCAATCACACTTATGTTTCTATCTCTCCTGTTCTTCATTCTTACATAAATATTTCACCCCCATGACATTAACATACACATGGAGTATTGAGAATGAACATTTTATTAATTATATTTCTTTTATGTTTTAGTGCATATTTATGGAAATTTATGTAGACATTTTTAAGCGTTTCTTATTTTGCACTTTTAGGTGATTTTTATATTACCGACCAATAACTATTATTGACAGGAGTAGAAGAAACTTAAAACAATTAAGACGTCAGCCTCTTTATCTCAGGAGCAAGCCTTTTTTTGGCAAATTAAATAATTCTTGTGCTTGAGTGGTCTTCCTAAAGAACATTATAAATAACTATACTATTCGTTCTAATATATGGCCGAACTATACCGTATGGTCGCAGATTTCAAATTTGGCTATCAACACTGCAAAAACTTCCAATGGGATCATTATTATTCTGATTTAACACGTGATACAGAAAAAACACAAACATTTAAAAACACATACTGCAACAATGCTAGTACAACAATGTATAATTTTTAAAAGTAAAATGAAAAGCTTGGTCACCAACAATGGATTCCACCGGCACCAACGTATTCATTTGTTGGTCCTTCCATCATAGTTACTGCTAAATATGTGGTTTCACCAACAATGGATTCCACCGGCACCAACGTATTCGTTTGTTGGTCCTTCCTCATAGTTACTGCTAAATATGTGGCTTCATTAGTCACTCGTTTAGTTGCAACAGAAGAGTGAAGCAGTGAATGTGTCTCTGTTGTACTTTTTCGGTAGAGATTATAAATATTTGGCCTAAGAATTTCTCTGAAAGTTTTAAAGAAAACGTTTTCATTGTTTCCGCTGTTTATTTTAGTTAATGATCAATAGAATTAATTATTCATAGAAGTTTTGTCTAAATAACATAAATAAGTATTAAATCCTACGTATAGACAATGTTCAGTATAGATTAGAAATATCTTACCTAAAACTTGTCTGATGGCCGGTTCGCTCAACGCGCGTTAAATTTTAAAGAAGCGTTAAATCAAGTTAACGCTACATTAGCACATTGAGGCATTTCTCCAACCTTCGTTAAGGCTAACAGACCTCTAATGTCGTCGTTAAATCTAAAGGCACTCTTTTGCTTCATTAAAGTGCTTAACAGCGCGTTGTGTTGTGTCGGAAATAAGATGGCGATATTGCGTATGCCAGCTGTTGTGTTGAAAGGTTATCCCAAACCGATTTGAACACATTATTTGCATACCATCGCAAAACATACACTAGTTCGATTTCTTTCTACAGCAAAAATAATTTTCCCATTTCGTATTTCATATTATAAATTCGTACTGCAAATCAGAAATCACATGTAAGTTAAATGAGAAATATTGTATCAATGTACTTTTTAAAGTTTTGTCAATAATGGCATCGTGATCATCTCACATTATTCAAATTTTATTAATTTTGCCTGTCTAGCCAAAAATATATGCTTATAGTTAATTATACGAACTTGATGTTTTTAAAATGCATTATGGGCTTCCACCTTCAATGCACTGTAACCATAAACACAAAATATCGCATGACTTTTAAAAATAATGTAACCTCCTTTTACATATTTCAATTTGTATAAGGTGAAGTTATTCACCAAAATATTCGGTGTCGTCGTCCACGCCGTTTTGCAGTGGATCACATAGAAACTGGAGAAAGTCGTGGTTTCTTGTGTTTATGCTTATGTCTGCTTATAACTACCATTCTAATTTTATGTTTTTTTAAACTGAAAAATGTCAGAAAACGTAAGAGATAAAATCAAAATGAAGCAACTGTCCTAGAAATAGGCAATACACGTCCTGTACTCTCATTTAATGTAAAATAAATTTGTGACATTACACAATGTAGCCTGCAATCTTTCAAAGTAGTAGGGAATTGTTCCTTCGAACTTTTCAAATTATTATCCACCTACTCCAATTAACATAATGGGAAAAATGATTTTGCAGTGACGAGAATGCTCGACACAAATGTTCATCATTCTATATTCTGAATCACAAGCGGCTAGGGACAGCTGTAGCAAACTGGAGATGCTAAAAGCACCAAACCTGACCTGCCTAACCTAACCAAGTACAGAAATAAAGAAAACCTGCCTAACCTGTTTACTTATTTAGCTCGTAGCTGTACGTAAGTACTGTAAAGTTTAGTTTAGTTTAGTTTATTTGCGTCCAAGGACTACCGGTGTGTACAAATTACAGTACATGGTAATATAGGACATGTCAATACTTACATTACAATACAGGTACATTAATAGATTTTACAAATACAAAATATATAGCCAAAAATTGTAAAAAATTGGGTCTTACTCTGCTATTATATCAAAATCACAAAAAAAATATAACATGAGAAGATATACTAATTACCCACTTTCATTTGACATTTAATTTTACAAGAATAATATGTGAGGATACTACATTATGTACATTTGTCTTATGTAAAAGCCGCTTCCATGTATTCAGCTATAGAATAAAAAACATGCTTCAGAAGCATTGATTTTATCTTGTGCTTGAATATCATCAAGTTTGGTTCTTTCCTCACATCTTGTGGTAGTTTATTGTAGAGATCTATGGAAGAATTTAGGGGACCTTTCTTACATAAGTTAAGGCGGCAGTGTTTTATGTGAAGTTTGTCTTTATTTCTTGTGTTTAGGCCATGTATTTCCTCATTTGTGGCAAAGTTGGAAATATTTTGCTTAACATAAATTAAGCATTCATAAATGTATATGCAGGGGAGAGTTAACACATTAAGTTTACGGAAAAGAGTTCTACATGAATAAGTTTTCTTTACTCCAGCTATGATTCTTACAGCTCTTTTTTGAAGCATAAAAAGGACATTGGAGTGGCCCTTGTTACCCCAAACCATAATACCGTATCTTAGTAAAGCATCAAAATTTGCCATATAAAGGCACTTTACAGTTTGGGTGCTTGAGATGTCTACCATTTCTCGAAGGGCATAGCACACACTACTTAATTTTGATTGTAGCGTGTTTATGTGTTCTGTATAGCTAAGGTGTTCATCCAGAATGATACCCAGAAATTTTGAATTTTTGTTAGGCTCTAGTTGTGTATTCCCAGATATTAGATTGAGGCTTATTTGGTTTCTGGTTTGGATTGTAGAAAATGTAATGTAATTTGTTTTTTTGCTGTTGAGGAGTAGATTATTATTTAAAAACCAGTCATCTAATTTGTTTAATACGTTATTAGCCTTAGATTGTAAAGCATCTTTGGAAGTGTCTGTTACTATAATATTTGTATCATCAGCATATAATATTGCATTTGCCTCAGGTATAACATTTGGTAAATCATTTATGTACATAAGAAACAAAAGAGGGCCAAGAATACTTCCCTGAGGCACCCCACATGTTACACTTTTCATGGTGGAGTGTTGATGTGTTACGTATCCTTTTGCTGTGGTGTGAGCGATTTCTACAATTTGCTTTCTATTGGTAAGATAAGATTGAAACCACTTTTGTGGTAGTCCACGAATACCAAGTTTTTGAAGTTTCCACAGCAATATCTCGTGATTTACAGAATCGAAAGCTTTTGATAGGTCACAAAAGACTCCTACCGTGTGATTACAATTATTCAGAGATTGTGTGACACATTCTACTAAGTCTGCTAACGCTGTTTTCGTGCTTCGTTCGGACCTAAAACCATGCTGCGACAAGCTTAAGATTGAGTGTTTACTACAGAAATTTTCTACTCTCATCATTATTGCATGTTCAATAATTTTTGAGAAGACTGAGAGTTGGGAAATGGGCCTGTAATTTGATAAATCCTTTGGGTCATTTTTCTTCAGTAATGGTTTAACAACAGCTATTTTTAGCCTGTCTGGGAAAATACCCTGTTCAATGGAATTGTTTATTATATGTAGTAATGGTTGACATAGGGAACTATAACATTTCTTAATTAGGAAGTCTGGTATTTCATCAATGCCGGAAGATCGTTTGTTTTTTATACGCCTGAAGATTATCTTTAATTCCTGTTCAGTAATGGGGGAAATGAACAAGGATTTGTCATTCACTGTTATGTGTGTAGAACATTCTTCTGGAGCAGCCATAAACCCATTCCTTCTATTTGGAACTGCATTTACAAAATACTCATTGAAAGCATTCGCAATATTAGGGGGATGTTGGACTTCTTTTCCATTAATGCATATCACCATATTATTACCTAAAGATTGGTGTTTTGTTGATGCATTTCTTATAATTTCCCACATTGTTTTACATTTATTGTTTGAATTATTGATTTTACGGTCATTATGATTAATTTTTGATTGGTGGAGTACATTTTTATATATTTGCTTATACTTCTTGTAATATTTCAGAAAAGATGGATTGGGATTCACCTTACTTTCAGAATGAAGCATTTTTAGTTTTCTACTTGAGATTCTGATTCCGTTTGTGACCCATGGTTTACACTCGGGCGATGTTTTTTCTTTGTTGATTTCCTAACCACTTGAGTCCATGAGGATGTAGAATTTGTTATTTCCTTTGCCTTTTCAATAGCTTCTAGTCTGTTTTTCAGGGCTTCATTTTCATTTTTTAACTCCTTTATATCACTTTGCAGTAGATTCACTACCTGTAAAAGATTCGGGAGTTCCTCATTTTCAACACTTTTTTCTCCGTTTTCACATTGCGGACAGAACCATTCACTGTTTTGGTCGATTTCTTCATCGGCATTCAAGTTGCCGCACTTAAAGTGTAACCATTCGTCACACATGTCGCAAAGAATTCCATTCTTTACAGATCTTTTACACTTTGCACATTTATCATCATATTTTGTCTTCAATTTGAGAGGAGCTGATAAAAGTACGTCTTCACTCGATGGCGCCATCTTGCTTACTTACCGAATGTGAGGCAATCTTTAGTTTTAAATTAATTATTTCCAATTTTATTGTGCCTATTTTTGGAGGGCAGTCTTTCGCAATAAATTACTTCTTTCTTCGTTCAAGTTTTTAAGTAATGATGTTGCTACGCCGCCATTTAAAACACGAGCTCCTGAATCGTGTTGTTTGGCCCTTAAGATTCAAGATCCACAAGATCCACAAGATCCAAATAAAACATGTTGTTTAATATAATGTGAGTCTTAATATAATCACAAAATCAAAACAATTATTATGCAGTATATTGAAAATGGGCTGACATATAACGGTGCAAATGGAAATTAAATCGTATTCATAACAAACTGAAAGAGCACTTAAAAATTGAAAAAATAATCAACCGTTACATATACAAGGTACATTTACGAACAACTACCATCTCATCACGTAATATAGCTTACATATGTTGTTTCATTAAGAAAAAAAGCTTGAGGTCCTAAGCAGTTTCAGGTATATAGTTTCGTACATGGACATTGTAACATTTTGACATTGTGCAGTGACATAAAACACACTACCATCCATTCGGAAATTATTCCTTGTACATACATACAAGTGGTAATGATATTATGTGAGTGCACTTGTTATATTTTTTACCAGTTATGATAAATTAAATGTAAAATATCATATTAATGAACCGTTCCATGTACAAGGTACATTTACTGAATGACTACAATTTCATCACATAATGAATAACCAAACATATTGTAAAATACCGTACTACACATGTATGTTTCATTAAGGAAAAAAGCTTCAGGTCCTAAGCAGTTTAAAGGTGGTGTCGTTTCGTGCATGGAAATTGTAAGAGTATACATATTTGTTTGAAAAACACACTACCATCCATTCGGAAATTTTTCCTTGTACATACGTACAAGTGATAATGGTACTGTCTAACAGTGCACTTGTTTTTTTTGTGCTTTTTTACCAGTTATGATAAATCAAATGTAAAATATCATATTAATCAACCGTTCCATGTACAAGGCACATTTTCTGAATGACTACAATTTCATCACAAAATAAATAACCAAACATAATGTAAAGTATTACCGTACTACACATGTATGTTTCATTAAGAAAAAAGCTTAATCCTAAGCAGTGGCGTATGCTGGTTCTAACGAGTGGGTAATCTCCGACCCTTGATCATCAAACTCCAAAAGATTCCGTGCATTTTATATCAGGATCCATATGGGATTTAGGAATATTTTGTGGGAATGTTTGTCTTATTGTGGCGACCACAATCAATTAATTCTCATTATTGCAGTTTAATATACGTGTAGAATTTCAAATAATAAAACAAGACAGTATTATAAAGCAAAATAAAAAAAAACTGTGAAATATAAAATGAAAGACATGCACTAGTGAAATAGAAACCCTCATTATTAATTTAAGTGCAAAATTCAACTTACCCCAGGACCCGATTACTTGTAGTTGAACTCCAGTTTTCTTATTTGAGAGGTGAACTTCCCAATAACGACTTCATGAAATGGAAAGGTGGGGTTGTTCCGAAGATTACGTAGCAACTCCTTTTCAATTGATAGCAGAGCAAGTCCACTTAACCTGTCCTGTCCTTGGGTTGATCTGCAGAATGATTTTTATTCTTTTGAGTGCCGAAAAAGAACGTTCAACAGAAGCTGTAGTGGATGGTATAGTGAGAATGAGTGTTGCCAACTTATATACTTCTGGCAAGGCAACAGTTAGTTTGTTCTTTACCATATTAGAAACTATCTCGTAAATTGGCTTCCCAGTAAAATTGAGATCTTGAGATGCATAGAGAACGGTGAGTTCATTTCTCAGCCTCACAGAATCAAAGTGTGCACCATATTTTTCCAATAAAGACATGAAAGCTCTTTCTGGAAAGTTACTCTTAAACACTGGGAACTGAAATGAATCCAAGAGGGAAACAAAGTGCAATGTATGAAAATCGCCAAATCTATCATAAAGTTGTCCATGTAATGTGTCGATCACTTCATTAAACAATCCTCCACCTGGCTACGTGCCTGATGTGTTTGTTCCTTATATGTTTTAGTCGTTCATCTTCATCACTATTAATCTAAAAAAGTGGAATAGTAACTTAAATTAACTAAAATATATATAATTTATTTATATATTTTCCTTTAAAAAATATTCAGTTCCGTGAAGGAAGTACTCTCGCTGCTTTTGAAGATTAGAGAGAAGAAACAATCACTATTTTTGCAAATACAAGAATGGGGGGAGTCAGCTTATAGGTGCATTAATTGCTTAAGTTTTGAATTTTAATTTAGTTTGCTTCATCTTCAATATTTAAGCTTTTTCCTTTTGATAAATTTCTATGTAACAGACATCAGCAAGACAGAAGTAAATGTATAGTGAAAATTAGCGTAGAATTGGTTTGCCTATGTTATTCATATTTTCCTGTTCTTCGAACTTTACCGAGTATGTTTTCCCTATTTCCCTTACAGAAGGCAATTTGTGAACCCAAAAATCCCGTTCCTGAGAAATGTCCCTGCCATAAAAAAAAACACACAGTTTCTATGTTTAGCAACGACATAGCCTTCGCCTTCGGGAGAGAATTGTGGAGGAGGGTTGTAGGAGGTCAGTGGTCGCCAGCGGAGGGAAAGGCAAACTCTAGGGGTTGAGACCGGTGGACTCTCACCAGAAGGAGCTTACCCTGGCCACGGAATCGCCGCGCCTGAGAAGCAGAGTTTCCTCCCCCTTATTTTCTTTCTCTTCCCTCCTCGCCAAGGGTTGTAAAGGAAGCGGGTGGAATGACGTCAGGGTGAGATTCCCTAACGTCATTCCACCAGCTGGAGAAAGGTTCCCGGACATTTAGCGGCAAACGGTTGGAAGCATTCGCGGCGCGCTGGAAGCAAAGAAATGTATGCATGGAAATTGGTTTGGAAGAATATTGCGAAGAAATGTATATATTTTTTTTAAGAAAAAGAAAGAAATACAGCCGGGTCATCTGCGATTACCTAGATGACCCAGAGTATACGCCGCTGATCCTAAGCTGTTTCTGGTAATGTAGTTTCGTGCATGGACATTGTAAAAGTATGCATATTTGTTTGTAAAACACACTACCATGCATTCGGAAATTATTATTTGCATGGTACGTTCGTACAAGTGGTGAGGATACTGTCTAACAGTGTACTTGTCCTTTTTACCATTTATGATAAATCAAATATAAAATATCGTATTGTATTATATATTTTTTTCTTTGAAAAATATTTGTACGAAACAAAAACACAACCATTCAGAAACGTTCCTTGTACATACGCATGAACGGTAATCATACTGGTAAACATTTTACGTGCCTTTTTTTTTTGTCAGTGATTATTTGGAAACAGTAGATTTCTTGTTTGCAAAGCCACATTCACATCAATCCTAATAGAAGTGACTTGCAATACTTACATATTATTTAATTGCCATGGCACAGTAAGTTAAGTTATGCATGGTGTACAATTCGTGAAATGTTCTCTTTTGTTGAGGAAAATTATTATAGCAAACACACGTTCATTTCCACCTTTAGGCCTCTTTCTCAATGCCATTTTAATATAATTAAATTTATCAAACTTCAAACAGATTACCCTAACCTAGAACAGTAGTTTTTATTTATATATTTATGATCTTGTATTGGCAGTCGGTAGGCAATCATTTAAATCTAACTTACGAAATTACAATGTAACTGTTAATCCTAATACATAACATTTTCGGTGTGCGGACGTAAATACCTAACTAACATTCATTTCTTAAACATATATTTATGTGTTACACATTACTTTATTTATTTTTCTTCCTGGGATTTCATACAAAAAAGCCCAAATCCGCTTATGCACAGTCTACTGTCCACGGTGCAACCAATGAAAACGTTGCATTTCTCGTATCAAAGTATGAGAAAAGCAAGGCATCAAAGCAAAACGTCTCTAACATGTCGTTAGTTAACGGGCTTATAAAATCGCTTGAGCGAACATTAAAAGTTTAACAGGCTGCTAAGATTTTAGTGGTGCGTTAACTATCAACTCGTTAAGAACGTTTTAAAGATGGTTGAGCGAACCGGGCATGAGTATATTTTGTTTCACCTTTTTATTTTATTCAATAATTAATCGTATTCATGATTGATAGAATTAGTGTAAAAAGCATTAAAAATATTAAGAAAATAAAAAAAAACTACTTTATTGAAGAATTACAATTGTACGACTGAAAATAGTGAGTGTTGTGAAAAATGCAGCGGGCGAGTACTCACGCAGAAATAAGCGCAAGTGCCGGAAGGTTAAACAAAAAAAGTGGTGGAAATTTCCATAAGCGGACTCGAAATATTAAACACGTATGTATACATTTTAAGAACTGAATTTGAAAATTCAGGTGCCAAGGCGACCGAGCGCTCTGTATTTTTCTACCCCTGATTATAGACATTAACAAAAATAATCCCCCGGTTGAGAACTATAGCATATGACCTTGCAGAATTCACGACCAGTACAAATGAGAGAATCGTGGAATATTTTCACTGAAACGATCTGTCAGTGCAATTTGGTAGCGAAAGTAATCTTTCAAGAATGGCACCTAATTCTTTTCTAGGTTACGCTGAGAAATTATATAGGCTCATGAAATGCGGGCGTGCATTTCCTGCTCAAGCCAAGATAACTTCAGGCAGATGTTTTTGTTTTTATTGTACATTAATTCTCTCCAGTGGCGGCGACCACTGGAGAGAAGAGGACCCCCACTTTTACCCCTGCACTATGTTAAACCTTACCTTAAGGGAAATATACTATATACCCCCCCCCCCCAGTTTTGGAACCCAATCGCCGCCACTGATTCTCCATGGGCATCCACAGGATTTTCCCAGGGAGGGGCAAGCAAGGTATTTTTGCCAGGTGGGGGTCAGAAAAGGCACATTTTTCCACATAATAGTGTTGTCCCCTCAAAAACAATGCTTCAATTTGAATTTTTCATGTTACATACAATAATTAACACATATTGTCGTGGCTGAAATGAAATTATATGTGTGAAATATGTAATTTTTGGTTGACTTTCATTTTCCAGGGGGGGGTGACCCCCTTCCGGACGTGACTCTCCAATGATATTTACACAAATTTTGTGTGAACTACTTAGGAATCAGAACAGGGACGGTGCCAGGGAAGGGGGTGTGCATCCCTTAATTTTCTTTCGTGTCCCCTTTTTGAATAAATATACTATTTTCATCCGAAAACACTATAATTTGCCCTTGCAGCATCATCACCTTATACGTTAGGACTTAATTAATCACATCGTCATGTTGAGCGCAAGTTGGGTATTGAAGTGAGACGGCTATAATTGTATACAACAGGCAAGTAATTTGATACTATTCTGAAATAGGAACTGCATTTAATTTCCTGTACATGTGGTTGGTTTACTTGGGACTCAAAGCAAGCAAAAATGAAGCAAGTCACAGTATAGTTGTCAATCTCCTTGGCATATTTCTAAATACACCTCTAAAAGTTTATTAGCGTTTGATGTATTTACTAAAGCATGTCTCATGTTTTCTTTATTTGCAACACAGCACCACCTAATTTCATCCCGCAGCACAGATGATTAATTTTTATGTCGCTTGCCACTGGCTCGGAAGTTGATGAAAAATCATTTTTTTCTGGGCTTTGAAGACAATCCTACATCTGCTAGTTGTACGTTTCTCTTCAGTTAGAACCAAAATACATTGTTTTATTTTGCATTTTCCTGGCCATCTTTCATTATTTTTTGGCGTCTTTGTTGCATTTTTATCGTTTATAAGATTTCTTCTTGCTCCTTCCCTGTTGTTTCGTAAACAGGCCCGGATTTCCCAATAGGCCTCATAGGCACGAGCCTAGAGTGGTACTTTGGTAGGAGCGGCACGATTGTTTGTTTTAAATTTATAAGGAATACCTAATTCTCGGGTTGCAATTTTTCTCTCCGGACACACGAATGGGATGACTTAATGTAGTTGTATTGTCTCGGAACTAGTTTACTAATTTGTTGTTTTAATTACCGACGTTGTTGTTCCGAATGTACAGTATTGTGCTGAGCTGGGTCGGCGATTGCGGCAAGAACGTGGAGGCTGCCGCTTGTCATATCGCTTTGTTAAATTTTTTGTATGACGGTATGTACCTATCACTTAAATAAAGTAAAAATAAAAGTCTTCTTTAAAAAAGAAGGTACGTAAATGTTAAAATGTAATTTATATAATTTATGTCATATCGCTTTGTTACATTTTTGTATGTAACTATCATTTAATTAATACTCCATGCCGTTAATAGTAAAAATAGTAATACAGAAAATAATGATTTTTTTTCATTCTTAATAAACGGTTAGGGGTGGCAGAGCTTGTTTGGCCTAGGGGCGGCAAAGAGGTAAATCCGGCCCTGCCATTTGCTCTCAAACTTTACAATATTTAAATTTCCTCTCATGGTGTTTTTAGCAATTCTAAAGCACTACATTATTTTTAACTGAAATGGTTGGAAATGGTATGAATAATTAATTGTGGTAAAATTGTTTACCCTCCACGAAACTTAAAATACTTTAGGTGAAGCCGTTTCCTTTCTGCCCACTAGTATTGTTTTAATTCGTGGTTTTGAAGTAGTCACAACATACGAAAAGCGACTCTGAAAAGGGGGTGAATGGGTTATGCATAGAAAACTTGCGGTGAATTTGTGTATCCTTGTAAAAACAAAGAAAACTACATTTCCCTTTGCTTTGGATTGGTTAATTGATTGATTCTATACACATTAAGGCTAATCTGGACTGGACCTACAGTTGAAAGTGGGATCCGAACCACCCGGGACCCCTTGATTACTAAGCGACTACCCATTGCGCCTTGGAAGTTTAAACCATCAAACAACGGGTTTTATCGATTTTTCAACTACTCTGTTGTAATTCATGAAAAAAAATCAAGTTTTCATTTTGATAACGAAAATTATGTTCAGGTAATTTTTTGAGTCTCCTTTAGGTCATCAACTTTCAAGCCTTGGTTATAATCAGTATGAATTCTTGGTAAATATTCCTTCATGTTTAAAGATCATTATTAAATCAATGTCCTACAGGCATAGGTGCTGACTGCCCTTTGGGTCAAAATACACTTTTTGACCCCCCCCCCACCTTAAATTAATCGAGGAGTTGACAATCTTGGCTCCCTTCCCCCGCATACCGAGGGTCTAAAATTCATGCCAACTTATCAACAAATAGTAAAGTAATGATGTTGCAACATGCAAACTTTAAACGTCCGAATGCATATAAAGAAACGTTGTTATACACAGAAAGGTAAATGCATCAGTTGAAACGAAAATTGCATGAAGTCTGTAGCCCAAAGGAAATTTTTGAAGTACGTCATCGAGAAAGATGCATAAAAACACATCAGTTAATGCATTAAAGTACAGGTCGACATAGAAAGAAATACATTTTACACACAAGCTACAAAAATGCATCAGCTGTAAACCTGATTCCTGATAAAGGCCGAAAAACGCACTTCAATGTACCAAACGATGCCTTTCTGCATTTAATATTCTGCGTGCAAGAATTGCAAAATACAGCAAGCTTTATTAGCCTGTTGTATTATTTAAATTACATATTCGAACATTTATATAGCCCATCCTGTGCCCTTCAGGCATTGAAGCCCGCGACAGAGGGACCGGGTTCGAATCTCGGCCTGGGCACGAGTGATCTTTGTGTGTCCCTTTATCAATTTCATCACTCATCCTCATCTTCAAAAGTGGCAGAAAAGCAAAACCAAAATCGAATCTATCAGGTTTTGAAATATTTATGTGTAATTTGAAAATAGGTCCTGCTTAAAGCAATTAATGTGTAAGTTTTCTGTATGATAATGATATTATGCAGAATCTACCTCAAACATTATCTTTACCAAATAGAAAAATGCAGTATGTTTGATGTACTGCAATTTCAGTAATTGGTTCAGGGTCAAACATGTGTCAATCAAAAGGCATTCTACAAAAAAAAAAAAAAAAAAAAAAAAAATATAAGATGTGAGCGGAGTGGCTTATTAAATAAGCTTAGCAGTGTTCCTTCATCAATTTCATCATATCATCAATTCTTCGCGTTTTTCCCAAAGTGGTAGAAAAAGTGAAAATCTACCAAAGAAAATATTCATTCAAAACATATGAATATTCGTGGTGTAAAAACATTGTAAATACTATTTGTGTGTTACTATTTTCTTTTCACCCAAAATTGATCATTGCAAGAATCTTATGTTATGGAAGCAAGACTTTCTAACAATTATTATTTTAAATTCCAATTTAAATAAATTATAAGATTTCTACATAAAAATGTAATTTCGATATAATAGGCCAATATAACTTATCTGGCAGATAGATGTTATGGTAAGTACATTTTATATCAGAAAGAAAACTGGAATAAAATTCTTGCAATGCAATACCAACTTTCAACAGCAATATAAATAATACCAGTAGTAACATGTACCATGAGAAGAATGGAGAATTATATGTCATTTTTGAAACTTTGCTCGCAACAAATTTCCTTGCAGTATTGCACAGACGTTTATTGGAAACAAAGTTTCAGAAAAAGCAGTGTATATTTCTCCAAACAATATGAAACTCATAAAGCATGGAACTTATTTCATATAATACAAAGACAACAAAAGTTATTTTAAAAAATTGATTGATTTTATTATGTAAAAAATTAAAATCATACGCAGAAAAATATCACATTACTATATAAAATCATTAGTAATTAAAGCTTCTTTTAAATCACAGATGACGCTCTTCCCCTATTTGAGTTTGATCACAGTGTGTAAAAAAATTAGTCATGTACGTTTTTTCATTACAATGAGCATTTTGAAACGTATATATTTTGTAAAAAAAGGAACTGAACAGAGAATTTCTGACCGTAGCAAGTTGTGGGGAAATTCATTGTCTATTTACAGTCTCGTGGTCCTTTTAGTGTGAGGTATATACAAATCACAGTGTTGATTCTGGTTTTGTACCGCGGCAAAGTCTTTCTGGCAGAGTGGTTCTACCAATCCTGGATGGTTTTCCCGCAGGATGGCACGGGAACTTGTTGCTGAGCAGTCTGGGAACAGGTAAGTACATCGCCATCTCGGCAACAGATGTCACTGTCGGGCACGGACCAGAATGTGCCGAAGTGAACAGGTACGGGGAAATGTCCTTGCACTGGGAACAAGGTCACGACGCCTTTGATTTCCATCTTCACATAGCCGCTACCTGCAGCTGCGGCGACGATATCTCCCCGGAGCCTAGCTTCCAGGGCCTCGTTCGCTGCATTCTCATCAATCTCGATAGTTCCGGCTTCCGCCGCGGGGTTCTGTGAGGGCGTCTTCGTGTTCTCCTCGACAGCTTCCTGTTGGCGTCGCTTTTTGTGCAGCAACTTGAACACCGGCTTCAAGACCTGCAAGAAACAAAAAGGAAAAGATCTTGTTAGACTCATCCACCTGCTTTAGTTTCCCACAATTAAAAGACAAGCATTTGTTAGGCGTGAGGAGAAAGAAAGAGAGAGGGGGGATTAAAACACGTTAAGAAAATAAAGAACAGCCGGCTGCACTTAGAATTAGCGAGCTAATGAATGCGAAACAGGTGCGCCTTGCTCAGAAAAGATCTACGTATACAAGCTACCGTACATGTGTCGAGTAAAAGTGCAAGTTACTTTTTGTTGAGCTTGTTAGAATTAGCATTAGCAAAATTCGAAAGTAAAGCAATTGTGTCCATGTCTAAGCTTTCCTGTTCAAACTTGCATGAAAAGTTTAGTAGGTTGGACACTCGGGTATACTAACGGGTTGCATACAAAAGGTTCAAGTCCACTTAATACACGGATAGGCTAAACAGGACTGGACCTACAGTTTAAAGTGGGACCCGAACCACTGTACACCACCGGGATCGAACCCGGGACCCTAAATTACGGGTCGAATACAGAAATAGAAGAGAGGAGAGGGATTGGGTGGGGGGAGATTGCTGTCGCATCTTTTTCTTCTCAATGCACAAAGGTGTTGCACAGTCACGGACAGTTCTGGGTTGTAAGCATACCATTGAAATCAATTGGATCGTTACAACCCAGAACTGTCCGTGACTGTACCCTAAGTTTCTTTAGGTCCTTACAGTTGCATGAAAATGAATATTGAAGAAAGAGAATAGATATAACACCAGAAACAAAATATAAACTGTACACCTCGTAGGGATTCGAACGCAATATCTCGCAGATTGAACACAAACTAAAGTTAACAACAATACACAACATAAAGTTGGAAATGATAAAAGCATAATAGCAAAAATTGTCCCGAATTAGCAAGACTGATTAAAACCAAACAGAAATAAAAAATAATGTGTGGAAACGAAAAAGTTGTAAACCGAGGGTCGAATAGTTTAACATCACGATAAAGTCCATAAATTTAACAATTGAAATTAAAATGTTGTTATTGCTTGTTAAGTGTCAACAAGACCACATAGAATTAATTATATGAAGAAGAAAACAGAGGTGTAACAAAAACAAAGCAACAGCTGTTACAACACGGAAACGCATGTGCGGACAAAAACAACTCGCATGAAACATTGTAGACAGGTATCAACACTGTTTCTTACCGGCAACACAAATAACGGTAAAAACCAAAGAGTAATTTTAAAGAATCGAATTGTACAAATTTCATTGTGTTTCAATCCATAACAAGGCTAAATTTCTCCTGACTACACAAGGGCATTGACACACTTTTGCACTAATCTCAGAAAACATTTCAAAAATAAAATAGCAAAGCTTTCAACACATGGAAGCATTCCGCTTAAAAATCGCTAAGACGAGAAAAATATTCTAGCAACAATAAACAATAAAAAAGCGGGTTCGAATTGTGGCCAACGACAGTTCGAAAGGCTGGAGAAACAATTCGAGAAAGAACAAAATAATAAAATCGTTTGTTTCATCCAGGATTTGATAAGGAAAGAAAACACGAGAGAGAAAATGATACGGGAAGACTAATTTTCTCCCTCTCCTACAAGAAGAAAAACAAAAGAGAGGAAAGGAGAGCGAAGGGAGAGAGAAAAAAGAGACACAGGGCGAGAAATAATTAGACAGGGAGAAAAGAGAGAGAAAATAAAAGTGACACTGAGAGAGAAAATAAATAAAGTGAAATAAATGAAGAGACAGCCATGTTATAATCGCGTGTATCTGATGTTAAAGAAGCAAAAGCCGGTCTTCGTGGAGTATTGGTTAGCACATCGCGCTACGAAGTCAGGGGTCCCGGGTTCGAATCCTGGCCTGGGCATGGACGTTTGTGATTGTTCATTCATCAATTTCATCATATCATCACTCATTCCCATCTTCGCAAATTAGCCAAGAGTGGCACAAAAGGCGAAGTAAAATAAAGCAAATCAAAATTAAGAAGCAAAAGCCCCCCCCCCCAATTCTTAAATCAATTTCCTATGTCCAAGGATTCAAGGAGCGTTACGCTAATCACTACACCACGGAGATTGACATTCCGGAAACAGACCACGTCTCAATAGTACCGCAAACACAACATTACTGATCGACAATAGATTTTGTTGAAAGCTTTGCTACTTTTCTCAAACCACTTATAAACCAGCAAACGCGGGAAAGAAATCTTGGCTTACCTTCTTGAGTCCATGAATCTTGCTACTGAGCACACTCTTGCCGCTAGACATCTTCTCTCACTGGATCGGTTTTCCCTGATCAAAAAGCACGTGCTGGGAGAGCTCGCAAGAAGCGGTACCTGAAGTCGGTCAGACGAGATAGCAACCACTTCTTTCACCCCAACCCACCGCGCAGGGTATATATACGGCCGGTGACGTCACGACCAGGAGAGCGTGTGACGTCGTGTGGCAGGTGTGTGCCCGACACGAGTTCCCCAAGCGTGGGAACTCGTAGCGGAGCTACGTTCCCACACTGACCCCGACAGATGTTCGGGCTACCCTGAAATTCCAGTGTCGGTAGTAGTGGGAGGTGGGCGCAACAATCAGTAGAACTCACCAGCCCGCACCTGCCTTCCCGATCTTCGTGTCTCAACTTGCTCGATCTTGCCTCCTCGTGGGCTGAATAGAAAAATCTCTTTTGCACGTGAAAGTCCCTCGCCCAGGTATAAGAAGTAGGGTAACGCGTCTTTCTCGTATTATACTGGCGTCTCCTCCATTGTGAGCCGAACGCACTTTCTGGTGGAAGGTTTGACAATGGGGAAACGGCTTACCACGTTTCGCGCGATACAGTTAAAGAATTTTGTGATTAAACACGTGTTAGAACCGCTTGGAAAAAAGGGGGAGGGGAGAGATGCTGCTACTGGTGGCGAAATGTAAAGTGTGGCTTGGGTAATGTTTTCGCACCCCTCTCTCCGTTGCTCTTCGATGCACATGCTTCCGGGTTCGATTCCCGGCGCGCAGACTGATCACCCCCTTCTCACTGAGAATGAAAAGTAACAATAGCTCGGAAGTTGATGATCCACAAAATCTAAAGAAAATGACATTAAAATTATTTAAAAATGACCTAAAAACAATTTTTCATAAATTACAAGAGAATAGTTGAATAATTCGACTAAACCCGTTGTTTGGTGGTGTAAAATACCAAAGCAAAGAAAAAAAGTAAGTGTTAATGCATTTTTTTTAAAAAAAATTGTTACTTCAAGGTTACTAAAAATGAATACACTGTAAGTTTTTATGTATAAGTAATTCATCTCCTTTCAGCAGGCACGTATCTAGAAATATGTTTCGGGGGGGGGGGTCCAAACCAAGTGTCTCAGGAATAATATTATTATTAATAATAATAATGTTTTTATTAAAATAATTATAAATAACATTAATACTAATTACAATACATAAATTAATATTATATTATTATTACACGATTAGGTAAAAAAGGCTGTATAAGAATAGAGATATAAGAGTGAATCCATTACGGATCGGAATAACTAACATAAAAACAAGTGCCCTGGCAAAGGAAATTAATGTAAAATACATGAATAATTGAATATTTATCGACTAAGAAAAATGATGTTACATGTAGTTGGAGAAAAGTAAGTTTCTGATTAAAATTTTATGCATATTATTTTGAGTAGTAGTGTACATAAATCTTCTTTGTAATGTCATTCAAAGCCGTATGATCCCAATATAATCCTTGCCTTGTAGAAAGTTCAGAGGAAATTAATAACCACTGATTATGCAACAAATGCTAATATTTTCATTACTTAATTTTAGTATTTGGTGAGTCTTTCGGGGGGTCCGGACCCCTGGACCCCCTCAAATACGTCCTTCCTGTCCTTCAAAGCACTATGATTCCAATATAATCCTTGTCTTCCAATACGTTCAGAGGAAATGATACAACGGCTAAACGAATATATTTTTCATTATTTAATTTTGTACTTGATAAATCTTTCGGGGGGTCTGGACCCCCTGGAACCCCCCCCCCCCCTTAATACGTCCTTGCCTTTCAGAGAGGGCATATAGCTACGCGTGCATCAGACTATAATTTTACATTGATCACTTGTTAGGAAATTTTAATATATGTAAGTTATGCTAACAATTGAAACAACAGGGAGAAAAAGAAACCTCAAAAATGATTTTAAAAATGCGACAAAAATGCTGAAAAAAAGGCCAGAAAATGCAAAACAAAAAACATGTTTTCTGGTTCTAACTCAAGGGAAGAGTTTTAGCATTGTCTTGAAGGCCCTCCTAATAATATTCTTGACAGCTAAACTGTTATATGAGCGTCACTATCCCATGAGAGAAAATAGGGATGGAGTCAGTGTATGTGTGGGGGGGCACGCACGCGAGAGAGAGGGGGGAAGGGAGATCAACAGAGAATTTTGGTAGAGAAGGGGTCATTGGGAGTAAGAGAAGGAAGGCTATCCACATATTCCGTTATTCGTCATTTTCGTATTTCACTGCACAGATATTCTACAAATCTGTCTTATCCGGATATTCGGATATCCGTTGCACCCAAACCAGATATAGGTTAATTTGAAATACGTTATCCGAATATCCTGGCTACTCCTAGTTCGGATCCCACTTTAAACTGTATAGTTCAGTCCCGATTAGCCTGACTGTGCATGACGTAGCCTTAAAAACAATTCAATTCAAAATACTTGTGTTTATCCCCTTTTCCATTTTTATGCAGTTTTAGGCTCCAAAATTCCCCGTTACTGGTAAAATTCCCTGCTGGGTGAGTACTCGCCTGGTATTCTGGGAATTCTGCGTGAATTCTTCTCCACAGGCGTGAAAAATTGTAACTTTTATTAATCCAAATCCCATTGAATTTATACACAGTTGAGACTGCTTTATACGTAACTCAGTTCTGTGTAATTCGTTTTATATAGATCCCGGCAAAAATTGAAGAACGTGTTAATTAAACCTTATTCGTTGTCCGTAATGTATTTATACGTAAGTCGGTGTTATACGTACTAATTTTCATAAAATATAGTTGATTTGTACGTAACCAAGCTACAACAATGTCACAGAAGTGATAGTTTCCAGTTGGTGCTGGTCAGCCATTGAGAACAGAAAGATAATAAGTTACACGCTTGATCAGAAAGTAAAATTTATGCGGGAAGTAGAAGCTATAGCTAATTCACATAAAACGAAAATTGAAATAGCTGCACATTCAGGCATCGCTTATACAACAATTTGCAGTCATTAGTAAAAGAAATGCTCTTTTAGACATTTTTTTTAAAAAAAATTGTTAGTAAAACTATGAAACTATAGTGTCTACTGTAGGATTTCAGTATCGAAGTGTTCGCTCGCTAATAAAGTGGAAAATGTAATGTACGTATTTAAGGATCAAACTTTTAGATTCGTCAAATTTACACTTCAGAAATAACTTGTACGTATTACGTATATCTTGTTCCTCAAAATATTTATAATGACAGTATTTTAATAATGATATGACATGGTATCTAAATCTGATTTGTAAGTATTCTCAGTTGTACGTATTATTTTCTCATCACCTTGACATACACACAACTTAGGTTCAACCTTGAGGTAAGTTTTTTCACTATTTAGTTTTAATTTTTATCTAGGAAGGAAAATAAAGCTGCAATTTTTCGTAGATAAGTATTTAATTAGCTCGACGTCGAAAATTTATTTAACGTGCCTGACGTCATTCTGGTTCTACATTACAATGGTAATGTCAAACCCACAAAAACAATTAAACAAATAAACAAAAGGCAATCATTAAGAACCTATTTACCTTTTGTCCCAGGGTAAGTGCCATCAGTTGGAGCCCAAGAGATTACATAGGGTAGAACAAATCACACCACAGGGTTAGTTCTATATATATACACTGTAATTTCTATAAAAGAGCACATGCATAAACATTACATCATTGCCCCTTTCATTCTCACAGTCACACTCGCATTCATTTCTCGGCAATCCAATAGACATGAGTAATTAATACAATAATAGTTCGGCGGCATGTTTAAAGTTAGCTACATTAATTTAAACTGTTCTTAATTTGACATTTTACTTTTGCATTTACGGAAAAACATGTTCCGGTCGGAGCTTTACCTGTACGACAAAACACTACTCCTTTAAGTTGTTGTTGTTGAATGAATGTTAATCTATATATTGTTAATTTTGAGGTTAACAAGGATCACTGATATATAATTATATTGACAATTTATAGCGTCGTACAATCTGAATGTTAAATACTTTGGATGAATGGATAATTGAACGCTGTACGGTTTTACATGTTAAAATGATAGTTGATGCAATTTAATCACCGTAATAAGCAATGTCTGTTCGAGATTTTTAATGTAATTAACTAATTAAGCGAGTTCATTGGATGTCACGACGGGGCGAACGAAGCTTATCCATTTTCACGTCCATTCCGGCTTACCTTTGTCGACTCTGACTGAAGTCCTCGTGGTGAAGTCGTGGATGTTTGCGGCGTGGTCAATAGATGGCTTCCGGGCGATAAGATAGGATCTCCGCATCTTCAAGGATTGGCAACTGGGTCGGACGCCCCCCAGCAGGGCCTTTCTCTGTCTCTACTCCATCTTGATAGTACACAGACACGTGCGAAATAACACAACACGGAACGGTGCGACACACAAAGCGGATACTTTAAGCGGGTGGTTCGCGGAAGATTGTGTAGGATAACACGCCGAAGAAAATCTGAGTAAAAACTGGTGGTTTCCCTTCTCTGCGCGTCTATTTATTTGCTATTCAAAAGGTCTGTTACGGTACCCTCTCTGTCCAAGCGTTGCTAAATTGTCATCAAGTCGTAGTCTCTTGTCCTGCTATCTTCGCCCGTATATTTGGAGTTCTTTGACCCTTCTCGAGCAGCACCTCGAGTAGAGGTTAGCCAAAGATCGGGCCTATTGTAACCTGCACGTTCGTTCCGAAGACAGTGCCAGGGAGTCTGTAGCTATTGTTATCCAGTCTAGCTGTTTAACCTTTAATATCGGGCTTAATTTATCTCCTATCAAATTCTGCTTTGGGGATTTCGTCGATGATAATCTGCTGCTGGGCTGTCTTTAATTTCAGTTGAATCTGACCATTGGCAACAAAGTTGTATTTTTATATTTCTTTACCCGAGGCTCGGCCTCTTCTCTCGGGAAACAGGCTAGTCCTTCGCTCTCTGCCGTCCAAGTCCCGGTGAACAGCAACAATCCAATGCATATTATTGCTTATTACGATGATTAATTGCTTTACCTGATAATTAGCAAGATTTTATCGTTATAAGTATATCCCGTAACATTTGTGAATTGTGTATTCGAGTTGGGTTGAGTTGGTTCTTTTTTAAAGTCCGCTTTATGCACAGTAAGGCTAATCGGGACTGAACCTACAGTTTCAAGTGGGATCTGAACCACTATGTGCCTTCACCGAGTATCGAACCCTTGATCACAAGGCTACGACGATAGCACTGCGCCATCGGGGAGGACTATAGATGTATTTCTATTCTGAGCATATGTGGCTAATGCAACTTAAATATTTTAAATATATAACCCTTCAATTGAATTGAAGTAGAATTGTTGATAAGCTGGCATCGCACAGACCCCTTATATTGTTAGTACAGTATACGTATTTGTGTATGTGTGTGGGTGGTGAGAGGTGGTAATACTTAAGTTGAAATAGAGAAAATATCTGCTTGTACCCTTCAATTTTTAGACATGCAACTTCTCCAAAATGACATAAATAGATTCTCTGAATGGTGTAAGCGATGGAAACTGACCACAAACCCTTCGAAATGCTCTTACATAACAATTTCATTGAAGCAAAACATTCTTGAAGGTAATTATACACTAACCGACACTCTAACAAAATAAGCACAACACCGAGATCTAGGTATCCTCATAGATTCTAAACTAACTTTCGATAATCACATATCAACCATCACAAAAAAGGCAATGCGTATGCTAGGCTTACTTTACAGATTCACCGAAATCCATAACCCGAAAGCACTTTCCATTTACTTCAAAACTTTTGTGTCCCCCATTCTAGAATACTGTTCACCCATCTGGAACATGGCTGCCCCTTCTCATACCTCCAAGATCGTGAGTGTTCTCAGCTTTTCCTCTCCATCGTTCGATATAGAGAGCCGGCCCTGAGACACCTACCTAAGAGAGATCTGCTTGTAAACTTAAACATAAATACTCCAGAATCACGTAGATACGTTGCAGATATGAAATTACTACATAAGATAATTAATGGAAACCTAAGATGCAGCATCCCACTCCACGAACTCTCCCTCAGAGTGCCTAGACACAAAACACGGAGCAAGGAAACTTTTCACACTGCAACTCCAAGACTCTCACTCATTCAACGTTCACTATTTCATAGGCTACCAAATGTTCAATGTAATCTCAAACCAAACCGATATATTCAGTTCATATCGATCTTTTATCACCAACATAGAAAAAATTGTATGTAAGTAATGCTTTTCTGAAACACATCTGTTTACCTTGGAACTGTCTCGACTTGTTTATGTTTATATTTTGTTTATTTTATTTTATCTTGTTTCGTGTGTTCATTTTAACACTAGTGTACTGTTTTACTGTTGTTTCTTTCCGGTTTAAAATGGCTTCTGCTGTACTGGAAATTTCAATAAATAAATAAAAAAAATAAAGTTCGCCTTGAAAACCGGGAATTATGCTTGAATTTTATCTTGGTTCTAGACTGGCCATCTTGTGACAACATTACTGCTCAAAACTTTTCGTAAATGCCCAATTTATGGTCAATTCGGCTCTAAATTTAGTCTTACATCCCCGCAAATACGGACTTAACCCCCCCTTCCACCTGTGTTCAAGCATTGGGGCTCCAACCTTGCTTACGTCGTTACGTGCAACTGATATCCTTGCCTGACTCCGCAGGGTTCCCGATGGACCTCTTTCTCATCCCCTCAGGAATGCGACGGGACATCCACTTCTTTTTGCAGTTCCCGTAAACACATCGCACGCTGGGCGCCATGGTGGTGAAGGGAAAACAACGGTCAGTGTGGTCAAACCTTGGCTCGAGGAGCAGCTGCCGTCTTATGCACGACATCGGAATGCGAGGCTACTTTCTTTCCTTGTAAACAAGCTGAAAGTCGTGACCCGGCGGTCCGGAAAATCTCCGTTCTCCCACTCAAGCAATGCAAAGGGGTTGAGAAAGGATCACCTGCTCCTCAGCTATTTCCCTGGTGCCCCCGGATAATTGCGAACCCTTCCTGCAGGGCCAAGATATCTTGTGACGCGTTTCTGTACCTCACTCCCGGCGGTGTCTCTGGCGGGAGAAATATCTGCAAGTGGTCACTGCTTTGGTCCTAATGGTGCTGCGAAATTATTGTTTTTTCTCTCCCTTTCTCTTTTGCTGTTACCTTATTTCGCTCTGTTTCTGGTGTTTGATTTCTTTTATTTCTTTCTGCCTCTGTCTCCAGCTTTTTCGCTCTATCTTCTATTTTATTTCCTTCATCCTCTGTCTCCAGATCTTAATTTCTCTTTCTCTCTCTCTTCTCTTTTTTTCTTTCATCCTCTGTGTTCTCAAGTCTTTCTCTATCTCTTTTCTCTGTTTTATTTATTTCATCCTCTGTCCCAATACTTTTCTCTCCCTCTTTTCTGTTTTATTTCTTTCATTCTCTGTCTCCAGATCTTTCTTTCTCTCATCTCTATTTCATCCTTTGTTTTTGGTCCTCATGGCACTGTATAATTATGTTTCTCCTTTGCTTTTTCCTTCTTTCTCTGTTTCTGTATCACCATCTTCTGTCACCACGACACTGAAAAATTATGTTTCCCTCTTGCTCTTGCATTCTCTCTCTTTCTGTAGTTTTAAAATTTCTTTTCCCGAGAAATCTTGTCGCAGCCCTCCGTAATGGCTCGGAACTAGCTCTCACAAATTTATTTATTTATTTATTGAAAATTCCAGTACAGCAGAAGCCATTTTAAACCAGAAAGAAACAACATTAAAACAATAGACTAAGATTAAAAACACAAAAGAAAGCATAACATAAAGTAAACAAAAATAAAACAAGCCAAAAAAGTACCAAGGTAAATAGATCAGTTTCACAAAAGCATTACTTATGTACAATTTTTTCTGATAAAAAATGAATATGAAGTGAATATATCCATTTGGTTTGAGATTATATTGAACTGATTCGGTAGCCTATGGAATAGTGAACGTTGTATGAGTGAGAGCTTTGGAGTTGTAGTGTGGAAAGTTTCCTTGCTCCGTGTTTTATGTCTAGGCACTCTGAGTGAGAGTTCGTAGAGTGGGATGCTGCATCTTAAGTTTCCATTTATGATCTTATATCGCAATGTCATATCTGCAATGAATCTACGAGTTTCTGAAGTATTAATATGCAGATTTACATATATACATTTACATCTCCCCTCCCAAAAATGACAGCGACTGAAGTACGGATCAAATCAAATCAACATTGACCAAAATTAAATACGTTTATGATGCACCTCTCTCTCTCTCTCTTTACCCCCTCTCTCGATTCTCTCCCGCTCTCATGTGATCTGATACCTTTTTGTTCCACCGTCTTCCGCAATCACCACTTGCAGCTCACTCCAGCACCACAGGAATTTCCTTCCTCGTCAGTTTCATGTTACGAGATTCATACGTGCATGATACAATTATGCAACTATATCCCCTTTTTATACTGTCCTTCACTACGTAGACGTCGCCAGAAATTTTTGTATGGGGGTCATGCCATTGATAAAACTTGGACAGTAGGAATAATAACAATAAAAATAATTGTTCTTGTTGTTATTATTATTTTCAATAATAACTTTCATAAACTAAAATTGAACTAATTTATTCCGTTATGATCATCATCATTATTGTTAGAGGAAAAGGTCTAAATATGGGCCCCCCTTTTTTGTTGTCATGAGGAAAATAATTAATATATCAAGCACCTTCCTTTAAAATTCCTATCTATGAAATATGTACTTAAATGTAATAGCATGCTAAAGTATAGAAGGTCTACATTTTTTATAAAAAAAAGCAATTTCCAAAAAATGGTAAATTTATGTATTTCAAAATTGTGGTCTAAATATGGGCTACTAGTGGCAGTATCACAAAAAGCAATTAAAATTTAAAAGAACAGTCATTTATCGCTAAAACATTATAAAATTCATATTCATGAATAATCTGTTGTTTTGAAAATCACTTGGAATGGGAAAAATCGAAATTAAGAGAAACATCCAAATATTTGTTGAAAATGTGATCTCAACATTAGACCTCATGTCATAGCCCATATTTAGACCATCACGCTATTTTTCTTTTTCAATTTATTTTCACTCTGTGTGGTACATATTTCACAAACAAATCATGGCATTCTAAAAGCCCACATTTGTTTTATGTACCGCTAATATCATAACCTATACAAAGCAGATGAGAATTCAGAAAACGCCAAGTTAAAATACACCTGCAAAAAGTTTTCGGAGGTCGCAATTCTATAACAGCGTCCAAGGCCGAAACTAACCACCACTTTCTCTTGCGAATTGGCGCCGCAACCTTTGTCCTTGACAGATAACCAGTTCCCATAGCCTCTGCCAGGCTGCAGCACCCGGGAGCGCTGATAACTCCAAAACCCATATTTAAACCTTCGCCCATATTTAGACCTTCTCCTCTAACATTATTATTATTTGATCCACCAGATGGGTGAATATCGCACAACATTTCTGCAACCTTGTGTTCTGACGTCAGACAAGGAATGCCTACGTTGTTAGGTTAGACCTGTTAGATTTTCGTTCTATTAGCATAAATACACTGAAAATTTATTATTTATGCTGAGAACTAAACCTAGCTAGCCTAACCTAACTACTTGGGCATTTAGCATAAAAATAAAATCAGTCTCGGGTGACGTCAGAACGCAAGGTTGCATACGTGTTGTGTGATAAGGGAGACCCATCCAGCACAACCGAATTTGCACATCAATTAGTGTACTGAAATGGGTATTTTCTTTTGTTAGTAACTTTTCCACAGCTCGTTCAAGCAAAAGATTTGAAAGTTAAGACGGAAGTTTAGTCACAAATTTCATTTTGTGTGACCTCTCACATAATTCTAATTTTTGGAAGTTTGGAAACAATTTATTCCATGGCGTAAATGGTGAAATATAACATAACCTTGTTTCTGTATTTTACATTCATTTTTTTTCAAATTCGAATACTTTATTTCGAATATTAACTGAACATTATTTCTGTTGTTCTTTCCTTTTTGGGCCTCCCCGATGGCGCAGTGGTAGCGTCCTCGCCTTGTAAGTAAGGGGTCCCGGGTTCGGTTCACACTTAAAACTGTAGGTCCAGTCCCAATTAGCCTTACTGTGCTTAAAGTTAACTTAAAACACCAACTTAATCCAATCATCTTTTCTATTTATTTGTAACTTGAAATGATCGATGCTAATATGGAAGGATCGGTTCGAAAGAAACCTTCCGGCGTCCATGCTTCAGCATACTGTTTCCCTGCCGATCTCCGTGGCTGAGTGGTTAGCACAGCGCGCCACGACGACAGGGACCCGGGTTCGAATGCCCACTCTAAGGTTCCTTGATCGTTCAGTTGCATCATATCACCACAGATAAATGTGATATGGCTCATCCTCATCTTCGTGATGAGCTAAAGGTGGCATAAAAGCGAGCAAAGCAACTTTTATGACTAGTGCTCGGAAGTTGAAGACCTATAAATTGCCAAAAAAAAGACCTATAAAAAGATCTAAAGAAGGAAAAAAGGACGTATATATGTGATCCAAATTAATTAATAACTTCAGTTTTAATTACATGTTTAATGCATAAAAATACAAAATTCTGCGAAAAAACAATATGAATGAAATGAATCTTCTTTCAGACATTGTATATTTTTTAGATTAACATAATTTGAAAAATCATATTTGAAGAATCATATTTGGCCTAACCACACTAGGGTTACATAAATACGACTTCGGAAACCTTGTTGGGTATATATATATATATATATATATATATATATATATATATATATATATATATATATATATATATATATAATTTCTTTACTACAGAAAGGATGTTTAAGAGGTGATGAACTGATGATGATTCTAATTGAGAATGGGCAGTAAAAACGTAGTCGAAAGAAGGTGAAGTTGCAAAAAAAAAAAGCCGTTAAGACTTTAAAAAAGGCTAAAAAAGGACCAATAAGCCAAAAGACGCCGAAGAAGGCAAAAAAGGACAAATAAAATCCACCTTTTTCTGGCCTACAATGACCCAAAATTAACATATATTATGTTGGGCCTCGTCTTCGAACACCAGGAAAAGAAAAAGGATATTTCCTCAACTTTCGAGTCCTAGTTATAACTGTATCAATCAATTGAACTCTACATTTCCTCACTTACGTATAACGTGACCAGATTTTATAAACAACAAAACGGGACATTTTTGACATTTTGGCTTTGGCATCCCGTTTTAGGTTCAACAAAAATCGGGACAGAGACTCAAAACCGTCCCACTAATGCAGGAGGTATGGTCACTTTGGCTGTTGCAGAAAAGCAAATCTATCAATACTCTTCCTTCACTCTTTTGCTACAGCAAAGAGCACGGCCATTTGACAACGCAAATACGGTGAGTAACACGTGAATGCCAAGTACACCCACGCATGCTCAATGCGCTGAAGTGTTCTGCATAACGGATGGGATGCATTCAGAGGCATTCCCCAGAAGCACGTTGCTGCCTGCTCTCAAAGACATCCTCGCCGATTTGATTCCTCAGTGACCACCTGAGCCTCCTCTTCTTCTCTTGGGCCGAGACTGTGGTCTTGCTGTTGTGGAAGGAGCAAGTTGGGACTTGTCCTCCCTCGCCTCAAGAAATTGCGTCTTCTCCTCTGGAAGCACAAAGGATGTCCTCATGCATGTGCATGGCCTACCAGGAGAAAATTCAGTGTCGCCAACCCAGTAAATAGGTTACTAGTTCCGACATTACATACGGAAGTGATTTATCAACATTTATATATTATTAAATGTATAAAAGATTTTAATTTGTTACTTTTATAAAAGTTAGTTATAAAGTAGTAAACTAATTCATTTACCAACTCGTTAAAAATGTCACTAAATTACAAAATAGTTCAAATGGTTTTATTTATAAGTTCTTTTTTACTCTTTGGTTTCTATTAATATAAATCAATTAGACTTCATACTTATACGTATTTGTCCTGCATTCTTATCTTACTTTTATTGTGCACATATGATGATCAGGCGTGACCAGACTCTGTGTTTAGGGGTGCAAGAGCCTTGATGAAAGTTCAATCAGGAAAGAAAAAAACTCATTCCACATGAGTAAGAAACAGTGACGTATGTAGTGAGTGTTCGGACCCACCGAATATACCGTTAGTGTAATACACACACACACAAACACACATGCGCACACCGCCCCCTCATATATACTGTGTGTGTGTGTATATATATATATATATATATATATATATATATATATATATATATATATATATATATATATATACCGGGTGATTTTTTTAACCTGAATCATTTGAATATCTTGGAAAAAAATCATTCTACAAAAAAATGTTCCAAATAAGATGTTGATAGTTTGGAGGGGGAAGTTTAGTGGTGCAACAAAAGAACACCCCCTCCCCCTCTTGTAGGTGGGGCGGGGGGCAACTTCGAAATTTCAAATAGAAACCCCTATTTTTTATTACAGATTCGGATTTTACGGAAAAAATACATAAGTTTTGTCTGAAACATTTTTTTCGATTCGTGATAGATGGCGCTATAATCGACAAATTTTCATTCCTTGAATGTTTGCACTTTAAAACCAATGTATTTCATTTCGCAATTCATTTAAATTAAAAAAATAAACTTTTTTGTTCCAGGACTTGAAATTGTTGTAAAACAAATAAATTTATTTTGAAAATACAAAATTACTCGACAATTCTTAGTTCTAGATATCTCGATGGCTAGTAAACTACATTCACTTCTCAATTACATTAAGTGTTCAAAATGGTTCCGTGGTTTGTAAAATATGACTCATCAGAGAACAAAACCAGACGAAAGAAATTTGTATTTGTTCACGTGCCCACTGACAAAACGTCACTCGATTTTGAAAATCATTGCCATGAAGTTCTTGATGCAATGACACATGATATGGATGATATTTATGACGCTGTAAAATCTTCAAAACACTGCTCTGGGACAATCCGGAATTTCGAGCTACTTCTATCGAGCTGACATGAGGATCATGGGCCACAGCAGCTAACACATTAATTTCATTTTCTTCTCCAGTAACTGTTCTTCGACGGGTCCTTTGTTTAGGTTTAACACTTCCTTCAGTAGTAAGTTGATTGACTGTACGTTGAAACGAAGCGATAGAACGCACCCTGTCTGGAAAACGCTGAGCATAAACAACGACAGCTTGACGGAGATTCCTGCCAGATTCTCCATACACAAGAACCATTTCAATTATCTACAGTTAATACATCCATTGATATTAAAAAGTATCAACAGCTTAGTCAAATTAATCGCTCGGAGCATTCTTGTGATCTAAAAAACAATGAAAAACAAACAATGATTTAACAGGAAAAGTCTAAAAAGGAACTGTTTCTTGACAGTTTTATTTTTATTTTATTTTATTTTTCTGTTGTAGCTTTGTTAAGCATCTTTGACACAACAATAAAAAAAAATAAACAAATATCGAATCTAACTTTTAAATGTTGTAAATAGGCGAATTACCAGCTTAATGAAATCTCAAAAGATTTGTCAAGAATTAGTACAAAGTTCATGCATGAGAATGTTTTATTTTTTGAATTTAAATGAATTACGAAATGAAATACATTGGTTTTAAAGTGTAAACATTCAAGAAATGAAAATTTGTTGATTATAGCGCCATCTAACACGAATCGAAAAAAATGTTTCAGACAAAACTTATGTATTTTTTTCCGTAAAAACCGAATCTGTAATAAAAAATAGGGGTTTCTATTTGAAATTTCAAAGTTGCCCCCCGCCCCACCTACAAGAGGGGGAGGGGGTGTTCTTTTGTTGCACCACTAAACTTCCTCCTCCAAACTATCAATATTTTATTTGGAACATTTTTTTGTAGAATGATATTTTTTCAAGATATTCAAATGATTCAGGTTAAAAAAATCACCCGGTATATATATTAAATGCAGCAACATAGAGGCATCATAACAGACGAATAAAGAATGTGAGAATGTTAATAACAAGAAACTTGCTACAGAACTAAGCGGAATAGTGTCATTACATAGCATATAATGCACCCCTTTCCCTGTAGTTGCTTGTCTTGATAATACTTTATTTTTTAAAAAGTATATTTGTTTAATTATAAGGTCACCTCTACATTAAATTTCTAGATGAAAGTATAATAATATAGGGGCATGAACGTCCAAGAGGGGGACAAAGATACCTACAGCCCCACTGAAAATGATTGATTTGCTTTATTTTTTTACTTCGCTTTTTGTGCCACTTTTGGCTATTTTTGCGAAGATGGGGATGAGTGATGATATGATGAAATTGATGACTGGACACTCACACTCACAAACATCCATGCCCAGGCCAGGATTATAAACCGGGACTCCTGGTGTCGTAGCGCGATGTGCTAACCACTCCGCCATATCAACCTAAAAGCATATATTTCACGCATATAATTTGATTTTAGTCACAGTCATTTACATTAATTATTACAATAGGGATGCAGGAATGCAATATTTTACGACCCGGAAAAAATGCCTTTGCTTTCCTCTCGCTGGAAAATATCTGCGGACGTCAATGATTAGGGGGGCAATAGCCCCCTCTTGCCCCCCACCCCGTGCTCACGCCTATGATGATGATCTTGCTGTAGATTTGTTAATGTTCTCTTGAAAGAAAGAGAGGGAGAGAGAGAGAGAGAGCAAGCAATACTCACAAACACACACAGAGTCAGACACTATCCGTCGCTCTTTTGTGTGTGTTTCGATGTTATCCTTAATTGCGTGTCATTTTGTTGTTATAACAAAAACTCGCCTCCTGGAAATTTTAATTGTGGGATTTGTAAGGACAAGATTGTTGCTGGGGGATGGGAAGGGGATCTGGATTTCACACCCTGAATGATAGTCATCCCAGCGAATATAAAAATTACGTTTTACTTTGGACACATTACAATTACGAATACGTTTTACTTTGAACGATCTTTTAAGACAGAGGATGGCATCACTGTCAAGACGGAGTAGGCTTTTGTGCAATCAAGCCCAGACGCTTTTGGATCAACTTGGGGTTTTTAAAGACTGTCCTCCCTCAGTGGGGGGAGAGTGGAGATCCTAAATAAGAAAGAAAAAAAGAAACGCCAACTACTTGGGATTGAAGTTTTCTCCCCACTCCCAAACAGGGAGAATGACTCACCATAGTTTTGTACTGGCCTCTTTGAAATGCTCACGGGATAGAAAGGCAACGAGACAGATGGGATGGGATCTTTGCTCGAGTAGAAGGCAAAAGAAAAGAACAGCAAGGAATGGTCACATCTACACCTGAAAGGGACTTTTGTGTCGTGATCGGCCTTGCATTGGAGTTCTGTTGAATAAACCTCGACGTATTGCATCAGATTAACATGGCGGAGAGGTCAAACCAAATGGAAAATGCTGGCAATCCCCATTGTAGAGAAATATAATGGATTCAAAGTAATACTTTCATATAAGAAATGAAGTACCCGGTGGCAAATGCATTTGTAATTTTTTATTTCATTTCCTGGGTATCAGCTCGATTACCATATCGGTGACTGCGATGCAGGCGCGGTTGGCCCTATAGCGCACAGGATCAGTGAACCCCCAGTAATATACGATAATCACCTCGAGAATGAACAATGAACAATGTCTTTAAATTTTCACATTATTTCGCTAAAAATTCTACACAATAAGTCATGTATTTGTGCCCGTAACACGGCGAACTCTCTTGCTGAGAAGAAGAAACCGCGAATCGGCCGCCCTGATACAGACCCTCAGTTGAACCCCCACAGGACAGCTCGTGCCATTGTGAAAGCTTCGTGCGGGAGCAGAAGCGCGAGGAGGGTATAGGACAAAATACATGGGAGATGAGATTTGCAGAACCTATGTTCAACCCAACGGTCATGCGCAGTTCGTTCTCTCGCAGAAGGCGCGGGACAAGGCTCCTTTCTCGCTGCTTCCTCCCTTCCAGTGTTGCTGCGTGCGGTTCAAGTTTGAAGCGCACACATTACATATTCAATCTTCTCTTGTATCATTTTTGCACCGAACTTCTTGGAATAAATGCAAGATTGTGTCAGAGATGGATGAGTGGAAACAAATAGAAGCTGGTGCGATGAATTAAAATAAAGGAGATACATTACCAAAATACCTTGTGCATGCATTCAGAGGTTTTTCCTTAAAGGTGGAAACACTTCGGGTTCGCGAAAGAGAAAGAATGGCGCGAAGACGTGACTCGCTGTCGCTCGGTGTCAAAGTCTCAAGTTTTTTAGTTTTTGAAGTGCTTGGATACTTGTTGGAAAGTATTAAGTGATGCTGCGAGTGAAACGAGGGATGGACTTTACCTAGGTTATGTCATTTGATGCAGTGTAGGCGTTGCTGTCCGCGCAGGTAAGAAATGACCGATAGAAATGCACATAATTAACGTAAACAAACTTCCTTGTCCACTGAAAAAAAGCGTGTGCTGGTCGACCAGCCCCAAATTTGAACAAACCTGTCGCGTATAAATGAAAGGGTCTCAGGTTCGATTTCTAGTATGCGCATGCCATTAGTTGCCATTTCCCTTTAACAAATGTAGGACCAGTTCTGATTAGTCAGCATGGACGTCCGGAAGGGGAAAAGGGGGCCGCCCCCCCATGGAAATTGAATGTAAACCAAAAATTATATATTACACGCATATAATTTAATTTCAGTCACAGTAATTTTTGGTAATTATTTTAAAAGCGTTGCAGTAACTTTAGACTGAAGGAGTGTTTTTTGCTCCTCGTGGGGAAAAAATATATTACTTGCCCCTACTTGAGGATGTCCATGATATTCCAACAAAACTCAACTTTTTTCATAAAGGCACAATTTATTGTAGTTTCAGCCCTAAATTTATTCGCACACCCCTACAACAAAACCTTATACTCCCAGATAAAAAGAATTCTTGACAAAGCTTTTAAACCCTCCCCCATCTTTTTGTTGGGCGAAGGAAGTATATTTTGCGGAAAGTGAATATATGTCACATCACTTCAGTGAACCCCCGGGTAAATAATGCACGAGCCGCGCCTGCTGCGATGGTATCACGGAACTCTTTCGGTATAAACAATACTAAAGTTAATGTTAAGCATTGTAGTGTATATGTTTGTTTGTAACGTAACGTAAAATTTACAATATTCTCACACAGAACACAAAATGTATCAATTGGCACTGTGGACATCGCCAGAAATTTTTGTAGGCTGAGATCAGGCCAAAACCGGGGAGGGGAAGGTGCCAAAACTGGGGGCAAAGACAGTATATTTCACTTTATAGATAAGGTTTAACATAGTGCGGGGGCAAAAGTTGCAAAAAGTGGGGGGCAACTCGCCCCTCGCTCGCCTAATCGCCGCCACTGGTAAAACTTGGATAATAAAATAATTATAATAACAGTGCTGGTTGGTATTATACAATAATAACTATTATTATAAACTAATAAAGTAACTAGTGTATTCCAAATTTATTGTTGTTGTTATTATTATTATATTCTTGGGGAGAGACTTCTCGAGCCACCGAGACAAGACCAAACGAGACTTTGGTCTGTCTCTTCTCGTCTCGTCAAATTTCATATCGTCTCGAAACTATTATCCCGTCTGGTGTCTGGAAATCTAATCGAGTTTTTTAATTTTTTTTGTTGGATTTTAAGTCACCTTTATGCACAAAGGACAATTGGGACTGGACCTACAGTTTAAAGTTGGATCCGAACCACTATGCCCCTCCACCAGGTGTCGAACCCGGAACCTCTTAGGCAATCTAACTGAAACCATGCCAAAATGTATCGTGTGTCCTATAAGTAAGAAGCTTACATTTCGCAATAATATCGAAAATCTATAGTTCTGCGAATTTGCTTATAAATTGTTAAAATGACACAAGTACATGTTTTCATGCATGTTTAGTCGCAAGATGATGCAAATGTAGTAACTTACGTGATATTGATTGTTTCTCGCAAATTTCAATACATATTTGGCAAGCATTCTGTAAAGACTATACCGCTAGAATAGTAAAGTTTCTGTTATGTAGGTTCAATAATTTCAATAATATTCTGGCAAAAATTAGTGTTGCCAAATTATATTTGAGTATAATCACGAGTTTATGCAGAATTTTCCATTCGGAGGGGAGGTTTATAAGATTGGGTCCAGCCAACCTCTCCTCGAACAACATACGAATATGTAAGAATTTCGATTTTGTCCTTCCATAAATAAATGGGTTGTTTGTTGAGAGAGGCAGGCTCCAGAAGTCTGCAGTCTTCAATGTTTGGTCATTTTAGTTTTATAACCAAATTGCTATAAGGCTACCAAACGTCAATTTTGTTTCAGTACAAGTTTATCCTTTTAATCGCTGTCCAGACTTTTTTCGGACTGTGGTCGTGATGCTACAATGACCCGTTTTCTCCATGTTGTTACTTATAAGAATCATTGATAATACTTATAATTTTAATTTATAAATATGGTTTAGGAAATAAAGTAAATTTGAAAACATTGTTAATTTAAGTACAATACTATTCGAATGCTTGCCGGCCTCCATGGCGAAATGGTTAGCACAGCGCGCTACGACGCCAGGGGTCTCGGGTTCGAATCCAGGCCTGGGCATGGGTGTGAGGGTCCCTACACCAATTCCATCATGTCATCACTCATCCTCATTTTCGTGATTAGCCAAAGTAGCAGAAATGCGAGGGAAGATAATCCAAATCAATAAACAATAAAATATTGGAATATTTCTGAGAACTGAATGTTAAACAATAAGCACCCACCTATAAGCCGTGTGACAGCCTTTGTCTGTAAGCGACTGCGTTGCTGCTATTATTTTTTTTCGGTACTTTGAACCGTAGTATTGCAATTCTAAAATTGTACCTCGCGTTGGTGGTCACATCTAATACACCAAGAGCATTTCGGATCTTATCTTTGTTCCACATTTTCGGATATGCTCAAAAGATCCTTGGTAGTGCATGGTTGGGTCTCTCCCGTGTCATATGTGCTTGCTTAGCATCTGGTGCAATTCTCCCATTTCGCAAGGAACTGGAAAAGGTCAACGCCGCCATTGGAGGTCACGCACCCCTCTCCCTTACGATCTGCTTCGCTCAGCAATGCCCGAAACACTTGGTCAGCGCCTGGGAAAAAAAGAACCGAGAAGAAAACACAGCATTCCTCAGGTCAAAGGGGGGACTTTAGGAAAAAGACCACGTGTTCGAACTGCTGCCTGTTTGACAAATTTACACGAGCCGCGAGCGTGAGACTTTTCCCACGGTGCCCGGCGAACGCTGATGCGTTGCAGATGCTTTGTGCGTGCAGCACGGCATGTGGCTGGCGACACCGCGGTCAAGGCACTGCGAGGATCATCTTGGGTTACAAAACCCCCTTGCCGACGTCAGCCCTGTCGAAAGACGCGCTCCAGAAGGCTGCCCCTTTGTGGCATCGAGGGATGATGGTGGTGTGAATTCATAATGAGCAAGGGACGGGTGCTGCTTCTTCCTGGAGAGCATGGCGAATGGGCGCATGAGATTAGTATCTTGTGCATTAATGGCGAAGTCTTGAATGCCCGCATTGTTCATGGTGCCATAAGAGGTTCGTATCCTCCTGCTTTGCCCACGGTGGCGGCACAAGCTGAAGAACAAGTCCTAATAAATATGCAATGTTGAATAGTGCAGAGGGTTGAATATCGTCACGACACTGTATCTCCACCCCCAAGCCCAAAAGAGAACAAACATTCCAATCGATTTTCTCTCTTTGACTTCCCTTTTCTTCCACTTTTGCTAAACGCAACGATGAGGATGAATAGTGATAAGATGGACGAAAGGACAATTATACACACATAGACACAACACAACACAAATGATTATACTGGCTGTGAGTCCAGACGCCAAATCCTCGTTAGTCTGTAAACCGCAGTCCATGGAGTGCTATGTGGGTGATAGAGTACACAAGATCACAGAAAGAGTGGTAGGAAGATATAAATATCAGATGAATCAAATGAAAACCTAATTTGTTTTTTAACTAGTGAGTTTCTGCATATAGGGTTGCACACGTTTTCTGCAATTAGACATATAATTTCAATGTGTTAATGTCTGTATACTTCAAGAAGAAGAATATTTGGAATCTATCTGCAGTCACTTATGAGTCCCCGCGAAGGTCTTTCCACCCATCTGCTTACGGACTGAGGCCATTGTCAAACTTCCTCCTCTATTTGTAAACTTGCTGGCGTGGTAACTGGTAAGCATGCATAGAGACATTGAATTTTCATTTGCCGTAGAATGTGTATAAGTCTTAGGCTTCCAGAGGGCAAGAAATAACTGTTCTTCCCTGGTGCAGGAGGCGCCATCTTTAAAATGACAAAAATGGTGTTGCGAAGCTCACTTCATCAGTGTTGCAGCCTTGATGTTTCGTATATAACAGCCAATACTTCATGTACATTTGAGCTGTTTACCAGCGGCGTATACTCTGGGTCACCTAGGTAATCGGAGATGACCCGGCTATAAATTTTTAAAAAGTTGTTTTTTTATTTCTTCACAATATTCTTCCGAACCAATCTTTGTCACATATTTCTTTGCTTCCAGCGCGCAAATGTTTTCAACCGTTTGCCGCGGAATGTCCGTGAGGCTTTTTCTCCAGCTGGTGGAATCTGGTGACGTCAGGGTGAGATTCCACAGGCTCCCTTTAAATCCCTTACGGGAGGGGAAGGAAACACTGCTTCTCAGGCGCGGTTATTCCGTGGCAAGGGTAAGCTCCTTCTGGAGAGAGTCCATCGGTCGCACTCTCCACCCCAGAGCCTTTGCCGTTCCCTCGGCTGGCAGTGGAGCCCTCTTCTGCCATTCTTCCCCGATGGCCTTTGTATCGTAGGAGCTGTGTTGTTTACAACAGGGAAATTTCTCGGGAAAAAAACAGAATTCTGGGTTCACAAATTGCGTACTGAAAAAGAAAGTAGAGAAAATACATCTGAAAATGCGCGAGAAACAGGGAAATCTGAACAACATTTGCGAACCAATTCTATGTTAATTCTCATTTTACATTTGCTTCTGTCTTACTGATCTCCGCTATTTCAACAGATATTGTAAAAGGAAAAAAACAACTTTAATATTGAAAATGAAGGTAATTAAATAAATTAAAATTTGAACTAGAAATTCAAGAAATTACACCGACCTCCGTTGCGGAGTGTTAGCACAGCTCCCTACGACGCAAGAGCTACAGGGTTCGAATACAGGCCTGGGTGTTCTTGGTAAATGTCCCTTCATCAATGTCATATCATCACTCGTAGTGATTAACCAAAAGTGGCAGAAAAGCGACGTCAAATAACAATTTAATCAATCGATTAATGAAGTAATTAAACTATATGCTTACTTTTTTTCATTTTTGTATTTTAAAATGCGTGATTACTTTCTTTGTAGCCTTCAAAACCAGTACTTCTTTCACAGAAATGAATAATTTTTAAAAGGGAAAGCTATCAGAAATAAATTATATATATATACGTACACATAAATTAGTTAATTTAAGTTGTTTTTCCCCCCCTTTAGATTAATAATGATCATAAAGATAAAAGATGTATGAATAAAATATATAAACAAAAAAAACTTATAAAACCTTGCGCATTGCAGGGAATTTAAAGCTGGGAAAGGGAATTTTTCAGCATCCATAGGGAATTTAATTCTGAGTCAAGAAGTAAGGAACCACAATAGAAGATTGGCGCAGGGAATTGAATGCGTGTTGTAGGTGGCTTTGTGCTGTTCTTCCTATTAGCGATTCGAAAATGTAATATTTGTTTAGCTGTTAGTGGTTTAGTATTCGTGCTAGTGCTGTGTTTACTGAAGTTAAAAGCAATGGATATAATACAATATTTGTGTGTGAAAATATTTGGAACGGGATCTTTTCCGGAGAAATTGGAAATATTTAATGTAGGTAGGCCAGTAACATCTCTTGTACACAGGTCTTGAACTTAAACTTCCATGTATACAAACAAAAATCGAGAATGCACGAGTAACTGGACACTGGGGTAACTTGAATTTTAGACTTCAATTAATATTGACGGTTTTTATTTCACTACCGCATTCCTTTCATATTCTTTGTTACAGGTTTTTTCTTATAGATTTATTATATTTTCTTGTTTTATTATTTGAAATTCTAAACGTAGATTAACTGCAAGTGCAATCACAACAATTATTCGACAGTGGTCGCAACAATAAGGTAACATTTTTATCACATATATTCATAAATCCTGTATGGATGTTGAGGTAAATTTGCAGGGAGACTTCAGGAGTGGGTGGATGAATCAAGTGTCGGAGATTACCCACTAGTTAAAACCAGGATACGCCACTGCTGTTTACAGTCTGTCTTACTCTCCCTTGTAATAAGACAAGGAGAGGAAACGATAGAAGGAAAGGTACAAGCGAGATTAAAACAACGAAGGAGATAAAGGAATTGTCTAGAAATAGAGAAATTGAAGAAGAGATAAAATGGACTCGACCATTTAGTCTGCAGACTCAATTATTAAACAATGTAGCAAAAACAAATGTATACTTAGTTATTAATAGGCTTCTGAGACGATTTGTTGCAACATTGTGTTCAAGAAAGATGCCAAAGTAAGCCTACATTAAAAAATCGTACTCTGCATAAAGTTCGCGTTATAAATTTGTTCTTACATATTCTTTGTGAGTAGATGTATATCCTATAGCGCTACAGCCCAATATTGGGCCCTGGCTTACCTACCGACTGCTGGCCTCCCTCCCACGCGGGCCACCAGGGGAGCGTGGAGATCTGCAGCCAGATTAGGAGGACGGGTAGTCCAAAGTAAGGTGCCTTAGACCGCACGACCACGGAAGAGGTCATATTGAGTAGAAGCTCAAAGAAATACTGTTGGCACATTGTGTAACTCTCACACAAACATATGGTAGTTAAATTTCTTCAACGACTTAAATGTTTAATAGAAGTTAAGAATGACCAACATTCCTAGTTTTAACTTCTGGTTTACCATATCTTATGAATACAAAGTAATTAAAAGTTTGGATGCATTATCCGAAATACTAATTTTTATACCAAGAGAGTAATAAATCATTGAATTTGCATTGCCAGTGATTTTCCTATATATATCAAATGTAGGGTTTGAAAATTAGGACCGTTTCACAGCGTGTATATAGGATAATCACTACAATGAATGATAAATTCGCATTGCTTTGGGTATTTCGTGGCAACTTAAATAGTAAATTTTTCATGGTCACAGACATAGAATAAAAAAAGTTTTTTTTAGTAGTTTGTGTGAGCTCAGACAAAAGTAATATTATAAAAGTACAATCTTTTAACATGCACTAACCATACTATTGAAATAATTATTAAATTATATCCCACATGTCGAAATGTCTTGGTAAAGTTTTAAATATAGATGCATGTTGCACCAATTAAAAAATAAGAATACGTCCATTGAGAATGTAAATGTTCTATCTCCAAATTGTAAACAAATCGAGATATTTTGGATGTGGTCTATTTAGGATGCAATTGTTTCATCTCTACTATTGTCTGATACCCACATATAACCACTATTGATATATTGATTGTCCATGTACAGAAATTAGAAGCAGCCACGAGAATGCAAACTCCAAAAAGTCAATGAAACCTTACGACAACTTCCTCAACCAATCCCAGGCGCCATCCGAACATGAGATAAACCACTTGCATTCTAACCTCAGTCACTTGTGGGAGCTGCTTTGCAGTAGTAGTGGTCTTCGTTTCTTACTTTTGTTGTTAACAGATAAGAATTTTGAATAATTGTGGAATCAAAGTAGTTGATTGATTTCCCAAAATATGAATTATTTCTTTTATTTTGCTACCGAATGACAAATTTATAATGAAATTGTTCCATCTCCATCTCGTTTCCAGGATGTAGTGTTGCTGGTAGATAGAATACTGGCACTCTCAAATCGAAGCTAGTGTTGCGTGAAATTGTTCTATCTGAAATTTCAATTATTAATTACAGCATAAGTACCTAACCAAACAACAACTTCTTTTTAGAGAGGCTTCAATATATCAGCCTTAGCAATGATACAAAGTTTCTGTGAAATGGTGGCAAAGGTTAATAGAGCCTATGTCAAACTTTAAAGGGTTCTCCAGAAAAAAATGAAAAAATTGGACATAGAACATTTACATTCTCAGTGGACGATATAGTCTGATTGATACAGGTTAGTATTACCAGGATTTTATTAAATTCGTAACAGTAAAATGGAATGTCAGCATGATTATATACGTACAGTCTCGAGATACATGATCTCAAGGTTGAACAGTATTAGTCGGTTTCGCTTCCTGAGTCACTTTCGCATCCTGAGTCGGTTTCGCTACCTGAATCTGATTCGCAATCTGACTGACCTTCGCTGCACGCTGGGCGTCCTTTCTTGCACCCTCTCTTTGGTTTCTCGCACCTGTTTCTGCTGCAAATCTTCTTCCTCTTGGATTGTGGTTTCCTTGTGCAAGTCTTCTTCCTCCCGCAAGCTTTCTTCTTCTGGCACGTCGGACCCTCTTGTTCTTTGCTGGAAGGTTCTTCCTCAGCATCGTCCTCTGGATTCCTCATGTAACGACTACATCGATACTCGACTTTCTTTTGTTCCACCAGAGAGTTGAGTGCGGCATGCAGATTCTTGTCAGACACGTTGTCTCCTTTCTTGTGAAGAAGTTCCTTGATCTCGGGCTCGGTGTATCCTCTGACACCTCCTCTTCGCACCAGGCCGAGGACGGCAACTGCCGCCTCACAGGAGTCCTTCTCGCTGCTCCCGGACGCTTTACTTGGGCACGGTTCTCGACAAGGCTTCTTGCCTTTTGGTGAGCACGACCTTGAACGTCGTCGAGGGGATCGGCACATCTTTCGCTTCTTTTGGCAGGATGGGCAATTTCTTTCGGCTTCTGCCAAATAGAACCAGTCGCCGTTTGCTTGTATCGCTCCGGTGCTCTCTAGATTCTCGAGAGCCTTCCCAATGGTATCATCAGATATGTCGGAATCCTCTTGACGCTGGATGTGGAACTTGATGTCTTGAAGACTGCAATCTTTCTTGGTCAGTTCTTCAATGGCATCCAATATTATTTTCTTCACAGATTTCTCGGTTGTGGGCGATTCGTCAGATATAGTGGAATCCCCCTGACGTTGGATGTCTTGCCGAGCGCTACCTTTCTGGGTCAGTTTGACAATGGCATCCAAGATTATTTTCTTAGCTACCTCAAAGATTATTTTCTTCGCTGTCTTCATGGTTGTACGCGAGTCCATTTTCTACTAATATAAAGGTTTTTATTTTCCACTTAAAATTTGTAGTCAAAAGTTGCAATTGGAATAGGAAAGAATTTTGTGTCGAGGAGCATTTCGATGAAGACAATTGAAGAAAATATTCAGTTGTGGTTACCTGGTAATCAACTCAACTATTGGCAAGACTGGGCATTCTGAACAATGTCAACTTCACTCCTACTTGTTTAGATGGCACCTTTGTAGTAATGTTTGGAATTGTCGCATTTCAAACGAATTAAAACTGGCAATAGTGGCAATTTTGAGAAACTATAATGATTTTCCACAACTCGTAGTTGAATCAGGGAAGACCGATTCTTACTGGACTCGCAAATTCGTCCGATTCCATTGGAGCCACAGACCTCTAGATACAGACTGGAAACATGCACTTTTGTTTGAAGCCGCGCATCTGCGCTTGCGCACAGCCAGGGGGATATAAATATGGCAGAGCTACACATTATAGCTTGTTATTGTTTTCATATTTATAAAGAAATTATTTGTTCTCACTTGTGGAGTGGAATATGTAGAGTTATATACTTCTTATTAAACTTAAAAATTGCAATCTTGTGTGGTGCAATGACTCACAATCTTCAAAATAGTTGTTACAAGTGGGAATATGAAGGTATGTTCGCAGCTGCAGCCATGATAGTATCTCCCAACTTTGAAAATGTTGGCTTCAAGTTGACCCACGTTTTCAGTCTGGTATCTAGAGGTCTATGATTGCAGTTATGTGTTCGAGGTGTGACTGGCGAATCGATTACTATCGATTATGAGGAAGATTTCATGGATTTCATGGTGGATGTACCTAGTAGTGAAAACTGGCTAAATTCAAGATAAGTTTCATTGAATAAGCTTATTTATTGTAAAAAAATGAAGTTGTTTTTGTATATTTTTCAAATATAATCCTTTTCGAGTGTAGCAAAATCATCTTTGTTTTACATTAAGTCGATGTTGATTTTGATTTGGGTGTAGATATTCTGGTTTCTCGCTTCTGTTTATGAAACTAACAGATAGATCACTTAGTATACTTTTTCTTCACAAGAAGTGTTTACTATTTCAAAGGATGCCTCAAATCCGTTCTCAGAATGTCCGTATATCGATTTTCCTGCCGTGCAACGTTACAAGCGGTCAAAAAAGAAATTAGTTTTATCACGTGTGCTTGCCGCCATATTGTACATATCGATATTATCCGCGGCATTCTTTGATACACACGTCAAATACAAATTCAAGTGAGTTTCTATAGTCCCGAAGAATCGGTCGTTCCTGGTTGAATGTAGTATATTCCTTTTCCGGAATATCTGGAGTAGCGACGCGCAGAGGCGAAAGCTTGTGGGCGGAGCCATACCATGCGGCGCTCTCCTGAATGCAGAATTTCCACAGAACTACTGAACCGCGAATGGCCAGTCGAGTCGCCCCCTCTCGCGCGACCCCTCCCCTCCGCGCGTTCATTGGACGAGGCACACACCGCAACATGCGCGCAGGACGCGTTCGCGTTCTCTTACTCCAGACATTCCGGAAAAAGAATATAGGCAGTCTGTCACTTTTTACCGAGTCAAAGTGAGAACTCACATTTCGTAAACATAGCTTTAAAAATTAAGCATTCTGTTTTTCTTTTTGCAATTTGAGTGATGCTAATTTCCAGAGGGGGGGTTCGACGTACCTGTTCGACATGCTTCCAACGTCCATCCATGACTATCATGGCATGTACAGTCACGGACACTTCTGGGTTGTAGCAACGCTATAAACTTCAATGGGATCATTACAACCCAGAAGTGTCCATACAATACTACAATAGACATTTTGCTGTAGTGTCAAAATTTTTAAATAAATACATTGTGTGTTGTTATTCAGGAGCTTCCTTCAGAACATCATCGTTGTTTTAAAACACGAACAGTAGTAACAAGAACGTATTTAGAGGGGTTCCAGGGGGTCCTGACCCCTCCTGAAAGACATACTAAGTACAAAAATTAAATAATGAAAATAAAGAAATAATAAAATAGCTAACTAAAAGTAAATAATGAAAATATGCTTGTTACCTAATCGAGCTCTATTTATTTTCGCCAAACTTATTGGATTAACAAAGAATCATATTGGGGTCATACGACTTTGAACGACAGTACGAAAGAAGTTTTATGCAAGATTTATTACCACTTACAATAACGCATAAAATATTACAAGGAACTGTACTTTCGTCAACTGGATCTAACATCCTTTTTTTGATATTCAATAAATATTCAATTCCTTATCTATTTGACATTAATTTCCTTGCCAGGGCAGTTGTTTTTTTTATTTCTTACAAATTTTGCCGTGTATGGGAAACCAGGGCAATAGTGAACATCGGGGAAAGAATAAACATGGCATTTCCTTAGAGTTCGCAACAACGCTAAACAAGTGAATAGCAAAAACTGGAAAGACATGAAAGTGTCGTATCGTTTGAAACTGTCACCCAGTGGCGGCGATTAGGTGGGGCGAGGGGAGCAGTTGCCCCTCCCCCCACTTTTCGCCAATTTTTCCCACGCACTATGCTAAACCTTACCAACAAAGGGGAATATACTCTCTTTGCCCCTCCTCAGTTTTGGCACCTTGCCCCCCCCCCCCCCGGTTTTGGAATCCAATCGCCGCCACTGCTGCCACCTGAGCACATTATCTACAAGTAGAAGTTTGTAAATTTTCGTCCGAAAGGCTTCTTCATTGTTAAGTATTACTTTGACACGGTATTGAAAAAGAACACGTTCCCAGGCTGGAGCCTGCAATCATGATTGTCAAGGAAGGCAATGCCGGGGCAAGAAGGAACGTACACTTTTATCCCTCCTCTAAAGATTTTAGCTATTTCTCCACTTCCTCTCTTACAGCAATCTAACACAACACAGGGTGAGGGGAAAAATCAACTGTTCTTACATCACCACATGATGCTTGTAGAAAGAGCAAGGAAAACAAAATGTGCCACCAGAGCCAAAAGAAATTCATCATTGGAGCCAGACGTGTCAGGTAAAGAATCCATGAAAATACCTTCGTTTCATGGATCTAATAATGACACCTCCTATGCAAGTGGATGGAACAACACCTGATACCTCTAAAAACATTAACAATGCACCTTGCCAGTTTCTGTGGTGAATTACTTGCCGAATCTCCAGAAGGTGAAATGTAGGTTGCTGTGGTCTCACAAGCAGTGCTCAAACTTTGATCCTTCACAGCCTCTGTAGCTATGTGTGCGGCTACCAAGTGATATTTTTGTATTCCATTGCTACTTTCAGTTTCATTTTTACAAGTGTTTGTGTTTATACTTTTAAGTACCTCATGAGGACTTTCTCAGTCAGAGCCAACACTAGTTAAATTCCAATTATTTCATTGACAGTAATGATCACGTGTCAATTTTTCTTTCATTAATCGTCTAATGTTTACTCTTGCCCACCCACCGGGGCAAGAAATATTCCCTGTAGCCAGTGGCGGATCCAGAGGGGGGGCACAGGGGCACGTGCCCCCAAATGCTCGAGCAAATTACAATCGTAATATGTAATTTACAAAATTAATAAAAACAATTCTTATTAAGTATGGGTACACTTTTGAAAAGTGGTGCACCCCGTATATCGTTAAAAATTGCTGAGTGCCGAACATAATTTGAAGTTCGTGCCCCCTGTGCATTGTTGAAAGTTGGTGCCCCCATACGCCATTGGAAGTTGGTGTCCCCGAACATCGTTGAAAGTTGGTGTCCCCGAACATCGTTGAAAGTTGGTGCCTCTCGAACATCGACTATGTTTCTTTCATAAACAGTTTGTAAAGTTTCTCCCTGTTCTTTGTTCCGTCATGAAAGAATCAAAGGGCGTGAAAGTAAGGTTTAAAGAGCATTATCCTACTCAACACTATATGCAGGTGGTGCGATCAGAACTAAGCTCCCACTTATTCAACAATGTTCTCATCTTTACTTTAGCCGGACCCTGTGACCGAGTGGTTAGCACATCGCTCTGCGACGCCAAGGGTCCCGGGCTCGAATCCCGCTCGGGCTTAGTTGTTTGTGAATGTCCATTCATCAATTTCATCACTCATCTCCATCTTCGCAAATTAGCCAAGAGGCACAAAACGCGAAGTAAAATAAACTAAATCAATCAAACAATCATCTTTGCTTTACATTGTTTACTCATCTTTATTGGATATAAGAAAGAACAGTGCTCAAGAGTTTGATAAAGTCTTTCAGGAAAGTAAAGCACTTGCTGAAGAGCAGAATATTGATGTAAAAATTCCAAGAATTACACAGAATCAAAGACATAGGTTAAATATTCCCTCAAAGAATGTCATCGATTATTTCAGATGTGTTGTGTTCATCCCTTTTCTAGATTATTTAATATCTGAATTTGATTATAGATTTCAAAGATTGAAGTCTTAAGCACTCTACAGAAAGTAATTCCGAAATTCATTGTTGAAGAAGATGACCCAGCTAAAGATATAATTGAGGCAGCTAAATTTTATGAAGATGATGTGCAGTCTATTTTAGCATTAGAAGGGGAACTCAAGTTATGGAGACAATTCTGGTTATTGGAAAAATCTACCCCAGATAATCCTTCAGAGGCGTACAAATTTTATTCCTTGTATCCCAACATTAGAAGTTTGCTTCATCTGTTGTGTGTGATTCCAGTCACAACGGCTACAGCTGAGCGTTCATTCTCCAATCTGCGAAAAATCAAGACCTACCTTAGCTCTACAATAGGTAATGAACGATTGATTGGTTTGGCTCTCCTGAACATCCATAAAGACAATTACCAAGTGAAACCAGAGGAGTTTATTGACATATTTGCAAGGAAACATTCACGACAACTGCAGCTACAGTATTTGTAGGGTGAGGTAAATGTCTTTAGTAAGTTCCAATTATTTGACGATTGAAAAGTTAAACTGGTGTCCAAATTACTAGCAGCTTTATCATGTATCATGCATGTTACTGAAAAGGACTCAGGTGCTACATTAAACTAATTATAAAGCAAAAAAGAATTAAGAAATGAAGTAAAACAGACTGTTTATAATATGAAAAAACTTCTGTAACTTGTGCGTTTCTGTGTTCGCGAGAAATACGCTAATTTTGATATATTGTTTTTTTTACAATGTAATTTTTAAATATATTTGCTCTTAATAACTTGGCCGCATGTACAGATGACTGGAATTGGTACTTAAAGAAATATATAAAGTATAAAAGACTTGTTTCACCATGGTAAGCTTTAATTTAAAGTAGTACTCTAATCTTCATTAGTAGTATTTATGTGTACACTTTTGGAAATTGGTGCCCCCTCCCCAAAACTGAATCCTGGATCCGCCCGTGCCTGTAGCACATTTGTAGTTTGTCTAATATCATAAACTTGTCATTACTATGATACTAGAAACTTGTACTTTCCTTGTCCTACCGGGGTGTAAGGGGTGATCTTCCACGTAGTACACCCAAATGTCAACCTCACTTCCACGTTAGTGCACCCTGGACTTAAGACTAACGAGGCTCTGGCGACTGGCCCCATGGCCAGTATAATTTTGTTTGTATTGTCCTGTTCTTTTGTCCTTATGTGTGCTGAGTGCCCCTTTACAGCCTCAGCTTTTTACAGAAGTCAGAACATTTTAAATTTTTTAGTTATGCAACGTTAGAGTTGTTATTTGTAGAGGTAAGGGGCTGGCCCCCGTATACTGTGACGGGAGCAAAATAGCCTAAGTGCTGACGCTCCCAAAATTTTAAATTCAAATTCAAATTCAAATTTCCTTGTCCTACCATTGTAATCTCTTTACGTGTTTAGCTTATAATTTGTCTTACAAAACAAGGTGTTCACTATTGCCCTGCTTTCCTATAGTATTTTGAGACATTTGGTTCGGATACCCCCCAGAAATATATTTCTAGATACGTGCCTGAGTGTTAGCTCTTCAGGATGACCTTGAGGCTGGGGCAGCATCCCCGCCACTGAAATTTCAGAACGGCAGGTGGTTGCAAGAACAGCGTACGTCATATGGCGTGGAATTCCTCGCAGCTGAAAGATTGATCGATCGCGTCTCGCATTCCATCATCTACCGCACATAAACGCTCCCATAAGGTCTTCGAGTTCTTTTACAGGCGAGTATGTAGAAAACTCTCCCCACTAACACACCCAAATTAGCTTGAAATAATTATAATCTTTCTTATGATACCTCAAAATACCAAAACCTACCTCAACCCATCCTGACCAGAGGGAACCCGCAGTGGTAAACAAGCTGGTACTGTACCAACAACCACCACCTAACCAATGGAAACCATCCATAGATAAATCCTCCGTCATGGTAGTGCCCAGGTTTTCCCCCCTTCTTCGTTTTTTTTTACTGGAATAAATAATCTAAGAGTATACCCCGCACACGAATGTTGCGAAAAGTTAAATTTGGAGGTTTTTACTGTCAATTTATGTATGCGGCAGGTTTTTTCCTCTCTTCTACCTTCGCCTTCTAATTATACTACCGGTAAGTGCCGCAAAGGCAGACACCGTTTGATCTACACATACTATGTGTGCTCAGATATTCCCTAACAAGCATGCTATGGAGAGCTCCGAAGGGGAAGGGTACTCATACTGAGAACCCCAAACCTAAGGGCGATGCTTACAAGACGAGGCGTTGCCGCAGACCTGTGCTGGGTCCCACTCATCCCCGCGGGCTCTTTGGGGGCCGAGATTACTTAACATTTCTGATTTCTCTGCACCAACCAAGCCTACACGCATTCGTGGCTGTTAGGTGCTGACGGCCACTTCGGAAGGCGAGGAGGCAGCATACTTCGGATATGTAGAAATCTTCATGACCACCTGTCCGTTCCTTCCTTTGGTATAGTCACCTTGAATGAATGGAGGTGTGCACTAGGACTACAAGTTTATATTTTACATGTGTTGTATGCACGTACGTGATGATATTCCTGACCCAGAGGGAAATTTACGTGGTTTGTTCCAGAAATTTCCAGAGTTGTTAAAGGTTCAGGAACTCATAAATTCTAATGGGTTTTATTGGGTTTCGCAACAGGACCGGAACATTTTTCTCTCGCACAATTTAAATTCGGTCCAAATTGCGTATTTACATTGAAAAAAAGGTTCCTGGACCGTATTTAAATTGATCCAAATTTTATCATGTTTACTTTCACAATTTCTACACTAAAAAAAATCCATAACATTACAGTGATGACACCATAAAATCTACTGATGGTTTCCCGTAAATTCATTGCACAGCACTTTAATTCCGTAAATAAGGGAACTTAAAAACACTGAATTCAACTTCTAAATCACAAATAATGTGCACAACGACAAATGAAAATGCATTTTAGGTCTATTGTAAACATTTATTGTAATAGTAAGTGGTGCAGATTGATAGCAAATATGTAAAATAATTTACGTACACAAAAGTTGAAATTCTGTAGTAACAATGTGTTTACACTGGTGCCACTGGAGAGCGCTGCAGGCAAACAAATGAAAGGTTAAAAACGCCGAGGCTTTGCTTTCCCTGTGCTTATTGTGTCGTTTGTTGTTTCTGCAGATAGTGTTTTTATTTACGGTGGAATAACTATAATTTAACGGTAACATCATTATTGTCCCAGCCCTGGTGATTTTACAGTAAAAAATACGGTCAATTTCTTGTAGTGCAAGGGTTTCCAAACTTCTTCGTTTCACGGCGCTCAAGTCAGAATGTAGGACTATCTAACACTTGCAATGTTCAGTTAGTCTGGTTAGGTTGCTGCCTTGAGTTAAAAAATAAACACATATTTCAAATTCAGAAACATTTTACACATAAAAAGTACTAAATAAGCACATACATTCAGGCTGCGAAATCACTGCAAGTTGGTGGGGAAGGAAGGAGCAGACACAGGCATACACACACTTATATATACTTTAATTTCCATTAAATATTTGTCAATTATTAAATAATTATATTATAAAATATATTATATCGACTGCAAATTGAAGATTTTAATATACTACTAATGCTATGAACAATGATTTGCGTGGCTAGCGGCAAAAATTAAGAGACATTAAGAAGATAATAGTTTCATACATAAAATTCACTTCTAAATGTTATTACGTGTCCTATTTACATATTTATATACTTTGCGGTAGCTGACGAAAGGCGATGAGAAATGGAGAAGAAATAACAAGTCGGACTAATTTGTGTTCTGGGGATTGCTGGGTTCAGTGTCCTTAGAGATGAGGCTTTTTGTTCCTTGTGTGTGCGCTCGATATTATTCCAGTAAATTATATTAGACTTCAAAACAAATTGTTCATGTTTGTTGTTAGAACAAAACTCTCCCCACCGGAAAAGTTTGGTGGAGGGGAAATTTCAGCGTTGGTGGGGGGGATTTTTCCGTCCCGCCCGGGATTTCGCACCCTGCATACATTGAAATAAGTGTCATTTCAGTGAAAATATTAGAACATTTCGCGGCGCCTCTGTAAGCCATCCACTACTGTTGTAGTGTGTACATAGGCGCCGACTCCATGGGTCTTAGGGGGGCTCGAGCCCCCCCAATGTTAACGATGTGGGGGCAGAGCACCCCAAATAATTTTGCTTAAGATTTTGCTTCTCTTGTAAAGTTTACTCTGAATTGTGCCACGTGAACTTAACTTTAAATACACATTTGAAATGTTCTAGACCATCAACTTTGGAGCGGTGTTATGACCAGAGACATCAAAACACATGACTTATTACTATAGACTATACTAAGTATATAATTATGAGTATTGTTAACACTTTTACTAAAAAGAGTTTCAAAAGATGTGCATGAACTATGAGAGTGGATGGGACGTTCGGGCTACAAATGGCTCTCATATGACATTCAGAACGAGATAATTGTTATATTAGGGAGATCTGTTTTGCGCTCCGTGGTAGCAGATATTAAAAGTCGGGAATATTTTGCTATTATGGTTGACGAAACATGTGACATATCCATCCGTGAACAATTGACATTTTGCATTCGAACTGTAAATGAAAATTTTAATATTTTTGAGGAATTCATGGGCTTTTACGAGATTCCGAACACTGAGGACAAAACTTAAAAAAGGGAGGGAGTGAGTCATTCATTAATTTATTTCAGTGATCAGAGCCCCCCCAATAATTTTGACAAGTCGGCGCCCCTGAGTGTGTAGCTATGAAAACTCTACCAGACTTATACCGTTAATAATCACCTTTCTCCTCACGTGCTATTGTGTTCTATTTGATGTGTAGGTGGTTAGTTGTGACAACAATGCAAATATTAATGTGCCAATTATCATAGGATTGCGCGCGTATTTTCACCACAAATTTAAGCTACATGTAACCCAGACGAATTTATTACAATTTCATGTAAATTCGTAACTTTCTGTACTGCACTCAGTGCAGTGCCCACGATTTTCGAAAGAGAGGTTTACGTATACTTCTTTTCCTGTCTTTCACGTTCTTTTAAGGCACTCTGTACCAAGGGGGAATATGACCTCCCGTTGTCGTCCTCTCTGAGGAATCATCATATCAATTAGATTACTTTCATAATAATTTACACATTCACTTGGATTTTTGTAATACAAAATACTGGTGTTATTAAGGCGAGGAGGGACAATTTCTCGTAAGTCTTTCTAGCTGGGGCAGCTATCGATCACTGTTGCCAACTTCGCTCATTTGGAGCCAAATTTGGCTCTTTCGTGCACTCGTTTGACTGTGAACTGTGGCACCCGCCCTCTGCCGCACCACTGGCTCCGGCCCATAAAAACCAACCTTTGCCATGAGTGTACATTTTGCACGTGACGTGATATTCATATACGTATAGGCTGCGTCAGCCACCCCTCTTTACTCCCCAGGTATTATTATATATAGCGCTGTGGCTAAGGTGTAGATGACAATATTGTTATCCGGGAATTCTTTATTTTCGATTTCGTATGAACATCGTTGGATTATTAGGATGGGTGATGCCGTCAAATCTAAGCGGTGAAAACTAAGAATAAATTGCCATTCACTTTGAAGCTAACGGCAATAGTAGCGCCCCCACCCCTCTGACACCTAAAATTATCCTAGGAGGCACTTTATGCAGCCTTCATTAATCTAGCTCCTTCAAAGTCATCTTTAGCTCTATTAATGATGAAATGTAGCTCTTTTATGCACACCAGGTTTGGCAACACTGCGAGGATGGCCGTATGAGGCAAGGAGAAATGCATTAGGTTTATGGGACCATCATTTTATTCGTTCTCTCGGGAATATCAAACATCCAATGACGTAGAGAAGTACATGGACCGAAAAAGGACACGTTGAACTATGTCATTGTAGAAGGAAAAGTCGAAACTCGCATTTGATTAGCTGTAATTTGAAGTTGAAGTTGATTTCCCATAAGGAATACATGGGATTCTGAAAATACTTACTAATCATATTTTTCAAACATCGTGTCTAGCTTATTAATCAACTTGAGAAACAGTTTTCACTTGCAACATGGAGAGAAATTCATACTCTCTTGCATACTAAACCCTTTTTTAAATAGCAGTGCCCAATCCGACGATATTGAAATAAATGCACAACTAGTGCGTAATTGTCCCTCCTCACCTTAAATCATTTTATAAATTCAAGTAATTTTATATGTAACCAGCACGAAGATTAATTCAGAGAACTGGATTTTCAGATGTCATAACTTTATCCTGATTATTGAGAACGAAAAGGAATTTTGATACATAGACATGTTGTCAGAAATGCCTTTCTTTCAATTTTGAAAAATTACACCCATGTTAAAAAGTCTACTGTAGCATTCAGCATATTTTTTTTGAGTGGATTTCATACACTGTTTGCCTGGACTTTTGCAATTGAATGTTCGAGTCGGTTGGCTTTACTAAATTATTACAAGAAACAGCACGCACACAAAAATTTCGAAAATGTAGCAGGGAGAAATCGACACAGACCTAATTCTTTTCATAGTATTTTTTTGTTTGTTTGTTTCAAATCCACTTTGCCTTCAGATAGGCTAATAGGCAAACTCTTCCCCATGAAAACATAATAACGCTTGAAGGAAGTGCGTGCGTGTGTGTGTGTGTATCAACAGTATGAGCCAGTGGCGGCGATTGGGTTCCAAAACCGGGAGACATGGTACCAACCTACGGGGGGGCAAAGACAGTATATTTATCTTTGTAGATAAGATTTAGCATAGTGTGAGGGCAGAAAGTATCAAAAAGTAAGGGGGCAACTGCCCCCTAATCGCCGCCACTGGCTATTCAACTGTCAGTGGCTCGGATGGTTAATTTTGGTTGTAATTTTATTATTTTACCTAGGTTAATTGGGCATGTTATAATTAAATATTTCCAAGTAATGTGTATGTAAATATTGGTTTGACGTACTTACATTAATTATATTATCCTTAACATACATTAATAATATGTTGCACTTAAGCTCTTATTTTAAAATTTAAAAATTATTAAATGTTGATTTCTTGATCGATTTAATTTTTTGAAAATCATACTGTTAACTATGGCATCTATATTATCTATGCATGACTTAATAGTTTGTTTTAATAATATTAATATTACATGAAACAGTTACGTGGAGATTATGAAGATTCATATTGTTCGTCAAGCACGTACTAAACCATAATTATTTTTTCGAAAATTTCTATCCAGTGTAAGTGTCATTAATTTGAATACTCTATAAAAGTAGGGCATAATTTTTACTAAACCAATTGGAGGGATATAAATGCATTGAAACCGCATACCAATCAAATTATTAGTTTTCGTTAATAAAACTGTTATTGTGTTATAACCATCACCTTTTGATTAAGAACATTGGGTTTCGATTCATTGTTGCAGCTGACGCTTCGAATTCAAGTTCAGTCCAGTTTAATATTATTTTATTTCTTACCATTATTGGCAAGTCATTCCTTTCAAGAAATAAGCTTGTAAGTTATTGATTTCAAAATATCACCTACTCGTGGTGTGTAAGTGCCATATTCAACAATAACATATATTAAAATGCATAGGAAATACACCTCTCTCTTATTACTAACACACACTGAACTCATTAGCAATCTGACATTGAAATGAATCAAAGCCGTGAAAAATTTTAAACATACAACAAACAAACAAAAGTAATATGAGTATAAAACTACACTAGAAAAACACAACTCTCCGTAAATAAATGCAACTTTATTGATTGCAAAAAGCTACACACTATTAAAGCTTGAACACAAAAATGAAGTTCTGTTTGAACAATCTTTAACAACGAACGAATTAAACATAGGCTATCTGGACGTTGATACAGTTGATCCAACACAGAACTTCAAATATCACAGTCTGTTTTAACTGTACAACAGTTATCTGTACATATAACACAGTTATCTTGAGCATTATACAGGCATTCTCAAATGTTAAAAAACTACAGTAAAATTGTCTAAAAGATTAGTGTAACAATATACAGCACTAATACTACATATAGAATATATTCACATATGACATATAAAAATAAAACATATCTTCTCATAGCATTAATGTAAGTTTCCTCTGTTTATTGAAATTTCATAAATGTAATGCTAAAAGAGAAGAAAACGATTAAGCTAATTTCTCGAACTAAACTTTTCTATATATGATACCTTTATATGCTAAAGAATAAGAGTACATAAAGACAGCATATTGATATATTTTTAAAAGAAACAACCAAGAATATTATAATGAAATCATTGTCTTTCTTTTTGTCAGATATGAAAACTACTTTGAGATCATGATTTAAGCTGAATTTCTGATAAGCAAAACTAAAAATAATATTTTTTTGCTGAAAAACTACTAATTACATTTTATTGAATTCATGACATGGGATATCAAAAGATAACAAGAATTCCTTTCCAAACTTATATATTCTTTTTTGCTGAGTATTGCGGCTATGATTTTAAAGTATTGAAGATTGTGACAGTATTGAACAAGCATATTAGTTTTTCCAAGTATAAAAATAATATCCATATTTTGTATAAATTTTCATTAGTGTTCTATATCTTTCTCTGTTTACATGATGATTTTGTATTGTACATTTATGCAATATCCATAAAAAATAAGTTGTAAATAAGGATAAAAAAATCTATCTCTAAAAAATCTACCTACATAAGAACGAATGACAGAAGGCATGAAGAAATTCAAATTTAAAAAAAATTAAAAATAAAATATATACACCCTGGAAAGACAGTTCAAGAGTTTTTTTTATATACATTCACTGGAATGTTTGCATATGTATAACCATTCATTATAAACTAGTTATACGTTTCTTAGCTAGATACAGTACAAGTACAATGTAGCATTTGGGATATCATGTATGTATATACACCTAAGTACACATATGCATAATTATTATCAAATTGTAAGCTCTGGCAAATACTCTTATAATAATAATTTCTTTATTATATTGTTATGGCAATAGTTTTGATGGCACTTATTCACAGGAACGTGCAGAATACGATCACAGACTGATTTGAGATATAAATTTGCAAAATTATCAGTTTTTAGTGATTGCCACACTGATTTTCCAAGATTCTTGATTGATATTTCAAAAATAGTTTCTGAAAGTGGTACCTAAATACACTCGAACATCTTGCGAGCGAGTTTAACAAGTGACTTTGGCGGGAAACATCTCGAAGTGGATTGACACTGAAATACATTCCAGACAGCCCTCGTAGAATTGTGGGTAATGCTAACGGAGAAAGAGCTGGATACATAAGTCGCAGAGCAGTCTTGTAACAGTTTGTAAGCACAAGGCTGAGTGCTTACAATGGATTCCTGATACTTGCTTCTCTGCTTGCCGGACAGAATCCTCCTCACGTCCAACTGCCTCCTCTCTTCTTCCATTGCTTCGTTCGACAAGTTATCGTTGATTTCATTGGTGCAGTTCTTGTCGCTGCTGCTCCATCCGTCCGGATTGGTAGACGGTATCCGTGACGCCATCGTGGTGCTGGGTGAGCTGTTGTAGACGCTCTCTAATGTGCTCCAATATTTGTTGAGGTTGATGCGAGCTGAGGATGTCACCTTTCTAGGCAGGGCGGGCTTCAATATCTGCAAAGGTCAGAAAGACGTCTGAATTATTATGATCTCTCGCCACAAACACTTGTAGTGCAGGAAACACTTGATATTGATTGATTGAGTTGGCGTTTTAAGTCCACTTCATGCACAGAAAGGCTAATCGGGACTGGACCTACAGTTTAAAGTGGGATCGGAACCACTATGTGCCTCCGCCGAATAAAAAGATATAGAAACAGAAAGGATGATACACAGAGAGAGAGGGAGAAAGAATTGTAATTTATTTTTTTAAAGTCCAATTTATGCACAGAAAGGTTAATCGAGACTGGGCCTACACTTTTAAAGTGGAACCGCTATGTATCGAACCCGAGACCCTTTGATTACATGGAGACGACGTTACCACTAAGCCATCGGCAAGGACGTATTGGGGGGGGGGGGCGCCCGAAAGACTTACAAGTACTAAAATTAAATAATCAAAATACACTTTTTTTTAGCATTTGTTACATAATCGATGGTTATTAAAGCCAAACTTATTGGAAGGCGAAAAATTGGGATCGTACGGCTTTAATTTTTAATTTCTTATGATAATATGCATAAAATAAGAATAAGGAACTTTACTTTTCGTCAATTGAATCTCATTCCTTTCTTTGTTATTCAATAAATTTTCCACTCTTTATCTATTTGACATTCATATCCTTGCCAGGGCAGTTGTTTTTATACACATTTTGGCGATCTTAACTACACATAAGCCAGATAATAATACGTAGTGTTATATTTCTATTATTTTACGATATTTTAACCTATTCATGTAAAAATAACAATACAATATTAATTTACATATTTAATTAATATTTAATTGTAATTATTATTATTGAGATTCTTGGTAGGACCCTTCCCCCCCGAAATGTATTTCTAGATACGTGCCTCGTCATCGGGGAGGCCCGAAAGAATTAAAGAAAGAAATGGAGAAACAGAGAAATAAAGGAAAATATAGACAGATAAAAAATAAAAAATATAGAGAAGAGAAAAAGAAAGATAGATAAAAATATAGAAAAAGAACGAAACAAGAAGGAAGGAGACAGAGAGAGAATATGGATGTGTGAGAGAACATAGAGCAGACTAAGAAATGGAGAGAAGGAGAGCATGAGAAAGACAGAAAGAGAGAGAGGAAGAACAGAGTGAGATAAACAAGAAGAAAGAAAGGAAGAGTGATCATAAGAGAAAGTAAGAGAGAAGGATGATATGACAGAAAGAGAAACATCAGATGGAAGATAGAGAAACAAGAAATGAAAAAGGGGGAACAGAAGAAGAAAGAAATAGAGGGAGAAAGAAACAGAACAAGAGAGAGAGAAGAGCGATGACAAGAGAGAAAGACAAATAAGAAGAATGATAGGGAGAGAATGAAACAGGAGAAAGAGAGAGAGAGAGAGAAAAGAATTAGAAGATGAAAGAGAAAGAAATGGAAGAAAAAGAGAGAGAGAGAAAGAAAGAAACAAAAGAAGAAGGAAAGAGAGAAATAAATGGGAGAGGAAGAAAGAAACAAAAGAAGAAGGAAAGAGAGAAAAAGATGGAAGAGAAAGAGAGAGAGAAAGAAACAAAAGAAGAAGGAAAGAGAGAAAAAGATGGAAGAGAAAGAGAGAGAGAGAAAGAAACAAGAGAAGAAGGAAAGAGAGAATGAAACAGAGAAAGATAAACAGAAGAAGGAAAAAAGGAAACAGAAGAAGAAAAAGGCAAGTTGCCGAAGAGGCAGTGATTTATGCATTAGCGCTCAACACGCCCTAAAATTATTAAAGAATCGCCAATATATGTTCACTTTGACTCTACCCTTACAACCCCTGAACACGAACTTACAGCCTCCACATGCATAATTCTGGATATTCTTCTGAGTAGGGCTCTAGAGCCTCATCATGATTGTAAGTAATATTCAAGAACACATAAATGAAACAGATATCTAGTTTTAATGAATGTTTTTACTCATCCACATTCGAGCATGTTTTTTCAATTACCACATTGTCTATAACATCAAAACATTATGCACAATTTTCTACTTATATTACTGCAGATTCGTAGGAAAAAGAGAGTTTATATTCCATAAAGAAAAATAAGATGAAGTATTTGTCGTCGCCAAAATCATGAGTGGAAAATTGACACTAAAATTACGAAAAGTAAGTTTTTTCATCATGGGGATGGTGGAGAAAGGCTAATAATTTAGAACAAATGAAATCTTACTTAAAACTTTTAGGATGACTATTATTGATAGTGTAAATAAATAGGTCAGTAATTTGTCTATATTTGGTCAGTTTTTATTTTTTTTAAAATTTAGTCAGTTATATCAGTAATTTTGACCACTTGCTAGTTTCCAACCCTGCAAAATTGGAACTGCGATATATTGCTGTTCTGCTGTCTGCCTACGCACCAGACGCTGTAAGCGTCACGTCCCATACTTGTTTGTTTGACTTCAATGACTTGTTTCCACTTTATACACAGATAGGCTAAACGGGACTGGGCCTACAGTTTAAAATGAGTTTCGAACCCGAGGCACCTTGGTTATCATCCCATACTAAGAATGAATATCCATTCACTTATAGAAGGCAAAATTTATTTAGAACAACCAGGATGCAATTAATCTTAACATTCCTTTCCTGGTATGACTTAAAATATATATATTTGTGATTTAAAATGGTGTGCGAGTCCCTAGCATAGAACGACAAGGATATTTCAGAAAGCTTCTCTGTTCCGGCGACAAGAAAGCGAAAAACGAAATCGATTTTTTTAATATTACAAAAAGTTGATAATTTTTATTGGCGATTGAATTTTACTTTCAATTGCAGCGTAAAACACCAAGAAGGTAACTGTTATAATTTGTTATTTAAAGAAATGCTACGATAAATTATTTGGATGATATGCCAACCAAACAAAACAAAACAACAACCTTCGGTATAAGAAATATCCTTTTCTGGTACAGAAGTCGCGAAAGAATATAGTGCGTATCTTAAAGCCATACCATTCAACGTGGCTGCTGTATTGAAGTTGCGGAACTTTATATTGTGAGCAAAACACCTACAACCAATTTATTCATTGGCAAAATATCACCAGAAGTATAGCACATAGGAAAGGAACTATTTTTTAAAAAAAAAATCACATGGTTTTGCTTACATTAACTTTCGTTCTTGCCTTAGGTGTAGAATTGGTTGCGGTGGGTATGAAGAAACTGAACAACTTCGGATGAGCTGAGCTCACTGGCGTTCATTATATCCCTTCATCAGTTTCATCATTCTCATCTTCGCGATTAGTGAAAAGTGGCAGAAAAGCGAAGTAAAATAAACCAAATCTGCCAATCGATATGCCTGAAGAAGTCGCACGAGAGAGAAAATATTTGAAATTATCAAACTAGTTTCGGTCTGGCTGGTGTCGAATTTACGAATGCTTGTCTCGTCCATCTATAACATGAACGATCAATTGAGTCGTTCATATTAAACATTATGTGGTGTAGCTCTAGTTACAACTAGAATTTTTATGTAGCCAAAACATGCGAAATATGTGAAAGGAAGGAAGGAAAGAGAGAGAGAGAAAAAAAATAGAAGAAGAAAGAAAGAGAGAAAGAAATGGAAGAAAAGAGAGAGAGAATGAAACAAAAGAAGGAAAGAGAGATAGAAATGGAAGAAAAGAGAGAGAGAATGAAACAAAAGAAGGAAAGAGAGATAGAAATGGAAGAAAAGAGAGAGAGAATGAAACAAAAGAAGGAAAGAGAGATAGAAATGGAAGAAAAGAGAGAGAGAATGAAACAAAAGAAGAAGGAAAGAGAGATAGAAATGGAAGAAGAAAGAAAGAGCGAAACAAGAGAGGTTAAGAGGGAGAGAAAGAAATGGAAGAGGAAAGAGAGAGAGAGAAAGAAATGGAAGAAGAGAGAGAGAGAAAGAAATGGAAGAAGAAAGAGAGAGAGAGAGAAAGAAATGAAAGAAGAGAGAAAGAAATGGAAGAAGAGAAAAAGAAATAGAAGAAGAGAGAGAGAAAAAGAAGAAGGAGAGAGAAAGAAATGGAAGAAGAGGGAAAGAAAGTGAGAGAAAGAAACAAAAGAAGTTAAGAGAGAAAGAAAGAAATGGAAGAAGAAAGAGATAGAATGAAACAAAAGAAGAAGGAAAGAGTTATAAATGGAAGAAGAAAGATAGAGAGAGAAACAAAAGACAATAAGAGAGAAAGAAAGAGAAACAAAAGAAGGAAAGAGAGAAATAAATGAAAGAAGAGAGAAAGAAACAAAAGAAGAAGGAGAGAGAGAGAGAGAAACAAAAGAAGTTAAGAGAGAAAGAAATACAAAAAGAAAGAAAGAGAAACAAAAGAAGAAAGAAAGAGAGAGAAAGAAATGGAAGAAGAAAGAGAGACTATAGTAGCTAAGTTGAATCACATGGCTCTAAGACACGCACTATATTCACACGCGCAAGATTCCCGTCAATCGGATAAATTGACAACAGTTCAGAGCAGAGTTGATTAGCTAGTCTTGTCAGACATTTTTCACCGGGAGAGATGCATTTTAATGTAGGAAAATATTCTCTCTGAATGAACAAAACAGCGAAAAATAAAATGTACATTTAATACGACAATTTATTTAAATGTTTGCCCCACAGTTATAGCTGCTTACTTAATGAAACCAGAAATATGGCATAAAATAATGCATTTTATGTAAAAATATGTAATGTAAACAGGAAATATAATCAGGCTCAAAATATGTAACATGAAATTCACACATGCCATTCCAAACATTGTAATTTACCGATATCTGTAATATTTGCTTGGCTACATACAGAGGTAAAAATATGTGATTACATAAAATCCGCACCCTAGTTTTAAATTGTCAATTCTAACTTCCTGAAAATAAGATAAACTATTACTTGTCAGAATGATACAGAAGAGACACGGTGCATCGAGAGGGACAAGTCAGAATATGAGAAAGGAGCAGAGATGAAATGAGATGATAGAGAAATAGTGTAAACTGAGATTGAACAGACAAGACTGTGAAATAGAGACGCGTGAGAGAGGAAATAGATACAAGAGCGAGAGAGAAGTGGCGATGTTACAAGAGCCACGCCCCCAATTTTTTTTTCGAAAAGACCAATATATAATGGTCTTAATGGATACAATATTCTGTAGCAACTTTCGAATTTTTGAAAATTTTCATGTAGCCACCATCTGTCGCCCATCCCTTCTAAACATTTTTGTGGTTTGAGTTAAAACAGTGTCACAGTCAGAGAGAGAGAGAGAAAGAGAGAGAGAGAGAGAGAGAGGGGGGGGAGGGTAGGCAGAGAAAGAGTCAATTTACATTGCCATAAAGTACGTACTTATATCATAATGTGCACACTACATCAAAGAATTACAAGTACAGTTTGATAGATCTACAAGATAAAATATTAGTTAAACAGACACACACACGGGGGGGGGGGAGAGAGAGAGAGAGAGAGAGAGAGAGAGAGAGAGAGAGAGAGAAAGAGCAGAAATATAATGACTGACAGCCTGACAGGTCGAAAAACTCTGAAAATAATAGCTACTAAAAACAGGGAATTTAATCTCTTATAAAATAATGGTTTGTGGGTACAAATTCAATAAAAATATAAGCTAAATATGATATTTCTCTACTTCCCGATTTTTGTTTTGACAAACCGGTTGGTGTTTATCTATCTAAAAGCAAAACTGACATTAGAGGCATACTTAGGAGTGTGCCCTGACCCATGAACGTCCGCAGGATTTTTTCCGGGGGGGGGGGGGCAAACAAGTCACATTTTCCACCAAAAGAGTATTGTCCCCTAAAAAAATTGCTTAAATTTGAATTTATGTTCATGCAATAATTAACACATATTATTGTGGATAAAATTAATTATATGTGTGAAATACATAAATTTTTGGTTGACTCTCATTTTCCAGGGGGGTATGGCCTCCCCCTTTCCCCCAACATTTATGAGTCACAAATACGACAGATTTATTTTCATCGCAGGTAAACACAAAAAGTACTGTAATTTGCACATTTTTTTTATTGCGGCGGGATGCTTTAAAAATATGAATTTAATTTCTTCTATTTTCAAATAAGATTTTCATATAATAGTTACAATTTCTATTATAATTATCGTTATTTGAACCACATCTAAGTCACACGTGACATATTTGTGTAAAAATGGAGCAAACCACAAGTCAGTCTTATTTATCAAATTAATTGTCTATCAGAGTGAGAGTTATTGGAAAGCCTGATTAATTTTAATTATTCAATGAAATTTAAACACTGTTCAAAAATATTAAAACATAATTTCAAATTTCGGTCTTAGGAAGGAAAAAGTTTAGAGAAAGCTTAAGAAAGTAGACACTGCATCATTTCTTCAGTATTTTAAATTATTGCATTACCTATCACAGACTAAGGAACCACAATACAAATACATAAGAGTACATGCAAATATTTTTTAAAGATATAATTACAGGCTTTTAACCTTAAAAGACAACAAATGCTGACTGGGAACTAATTGTGCATACGATTTAATTGGATATTGAAACATTATTTTACATATTAACTTAATTTTGGACAACCTATATTTGAAACCTGACCGTACAAGGGAAAATACTTGAAAACCAGCGCTTAAAATAATTAAAGGACTTTGTAGTATCACACTTTTTTAAATAAATGGAGACTGTATATATTTCTTTAAAAAGTAAAACTATTTCGAATTTTGTGAAGAATCTATAAAATTTTCTCGTTTTGTGCTAGTGACATTGCAAATGTATTTATTATTATTGGTTTAATCTACATCACGCTCTTATTAAAAGTTTCGGGAAAGTGCAAAGTTGAAACCAAAAATTTTCCCGTTCGGATTCAGGTGACGTAGCGGTAATGTTGTTGCATTGTGATCAAGGGATTCCGGGTTCGATACCCACTGGAGGCATAGCCACTATAGACTGTAGGTCCAGTCACGACATGATTAGTATGTATATATGTGGATAAAGTGGACTTAAGAACAAAAACTCAATCAATTTCAGATGGGGCCACAATTTAGTTTTTCAGATATTCGAGTTTCGTTTTTAAGTCCACTTTTATGCACAGATAGGCTAATTGAGACTGGACCTACAGTTTCAAGTGTGATCGGAACCACTATGTGACTTCACCGGGCATTGAGTTCGGGACCCCTTGTTTACAAGACGACGGTGTTAGCACGTTTTCAAATATTGGGAAATGCATATTTATGCTTTACATTCAGTTCGAAGTAATTTTATCTAATAATAAACTCGGAGCTATTGGGTTCGAAGCCATCTGGTCACGATAAACCAAAAGTTACAGAAAAGTGATGTGAAATTTTAAAATAAACTGTTTATAACGTGTACAAGAAAAAATGAAGGAAGGACTTGTAACATTTATTTCGCATTTAAAATAACCAACAACCGTGGCAAGGTTCAAAACTTGGGAGCAATTAACGGGAGTGTTCTCCGATTTATTTACTAGAGAATGTACTAACCAAATAAGTTTTCCGGATGAAGTATCAGAGGTTATGATGTCCCGGTCACTGTTTGAAATTTGGATATTACGTGTGTAAGGTGTGATATATTGCTTTTCATAATAGCGATGTTGAGTGTGGATTTTAAGTGTGGCAACGCTGTATCCACCGTTGGATTGTAAACACTACACACTTTGAAGGTAAGCTTAGTGTTATATGAAGTATGTTTGCCTAACCTAACGTTACGTGAAATTTTCACGTTACATACGTGACCGGGAAATTGTAATGTCAGATTCGTGTTCAGGAGGCCTCATGTAGAAAGTATACAACATTTCAAACAAATCGGGGAACACTCCCGTCATATTCAATTAAGCCAAAACTTGGAATTACACATCGAAATAAAACTAGAAAAGCAATGCTTACCTTTCTGTAGTATCTTGTCTCGTTCTGCGCGGCGATATTTCTTCCCAGGCACATCGTACGTCTTCTGAGAGTCAGCAGCGTGCGTTCCACGTTCAGGCACCGCCGAGTTGGTTTCAAGCTTTCAAGGTTTGTATCGAGGCAGTCCGCGCCCGGGGCACCTTTCTTCCCTTTTATAGCGCGTGCGCCACACACGCCAGGTGTGTGCCGTGCTCGTGGCAACGGGACTCCCGATCGCCCCCGCCACCAACAGCACACGAAAAAAAGGGACTGGAGAGCGAGCGGTGGTTTCGAATGTCGCCGAGCTTATCCGTGAGAAAGTTCCCTGCATGTATTCCCATGAACCGAACGTCTCCACTAGCCACCTGCTCCGAAAGTTGCACCCTATCACAAGGAGATGTCAAACTTCCACGCGTTCCTACTCCCGTGGAAGAATGGGGCGTCTGTAGGAATGTGTTCCGGAGAACAATGACTTTATTTTTACCACCGGCGACACGTGATCACTGTGTCACGTCCATGCTAGGTGAAATTTGATGCCGAAGATGTCCCTTTTTTACTGCTTCCCAAACGGCGCGCGTATGCTCTTTTATTGACACTTTTCATCATTGCTGATTGATACTTGGTGACCTGGTAGAAAAGATTCAGGTCACGAGCCTAACAAATGCAGAAATTTTAAATAAATACTATTTTTCAAGTGTTCAAGTGCAAGACTCGCACGGAAAGAAGCGCAAAGTATCGAATCAACGACAAAGTATAAGTGGCATATTTATTTCCTATTGCTTTCTTATCAGGACGCATTTTGACAGAGAGTTTCCTTCTCTGGAAAGCGTAAAAGAAATTGTCATACTTGTAGGAACCAACGAACCTAACCTGAAACTGTCCTTTATGCATTGGAAGAGACTATCTTCCATAAGATTGAAAAGGAATAATTAATCATTCCTTGTGGGGATCGAACCCACGACCTTTGGATTAGAAGTACAACGCGCTATCATCTCTGCACCAGAGGGACATTTAAATATTCATTACCGATTGGAAGAGAAACTCTTTTCCATAAGTTGGAACCTTTTGGGGATCGAACCCACGACCTTTGGATTAGAAGTCCATAGCGCTATCCTCTGCGCCAAAGAGACCGTTGATTGCTTATCACCGATTGTTCTTTATGGATTGGAAGAGAAACTCTTTTCCATAAGTTCGAAAAATAATAATAATTCATCCCTTGTGGGGATCGAACCCACGACCTTTGGATTAGAAGTCCAACGCGCTATCCTCTGCGCCAAAGGGACCGATAAATATTCATCACCGATTGTATAGATTGGAAGACAAGCTCTTTTCCATAAGTTCGAAAAATATTAACAGTTCATCCCTTGTGGGGATCGAACCCACGACCTTTGGATTAGAAGTCCAACGCGCTATCCTCTGCGCCAAAGGGACCGTTAAAGATTCATCACAGATTGTTCTTTAAGGATTGGAAGACAAACTCTCTTCCATAAGTTCGAAAAATAATAATAATAATTCATCCCTTGTGGGGATCGAACCCACGACCTTTGGATTAGAAGTCCAACGCGCTATCCACTGCGCCAAAGGGACCGTTAAAGATTCATCACAGATTGTTCTTTATGGATTGAAAGACAAAATCTCTTCCATAAGTTCGAATAATAATAATAATTCATCCCTTGTGGGGATCGAACCCACGACCTTTGGATTAGAAGTCCAACGCGCTATCCTCTGCGCCAAAGGGACCGCTAAACGTTCATTACCGATTGTTCTTTATGGATTGGAAGAGAATCTCTATTCCATAAGTTCGAAAAATATTAATAAATCATTCCTTGTTGGGAAGCTTGTGTTGTAAATACAAGGTACACACTTGATTTTATGCATCTATTTACAAAATTTAACAAAGTGTATTATAAGAGTATAATATTTATTTTTCTGACTGAATCGTCCCTTCGTATTCGTTCAGAAGGTTGTTATCATATCAAGAACATTTCAAATGTTATGTGGCTATAGAAAATAAGTAAATAATATTGATAAAATCAAATCCAATCTTTACCGTTCTGCATAATGTACATTTATTTTCCAAGTTACCAAGGGAAGAAAGGCGATAGGGATAAAATGTCATTGGAACATTAAGTTCGTAATAATTATCATCGTTAATATATAATTGATATTAAATTGCTGTGGAATAAACACGATTCAAGTTATGCATGCAAGATAATTTTGTAAAAGTTTACGTACAGAAGGTTGAGGAAAGAACTTGCAAGACTTGAATTTCATATTAAATAAACTTTCCAACTTTGGAAAATCAATTCCCGTGCGTAATTTGAATAAATTTTTAATGTTCTAGAAATCCCGTAAATATTTGACTGCACAAGCTTGATTGATTTGATTGTAGGTCTCAATTTTTTACAATCAGTTTTCGCTTGTCGTATTAAAAATTTTACATCAAGCAAAGATAGCAAGCGTACACATACTAATGCAACAAACATACTAGCCTAACCTGTTCGAAATACGTGGATGCTAAGAAGACTAACCGTAAATGATTTAACAGTAATTCAAGCCTATGAAATGGGATTTACGATCACACGGAAAATGAGAATATTACTCTAATTAAGATGTCCAAAGCAAAAAGAAGGAAAACATAATAAACCTTATGTTCTATCATGAGAATATTGTTAGAATCTAAAATCCTTATAATTATATCCCTTTTCGGTAGACAAGCTAGATATGGTAAAAATCAAGTGACAAGTTGTTTTTCAGGATACGGCGTAAGTTCTAGGAATATCAGCGTGTGTTTCATTCATCCCTAACAAGGACAATTTACTTGTAACTGTACCTGGACATGTATTGACCATGTACTACCATGTAAATTTCGCTGACATAAGTTGATAATTATATTTTCCCCTTGTACTTGTGATATTTAGAACAGGCTGAGATAAAATTTCGCTCTCCTTCTTTTACACAGATCATATATTTAAGTAAAGCATTTAGGTTACATGAAATCACAATGCCTGACTGTGCAAGTGTACGAAACGAATCGTTATTCTTTCAATACTAGTAAATGTTCAATTTAGCAACTTGTCTACAGATTCTCGTTCTACATTTCCAATTACGTTAAATGCTGGTGACACAAATACATTACTTTATAGTTCGCTAACTACATCGCAATAATTATATAGATTTCTTCCTGTCTTCGACAGAAATAATCGGCAAAGGGAAAATATAACAACTATTACTGAGTACAAAGGTACAAAACTATCCACAATGTATTTTTGAAATAGGTTATTAAAATTGAACAAAGTCGTAAAATTACATATATTAATGTACATCATATGTATCATTAAGATCATAATTCTTGTCAACCGTAACATAGCTTGAAGAAGTAAGTGAAGATCTTCTACTGTCGCTGAACTACACAATTTCAGACAACGTATAAGCAATAATACGGACATATAAATCACTATCAACATTTTTCGTGTTAAGTAAAGGAATATAATTAGTATTACAAGTTTTGCATCCGTGTAATTAATATTACCATACACAAATTCTTAAATGTCGAACTTGGCATTGGCTGAACACACTTTTTTTTTTTTTACTAACATGTTTGTATTACATAGAAAGGCATAAATTTACTTGTAACTGATCCTGACAAAACTATGCATAATTTGCGATAATGATTAGTGCTCTTACTCTGAAATAAATACATTTGAAGGAAATCTTTTTCGAACAACTCGCTCATTCAAATGCATGTATTTCCCCAAAACACACGCCTAATCCTTTGAAGTCATCAGTCCTTTTCAGGGGGGGCCACTCCGCGACTTGCACGTTATTGGCTAGAGCTTGTGACGTCACCAAGCGGACACGAGCGGTTGAAAGCTATGCGTAGAATGTAGCAGATGGCCCATGAAACGCTGTGTTTTCATGCATCTTTTGATATTATACACCAAAGCTGTTAATTTGATTTGACAGCAAGAGATCAAATACGCGATAGAAGAATACATTTATTCCAAAACAATGCATAGTTTATTTTTTGCGTGATATCTTGTCCCTGCAGGCTGTAGTCCACTGCCGGCTTTTCTTTCCAGCTAACCTATTGCATTTATTTTAAATGTCTCATTCTAAGGAAAGTTCTTGTCCGGGCATATTCTGATATGTCTTTTTACTGAATGTCCTGGAATTTCCCTTTCATATTTTTACGCTACTTTTAACATTCTCCAGTTGATCGCCACGATGAGGATAAATTTGTTTTTGTTATTTATCGTCTTCTTCCACTTTTGGCTAATCGCGACGAACAGGATGAGTGATGATTAGTTTAAATTGATGAAGGGACACTCGTAGCAGGCACGTATCCAAGGGGGAGCTTAGGGGGCTCGAACCCCCCAAAAAGTTTTCTGTTTACAATAGATAAAATGAGGTATTTGGTTTCTTGTGGTCGGAAATAAAATAATGTGACGATAATTTAAGGAGAGGAATAATTATCGAGTCAAGCACGTATCCAAGGTGGGAATCAGGGGTCTCCAGCACCCCATTCTGGAAATTACGCTACATAAAATTACGTTCATGGCTTCTTAAATAATGTGATGATAATTTGAGATAAATAATTTTCGAGCCAAGACACAGAATGTTCTAGAACCCTGTTATTGTTAATAGTGCGCACCCAAGGTGGGATCAGGGGGCTGGAGCCCCCCTTAATTTTTTCAGTTTACACTACATAATTTTTTTTTGGATTTGATTTATTTTATTTTACTTCGCGTTTTGTTCCTCTTAGCTAATTTACGAAGATGGGAATGAGTGATGAAATGATGAAAATGATAAATGGACATTCACACACAACCATGGCCGAGTGGGATTCGAACCCTTGACCCTTGGCGTCGCAGCGCGATGTGCTAACCACTCAGCCACAGGGTCCGGCAAAATTAGGTTCTTGTTTTCTAAAATAGTGTGCCGATAATATATAAGGAGAGATATACTTACCAAGGCAACACGGAGAATGTTCTATAACCCTGTTGTTGATAATATTGCATTAAAACTTTTCTTGCGCTTTCGGTGTTGTCGCAACACTATGCAAAGACTTGTCAGCATTTGGAAGCTGTAAACGTAGCGCCACACGTAGGACGATTCATTATATTTTTTTAATCTCTGGAAAGCGCGAGAGGGAACGTTCTTGAATAAGAGAAGGAGTCGAACTACTGGCAACATTAACGAATCGTTTTATCTGTGGAACGTTCTAGAATATAATGAGGTTAAAATACGCGGCTTCAATTTCCAAGTTGATCTGTACAACAGAATCGGTTAATGAGTATTCAAAGGTAAGTATGACAGTTCATACTGTCGATTAGTGTACAGTCAGTGTCCATTGGTGGCTTTATAAGATCTAGTGATTCGAAGATGAAAAGGACTAAATACCGTAAAGTAACGAAGTCTACTACTAGTTCCAGTTCGGGTCCAAACCAGAAGACATTAACGACAGCGGAATTTCCGGAGCCTCAGTGTAGTGCTAGTTCGGGTCGAGGGCTGAAGAGATCGAAGGTCTCTCTCTAAAGTGAATATTTAATCAGTAACGGGTATTGGAGCGGTTAATTAAAAAAGAAATAAGCTGCACAGATCAACTGAAAATCAAAGTTTTGAGTGATGAGTTAGTTGTGCCCGGACCAAATTTTCCCAGAATTTTAGAAGAGGAGGGTTATGCATACTATTTTTGGTGGTCAGTCCTCATTTTGCCATCTTTTCCTCTCTTTGAAGTTCTTTATTTTAAGGAATACTTGGTCAAATTTGGTTATGACCTCACCAACCTTCCCTTGGGCACGTCACTGGAGATAAATGAGTAAGCATTTAATCATATTGGGAGAAGAAACACTAGATGTGTTGGGATCGGAAGGGTTTTCATTGTGAATTAATTGTTTCGAACTGTATTCGAGAAGACTTACTCTGTTTTGTGCCAATATACGACAAGACTGCGGAAGTTGTGACAGACAATTGTGAACACTTGCGAGTGCTTAGGCCTCAATATGAATAATTTGGTGGGTTTCAGCTTTTATAAGAACTGTAAACATGGGAGGACAAGACACAGTAGTGGTGTTCAGGCTCGAATCAGAGAGAAATATTCGAGAAATTTCTGCGTCCAGTTCTCAGCCCACAGTTTGAGTCTCGCGTTGTCGAGTGGATTGTCCATCCCGTGCGTGTGTAACAGCTTCGTAAAAAACACTCGAAGACGCCATAGATGTTTTGATGTCTGATGATAAGAAATGGGCAAACACACATACTGAGATGGTTCCGGCACACAATGTTAATGCATGGAAACAGAGGAGTTGAGTGGTAAAAAATGTTCCGATTTCACGTTCTGAATAATTTGGCAGCCTTGAACAGTGGCGACGATTTTGGGGATAGTTGCTCCCCATTTTTTTGCCTTCACACTATGACCTCTTTATGCTAACCCTTGCATACCAAGGGAAGAGAAAGTAAACTTTTCTTGCACCCCCCCCCACTCCCGTTTTGAACCCAATTGCCACCATTGGCCTTAAACATACAATTGTGAGGTTCTATATATACCCCTTAAAAATATGGTGTTTAGCCCACCACGAAAGGAATTCCTGGATACGTGCCTGACTCGCAGAGAAAACCTATGCCCATGCTGGGACTTGAACCGGGAACTTCGGAGGCGAAATCGAAAGTCGACCACTTAACGCCCTCGGCTACCGAGCCGGCGAATGAATTAGATAATGGCTATTGTATAAATGGTGTATTTTCGGGAAACATTCAAATAGCAATATTTCTTCCAGGTAATATATCCTAGGAACTTCAATCTTGCGGGCTTACTAGGTTCTGGCATGTGGGCCAACAATCTGTGTAGTACTCTGTACTGTTTGTGATCCACATGGATTTGTGATCATCCATTTCATCTACTCACCATTCATTTTCATCTTTGCGATTAGCCAAGGGGTAAATTATACTTGAAATAAAACAAAAGCAATACAAATACAAAACAAAAATAATGGAACGATTATGCTGTTACGTTTTCCTGTATTTTAGGCACGTCGCATTTATCAGCCAACAGTCAGAGATTGCTTTTCGGTCGAATGATACTTCTAATAATCGGAGGTAAATGCAAGCTGAGAATTATAATTTGGTCTCTTATCCACCTAAGTTGAGGATCTAAATTTCTCGATTTTATTTGTAACAATATTTACTACTGCGAGGAATTAAAAAAAAACTTACGGCTAATTTCGTCACTGGCTTCCTATTCTGTAATAGTTACATTTGTTGTAAGAACATAATGCGTTAATTTACTTTGTATAAATATTACATTATCCATCGCTTTTCCTAATTAAATCTCATACCATATCCAACACACACATAAAATGTGTTTTACTAATAATAGAGTGCGCAATTAGAAAATAAGTCTTGTCAAGCAACACAAATATGGCCTCCACGATGGTCTAGTGGTAGCGCCGTCGCCTTGTAGTCAAGGGGTCCCGGGTTTGATACCCGGTGTAGGCACATAGTGGTTAGGATCCCACTTTAGACTGTAGGCCCAGTCCAAATTAGCCTTTCTGTGCAAAAAGCGGACTTAAAACACCAATTCAATCAAGCAACACAAATATGAAATATTAAATCTATTTTTTATTTGGTTTATTTTACTTCACTTTTCTGCCAGTTTTGGCTAATTGCGAAGATGAGGATGAGTCATGATGATGAAATTGATGAATGGACACTCACAAACATCCATACCCAGGCCGGGATTCGAACCTGGGATCCTTGGCGTCGTAGCGCGATGTGCTAACCACTCTGCCACGGATGCCGGCTATTAAATCTACATGGAAATAGTTTCTGCAGTATGTTTGAGTTGAGTCAAACAAATTTCATAATGTGTATTCTCGCGGCATGTATTCAACTGTGTACTAATACAGGGCTAAGGCCTACCTACCGACTGCCGGCCTCACTTCCACCTGCCGAGGCGAGAGATCATCCAACCTGTTACGAGGTGACGTGTGGTCAGCACGACGATCCCCTCAGTCATTTCTCTAAGTTTCCATGGTTTCCATGACTGGATTACGCTACTCATTCGTAGCTCTCCAATTTCTTCACAATGGTGTGTGCCCACCGGTCCCATACACAGTCCGAAACCTCAGAAGGAAAGTTGTTACGCTTCTCCTAGAAGACTCGAACCTGCGCGTTCCGTAGCCAGAGCCCAAACCATGACGTCTCAGACCGAACGCTCACGGTGTGCGACTAAATATGCACTAAGTTTTAAAAGCAAAAGTACCTTCTGCGTGTTGTAACATGCCATGAATGAATTTAGGGATTATGATTCACAATCCCGGTCAATTATGAAGGTGGTGTTAGCATCACGTTCCGGCCCCCAAAATACTATTTTTTTAGACCCCTGGTGAACCTCAAAGCAGTTTTCATGCAAGGACGTTGCTGAGAAAATCCCCCTCGAGACCAACCACCCTGGGGACAGAATCCTCGCCTTCAGCGTGACAGTCAGATTATTTACCGACTGAACCAACGAGGCTTTTTAAAGCAGATATAAAATAAATTAAAGCCAGCAAAGTAGTATTATATTTGTACAATATCTTTAAATTATAATATAATAGATGTGTATACAACATATTATATTGATAATACAAAAATCATTGATAAAATTGTCCTTGCTTTGATAAGTATGCTTTACATTGAATACAGGCCCGTAGCTAGAGGGGGGCAGGGGGGCAATTGCCCCCCCTGAGAGCCTCCTTTGCCCCCTGTGAAAAATACAGAACACATCCCTACCTGAAATCCTCACTAATGTTTAAAATTATATCATGTGTTACTCTAGCAAGATTGGGTGGGGGGGGGTTAATTTCTCTTCCAGATCCAGACTTCGGGAAATGATTTCTCAATTTTCAGTATCTAGAACAGTTGTGACATTTTGAGTAGTCTTGTATTAATGGTGCCGAATGTGGTCCCATGTTTTTTCTTGGATGTGTTGCTATGAACTTGGAACTGCTTAAATTTTTGTTTCAAAAGTCTACCTTTTGGTAATAGTGATTCATGTGGTAGAGGGAGGGAGTGGAATGGATATTTGATTTTTGTTACTTAGCGTTGCTTTTCTGCCACTACTAGATAATCGCAATAATGAATGATGACGTAAAATTGATGAAGAGACACTCACAGACAGTGCTGAAACCACAGGGGGCAGGGGCCATATACCCCCCCCCTCCCGACCTTCGACGGAAGTTCATTCTAGGGGAAGCAAATATTGAAGTAAAGAAACAAGACTAGGAGAATCTAAGAATAGCAGGACAATTGGATACTCATGATGGGATTAGTTTTTACGTGTTCCTTGGATTGATTTGATATTTTAAGTCCACTTTATGCACAGTAAGGCTAATTGGGACTGGACCCACAGTTTAAAGTGGGATCCGAACCACTTTGTGCCTCCACCGGGTATCGAACCCGGGACCCCTTGATTTCAAGGCGATGACGTTACCACTGCGCCATCGGAGAGGACGTGTTTTTTGCATTTTTCTTCGAGACGGCCAAGGGTACTTGCAAGGGCCACAGAGGGGCAATTGCACCCTTCGATTTAAAATTTTATACAAATAAAAACACATTTCGTAAAATTATCTTGCTTGCTTGCTTCGCTCACAATTTCTCCTATTCTTATAGTCCAAGTTGAGAGCCATAGCTATATGGGGCGGCGGGAGTCGGCGCTGGGAGCCCCCGTAAAATTATTTGTGCCCTATTAAAACAATTTCTTTCTATGAAACTTAATATCAAATATTAATGATGACACTGTAATCCAAGAAGTCATTGGTCAATCAAGGGATTCCTATTTTTTTCAGGTGTCGAAACATGTATTTCAACTATAATATAATACAATTCACACAATATTTTGCAAAATGGTTAACGTAACCAGTAGGCAAACATTGTCTGTAGTGATACAAGAGTCTCCCCTTTGAAGGAAATAGAGTCCGTGGTGGACTAAGGAACCCATGGTTTAATGCTTTAGCAAGGTCAAAAAAAGTATTACAATTTTTTCCACAATTCATCAAAGTGCAGATCCTAACAATTATTATGTAATTAATCCGATTTTGCTTGTACAACACAACACAATGGTGTTGTTGGATTGTCGATAGATTCCTTTGTGCGTAAAAAATCTTGCATACTGGAAACTAGAGGGAATCATTATGAAGCATGATTTATAAAGGGCTCCCTTAATCAGTTCTGCAGAGAGGCCCAAAGCTGTTGTTAGTCATCAATTAACATTATCGACCTGTAAATATCAAGTAGGGTGAAGGCACATAATGGTTCGGATCCCACTTTAAACTGTAGGTCCAGTCCCAATTAGCCTTAGTGTGCACAAAGTGGACTTAAAACACCAAATCAATCAATTACGATATCAAGTAGGTACAGTCCCTATTAGCCTATTTATGTTAAACTTTATATTCTTTGGCAACCTGGAAAGGTCATTATCGAAATATTGCTATTTGATGTTGCTCGAAGTTTTTTTTTTTTGGTTCGTTGCAGTTTCAAGATACCATCCCTTTTCTGTTACTTATAGCTTTTGGGGGAGGGGGGCAAGTACCTCTGTGTACCCTACCATAATATGTGCCAATGCGACACAATATGTTAAAAATTTGCCCCCTCTAGGATTGACTTCGCTCCCCCCCCCCCCTACAAAGAATTCCTGGCTACGGGCCTGATTGAATAGCTTCTTTGGTCATTATTTACATGACAGCTCCTCTCATTGATTGACGAGAAGATTGAAAGGATGTGCAGGGGAGAAACGCCTGTCCTGTAAGTCGTACATTATATTTTCAGCACAATTTCTCAACAAACGCACATAAAGTAAAGTAACAGTGCAATTGTTAATTAGTGTTCGCTACCTACGAGATGTTCAAAGTATTATTTTCGCGGACGATGTTTCAACTTCAAAGCTAATAAATCTTATCTTGCACTCAATATTCAATGAAGCAATACTTAGAAACTGAGTTTCGATTGTGTAAAGGTTTTTGAAAGTTGCATACGTGATGATACGGAAGGCGAGTGTGGAAGTAAGGCCAGAGGCGCAACCACAAATTTTTATCTGGAGGGAGAAAGTACCAGGATAAACGTACCAATAATAATAATAGTAATAATAATGACATTAATAATGGCATTATTATTACTAGCGGTAGTAGTAGTAGTAGTATCAAATACGTTATTATCCTCATAAATTACGCAAAAGGGAGGTAGATGTCTGTGCTAAAGCATTTATTTGGAACAAACGATTTGAAATATTTTTTCAACACCAGGAATTTTACATTAGCTAATAATTGAAAACAAGCACACAAACTGTATTTTTGAATGGCAGAAAATGAATGATAAATGCATGCCGAAGATATTTGTTTGTACATATAACATGTATAACTTTCATATGTTTTACACATATGCAACATGGAGCGACATAAAATAAGAAAATACATATGCAAGATTCTAACACTAAATTATGTACGTATTCAAAGTTTTTTCATTACATATATTATATACAAAACATATTATTTACATACATCACATTACAAAAAACAATTATATTACGAGCGAAGCGAGAAAGAAAATTTTTTGATCCAATTTTTGCAATTTAAAACAATATTGATTTAATAAGGGACAAATAATATCACATGGCGCTAAGGCATTCTCTCTTTCACATTTTTTTTAAAAATTAGATTATTTGGCGCCCATGGCCGACTCCCGACGCCCCCTAGCTACGTCTCTGAACTTGACGAGACTCAGAAAAGCTGGCACTGCAAGCGAAGCGAGCAAGAAAATTTTACGAAATGTATTTTTATTTGTATAAAATTTGAAATAGAAGGGGGCAATTTCTCCTCTGTGCCCCCTGCAGGTGCCTTTGGCCATCAATGTTCCCCCCCCCTAGAATTGACTTCCGTCGAAGGTTGGGGGACAATGCCCCTGCCCTCCCCTGTGGTTACACCACTGAGTAAGTCCGAAATTTGGAGGAACAAATTGAATCAATCCTGCTACAGCAACTTGTTTTTTGGGAAGCGATGATGACTTTATTCCAGGCGATTTTCTTCTATTATTATTGCACGTGGCAAGAGCACAAACAGGATGATTTGTTCTCATTCTACCGGCATTCAAGAAAAAGTGTGTATAAGTAAATAATAGACCCATTTATCTCAAGCTTCCGTATACGATAACGAAGTAAGTTCCATTCTGTCCGCTTAATGACGTCATAGCGCGCACAGCATCATGGGAATAAATCTCGGAACCTCGGGAATGGCATACCTTATAAAGGTACCTTGAGTCCTTTTAACATCACATGTTGCGGACCGTATACTGCAGGGGGTGCTCGTTGCTATGTGAAGTACGTATGCATTACGTCATCTGGGAGGATCGGGTTTGACGGTGCTCGTTGCTATGTGCAGTAAGTTTGGTGCGGGGTACATTTAGCTACTAACACGTCGCAAAAATCGGAACAAGCAGGTTATTGATTTTGTCGCATTCGATATATTTTTATTGTATTATTTCTCTTGAAATGAGATTGTTTTGTTCATTCCACCTATAATCATGCCTAATTGTGCAGTAACAAGATGTGAGAATTATAACCAAAAAATTAAAGGAAGTGATATAAAATATCATAGATTTCCAGCTGATAATCGTGTAAGTAAACAGTGGATTCGTGCTTGTGATCGAGAACATAATATTAATATTAAAAATGCGAGAGTGTGCAGTGCCCATTTTTGTAAAGAAGACAATGTACGAGATCTAAGAGCAGAACTTCTGTGTTTGTCAACAAAGAAAGTACTGAAGCCAACTGCAGTGCCATCCCTAAAATTACACCATATTACTTCAATGCAAAATAATAGAGAATGTGGTGTAGCAAATTCTCCTGAACCTTCCTCTTCAAAACATGAATCATTTTTAGGATGTGCTGATAAAGACTGTGGAGATGTACGCTACGAAAAAAAAAATAGACGTAGGTACAGAAACTGCTAGCAATGTTTCGTTGTTGGAAAACATTATTCATCGCTTACAGAAGAACAACACACGTTTACATAAAGAAATTAATAAGTTAAAGATTAAGAACAAGCTCTTGCAACTTGCTTTAACCAAAAAAACTAAACAAGTTCAAAAAATCTTCAACATAACCTAACCGACAATGTAACAAGAAAACTCACGAATATCTTGGGGAAAGTGTTCAGTGACACTCAAATACAATACTTAGTACACGGTAAAACGAAATCCCTATGGACTAAAGATGATATAAGCAAAGCGTTGACTCTTGGAGCCGTTTCAAAAAAAATGTTACGTTTATTTGAGAAATACAGTTGGTATATACCTTTACCTGGACTTTCTACGTTAAGAAGATTGGTGTCGAATTCATTTCGTTGCCGGCCAGGTATATTAGGTGATGTTTTGCAATTGATGAAATATGTGTGAACTCTCTCTAATTGTAAATCACATTACACTAATAATTTGTTTAAAAGTTTGTTTTATTTAATTTCGTATTAATTATGTTCGGGTCCATATTTTCGAAAATTTTACGCACAGGAGGATGAGGAAGTAGAGTGTAAGATTGGCATTTCGTGCTACAAAATTTGTGTTGTAAATAAAATCCCAAACCTTGAAAACGCAAGTCTAGTTTGTAATTTCCATAAAATGTTAATTTTCGATATCAAAGTGAGGTTGTACAAGTTACCGTGCTCATAAGTTACAGTTGTGTGAAATCGTTTTGCGTATTAAAAGCTATAATACGTGTACGTGCAAGCGAAGAGCGAAAGTGTACAAATACGAATGCAACACCCTTAACTAGCCGAACCTACTCGAAACTGGATGCTAAGAACACCAAACCTAATTCACCTAACCTACTAATTCAAGCTTACAGGAAGGGATTTACGAACACAGAAAATTTAGCTCATTGATAATATTAAGCAAAGCCAAAGCGAGATGCAAAGGACAACGCGGTAAGCTCACGTATAGTCAGGAGAATGTTGCCACTGTTACTGCATCTTTTTGTTTTCAATTCCATATAATTTATATTCCTTTGCGGTGGAGAAGCCAGGTAATGGTAAAAATCAAACAGTAATAATGCCTTTGAGGATAGAGCGTGAGATGTAGAAATTTCACGAAGTTCCTAACATGACAACGGCAATCTACTTCTGGCATACATACAGTCATATAGTACACATGTACCGAAATCTTGTCATGCGATTTTGTGTGTAATGAAGAGATTATCACCCTGCAATCTAAACTTGGGCCAAATTACGAATTCAAAGGACATAATTAATTCTTCAGAGAATAGTTTTTCTGTTAACTCTGTACATTTAATTGATAATCATTAATTAGATTTAACTTGATGTTCACTGACATTAGGTTAATAATGTTGATAATTATATTTCTCCCCTGTACACGTGACATTTAGAACAGGTTAAGATAATATATCTGAAGCATAAATGAAAATATAGCAAATAAGTTACAAGAAATCACAATGAAAGACTGTACAAGGGTATGAATCGTTAAATAGTAAAATTTCATTTATGGACTTTGTCTTGGATTTTCCTATTACATTTCCAAATACATTTGAGTCGTCTATAACCAGGAAAAACTATTCTATATGCCGAGCTCGTGGCACAAGTATATAGTTCGTCAACTACACCACAAAGAGCTTACTGTTTTAAAGAAAATTTTCCACGAAAGGAGAGTATGACATCCATTGTTTACACTGAGTAGAAAGGTACAAAATCATCCACATTAAATTTGTGAAATAATAAATTGAACGAAGTAGTAAAACTTCATTAATGGGCATTATACTTATTTCATACAATGCTCAATATCGTGTACATAATGTTATAAAACCGGAATATACATTTTATTCAAGAAGTGTAATTTCCTTTACTGTCGTTAGAAGGCAATTACGTGACATTTTACTATCTTGTCTTCGCGATTAGCCCAAAGTGGCAGAAAAACTGAGTGAAACAAATAAACAAAATAAATCTATGAAACGATCATTTCCTTTTTAACTCTTTCATTCATGCAATTCTTCTTTAGCATGTTAAAATTATAGTATACTATGATTATAGAATGAAGACATGGTAAATGAGAACATGCGCAACTATCTTTGTAACACATCGATCAGAAAGTTTGAAAAGTATGGATTTTCACAATACGTTTGCGAGTTTTCAATTATGTTACTACTAGTGCCTCCCCCGATTGCGCAATGGTAGCGTCGTTGCTTTTTGATCATAGAATCCCGGGTTCCATACCCGGTGGAGGGACATAGTAGTTCGGATCCCACTTTAAACTGTAGATCCAGTCCCGATTAGCCTTTCTGTCCATAAAGTGGACTTGTTGAAACACCAACTCAATCAATCAGCCATGTTACTAATCATTAAAGGAATGCCTCAATACCATCCCGAAGTTTAGATAATTAATAATTCCCCTCCTCAAACTAATAAAACACTTTCCCTCTCTGAATCTCGCATAGAAATTATAGCGGCCAAGCCCCGAACGAACATAACCGAAGGGGCACCGAGCATAACCGATCCTCCCACAAGACGTCACGCGCTCGTGCATGATCGGCAATTTTCGGATGGCGCTACCTTATATATTAAGTTACCTTGCGTATACGGAGCATACACGAAGTATAAGAATCTCGCAGGGCCCGATCGAACCCACGACCTTGGGATTAGATGTCCAACGTTTTATCCTCTGCGCCAAAGGGACCGTTAGATGTTCATCACCGATTGTTCTTTATGGATTGGAAGAGAAACTCTTTTCCATAAGGTCGAAATATAATAATTATTTATTCCTTGTAGGAATCGAACCTACGACCTTTGGATTAGAAGTCCAACGCGCTATCCTCTGCGCAAAGGGACCGTTAAAGATTCATCACCGATTCTTCTTTATGGATTGGAAGAGAATCTCTATTCCATAAGTTCGAAAAATAATAATAATTCATTCCTTGTGGGGAAGCTTGTGTTGCAAATACAAGGTACACACTTGATTTTATGCATTTGGCGACAGTGATAGTAAGTGCGATGGTAGACAATCGTGAAGTTTCTCGTAATTTAAATGAATGTTTCTGAGCATAGTATTTTCACCTTATGAGTTTTTCACTGAAAGAGTTTTCTTACTCCTTGGGGATCACTTTTCTTAGTGACAAATCTATCTGAATGTTTTTAGTAGCAGCGATTGGCTGCCAACATTTGAGGGGCAAGGACAATATACTTTTTCTTGGTAGAAAAGGCTTAGCATAAAGAGGCCATAGTGCGGGGGCAAAAAGTGGCGGGGGGAACTGCATCTTCCACTTCCCTCTCCTCCTAATCACCGCCACTGAATGTTTGGATTAAAATAAACGTCTTATTAGGAATGATTTAAAACACACGCGGAAAACCAATTATTTGTTCATTGTCCATGTAGTATTCCTAAGCTAATGAAAGGATATTTTGATAAAATATCACTCATAAGTAATAAACAAGTAAGATTGAAAAATCTGTTCCCAATTGAAGTTACTATTGGTTTTCTGAACTGTCATGTTACTAATGCGGGAGAAGCAATAAACATATGGTTACACGAGCATATTTTTTGAGGTAACAATATGATTTAGGACACAAGGAATTCATCGAAGTTCATCACCATACCAGTAATAATTAATATATTTTTCATAGATGACTTGGGTTGTATGGCATGACCATTTCGAACACACTAGACTGGAATGTCAACCTCTATCCTGTGCAGCATATCCTGCGGAAACTATATTCTTTCAGGGCAACGAGTCCCTGGCGCCTGGAATCACTGTCAAAGTAATACGTAATTTATGAGGGTCTGTATTTTGAGTGTCAGCATGTGTTTGTTTTCGCCCCCTCGTTACTTTCATATAATCACCATTGAAATTTATCGTCGTCATTATCAAAATTAGCAGAAAAAATGACTTAAAATAAAACAAATCAACCACAACTTACTCTTCCAAAAATTGAGTAATTGAGTAAAAAAACCAAAAAAAACCAACTAATTCTCATTAGTTCATATCTCTTCGAAAGTTGAGGTGGTAGTTTCAATTGCACAGAGTTTCACTAGTGCATAAAGGTCCGAATCAACGTTATCTCTCGACCCTCTTCTTGGCCTTCCTACTGGTCTCTTACCATCAGGTTTCCCAACAAGAATCCTGTAAACTATTCTCTCCTCTGCCATTCGTTGCACATGGCCTGCCCATCTAAGTCTTTTTGAATAAATTATTCTAATAATAATTAAAAAATCGAAATAATTTATTGTGTTGCTTGGGGAAGTAACGCTAATATGATGTTTCTATTTATTTATTTTTTTATTTATTTGGAGATTATTTTAACCATACCCAGGCCGGGATTTATATACGTATGTGGAGGCCTGGAGCTGCAGTCCTCAAGTTCAAATTCTGATCTAATGTTGTTCATATCCTGCATAATTTTGAGCCTCCTAAGCCTACTAGCTGCTTTTAATCATGGAATTGAACACAGTTTTTGTTTCATTCATATATCCTCAAGTATATGTACTTATTGAATTTGATTGGGTGGGCAATGGGGTGGGCGCTTGCCCACCACTGTCGCCGTCCCTGCGCCAAAAGGACCGTTAGATGTTCATCACCGATTGCACTTTATGGATTGGAAGACAAACTCTTTTCCATAAGTTGCAAAAATATTAACAATTCATCCCTTGTGGGGATCGAACCCACGACCTTTGGATTAGAAGTCCAACGCGCTATCCTCTGCGCCAAAGGGACCGTTAAAGATTCATCACAGATTGCTCTTTAAGGATTGTAAGACAAACTCTCTTCCATAAGTTCGAAAAAATAATAATAATTCATCCCTTGTGGGGATCGAACCCACGACCTTTGGATTAGAAGTCCAATGCGCTATCCTCTGCGCCAAATGGACCGTTAAATATTCATCACCGATTGCACTTTATGGATTGGAAGACAAACTCTTTTCCATAAGTTCTAAAAATATTAACAGTTCATCCCTTGTGGGGATCGAACCCACGACTTTTGGATTAGAAGTCCAACGCGCTATCCTCTGCGCCAAGGGGACCGTTAAAGACTTATCACCGATTGTTCTTTATGGATTGAAAGACAAACTTTTACATATGTTGGAATAATAATAATTCATCCCTTGTGGGGATCGAACCCACGACCTTTGGATTAGAAGTCCAACGCACTATCCTCTGCGCCAAAGGGACCGTTAAAGATTCATTACCGATTGTTCTTTATGGATTAAAAGACAAATTCTTTTACATATGTTGTAATAATAATAATAATAATTCATCCCTTGTGGGGATCGAACCCACGACCTTTGGTTTAGAAGTCCAACGCGCTATCCTCTGCGCCAAAGGGACCGTTAAAGATTCACCACAGATTGTTCTTTAAGGATTGGAAGACAAACTCTTTTACATATGTTGGAATAATAATAATAATTCATCCCTTGTGGGGATCGAACCCACGCCCTTTGGATTAGAAGTCCAACGCGCTATCCTCTGCGCCAAAGGGACCGTTAAAGATTCATCACAGATTGTTCTTTAAGGATTGGAAGACAAACTCTCTTCCATAAGTTCGAAAAATAATAATAATTCATCCCTTGTGGGGATCGAACCCACGACCTTTGGATTAGAAGTCCAACGCGCTATCCTCTGCGCCAAAGGGACCGTTAAAGATTCATCACAGATTGTTCTTTAAGGATTGTAAGACAAACTCTCTTCCATAAGTTCGAAACATAATAATAATAATTCATCCCTTCTGGGGATCGAAACCACATGCGATTTTTTCATGCTACGAATGCAATTTTTAACATAGTTCAATTTCGTTTTACTTCTGTTCACACATACTGCGGAGTTTTAGCGATTAATTAAGATTTTGTTCGATAGTTAGGTTAGGCGGGTCAAGTTTGGTTCTCTTAGCATTCAAATAAAGTCCCTAATTGCATTCTACTAAGGTTCCGATTTACTTCTACATTAATTCCCACTAGTCTACAATACTTACAGTCGCTTGTCAACGGAAAATACAGTACATTGTCGATGGGAAGCGCACATGCTTGCGTAAGGTAATTTTTAAGTTGTTTTTTTTCAACATAAATAACTTTATTTTCGAAATCCAAACAATGCTCATTACTTTAGGGAAGGTTCAAATTTCGTGTGACAATGATTGCTAAAATTCTACGATAATTAGTGCTAGGAGAATTTTGAAAAATATCATAAAACAATCGGAACCGTTACCGAGAGTATTTCTTAGAATAACATGGTTGAATCCTAATTGAAGTTGAAGTTAAAAACGTATTTTCACATAAATTACTTCTTGCTGCAAATGGTCAGTTAGATAAGGGTGGGGAAAACGGATACTTGGATGTGGCAACACTTAATTGAGAGCTCTCGCGGTTATACAGAAACATCAAGTGACGAATAAACGCGAATGTTCCAAGGGATCGTGCCGAATTGGGAGTTTTGCGAGGGAATTCCAAGTTCAGTAATTTACAATTTTGCAATATGTAAAATTCTTGTTATGCAACCTAAGTCCTTGTCTTGAAAGAGACGACGTAAAATGAACGTCGGTTTATAGACATGATTGGATTTGAATTTGAATAAAAATTTTGGGTGCGTCAGGACTTAGGCCATTTTTCACCCGTCATACTAATGCGGGGTCCAACCCCTTATCATAAGAAAAATAAAACCGTGTCTCAAAACTAAAATATCGGCCTCCCCGATGGCGCAGTGGTAGCGTTGTCGCCTTGTAATCAAGAATCAAGGGGTCCCGGGTTCGATTCCCGGTGGAGGCACATAGTGGTTCGGATCCCACTTTAAACTGTAGGTCCATAAAGTGGACTTAAAACAACAAATCAATCCAATCCAAAACTAAAATATCCTTACCTTGGATGTATGTATGTATGTATGTATGTAAAGAGGCACTCAGGACAAAAAACAGGACAACACACAGAATTATACTGGCCACAGCCTCGCCAGAGCCTCGTTAGTCTGCAAAGAGCAGTCCAGGGTGTACTACGTGGAAGTGAGGTTGACAATTGGGTGTACTACGTGGAAGGTCATCCGTTAAACCCCCCCCCCCCCAGCATGGTTGGAGGTTGTCGACGTATTACTCACTATTGATAGTAATGCATGTACTACTACTGTCAGAATCTTTTATTGCTGTTTTCCAAGCCATGCCAAATAGAGATTACGTTTAACTGTATTATGCTTTAATCCCCCCCCCCCCAAATTGAAGATACCCTTTTTTAGGTATTTAAGGTCAAAGGTCACATAATGTGTTTTTGAAATTAAAATTTCAAAACAAACTCAAGCAAGATAAATGTTTTACCATAATTAGAAGCAAAGTCTTTGTTGACTTTGTAAGCGTAAATTTTACAATTCTTACGATGTTGGTAAACCTGCTGCATGAATACCGTGTATCACTGAGAGCTGAAATTTTACATATGTACGTTACTTCGTGCCCTCTCATCCTTCCAAATTTCATGAAAATCTGAGATGATCAGGTTGAGAGCTGTGATAATTGGGAGAATTGACGGAAGGCTGCAGCATAGGGGTCTTCCTTAAGACGGCGTCAGGGGTCCAGGGTTCGAATCCCGGCGTGAGCATGGGTGTTTGTGAGCAGGGTTGTTTAAGGTCCACTAACCCATAAATTCTAATGGGTTCTATTGGGTTCTGCTGTAGGACCGGAACCTTTTTTCTCGCACAATTTAAATTCGGTCCAAGTTGCTTATTGTTTCATTGAAAAAAGGTTCCTGGACCGTATTTAAATACTTTATACATTAAAAGGTACTTTACGGCCTAGAACCCATTCACGCTTGCTGATTTTCTCTCCTGGACCGGAATTCAATTTATTTAAAATTCTTGAACCTTTAACAACCCTGTTTTGAGTTTCTCTTCATCAATTTCACCATATCATCACTCATCCTCATCTTCGCGATATGATATGATTTATTTCCATCCACTTGATCATATAAGTACAAATAGCACTATGATATGGGATAGGTCAATTACATGTATAATTTTGTGTACAAAGGAATTAATACATACTTATGCATATTAAAAAGTATAAAAGAGTATAGAATAACATAAAAAATAGAAGAAAAATCAAAGGTTATGGCTATTAATGAAAAATATGATTTAAGTACTCCTCTGTGCTATAAAACAAATACTTCATAAGCAAGCTTTTTACTGTTATTTTAAATTTGGTTAGCCAAAAGTGACAGAAAAGCGAAGAAAAATAAACCAAATCAATGAATGCTTAGCTGATCATCATGGAGGCTTAGTTTTATCTGAGGGTACGTTTTTACTTTTTCGAGACAAATTACAAGAAATAAATAAAATATGACATAATAGGATAGGACCATGGTCCTCAAGAATGCTTTTCCAGAAAAACAAATGAGGAGAGGTAAAAATCTAACGGTCGAATCTGGCGTCTTCCCAACACGTTCCTTTTCTAGCAGAACAGGCTTCCTCCATATTAATTTATTCCTTCCATCGGAGAAAGAGAGGGGGGAGGCCTGCAGCCAGCCAGACGCTGCCTCGTTTACGTCAGATCGGGAGTGTGCTTGGCTCGGAACCGTGGGAAAAGAGGGCAGGTGTGATATTGTCAAGAGTTTTGCGAGGGAATGTTTCTTCGGGTCGCTTTCCTTCCTTCTCCCCCCCCCCTACTCCCCCTCGCAGGGGCGCACCTTCAGCCTCTTGGCATTTATTTACACTCTGCCGAACGCAGGAGGTTTGGTCGACAAAAGGAAGGTTGGGGTGGAAAGGTTTGCTTCCTGAATGCATACACACAACTGTGGAAGGTTTGTATTCCTTTTTTTTTTTTTAGTTCATGTCACTTTTCAACCTCTCGAGATTATTCGCGGCGAGGAGAGATAATAATAATTAAATAATTAAAAATCACTTAATCTGGGAATCAGTTGTACAGTTATGTTTATCACTTACAGTACGTTCCACCACACAATTTATTTCCATATTTATTGGAGTTAACTTAACATTCTTTCCACAGCATTTTCTAGCCAGAAAAAAAGCAAAGACGCTTTTACTCTGGAAAGAAAAAAAGGCATACTATAAAAACACAAATAGTAGCAGAGAAGAAGAGTAAAAAAGTCCATATTCTAGTCGCTCAAATCCCGTCCTGGGCATGGATGTTCTCATCACCGTTCAACCTCGTCGCCGCAATCAGCCAAAGTGGCAGAAAAGCGACCTGAAATGAAAAATGAATCGATTTTACTAGGTTTTTCACAAAATATGTGGAAAATGTGGTGAAAATTGTGAGAAACCCTAAATAATTAACGTACAATTTGCATTATTTCGCCACTTTGTAAGAATGACAATTTTTTTTAGTGTAGTATTTTTATCCGCGTTTACATAATTTCGGGCAGAAACTAACTTTTCATGTGGGAGAAATAAGATACTTGAATATAAATCATACGATACAAAATTTGAGGATGGATTCGCTTACATTTGGTCACATTCCCTTTCTCTTTCCCATTTTCTCTATCTTCGTGTTTCCTCTCAATTGTTCTTCTCTCTCTCTTCTCCCTTGTCTCATCTTCCTTTTTGTCTCATGTTTCTCTCTCTTTCCCTTTTCTCCGTCTTCCTTTTTCCTCTCATTTCCTTTTTCATTTTATTTATTTTTATCTTTTCCTTTTTTCCTTATTCGTTTTCCTCTCATTTTATGTTCTCTCTCTCACTATCTTCATTTCCCCTCATTCTCTCTTTCTTTGTTGATTTGCTCTATCTTCCTTTCCCCCTAATTTTCTTTACTTCTTCTCCTTCCATTTTCGTCATCTTCCCTTTCCTCTCATTTTCTGTTTATCTCTTCTTTCCCTTTTTCTGTCTTAGTTTTTACTCTTTATTTCACTTGCCTGATGGCGTAGTGGTAACGTCGTCTCCTTTTATACAAGGGCTTCAGAATTCGATGGAGGCACATTGCACAATGATTCTGATTCCACTTTCCAGTACCGATTAGCCTATCTGTACATAAATTGGACTTAAAAAACATTAACAACAACTCATTTTCTATTTCTCTCTCTCTCTCTCTCTCTCCTCTTTCTCCATCTTTCTCTTTTCTCTCTCATTCCATTTTATTTATTTATTTATTGAACTCAACAGGTACATACCTAATTACAGAGCCCATATGAAGGATACATAGTCAATACAATTACATATATTTCTGTAATATAGAGATAGAAATTTTATATATATATATATATATATATATATATATATATATATATATATATACACACACACTTTATCACACAATTTCAATACGAACTTATGTGTTTAAGCTTAGGCCATTCTGTTAATAGTGGCTTTACTGAAGTCCCTTAGGTTCATAGAAAAGATGTCAATGGTATTATTCTTGATTACCAAGCTATTGTAACTGGTGCACATTCTCCACAATGGAGATTTCTTTTTAATTTCGGATCTAGCCTTCTTTATAAGAAAAACTACATTCTTTAGTCTAGTTTTCGACGACGGGATTCGAAAATTAATCTGGCAGAGAAGATGTTCAGCATCTATTTCGTGATTTAACAATTTCCACAAGAATACTATTTCATGGAACGTTCTTCTGTGACACAGCTTTGTAAACCGACATTCATATATTAGGTTGTCGTAGTGTCCAAATGTGGGGTAAACTTTCTGAAGTTTGTATTTTGAAAATCATATTCTTTCGTTCTCTCTCTCTCTTTTGCCTTACCCTTTTCTCTAATGTTCTTTCTGTCTGTTTGTCTTTTGTTTCTTTACTTTCTCTCCCTAATTCTTTTTTCTACATCGTTCTTCATCCCTTTGTGCACTGAGTGTGATTTATCTCTACTGAGAGTAACTGAAAAATTCTCCTGTATGTTCTTCGGGCGCGATACGGTGCTTTTCATGTTGGAAAAGTAATCTGCCCTCTCCACTTCATCTAATGTCCAAGAAATTAAATAAAAGTAATGTATTTGCAAGATACCAAATTTGTGGGGCGATTCATTACGGAAATACCGTTACGTTTTCAAATCCCCGCACCTCCCTCTTTTTTTTTAACCCTCCGGAAGAAATCTAGAATTACCCACTGGAAGAACAAGAGCGAAGAAGAAAAGAATAGCAAATAAACTGGTTTCGAATTCAGTCACGTGACTTCCAGGCGTAAAGCAAGACACGCTTTTTCCTCTTTTATTCCTGTTGTGCTTTTCTTTTTTATTCTTCTTCCCAGTTTCCAACACTTCCTTTCTGGGATATAGGCCCATATTAACCTCACCGTCTTGTTCTAAGCCTGAACAGTTTTTTTTAAAAGGTTTTCTCTGGTTCGTAGTTATTGTTGAAAGGGGAGGAAAAACTATTCTGGGGCAGGAAAAGAGGGGGAAGACAAATCAGAAAAAAAGTTGACATGGAGTCTTATTCAGGGAATAACCAATGCTGATAATCAGATAAGGAGGCACACAGCGCCTTACTGGGCAGGTCCGGTAGCTTTTTCCACAAGTAAACACCTGCTTCGTTTTCCCACGGTTCCACTTTCAGGGTTGCCAGGTTTCTTTAGGTTGAATCGCAGCCTTGAGAGGTTGTCAGCTTGCAGTGTTGCCATAAGTAAAGAGGAAGAACTAATTACACCACTAAGAAAAAAAATTGTCGCGCAGGGAACGTCTTATGTTAATAAAGACAAATCTAGATGCAATATATGCAAGGAAAGTAATTATACCAATAGTTTCCCGTGAACATGAAACGAGCCCCCCCCCCCCTTACATTGAAAGGAGAGCATAAAAGAGATTTGTTTCTTCAGCAAATTCTCAAGAAAGATCTTTGTACTAAGAGAGAGATTAAACTGCAGGAGAATGGAGAAGGTTACAGAATTCTGAACTGCACCATCTGTACTCATCTTTTGTTATAATTAGAATACTTACAACTTCGTTGATTAAGCCATTCGAACTCGGGACTAACCACTCCCGCACGGAGGCCCATCTTATGTACACATTCTTTAATAATATAGAGCATCGAAGTAGAACAAAGCTATTGAAGGCTGCTGTGGTATCTAAATGAATAGCCAGTTCTTGTTGAAAAAATTGAATAACATTTCGTAAAATTTTAAAATATAACTTACACTATTGTTTTCTTTATTGTAGGACCAGGACATGCCGAGAAGAATGCTGGTGGCCTACAAAAAGTATGTTAAATATAATTTGTTGCATTGCTTCGTTCTTTCATTTACTCACATTTCGATGCATTACACACATTGTTCTCAAGTGCTAAGAGTACATTGCGGGGGGTATCATGGGGTTATTTATAACATTACTCATATCGACAGTGCATGGACATTGATCGTTCAAGTGACTTCAGAGCTTTCTATAAATAAAACTAAAGCTTGTACATTTTTTTTAGCGCAAAATGATCCCTCTTCTAGAGGTTTCTGCAAGAAAGAAGTGACCAGTGACATCTTAGGTGGGACAGTCCCTTCTTTTGAGTCTCGGTCCCGATTTTTTAAAAGTGAAATGGGACGTCAAAGTGACAATGATTGGTTGATTTGGTGTTTTAAGTCCAACCTATGCACAGTAAGGCTAATCGGGACTGGACCTACAGTTTATTGTGCCTCCACCGCGTATCGAACTTGGGACCTCTTGATTACAAGGCGACGATGCTATCGGGGAGGCCATTTTTTTACTATGACTTATCGTCATAGTATTACTGCAACAATACACCTTCTCCACTATTTCTATGAACTATGGCATTGTTGGGTAGAAATTATTTCACATTTCAGTGTCAACAATGTGCCTTAGGTATTCCAATTTTATTAAAATATTGGAGTTTTCTCTTTGTTTACGTGGAACTATTGCCCCACTGAACGAGTGTTTTCGTAGATGTGACAAGAACGTACTTTCAGAACAAACTTTGAAAGCTATGTTGATTAATAAGGTGCAATTTGATCACACATGTGTAAACTTTTACAAAATGTTATTTCAAAAGAAGGGTGTACTGAAATCCATTCATCGGCAACATATCAATGAACGACTTCTAATTCTAAAAATCTGCTTGGGGCTCCCGGATGGCGCAGTGGTAGGGTCGTCGCCTTGTAATCAAGGGGTCCCGGGTTCGATACTCGGTGGAGGCACATAGTGGTTTGGATCCCACTTTAAACTATAAGTCCAGTCCTGATTAGCCTTACTGTGCATAAAGTGAACTTAAAACAGCAAATCAAGAACAATAAACGTCTGCTTGGTTAGAGTTATTTGTAAACAGTATTTATTTACTTAGTTTTGGTAAGTATTTATAACGAAACAGTTTTTGCATTCAAATGTGTACATTTTGCTGTCCCGTTTTTCTTGCAGTAAAATATGAAAAATGTCCCTTTTCATTGTTCTAAAAATCTGATCACCTTTGCAATAAATCGTGTCAAAAGTATTGTTTTAAAATTTTGGTGCACAAATAGGTGGCGTATGGTTCAAAATGGTTTTCAATTTCATACTAATGTGTCCCAATCAGGATAATGTGTTTGATTTAAAATTTCGTCACTTTGCCGTACCACTTTTAGGGGGTAAAGTATTTGCTTCAATGAGACTAGATTGCATAACTGTATTAGAACATGTTTCCCGTCCCCTTTCCTTAAAAGAAAAATATGGGCTGAAAACTAGTAAGTAAGTAAGTAAGTATTTATTGCTCATCTCATGTGCGAGCCATCGGCTGTGCGCACTACATCTATTCGTATTACACAACTATGATTTTTCTTACACACTACACTTTCCATTACATTTCGTATAGGTGTAAAATAGCAGTTCTGGTTGATTTAACTGTTCTCACTTAAACTAACACTTATTCCTCTTCCTTATCCCGTCTCTGTGCAACACTTCTTTTTCCCCTAACTGTTTGTAAATAAACCCCCACTTTTTTCAATAGTTCCATGTTCCTTTGCACTACGATTGATTTGAACACAGTTTCCAAGCTGATGTTGCGTAGCTTCTCCTCCTGCAGAACGCGCGTGTCCTGACATAAGAATAAATGTTCTGTCCCATCCTCACCATTGCATAATACGCATTTATATATCCCTTCCTCATTTTTTACTGTGTTGTGTCTCCATCCCCCTAGCCTGATCCATGCCAACCCCTTTCTTGCCACCATGCTCACCTTCTTGATGTACGGTACCTGTCCCCATTCCCGCGGTCCCCTTCTTTGGAGTTCGAGCGATCTCTTGGTTTCACATTCCGCTATTGTTTCCTGCCTATCTATATCCTCTAATCTTTGTTTCACTAATTGCAATGTCCCCTGGTCGACGTGTTCTCCCTCCCAGATCCATCCCAGTCCAATTTCGTACAGTTTACCTCTGATCTCTTTCGCCCATGTTCCCATTTCCTCCCCTTGCACCTGTTGCATCAGCGCTTGCCCTTTTACCGAGTTCTCCCTTCTCGATATTAATGTCGCCCAGTATTTAACCCTTCTCAACATACCCCACGTATTTTCCCTTACCAATCCAAGTTCCCGTAGTACGCCGCAGTTTGCAGTGCCCATGCTGATATGCAAAGCCCTCTTGTAAAATGTGCATTGGATTCTGTTTAGTGCATCGCCCCCCTTTGCTCCCCATATCTCCCTCCCGTACCCTATTGACCCTATTAATAATGTACGATACAGTTTTCCCACAAAATGTATATCGTATTTCTCCAATTTCCATACTGTCCGCATTATTTCGTTTGTTATTGCCCCAGCCTTTCCTAGTACCGTTTGCATATGTCTTGTCCACGTCCCTGCCATAGTGAGAACTAATCCCAAGTATTTTATTCTTTTTACCCTTTCCAATTCTTGCCCTCTGAAAGTCCACCTTTCGTCTTTTCCATATACATATCCGTTCTTGAACACCATAACTTTTGTTTTTGTAAGATTTACTTGCAGTTTGGATTCTCTGCTGTATCTTTCCAACCCGTCCAGAGCCCTTTGTAGGCCGCCATTTGTCTCTGAGATCAGAACCACATCATCTGCGAACAAGAGCGCCGGTACCCTTGTCGTCCCGACCTTGGGGGTGTCGGCTTGTTCACCCTCTATATATGCCACTATATCATTTATATACTGAACGTGCACACAATTCCCCACCGAAAGAGAATGTATTTATATTTTTTTCTCTTCCGTCAACCTTTAGGAAAATATCCGTTGAGAAGTTGGCACCACTGTTACTATTACGAAGCCAGGTGTTTCTTTGGAGTAACCTCAGCCAAAGTGTTTTGTGTGTAGGAGTGCGGGGGGAGGGGAATTCGAAAATCTACAATAATAGATGGGAGGTTATATGCTTATAACAGAACACCCCCCCCCCCCTTTTACCCAACCGCTATTTTTCGGCCCGATTTATTCTTTGACAAGACATTACAAACCAGATCTTGAACGGAGATAGGACTGTCTCATTTAGAAATAATGATGGGACAAAAAATTTCACGTGGCTAGTTCTTAGTCATTGCTGCATCAAATTCTGGCAATTTTTTTTTGTTTCCGAAAGCAGTACTTCTAAGGCAGCTTTCAGATCGAAGCAACACAGTCTATGTGAGATTTCAGACCTAAGCGACACGCGACGCTTGGGAGCGAGCCAACCTACAGCAACATTTCACACCCTAGCGGCACGACAGGTCGGACAAGCCTGCGTTCGCGTGTCGGTTATCGTTACGGTGTGAAATCTCCCCATAAGCAAGTATTCTCCGCGCATGCGCGAACAACAGGCCGCGGTGACACGATGCACAGTTTTGAGAAAACGGCCCAGTCCTCCGAGCGGCACGTGTAGCTTTGTGGTGTCGCATTAGTATTAGTGGTCCGCATAAATTTTCGCAGGCACTGTCAACTCAAAGCTGTATAACCACAGTCTAGTCCTTAGCCTTTTGTAGATTTAGATTTAGATTTATTTTCTTTTTGTGCGAGCCATAGGCTGTACGGACTACATAGTTTTGATTTTTCTACAATATTTCGTTACATTTAGTTTTCTTTTAAGCTGTCTCTTACTTTGTCCCCTATATACACATTCTTCCCCTCCCCCAACAGTCTTCTTCCAGTCTTTCTTCCTCGCCCCACTTCTCTTTTCCTGCACTGTAACCAAAAAGACGCATACATTTTGCTTTACACACACTTACACTATAAAGATGTCTCGTCTGGAGCATGATCACTCATTTCGTTGCCTTCTCTAATAGCTTTCCCCCTCCCAGGTATTTCACCACTTGCTGCCCCGCTTCCTTTATCTTTATTCTGTCGTCTACCACTTCTATCACCTCCCTCCCTGTTATGTTTTTCATCCATTTGTCCCTTAGGTCAAGTGTAGAAGGGCAGTTCAGTACGATATGCTCGTCCGTCTCCTCCCCATCGGACAAAGGACATATCGTTTCCCCTGCTTCGTTACTATTTCTTAATTGTTTCCATCCCCCTAATCTGAACCATGCCAGCGCGCCTCTTTCATTTTTTCCCACCACCTGGATATATTTCGCTTTCCCCATTCTCTTACTCTTAGCTGTTCCCTGATTGAGGTCTTTGTTTGGCAGTCTGCTATTATTTCTTGTCTGTCTATGTCCAGTAACCTGTCTCTGATTTGATTTTCTGTTGAGATACCCCACTTCCTCCCTCTTCCCATACCCAACCCACTGCGGAAATAATTCAGCTTCATATTATAGATCCCGGTCTCCGTGGCGGAGTGGTTAGCACAGAGAGATTCGATCCCAGAGATCCCGGGTTCGAATCCCGGTCTGGGCATGTGTGTTATTCGTGATTGCCCCTTAATTGATTTCATCACTCATCCTCATCTTCGCGATTAGCCAAAAGTTGAATAAATCAACCAGGAAATAAGTGTTTTGCTTCTTGGTAAGTTTTTCAGCGAGGGGGGGGGGTCCGGAGTCCCTAATCCCCCTCTAAATACATTGGTTCAAGCTTGTGATCGCTGTCTGGACATCGGCGCTTCGTCAATGGGCCTGGACAATCAAAGTATTGTAGGTGGCAGCACCCCTGTTGTGTCCCCACGCTTTTGATCGGCAATTGTTCTCCCATTTAGATACATGGGGAATGTGTTGCTGAACATGCTGCTATTATATTTAATTGCAAGTTTAATTTTGTCTTAACCTCAGAAATTATGTCTGAACATGATAGATAAATAATCAGTGCTGTGAAACTAAGATTTTTTAAAAAATGCAGATGATCGTCAACAACAGAAAAGATGCTTTATTGTTGTGAATCCGTTAAAAAAATACCTACATAATAATTCCGTGCGACTGTACTTTTATTTTTAAAGTTTTTTTTTGCATGGAATCATACTTTTTCACATGGCTAGTAAATATGGTTCTCTGTTTTACACATACGCATTTATCGAGAAAAATAGTTATTACAAAAAATATTTTATCTTCTGTTTCATGTCTCGCTTTCTTATTTACAAGAATTATAATTTTGAAATTATAACAAAAAAAAGGATGGAAGTATGAGGGGAAAATATCTGCTTAATACAAGGAAAATATATGTTCATATTATAATATTAAGTTATCGGATTGAACATAGTGTGTAGTGTAATAGTAAATATCATGTGCTTACTCACTTAATACATTTTTCTTTATAATTTGGGGAGTTTCTCACATTCCTACTCCTGGCGTTGAATTACACATACTCGCAACCAGAAAGAAACATAAAGCGTAGTGTAGAATCTACATCGACCCGTTGCAGCTATGACGACCCAAATAATGTCAAATTTAGTGCTCTTTGTGCATAAACATATGATATTTAGCCAGTTCGAGCTACCCTATCGTTGCTCTTTCATTTATTAATTCTTAGGTTCACGGAAATGTAATTTTCGTAAACTTATGACTTGCTACATAATCTGAAAACTTTACTAAACACATTTTCATTATCGATTTACACGAGAAACTCTTACCTTCTTTGAAAATAACGTTTGAGTAGCCATCCCATCGCGCTCTAGTGTAAAGCTTAGGGCAACCAAATGACGAACGAAATTATTTAGGGACACAACAGGGGTGGCGCCGCCACCGGAAAAGTTTGGCAATGAACAGCTCCATTCTAAGTGTTGCAAAATCAGATTAAAAATAACTCTTTCATTCTAACTTTCTCTCTCTCCATGCCAGTGTTCAGATAGGCTAATGGGGCTGTTCATTGCCAAACTTCCCCGGTGGCGGCGCCACCCCTGTTGTGTCCCTAAATAATTTCGTTCGTCATTTGGTTGCCCTAAGCTTTACATTGGAGCGCGAAGGGATGGCTATTCAAACGTTATTTTAAACGAAGGTAAGAGTTTCTCTTGTAAATCGATAGTCATCTTTATCGTCGCGATCAGTTTCTATCGAAAAAAGCGACGTTAAATAAGAAGAACTGTAAATGTAAGTGACTATCCAAGCCTTGGTAAAGTAAAAAAGAAAGTGAAGCTAGGGCTGTCCCCAAGGTACGCATTGATAAGGGGCTAGTTCGCCTAGCTATATATACTGGGGACAGTGGCGTGCCCAAGGGGGGTTGGTGGGGGTTATAACCCCCACTTTAGCCTAGTATTCGTAAAAAAAGAAAGTCAAATGTAGGAAAAGATGGCAAAATGAGGGATGACTACGAAAAATAGTGTACGTAACCCCTCCCTTTCGAAAATCCTGGGCACGCCACTGACTGGGGAGTAATTTCCAACGGCTGCTCGTGACATTATATCCACCAACGAAAACAAAAAAACCCTTCCAGCGACAATCTTCATGTTCGTAAAACACACATCATTATTGCACATGCATGCAAAGCCCTCAGTTAATGCTCCAATGGGGAACCTAATTATTTGAATAATTCCTATGCTTTGAGATAACCTAGTGGTCTTCCCTTTACCCCCTTCAGCGACATCGTAAAACAAGAATTAGTTCCTTCTGCTTGTCATTCGATCCCTCATTGGTCGAGGGTCGTAAAACCGAAGAGCGAGTCTATTATCTGAAGAAGAGGTTTCAAGTGACACAATAACAGCTCTGAGGGGAGAACAAGACTACAAGAGAAAATGACAAGAAAAATAACAGTGATAATTGTTTAAAAATGCTTCTCGAACAACACGAACATTTTTTTTAACACTTCTTGTCTCCGCAGAACCGATAATTATCGTTCAGAAAACAGTGTCGCCAGATGCTGACCTGCGAGCCTAATCTTGCTATGGGGCAAATGCGCCTACTCATTAACATACTCCAACTACACGGCAATAAATGGTCGTGTAATCATAGGGTGACGTGTTTTCTTTAATCTTCACTTCGGAAAAAAGGGGGGAAAATGTGGAAAAATACTGGAATGATCTTCCGAATCGATTATGCCAGATATTTGAAGTCCATTGAGATAGTGTATTGTCTCTTCTTATCTTAAAGTATTGTTACGTCATCTCTCCAGTGGTGACTGCAAAATGTACACACAGAAGCCAAAATGTGTCAAATGATGTGCGTCTCTTACCGTCTTCCTTTCCCTTTCTTTCTACATCCGTCTCCCCCCCCCCCCCGCTCTCTCTGTCTTACGTTTTATACACAGAAAAAAGGGCTTGGTTTTAAATTAACAAGACACATTTAGTTAAGTTTTTTGAGTTTTGGTTTTGGGCAGGAGCGTATATTCTAGGCTAGTTAGGCTATATGCGAAGCCTGAAGCCTAGAGAATAAAATACAGGAGAAAAATCGATCACAAATTGTAAATAATATTATTCATATCAGTGAGGAGATGATGCTGATCCTGGAGTTGGCAACCTGACTTTGTATGAGTTGGTAACCTGATTTCTTATCAGTTGGCAACCTGATTTCTTATCAGTTGGCAACCTGATTCCCTATGAGTTGGCAACCTGATCCATATCTTAGTTTTTCTCACCTCTCTTTTTTCTCTGCACTCCTCTTTCCTCCTATGTACATTTCGAGTCCACACGTGTTTCAATTGTTCTGTCGAAGTACTCTCGAATATAACCTGTCTAGAAATTAGAAACATTCCAAACGCTATACAATACCTACGTAAGGTCGAAATTGGAATACGCGTCTATCATCTGGTCCCCACAAAACCTAAATGAAACCAGCAGAATAGAGAATGTACAAAGCAAGTTCCTTCGATTCCTAGGACTGAAAAGAGACGGCGTTTACCCCAAATATACTCCTTATAATACCCTAAAAAAAATACTTCAATGTACAATCCCTAGGCGATAGAAGAAACATACATCAGTTACTATTCTTACATAAACTTTTAAACAACTCATTAGACTCCTCTCAGCTGCTTTCAGAAATCCCTTTTTATGTACCATATAATAAGGTAAGACCACGGAAAGAGCTGTTTCAAGTACCGAGAGCTCAAACAAAGTCAGCCAATGCGGCACTCACTCGGAGAATGTGTAGGTTATATAACGAAATTGCAAAGACATATGATAAGATAGACATCTTCCAAAGTTTTCGAAAATTCAAAAGGGAAACAGAAACTTCTTTCCAAAGCCAGACTTAACTTTGTTTATTAGTTCAGTCTCTTTATGTACAGGCGTAGAGTCCATCCTATTTTTCTTTTTTCTTTTGTGTTATTTACTAATTAGTGTCATTACATCTATATATCATCGTTTTTAAATGTAAGGTGAAGTACATATGTTTTTCCTTGGTTATTTTCTTGGTTATCATGTGTAAGTTCTAACCCAAACTGTCAGGTTAATACTTTATACTTCTCTTTCATATCTAATCTTATATTAATTTTTATATTACTGTAAGAAATATTATCATATTATTGTACTTTTTGAATTCTTCTGATTGCATATTTTGTGTACCTATAACGGTCAAATATTGAGTGACAAGTAATTAATCTAATTGCCCGTTAGTAGGAATTAATTGCAATTGGTAATATTAATATCCGTCGCGAATACAGGTGTCTAGCGAACTGTCTTAGCCAGCACTAGCTTGCTCAACCACCGTTTTTCGCCCGAATTCGGATTTACATGCATTCTTATGGGAATATCAAGAAAAATGCAACTTCTAAACCAATGGACCGAATTGGATGAGATTTTCACCAGCGGAAGACCACATCATGAAAGTACTGATTCCAAGATTTGAGCCTAATCAGATCAGAAATACGGGAGTTATGATTTATTAAAGATTCATCGCTGAATTGAAAGGGAGACGCTACCCTACCGAGTTGTCCTTGCTTTTCGTGACTGAATACAAAAGAGGAAGAGTTAGCCTAATCTCTGCGCGAGGAGCTGCTGCCAGAGGTTAAGGACCTGAGTGAGCATTGGCCAGGATAGGAGGACAACGGTCAAAGCACCAGAAACTATAAACAAGCACCTGATCATAGAGGGTAGCGCGTCACTACGTTCAAATCTGGAATAAAAGGGATGATTTGGAATAGCGAGACACAGTTTTGCACAGTTTTGCCTAGAATCGCCACCAGAGGGTGAGCTACGCGCGACCGAGCTGCGAGTTGCAAGCAGACTCGTGGTCTGGATTTGTTTTCCTCGAGTGAGTGTTTCAGAGCCATGGAGTAGAGCAAAGTAGAACCAGGGGGTCGTCCTCCCCTTGCCGTCAACGCATCCGTGCACATACGTGTGGTTATGTGAGAATAACGCCAGACACGTCCACCTGTGTCAATCGTCCGAAACAACGTCCTAAGTAGTAAAAGTTAATAACATTTGATATCCATGTGAAACCGCGAACGGCTAATCGCGTATATTCGTCTCATCGCCCAAGTCACGTATCTGTACTTACGAGTGACCGCGAAGAACTGACCTATTATTGCGCAAGTTGTCGTATGGAGTCGACAGTGGGCGTGTACCGTCCTGGACGTCCCTGCGAAGTGAACGAGTGAAGCCAGGATCTGATGATGCCAGATGGAGCTGCCGACAGATCCACATTCGCCAACCAGGATAACCGTGAAGTGCAACACTGGAGTGCGGATGTCTTCCAGAACTGTAAGACCACTTTCACCCAATCCAGGTCAGAGGGAATGCAGCGAAGGTAAGATCCAACCATGTGCGTGTGTGAGAAAGATGACGACTATCTACCGCGAATCTGCGTAAATCAAATCATTGCATAACTTAAATCAGTGCTATGGCATCCCTAGGCATCTGTTTTCCGGCGGACAATCAATTTAAAGATGAGAGTTTATGTTAACAGCAAACAATAGTTCATTGAATATATTTATACCTTCAGAAAAGATAAAAGGGGTTCGCACAAGGAACAATTATTCACTTTATACTTAAAATCCTAAACGATAAATTGTAAAAGGCAATGTAGCCAAGACATAGCAAGAGTATGGTCAAAGTAGTAAATAATCTAACCTTTGTATTTGTCATATTGTCGCAATATGCCATAGAATGAGAGAATGAATGTGAGATCGAGTGAAAGAGGGCAAGATGTAATGTGTATGTATCTGTGCTTTAATATATATGTATATTCAGAAACACCGTAGTATTATGTAACGTCATTTCAGGTATTTAAAATCAAATCCTCCTAGGTTTATTCTCGGTAACTCCGACTGTTAGGCACTTATCCTGACCGTATTATATTTCATGTAATGTTTAATTCGCCCAGCAGGTGAGGCGAGAGATTCTTCGATGTTGCGTTGCTAAGCTCAGTTCAGTTGAGTTAATTGAGTTAATTAGTTAGTTATTAAATTAGCAGCCCGTAACATACCAAACAGTGTTATAATTTCATACCAACAAGACACTGTAAATGGGCATTTGCCTGTAGTGTCATGTCTTTAAATAAATATATAAATATCGGAGGATGAGTACAGATGACGCAGTTAGGTGTTACGTATCCTTCTCCATTACCCTGGTGTTACATCTCTTTAGATAAGTATCACGGAAGAAAGTAAGTGAACACATATTTGACTGCACTTAACTGATGAATTCATAATGTCACAGCATACCATGTAGATGTGAGGTATAGGATGAACGTGTTCATTTCCCCACCAGAACATTGCATGTCGTGCGTGATATCCTCAGCTTTGCTATCACGCGAAGACATCCAAAACCCTTCTATTAACCCAACACTGACGGCCATTTGGAGTGATTTCACTTCAAATTATGAAATAAGAGCTCCATATTGTTATCTTCTTGAACAACACAATGAGTCTCTTAAATATTTTGTTACCGTTTCTCGCCATTCGGTTATTGTAGACACCAGCAGATGGGGTCTTTGTTGTATTTCTTCCCTCTGGACCTAACACCATATAAATATTGCCCCCGCCGCCGGCAGACGAAATGAGATAGTTTTGCTTTTGGTTTGTTCATTTTTCAGCCGATGCAATTTGTGTTGCATGAATGGAAATGTAAACGAGCTGTATAAGGTTGTAAAGTACACGAAGGTTATCTTGTTCTTTTTGTATTCAAGAGATTCACAGTGTTACTCAATTTTTCCTTAAAAAATTAGAAAAAGTAATGTAAAATTGAAACATGTTTACAGAATTTCCGAGAACTTTTTTTTACAAGCTTTTATCGTGTGTCTCTCCTGTAGATCCTCATAATATGATTACCTACATGGATTGATTGGGCGTCCCCGATGGCGTAGTTGTAACGCCATCGCCTTGTGATCAAGGGCTTCCGGGTTCGATTCCCGGTGGAGACACATTGCACAGTGGTCCGGATCCCACTTTAAACTGCGTACAACTAGTCCGGATTAGCCTGTATGTGCATAAAATGAACTTAACAACAATTCAATTCAATATATCAATTGATTGATTCACTTAATTCACTTTTCTGTCACTTTTGGCTAATCTCGAAGATGGGGATGAGTGATGATATGATGAAATTGATGAAGGGACACCCACAAAGAACACCCATGTGCAGGCCGGGATTCGAACCCTGGACCTCTTGCATCGTTTAAAGCTCTGCTAAGCACTCCGGAGGTCGGTACTATGATTATGTAAGGTAAAAGGTAGATGTACCTCTGTGCGTGTGCACCAGTGATGTGCCGTAGACTATAAGTTTACGTCTACATGCGTTGTCTACACGTAATCTACGCGTAGATTACATTGGGTTGTAGTTTACATAGACTACGTAGACAATCTAAAGTGCATTAAAATTAATTTTCAAGGGTTTCATGAAAGGAAAGTGACATTTTCAATTATACTGGTTCCTAACGAAATGAAAAGAATCCTATTTACAACAAAATTTCTCTTCTCTTCTATTATCAACTATGGAAGAAGATAAATAGTATGCAAAAAACAACAACAGATGGCAGTCGTGAGGCAAGAGTGGTCTTTTTCCCAAAAAAGCTATAATATTTCCTATATTAGGTTTCTTCCTAGGTGAGAAATTGTTCGAATTTGGAAGAAAGAGTATGGAAAGCTCCTCAAAGACCAGCAACTGATACGCAATATAATTTTATTTTAATTTCACGACGCCTTTTGCTAAGTTATCACCTTTCGCCATGTTGTTTACATAGATTACGTAATCTACTTGTATAAAGTAGTCTACGTGTAGAATGTAGACTATCGTTGTTTACCCGTAGACGCACATCACTGGTGTGCACACTTGCCATGCAGGCATATGGGATGACGTGGAGGTCACATATTCCTTATCTCGGCCATAGTTGGGATGATGTGATCAGCATCACGCTCAGCTTCCTTTACCCCCCCCCCCCCCCCGAGTTGTTCTCAGGTACACATTAATGTTAGGCTGGGTGGGACTCGGAGCCACGCAGATACTGGCAAATGACTGGAAAATATCCTGGTCACCTGTCAAGATGCTCTACCAACGGAGCTTATTATGATTCTATGTTTATTAAATTATTAATTTACGTTAGACAATTCACTTTCTATTAAAAGATGAACATTTCTATAACAATTACTTTTATACCACTTTGATTATGTTGCATATTGTGGTAGGAGAAAAAGGATGAGGAGACAGGTAAGTGGAGAAAGTTACATAATGTAGAACCAACCACGTATCTAGAAATATATTTCGTGGGGGGGGGGGGTTCGAACCAAGTGTCCCAGAAATAATAATAATATTTAAATTAAAACAATTAAATTGTAATTACATTAATTATTAATTAAAATATGTAAATTTATTAATATTGAATTTTTATTATTACATGGTTACGTAAAAAGATGGTATAAGAATATAAATCTAACAGCATATATTTATTATCTAGTTTGCGTGTACTTAAGATCGCTAAATTTGTGTAAAAAACAAGGATATCAATGACAAATAGACAAAGAATGGAATATTTATTAAATAATAAAAAAGGATGTTCCTGATTAATATGTTTTGCATATTTTCGCTACTGTCCTTCAAAGCAATATGATCCCAATATAATAGCTAATCCTTGTCTTCCAAGTTCATAGGCAGTACAACAAATGCAAAAAAGTATGTTTTCATTATTTTATTTTAAATCTTGGTAAATCTTTCGGGGGGGGGGGGGTCCAGACTTGGACTGGATTGGAAATGAAAGAAGAGTTTACATTATTCTTGTTGGGATACGTGAAGGTAAGAGACCTGTGGAAAGGCCAAGACGAAGATGGAGGGATAACGTTGAGATGCACCTAAAGGAAATCGGTAAGGATGGAAAAGATTGGATTGATCTTGCTCAGGATAGGGACAGATGGAAAGCCTGTGTTGCTGCAGCCATAAACCTTCGGGTTTAAGAAGGCTAGAGAGTTAGTTAGTTAACTCTGAACCTTTTTATTGGAAATTGAAAATAACTGTTGGCACACAAGCTGTGGGCATTCTACGAACACGTAATACAATATAGTATTTAAAATAAGGAAGGTCTCTCAAAATAGTCCGATCAGTCATGTGGTGTTCCAGTGTTTGTTTGCCCCTCATGTTCGGGGCAAACGGACACTAGATGATTTAGTATCCATCATCACGAGAAGAACACACAAAATATGGGTCATTATCATTTGCAACACAATTTATATGACACCCGAGTCAACACTAATTACTGCATCAGCCGGCCTCCGTGGCGGAGAGGTTAGCACAGCGAGCTACGACGCCTGGGGTGCCAGGTTCGAATTCCGCCCTGAGCATGGGTATTTGTGAGTGTCCCTTCATCAATTTCATTGTATCATCAATCATCCTCATCTTCGCGATTAGCTAAAAGTGACAGAAAGGAGAGGTAAAATAATGCAAATCAATCTATCGCTGCCTCCAGTTTTGTCCCTGCTTGTACACATCTTTGCTCACAAGGCACACATCGTTTGCAGTGGTTTGACTTTTTTTCTGTTCTATTTGCAGATTTCGGTTCTTTGTCTTTTGAGGCGAACGATGAAGGATGGATTCAATTCAATTATTCTTTATTGAAGGGCGAGGTTCAGCCTGCTGCAGTGCTGCCACCTAGGATCCGTTCATTTGTGCGAATCTCTAGTTTTTCGTTTCCTGTTGCAGATACCAGAAATCGATGGCAAACGTTCCTCGCTGTAGTTACAAATCCACGTCACGAAGTAAAACACTCAACCCCTTTCCTCTCGCAATAAAAGAGAGGGAGAGAGAAGATAGGAATACGCAGAATTTAGAATTTTACTACTCGTCCACTTTGCGTAAACCGACGGAGATAAATCTTCACGCTTCCATTTTTTCCCGCAAGATGACTCTCTTTCTCATGTGCACGTAATGTATGCAGCTGGTTGTAAATCTCGCGTCTCATCAACTAGATCTCTTGCAGTTAAGGATAATCTATTAAGTTGCTTTTTACCTCAAAACCTGAGAGAGTGACGGATAATGAAGCTGTGATAGAGAGATTATGTTCTGTGCGGAACTCGCAGACAAAAGTGTGCAAGTTGAAAATTTAGTGGTAATAAAGCACCTTTACGAGGGACAGGAAAAAGTCCCCTCCCCCCTTCAACCTTGCTCCTTTGCAAAGCACTCCGACAGAGCATCCGAACCCGCCTCGCCCTTTTTGTCCTTTTCCCGGAGAAAAATGGAGGAATTTGAAAATTCCTTCTCCTTTGCTATTCGCCGAAAGAGAGGTTTGCGAAGATGTATGCGCTTACGTGCCTTCAATTACGTATCCTTGTTAGTAACGAATTTGTTTGCCTCAATGGCCCATTAGTGCAACAAAGTGGAGCTACTTTATTTAGTCTGTGTTCCCACCATGGGCATCTACAGTTTTTCCCGTTGGAGAGAGTAGGGCAAGCAGAGCTCTTCTTTCTTCAAAATACTTCTTCAATTTGAAGTTATGGAATTCCGCACTTGTAATTTTCAGTTTCTTAAAGTTATAAATGACTGACTGAAATGAAATTACAGATGTGAAGTCAGTAGCGTACGCAGGATTTCATCAATGGGGGGGAGTTATTTCTAAAGCTTTCTCCAAATTCACATTACCATTGTTTTATTATACTTTAATTAAATAATAATAATCATAATTAATTAATAATACTTATTATTTATTAATTAGTTGAATTACTACTACTAATACTACTAATACCACTACTACTATTAAGTATTAGAGATCTACATAAATATAGTATTTATGAAAGCAATAGAACGAATTTACTTTCTAGTCATTCGATTTTGACAAATTCTAGGAGCATTTTTTTGTTTCTTTGTTACGAAATAATTGTCTACTCAACGAGGTGAGACATTTTAAGTGTGAAGAAAATCTATAAAAACAAGAAAATATATTAAAATAAATTGAAATAATCAAAGTATGGAACTCATCCAAGGAGCTGCGGTGGTCTGGTCGGTAGGGTGTCTGACAACCACGCGGGAGATCAGGGTTCGATTCCCGGAATTGTTTGGAATTTTTCAGCTCTTGTCTCCGCATAAATTCCCTGGATTGTCTCGCTGTTCTTACCAATAAAACATTTTACAGTAGTTAATCTTATTGTCGTTTTAATTCAGAAATTTAAACGAGCCAGTGTAGACAATGGGAAGGCGGACTGGTGGCTGTGTTCATTGAACATTGATGCAGCTGAGATACAAAACAACATTTTTTTAAAATTTTAAATTATAGGTGCCCTCATATTTTATTTTCAAGAATTAGTGTTTATTTTCAAGACATTCGCTCTGAAAGACGCGTGTGTTTGGAATGCTCTGCTTTTCTCCTTGTTGTATGGGTAATATTATTATTATTATTATTTCTATTAGTAGTAGTAGTAGTATTGTCGCAGATCTTTGACTGTGATAAATTGGCCATTTTTAATTTTCTCCACAGCATTTTTCATAATATTTCAAAAGCTCAAAAGGGGGGGTTAAACCCCGTAACCCCCCTTGCGTACGCCACTGTATGAAGTACGTAATTTTAGACTGACATTCACTTTCCAGTGAGGTAGGTATACATACTACCCCTCCCTTCATTTCTGACGCCCACATAAGTGTAGTGGAGCAAGTAATATTTTTTTCAATCTGAAGAACATAAGTGTCCAAATCAGATATCGATAACTTACTTTACATAATTACAAAATGTGAGAATTTGCTGCTTCCAAAATTCCAACGAACGATTCTATATTAAAGTCTGTACATGTAGTACCAGTGGCGTATACTGATTCTAAGGTCTGGGCTATCTGATTACGTCACGTGGTCCTAGGCTATGAATAGAAGTAAGTTTACCAACTCATAAGAAATGAGGTTGCCAACTCACGAGAAATCAGGTTGCCAACTCACGAGAAATCAGGTTACGAACTCACAAGAAATCAGGTTGCCATCTCACAAGAAATCAGGTTGTCAACTCACAAGAAATCAGGTTGCCAACTCACAAGAAATCAGGTTGCCAACTCACGAGAAAGCAGGTTGCCAACTCACGAGAAATCAGGTTGCCAACTCACGAGAAATCAGGTTGCCAACTCACGAGAAATCAGGTTGCCAACTCACGAGAAATCAGGTTGCCAACTCACGAGAAATCAGGTTACCAACTCATAAGAAATCAGGTTGCCAACTTACAAGAAATCATGTTGCCAACTGCAGAATCACCATCATCATTTCACTGTTATGGCAGATAGCCTAGCTAGCCTCGAATATACGCTCCTGACATGTACATATGTTACATTAGATAGAATTATGGCATCTTATGCATCAAATAACACACATAGCACTAGTAAAATCGAGTCCGTGTCGTTTGCGCCGAGGCTTCTTATCGGTTCAATTCCGCCGTGACATATATCAAGACCTTCCTTTGTGGGTTTTCCCACAATGCAGAGTGTCATCACCGCCGCGCGCAAGTGTGTTTACGGACACATGGTGCATAGTGCATAAAGTGGACTTAAAACATAAAATCAAACGTGTGTTTATGACGATCCACAGCTGTGTTACTGAAATGTTAAACCTATCCACAGAGTCAAATATGACTTTTCTTTACTTATTTCAAAAGACGTTACACAGGATTACTTGTATCAATTTTATTCCACAACACAAAATACATAAATCAGCATCAGCCTATTAACTATTAATCATTTATCGTTAATCGTCAAAGAAACATTGTAAATACAGTGTTATTTTTGCAAACATTATATAAGTAATAGCTATGTATATATAAACACTATATTTCGATACACTTGCACAAGAACAGTACAAACGTTATTTGAATTTTTGTAGATATGAAAATGCTCGAAGGCATCCTCGAAGATCGCCTGAACTTCTGTACTTCGAAAGAACACACTCAACACATTTGTCCATTTCGATGTATTGATATGTTCATATTCTCAGCCATCTTGTCGTCTCTTACAAGTCTCAGTTTTACATAAATACTAATTTCCCAATGTAGATCCCTCATATATACTTTCATCTTACATTCATTTACCAATCACCTTCCTTTTCAATCGAAGATAAACACAGCTGCAGCTGTGCAACGTCATAAACACAGGTGCGCGCGGCGGTAATGACACTCCGGATTGTGGGAAAACCCACCAAGGAAGGTCCCGATAAGAACCCTCGGCGCAAATGACTCGGTGCAAGCGAACTCAAACTGTATCTTCCTAGATGTTGCAAATTAATTTATGTATTCTTGCCATGAGCAATGGCAATATTCAGACATTATTTACAGGAGTACGACCAGTGAGTATACTGTATTAGAGAGAGGAGATGAGAAATCTATAGTGCATAGAAAAAAAGAGCTGGGAGAGCAATCGTCATTTATAAGAAGAATGAGGGGGAGATGGAAAGCGAGTGAGGAAAAGAGAGAAAAATAAAGAAAAAGGAAACAATGAAACCGAGAGAAAGAGTAGAGAAAGCGACATGATGGCAACCATAAAAATAAAGGGAGAGAGAAGGAAAGAGAAACAATGAAAGCGAGAGAAAGAAAAGTAAGACAGAGAAGAAAAAGAAGATAGAGAACTTAATGTTAATGACAAAACAAAGGAATGGTGAAAGAGGGAGAGTGAAGAAAAAGAGAAAAGAAAAGATAGAAAGTTATCAAAGAAGCAAGAAGCGTAGGGAAAGACATTTTGGCAAGAATAGGGAGAGAAGAAAAGAGAGTGATAAAATAAAGAGAAGAGGAAACAATGAGAGCGAGCATGGGACAGAGAGAGAGAGAGAGAGAGAGAGAATATGAGCAGAGGGAGGAAAATAAACAGAGAGCAAAGAGAAATAGAGATTGAGAGAGTGAATTATAGGAAGAGAAAAAATAAGGAAAGATAGTGCAATGGTAGAGATAAAGAAGGGAAGAGATAGGAAGAGAAGTGGAAAAATTCAGCAGAATCACAGAAAAAGATAGAGGAAAAAGTAACTGAGATAAACATCATCGTCTGAGTTCCACCATCTACCGGTAGCTACGAAAATGAATGATGGCTTCCACGATGTGACTTTGTCCAAGCCGCAAAGGTCGCCTTTTGCATTCGTGCATCTCTTGTAGCGTGAGATAACCGAGCTACCGTGGTTTCGATGAAGATGTCAGGAAGACTCGTCGACACGCGAATAGCCACGTAAAGCCATTTATCACCCGAGAGTACCTCGTAAATTCTTGAGAGATTCACATGGAAGAGAGATGAGTATCTGTTACCTGTCTTAATTTCACTCACACGCTTACGACCATGGAGGACGTCTTCGGTTTCAGCAAGATCTGGTGTCAGAGAACCCTGGTGCACTTGCACTTCCGTTTTTCGCCAGTGTATGTTTTTGTCAGTGGCCAATCACAAGGTGCAAATTAACAAGGGGAGGGGATGTCAGCAATCTTCCCAGAAGGCTCAAGTACCCCTATACAAAGAGTTAAATTTCATGACTTTATCCCCCCCGTTATATACTCGTATATGTAAGCAGGGGCTTAGCCAGGACTTTATTTCGTGTGAGAATCTTGGAGAAATTTGTGAATACAGTAAAACCTCATTAATCCGGACTAATAAGGTGGATAAGTTGACCGGTTTAACGAAAGACCGGATTAACTGAAATAACCTAAAGAACAGTTGAAAGTGCATTAAAACTCCGTTTATAGCAACAAAACACGTTTATTATGGTGTATTTAAAGGGCATAGGCCTACATACACTATACAGTAAAGTATGGACGTCCGCAGGATTTTTTCCAGGGAGGGGCAAGGAAGGTATTTTTTCCAGGGGGCAAACAAGGCACATTTTCTCCAAAAATAGTGTTGTTCCCTAAAAAGAACATTGCTTAAATTTGAATTTATGATGTTCATGCAATAATTAACACATATTATTGTGGCCAAAATGAAATTATATGTGTAAAATACATACTTTTTGGTTGACTTTCATTTTCCAGGGGGGGGCACGCCTCCCCCTTGCCCCCTTCCGGACGCCCACGCAGCAAAGTACAAAGTCTGCGGGAAACAGAATTTCATCAGTGGTTGACTGCTTTCTCTTTGGGGAGTTCTCTTGGAGGCTTCTAGCCACATTTAAAACCTTGAATTCTGCTTCTTTTTTTTATCCGGATTAAGCGAAGTCTGGCTTATCGGGCTCCGGATTAGCGAGGTTTTACTGTAGTAATTTTGAAAACAGATTTCAAGACTTCTTAGATAAAGTGATTGATTTGGTTTATTTTTCTTCACTTTTCTGCCACTTCTGACTAACAGCAAAGATGAGGATGAATGGTGATGAGATAAAACTGATGGAAGGACAATTACAAAACATACATGGACAGGTAGAAGCCCCCACATAGCAAGGGAGAAGGAGAGGAGAGAGAAAACTAGAAGGAAAGAAAGTAAGAGCAGAGAGCGAGAAAGATCGAAATTGAGAAGTTGATAAAAGGAGAGGGCGAGAGAATGGAAAAGGGTGGGGTGGGAAAGGAGACAATGAAAACAAGAGAAAGAGTACAGGAAGAAACGTAAGAGAAGGAGGCAGAGAGATTGGAGATAGAGGGAAAGAGAGGTAGGGAAAACGATATAAATAAAGATAGAATTGGAAATGAAACCGAAAGAGTAGCGGAAGAAAATTAAGAGAAAGGAGTGGAGAGAGAGAGAGAGAGACATACTGCCAGAGAGAAAAAGAGAAAGAAAAGGGATTGAAATTGATAAAACTCAGGCGCCAGAACCCCGCTAGTCTGCAAAATGCAGTCCAGGTGTACTACTGGGAAGTAAGGTTGATATTTGGTAGTGTTGCCCACGAGACGAGACTTTCGCCTGTCTCGTCTCATGGAAATGCTGTGAAATGCTGTCTCGTCTCGAAAATATTCATTTGTCTCGGGACACATGATCAATCTCGTCTCGTCTCGAATTTTTAAAAGCCTGTCCCGTCTCGTCCCGTGGGCAACACTAATATTTGGTTGCCTTCCAAGAGTCAAGACTTCAATGATTGGGAAGGGAATTTTTTTTCTAGTCGAAAATGTTAGAAGTAGCCATAACATTTACAGTACTCTACAGTTAAAATTTAGCAGTGTGCCTGTTAATTTACAATAACTGGACGCAACGGTTTTTATTTAATTTAAATATGAATATTTGTATGATGCATGACCATAGATCATAATTATTAACTACAGTTGCATGGATTACGGCCCGTTTCGCCTTATTGCGTTTTCACCTCCCCCAATACAATTTCAAATGATTTATGTGACACTAACTTTCTAAGGCGAAACGGGATATCCAATTTCGCCTTATCCTGTTTCGCCTTACAAACAAAAAAAATCCCACCAGGGAATATTATCGACATGAAGGGTCATTATTAATAATGTATTATTAACCTAACCTAACCTAACGTAACCTTACCTAACCTAACCTAACCGACAGGACAATGGGAGCCAAGGTAGGCAACATAACAAGCTCTGCGCTCCCATTATGAATTACCCTTCAAGTCGATAATATTCCCAGATGGGAAATTTTTTGTGTGTAAGGCGAAATGGGATGTCCCGTTATATTATATTAATTACATTAATTACATTGTTATGTATTGGCCATGGTGGTATTAGACCGTCATTTCTCCAGTTATTATTATTTTTTTGACAGAGTGTAAATATATACTCACTAATTTATTTTCCCGCATGTGACTGGCAGCGGCGTACCCGATGGGGGTGGAGGTTCATCAACCCCCCTGCCTTTCGCCTCACATTAAAAAAAAAGAAAGAGTGATAGAAAGAATGCATGCCCCTTTGCGAAAATCCAAGTGGTGACCTCTTGATATGGTTTGGCTTGTCATGGGAGTTGATGTAATGACCATATGCCATTTAATCTAAAGGCATTTGTCACACCGCGTCCTTCACTGTGGAAATCTCATTCGGAATTAATTAAGGATTAGAACCGCAGCGCTTGAAGTGGAAAATGTTAGCAGGGGGAATGTTTGGTCGATAGATTGAATTGATTTATTTTACTTCGCGTTTCTGCCAGTTTTGGCTAGTTAAGGAGATAAGGATGAAAGGTGATAAGATGAGGTGAAGGGACAATCACAAACAAATATGGACGGCATACAACGCAAGACCAACAGAAGAATTTACTGGCCAAGGGTTCAGACGCCAGAGCCTCGTTAGACTGTAAAATGCAGTACTACGTGGAAGTGAGGGTGACACCCCTGATATTTGGTCGAGCCTTGGGGTTACCTGGGGGCATGTTCCTTTGGTTTAACATGGCTGCTGGGGAGGCGGGGATGCTTTGCTGGAGGATACCATCCCCTAGCGATGTCCCCAAGCCGATTACAGATGTATGAAAATCGGCCGAAATTGATACATCGGCATCGGTATCGGAATCGGCAAAAATCCGATATTTAAACCGGTACAGATTATACTAGAGTTTTACCTTCTAATAAGTTTTATATTCTAGTTTTGTAAGATTTATTGAAAATTTGGTTATGATTCGTCATTATTGTAGAGTTTTTGTAATAAAATTATTGCAAATTCTCATTCAGAGGATCAACTTAACTATAAATCGGAAATAAAACAGTACATTGCTGAACCAGGATCTGCTATTGTATTGGGTATTCAAAAATGAATATTCAAACCTGAAGCAAGTGCTGAGAAAATACTTGGACATACCTGCTGCATCAGTATTCAGTGAATGAGTGTTCAGTGTTGCTGAACAGATTTGCGATAAGAGAAGAAGTAGGTTACTTCCTGAAGTGCTTCCAAAACTCGTGTTTCTGAAGTTGAATCTGGCAGAACAGGAATTCATTTTGCATTTCAAAGAACTTCTTGTGTACTAATGTTAAATCTCTAGGTTCACATAACCTTTTGTAGATGCAAATGTATATTCGCATCTCTTGAGGATATATATGTATATACGTGGGCGAATCAAAAAATAAGTTACACCCGAGCTGTGTTCCTGTACTAAAAGAGATAAAATAATCATGCTTGGTGGCAGTACTGTCCGGAATGTATTCTACCCATAGCCAAAGCAGCCATGCTGCAGCTGCTTTAATATGAGAGTAGTCACCGTGTCAGTATGGCGTGTCGTACTGAGGTGGCATCTAACATTGAGTTGCACTCAGTCATCCGACTTTTGTGGATACGAAGGCATAATCAGAGTGAAATCCATAGCCAAAATGTCGAGGTGTATGGTTGGAATGCAATGTCACATCCCATGATCAGGAAATTGCCAGATGTTCGAAAGAACGAATGTGAACGACGAACAGTGTGTCGGGCAGCCTGCAACTGGAACACTATCAACAAAACGGAGCATGTGAATGCAATCATCCTTTTCCAACCACCATGTGAAAATTAAAAGAGATTGCAAGTGAATTGAACATATCATACAATAGTGTGTCTATGCTGATTCATGACCAGTTGGGTGTATAGAAAACTGTGCTCTCACTGGGTGCCACGATTGTTAACAGATGAGCACAAAAGTCAACTCAATTGAAATTGGACGGAAGTTTTACACACAAGAAATCAAGAAACTGGTCACACGATTCAAAAATTGCTTGGAATACCTTGGTGACTATGTTGAAAAAAGTTAAATGTTCATGCATTTTTCTTCAGTAATTATTTACTTTCTAATGTGTCTTGTTTGTTTTATACCGGGGGTTGTAACTTAATTTTTGATTTGCCCTAGTACATATGATATGCAATAGAAATGTAGATAGCAAATTTATTTCTGTCATGCAGAAAATAACATCCCATTTCTGTTTAATACTCTAATGGATCGGAATCGGTTAAATATCGGCATCGGTATCGGTTCCAAAAATCATCAGTGAGTACATCGGCATCGGTAAATTTTTAGCTTCGTCACATTCCTACCATCCCCCCTCACTGCCGAGACACAAAGATGACAGGAGACTTGATCTCTGGTCCAGCACAGCCTCCTTACCTGACAGGCATAACTTTCAAACAATTAAGGAATCATTTTTTCCCCAGCGCTCAAGGACAAACGCTCTAAACAGACAACACTTAATGTTCTTTGTTTCGGTACCAGGAGCGTGCTATTAACATGCACGTGCACGGGGCGTTGTTGTTGTTCGGGCGTTTTGTTCTTGTTTGCAGTCATTATAAATCCCTTTTTGCGTCCGCTGCTTCTGCTCGTCTTCTATGCATGTAACATACCTTGTCCATCGAACACGTGCTTATTTGCAGCTGCTCGTTTTCAGCCTTTTTTTTTCTCTCTCTCCACGCTGGAAGCGTATGTGTGTGTTTAAAGGATAAAAACACTGGTTTGTCCGCTTGGCATGCGAGCGAACCGAATCGACGTGATGGATCCATGAAATGGGTTGGCCACGGAATATTTAACCACGAGAAGGACTTCGTGGTACACGTGTGCTTGACTTTGGTTCATTTTTACTTCGCTTTCCTGCCCCTTTCGGCTAAACGCGAAGATTAAGGGTGTGGGATTGATTGAATTGTTGTTTTAAGTCCACTCTATCTCTATGTACAGCGGGGTGCCCACGGGGGACAAAATGTTATAGTTTAGCTACCCATTCTATATATCTTCACACTAAAATGGGGGGATCGTTTCGTTTGATTGATTTGTTTCTGATTTTTAGTTATGCTAGCTTTACTTTACAGATTCACCGAAATCCATAACCCTAAAGTACTTTCCATTTACTTCAAAACTTTTGTGTCCCCCATTCTAGAATACTGTTCACCCATCTGGAACATGGCAGCCCCTTCTCATACCTCCAAGATCGACAGTGTTCTCAGCTTTTTCCTCTCCATCGTTAGATATAGAGTGCCGGCCCTGAGACACCTACCTAAGAGAGATCTGCTTATAAACTTAAACATAAATACTTCAGAATCACGTAGATACGTTGCAGATATGAAATTACTACATAAGATCATTAATGGAAACTAGGGACATTGAATTTTCGCGATGCGTGAAATCGCGAAATGTGAAAAAAAGATGCAATTTTGAACATTCTGCACATAACTACACCCCCAATGATGAAATATGCATGAGTTTTATTCGCGAAGTAATGCGAAATGTGTGCCTTTCCACGAAATGAACGCTTTTTCGCGAAATAACCGTGAAATATCATCAAATTAAGTAGAAAACACGCAAAAACCGGCAATCGAGGTTGTGCGCGCAAACTGTCGATTTGTAACGAAAGGTTTGCCTAAAGTTTCCTACCACTTGCAGCTGCAGAACGTTTTATCTTCGATCACATCAGGAAGACGCTGCAAATTCGGATTTCCCATGCACATAATCTCAGTTCGAAAACTTCGCTCCCTGTCAAGCTGCATTCCTTTCTTCCCCCGAATGTCTACTCAACTTCCAGTTTCATTGATTTTGCTAGCTGTAGCAGCGATAAGATTAGTCTGTTCCCGCACATCAAGGGAAACAATGGTGTCATATGTGTTCAGTCATGAATGAATTTTGTTTATCATCATGTGATTTTCAACATGTGTTTGTGTATGTGCAGTAGTGATTATTTTATTTGTTGGACAGCAAGGATATCCTTTAAATACATACAATGAATAATTCACTTGAGATATGCAATTTAGAAATGAAGTGATTTTGTGTTGATGTTTTCTTTTTGGTTGGACAGCTAAGTACTTGTGTATGTGTACAGTATATAAAAATGAAGTAGTTTATCAATTTATAGCTCTTTTGTATGTTGTTTCCTCTCATGATGAAAAAGTGTGTCCCAATTCTTTTTTTCCACCGCTGGTATATACCGCTGATCTAACATTTTATTTACCGCTCTCCTCATTTTTTATTTACCATAAATTTGTCTCCCTAATGGAAACCTAAGATGCAGCATCCCACTCCACGAACTCTCCCTCAGAGTGCCCAGACATAAAACACGGAGCAAGGAGACTTTCCACACTGCAACTCCCAGACTATCACTCATACAACATTCATTATTCCATAGGCTACCGAACCAATTCAATATCATCTCAAAGCAAGTAGATAATTTCAGTTCATATTCGTCTTTTATCACCAACTTAGAAAAAATTGTACATAAAGAATGCATTGTGAAAGTAATCTGTTTACCTTGGCACTGTCTTGGCTTGCTTATGTTTATATGTTGTTTATTTTATTTTATCTTGTTTCGTGTGTTCTTTTTAACACTAGGGTACTGTTTTACAGTTGTGTCTTCCCAGTTTAAAATGGCTTCTGCTGTACTGGAAATTGCAATAAATAAATAAATAAATAAATAAATAAAAATAAATGGTTATTAATTTTTTCTTCCTACCTGTGGGTGACCGCGGCAATTGGGTAGATATGAAACACTACGTCTTATGCCTTTAGAATCGGTTTAGGTAGGCGGGGGGTGCTGTTGGCATTAATACAAGATTAGTCAAGCAGACAAACTATTAAGAATAAGCTTCATTCAGTACACTAACAGTGACAGTGAGCCTCAGCAGTTATGCACGTTTTATGTTAGTCTTTTAGTTTCAACTGCAATGAAAGGATTCGAATTTCATGCGTCTTTCAATTGTTGGCATTTCGGCCAGTGGGAAACTGTCTGGTGTTTCCTTGTGGTTATTCCGAGTCGGCTCGGAACTTCCGATATGCGGACTTCAGTTTTAGTGTTGGACGATTTCAGGCACGATTTGATTCTCTTCTTTGTGTTTCTGTGCTACGACTGATTGTAACATATTGTCAGCTTTCGTTGTCTAAAACTAACATATTTCGAAAATTTAATATTAATTTTATCGACATTCAAACTACAAATCAATTACTGCATGTTTATCCAAACTACATTTGTGAGTGTGTTTGTGGGAGTTGTGGCGAACAATTCTTTTGGGAGGGATTTTGATGAACGGTTTTGGGGAGGATGCGTCCTCGGCCTTGGGGGGGATGGGCACCCCCGATGTACAGGATGGCTAATCGGGACTGGACCTACAGTTTACAGTGGGACCCGCCCAAACCACCGGGTATCGAACCAGGGATCCCTTGATTACAAGGCGACTGCGTTACTATTACGCCATCGGGGAGGCGATGAGGATGTGTCATGATACGATGATATTGATTAATTAACACAGAGGCTCTGTCCTAAAGGTACGAAGTTCGTACTTGAAGCATGGTTTTGGCGGAAGTGACGTCACCTAGTACAGATCGAAAGCGCCAAGAACAGAAGTACGCAAGTGCATAGCTCGCAGTGCAGATGGAAGCTGACTCGGTCACGTGATTTCCACACTCGTTGTTCGTTTGTTTAAAATCGCGGAGATAGAAAGCCAGCAACACGGGTTAAATATACGTTATGGGTCAGCAAGTTGTTGGTTAAAGTGCTTCTAATGTGTGGAAATGTATGTGTACGAACATTTGAAAATGCAAAGTGATTTCTATGGTGAAAAACAAGTTTTTTTAACATGGGGAAAACAACGAGTACCCAGTTTTATCTACTGATCGTATTTGGCGCTGCAGTCGAAGTGCAATTCGAAAGACGTGTAGTTCCAGTCCACGACTTGAAGACCATACTCGGAGGATGCTCGCTTCAAGTATAGTCTTGCACCTTTGGGACACGGCCTCATAGAGAACACCAGCCCAGGCCGGAATTCGAACCCGGGACTCCTGGCGTCGTAGCGCGTCGAGCTATGCACTTCGCATGGAGGCCGGCTTATACACTGTGTGTGTATCATGAACATTGCACTTTACCATGAACGCGCATTGCTGCCCATTCTACTTGATTCAATTACTCATTGTAATTATCTAACTTTTCATCTTTGTTTTAATCATCCTTTACCCCTTTCTACTTTATTAAAAGATAGTTTCATCTTTTGTCACTGGTGCTGCCATCTGTTATTGTCTAAGTCAAACATTTTCCGTTTATCGCTTCTATAGACACGTAACACCTTCAAAATAAATATAAAAGATGCTGAGATCCACATACTAGGGGGTATAAACGGAAAATGTTTGACTTAGACAATAACAGATGGCAGCACCAGTGACAAAAGATAAAACTATCTTTTAATAAAGTAGAAAGGTGTAAAGGATGATTAAAACAAAATTGAAAAGTTAGATAATTACAATGAGTAATTGAATCAAGTAGAATGGGCAGCAATGAATTATAAGGAAAGAGGAAAATGTGAAAGTATTGTACTTGTCAATTATCTTTCACATTTTCCTATTTTCTTATAATTCATTGTTGCACATCTACTTGATTCAATTACTCATTATAATTTTCCATTTCCGTTTTACACCTTTCTAATTTATTAAATTGATTGATTTGTTGTTTTAAGTCCACTTTATGCACAGAAAGGCTAATCGGGACTGGAACTACAGTTTAAGGTGGGATCCGAACCACTTGTGCCTCCACCGGGTATCGAACCTGGGACCCCTTGATTGCAAGGCAACGACGCTACCACTGCGCCATCGGAGAGGCCCTTTACTTTATTAAAAGAAGAGTAATTACAGAATACCGGAAGTATCTCCGATTGCTTTCAAATTTGGCATACTCACTAATTTTGTCGTCCTAATCACGAATCTGCAGTTAAAAATTGGCGGTCACGTCTATAAGATGCGAAATAAGTAGAAATAAAGGGGTCCGTGAACGAAGTAAACGCCGGTGATTTATGAAGGAAACAACAATTTTTTTGCAATGATTAGCGTTCAAAAACTATGTTTATGAATACCCTGAATTTTAACTATGCTAACTAACCTAACCTTACGTGAATGGTTCGTGGGGCAAGTATGTTTTCCACATTTACTGAAGACGCCATATTGTCACATGTAAAGCAACGCTCCATGGAACGGATAGCGAACTTCACTTGTTCACATCATCAAACATGGCGACCATTAGTATAGACAATCATAGCTGCAATGTATGCACGGTATTTCGCATTCTCTAGACGTGACCACCAATTTTTAACTCAGATTCATGATTTTGAGGTCGAAATTAGTGAGTATACCAAATTCGAAAGCGCTCGGAGATACTTCTGGTATTCTGTAATTATACCCAAAAGGATAGTTTTATCCGTTGTCACTGGTGCTACCATCTGTTATTGTCTAAGTCAAACATTTTCCTTTTATCGCTCCTATGGACACGTAACAGAGGTGATGTGATCAGCATCTCGTTCCGACCGTCTTTACCCTCCCGGAGGCTCCCATTTTATTTGAGACTTGGTGAATCCCAAAGCCGCTTTGTTGAGGCCTACCCACCTGAAAAAAACCATCTCGGGAATCGGGCCCGGATCTCACGCGTCGCGGTCAGCCGTCATACAGACTAGACCGCCACGGCTCCAGTATGTACAGTCAGCGGCAAGAAAAATGGGAGAACTAGGTCCTGAAATACTCGCTTCCCTGCAAGACGTTATGCGTGTTGCGTAACTCTGCGGCGATACTTGGATTTTAATAGCAAATGTTCAATGACAACTTCTACCAGCGCCGTATAGTTAGACAACGCACATAACCTTGCAGGGAAGCGAGTAGGTGTCCTATTTTTATTGCCGGTGTCCGTACAATCAACTACAATAAAATGGGTCGCTTAGATTCCGGAACACTTTATGTGTGTTCCCTGTATATGTATTTGAAAAAAACTATATTTTAGTCTAGTCGTGGATATGTGAGAGCAATTGATCTCTCACTGCTAAACCCAGTATATATCAGTGAGCATCACCAATTGTTTGAAGTAGGTGTTTTATACGCTCAAAGTTGATGCTTTCAAAGTGAAATAATTTAAATGAATTTTTCTTAAACTAATGTGTTGTCTGTGATTTGTTAAAAATGGTTGTTTATTATGAACATTATGTATTCTTCCTATATTAAGACAATGTACTTGTATCCTATTCTAAAATGTAAACACAAATAACCAGGTATATTTTTAAAGTAAGTTCCGTTTTGATATTACATAAACACAAGGACACATGTTGTAATAATTTTATTTTTACATGAAAGCCTTGGTCTACATATACTTTTCAACATAATTGCCACCTACATTAAGGCACTTATCGTATCGTACGACAACTTCTGAATGCCATCTTCATAGAAATCGGCCGGTTGATGTGATAACCACTGCTGCACGGCCGTTTGCACGTCGTCATCTGCGTTAAAGCGCTGACCAGCAAGGTGCTTCTTTAAGTGCAGGAAGAAGTGATAGTCACTGGGCCCTAGGTCAGGGCTATAGGGCGGATGATCAATTTGTTCCCAACCAAATGACGCGATATGATCTTGGGTCTGATGCGCCGCGTGTGGACGAGCATTGTCGTGAAGCAATACGATCCCTTTACTGCAGACTGGCGCCAGTATAATCCTCCCTCGGAAGTTGTGGTGTGTCGTGTCCGTGTGTTGAAGATTGTGGCTTAATATGGCATCACAAAAGTTGACATTATAACAAAGGATTTATCTTGTCGAGTGTTACTTCGGAAAGAGGAATTGTGGAGAAGTGCGACGACGTTTTGCATCGAAATTTCCTGGTGTTCCCGTTCCACACAAGACCACTATATTAAACCTCGTAAAATCTAAGAATCAAAGTATACTGTACAAAGACAATCCGCACACCATCCGTGAGTTAAAAGAGAGTATTGTACGAGAAATCGGGAGAATTACAGTAGACGAACTTACACGTGTAAATGCCAATTTCCTTCGGAGATGCCAGGAATGTGTTGCAGCATAGGGACATCATTTTCAACACCTTCTGTAGTCAAGGTTTGTACACAATATGAAAACCGTAATTTTGATAGCCGACTCTAGCGACTGTCGCAGACCCCGTTCACCGGGAAAGACAAGCGCTGACGCAGGGTCGCTTGCCACAGAGTCTCGTAGCGAATGCCAGCGAATGCTCTGTAGTTACGGTTTTCAAATGAAGGTCAACAAATTTCGTATCCAACTGTCGCTTCTCGTCTGTCGCGTGTCGTTTCGGTCTGAAATATATCTTAAAAGTTTGGTAGAAACATGATGCTTTGTGACCGCAAGGCAAAGACGCCCGGCTGGTTCCTGAGCATATATTTTTTTTTCATTGTGAGAAGAGACGCCATCCTACTGGTCTTGTCTTTTTTCATCTCTCTTGTCAACAAGGATTCTTAGCAACTGCCACGCTAATAGTTCAACTAAAAGAAAAAAAGGGAAACTCCTCTTTGAAATGCAAACGTTCAAAAGTCCTTGGGTAGCCTACCTACCCTCGAGCACTTTAAGAGAGTGGAGGGGGTGGCACATCATCCTGAGATATTTAATAACGCCTGATCATAAATTTGGTTCGTTCTTTTTTCTTATTGGACGGCGCAGGCGACCAATCCTTTGCCGGCGTCCTTCCAGTGCCTGCCCCAAAAAAGGACAGGTGCTACACGCGTCTAAGGGTGGATAATTACCACGATGGTAGCCGATACGGCAATCATGGAAGGGCCCGCAATCTCCTAACATCTTCTTTCCGCTCTGGCCAATGTTTTTGTCCTCTCCCCCCGCCTCATCCCCGAGTCTCCTCCCTTTGTCCAAATAACACACTCACCTGCATATCGCTTCGTCTGGAAGATAAACCGGATCTGGAGGAAATAACACCATGCTTAATAACCACTCAGCTTCTTTAAAGTGACTGTGATTACTACAGATTTTTCCAGACAAAAAGATCGTTTTTTCAAGGTTGCCAGTAGGGGTCATTTTATTATGACACAGGAGAGACTTGAACTAAAATTTGTTAAGGTCAGCTTACAAAACAAAGTACTGAGTGTTTATGTCACGAAATGTGCGACTCTGTGAGGAAACACTAGAAAAAGTTATTGAGGTGGATGGATAACATTTTAGTTTTTGTTTTTTAAAGTCCACTTTATGCACAGTAAGGCTAATCGGGACGGAACTTACAGTGGGATTCGAACCATATGTGCCTCCGCCGGGTGGATAACATTTTAATTCACCGTTCTAATTGTTTTTTTGCCAGACACACACGCGATATTTTGTACCCCAAGTATGCATTTCACAAACTTCTCTTACAGAAGATTAATACAGAGCATTCCCTGACATTCGCTACGAGACTCGGCGGCAAGCGACCCGGCGTCAGCGCTTGTCTTTCCCGGTGAACGGGATCCACGACAGTCGCTAAAGTTGGCTATTAAAATTACAATTTTCATATTGTGTACTAACCTTGACTACAGAAGGTGTTGAAAATGATGTCCCTCTGCTGCAACACATTCCTGGCATTTCCGAAGGAAATTGGCATTTACAAGTGCAAGTTCGTCTACTGTAATTCTCCCGATTTCTCGTACAATACTCTCTTTTTAACTCACGGATGGTGTGTGGATTATCTTTGTATACTTTATTTTTTAGATTTTACGAGGTTTAATATACGTGGTTCTATGTGTAACGGGAACACCAGGAAATTTCGTTGCAAAACGTCGTCGCACTTCTCCACAATTCCTCTTTCCGAAGTAACACTCGACAAGATAAATCCTTTGTTGTAATGTAAACTTTTGTGCCATATTAAGCCACAATCTTCAACACACGGACACGACACAACACAAATTCCGAGGGAGGATTATACTGGCGCCAGTCTGCAGCGTCAACAGAAAGCGAAAGAGAGCGAAAGCAGGGAGAGCGAAAAAAACAGACTGTAGCGTGCGACTGTCGCGGATCCCGTTCACCGGGTAAGACAATCTCTGACGCTGGGCCGCTTGCCGCCGAGTCTCGTACCGAATGTCAGGGAATGCTCTGTACATCATTTGTTCTTTTATATTGACCCATTACTTGTGGGTTACCCTGTGTGTGTGTGTGTGTGTGTGTATGTGTGTGCTCGTAGATTAGAAAAATATGAATTTACTTGCTAACCGTGGAGGGTATACGGTGAGAGTGAGGAGGAGGAGTAGTACTTGCACCCCCCCCAACTGGAATGTTGAAAAACTATTTGCTTATTATTTGTTCATTTATATATTTCCATTTTTTCCCGATTCGGTGACGTCACCAACGAACCCGGGTTCGAATCCCGCCTGGACTGTCTTTTTTAATGTCACTTCATGAATTTCATCTAATCATCACTCATTCTCTTCGTCGCGACTAGTGAAAAGTGGTAGAAAAGCGACGTAAAAATGTTTGTGTTTCTGTCTAGATCTTCAACTTCCTTCCTATAAGCCTTAAAATACATATTTCATCCGTCTCACTACATTGTTATTTCAGCCTTTTCTCTTCCGTTTCTATCCCATTTATTTATATTGTGTCTTTCTCTCTCTCTAGAGCTTCTTTGATTTCATTCTAGTTTATTTTTTCGTTTCCTCAATATCGCTTTTCTTTTATTTATTTCTTGTTTATTTTTCATTTTCTCAATCTCGCGTTTCTTTTATTTCTAATTCGTTCTTAGTTCCTTTATTTTTGTTCCGATTCCCAGGCAATTTCTTTCTATCGTCATCTCTCTCTATGAAACAAACTTCTCTCATTCTTTTCTTTCTCTCCTTTCTCTCTTTCTCTCTCTCTCTCTCTCCTTCTCTCTACCTCTCTCTCTCTGCCTCTGCTTCTCTCTCTCTCTGCATGTTTGTTCTTTCCTTTTCCCTCTATCTCTGCCTATTCTTCCTTTATCTTTTTTCTCTTTCTTTCATACTAACACACATTTATCTTACTTTCACTTCCTTTATTCCCTTCTATTATATATTTGTGTTTCTATTTTTTCTTTCTCCTTACATCTCCTTCTATTCCTTTCATTCGCTGTCTTTCATTTTATTTGGGACTTACATTTATTTATTTATTTTATTCATTTTAAACAGTATTTATAGTGAGGTATGCAGAAAATTCGAAATGAAATTGTTCTCCCTCTCTCTCCTTGGCTTAATTTTTTATTTTCCCTCTCTATTGTTTCTTCTCTAGCCTTCTTAAACCAGAAAGGTTCATAGCTGCAGCAACACAGACCTTCCATCTGTCCCTATCTTTTCCATTACTACCAATTTCCTTTGTCCATCTCAACATTATACCTCCATCTTCGTTTTGGTCTTGCTACTGGTCTCTTACCATCAGGTGTCCCAACAAGAATCCTGTAAACTCCTCTTTCCTCTCTCATTCGTGCCACATGGCCTGCCTACCTAAGTCTTCTTGATTTAGTCGTTCTAATACGCTCGTAACATCTGGAGACGAATACAAATTATGTACTTCTAAATTATGTAGACCTAACCTTCTCCACTCACCTGTCTTCTCAGGCCCAAATATTTTCCTAAGGATCTTATTTTCAAATACTCTCAATTTATGTTCCTTTTTCAATGTAAGGGACTCTTTCTATCACCCCCTCCAAATCATTTACCTCCTATTCAAATTATCACTTTTCTTCTCTTTCTCCGAGTAAACAAAAATTGTATGCAATCAGAGTTGTATACGTATACCATCACACTTGTTTCTTACAGTGTAATTTCTCCAGTTCCTTACTAAGTAAGCCATGAACTTTACAGGTGAATCTATAAGGTCGATTACTAACCTACTTTACATAACGTTATAAACCTTCTTATCAACCTGCAAACCCAATTTCAGATCGTATAAAATCCATACACGTGAACGACCTTAGTTGACAGGATAATGGTTAGGAGACAGGTTGAGTCTCCTGTAGGAAGCTTTGACGGTTGTACTCACAGGAATGCTACGCCTTTATTTATGGTGTACAGGTGTATTCTAAATACCTACTTCTGGCGCTGACTTCAATTTAGACTTGCAAATGCAACAATGATTGGTGTTAGCTTTGTTTTCGGGATATTTGTGTATGTCGTCTCGATTGATATACTGTGTGGCACACTTTAAAGTGTCTGCCATTTTAGTGGTCCATTTTTGCTCGAAGTCGTCCAATTCTCCCTTACCTTCAAGTGACATAAGAATTCCGTTAGTGGTATCAAATCACTTGGCTCTATCATTATTCATCCACATTCAGTCCGTCTTTTATTTCATTATGTTTCTTTGTATTCAAAGATGAAGATTGAATTATATAATAAGAAACAAAATGAATGATCACTTGTTTGCAAAAGAGTTCCGTTGGGGTGGATGTGAACTCGAAGGCATACGAAATATTTCCAGGTGCGCTCTGGTTCCCTGACAAGTTACTAAAATTCTCTCTCTCTTTCTCTCTCTCTCTCTCTCCCTCTCTTCTCCCTTTTACATATTTTCCTCTCTCTTTCTTTCCACGTTGTTATCCTTCTTCCTCTCGCTTTCTTCATACGCTTCTATTTTCTTATTTTCCGTTTCCTTTCACATTCGTAATGTTTATTGTTCACTTTCTTCCTACGCTCACTCTTACCTACATTTTTCTATCTTTCTTCCTCTCTATTGTGTGTGTAGATCCTACTCTACACACACACACATACCAGCACCATGTCTATATATATTCATTTTATTTCAATGACGAAATTTCCCTGTTTTATTTTGACATGGTGGACCAACTTGATTTTTAGTGGGCTGTGGCCGAAATTGAGTGAAATATGTAACTTGCGTAGAACGAAATCAAATTTAATTGTATATTAACCAGTGGCGTAGCGTTATAGTACGCCCGTACGCCCGGCGTTCCCAGATTTAAAATTTCAAAAATGCTTAAATGCTGTGATTATAAAGTAAAACCTGACTAATTTCATATATGTTTGACCTTCATGGCATTATAATAGCTATTTTTCGCGATCCGCTTGCAACGCTCCACTCTCAACACTCGTTCTAGCATATCTTTTCAATGCCTTTCCCGGCCGGACGCCGAGTAGGTTCGGCGTACAGGACTCCTATATTCCTTGCTGCATTTATGGAGGGAAAGCTTCGATTTCTACAGCACGCGCTTAAATGCTCTCTCGTACGCCAGCGTACGAAGCAGAGAGGTCTACCGTGATTGGTTCATGTGACCCTTCCTGCCTTCTGAAGCAGACGACAGCGGTAGAATTCCTACCCGGTTCTTCGCGCTCATGCAACTCGTGCTATGTGATGCTACAATACGCAATATTGACTGACGTGACTTTACCAATCTCAAATATACCGCTTCTTAATGGCCACTGCATTGTATAATTTATGGCACAAACAGCGATGTGCATTAGAAACCAAAAGATCAACACAGTTTTTGTGAAATAAGTTGGTGAAGTCCTCGTGGTTGAAATTCGTCCTGTGGCTGCTCTACCACTTAACCCGCAAAACTATTATTTTTTTTTATTGTTATTATTTTTTCGTTATTATCTAAGTGCTTAATATTGTGTCAATGGAAATGTTTAGCATTCATTTGAAAACTCTTAACATCGAATGGTCTCTGGACAAAATTATTCTAAAATGTTTATCAGCATTCTCAAGATGTAATAAACAGTGGTCTGAATTACTAATCGGCACTGTTACGTCAGTAGAGTGTACGATATTTGGATCATCCACTCTGCTTTTCACAGTGCGCCAAGACGACAGAGGTCCCTGGTTCGAATCCCGGCGTGAGCACAGGTGTTCCTTGTCAGTGTCCCTTCATCAATATCATCGCTCATATTCATATTCGCAATTAACCAAAAGTGGTAGAAAAGCGAAGTAAAATAAACCAAATCAATCAGTAGTTGGATCATCCACTACAATGACGCCTACTGTTGTGCAGAGGCACTTGTGATTCAGGTAGGTTTTTAATGACTTGCGTCATGCAGAAAGGTATAACAAAAAGGTATAAAACACCAGAGTTCAAAACATTTGTGGCATAGTGAGGCATCTAATTTTCTAGCTAAAACATGCATGGATGATGTTTTATTGAAAACCCAGCTGACTTCAGGTAAATAAACAATACCTGTAGCGACTAATTCCATAAGTAAATTATTAAGCAAGAAAGGGCCGACCCTTCCTTCGGACTTGGCGTTCCCACCCGAAATGTCCATGCTACGCCACTGATATTAACCACATTGCAAACAGCAAGGAAATGACCAATTGATACGCTGTCATGCATGTTCAGTGGCTCCCATATAACCGGTCCGTGGAGAGAGAGAGAGAGAGCTACATTCAAAATGTATTCTCCCTGTTTCGTTTGTCCTGCCAAAAGCCTTCTCCAATTTCAAGGCCATTCCGTTTCCAGTATGTGACCCATGCGACGAGGTTGATTTGTGGCTGAAAGATGCTTTCTCGTCCACCTGCCGAATTGGTGCTCTGGCGTAAGCAATGACCGATTCAGAAAATCACCTCACATATTATGCATCCCGGCGGCTATGTTTACGGATGAGGTATGAATACCTAAGAATTAACGAGGTTGCTTTTTGGTTAAAATAACTCCAACGAAACAGGCACACAAATCAAATATGTCAAAGCATATGCAAATTTTATAAGATGGCACATGGAAAGTTGGTATACGTAAATAAATACCTTCTGTCCTATAGTGGAGTCGGCCAATGTTCTTCCTCTACTTTTTTTCGTATTTTCTATCATCATCACAGTTAACCTGGTGGTGCAGATTCTATGCCGTGTAACGTGACTGTACTCGCACTGTGTGTGTGAAGAACATTCCAGTCCATTACCAGTTGCTCTGCTCCATCGTGTTCTTTAATGTCCACCCTCTCCCACTTGGACTACGTGTACATTGATCATTCAGAAGACATCTCTTGCTTATAGCGACTTGAAAATCACACGTTAAACATGTTTCTTGAGACAGTTCCTCCAAGGTGTAAGTTGATAAATGTCTATATCATCCTTCTTTGCGCAGAATAGACGACATGCCATGTCATTCACACAATGTATTTTGGAGCATACAGTGAGCACGAGAACTACAATTCGCTCATTACTTTTTAATTGAGATCCCATTGATCTCCGAGGCTGCAAAAATATTTCCTGTGTATGTCTGTGAGTTTCGCCAATACAGTACTGTTATTTATTTTTGCCCCGCCAACAGCGTCTTGTTCCTTCGCAACCAATTACACAAAAGTCACATCAAACATCAAACTCTTCAAGAAAGAGAATGATAAAATGGAAGGGGGGTGAGAAACTGAAATAAAGAAACATAGTTATAAAATGAAGGGAGAGAGAGAAAGAGAAGGAGAAAGAAAGAAAGAGAATGATAATATGGAAGGAGGGAGATAAAGATAAAGAAAGAAACAGAGTTATAAAATAGAGGGAAGGAGATAAAGTGAAGAAAGAAAGATAGTTATAAAATGGTGGGAGGGAGAGAAAGAGAAAGAAAGAAAGAGAATGTTAAAATGGAAGGAGGGAGAGAAAGAGAAAGAAAGAAACAGTTATAAAATAGAGGGAGGAAGAGAAAGTGAGAGAAAGATAGAAACAGAGTTTTAAAATGGAGGGAGGGAGAGAAAGAGAAAGAAGGAAAGACAGTTATAAAATGGAAGGAGGAAGAGAAAGAAAGAAAGAGAGTTATAAAATAGAGGGAGGAAGAGAAAGTGAAAGAAAGAAAGAGAATGATAAAATAGAAAGAGGGAGGGAAAGAGAAAGAAAGAAAGAGAGTTATAAAATAGAGGGAGGAAGAGAAAGTGAAAGAAAGAAAGAATGAGAGTTATAAAATGGAGGGAGAGAGAGAAAAGTAAGAAAGAATGAGAGTTATAAAATGGTGAAAATATAGACTATATAGAAATTGATGGAGAGAGAAAGAAAGTTAGAAAGACACGGGTATACAAAGAGAGAGACTGAGAGAGTTGATTACGATACTGATAAAATATATATTAAGAGATAGGAAGAAAGAAAAATAATGAAAGACAAGAACACACACACGAACAAAAAGAAAGAAAGAATGAAAACCAGCTCCTGGTGTGTGATCGATCGACTACCATAAATGAATATCGTCAGCAACTGGTCCAGCACCATCTCCTTTGGTGTCACCTGCTGTCGTGCGTCGTGCTGAATTTCAATTTCCTCTCACCCCCATCCTCCCTCCTCCAATAGACGAATCGAAACCATCCATCAGGTCGTGCGGAGATCCAGGTTTCCATAACGACGCAGCAAACTACATTTTTATTACTCTCTGACCCATTCCTATAGACTGTCAAGGGCTCGCTTGCTGGTGGTATGACGTTTCAATCTTGTTGGGATTGAACGTGGACAAATGTTCACACAAACAGAATTCTCTAGCAGATAGTAGAACGTTTTTACTTTTTATAACTCCCATCAATTACTAAGTTTTTAGATTTAGTCGCATCCATAGGCTTTGGGGGGGGGGGGGCGGGGACGACTGCAAAAAATTTGAGAGTTTCTTATCGTTACTGCACGTTACCCTGAAATGCTGAAGTACTGTGGATGGCGGAGTGGTTAGCACATTGCGCTACGACTCCAGGGTTTCCGCGTTCGAATCCTGCCCTTGGTGTTATTTGTCAAAGTTTGCTGTTATCTATTGTTTTCGGTGTGCGGCCACTGGTGTACGTAGGATTTTTTTTCTTTCGGGTCTGGAATTGTAAACGTGGATAGTATACATAGCTGATTTCTGAAGGTGGACATACACTATAAGATTTTTCCATGTTGAAAATTTTCCACTCTCAAAAATAACACTCTGGTCTCTCTGGAGTTCTTCTACAGTATGTATCTTATTCCTAGAGGCACATATTTTTGGTAAATAAAAAGGCAAGATTTCGGTACAAAAACTGAGTCAATTTCGGGTTCAAAAGCGGTAAATAAAATTAAATATCGGTGTTATAGCGGTGAAAAAATGGATGAAAAGTGGTATATAAAAAGACATATTGGTTTTAAAATTGTGAAAATAATCCTAAATTTGATTTAAAAACTACACTTATTCCACAGAATTAACATTTCACTTCTAATAGCACATTTATGTAGTTATCCGAGTATTAAGTTTATTTCTGTGTAAAGGAGTCCATTTTTGCTTCTCCAACATTAACAGCAGAATTAATCAATTTTCCGGGAATTGCATAACTCTCAGGATAATTCAGACTTCGGAAGGTGTCGCGTCGGTGAATAAACCCTGAATTTCGTGTTTAAGAGTTAATTTCGCTTTTTGCAGTTCATTTCGCATTATTTCGTGACAAAATATGGTCACAAAATGCACCTCACACCTTTCAAAAACATGAAAAATTAACACTACAATGTGTTTTTTCAAATTTCGTTTTTTCGTCAAAAACGAAATATGCATGCCCCTACTTATTCCTAATATCACAGAACACAATAATAGGGTTGCAGTAGGAAATAATCTATCAACATTACAAGCTCATCTACCTAGAGGAGTGTTACTATCACTAAATTCTGTTACACACAGAGTAGAATTAGTTTCTGCAACAGAAACAGTTGATCTAGGTACACTTGGTAACCTACTAGGTTTTGAGAACAACACAAGACTTGAGCCTGCCATCAAACACATAGGTGGCAATATTCCTAAATTCTTGGGCATAGAGACTTTTAACATCCATTGTAATGTGGCGGAAGGAATGATTACCAATTCTGATGGCAACATAGGTACTCACAAACAAACTGGAATAATAGCAACTTTCAAACCAAATTCTGAGCTCATGGAACCTATCATCTACACACCCTCCTCACCTATCTATTTTCCAGTGTCTCACAATCGTATAGACCACATAGAGTTAGTAGTAACCAATAAAAAAGGAGAAGTAGTAGATTTTGCTGGTGCCTCCACAACAGCAATCATAGAAATTAATATATAAAATAACCATTAACATGGAGCATATTGAAAGTTATGAATTACAATCTTTTCCTCCCAATCGTCGTACATTTGCTAATCTCAATGAACCCAATCGTGGAACTGAATTTGACGTGTACGTGGGTGACAGTTTTGTACATCCTCCTAGGGCAGACATGTATATTAAATTTGAAGTAGGAAGAATTGAAAATAATGAGGCATTTTCCCCTGGTGCAAACATAAAAAACTAGTAGATAATTTTGTACCACACATGTTCTCTCAAGTAGAAATTAGAAAACATGGTACTGTGATAGATAGAATAGACTACCGTGGCATTACTTCTACTGCCATAGGAACACTAGTATTTTCCAAAGTAGATGCAACATATTACCAGGCAGGGGGATTTGAATCAGGAACCAAATTCTGACAAAAAACCACACAGCACTATTTCCCATGCGTCTGCTGCCTGGTTTCTTCTCAGACTACAAGGACATCATATGGAAAGGTGGTTTGAGGGTCACTTTTATTCAGAGCAGCTAATAACAATAATGCACTAATGCGTTATAGTACTTTGAATCCTGATGGTACAACATTACCCAACACCTTACCTGAAACAGCCAAGTGTATCATCAATAGCATGGAGCTAAGAATACCAGTAGTAGAATATTAAACTAATTATGCCCTCAAATACAAAGCAAGTATTCTAAAAAATCCACGAATACCAGTGCGTCGGAAAACCAGCCTCTGGTGGACATTATGAATTTGACGCCACTAATCAATTCAGTAATATACAGTATGATATTCCAGATTTTGTAATTGTGTTGTTTCAGAATGGGAGAGAGAACAGTCGAGAAAAAGATTCTAGCAAATTTGATGATTGCAAGATTTAAAATATTTATCTTAAAAATGGACGTAATGAGATTTTCCCCCGTGAAAATTATAATCTGGACATAGCACAAGATGATTTTCTTAAATTATATGAGGCTTACACTGCTTACAAGAGAGTAACTGAAGGAAACATAGATGTATACTGCACTCCTAGTGAATTCAAGGCGCACAGACCAATGTTTGTTATTAACACGTCAAAAAGAAAACAAGTGGTAGTCAATGACAGAGCTAATATCAAGATTGTGTGTGAATTCCATGAGCCTCTGCCTGACAACACTTTTTGTAGTGTTATTCTTATTACAGAGAAGACTTTTGTTTATGATGTGAAGAATGAAAGAGTCACAGAACAATTTTAGTTGTCAAAACTCTCTTGATTTAGATCCAAATATTATAAAATTAAACTCTTAAATAAGAGTATATAATAAGTAACATACTTGTAGTATTTACTAGATCTGAGCAAATATGAATATCTCAAAATAACTAGTAATCAAGTAGTCAGTAGTTTTCATACCTAAGAAACTACCTTGGCACCGTTCTCAAACAAGACTAGCCACCTGGCAGTAGAGTTGTTTGAAGCATAAGTTAAATACACTCACAACCAATCAACAGAGGGTAGAATTCCCAAGCTAGATATTCAAAAATTTAAGCTCTTGTTAATCACCTTAGTACGAGGGTACTAGCATGGTTGGGCATTTTGCTACACCTAGAACTTAGCTAAATCCACCAGAAGATATGAAAATATAGCTTAATTTTGGCCAAAATAGGCTATGGCATCAAACGGATTTGTCCGGTGAATGCCCTATTTCTCTACTACAGTTGGGAAATCCTGAATGGGGAATAAATCGAGATCACTTCCTGAGACGGCACTGTTTTCATGGGAATTTCCTGAGTTGGAAAATCCTCAATCGGGAATAAATCGCTTAATAGCACTCACAGAACGCAAAGATGATTTCAAATTAAATAGTTCTGCTCTGTATTCAACATGCATTGTTACTACAAAATTATATCATGCTTTCGAATCACGGTTGGCATGGATGAAACAAATATGCTTAAAAAATCGGCAAAAAAAACTGCAAACACGTTTTAACATTTGAGACTTTTATCTTGGTGTTATTTTGATACCAAACTAGCAATTTTGAGAAGAATACTGTTGTGATTTTCGAAATTATATATATTCTGCAACAGACTGCAAAAATATCATCGCGGGACAAAAACAAACTTGCCATGTTTGGGGGTTAATATAAGATAATTACCAATACTCTAACTGATACTTATAGTGAGTTAAAAGCCGATAGTCCATGGTTCATAAATATTGAATTATGCAAAGGATGTGATCGGGGTGAATTATTTTGAATTATGGCACCTATTATGGACAACAATGAGAACGAGTTTCTACCAAACCCGCTATTTAATACCGTGCTGCTGCAATATGCTGAAGGAATTTCAATCATGTTTATTTTTGGCTGGGAAATACTGCGTTCAATGTTTTAAACTGTAGAGTGCGCAAGGGAAGGAAAGCATCGTTACTACATGCATACCAGAGGCGTTTTTTTTATGCACCTTCCTGCACTTAAACATTTGCTGCAGACTTCATGATTATCTTTTTTTAATGGTTTCTTTTACTTTTCTCTGTGTGTAAACAGTTTAGCTACCATACATGGACGTCCGGAAGGGTGGGTGGGCACGTCCCCCCCCCTGGAAAATGAATGTTCACCAAAAAATTACACTGGTCTACAAAAATGAACTTTTTATCTTTCACAAGAACAAATTTAAATGAATCTAGAAGTATTTTTAATGCTGAATGCGAAGGTTTATGAAATCGGCACTTCACGTATGTTATTCTGGCTTACCCTAAAACATTCAAGATAATGATTTGCGGGCATATTTTACATTTGGGATATCTCTCTTCAGGGTCTACCTTAGTGAGCCAACATACAGGGTCTCCATTTGCCTTGGTACCTTTTTTCCATTACAGAAATGTGCTGGTGGAAACGCTCACCATGCTCATCGCTGACAGCCCGAAGATTTTCTGGGACGGAGTCTAAGAAGTAAAAGTTTCAAGACCTGTTGCATCCAATAGCTTTGTATGAATTCACAGGTACAATCACTATATCACGAAAGTTTTCTGCTATAAAATATATATATATATATATATATATATATATATATATATATATATATATATATATATATATATATATATATTGAGCGACTATTGGACAGCTTTTCCCGGTGGATTTAAGACTTTCTAAAAAATGTTCGTTAGTGATCTTATTTGTGGCCCAATCAAAATATCTTCTTTCAGTTTCGCAACACTGACATTGGAAAATTTAGATTCCAAGTGCATAAATATGTAGAGTTTTTATCCATTGCTTTCAGAAATGTTTTCATGGTTCCCGGTTTGATATGCAATGGAGGTAAATAATTTTTTAGGACACATTTTTAACTCTCAGCGAATTCTCCGCTTTCCACTTCGCCTTCCTTCTCAACAACTGAACACGTCAAAACATGCATAAACTTACTCAGACTTCACTTTCTGATGTCAGCATTAACACAACACTTATACATCTTGAAAATAAACACTACATATAAGTTAAATACAGTTTAAGCATCAGATGGCAGGCCATAAAGAACACTACAATTCGATTTCAAGAAGTAACTGTCACAGAAAAACTGTGCCTGATGGAAAAATTCTAATTACATATTTGAATTTAGGGTTAAAAAAGTACACCAAACCCGCCATTTAGTTTTCTTGTGAAAAAAAAATCATGTTGACCAGTGTTATATATTTCACACATAATTTCAATTCAGTCACAGTAATTTATGTTAATTGTTATAAATTCGTTTAAGATACATGATCATTTCAGACTGAAATAGTGTTTTTTTGAGGTGGCATAACTATTATGGGGGTAAATATGCCTCCTTTGCCTCCTGGAAAAAAATTAACTTGCTTGCCCATCCCTGGAAAAAATCCTAGGGACATGCATGGATACCAACACTAAGAAAATGCATCAGATGTATTTAATTAACTTCAAATGCATCGACTGATGCAATTGAATGTGTTATTGTTTACCGTAATTTGTGACCTGATGCAATTTTATTCCATCAATAGATATTGGAATGCATTTTGTGCTTCAAGTATTAATTTTATGCATTTTCTTACATTTATGTGTTCCATTACGTCATTAGCCGACATGATTGGTTTACTTTTCGTACACGTTTTAAATAGCAGAAAACGAATCCGTTTCTTTCACAAGAACATATTATGTAAATTGAATAAATTCTACACTTCTTGGAGGTTAATATAATAATCAGAAACAATTAATCTGTAGCTACATTTGTTGGAGATTAGTTCACACAACACAAACACACACACACACACACAAACTGATATCATTTGTGATGCTACACAGTGCTGAAGTTTAACATCACACGCTACAATGAAATAGTGTTTTTTTAGGGGGCATCATGCACGCTACTATATGGCAGCTCTTCAACACCAAGAGGGGTGGCAATTCAGTAGCCACCCCAAAGGATGTTACAGAACTCCTAACCTGGTGCTTTATAACAGCCATATTTATTTTCTACAACACCAAGATTACAACACCAAGATGGGTGTGATAGAACACCAATTCCCGAATTGCAACACCGTCTTGGTGTTTTAAAACTCCCATATTCCTGAATTTTAACACCAGTTTTGGTGTTTCAAAACTTCAATATTCCTGAATTTTAACACCAGTCTTGGTGTTTCAAAACTCCAATATTCCTGAATTTCAACACCAGTCTTGGTGTCTTAGAACTCCAATATTCCTGAATTTCAACACCAGTCTTGGTGTTCTAAAACTCCAATATTCCTGATTTCAACACCAGTCTTGGTGTTCTAAAACTCCAATATTCCTGAATTTCAACACCAGTCTTGGTGTCTTAGAACTCCAATATTCCTGAATTTCAACACCAGTCTTGGTGTTTCAAAACTCCAATATTCCTGAATTTCAACACCAGTCTTGGGTTTTCAAAACTCCAATATTCCTGAATTTCAACACCAGTCTTGGGGTTTCAAAACTCCAATATTCCTGAATTTCAACACCAGCCTTGGTGTCTTAGAACTCCAATATTTCTGAAATTCACACCAGTCTTTGGGGTTTCAAAACTCCAATATTCCTGAATTTCAACACCAGTCTTGGTGTCTTAGAACTCCAATATCCCTCAATTTCAACACCAGTCTTGGTGTTCTAAAACTCCAATATTCTTTATTTCAACACCAGTTTTGGTGTTTCAAAACTCCAACATTCCTGAATTTCAACACCAGTATTGGGGTTTCAAAACTCCAATATTCCTGAATTTCAACACCAGTCTTGGTGTCTTAGAACTCCAATATTCCTCAATTTCAACACCAGTCTTGGTGTTCTAAAATTCCAATATTCCTGAATTTCAACACCAGTCTTGGGGTTTCAAAACTCCAATATTCCTGAATTTCAACACCAGTCTTGGTGTCTTAGAACTCCAATATTCCTCAATTTCAACACCAGTCTTGGTGTTCTAAAACTCCAATATTCCTGATTTCAACACCAGTCGTGGGGTTTGAAAACTCCAATATTCCTAAATTTCAACACCAGTCGTGGGGTTTCAAAACTCCAATATTCCTGAATTTCAACACCAGTCTTGGGGTTTCAAAACTCCAATATTCCTAAATTTCAACACCAGCTTTGGTGTCTTAGAACTCCAATATTTCTGAAATTCACACCAGTCTTGGGGTTTCAAAATTCCAATATTCCTGAATTTCAACACCAGTCTTGGTGTCTTAGAACTCCAATATCCCTCAATTTCAACACCAGTCTTGGTGTTCTAAAACTCCAATATTCTTCAATTTCAACACCAGTCTTGGTGTTCTAAAACTCCAATATTCCTGAATTTCAACACCAGTCTTGGGGTTTCAAAACTCCAATATTCTTGAATTTCAACACCAGTCTTGGTGTTCTAAAACTCCAATATTCCTGATTTCAACACCAGTCTTGGTGTTTCAAAACTCCAATATTCCTAAATTTCAACACCAGTCGTGGGGTTTCAAAACTCCAATATTCCCGAATTTCAACACCAGTCTTGGGGTTTCAAAACTCCAATATTCCTGAATTTCAACACCAGTCTTGGTGTTCTAAAACTCCAATATTCCTGATTTCAACACCAGTCTTGGTGTTTCAAAACTCCAATATTCCTGAATTTCAACACCAGTCTTGGTGTTCTAAAACTCCAATATTCCTGATTTCAACACCAGTCTTGGTGTTTTAAAACTCCATTATTCCTGATTTCAACACCAGTCTTGAATTGAATTGAATCACTGCTTCATTTGTTGTTTATGTTGGTGGCTTGGTGCAGTTACAATAATAATTATAATACCATCAATAATGAAAATCAAGAACCAATTATTGCATAAATGTCACTCACATATTTTATCAATAACTAATACTAGAAGAAAAATATTAATTTTGCGTCAATGCTTTTGTTTTGTTTATGTAGGTGCAGTTATTGTAATAATTACAAAAGGTACAATCATTAACAACGAATTGTAGGATTGACATTGATTTGAGTATTATGTCGGAGAAGTCAACGGAAAAGGGGTTTGATATGCTCCCCAGGCGAATTTTACCTCATATGTGCACTGCCTTTTTAATTTTATGAAGAAAAGTAATACAGAAAAATTGGGTACACCTTTGGAAACAATATAATTTATTTTAAAGTTTTTTATGAAAATGTTCACCGCTAAAAAAATCGAAAAAGATGAGGCGATGAGGCTTGCTGCCCCCCTCTCCCCCTTCTAGTAAGCTAGGGTTAAGATATACCTACCCACATCCTAAACACTGGCGAATGCAACGGAGGGGCTGATGGGGCTACAATCTTGGGCGTCGCCAGAAATTTTTGCAGGGAGGTCGGGCAAATGATAAAAGTTGAATAGCAGGAAAAATAATAATGAGTATTATTATCACGGTTATAAATGTCATTATATAATAATAAATATTATAAACTAATAAAAACAAATTTTATTCAAAATAAAAATAAAATAATAGTAATTATTATTATATAAATGTGGAGACTCGATCCACCAAACGAGTGAATACCAGCACAACTATTGTCCATTATTTCTTTTGCATTTTATGCAGTTCGTATCTGAAATGCATTTTGATGTTAACTTTTGCACGTCTCGTTCAAGAAAAGGCTTTAAATGTTAGGGGGATTTTTATTTCATAAAGTTTGCTGTGTGACCTTTGACCTACAACTGTAATTATAAGAATTTTAGAACTGTGGAATCATCTGTTCTTTGGATGAAATGGTAGAACATAATCTTCTTCCTGTATTTTTCACCCAAATTTTTCGATCCAATGTATTTTTACATTGATTTTTCTGTTCGAATACTAACTAAATGAACTTCTTTTCTGTTCTTAACAAACTTTAGGCTTTCTTGTATCTTTAATTTAACGATGTAAATTTCCTGGGGGGTCCACCGACCTCTCTCCTGACGCCCATGGCTACAACCCCCTCCGAAATTTTGAGAAAAATCAACATTTTCGAATAAAAGCAGTGGAGAAGTCTGGAAGAACCAGAGTGATAAATGCACCCCCCTTAAAATGCCCCCCCATTGCCATTTTTGAGGGTAAAAAGTTCTAAATAGAAAGTAGCTATGCTATACTCACCTTTATAATTTCAGCCTCTCCTGACGAAAAAAATCCAGTGTTTCTGCGCATGCGTCACAGCTTAATACAGTATTTGCGTGATACTGGAAAAAACAAGAAACCATGAAATAAAACGGGGTCCTGAAATTACTAATTACATTCAAGTTTTCATTTAACAAATATGCCGTGTCGACATCATCTTCTTTATTAAAAAAAGCAAGCAACATTAAATCACGTCATGTTTTCTCAGGATCTCATTTTCTTTTTTAATCTTTTCCATTTCATGGCGACTAAACATGGACATCCGGTCTCACGGATTAACTCAAGGGACAAGTTATTTTTTCCACTTTTTACCTTTTAAAAGAAAGAGCAACTAACGGAAATGCTGTTTCACGACACTGTCCAGGAGTGGTCAAAGCCAGTGTTGCCACCTGAATGGAAAATTCCCTCTCTGTAGGGAAATTCCCATCGAATTGAGGGAAAAGGGAAATTCTATGAATCGTTCCAATTTTGTTTCTTTTCATTTCTACTCATGTGAGTACAATGTATTGTTTGTTTTATGTTTATCGGTTATTAGCAACAATAAGGATGATTGATGAATTTATGAAATGGATTAATGGAAATTTATTAATAGAACATTCACAGCTGCCCAAGTTTAGAACCACCTGACCCATTTGATTAGTTTTTAAATAATTTTTCATGTATGAAACGCCGATCTATGTGGCTGAGTGTTTAGCACAGCGCGCTACGACGCCAGGTTCGAATCCCGGTTAGGACATGGATGTTTGTGTTTGTTGGAGGGTATTACCGCATAGGGGGATCTATTTAAATAAAAAGAGTCGATACGCCACCTGACTGCAACGCAGGATACCCGGGTTCGATTCCCGGGGTGAGTGATTTAAGTCTGAATTTTTCTGTCCTTGTCCCCGCATAAGGAGGCTCTGGGGTTCACCCAGCCTCAAATCGATGAGTACCTGGGGGGAGTTAAAGGCAGCCGGATCGTGGTGGTGATCACATCACCTCCAAAATGGCCGAGATGGAGAATATGTGGAGCCCTACCCTCCACATCCCCTAAATGTGTCTTCTTGGCACGGTGCTATGCGAACTTTACTTTTTTACCTTTACCTTATCATCATTATTATTATAGAGGGAAAATTGAGCGGAAAAGGGAAATTTTGCCTTATAAAAGGGAAGTTATATCCTTAAATTGGGGCAACACTGGCGCAAAGTACAGGTCACGTTCTCTTTGCAAGAAACGTTGTGACTTCTGCACTTGGCTTTCTAGGACACTGACCTTTTACATGTGCTGCTATGTGTTTGTTCGTATTTTTCTTCCTGCCTGCGAGTAAACAACTTGTTTACTTCAATATTCAAATAGCCTATTCATCTATATTCCGCTTAGCGATCTCATGAGAACTAGAATTTGGAAGAGTGTCTTGGAAATACTAAGCTAGGGTGTGAAATTGCTAAAACAAGGGATTCTGGGTTCGATCCCCGGTGGAGGCACATCGTGGTTCGGATCCTACTTTAAACTGTAGGTCCAGTCCCAATTTGCCTATCTGTACATAAAAGTGGGATTAATACAAAACCTCAAACCTTCACCAAAAAATGTACAATAGCCTTAGACACGTTAATATCTAAAGGTCTGCATGTTAATCAACTTTTTTATCTCCTAGAGCGCATGGATATTCACGTCCTCGACTCTGTGCTGTGGCTAGAATGATTGCGGCATCACGAGCGTATCCAGTTGGCGGCGGGGGGGGAATGCCTTCGCTGGAAATCGAGTGGTTAAAAAATGTTTTTGGTTCATTGTGTACTTACGGTGGAATGTAAATGTTATTCCCTTTTCAAGTAATTCAACATAAAGTATCGGCACAATTCTTGCACTCCCCTGGAAAGTGTCGTTTACCTCGCTTGACTATATTCTGCGTCCTCCTCCCCTTGAAAATGTTTTCTTTGGGGCCTCTGGGGCCTCTGTAGAAAAAGGTTTCGGTACGGATGCATTTCAACTGGAATATTAAACACCCACACACTCGTGGTACATGTTATGTAGTAGGGTCTACAACACTGAGACATGCAAGTAAAAACTCAAATTTAAATACTATTTTATCATGCATTAAGATAGTAAGAGAATGATCAATGACGTATTCAGGGGTGGGGTGCATGGGTCCACCGTAAAGAGTTACCAGTTACAAACTTTAATAATTAAAATATATTTGTTTAGCATTTGTTGAATAATCGAGGGTAATTTATTTATGTCTAAACCTACAGTTTAAAGTGGGATACTAAATAATATTTAAATCCACCGGATATCGAACCAGAGACTCCTTGATTACAAGGCCGCGACGTTATCACTAAGACATCGGGGAGGAGAAGAAAAGTCTCCCGAGGATGTAATAATAATTATTATTATAATTTTCCGAATACAATTGGTTTGTTTTTATTACTTTATATTAGTTTTATTGTATAACAATAATCATACCCGTAGTGATCATAATTATTATTTCAGATGTATGAAAATCGGCAGAAATTGACACATCGGCATCGGTATCGGAATCGGAAAAAATCCGATATTTATACCTGTACAGATAATACTAGAGTTTTACCTTCTAATAAGTTTTATATTCTAGTTTTGTAAGATTTGTTGAAAATTAGTTTATGATTCTTCATCATTGTAGAGTTTTTGTAATAAAATTATTGCAAACTCTCATTCAGAGGATGAACCTAACTTAAAATCGGAAATAAAACAGTACATTGCTGAACCAGGATCTGCTGTTGTATTGGATATTCAAACCTGAAGCAAGTCCTGAGAAAATACTTGGGCATACCTGCTGCATCAGTATTCAGTGATTGAGTGTTCAGTGTTGCTGAACAGATTTGCGATAAGAGAAGATCTATATTACTTCCAGAAGTGCTAACAAAACTCGTGTTTCTGAAGTTGAATCTGGCATCAGTAAATTTCCAACATTAAGAACAGGAATTCATTTCGCATTTCAAAGAACTCCTTGTGTACTAATGTTAAATCTCTTGAGAATCTGTGTTCTTCTTAAAGGTTCACATAACCACCCACATACATTATGATATATGCAATAGAAATGTACATAGCAATTATTTTTTTGTCATGCTGAAAATGACATCCCATTTCTGTTTAATAATCTTATGTATCGGTATCTGTTAAATATCGGCATCGGTATCGGTTGCAAAAATTATCGGTGAATTTATACTAACCAAGTTCGATCAATAGCCTGACCTCCCCTACAAAGATTTCTGAGGACGTCCATGTAGCCCCAATCAGGCTTTTATTAAAATCCAGCTTGACCGCTCACGTAGGAGAAACAGTCACGATCTTTATCAAATCACTATTTCCGGTTTCTGCATACGTTTGACCAACAATAATAACAATAAAAAGAAAGTGCAGTAAAGGAGCAACAATCATGTTGCTGACAAAGAAGCTGCTAAACGAGAGAAAGAAAAGAACATGTCGAAAACAATCAAGACGCAGAGAAGACAAAAACAGTGGCTCAATCCTTGCACACACACACATGTAATCTTCCTTTTGATTTATTCAGCCCGCTCGTTCCAACTTGCACTCTTGCATTACCCAGCACTCCTTGATTGCTGTTGCATGATAGAATCGAAGACATTAATAGCGCCATTTGAGAGAGATAATTTTGGCTTCCTGTATACACTCTGCTTCATTTCTTTTTGCTTGCTCAATTATGGTTCTTTCAAAGGGGAGGAAATACATTTGCGTCAACTGCTTCTAAGCACATTAGGAGAAGAAACAAAGAAGCACGTATGTCCCCTAATTACAGGTGCTGCTGAAATTGGGTGTAGGAAATAGCAAGCATTAAAATTATGCAGCTTCCTTTGTTAATGTTGTCCCATTCATTTTTATGAGCTTGTTGCAATTACAAAATATGACATACTCATTATATGCAGACGTGTCATTGTCCAGACAAGACGAAACTTGTCTCGTGTTATCTCCGTGGCAGAGTGGTTAGCACAGCGCTCTAGGACGCCGGGGCACCCGGATTCGATTCCCGGCCATAGGTATGCGCACAGGAGGGCAAAAGGGAGCAGTTGCCCCCTTTAATAGTCTTAGAAATTTAATGTTGAGGAATCTTTTCAACGTCATTGAACAAACAATATTAGCTATGCCCATTTTGAAACCGCGGAAATTTAAAAGAACCGAGGGCGCATTATTTTCTATGACAGTGGCTGGCTTACAGGGACGCCGTGAAATGTTTATTTAGTGCTTTTTATACATAAAATGTTTCTGAATTTAAAATACTTGTTTATTTCTTAAGGCGAGCAACCTAAACACCCTAACAGAGCGTTGCAAGTGTAAAGCCCGCTTCAGACTAAAGCAATTTCCTTAGCATTTTTCTTAACATTTATGCCATGTCCAAAATGCCACTGTGTAAAGTGAAAAATCTTAAGTCATGGCATTACAAATTTAGAAACGTGGACAATAAACAATGACTTAACACTAAATATCAATAAATGCCATTTTGTATCATATACTCGAAAGAAAAACCCAGTTGAATTTCAGTATCAAATATACAACCATACTCTAGCAAGAAATTTTTTAGTCAAGGATTTAGGGGTTATTTTTGATTCAAATCTTACTTTTAATAAACACGTAGAACAAATAATTAGTGAAGCGTTCAAGAGCCTTGGGTTCATTCTTAGAATGGGGAGGGATTTCAAGAATATAGAGACACTAAAAGTTTTGTATTATTCGTATGTAAGACCAAAACTCGAATATGCATCTGTTATATGGAATACAGACACAGCAAAGTACAGTGAAGCAATTGAAAGAGTCCAATCACGATTTCTAAGATTTTTAAAATACAAATTTCAGAAAGTTTACCCCACATTTGAACACTACGACAACCTAATATATGAAAGTCGGTTTACAAAGCTGTGCCATAGAAGAACGTTACAGGAAATAGTATTCTTGTGGAAGTTGTTAAATAACGAGGTAGATGCTGAACATCTACTCTGCCAGATAAATGTTCGAATCCCGTCGTCGAAAACTAGACTCAAGAACGAAGTTTTTCTTATAAAGAAGGCTAGATCGGAAATTAAAAAGAAATCTCCATTGTGGAGAATGTGACATCTTTTCTATGAACCTAAGGAACCTCAGTAAAGCCACTATTAACACAATAACCTAAGCTTAAACAAATAATTTCCTAATGAAATAATATGTGATCAAGTGTGTGTGTATATATATATATATATATATATATAGGAAATAATTTTAATGTATTTTATGTAGGTGTGTGTGTGTGTATATATATATATATATATATATATATATATATATATATATATATATATATATATATATATATATATTACAGAAATATATGTAATTGTATTCACTATGTATCTTTCACATGGGCTCTGTAATTAGGTATGTACCTGTTGAGTTCGATAAATAAATAAATATTTCATGGCATTTCTCAAGGATAGGCTCGGTCCGTATCACTTTTCGTAGCGTAACCAATCAGAAGCGACCTCTAGGTCACGAGTGCAGTTGTAATGGCGGCCGAGTAGCCTAAGATATAAACAATGTATCACTTCACGTTTTTAAAAGCCGATAACTATTCAACCGAGAGGAATAATGTTTCGTATAAAACGTTATTAGGTACAAAACAATGGCGCTGCTTAAATACATACTTTATAACGTTTACTGTACATGTATGGCAGATTATTTTAGTTGTAAACATCGTAGATGGTGCAACTCGACGTGCCTTTTGTGCTGTATATGTTATACATTGTAATCACAAAAGCTTGCCGAAATGTTACATGAAATTCTTCCGTGTAAAATACTATCTGCTATGAGACTTTTGGAAGCATTTACATAGCATTTATGCTAGCAAAAATTTTTAAGAAAATGCTTTCGTCTAAAGCCGACCTAAGATAGGCCTACATTCTGACTTGGGCGCCACAAAAAAATCTTGAAACACTCAGGGTGCCGTGAAACCAAAAGGTTTGAGAACCCCTGTCCTATGAAAATGAACTATTCCATTTCGTTCTCTATCAAACTTCTTGTTATTAATACTCTCACACACTTTATTCGTTATTTATGTTACCTCTGGGGGTGTGTTTAGAAGAAATTGTCCAACTTTGGAAATTAGCAGTAGGAAAAGAGGGTGAATGACAGTTTACTCCTTGCAAAAAGTGTGGGAAGCAACTGCCCTCTCTCCCCCCCAAACGCCACCCTAATCGTCGGCACTGTTGGAGATGAATGCATTATGTATCTGCTGTACGAAACCATGTTTATACGTATATAAATTGGTTTCTGAACCACAGAGAGGGTAAAAAAAAAAGAGGGAGGCAGGGAACATCACTCAGAGAACTAAATGCATCATATCGATTGATGCACTAAAGTGTGTTTTATGCACTGTTAAAAATGGTTTAGTCAATAGTGACTAAATCTATATATTCGCGGGGGTTTTAGTCAAAATTGAAGAAGCAGTTTTCTAAAGTGAGTAAGTTTCGGTATTCAGTCTTCATCATGTCCATTTAGTCATTTGTGAAGAATATTTTATTTTAAGATTTGCAATCTGATTGAATTCTAAATCACCCAGAGAAAATGTTTTCATCCATTCTTCACATTCTTCAGTTGAAGCAGGTATTTTTGTGCGTACTGTCAACAGAAAGAAAGAACTATTTTTTCTCTCAGTGTAGCTTTGTTTTGTTTCTGTGCGGCCATCATTGCGCGGAAGGATACTACCATGAAAATGCTGTTGTACACGATAAAGTTGACGGGAAATGTTTGTCGCGTCGTGCCTTTCTTACAATTTTACAAACCGAACTGTATACAAGAAGCTTCGAGTGAAATTCCATTGAAGATGATGAGATTGCCTTCTGTGGAAATATTTTCAGGATCGTCTCTGAATTTAGAACGTAAGTACTTTTCGATATTGAAATCTTGGTTTGTTTTGTACTCGAATATGGCGACCACATTTCTCGGCCAGGGTTACTTAATTAGATTCATATTTGATGCATTTAGGTGCATTTTTGTATATCGTCAAACACCAAAGTGCATCATTTGATTCAGGTGAGGATTCTTTTCAGTCGAGATGCACTTCAATGCATCAGTTGATGCGTTTTGATACACCTTGATGCGTTTTGATGCACCAGAATGCATCTTCTTGGATGATGCATCAAAGAACATCCACTGATGCATTGAAGTGCATCTCGACTGAAAGGAATCCTCACTTGAATCAAATGATGCACTTTGGTGTTTCTTTCACGAGAAATGCGTCAAATGTGAATCTGATTCTTTGAAGAAGCCATAAAACACACTTTAGTGCATCAATCGATATGATGCATTTAGTATTCTGTCTGATTGGTGCCACGAAAGTTAGAATTCTTATACAGTGCTTTTCGGCGGGTCCGGACACACTCATTTTACTCCCCTCTTCCATACCCCATCAACACAATAAAGCAGAGGTTTTTCTTTCTCCGATCGAACTTTCAACAAGGTTTTCGCCCCACCAATCAGAGGGTCTGCGCACGCCTATGACCCAGGCCTCGGCATGGGTGATCTTTCTGAGAGTCCCTTCATCAATTTCATCATATAGTCACCCAACCTTATCTTCGCGATTAGCGAAAGGTAGCAGAAAAGCTAAGTGAATTAAACTCAATCAATCGTGTGTTTTATTCTCGGTTTCAACGTTCTCTCAAAGTTCACAGAACAGGCAACCTTTGGCGTAACTTTTTTTGGGTGGGGGAGGGGCAGAATGGAAAGTTCATCTTTCAAAAATATAGCGTCCAGGTCTGTTTTGTAGATAACTGTTATATTTGCAAAACCACAAATATTATTGTTTATTATTTCTATTCTCAGATCCCAGGAGGTTAACAAAAGTAATAGACAATACTTTTGGAGGGGCAAATACCCCTCCTTACCCTGGCTATGTATGCAACACATACAGCATCTTACCGCACTAACTTTCGGATCGTATAGAGATTGCGAGAGGAAACCACTTTATTCTTCATAACGCTTTTCTGTTTGACGCTTCGTTTCGACGCTACGAACCCTCAGGAAACGCAATTCTTTCGTATATCTAATAAATTACGGGAGAGACCGAACCAAGTGTCTCAATAATAATAATAATAATAATAATAATGTTTAAATTAAAATCATTTTATGATACGTATAAATTCAATTAACACTAATTAAAATATATAAATTAATTAATATTATATTCTTATTAATTGAATAGGCAAAGAGACCGAATAAGAATAGATATAACAGCAAGTATATTCATTTCTAGCTTATCTATAGTAAAGGTGGGCATAATTTGAATAAGAACAAGTGTTCTGACAAAGAGATTAATGTCAAATAGATGAAGAATTGAATATGTATTGAATAAAAAAAGGATGTTAGATTCATTTGGTGAAAAATAAAGTTCCTATTTTATGCATATTATCATAAATAGTAGTGTGTAAGCATAAATCTTTGGTACTATGCTTCAAAGCCGTATGATCCCAATGTAATCCATGCTTTCCAATAAGTTCAGAGGAAATTATAACCATTATACAATAAATGCTAAACAAGTATATTTTCATTATTTAATTTAAATACTTGCTAAGTCTTTCGGGGTGGGGGTCCGGACCCCCTGAACCCTCCCTACATGCGTTCTTGTCCATGGCATAACACCTCTCCGAAGCTCACCGTCTTTTCCATTGAGTGACGCCTGTCACCGTTCAATTCCATGGCTGCTGTTTTCTGCCGTTCGAGCCTGTAGCCTTATACTACGTTTTTTTTTTTCATTTAGCTCCCGAATTATCCTTACGATGCTGGGTTTTACGCTGGGAATCGAACCCGGGACCGCATCCTCAAAAGGTAAGAGCGCTAACTATTTGGCAATAGTGAACTTGAGAGTCATTCCATTTATGTAAATCTTCTATAGCTATATATAAAAATGGATTTATGGATGTATGTGTGTACGTATGTTTGTTCAGCAATAACTCTCGAACGCCTGGAGCGATTTCAACCAAACTTGGTACACATATCACTTGCAATCTCGAAAGAAATACTGTGGGGGTAAGACACCCCCCCGGCACTCCTAGGAGTGGGGGTGGGAAGGGTACATAAAATAGCATTCTGTTGCGTGGCATTTACGTGTCATATCCTGCAAGTTATGCTTCCTTGAACACAGCTCGGCGAAGTTGGTTGCCTACACAGAAGGTGCGAAATTGCTATCCTAGAGCAATTTCAACACATATCACTCGCAATCTCGAAAGAAATACTGTGGGGGTAAAACACCCCTGGCACTCCTAGGGGTGGGGTGGGAAGGGGGTGACATATAAAAATAATCGAAAACGACCGATATTAGTGTGGAATCCATAGTTTTCGAGGCCGCTAAGATGAATAGTGACACTCCCAATGCCGTTGAACTCCAAGTTAATTTTACACTATAGTTAGAATTCATTATTTTCCATTTTCTTTTAGAAGGTTGGATAAATAAATACCCGGCCACGCCGGGCAATCAGCTAGTTATCTATAAATAGTCAGGTACAGTCACCGGCAATAAAAAATGGACACCTAAAGTAACACCACCGTAATAGCCGACGCAGGAAACGCCTTTAGGGCTAGGCTCCCTGTTGCCGCGTTTAGCTACGAAGGAACTTGCTGTTAAACAGCTGATTAAGCCTACCGTCGGTCCCCCTGTTTGGGCAACAATCGGCAACCTTAGAATCCCTCCTCCCCGAAGCAGCCAGCAGGGAAACAGGATTTTGTCAAAATAACCGTTTTGCGTTGTGAATGCTGGCCGGGAGTCGCGTGGCCCAGGTATAGATCCTGAACTAATCCCAGCAACGGAACTTGTAAAAGTTGCCATTGAAAATTTGCCAATATAATTCACATATCGCCGTAAAGTTAGGCAACACACATAAGCATTTCAGGATCTAAGCACAGACAAATAAATATATATATACCTTTATCTGTGATCTAAGTGTCCTGCTGACTGTACATATCCACTTTTTACGTCTGAATACGTCACACATATCTCCGAAATGAACTGTTGGTGCATCAAGTGGTGTATTTTTTTGGTTTCCTTGAAATCAAGATTTTTATTTAAAAAAAAAACATTTTTGTTGTTTTTTAATCGATTGTTTTTATTTTTTTAAAAAATTACGTTTAAAATTGCTTGCATGGTTTTTGGTACCATACACATAGATATATGCTTTTTATAGAAAGGCTCTTTCTACTAAACGGCCCTGTAAAATATTTGAACAGTTTGATTAAAAGAAATAAAAATTGTTCCTAAATATACATTTTTCTGTTTCGGATATTTTACCTGCTATGGTTTGATTTGATTTGATTTATTTTACTTAGCTTTTTGTGTCACTTTTGGCTAATTTGCGAAGATGGGGATGAGTGATGATATGATGAAACTGATGAATAGACAGTCACAAACATCCATGCCCAGGCCAGGATTGGAACCCGGGCGGTACCTACTATTAAAATATTGTTGAATGTGTTAATCAAACTAATAATAATTTCAGTAACTTTTCTTTCAGTTAAAATAAAACATTCTGAATGTACTATATAATTGTAACTTAAAATATTAACTTAAATATTTTTATAGTCTTTTGTAGCTGAATTTTGGAGATTTTACATCAGCTGCCATGTTTATTTACAATTTAATGATATTTACACTATTTATGGTTTAACATGATTATTATTTTGTATATTTTTCTAAACAAAATGTTTGCTAATTTTGCCCATAAAATTATTGAACTTTAAATCAAGAGAAATCCTGTGTTTACATTTCTTCTCGTATGAGCTTCACACCATCAGTACATATATTTTATTTCCTAGTGTTTCTGATATCTAAAAAATCCTTATGTATTTCATTCTAAAAATTATTAATAATTTAAATCAATCCACGTTGCTTGAAATTATTACGTCTGATCTCAACTGATGCATTTTAGCGCAGCTGATAGATCCTTGTGTGCATTTTGATGCATCGAAAGCGCATCATTAGGATTTCATGCACTTTAACGTGTTACTACATAATGTGTGCAAGTAAAAGTATCCTTTTCTTTACCTAAAATTTTCAAGTAACATTATACCTGCGCCGCTCTTATATCCGGCGCGAGAAACGTCTTTATGGCAGTGACCCTCTGTTGCCGCGTTTTCCTCCGAAGGAACTCGCGGTCAAAGAACCAATTAGGCCTAGTGCTTGGGCAAGAAGCGACAAACTTACAAATCCCCCTTCCTTGGGGAAACAGGATTTTGTCAAAATAACCGATTGCACACCGGTTCCTTCGACGGTAGAACTATAGGTCCATATATATCGAACGACGCCATGAGTGAAGTGGTGAATTTTAAAAGCACATTGATGGTACAAATTTAGGTACATTTGGCAGAAAAATGTACTGAAATAAAAAAAACGCGAATTATGGGAATAACACCAAAACGTATAAAAAAATTAATAAATAAAAAACGATCATGAATAGAAATAACACCTAAAAAACAAGGTCGCTATAGTCAAAGAATTTTGTGCTTGTCTGGTCGGAAGGAAGATATACCGGGTGTCCCAGAAGTCTTTCCCTGATTACAAACTTTATTCATATCCGCTATATGCAAGGTAGAGATGTGAAAGTGGTGCCAAAAATGTTGGAAAACTAACCAAGGTTTTTGTTGTTGCATGTTTGAGTAACGTGGCTGTAGTGTAGCAGTGTCAGTGCCCAGGAAACCGGAAATGTTCACAAATCAGGAAAAAGCTCAGCATGTCCTCTGGTATCACGAGACCCGATCACCAATAACAGTGCAGAGGAACTTTCAAATGTACAGAATTCTTTCGTCTAGAATATCTGCCATCAATAAGTTGGTATTTAAAAAATGGAATTTATCTTGATTCCCAAATCCTGAGAAGTCCAAGAAACATTGCCACCCGATGTTAAGAGCATTAATTCTGGATTCCTTGGCACTGACACTGCTACACTACAGCCACATTATTGAAACATGCAACAAATAAACTTGGTTAGTTTTCCAACATTTTGGCACCACTTTCACATCTCTACCTTGCATATAGCGGGTATGAATAAAGTTTGTAATCAGGAAAGACTTCTGGGACACCCGGTAGATTTCAGTCAAATTCATTGAAGATGTGAAACAGATTGGCAGGGGGAAGAGGTTCTGCGTTTGGGTCCTGGCATGGAATCGCTTTATCAATTTCATCTTCATCGCCGAGATTAACCAAAAAGTGGCAGAAAGCGACGTAAAATAACATAAATACAAATTATTAAGTATAGCGAAACAACTGCAATTATAGTTAATAAAATAATCGCAGCATATCAAAAGAACAAGGTTTCAGAGTTGTTTGTAAAAATGAGGTATTATTTTCTCATCTTTAAAAGACTCAAAATTTTAATCACAATTTATTTAGGCTATGAGCCGTTTCATTGCGGTTTAATAAACAAGGGAAGTGAGTTCAATTGTGAAGGAGCAATTGCGATCGCTCTTCGCTTTCATTGACTGGTTCAGCAAGGCGGTTTCGTTTGGTATGCTCGAGGCAAAGCTAATGCAGCATCCTTCATGAATCACCATCTTGCTGGTTCCGTTAATGAAAATCCTTGCACCGTGAACGTGACTCAAACACGAGATTTCCGAATGGCGCAGTTTAGTGAATGGCGTCCGCCATGTTGTAGCACGGGTCGAGAGGGGCGTGTTTTGTTCGAGGCGGATTGGAGGATCTCCACCAATAAGACGATTACCCTCCCTTTCCCAGACCAGGCCCAGTTCTTTACCTGGAGGGAACGGGGAGAGGGGGGAGGGGAAGGAATTGATATCTCGATGCAGCAGTACGCCACCTGCCTCCGAGAACGAAGCATCATTTGTTATCCCTAAGCAAGTGTCGCTCGCTTGAACCGGTTCATTACTGATTCAAGCTCTCGCAAATGTTTATTTTTTCGAAAATTGCACTTTCCTCACGATCTAATTTTTTCAAGTCCAAAATATGCAAAGAAAGAGAGAGACAGCAGAATGGGAAAACGAGAGAGAGAAGATTGGGAGAAAGATAAAGGGAGAGAGGTATGAGTGGGATAGAGACAAGGGGGAAGAAAGAGAGAGGGAGAGAAGAGTGGGAAAAGAGAGAATGAGTGGCAAGAATGGGAAAAGAGAGGAGACAAGAGTGGGAAAAAAGGGAGAGAAACAGAAGAGTGGGAAAAAGTGAAAGGGTGAGAGGCTAGAGTGGGAAATAGTGAGAGAGAGGACATGAAAGAGGGACAAGAATTGTGGAATAGGAGAGAGAGGGGCAAGAGTGGGAAAGAGAGATAAGTGTGGGCGGAAAAACAGAGAGAGAAGAGTGAGAAAAAGACACACAGAGAGGGAGAGAGAGAAAGAAAGAAGGAAAGAAGAATGAAAAAGAGAGAGGGAGAGCAACATGAATGGGAAAGAAGAGCGGGGGAGAGACGACAAGAATGGGGAAAGAGGAAGAGAGAGAGGGGTAGAAAAGTGGGAAAGAGAGGAACAATAGTGTGAAAAGAAGGAGAGAGAGAGAAGAGTGGGGAAAAAGAAAGAGAGAGATCGAAAGTCTGGGAAAAACACAGAGACAAGAGTGGTAATGTGCTTTCAAATCTAAAAAAACAATAATAGTCTGCTCTGTCTAGGTGAAAATGGGAAATGAAATATATAGATTTGTGTCTCTTACATCCATACAGTGCTACAAGAGGAAATTTTTTATATAGCTAGTTGTCGTTGATTTTCAAGACAAAATTCTCTTCCGGACTCTCAAATAAGTACCGGAGTTCGCAAAGAAAATTGAAAAATATTAAGATAATTAACTTTATAAGCATGCAATGTGAGAGTTTGATAAATTTTGAAATGCCCACAGTCGAGTTCAAATTCTAAAGCGATGAATATATATTGTGGTGGACACAATTAATTCAGACTTTCGGATATTTTCTTGGATAAGAAATGGATGAAGTCTATATTTTCTCTTTAATGATGATCTCTCCCAAATTCTTTTTCTTTCAGACTCTTTCTCTCCCCTTTTTCGATTTCTCTTTACCGGACAAGACATGATATGTTCAATTCAGAACCGAGATTCGTACTTACTTTAAACATATAGTAAAAGGTCCATCAAGTTTTTTTGCTTTCCATTTTTGTACTTTTGCATTGCTTCTAGTTTATTGTTACTTTCTCTATTTCCTCATTCCTATCATATCTTCTGTAAAGTTTATTGTAATACTGTATGTGGTACTACAAATAAACATTTGTCTGTAGTGACATCTTTTATGTAAAAAGGTTTTAAAAATGTATTTACTTCTCTATCTCACAGACGTTTTATATTTGTCCCTTTAATTCTTCATCTATTCTCGCAATTTCTATGTATAGCCTATGATTTCCTCACTTTCTTTCATTCTTTTTATCTCGAATTTTGTTTTCCTCTACATCTCTCGCTCTTTATTAATGTTTTAACATGCAAGGCCCTCTAGTGCATTTCTTAAAATGAAGTTATACCAACGGCTACAGATATCTTAATCTCAGGGGGATAGGTTCTTTATTTGAGAATTCCAAATAAGAAAGCGTTTTATAGCCAAGAGGATATAGTTAAATGCGGATCTATATTCTGAGAACTATACAAAATACAGAGAATATATATATATATATAACAGTTGGGCTGAAAAGTTCATAGGCTGACTCATAGATGGCGTTACTAGAATTAAATCCATGTGATTTTTACTTAGTACTAACCTTCAAAAGATACGTGTATAAATTTCACAGCTGCCGGATAATTAGTTCGTGAGATATAGCATTATGAGTGAAGCAGCTTTTGTTATTGTGAAAAAATGGATAAAAAAGAATTTCGTGTGTTAATAAAGCATTGCTTTTTGGCGAAAAAAATACTGTTGAAGCCAAGGCTTGACTTGATAAACATTATTCGGACTCTGCACCAGGAAAATCAACCGTTGAGAAGTGGTTTGCTAAATTTAAACGAGGCGAAATGAGCATCGAAGACGATGCACGCAGTGGCCGCCCCAAAGAGGCTGTTACCGACGAAAACATCAAAAAAGTCCACAAAATAATTTTAAATGATCGTAAAGTGAAGTTGATCGAGATAGCTGAGACTTTAAAAATATCAAAGGAACGTGTTGGACATATTGTGCATGAATATTTGAACATGCGAAAGCTGTGTGCAAAATGGGTGCCGCGCGTGCTCACAATCGATCAAAAGCAACAACGTTTTGATGATTCGGAGCAATGTTTACCGATATTCAACCGTCATAAACACGAATTTTTCCATCGATATATTACAATGGATGAAACATGGCTCCATAACTACACTCCAGAGTCCAATCGACAGTCAGCCGAGTGGACTGCACGTGATGAACCGAATCCAAAGCGTGGAAAGACGCAACAGTCGGCTGGCAAGGTTATGGCATCAGTATTCTGGGATGCGCATGGTATTATATTCACCGACTACCTGAAAAAGAGCCAGACCATCAACAGCGATTATTACATAGCGTTGTTGGAGCGTTTAAAGGATGAAATCACGAAGAAACGGCCCCATTTGAAGAAGAAAAAAGTGCTGTTTCATCAAGACAATGCACCGTGTCACAAATCAATGAAAACGATGGCAAAATTATATGAATTAGACTACGAATTGCTTCCCCATCCACCATATTCTCCAGATCTGGCCCCCAGTGACTTTTTCCTGTTTGCAGACCTTAAAAGAATGCTCGCTGGAAAGAAATTTAGCACTGATGAAGAGGTAATCGCCGAAACTGAGGCCTATTTTGAGGCTAAAGAGAAATCGTACTATAAAAATGGCATCGAAAAATTGTATGACCGCTATAATCGTTGTATCGCCCTCAAAGGCAACTATATTGAATAATAAAATCGAATTTTGTCAAAAAAATATTTTTTACTATGTTAGCCTACGAACTTTTCAGCCCAACTGTTATATATGTATAATCGAAAAGGCTTCTTCTCCTTTGGTTATCAAAAGGCTTCTTCTTCTTTGATTATCGAAAAGGCTTCTTCTTCTTTGATTATCGAAAAGGCTTCTTCTTCTTTTAATATGGAAAAGGCTTCTTCTTCTTTGATAATAGAGAAGGCTTCTTCTTCTTTGATAATAGAGAAGGCTTCTTCTTCTTTTAATATGGAAAAGGCTTCTTCTTCTTTTAATTTATTATCTTTCTTTTTTAAAGCGTAATCTTATTTATGCGCTCGCTTTCCCCGCTTCTTTGGCAAACAATACAAGCTATTCTTGTAGAAAGAGTAGGGTCGACTAAACTGACAATAGCGCAACCTCCTATTTAACGACCAAAGGGGAATAACCAGGATCGCTAATAACAAGCGCTACCAATGGCCCAGTGCAACTAATAAAGAGCGCAACCGAAAAGTGCTTCGGGGCGTCTAATTTGACACAACGCCACCGGAGACAAACAACCAAAACACTGACGATGTTCTCCTCGTCAGAGAAATCAAGAGATAGATTTCTGAATTCGTTCGCTTACTTAATAACTTTCCTAAACGTTTCATATGCAGCCATATTCTTAATTCCTTTAATTTACTATATACAACATTCTATTCACTTCTTTTATAGTATTTGAACTCTTCTTTTATATATTTCTCAATTTACTATAATATATGTAATCGCTCTTCTCCGCTCCTAGTTTGTACAATGAGCTCTGCTCTTCTTTATATGGCGTGCTGCCATCTATCGTCGCTTTCGGGAACATTTCTTCCTTGTGATTTTCATTGCCGTCGGAAGTGGCACGTGACAAACAGTGAAGAAACTTAAGGAACATCTTGTAGATGGAGCTGTTTTAATGTTAGGAAATCATTGCGACTGAGTAACTTTTGGTAGCAATGATGACGTAGTGTAGTGATGAACAGCACAAATGCATACCCAGAAGCTAATATTGTAGGCTAACTAGCCTATCTCCGAAGCCCAGAGATTTTTGATGAAAACAAGAACATTTACGTACTCACATTTAAGGTTCAATTTCTTTGAAATATAATTATTATTATTCCTTTGAACGCACAAACAAGCAAGATATACCCTTTTGGATTCAGAAAATGGAACAATTAAAATTCGTAGCACGTTAACAGCCATAAATATAGCAATGAAAATTTTCGTATTGTATATTGTTTTCGCCAGGTCAACAATTTCCTATCAATAATCCTATTTTTTTACCAAATACCTGCTTATTTACTCCCTCCATTAAACATAACAATTTATTCCTTCGTTTGATTGACACTTTCATCTTTTTTGGCATGTGTCAATAATAATAATAATAATAATAACAATATTGTCATAATAATTGTTATTGTTATAATTAAGTGCATTATTTTTCACATCGAACACTTTATCTTGAACTCAGCATTGTGTTGTAAGGTACTTGACAAGGCAGTGGCGCAACCAAGAATTTTTGTCTGGGGGGAGCAAGTACCAGGAGGATGAACGTACCAATAATAATAATAATAATATTGGCATTTTGCTCATCAATGAAATAGATAAATAAATATATTATATTTTGTCATGGTATTTTTTCAGCACCTTCAATTTCACATTAGCTAATAATGCACAGAAAAAACTGGTTTATTTGGAATTACCAAAAAAGTTTGGTTGAGCTGTTTGGTTATGCTTTTTGTTTCCGATAACCAAATGTTACTTGTAATTACTAAATAATTTTGTTTAAGAATACCAAGAAATTTGGTCAGACAAAATATGGTACACGTAAACAAAATGATACATATGTAAGTAAAGAGAAAGAAAACGTTTGGTTAAATTTACTATATGTGCGTGAGCGTGCTTTCGAATTTGAATTAACGATTGTCCAGTTTCGTCGAGTGTAGTATGAAAGTCCCTTGTCGAAGATTGAAACTCATGTATATAGATAATTACTCGAAGCGAGTCTTTATGTTGCTGTGTAACCTAATATTCTGAAAAAAAGCTCAGAATATACTTACTTTATACTGAGTTTCCTACACCGGCCGCTAGATGGTTCTTTCAAAATGTGTACAAGAAACATAAGTTTTTGTACAACAAATAATGGTACGTTTAATTGTAATCATAGTGAAAAAATTGTGCTTTAACATTTTCAAAAGATATGTGAACATCAAAGCTACAAATTAAAGAAGAAAATGTACTGCAGTGAATAAAAGTGAATCTCTCATTAGCAACCTTTTGATTCTGGTTAGTTCACGTGAACTTTGTGTTCTGAATGTGTATTTTGAGATGAGTTACTTTCTACAAACTATTCACCCTAGCTAAAATTAGCCACATTATAACATAAGTAATTATGAATAAATTATTTAACAAATCGTTTGGTAATTTTGACTAAATTATTTGGTTTTTCTAAACAAATGTGCTACATTTTGTTAGATTTACCAAAATAATATTTGTTTTTGGTAACCAAAAAATTGTTTACGACAAACAAATAGAACTTGACCAAATCTTTTGGTACTGGTGAACAATTGTTTGGTTGATGCCTATTTAAACAAACGATTTGTTCACCACTACCATTTTTTTGGTTAATCCAAACAAACATTTTTCTCTGTGTGGAAAACAAGCACACAAACTGTATTTTTGAAAGACAAAAATTACGAATATAATTCCTTTGGTGCGTATGACGTGTAACTTTCATGTAAAACATATATTTTACACATATGCAACATGGAGCGACGTACAACATGTGTAACATGTTAGCACTAAATTGTGCAATGTGTATGCATTCAATGCTTTTTAAAAAAAATATACAGTAGGCCATATTTAATTAAATACATTATAATCACCACCTCATAAGAAAGCAACAGCAAAAACGATATAAATTGTCTCTCACATCTTTGTGCCATTTTTCCTCCAAACGATTGCTCATACATTTAAAACCAAATTGTTTAGCAACAACAGTCTGAAGTATCCTATACTCAGCCTTACTTCTCTCTCTGGTAATTTACAATGCACCACACGAAATTGCGAGCGAAGCGAGCACGAACAATTTTAGATCCAATTCTTGCAAACTGAAAACAATATTGATTTAATAGGGCGCAAATAATTTCACGGGGCGCCATGTTTCACAACTTTTTTCATTTAGATCGTTCGTTGTCCAGGTCCGACTCCAGCCGCCCCCTAGCTACGGCTGTGAACTTGATGAGATTGTAAGAAAGCAGGTATTGCGAGTGAAGCGAGTAAGAAAACTTTACGAAAGGTATTTTTATTTGCATAAAATTTGAAATCGAGGGGGGCAATTGCCTCTCTGTGCCCCTCTTGCATGTGCTCTTGGCCGTCTGGAAGAAAAATGCAAGAAATATGTGGAAACTAATTCCTTGAGTATCATTTGGTCCTGATAGTCTCAGATTCTGCTAGCCTTGCATTTCTTTACTTTAATGTTTGCCCCCTCCCCCTAGAATTGGTCCCCCCCTGTGGTTGCGCCACCGTGACAAGGTACTCATTCAATGTCAATTCCTCTTCACATAGTTTACCCTGCTGCATATTAACGAGACTGTGGTGTCTGGAGACACTGCCAAAATAATCCTTTGTGTTGCCCACGGGACGAGACGGGACAGGCTTTTAAAAATTCGAGACGAGACGAGATTGATCATGTGTCCCGAGACGAACGAATATTTTCGAGACGAGACAGCATTTCCACGAGACGAGACAGGCCAAAGTCTCGTCTCGTGGGCAACACTATTTGTGGTCTTGTGTTACGTTCTCTCCACGTGTGTTTGTGATTGTTTTTTCATCTCCATCGTCGCTATTAGCCAAAAAGTTGCAGAAATGCAACAACGTTAAATAAGCTCTGATTGATTTACTAAGAAATCGGGTTGCCAACTCCTAAGCAATCAGGTTGCCAACTGCTAAGAAATCAGGTTGCCAACTGCTAAGAAATCAGGTTGCCAACTCCTAAGAAATCAGGTTGCCAATTCCTAAGAAATCAGGTTGCCAACTCCTATATTAAAATAATTCGAACTTCCGTGGCACCAACGTTGTTTGCACCCTGCTTTATTTTCCCTCTCTGTAGTTTAAGACATTATTTAACACATAAATACGGTTTCGTACATGAGATCAAAAGTACTACACATAATTTAAATCCTTACTCGATAGAGAAAAATGGAGGCCATATTTGGAATCAGCGTATAAAAAACATTGTAATTGTAACTCACATATCAAAAACTGGGCCAGTTTCCGCCTCTAACAGTGTTTGCTGCTGCAACCACTTAGGTTGAAAAATATTTTTTTTATATTGACATTTATAACCGCACCATTCATTTGCGTACACCCTGTACACAAAGATAACACAACTACTAAGGAATAAAAGTGTGTGGGAGTGTTAACAAGAAATTCACAGGCTTGAAAAATATTTATTTTTTAGAAAACATAATATTGTTTAATAACGGTGATAAGATTCCTGTACATTACATTTCTAAATTAGAGTATTAAGGGGGCAACTGCCTCTCTTGTCCCTCCGTGCGCACGCCTATGTAGTGTTGCCCACGAGACGAGACGGGACGAGACTTTGGTCTGTCCCGTCCCGTCTCGTGAAAATGCTGTCTCGTCTCGTGTCTCGTCTCGAAAATATTCGTTTGTCCCGTCTCGTGTCCCGTCTCGAAGGGTTCTGTCTCGTCTCGTCTCGTCCCGTCTCGTTTTGTCCCGTCTCGTCTCGTAAAAGTGATCCGGGATATCATCCCAACAAAAGTCAAAAGTAGCAGAAAAACGAAATATTTTTTCCGGAAAGTGGGATAAAGCTCCAAATATTTTACCCATTGCGTGGCGAGAATAAATAAGGTTCGTTAATCATGAGGACATTAATATTAAAAATGCAGTTTGTTGGTTACTGATTGCTAGGTATCTTATGAAATCTACCTTGTGGCTTTTCTCGCTTCATACAACTGTCTATCCATCGTACATTTATACCAAGTTTGTTAGAACCTGTTGGCTTTGGCTTTCCCCAGCACGGAGTTCAGGCGGTCTTCAGCAGCAACACCGCTTGGTTTATGCTAGAAAAGCCAGAGATCAGCTACCGCGGGAAGCCGGACAGGTTGTAACAAACACGGTATAAGTGAGCAGTGGCGTGCCCAAGGGGGGTTGGTGGGGGTTATAACCCCCCCCCCCTTTGGTCCAGCATTCCTAAAAGAAAGAACGTCAAAGGTAGGCAAATATGACAAAATGAGGGCTGACTACCAAGAACAACTACACATAACCCCTCCCTTTCAAAAATCCTGGGCACGCTACTGTAAGTGAGTGCTCTTTTTCATTACTGCTATACCTTTTGGAAGTCTTGAAATGTTTTCCAATAGACCGTCTTTCTTTCTGAATGTCGAACTTCCGTGCACTATGAAAATGTACATTTTTTCTTTAAATTCTAAGCTTGGCGCTGGGGAGCAACAAAAAAGTTTTTAAATGTGTAGTACGAACACAAAAGACTATTTAAAATTTCAATATTTAGTATATTACAAATAGAAAGCATTTATTGTTGTTAATATTGTTAAACATCTTCTATGACATAAGTTTCAAAAAGTGTTTCTTTGTGATATTGTGCTGTTTCTTATGCTCAGCTTATGACGCACATACTTCTTTGTTTTCCCGTTAGCCTCTAAGTCCGGTACCACCACCGCTTGGTCTAATTTATCCTTCGGCAGGCACGCATCTAGAAATATATGTCAGGGGAGGGTGTCTGAGCCAAGTGTTTCAGAAAAAATGATAATAATAACATTAACGACAACAATTAAGCAAATGTTTAAATTAATGCATTAATATAATTCATAGGTCTGTTCACTTGAATATGTAAATTAATCAATTCTATTATTGTTATTGCATGACATGTTACAAAGATGGTAGAAGAATAGTAATATAACAGCACAAATATTAGCTAATATCTAGCTTACGTGTAGTTAAGATCGTCAAAATCTGCACAAAAACAGCTGTCCTGGCAAGAAAATTAATGTCAAAAAAGGTGATGAATTGAATATTTGCTGAATAACAAAAAAAGATGTTACATCCAGTTGACGAAAAATAAAGTTCCTGATTAATATTTTATGCTCATTATTATAAGTAGTAGCGTACATAAAACTTCATTGATACTGTCATTCAAAGCAGTATGATCCCAATAGAATCCTTGTTTTCTAGTAAGTTCGGCAGGAATATGTAACCCTCGATTATGCTAAACAAATACATTTTTTGTTTAGCTAGAGCAAGGCCCCAGGAGGATGCAAGAAGCCTTTCCTGCAAAAGTGTATGTTTTAGGAAGCGAAGAAACGTGACAAAACCACCACGTATGGAAGGCAAACCTGCATTAATTTTATATCGCACGTTTACAGAGCCGTGCCTCCTGAAGTTATAAAAATCCCAACTTCAATGATTCTTTTAGACATGCTATAGTAGAAAAAAAATATATTTAGATGGACCCAAAGTGCATCATTATCAGATTATGCATATAACGCGTTATTGAAATCATCATATTTGTGTAGATTGGGTGCCTCCCCGATGGCGTTGTAATAACGTCGAGGTCTTGTAATGAAGGGTCCTCGCGTCGATACTCAATGGAGGCACAAAGTGGATCGCAATTTAAACTGTAGGTCGGTTCGCGATTTAGCCTATTTGCGAATCAAGTGGACTTAAAAAAAAACAATATCAACCTTAAGAATATTAGAATAAGCTAATTCACCCGCAGGTAAGTCAAATTTCACATATCCTTCTACATCCTCGTTCATAGACTTCCTGCAATACTCTTGTGTTGCATCCCACCAGGTGCGAAAAATGTGAAGTTATTATTTCCCCGTACTGCGTCATTTCTTTTCATAACAGTAAGGCTAAATCTCGTTTTATCTGAACTTTTAAAAAATGTGCAAAATACGTCTCTATCTTTAAACAACCACCCTTTCCCATGTATGTCTCAGAAAACCTCTTCCTAAGATCAAATGAAGGAAACAACTCTCAAGTCTCAACAATTATAATTTTTTGCTTAAATTTCCTATCATTTATACAAACAGTAGCACATATCACGTCCTTTGGTGCAACACTGTCAACAGCTAATGTTACTTTCCTCGTCCTAATAAATTTACTTCCAACCAGTGACGGCGCAAGGGAAATTTGGGGGGGGGGGGAGGCTGGCAACAAAATATTGTAAGGGAGCAGTCACATTAAAACGCCCGAAAACACTACACATATATATACTTATATAATAATAATTATAATAATAATAATTATTATTATTATTAGAATTATTATTATATTCATGTATGGTGTTTTGTGTGTGTCTTTTATTTAGAGTGGACGTTTACTGCCTAAATTTACTTCTTGATTACGAGTTTATCTCCACATGATTCGTTTTAATAAAGACATTAATTCTTTTTTATTGGTAAGTTGCGTTGTCTCTAGTGGCCTATTTCAGTATTGAAAGACATTCATAATTTTATAATTCATCGTCTTTCTTGAGATGAAACTACTGATATAAATATTTAAGTTATAAGATAATAATATAAATGATGAAAATAATTCTTCTAAGAGTTTAATTTTCTTGCAAAATAAACGTGACGTTGGAAGAAATGAATCTTCTTAAGTATTATAAACAATGTGAGGCACTTAGTGAAGTGCAATTCTCCTGTAGGAGAATTCTGCTCTATGTGCTTTGGAGAACACATTGCGCACCTTTGGTACGTCCAGGACTTGACATTTCTTCTCAATGGCAACAACAGCCAAATGAGGCAGTTTGCATCCAGCATCCTGTTTCGAGCAAGCCTTTTCAAAGATTTTAAGGACAACCATCTTCGTAACGCTGAAGAGTTTTGGGCAAAATTTGTGTTTCACCTTTCAGGGAAATGTTATCACAGGATAAAAAAATCAGACAAAGGTTACAGTTATCTCAGAATTCAAGAAATATTCTGACCCTGGCAATACTTACTCTTACTCTACCACTCCATCGTATGTTTATGCTACACAATTACACGCACGTATGGAGTTCGTGGGAAGAAGTTCTTCGATTTTGATATGTACGAGAAAGAGCGAACCTGCATCTAATGATTGAAGAGTGGCAAATCCTAATAAGCGTTCTTTTACCTGCCCGCGATATGTTTTGAGTCGAATTTTAAGTGTAATTTGCATTTTAAGGTTCACGTTCAATACATTTCCAAATAATATCCCCTCATTAGCTTCAAGAGTATCGAAGAAATCCCCTTTGTTAAGGTTTGCCTCAGACTCATCATCTCGAAATTCAAGTCCCTGAATAGTAAGAAACCGCGATGAATCCACAATAACTGACATGTAGTGTCGGTTTTTCTCCAATCACCTTTGGTAATGGGTTCGATACCCAGTGGAGGCACTTTAAACTATAAGTCCAGTCCCGATTAGCCTTACTGTGCATAAAGTGGACTTCAAACGCCAAAACAACCAACCAACCAAATCTTGAATCAACTTTGAATGTCTTTTAATACTTAGCGTTGTCACTAACGACCACGATTAGAATAATTTGCCCGTACTACAGATGATGTCTTGTGGTCCTGAAAATATTCGTGATGTTTTAAAATCATCCACATTCAACACTTTTTCCCAGTTCTTAAGACTGGTTAAAACTTAGGTTAATCTCGGCTATTACAGGACATAAATGAATGAAAAATCACCTATGCCCAGGTCGGCGCTCGAATCTTGGACGAAGCAAATTAATATTTGTTAATTAAGTTGGTATTATAAGCAGGAAAGTGATATAATGCAGAATACACCACCTTGAAAAGGTGAAAATCGTCATACTCTTATAAATGAACTCTCTTATTATTCGATATTTAATTAACTTCAGTTGGGGGGCCCGGGTGGGGGGAGGGGCGAAGTGTCTGACATGGGGCGTCCCCCTGCCCCTCTGGCGTCGTCACTGCTTCCAACCCTCTAATAACTTCGCTGCTGATAGCCTCACCTTCGAAATGGAAACTTGTGTGTCGGCGAATAATACAAAGGACTTGTGTTCACTGTCCCTCTTTCATTCAAAGTCTGCCGTTTTCCTTTTCAGCTTTTCCTGCAAAACTTCCTGTCAGCAATCAAACCAAATTACAGAATTTTTATTGCCCCTCCCTTGCATCAACTTTCATTCCTACTTTAGGCTAGGATTTATGGCACGTACCAGCTACTGCAGGTCAACCTCGCCCTATGTTTGGTGTTTGGCCCCTGAAGCAACGGTGTCCATTGTTCAAAGCGAAACCTTTGTCAGTGGGGAACGGCGAAAAATAGTCTTGGAATACACCCTGGTCGTAAACAAGCTCCCGCCACCCTGACATTGCTGTTAGCTTCCCTCTGAAGTTCGATAAAACTACTTTGTGAAATGTGTTTAATAACGAGTGAAAATGTTACTACATGTATTTTGCTCATAAACTTGAAGGCTAAATTTACAGAATAAAAAGAACAGCTACAACATTGCTTCATCTGATTTACAGAAAGGCTAATCGGGACTGGACCCACAGTTTAAAATGGGGTTCAAATCACAATGTGCCTTCACCGGGTATCGAACCCGGGACCCCTTGATTACAAGGCGACGATGCTACCACTGTACCCGGGAAGTCCCCTCATAGAAAAAAGTTTCCTTCTACGACGATTATACAGAACTCAGTGCAATTCCTTCATTTGTAATCTATTCTATATCAGCCTCAGTATTTCGTTATTACAATCCAAGGAATAGTATTCTCCTTAAATAAGAAATAAAGAAATAAAAAGAAACATTGGAAATAATCTTCAAACGGACGTAAAAAAATCGAATCCAACCACCTGCAGAATGCCTGAGGGAAACAACAAGAATTTTCTCAAGAAAGACATATCCGAAATTTCCATAACATTCTAATAATTTCGTAACCCGTGCAAATAATCATGTGGTAAAATCTTGTCGTGGTTCCCTGTAAACACTAAAATCACCAAAACATTTCTTTCCATATTTCCCGTATTTTCTCCTCCTCTTTAGCTCTCAGCTGTTCGGAGTGGGATAATGCTAGATTATTTGTCCCTAATTATCTCCTTCTCTTAGTCTTGCTTATATCTTGGACTCCTTAATAATTTTCCCAACAACTCCTTATCAATTTGTACTGCCATGTTTCCTACAATGCTTTTCCTACTTCCTAATAACATTCACTTCTGTACACCCTTTGATGTAAAAATTAAATAATAATAATAATAAACCCTATCCGTCGGTCCGTTTATCTTTCCAACCTATAGAGCTGAGACTATTTTTACAAGATAAACCTCGGACGCAGACATTCCACGATCTTTTGGCCCCTCCTTCCACCTTCTCTACCTGCCCTTTTACTTGATGTTATTCAGAATTGTATTAGTATCTGGAGTACTATCGTAACATAAAGTTATTAACCTGGAATATTTTTTTTTAAAAAAATGGGGAGTAACGCTGTGTTTCGAAAGAGTATAAGAAATAAGTTTAAGTATTCATTCATGCCTCTCTCTAGAATAGTCTTCTTATTTTGACTTAATACACGCTTATCAACGTTTCTAATTGAAATATTTTATTCCAAGCAAACAAGTATTTGCAACTGATTAAAAATTTTGCTTTTATTTTTTCGAGACATTCGAGACGAGACGAGACGAGACTTTTCAAAAGCCGTCCCGTCCCGTCTCGTGTCTCGTCTCGAAAACGAGACGAGAAAGGCATTCCGTCTCGTCCCGTCTCGAATTTCAAAAGGCTTGTCCCGTCTCGTGTCTCGTCTCGTTTTCGAGACGAGACACGAGACGAGACGGGACATGTCCCGTCCCGTGAGCAACACTACGCCTATGGCATGGATGTGACATAACACAAACTCCACAGAGGATTATAAATCATTATATTACATATACAGTCACGGACACTGTTAGGTTGTAACAAACCCATTGAATTTCAATGGAAACATTACAACCCGGAAGTGTTCGTGACTGTACAATCACGGACAAATCTAGGTTGAACAATACCATTGAATCTCAATGGAATTGTGTCCGTGACTGTACCAGACTGTGATTGTACTGGCCGTAAGTCCAGACGCCAGAGCTTCGCTAATCTGCAAAACGCAGTTCAGTGGAAAAGGAGCCTGACAACTGATATTTGGGTGTCTTCGAAAAGGGTCACGTCACCCCTTACCCTTACACACCTTTTAACTAAATCAACAACAACAGTAATAATAAATTTCCGATAAAGAGGATTTATCATTAGTTTGCGATAATTATTGATTGTTATTACTACTTTTCAACCGTGGTCTGACCTCCCCTGTACAAAAATTTCTGGCGACGCCCCACAACACTGCAACAAATTAACTCTCGGCGAGTTAATGGCGTTTCGTGGGAGGGGGAAGGGGGGAAAGACAAGAAAACACGCAAAGCCTCACGGTTGAACGAGCAAAAATCACCGATGTGGAAGACCTCAGGGCGACGCGAGCTGCTAGCCAATTTTTTAATGGTGAAAAACCGCCAGAGCGGTGGGGGACAGCTGAACGAAGCGCGCGCCATGTGTGGGAATGTTTTGGGAAGCTCCGAATCGTCACTTTCCCACGGTAGCCACGAGGAAGACACACGGCTTGCTTCTTCCCCCCTCCCCCCAAGGCGACGGAGCAGGCGCAACGACATCCCCCCCACCTCCCGCGCGCTTATCGACATCTGGTGAGCAACTTAGGGATTACTCATACAGCACGTTACGTCTCTCTCTCCCCTCGCTCCACACCTTGTGCCTGCAAAGAAGAAATGGAATAAGAAATGGGACCCTTTTTTCTCGTCTTTTCAAGCACTAACAATGCCGTAAATTTCTTAAAAGGAAACAACGTCATGCTTGACGTATCTGCCAGTGACCTCAGCCTCTTTGTGCGTCTATTTTTTTTTTTATTTTCGGTGCTAAATTCAAGATGTGCAATGGACAGTTGCAGATCTGATAAGTATGCATCTGAGTCATCCTTGTGCAGCTGTCCTTGACTGACCTGTCTTCTGCTTTGCTGCCGAAGGGTTGGCCTCGTCATGCTTGCACGCTGAGTTTGAATCCCGGACAAGGCATGTATTTGTTTATGTAGGGTGACCATATATTTGTTGACCAAAAAGAGTATAGTCTATAGGTTGGAGGTGCGCATTCACAAAACATAAAAAGAAAACGAAAATAAGGGTGGCTATTTGTTATTGCTTCTATTATAGCCCTTATAAAATAGGCCTACACTCTACAGATTCAAATTACTTATGTATCTAATGTAATTAAAAAGTGTTCCCCTGTGCTTAGCACCACGCCATGAAGGCGTATAGGGGGTGTGGGGGTAACGCAACACACTTTCTTGATCCGGTCATGAATGGGGGAGATGTGATCAGCATCACGCCCCTGACCGCCTTTACCCCCCCCCCCCCCTCAGGGTTTCGCCAAAATAGTGTCAGAAAAACTTCGCCAAGTATTAAGACAAAAATCCTGGGTACAGAACAAACAACCTGTGACATTGCAAATGTACTGAATGATGAAAATGTGCACTTGGAAGAGGACCTAACACAGAAGGAAGTTTGGTGTTTCACAAACGCACCAGTGACTTCTGCTGATGTAGAAAGGAACTCTCGATCTACAAAACGTTTCTCACTGATAAACGCAGAGGGTTTACAGAAGAAAACCTAAGGAAGACGTTCATAGTTCATTGCAACAGAGGTCATTAAGTTTAATGTTTGGAAAAAAAAATGTTCATGCATATCTTAGTGCATATTTTTGATATTTTTCGTGCATATTTGCATGCATATTTTGGTGTTTGTTTGTGCATGGAAATCCGGGCTCTAGTCATAAGTATTCATATATTTACATATTTCACTCCATAAATACATGTATTTATTTTTTTTCTATCATGTTCATTTCCTTGTAAACTGAGTGCACACCAGAAGATTTATGTACGTTTAAAATGCACCGTTACTTCGTGCAAAGCGGAAAGATAATATAGCCAGTACAAAGTTTTGTTTCGTAAGAAGAAGAGAAGTTTCATATTTGAAAATTTAACATATTCGTGTTTTTTGTTCCTTACTATTAAGGGGGTTGTCTGTTGGTAAAGTAACATTAATATGAGTCAAGTAAGTGTAAATATATGTATTTTTAAATGCACATTTTTAGACACTATTTGGCATGATGAAACTCCAAACTATGCTCAGCTATGATAGTTTCCTATGCTCTAGCGTACGCAGAGGGGGGTGGGGCTGAAGGGGCTACCCCTTAACATGACTCCGATTCCCATTTGTGAGAGTAGAACGTTCCATAGAACTAACCATGGTACTTGTACAGCCCTCGTAAATGTGACAGATGATATCCGTGAAGCGATGGATAACCGCCAAATAACTATATTAGTGTTACTGGATTTTAGTAAAGCCTTTCAGACTGCGCATCATGATATACTTTTGAGTAAACTTGGATACTACTTTATTTTTTCTGTGGGTGCAGTTGATTGGGTTCAATCGTACTTATCTGGTAGAAGTCAATGCGTTGCTTCATCGTCTGGAAATCTTTAGACTCTGGTGTTCCTCAGGGTAGTGTATTGGGTCCATTGTTATTTTCAATGTTTGTGAACGATATAACAAGAACCATAAGAAATCTTACACATCATATGTATGCTGATGATTTTCAGTGTTTATCAAGTTCATTGTCAAATTTATCACGTGGAATTGAGCTGATGAACATGGAACTGTCAAATATTAATAATTGGGCTGCCCGTAATGGGTTATATATAAATTCCAATAAATCAAAATGCATATTAATTGGATCACGTCAGCTTTTAGCACGTATAAATTCGGCTAATATGCCAACTGTACAACTAAACTGTGCATGCATACCATTTTCTAAATCTGTAAATAATCTAGGGGTGATTATAGATACAAACCTTACCTGGTCTGAACACATTGATAATATATGTAAGAAAGCCTATGCCTCCTTACATCTATTATACAAATAAAAAAAAATATTCCTCCTGTTATTAAAGAACGACTTGTACAAGCTTTGGTCCTCTCACATCTTGACTATTGCGATAGTGTATATGCTGATTGTAATGAAATGCTGGCAATGAGAATTCAAAAAATTCAGAACTCATGCATAAGATATATATTTAACCTTAAGAAGTATGACCACTTAACTGAATATTATAATAAATTAGGCTGGATTAAAATGAAAGAAAGACGGAGGCACAGAAAACTAGTGTTGCTATATAAGTTACTTTATACAGGAAGTCCTTTATATCTCACAGACAGATTACTTCCCTTAGGAAACCCAGAGTTATCATACACAAGATCCCAAAGTTCCAATCTCCTTACAATTAAAACTCACAAAACTGAATTTTTTAGTAAGTATTTTACTGTATCAGTGGTTAGGGACTGGAATGCACTTTCACATGAAATGAGAAAATCAATTTCCATAGGTATCTTCAAAAGAAGATTAAGAGAAAGTTTCATGGAGTGATTTTTTTTGTTTTGTCAAATTAGTACATGTTTAATAAATATTTGTAGTGGCCTGTTATGTATATAAACCTATGTATGAATGTGTGTACATGTATCTGTATATATGTTTTATGTATTTCTTTGAATTACATATTTTTACCGCTGTTGGTTTGACATGAAATGTATATGTGTGATAGTTATTTTCAATGTTTATATATGAATCAATTTATGAATATGTTCTATATTATGAACTTTTGTATGTGGTTGAGTGTAAGAAAAGGCATGAGCCTTAATCTCCGCCACAAATAAATAAGAGACAAATAAATAAATAAATAAATATATGAAATATCTTATTGTGTATACCGTCCCACTTGAAAGCAGCTATGTACGTACTATCCTCCTTTACTATTCCAGCCCCTCCCGAATAAAAATCATTTTTACGCCAGTGATCCTACGTTATTATTATAATTTAGTATTTTTGAGGAACTTTAATTTTCCACATTTTGTATCGTTACTCGCAACGTTTACACACTTTGTTAAAGAAAAAGTTGAAAGATTAGGGAGAAATGTTAATCGTGAAATTGTATGGAATTTTGAAATCACAGCCACCCCCCCCCCCCACCGCCCCCATTGCATGAAGCGGTAGAATATCTAAACATAAAGTTCTTAATTTTTATGTTATTAGGTTCCAATTGCTTTAACTGTAGACTGCAGATGTCGTTCGTATTAGTCTGAATTACTTTCTTTGTACATAACATTAATTTTCTTTGTACCTTGTAGGTGTTCTATTAATTAATAACAATTAAATTAAGGCAGTGTACTTGTTTACTAAATCTAAATTTCATTATATTTTTAGAAACTGTAAGAAGAACATTCTTCAAGTCTGAACAAGAACATTTGTAGCTGGAATTGGTAAGTGGAAATAAACTTTACGTATAGTATTGTTTTTTAATGCCAATATTGGGTAGGATCGCTTCATGTCCCGAATTATTTCTCTTTAAATGCGTGGACATTTTAGAATTGTAATTTTACAATGAGTTGAGTAACAGTCCTGTAGAGTTCTTTGATTTCACGATGACGGCGCTCAATACACTTGCCTACAACAATTTATTAATGATGCTACCTTTATTTCCTTCTGTTTGAATTTCTCTTCTTTGTATAGTGTAAGCAGTCAGTGCTCGGGTGCCTATCTGTTCAGCAGTTTTCAAATATAGTTTCGACAATGTGAGAAATCTCACCGAATAGGAGAGACTTCGAAGTGAATTTCCGTTTATTAAAAAATGCAAGGGATATGATAGTCCTCCTCCGTGCGGTCTAAGACGCTGTGCTTTGGGTTTTCGGCCTGTGTATAGGACCGGTGGCAACCCACCATGGTGAGGAAATTGGGTAGTGAGTAGCGTAAGCCGGCCCGGAAGATCTCCTCTAATGGCTGAGGGTTCGACGTGCTGACCCCACGTCACCCTATTACAGGTTGAAGATCTCCACACCTTTAAGTAGGTTTGTGGGAGGGAAACTGACTGTCCCTACCAGGCCTGTCGAGCCAAGGGTTAATATCAAGGGATATGATTATGAGACCGTCAGGTCCAACAGGCTTCGGGTTATTGGTGTTCCGGGTTTTCATTTCTGAAACATAGCAACTCTAAATTTGATATAAGTAGCCCTTCCTTTTTACTGCAAAGACGTACCATTCTTTATATTGCTTGCATCAATCAATTGTAAGTAATCTCCATAAGTATGATTGTCATACCAACGCCATGAAATATCAAATGTGACACAGACCTATTGGTCAGTTTTCGAATGAAGAAAGTGTGGAGATGGGGCCTCGTACCTTTTCATGTCGAAGTATGATCATTTTTACAATGCGTTTTGCCTAACACAAGCCAATGAAAATTCTGCATTATAAATACGACAAGAATCGTGTAATACTTTGATTAGGTTTATGTTTATAAAAGGATATAGTTAATTATGGTACTTATTACCATTCATCCACAAGGCTGAATCACAGTAGGAATGCCGTAGTTGGCACTGGACTGGCTACTTGGCTGGAAATGATGACTGCTAGACTGGCTTTGACGACTACACCGTGTTCTAATTGAAACTGGCTTCTCTGCTTGATTCTGTGGCAACAGTCAATCAGAGCGAAGATAATCTGCGAGTTTGGCAAAGAAAATAGTTGCTTTTTATGGTTTCCGAGTGTTGGTTGTTTTTGTTCGCTGCTTAATGAAAGAAAATCAGGTGTTAATTAACATTAAGGAATTTATCCAAAGCAATGAGATTTGTACACGACAGATGTGATTAGCCGATATTATACAACAGTGTAATGTAAAGCTAGGGAGTGACAAAGAGACGGAGAGAATGAAAGAAAAAAACAGAGTGAAAGAAGATAAGGGAGGGAAACAGCGTAAGAAAACAAGAGAAATGAGGAAAGTAAAGAGTGGAAGAAGGAAAGTGACTGAGAAGAGTAAAGGGAAGATACAGAAATAAGTGTGTGAGAGAGAAAGGAAGGTAAGAAGCGGAAAAAGAGAGAGAGAGAGAAACAGAAATAAATAGATGGAGAGAACGAAATAAACTAGAGAAATGGAAAAAAGGAAAGAATGGAGATAACAGAAGCTTGTGTGTGTGTGTGAGAGAGAGAGAGAAAGAGAGAGATGCGTGTGTATATAGAGACAAATAATTATCGAAGAAGAGGACGAGAAAGCGAAATTTGAGCTGCAGCGCCAGTGGGCCACACCAAATATTTGTGCTGCAGTTGTCTTTACCAAAACTGGATTCACTCTAAAAAATATTTTATTCGACTAAAATGTGTCCAACATTCGTAATAATAAAGATTATCACAATCATATCCGAGTTCATTATAAAGCTTGTTGAGTATACCTTGATCCTATATTTTCTTTCGAGCCATTAAATAATAACAGCAGTAGTTATTCTCCTACAATGTTCTTCAAATCGCTCGTCCATCTTTTTAGTTTATCTGCTCTGCGCAATGCGCTGTAGGAACAAAAGTCGACAAGTATCGTATGAGGCGAAAACTAGCAGATGAGCCAGTACCACACAACTAGTCCAAGTACAACTGGAAAATACAGCAGGAGATCTAGCCTCGTGTGATTCAGACAGAAGTTGAAATCAAGGGCACCCGCAGGATTTTTCTCAGGGGGGGATTTTTAGATACTTTTATTATTATTATTGCTACTATTTTGTAGTTATTATTAACATTATTACCACCACCACTGCTACTAGTAGTTATGTTTTTTTAAAATTATATACATTTTATAATTTCCATATTCTGTGTATTTATATAGAATATGCATAACTGAATATTTAACATATTAATTCATGCAGGACAAAAAGCTGTTTTTTTATAGTTTAGATAATAAGTGTAAATACACTGTAAGCTTAAATGTAATCCTACTTCAAAAATAATAATATTATTAATAATAATAATAGTTGCTGTAACTTACTTCGTGTTAAATCACAGAAAATAATATATTTTGTTACAAAATAACGCTACAATTTCACCATTCGAATATCATTAACTCTTTCTAGAAATCTCAGGGAGGGCAAGTGACCCCCCTGGCCCCTCTCTGCGGACGCCCTTGGTTGAAATACTTAATATGTGCAAAGTGGGAGACCCAGGTTCGATTCCTGGGGTGGGTGACTTCAGGTGGGGATTTTTGCGGAACTGGGGTAACGCGTGCCAAACTTGTGGGGGATAAAGGCAGAAGGTAAAAGTGTCGCCCCCCCCCCTTTCCAGGGTTGCTCCCATTACCCATTTATTTGATTGATTTATTTTACTTGCCTTTTCTGCCACTTTTGTTCAATCCAGATGAGAATGAAAGGTGATATGGTAAAATTGGTGAAAGGACAGTAACATCCACACAACAGGACACACAACAGCACAGAGCCTCCACACGCATAAGCCTCGTTGCTTTGCATAATGCAGACCAGGCTGTACTACGTGAAATAGAGATTGACATTTTGATATTTGAGTTACCCCCAGTGGCGTGCCAAGGATTTTCGGATTACGTATACTTTTTTTGTGGCCAGTCTTCATTTTGCCACCTTTTCCAGCCTTTGGTGTTTTTTTTCGGGGGGGGGGGTGCTGGGTCAAAGAGTGGGTTATGACCCCCATCAACCCCCTTGCGCGCGAAATGGCTTCCACCCCGAGGAAGAAAGTGAGCGAAAAGAGAGAAAGTGAGAAATGTTATGTATGGAAACAAACGTTAAGGGGGAGAGGGACAATTTCCCCAGGTCTTTCTCGCTGGGGCAGCTTCCGATCACTGTTGCCAACTTCACTCTTTTCGAGCCACATCTGGCTCTTTCGTGCACTCGTTTGTCTGTGAACTGTGGCACCGGCCCATAAAAACTAACTTTTGTCATGAGTGTACATTTTGCACGTGACGTGATATTCATATATAGGCTGCGTCATCCACCCCCTCTTTCCTCTCCAAGTATTTTTATATATTGCGCCGTGCATTAGGTGAAGATGACAATATTGTTATTCGGGAATCCTTTATTTTCAATTTCATATGAGCATCATTGGATCATTGAGATGGGTGTTGCCGCCAAATCTAAGCGGTGAAAACTAAGAATAAATTGCCATCACTTTAAAGCTAACGGTAATAGCAGCGCCCCCACCCCTCTGACACCTAAAATTACCCTAGGAGGCACTTTATGCAGCCTTCGTTAATCTAGCTCCTTGAAAGTCATCTTTATCTCTATCAATGGTGAAATTTAGTTCTTTTATGCACACCAGGTTTGTCAACACTGCCAGGATGGCCGCAGGAGGCAAGGAGAAATGCATTAGGTTTACGGGACCATTATTTTATTCGTTCTCTCGGGAATATAAAACATCCAATGTCGTCAAAAAGTAAATGGACGGAAAAGGACACGTTGAATTATGTCGCAGTAGAAGGAAAAGTCGAAACTCCCATTTGATTAGCCGTAATTTGAAGTTGAAGTTAATTTCCCATAAGGAATACATGGGATTCTGTAAATACTTATTAATCATATATTTCAAACATCGTGTCTAGCTTACTAATCAACTTGAAGAACAGTTTCCACTTGCAAGATGGAGAGAAATTCATACTCTCTTTCATACTAAACCCTTTTTTAAATAGCAGTGCCCAATCCGTCGATATTGAAGTAAATGCTCAACTGATGCATAATTGTCCCTCTTCGCCCGCTGAGTGAATTTTCACGAGGAAGAAAGAAAGCATCAACCAACCCTTCCGTCTAATCGTTCCTTCCTACAAGGAACAAGACAGAGAGCAGACATGTCCGTTTGTAGAAATCCGAGAAGAGCTGCGAAGAATCCCGTTCTCTTTCCATCAGCAATTCTGCTCTTTGGTGCATCCCCCCCCTCTCCTCCCAATCTCCCTTTTCCCAAGAACTTCTCGAGACTTCAAGTGGGTCCATGTGTCTGCGCGTCGACAGAAGACGTGCAGCTGGGGCGACATTGTTTTGTTTGTTTTCCGTCTCTAAATTTTTCCTTGCTGTTCCTTCCCTTCTGCACTGAATATTTCGCAACAGATTATTTTTGTTTAATATATATATATATTTTTTTTGCAAGCTGTTGATTTCCTTCATTCCACATAGGAAGCCGACCAATGACGTAGCCAGACGTGGGCCCAACGAACCACAACTTCTCTAGAAACTTTGCCAAATTACGCTACTCAATAGAATGCCATTTTAAAAGAATCAAAGTAGCCGATTCGTTTCAGATTTTAGAGCTCTGAATATACGATTACATTAACTTTTGTTCATTGACTTTTGTTTTCATGTGGTGAATGGAATTTATGAAACCACATAGAAATGTTGTGTAGATTTTATGTGACCAAAACATACGATTGATTGATTGATTTGGTGTTTTAGTTCCACTTTATGCACAGTAAGGCTAATCGGGACTGGACCTACAGTTTAACCTATCGAACCCAGGACCTCTTGATTATATGGCGGTAAGGAATATGTACAGTCGTGGCAAGAAATGCTTCCTCCATAAGACTACTGGTATTAACGCTCTGTGGAGGAAGTACTTCTTTCCATGACTGTACATAAAAATGCAGGATAAAACGCTCAAATAAGTAAAGAAATATGTACAATATACATATTTTACATATATTAAAACATGTGGGGTGTAGGTTTTTATGTGACCAAAACACGCGAAATATGCACATAAATATGTAGATTAAAGCACAAGTAAAAGTATGTTCATATGTTTACAATATTAAAACTTGGATTGATCTTGTAAGGTCTGTGTTTTTATGTGGCCAAAACATGCAAAATATGTACATAAATGTGCAGAATAAATCGCTGGAACAAGTAAAAAGTAGGTACATATTTCTATATATGTGGGCGATCTTACGAGTACAATGTCCGGGTTTTCATGTCGCCAAAACTTTGAAATATGTTCATAAAAGTAGAATAAATGACTGATTTTTTTTTACATTGAAACATGCAAGTCCGGTTTTTATGTGCCCAATATATGCGAAATATAAGTTATATATATGTTAAAATACTATGTGGGGTTAAGGGAGTGGCCTTTTCAAAATGCACAAGTTTAAACCTCACTTCCACGTAGTACACTCTGGGCTGAATTGTTGCATACTAACGAGGTCCTGGCGTCTGGTCTCATAGACAGTATATTCCACCGTTTCTCCTGCTCCTGTGATTGTCTTTTCATCATTATCATCACTCATCATCCCTATTGTCACGTTTTTTTTTTAAAAAAAAGACGAAGATGATGATGATGATGATGATGGCGAAAAGTAAGATCGTATCAGCCATTCCTACTCCTGTATAGTATCCATTAACTGGAATCAAAATCACGACAAAAAAACAACTTAATCTCAATTAACGTGAGTTCTTGTACGACATGATGAACTGCCGTGTAACGGTGTTGCTTCTCGGTGCATACGCAATTAGCTTGGAGTAGTATGGAGGCAAGGAAACGGGGGCACGCTGCTGAAGTACTTTATGAACGAAGTCTTGTTTATGCGGGATGAGGACCGCTGAGATAATCCGGGAATCCTGCCACGAACTTGTTACTAGCAGTATATACCCTTGTCAATATTCTATCTTGTGATCTGACAAGTCTTTTTGAAAGTTTTTTCCTACTTTTGCCGCACGTTGTTACGCTCTCTTGGCCTCTACTTCTCTCTTTATTTCTATCTTTCCGCCCGTCTCATTTCCTCCTCCTCTCGCCGCCCCCCGTGGCAGAGTGGTTAGCACAGCGTGCTACGACGTCAGATGTCCCGAATTCGCACCCCGGCCTGCGTATGGCTGTTTGTGGGTCTCCTTTCATCAATTTCATTGTATCATCACTCATACTCATCTTCGCGATTAGCCAAAAGTGGCAGAAAAGCGAAGTAAACTAAATCATTCAATTTTTGCTCCTCTCAATTTCTCTTGGTCGCTCTCTCTGAACCCACACATTTCTGTAGCTTTCCTTTTCTCTTCTAAATCGCTATGCCTCTTTCACACTTCTTTTTCTCTTCTTTTCTCAATCACTTTGCTTCTCCACTCTTCCCTTTTATCCATTTCTCTAGTTTCTCACGTTCTTTCGTTCTCTCTTTCTATTCCTCACTGTTTCTTTCTTTCTCTCTCTCTCTTTCCGCTTCTTGCCTTCCTATCTCTCTCTTTCATTTCCCTTCTGTCTCTCTCACACATATTTCTGTATCTTCCCTTTACTCTTCTCAATCACTTTCCTTCTCCCACTCTTTTCTTTCTCCATTTCTCTCGTTATCTTACGTTGTTTCGCTCCCTATCTTCCTTCACTCTGTTTCTTTTTTTCTCTCCCTCTCTCTGTCACTCCCCAGCTCTCTCTACTGTCTGTACACTGTTGCTTAACATGAAGTTTAATATTTCCGCAGAAGGAGTAGATTGCGATTGTGCAGCTTGGCTTTGACAGTGTCTACTAATGCGTACGTACCACTTGAGTTTTGTTTCAAGTTCACTTTTATGCACAGATAGGCTAATTGGGACGGGACCTACAGTTTAAAGTGGGCACCAATACTAATAATAATACACATAAAAATATCAGGGACTTTACCTCTCCGTAGCGCAGCGGTTAGCATAGCGCGATACGACGCCAGAGGCCCCGGGTTCGAATCCCTGCCTGGGCATGGATGTTCTCTGTGAGCGTGCCTTCATCCATTTCATCATATCACCACAACCTCTCTTCGCGATTAGCCAAAACATGTGAGAAAGCGTAACAACGTTTTTGGTATTAAATAAATAATCCATTTCAAACATATTTCAACACTAGTTTCGTGGATAGGACAACTTTTTTTTTGCACACATTTTAGTGATTATAACTAGACATAAGATAGAAAATCAATTCTCTACTCTTATATCATCTTTATACCTGTTCATGTAATAATAATAATAATTACCATTATATTGATTAATTAATCTATTTTAATAACAATATTATTAACTGACATATTGATATTATGTAACATAATGTTCACAAACTTTATTATTATTATTATTACATGAGTTAGCAGTAAGTAGTCAGTTGTTAGCATATGCAGATGATGTAGACTTTTTTAATTAAGAATAATGCTAAAATATTTTTCAAAACTGCTAAAGAGATAGGTTTGGAAGTTAACAAAGAGAAAACTAAATATATGCTTACAGGCCGAAACCAAGTGTTAGGTAATGATCAAAATTTAATTATTAATAACAACTCGTTTGAACCAGTTTCCAAATTCAAATACTTAGGAGTAATATTAACAAGTGAAATAAAAAGTAGGCTTAATTCAGGAAATGCATTTTACTTCTCTCTTCATAAACTTTTGTCTTCACGTTTAATATCTAAGAAACTAAAAGTTAAAATATACAAAACAGTAATTTTGCCTATAGTATTGTATGGGTGTGAAACTTGTTCCCTTACGTTGAAGGAGGAACATAAATTGAGAGTATTTGAAAATAAGATCCTTAGGAAAATATTTGGACCTAAAAGGGATGAGGAGACAGGTGAGTGGAGAAGGTTACATAATTTAGAAGTACGTAATTTGTATTCATGTCCAGATATTATTAGAATAATTAAATCAAGAAGACTTAGGTGGGCAGGCCATGTGGCACGAATGGGAGAGGAAAGAGGAGTTTACAGGATTATTGTTGGGAAACCCGATGGTAATAGTGATGGGTCGTTCGTGAACGAGTCGTTCAAAAGTAACGACTCTCTCTTGTGAGCGGTGAACGACTCGTTCACCAGAATTGAACGACACGTTCAAAGAGTCGTATGTGTGCCACGACTCCTCCGCCCGCTCTCCTTTCCACGAATTTTGCGAGGAAGGCGCATGCGCAAGTGTATACTCGCCTGGCGGCCGGAATTTTTTAAAGAAAGCAAGTCGATTCTGCGGGCAGCAAATGGGGACTGGAGAGGAGAGGGAGGGGGGTCCTCTCTGTTCCTTTTCCCTACCCCTAGTTGAGTAAAGCTGGCTAAAACGTGCCGTGTACGATGAGAGGGGAAGGAGCATGCTCGCGAGTCGACTCTTTCCTTCGTTCAAAGAGTCGTGGCACACTTTAGCGACTCTTTGAACGAAGGAAAGAGTCGACTCGCGAGCTCGCGACTCGCGAGTGTTGTTTGCAGAGAGCGCGCAACCTCAGCCCATGACGGGCAGCGAAGAACAGCCAACAAATTTGTCCTGTAGTTTCAAGTTCGGCCAAACCATTAGCGCTAAAATTACAAGAAATTAAATGTTAGTAAAAATATTAGGGGAGTCTTGTAAAAATTTTGGAAGGTGTTAGGCACAGACCTCTTGATTACAATATTCCGATTAGCCTATTTTGAGTTGTTATTGTTTAAGTCCACTTTATGTGCAGATAGGATAGTCGGGACTGGACCTACAGTTTAAAGTGGGATCCGAACCTCCACTTTGTATTGAACACGGTACCCCTTGATTACCGGCGACGTTATCACTACGCCATCGGGAAGACCCGATTAGCCTGTTGGAGCATAAAAGTGGACTTATAACAATTTTTGCCAAGCAGACCATTTTAATACATGACAGCGTTAACCACTATGCTATTAGAGTGAATCAGAAAAGGGGGGCAGTAATTTATAATTTGCAACACAAAATACTTAGTGTGGAAAGCGATTGTTACTTGTAATTATTTTCTAAAGCGCTGCCTCCATGGTGGAGTGGTTAGTACACCTCATTACTCATCCTGATTTTCGCGATTACCCAAAAAAGTGACAGAAAAGCGAAGTAAAATAAACCAAATCAATCAACCAATCATTATTTTCTAAAGCAAGATCAAAGACAATAAACACCTTTTGTTTCTGTTACTCCAAATCCAAAAATGACGTAATACAAGCAGCAAGCACAAGTTCAAATGATAAACCTTTAGTGAAAATAACAAACATGTATTAAAACAAAAATTATAACTTACAATTTTTTATATTCAGTTAAGAATTACCTAATAGAACAAACCACATGATAATGAATTAATTATAAGTGGACTCGTGAAATGAAGGTCTTTTTATATTTGAATACTACATTATGTTCTGTTTTTCTGATTTTTTTAATAAAGAACCTGAGAGACAAACACACGCTCACACACGCAGTTATACACAATTTCTTATAATCCGATCTATAATGGATATTCAATTTGTTATAACATTAATTTAATATATTTTGTGTAATACAAGGAACAAATTTGAAATTATGCGGGGAATGGTGGGGATTTCCCCTCTAACGATCATATCATGCAATTTCCCAATACAATCGCTCTCTCTTTCTCTCTGTATGCATGTGTACATACATGTACTTACATATTATACACGTGAGATTAGAAGATTAAAATTTAAATCACATTGGAATGATAACGTTATTAGAGACGAATCACAAATTTACACCAATAGAAACACAGCATTATATACAAAATAAAAGTAAAACACAAATGAAAAGCAAAGATAAATATGAAAATTCAGTGCGCTAAATCATTGCAAAACAAAAATGCAATCAATAAAATTAATATTGACAAAACTAACTCAAGTATTCTATAATGTATGCCGGCGTGGTTAGCATATCAAGGGTCTCGAGAAATATAGTTTAAGGGATGATCCTTCCACGTAGTACACCCAATTGTCAACCTCACTTCCACATAGTACACCCTGGACTGCATTTTGCAGACTAACGAGGCTCTGGCGTCTATACCTACGGCCAGTATAATTTTCGTAGGAATGTGTGTGTGTGTTGTCCTGTGTTTTGTCCTTATGTGTGCTGAGTGCCTTTACAGCCTCAGCTTTTAACCGGTCAGATTATTTTAATATTTTAGTTACTACAGGACATTACAGTTATGTTATTTTAGTTCTGGTAAGGGGCTGGATCCCGTATAAAGTGAAGGGTGCAAAATAGCCTAAGTGACGCACACAAAATTTTAAATTCATATTCAATCATAGCCTTTAGTATAAACCAGAGATGTGATGGGGAGGACCGGCCCCCGTGGCGGAGTGGTTAGCACATCGCGGCACGAGGGCAGGGAGTCCTGAGGCCGATATTCGGTGGAAACACATAGCGGCTCGGGATACCACTTTTGCCCAGGCTTTGCTCTTCTGCCACTTTGGCTAATCGCGAACATGAAAATCAGTGATGATATAATGAAATTGATGAAGTGACACTCAATTCCGAGATTCCTCTTAGCGCACTGTTCTAACCACTCCTCCACAGAGGCGACTGAAATTGTTGGAAGTGAATCAGTTTCACAAGTAGCAGGACATTACAAAATCGCATGAAAACAGGGCCAACCCTTCCAAAGTTGGTGAGATGATGAGAGACACTCTGTGTAAAATGTACTGTCCGAGAATCTCGTCTCATTGGAGTAACGATACCGATTTATGCTTTGAAATCGATAAGCGAACAAGACCAGACAGGTGTTTTTAACTTGAAATCAAATCGCGAACGACGGAGGATGGATGGTGATTAGAGTAATTGACAAGAGGTTAAATACAGATTACCACTCATCTCTGGGCTGGGGTTCGAACCCGGAACTTTCGGTGTCAATAGGCTTACTTTGAGGAGGGCGACACCACTTATCTGTCACTCCAAGATTATTTCAAGCTGGCCAACATAGAAACCAAGAAACAAAGAACATGCACCATGGAGTATGTTTTATTTATGTTATTCAGCCATCCTTTCATTCCTTGTTAAATCCTGGTAAGGAAATCGCTTCCTGTCTCAGATTTGATCCTCGGTGGAGGCACCTTGCCCAGTGATTTAGACCCCAGTTTAAAATGTAGCTTCAATCCCGATTAGAATATCTGAGCATAAAGTGAACTTGAAACATTGTCTGACAAAATCGTTTTCATATGACGTGAAATATTTCATTAACATTAACGTGTAAATATTTTACTAATGAAAACAGCATTAAAGAATAAATATAGAAGTTTAATCATAAATCTCATCGTACATGATACTGCAAAAAAGCTTTTATTGAATGACTGCAGAATTAGGAACAACTACGTAAGATGGACATGGGTCATGTTCACGAGTGATATAAACAGCTGTTGGCCATCTGCGGTGAGCCTACGTGTTGGTGTTTTACTAGTAGAAAGCAACATTAAAAAAAAAATACATACGTATAATTTGGCCCGCTTTATAGAAATTCGATCATACATTATGATATTGGCAGAAACTTATATTGAATGACTGTAGCGCAACAAAAAGCTATGGACATGGATAATGTTCAAGAGCGATATATATTTCTTAAACACAGCTGTTAGCCATCCGCGGAGAGCGAGCGGGTGGATCCTACTTTAAACTGTAGATCCAGTCTGCTGGCGAGACTGCCGCACCCGCGCCTTGTGTAAGAGAGCTCGCGACTCGCGAGCGAACGATGAGTGAGGAGAAGAGTCGCTAAGGCGAGCGAGTCGTTAAGGTGCTTAATGACTCTTCGTGCCGACTCGCGAGTCGTGAACGATGAGTGAGGAGAAGAGTCGCTAAGGCGAGCGAGTCGTTAAGGTGCTTAATGACTCTTCGTGCCGACTCGCGAGTCGTGAACGATGAGTGAGGAGAAGAGTCGCTAAGGCGAGCGAGTCGTTAAGGTGCTTAATGACTCTTCGTGCCGACTCGCGAGTCGTGAACGAATGATGGGGAAAGAGTCGTGGGACTGTGCTGTGACTCTTCGTGCTGTTTCAAGAGTCGTGAACGAGCGATGCTCGTGGAAATGCAAGCATGTGTCGCAGCGCAGATCTGGAGTGCATTTTGTTGCGATATTAAAACCAGTGATCGAATGCAAAAATGGAAGAATATGTAATGCACGTTATTACTAATAAAAGGTTGATATAATTATATAGCATTTCTGTGTATGCTATCGTACTGCATAATTTGCATTATCCGCAGCATGAAATGTAAACTCAAACAAGATACAAATATAGAAAATCTCACTCATGAGACAGAGTAATGAAAACAAGTATGTGCAATAAATTTTGTTTGTGTGTGTGTGTTTACTGTTTACACATATATGTATATCCACACACATACAGAATCGTATTTGTATTTTTCTTATTTTATGCCGCTTTTCTTCAAATTTTAAGTAATCGCGACGATGAGGATGATGCGTGATGATATAGATGAAGGGACACTCGTAAAGAATATCCTTGCCCAGACCGGGACTAGAACCCGGGAACTTCTGTGGCAAGATCAAATGTCGATTACTTCAGAATCTTGGCCATCTAGTCGGCTACACGCACACACACATGCACAAAAATGCAATACAATTTATTAATCTTGAAGGACGTACGTTGTGTTCGTTTACTTAAATACAGTCATCTGCTTCAACACCTCCTACCCCCTTCCCCCTCTTCAGGCATGTGTTTCGAGAAAAAGGAGCTTGGCGACTCTTTTGAACGACTCTTCTCAGTGAGCGAGCGCTCATGAGTCGACTCGCACAAATGAACGGCTTGAACCCATCACTAGATGGTAAGAGACCTGTAGGAAAGCCAAGATGAAGATGCAGGGACAACATTGAGATGGACCTAAAGGAAATCGGTAGGGATGGAAAAGAGTATATAGATCTTGCTCAAGATAGGGACAGGAAGGCCTGTGTTGCTGCAGCCATGAACTTTCGGGTTTAAGAAGGCTAGAGAGTAAGTTAGTATTATTACATGAGAGACACTTGGGTCGGACACCTTCCGAAATATACTTCTACATACGTTCCTGCTTGGGCCGACATCCGTGGCGGAAGGGTCAGCATATGACGACAGGGGTCCTATCCCGGCCTGGGTGTGGGTGTTCTGTGTGAGTGTCCCTTCATCAATTTCATCACTCATCGTCGCGATTAGCCAATGGCGGAAGGAAAGCGACGGTAAATAACAAAAATCCCGAAGCCGACGACCTGATCTATAGGATCCCCACCTATTACCATTGCGGTTGCCAACCCCTATAGCCACGAAGACCTCGACGTCACGTAAAAGGATGTGTTTACTGTTTCTTGCGATCACAACAACAGCGGGAGAAGGGAAAGGGGACGGAGGGAAGAGTAACAACTCGAAACACGTGGAAGCTGAAATCAGGCCCTGCGAGAGGGCAAGAGGCAACGGTCGGGGCGTGGGGCGGACAAAATGCTAAAGAAACAAGTTGCGGGAGCAATTCGAAAACGTCATTTCCGCTGCGGACTGTGGGAAAGTTGAGCAGGTGCTTCGAACAGCGTTGCCAGGCTAACACGCAATCATTAAGTCTCCAATTGTCAGTTTATCCCCTTTTTTTCTCCTTCTCTACCCCTCCCCCCTTTCCCCTGTACTTCTTTAAAACTCTCTTCCTCTTCGTGAGCTTGCTTGGAAGATTATATAATGTGTTTTTCTGCAATTTCCTCTCCCGGGTTGCAAAACGAACTTTGGCACCTTTGGCAAATGAACGACCTTCTCTCGTGCGGTGGAGAATGTGGATGGGGTAGGGGTGCAGGGTGCAAAATCATTGAAGATTGGGGGAGAGGAAGATCTTAATTGAGGCACGCAGCAAGGACGTATTAAGGGGGTTCCAGAACCCCCCAGAACACTTACTAATTAGAAAAATGAAATAATAAAATTACTAAAATTAAATAATGAAAATACACTTGTTCCTTAATCAAGGGTTAATTATTTCCACCGAACTTATTGGAAAGCAAGGTTTAAATTTGGATCATACGAGTTTGAATGACAGTACCAAGGAAGATTTATGCAAGATTTATTACCACTTACAATAACATACATAAAATATTATCAGGAACTTTACTTCTCACCAACTGGATCTAACATACTTTTTTATATTAAATAATTTGTATTAGATATTAATTTCCTTGCCAGGACTGTCCTTTTTTTTTTCAAATTTTGCCGACCTTAATTACATGTAGCTAGATAATGAATACATTATCATTGCGGTTATATAAGCATACTTCTATCGTCTTTTAACCTATTCATGTAATAAGAATATATTAATTAATTGAATACTAATTTAATCAATTTTTATGTAATTATAATTATTTTAATTTACATTATTGTTGTTGTTATTATTATTATTATTATGTGACTCTTAGTTCGAAACGCTCCAGAAATATATTTCTAGATACATGCCTGACACAAGGACACAAGATATATGTATAGTATATAAAGTGTGTTGATTTATTTAGTAATTATATTCCCTTTCGTGGTCAATTTGGCTAAGCGGGAATATTAGGATGAATCTCGGACAGATGAGATAGATGTCACACAGCACGAGATCCACGGAGTCCAGACGCCGGAGAAAATCTTATACATTGTGCTTCCCCGAAGGAGTAGTGGTAACGTTGTCGCCTTGTAGTCAAGGGGTTCAGGGTCCATTACTCTGGAGAGGCACCTTGGAGATTTCTTCGCACGTTACTTTGTAATGGTCCCTTTGGTGTAGAGGATAGCGCGTTGGACTTCTCATACAAAGGTCGTGGGTTCGATCCCCACAAGGGATGAGTTATTATTATTTTTCGAACTTGTGGAAAAGAGTTTGTCTTCCAATCCATAAGGAACAATCGGTGTTCAACACTACACTTTTAAATGCTATCCAAGCATCTCTTTCAGCTACAGTCATTGTTTCCTCGAAGTCCTTATCATTCATTAATTTCCTAATGTCTGGTCCAACAAAAACACCTTCTTTCACTTTGCCGTAAGACAGGGATGGAAATTTGTTGCATATGAACTGGAAACATTGCCCTTCCTTGTTAAGTGCCTTCACAAATTGTTGGTATGAAGAAAGGGAAGTACAACTTTCTCAGGACTGCTTACAATGCGTTAACAAGCATAAAACATATTATTGTTAACCCTGGTTTCATCTTTTCATTCATCGCGATTTGTGCCCAATCAATTAATTAGATCATGCAGAATAGTTATTAACCTATTCACATTGAACATTTTATTATTCTGCACAACGAGAGCTTCCGAACAAGGGGTCTAAACAACAAAGATTTTTTTAAAAAAATCAACTCGAACGAGGCGTGACGAGACGGGTCGAAAACCAGAAATAAGCTAAGTAAATAAGCGTAGGTCCTACACCGATGAAACTTTCCAAACGAAAAAGAGAGTCGTTCGAAAACCGTTTCATCTTTCCGTTCCCGTGTGCTGTTTGTTGCAAGTTCATGGTCCGTTGTCTTGTTGCGCAGTTCAATGTGCTGTAGCCTTGTGCGCAACTCTATGCGCAGCAGTCCTCTGCGCATCTCCATGAGCCCATAGCTTCAGAGCCATCATCAGTTCTGAATACGGTGCTAAGATATGTGAAAACTTAGTGACCCTGTGTTGCATACAGATAATTACACTAAGTCAAAATAATGCAAATGCTTTCAATTAACAAATTATATTATCCTAGCTTCCCTGGAAATGAGGATTTGATTGGAACTATTGTCAATTTTTTGTGAAACATTTGTGCGCAATTAGAGCAATTACAAGTTCATTTCTTCAGAGTAATTTCAAGTGGAACATCCTTTAAAATATTATTTTTGGTTAAAAGAGTGCAAAGTGTTCTTTCATCACTTGTGAACAATTGTGCACGCAATTGGGGCATTTGTTCAAATTGCCATAATCGTTAGAACAGGTTCTTTATGTCAGAATTACTTTAACTAACGATTCCCTGCAATTCTGTTTAAATTAGTAATAGTAGTTTGTGAATCGTTAGCGAACTCTTATGTATAAACTGTAATGTTAAATTATACCTTTAATACAGTACAAATGTGTATTGGAAGAAGAAAATTGAAATAACAAGTTCATGTTCAACGACTATTTTAGTGTCTTTTAAGAGCCTATTCTACTGCCTTTTAAGTGCCTATTTTTATCATTTTTGGTGCCTATTTGCCTGGCTATTTGAGTTGAATATGTTTTAGTTTTCAGAAATAGGTTGTAGTTTGATTACGTACCATTGTTTTAAGTCAATTTTATGCACAAATAGGTCATAGGCGCCGATTTCTTCAGATAATTGGGGAGAGCTAAGCAAAGCATAAAGACCAATTTCTTTCCGTTTGCGGAAGGGAGGGGGTGGGGTTGGGGTTCGAGCAAGTTTTTTTAAAAGAATCAGTAGTAGAGACCAAATAATATACACACTTGAGTTAACATTTGGAATATTGTAATTACAATTACTAGCTCTGACAACAAAAATGTACCTATCAAGGTACATCGAATTTGATAAGCTGGACAAAGAATCATCACAATGTGATTATACAATTACATAATATAATACTTTATATGTAACTTTTGATTGAGAATTTATCATATTCTGTTTATATTCTGTACTTTTCCCCGCAATTCTTTGTAGGTGTTTAATATCTTCTCACATGCTCACACAAACGTATTTTCTAACATTGATTACGCATTGTATAAATATATAACACTAGCCACAGTAATGCAGTGTGAAGTTTTACACATATGTTTACAGATATAAGTAAAATAAATACCAATCCTCATTAAATAATAGAGTGGCATATTGCAAAACAAAATATTTTCAATTTCTACTCGACTTTAACGAAGGGAAACAAAATCAATGAAATATTTCATGATCCATTTAGTGTCAATATTATACATTTTCCTTATGTACTTGAGACAGTGCCACAGAATTAAGACGCTTTGGGGTCATCGTACTTCATAAATAGTTCTTGAGGCGATACAAATCACAAACTACTTTGAGCCTAGCAAGGCCTAAGCCCCGCGACAGGTTAACTTTGCAGCAACTTTTCGCATATATAGACCCAAACGAGCGGCTAGAATATAGTGCCGCTGCAATACTGCCGATTTTCTCGCTGCCTGTGACATGAACAGCCCAGCGGTTGAGCCAAGACTGGCACGGAAGATGCTGAGCGCTGTTTTCACGTGGATTAATATATAAAACCTGCTGCAAACTTAATCTGTCTCGGGGTTTAGTTACCTTCTTTAATGCCGTTTGCAGACCAGAAATCATGCTCCTTCTCATCCGGGACAAAGACAGACTCTTTTTTATTGCAGTTATATATCCCCATCGGTACAGGCAAGTCTGGACCGTGCAAGACAGGTCTCATTGCAGAGGGAATATTGGGATACACTATCCTCTTCTTGTTTCTAATATTTCGACCTACAATTTCACAGGAACAGAAGTAACACTTCACTTTAACCACCTAAGTCTAGCCTGATTTCTTATTTCTATTAGATTATGACATTCATTATCAAACCATGGCTTACTTTTTCTCGGTTTACGGTATCTTATACTTTCTTTAGCTGCTGCTTCTATTGCATTACGTATGTGCTCCCAATTTTTATTTACGTCTGTTTCATTTATATTTTCATCATCATTTAAATCCTACAAAACATCAAATCTATTTGACAGTTTAATTTGGTAATCTTTCTTAATTCTTTCATCAGTAAACTTTCCTGTATCAAATTTAAATAAATCAAAACTTCTCTGTGTTTAAAGCTTATTCGTCTTTATTACTTGTTGAATAATTTTGAAACGTACCAGTGATATCTAGCGACAATCACTTCAATTGCACTGAAATGTGCATACCACAACCCACATATATAAATCATGAATTGTAAAAAATTCTTGCGTGATGTGAGAAAACTAATGCCAGTTTCAGCATCAAGCATCCCCACAAGGAATCAGTTATTATTATTTTTCGAACTTATGGAAAAGAGCTTGTCTTCCAATCTATAAAGAACAATCGGTGATGAATAACGGTCCCTTTGGCGCAGAGGATAGCGCGTTGGACTTCTAATCCAAAGGTCGTGGTTTGGATCCCCACAAGGGATGAATTATTATTATTATTTTTCGAACTTATGGAAAATAGCTTGTCTTCCAATCTATAAAGAACAATCGGTGAAGAACCTTTAACGTCCCTTTGGCGCAGAGGATAGCGCGTTGGACTTCTAATCCAAAGGTCGTGGGTTCGATCCCCACAAGGGATGAGTTGTTATTATTTTTCGATCTTATGGAAAAGAGCTTGTCTTCCAATCTATAAAGAACAATCGGTGATGAATATTTAACGGTCCCTTTGGCGCAGAGGATAGCGCGTTGGACTTCTAATCCAAAGGTCGTGGTTTGGATCCCCACAAGGGATGAATTATTATTATTATTATTTTTCGAACTTATGGAAAATAGCTTGTCTTCCAATCTATAAAGAACAATCGGTGATGAATCTTTAACGGTCCCTTTGGCGCAGAGGATAGCGCGTTGGACTTCTAATCCAAAGGTCGTGGTTTGGATCCCCACAAGGGATGAATTATTACTATTATTTTTCGAACTTATGGAAAATAGCTTGTCTTCCAATCTATAAAGAACAATCGGTGAAGAACCTTTAACGTCCCTTTGGCGCAGAGGATAGCGCGTTGGACTTCTAATCCAAAGGTCGTGGGTTCGATCCCCACAAGGGATGAGTTATTATTATTTTTCGATCTTATGGAAAAGAGCTTGTCTTCCAATCTATAAAGAACAATCGGTGATGAATATTTAACGGTCCCTTTGGCGCAGAGGATAGCGCGTTGGACTTCTAATCCAAAGGTCGTGGTTTGGATCCCCACAAGGGATGAATTATTATTATTATTATTTTTCGAACTTATGGAAAATAGCTTGTCTTCCAATCTATAAAGAACAATCGGTGATGAATATTTAACGGTCCCTTTGGCGCAGAGGATAGCGCGTTGAACTTCTAATCCAAAGGTCGTGGGTTCGATCCCCACAAGGGATGAGTTATTATTTTTTTTCGATCTTATGGAAAAGAGCTTGTCTTCCAATCTATAAAGAACAATCGGTGATGAATATTTAACGGTCCCTTTGGCGCAGAGGATAGCGCGTTGGACTTCTAATCCAAAGGTCGTGGGTTCGATCCCCACAAGGTATGAGTTATTATTATTTTTCGAACTTATGGAAAAGAGCTTGTCTTCCAACCTATAAAGAACAATCGGTGATGAATATTTAACGGTCCCTTTGGCGCAGAGGATAGCGCGTTGGACTTCTAATCCAAAGGTCGTGGGTTCGATCCCCACAAGGGATGAGTTATTATTATTTTTCGAACTTATGTTAAAGAGCTTGTCTTCCAACCTATAAAGAACAATCGGTGACAAATACCTAACGGTCCCTTTGGCGCAGAGGATAGCGCGTTGGACTTCTAATCCAAAGGTCGTGGGTTCGATCCCCACAAGGGATGAGTTATTATTATTTTTCGAACTTATGTTAAAGAGCTTGTATTCCAACCTATAAAGAACAATCGGTGACAAATACCTAACGGTCCCTTTGGCGCAGAGGATAGCGCGTTGGACTTCTAATCCAAAGGTCGTAGGTTCGATCCTCACAAGGGATGAGTTATTATTATTTTTCGAACTTATGGTAAAGAGCTTGTCTTCCAACCTATAAAGAACAATCGGTGATGAATATTTAACGGTCCCCTTGGCGCAGAGGATAGCGCGTTGTACTTCAAATCCAAAGGTCGTGGTTTGGATCCCCACAAGGGATGAATTATTATTATTATTTTTCGAACTTATGGAAAATAGCTTGTCTTCCAATCTATAAAGAACAATCGGTGAAGAACCTTTACCGTCCCTTTGGCGCGGAGGATAGCGCGTTGGACTTCTAATCCAAAGGTCGTGGGTTCGATCCCCACAAGGGATGAGTTATTGTTATTTTTCGATCTTATGGAAAATAGCTTGTCTTCCAATCTATAAAGAACAATCGGTGATGAATCTTTAACGGTCTCTTTGGCGCAGAGGATAGCACGTTGGACTTCTAATCCAAAGGTCGTGGGTTCGATTCCCACAAGGGATGAGTTATTATTATTTTTCGAACTTATGGAAAAGAGCTTGTCTTCCAACCTATAAAGAACAATCGGTGATGAATATTTAACGGTCCCCTTGGCGCAGAGGATAGCGCGTTGTACTTCTAATCCAAAGGTCGTGGTTTGGATCCCCACAAGGGATGAATTATTATTATTATTTTTCGAACTTATGGAAAATAGCTTGTCTTCCAATCTATAAAGAACAATCGGTGAAGAACCTTTAACGTCCCTTTGGCGCAGAGGATAGCGCGTTGGACTTCTAATCCAAAGGTCGTGGGTTCGATCCCCACAAGGGATGAGTTATTATTATTTTTCGATCTTATGGAAAATAGCTTGTCTTCCAATCTATAAAGAACAATCGGTCATGAATATTTAACGGTCCCTTTGGCGCAGAGGATAGCGCGTTGGACTTTTAATCCAAAGGTCGTGGGTTCGATCCACACAAGGGATGAGTTGTTATTATTTTTCCATCTTATGGAAAAGAGCTTGTCTTCCAATCTATAAAGAACAATCGGTGATGAATATTAATGGTCCCTTTGGCGCAGAGGATAGCGCGTTGGACTTCTAATCCAAAGGTCGTGGGTTCGATTCCCACAAGGGATGAGTTATTATTATTTTTCGAACTTATGGAAAAGAGGTTGTATTCCAACCTATAAAGAACAATCGGTGATGAATATTTAACGGTCCCTTTGGCGCAGAGGATAGCGCGTTGGACTTCTAATCCAAAGGTCGTGGGTTCGATCCCCACAAGGGATGAGTTATTATTATTTTTCGATCTTATGGAAAAGAGCTTGTCTCCCAATCTATAAAGAACAATCGGTGATGAATATTTAACGGTCCTTTTGGCGCAGAGGATAGCGCGTTGGACTTCTAATCCAAAGGTCGTGGGTTCGATCCCCACAAGGGATGAGTTATTATTATTTTTCGAACTTATGGAAAAGAGCTTGTCTTCCAATCTATAAAGAACAATCGGTGATGAATATTTAACGGTCCCTTTGGCGCAGAGGATAGCGCGTTGGACTTCTAATCCAAAGGTCGTGGGTTCGATCCCCACAAGGGATGAGTTATTATTATTTTTCGATCTTATGGAAAAGAGCTTGTCTTCCAACCTATAAAGAACAATCGGTGATGAATATTTAACGGTCCCCTTGGCGCAGAGGATAGCGCGTTGTACTTCAAATCCAAAGGTCGTGGGTTCGATCCCCACAAGGGATGAGTTATTATTATTTTTCGAACTTATGTAAAGGAGCTTGTGTTCCAATCTATAAATAACAATCGGTGATGAATTTTCAAGGGTCCATTTGGCGCATAGGATAGCGCGTTGTACTTCTAATCCAAAGGTCGTAGGTTCGATCCTCGCAAGAGATGACTTGTACTTTTTTTGGCGAGCTCCGTGAAAAAGTGGTTAGCACAGGACGCTACGACGCCAGGGGTTCGCATCCCAGGTGAAACAAGGATGTTTGTGTAGATTGAAGTCTCAGAACTGAGAACTGATATATGTTAAAAATAGAATAACAGTCGAAACTACCGCTTAGAGGTTTTCCTTTTCGGGAAATTGTTAAGTGGGAACTTCATAGCCTTGTAATCAAGAGGTCCCGGGTTCGATTCACGGATGAGGCACATTGATTGGGATCCCAATTTAAACTGTGTGTCCAGTCCCGATCAACCTATCTGCATGAACTGAAGAACAATTGAAATAAAATTCAAGCATCCTCGTCGCCGAGATAATACTAACGGTTTAAATACACCATATCAAATTGTCAATACAAGCAAGGATCCCTACAGGTGGGAGCGTAGAGATTGTAAATAATTACAAGAACAGATTACGCACTACTCCATCGAGAGCGTAACGGGATTCCCGGGAGGATCGAACAATGGCTCACCGCGCCGGGAGCAAAGAGTTAATTGGGCGAGCCCGTACATGGTAGGCAAGAGGGGGAGGGGGAGTTGCGTTGGTAGACAGCGGGGGTCAGTTGCGATGGATCCCAGCACTGAATAGAGGGCGTCCACCCAAGTCATCCGCAACCGAAGCGATTTTGAACTGTGGGAACGTGTCCCCTGACCTTAGCTGCCCGTAGGGTCTTCCGCTTGCGTTTGTTAGCGCTGCCTCGCCTACAGGAAGTGACGACATTATTCGCTCCGAAAACAAGAACGGCCCGATAACAACACTTGCCAAGTCAGCATAACACCTGCTTTATGATGTTCCAGTCCCGTGGTCACGCAAGCGCGGGTCGATGGTGTTTTTGTCTGTTCTCCGATGGATGCTGTTACACAATCAGATTTTCCACCCCTCATGGGAGTCGGCAGAAATGTGTGTAGGGGGGTCAGTCAATCGATTAAATTTGAAAAGTCGAAATAACAACAATAGTAATAACTAAGCCTCGGTGGTCGAGTCTGGCTGTACGCCTTCGTGGCGGAGTGGTTAGCATAGCGTGCTCGGGTTCGAATCCCGGCTAGGACTATGTTTGTGTTGTCCGTAAAATGAGAATAAAGAGAATAACTGATATGTACGAATGTTGAGAAAAAGTGTGAATGACGGGGGATACCACCGAATAGGGGTATTCCTTTAATAAAATAGAAAAAAAGTGGTTATTGCAGCGCGCTACGAAGCCGGAGGTCCCGGGTTCGAATCCCTGTTCGGACATGGATGATTGTGTTTGTCCAAATGAGAATACAGAGGAAATTTACATTTGAAAAAACGTGAAAATACGGGGGATACTAGCGATTACGGATATTCCTTTTAATAGAAGAAAAAAAGTCGGTCTGACTGCCAGGTTCGATTCCCGGGCTGGGTGATCTAACATCGGAATTTTCCGGCTTTGTCCCCGCATAAAGCGACTCTGGGGCTCACCTAACCTCAAATTAATGGGTACTAAGGGGGTAAAGGCGAGCTGGAGCGTGGTGCTGATCACATCACCTCCAAAAAAAAAAGGACTAGATCGAGAAAGTGTGCTGCCCTACCCCAACATCCCTTAAATGTGCCTTCATGCCACGGTGCTATATGCAAGGGGATCTTTACTTTGCCTTTGCCTAACTAATAATAGGACATTTTATTCCAAACGTATTATTATTATTATCATATCGAATGACATGGGTACCTGGGGGAAACCCTGGGGGGTAAAGGCGGTCAGGGGCGTGATGCTGATCACATCACCCTCACTCACGACCGGATCAAGAAAGTGTGGGGCGTTACTCCCACACCCCCTATACGCCTTCATGGCGTGATGCTAAGCACAGAAGAGCACTTTACCTTTATATTATATCCTTTGGTCTCTATGTACGAAGTGAGGAATATCCAGCACAAACGTTCTTTTATGTTTTTTTTTTTTTTACATTTCGTGCAGTTAGTGTACCGAAATGCATATTATTATATTTAGTTATTAACCTTTGCACACCTCGTTTAACAAAAAGCTTTAAAAGGAGAATATCTTTGCCATTTTGTTTATCTTCTGGGACGACTCGCATAAAACTCTTAATTTTTGGAATTTTTGGAACTGTGAAACAGTTTATCATCTGGTTTAAATGTCAGAAGATGAAAAAATAGCCTAACTCGTTATTTTATTTTACACTCATGTTTTCGATATAACGCATTTTTCACTTAGTTCTTCTGTTCGAATACTGAACTTAATTTATATTATTAACAGTAAAAGTAACAAGCTTTCTGTTGTTTTTTCTAACTTGAAATAAATTATGCCAATTTCAGGGGATCGACGGACCTCTGTTCGACCCCCTCCCCCACCCGACGCAGATGCGCCATCTAAGTTAGACAAATGACTGGTGAAAGTTTGTGCGGACGCAGCACTTCCTGGTGCCTTCCCGATCGCGTAGTGCTAATGTCACTGCCTTGCAATGGGTTCTGGGTTCGATACCCGGTGGAGCCACAGTGGTTCGGATCCAACTTTAAACTGTAGGTACAATACCGATTAGCATATCTCTGCATCAAGTGGACTTCATTGATGTATTTTACTTCGCTTTTCTGCCACTTTTAGCTAATAGCTATAAGATGGGGAATGAATGGCCATAAGATGGAATGGATGAAGGGACAATGAAAAGCATTTATGGCCGACACAACACGAACCCCACACAAAATTATACTGGGTGTAAGTTCAGACGCCAGAGCCTCGCTATAGTAAAGTGAACTTTAAAACACAACTCGATTGATTGAATACTTGATTTTACGCCGCTTCTCTGTCACGAGTCGCGACGATGAGAATGAGTGACGATAGGATGAAATTGAAGGGACGGTGACAAAGAACGCCCAGGCCGGATTCGAACCTTGAACCCCCTGAAGTCGTAGCTCGCCGTGCTAACCACTCCGCGACGGAGGTCGGCAAAACACAACTCAACCACAGCAATTCATGGAACTTTTGACAGTATAGTGGCTGACACTTACACATTGCAATCAAAAGATTCCGGGTTTGATCCCCGTTGGAGGTACTTTGCCCAGTGGCACGGATCTAACTTTAAACTGTAGGTCCAATTCCGATTATTATGCAATGTTCGTGCTTATTCTAAGATTTGCTATATTTCACTTCGCTTTTGTGCCACTTTTGGCTAATTTGCGAAGATGGGGATGAGTGATGATATGATGAAATTGACGAATGGACCCTCGCAAACATCCATGCCCAGGCTGGGATTCGAACCCGAGATCCCTGGCGTCGTGTGCTAACCACTACGCCACGGGGAGCGGCCAACGCCACGTTTCGAGAGATTTGTTACAAATCTTGTAACCAACTAGTCCCCTACCTCCCTCTAGAAATCGTCCCTGCTTACTGCTCCGTATAAGTTACTAATTCTATTTCCTGAGAAAGAATGTTCCTTTTTAGCTTCAAATCTATGTTTTTTTGTGTCATATCTACACAGACGCGCGAGCGCGCACGCAAGGTCGGCTTGTATTCAAGGAGTCCTTGGTTCGATACTCACTGGAGGTACAATGCAAAGTGGTTCGACAAGTACACACGAAACCTAAAACACTAAAAAGAGAAGAGTATAATGAACAGCGAGCTCTTAACTATATCTCTCTTTATTTATCGTTCCTTCTCGCTCTCCTTTTTTAATATGTAAATAATAGAAAGAGAAGAGGAAAGAATGAAAGAGATAGAGAGAAGAAATAAACTGCACAGAGTAATTTTTCTCTCTTTCTTTGTTTATCTTTTGTCTTCTCTCTCCCACTTTTCTCTTTATTTCTTTCTCTTTCATTCTCCCTTATTTTCTTCTGTCTCCCTCTCTTTCTTTTTCTCTCTCCCCTTACTCTTTCTATCTTTCTCTTTTTCTTTGTTTTCATTCCCCATTCTTTTCTTCTGTCTCTAACTCGTCTATTATCTTTCAATCTTTCCCTCTTTTTCTTTCTCTTCATTCTCCCTTCTTTTCTTCACTCACCCTATCTTTTTCTTTAATTTTTTCCTTCTATCTCTGTCTCCCTCTCTTTTTTTTCATTCTCCCTTCTTTTCTTCTGTCTCCCTCTCTTCCATTCTCTTTCTATCTTTCTCTCTTTTTCTTTCTCTTCATTCTCCCTTCTTTTCTTCTGTCTCACCTTCTCTTTTTACTTCATTTTTTCCTTCTATCTCTGTCTCCCTCTCTTTTTTCTTTCTTTTCATTCTCCCTTCTTTTCTTCTGTCTCCCTCTCTTCCATTCTCTTTCTATCTTTCTCTCTATTCTTCTGTCTCACCATCTCTTTTTCCTTCATTTTTTCCTTTTATCTCTGTCTCCCTCTCTTTTTCACTCTTTTCATTCTCCCTTCTTTTCTTCTGTCTAACTCTTCCATTCTCTTTCTATCTTTCTCTTTTTTTCTTTCTCTTCATTCTCCCTTCTTTTCTTCTGTCTCGCCCTCTCTTTTTCCTTCATTTTTTCCTTCTATCTCTGTCTCCCTCCTTTTCTTTTCTCTCCTCTTTTTACATTCACCATCTCTCCCCACGCCCGTAGCTAGAATTGATCTCCAGGGGGGCTTTTTAAACCAAGTTCATTTTTTAAAAAAAATATTAAATGAAGGTAAATTATGTGTGTGGGGGGGCACTCATTCATTTATAAATATCATATACTACACAAATACTACATTTTTCTACATCTTTTAAAATATCTCTTGAAGTGTTAATTGACTGATACGGAAATTATCCCTTACACACCCCATACTATTTTAGACGATACAGATATGTATATCACACACAAAAAACGCACAATATTTAATCACAGTGCCTACAGTATATTCCACCCCCGGCCGAAGCAATTAAACTCCCCTTCCTTCCCAAAACTTGGGAGCTGTTGTTGACCTTTGATGCAGATGCGGAGGGAACTTGCATGATGACATCAAAGTCACACATTTCTGTCTAAACGGGAGGTTGCAACAGGGACAGTGATGGTACAGATAAAGAAGCTCCCCTATGAAAGAACTTTCTGAAGTCTAGAGAATATTCTAAATACTTACAGCTACTTCTGCTCATAAACAAAATGAGCGAATGTAATAGATACTGTTCATATTCTGTGGAATATGTTTCACTCTTCACTGCAAGCAAATTATGCAAAATAGTTTACCTAATGTAAAGGGGGGCTGATGGCAGTGCCAGGGGGGGCTGACGCCAGTTCCAGGGGGGCTGAGCCCACCCTGGCCCCTGCCTGGCTACGGGCCTGTCTCTCCCTGTCTCTTTATTTCTTTCTAGTTCTATTTCGTCTCTCTCCATTTCCATTTCTCTCTCTCCCTCTCTTTTTCTTCCTGTCTCTTCCTCTATCTTCCTATTTTGAAGGAAATTGTAAATTAGATAATTATCGCAAGCAGAAGACGAGAATGATAAAATGCTTACTTTACAGTACCTCACAGCTAAAGTGATATAATTGTCCACATTACACTAAAGGAAACTTCAAGAAACCGTTAAGCATTTTTTATCCCTCGTAAGATTTGATTGGTGCGTTAAAAGAAAAAGTTGTGAACACGCCACACGTCTAAGGTAACAGCATCGTTCCTTTTTTTTTAAGGCCTTCAGTAAATAGGTCCTCAGCTTGCTACCATTGTACGGGAGCTTTCACCAGCAATTAGCGGACAATGTGTGAAGCGGGACACCTCGCCTTTTGAACCATAACACGATCCTCGGTTTCCGGTGTCAATGATATTTTTATTTACGTGTTACGTCACAGAACTGGTCTGTTACGAACCGGAGACCTCAATTTCACGCTGGACGCACAGTTTCCGCTTCTGGAGCTGTTAAAATATGAAGTTCTGGAAAAATACAATATTTGTGTTGTCCAGTTATTTCTTTTCTTACAGTATACCTTGACTTCCCCAGAAAATTTCCTAAGTACCCAAATAAGATACACTTTTTGTTAACTGCCTATAAATGAAGGTGGAAATGAATATTTTTAATCTGAATGGGTAGAATACACATAGCATCTTGTCTACTTTTAGAATTCACAATAAAGTTTTCAGATAATAGTAATACGTATTATTATTATTATTTAAATTTTGTGAAAAATGGAAAGAATTGTGTTTTGCAAAGGGGTTCCAAACAAGAGATACGTGCATTTTTTACATTCATTTGTAAATATAGACAAAACAGTAGCATTACTGATCTGAAAATTGAAGATGCACATAACATTGTTGAATCACATACACTTTCATAAATTTAGGAACATTTTAAAATTGAAGGGTCAATGCAATAGTGATCTAACTCCTATCAACATCAAATTCTTATTATTTATTTGACATTTTCAGATGAAATTAAAGTGTTTTTGTTTAAACTTTGAACCAAGTTGGACAAATGAAAGTTTACCAACCAAAACAATACTGGAGTGACTCTTATTGGGGACCTGTCACTTATTTGGGTACTTTACCTTTTACGGACCGACGATATATGGCGTCTGACTGCCACACAGGAGACCCAGGTTCGATTCACGAGGTGCGTGCTCTGAGGAGGGAAGTTCTGCATCGGGCTGCTCTTGGGTTCACTCAGCCTCTTTCAAATGGTTACCTGGAGTGTGCTGCTGATCACATCACCTCCACAAATGGCAGAGATCCGTTGAGATCGAGAATGTGTGGAACCGATACCTCCACACCCACTATGAGCCTCCATAACTTGTTGCATTATGTGCGGAATGTGTGTGTGTGTGTCAAAAATCAAAGTAATGTTCAATGTAGCAATTTTTGGCTAATTTTCATAAGAATGAATGGTGATCAGATGAAAGGGATGAAGGGAAAATCACAAAGAAACGATCCGTGCTTAAGCCATGACAGGAGCGTATATTCTAGGCTAGCTAGGATATCTGCGAACCCTGAAGTCTAGATAATAAAATACAGGAGAAAAATCGATCAGAAATTGAAAATAAAATTATTCATATCAGTCAGATGATGATGGTGATTCTGAAGTTGGCTACCTGATTTCTTATGAGTTGGCAACCTGATTTCTTATGAGAAGGCAATCTGATTTCCTATGAGTTGGCAACCTGATTTCTTATGAGAAGGCAACCTGATTTCCTATGAGTTGGCAACCTGATTTCTTAATGAGTTGGCAACCTGATTTCCTATGAGTTGGCAACCTGATTTCTTATGAGTTAGCAATTCATAGCCTACGTGACATAGTGAGATAACCCATATCTTGCACTGTAAAAAAAAATACACTTCTTGTACACTTTTGGTACACTTTCTTGCATATAATATGCACAAGATGTGTACTGAAGGTGTTGCAAAAGTGTACTTAAAGTGTTCTAGATGTGTGCGACCCGAAATGACGAAATTTTGTACACTTGTTGCACACTTTGGGGACACATTCAAAGTTGTGTGCACTTCTTCAACGCTTTCAGTACACTTTTGTTTAAAGTAAGTCTGTACACTTCTTGTACACTTTTGTAGCACATGATTTCATTTTGTGTTGTTGGTCATATCGATTGTTATTTTATACTTTTTTGACAAATGAATATCTTATGAACATAAATCAATTTCATTATATAAAGCAGTAACACACTTGAAAGCAAGCAACATTAAACAATAACAAAATATAACTATTTTTTTCCTGGAACACATGGAAATCGCATTGCATCATGAAACTATCAATACTTTTTTGTTTAATGTACCAATTTGATAATTGGATAAATCTCATTAAAATTGAAGAAGGATAAAGTTGAATGTTCCGAGGAAATTAATAGATTTTCTTAAATCGAACTATTCATCTTTAAAGCACACCAAAACAGATCGTTAACTTCGGGGGGCTGGTTGTTCCTACACCGGCCGCTAGATGGTTCTGTCAAAATGTGTACAAGAAACATAAGTTTTTGTACAACAAATAATGATACGTTCGATTGTAATCATAGTGAAAAATTGTGCTTTAACACTCTTCGAAAAATATGTGAACATCTAAGATACAAATTAAAGAAGAAAATGTACTGTATTGAATAAAAGTGAATCTCCCATGAGCAACCTTTTTGATTCTGGACTATATAAGTAGAAGGTACGTGTGTCGCAGAAAAACAAACACGCATCTCACAAATTTTAAGGTTCACAGTTGAAAGTTGTTGCTTTTTCCTCCTTCAATTGTCAAGTTAAATGTGAGTGAACTGTATTTTTATTCTAGAAACTAAGTATGAGTACTGAATTGCGATATATCTCATGTGTGCAAGAAGTGTCGCTCAAGTATTTTCACAAGTGTTCCAAATGTGTAAAGTGTACCAAAAGTAGTTTCTGCAGCACACTTCTTACACACTTTTGGGATACCTTTATATTGGAAGTACTTCTTGCACACTTCCTGTACACTTCTTTTGCTGCACTTTTTGTACACTTCCTGTACACTTTTTAGCACTTCGTGTACACTATTGAAGCACTTCCTGTACACTTCTTGTGCACATTTAATGTGTACAAGAAGTGATCAAAAGTAGTTTCTAGGAAGTGTGCAGAAAGTGTATTTTTTTTTACAGTGTGGACTCAGTATACGCTACTGAGGCATGACTCGAACCTAGAACCTACGGAAGCGAGTTTACCACTCATTACACATACACACATTGGCGGATTTAGCGGAACTATTTTTTTTAAGCATGGATGCAATGAACAAAAATCGTCGAGCAACTTAGGCAACGCGCATGGCAGGGAAGGCAATATTTCAGGATGTAGGTGTCACAGTTTATTGCCCGCTTTCTAACAAATTAAGGACAAAGTCTAGCAGAAATACATTAATTGAGACTTTCCTAGACCCTTAAATAGGTCGACACTTGAAGTCGAATCCGAGGCTTCTTGGTCACAAGGCAATACAGTTACCTTGATGGACACAATGACATCAATGAACTACTTATATTTCACAATAATCTACGAATGCTATCGCCTTATAATAATCTAAGGGTCCTTGGGTTCGTTTTCTGATGTAGATACAGTCAACGGCAAAGATAATGGTAGGCGAATTATCCACCGCTATTTTAATTCCTTTTTTATTCTACATCCTGTGTTGTTTTAAGGAATGAAACTATGTTGGTTCGAAGCAGGCATTGTTCTCTGCTTATTGACGTCATTATTTCAATTCATTGTCATCACAATGAGTAATACAGACCGAATAAAAAGGGTGGTGGACAATTCGCCTACTGTTTCTTTCGCCGTTGGGTGTACAGATAAGTGGATTTGAGATATGCAACACACACAACGTCTTGCATGGAAGCGTGTATTTCAGGATCCATGTCTCCCATTTTTATTGTCGGTGACCGTACAGTGCACAATGGTTCGGATCCCACTTTGAAGGTACAGCTCCGATTTAGTTTATCTGTTCATATAAGATCTCAAACGAACACTCGTAATTGTCTTGATGTGAATATTATATGTCTCTTACACACACGCCGATCTCCGTGGCAGAGTGGTTAGCACAGCGCGTTGCATCGCCAGGGGTTCCGAGTTCGAATCCCGACCTGAGTATGGATGTTCTTTGTGAAAGTCCTTCATGAATTTCATCGTATCGTCACTCATCCTCATCCTCGCGATTAGCCAAAAGTGGAAGAAAGCGAAGTAAAATCAAATCTAAAACACACACACACAAACACAGAATAAAATACGCACATTGTATTTCCAGTGTCATATCGCATATCCTTTCAACATAATCTGTGCCTATGTCAGAAAAAATATCCAGATCCGCCTATGCACACACTACTGCAACGCACACACGAGGAATCCACGTTTAGAAACTTACCGAAATATACACAATCCTTAAGATGATAAAGTAAGCAAATTTTCCATTTGTCAAGGAGGTGAATTACAATCCTGTAGTCACTGTTGTTGTCCATTGTTATTCAAACTCATGATCACAATTCAATACTGCTTGCGTAAAAGAATGATGTCCATTGAAATTGGTAGAGGCCTAAGTTGAGTTAGTCCAAATTCCAATTATAAGTATTACTGTCTGTATAGTATAATCGATGGCAAACCAACAAGTCATTCTCCTTAGTAGGAACGAAGTTTGCAATAATAAAAGAAAAAAGTGTTCGCTGGTTTTCCGCCATTTTGTTTTTGTTTTTGCGTAATTTCCGTTCCTTTCATCTCTAGAGCGCTTCTCAACAAGTGATATAATGTCCATGTTACACTAAGAGGAAGCTTCGATCTCTTAATTCAAAACAAATATTACATCACCGCCATAAAACACGTTTTTGTCGTTGTTGAATTTCCCGTTTTGGGGTGTTACATGATCGTACGACTCGAAGGAATATTTTTAGGACAATTCCAAATCATTTAGTGACAAGGAACCTGTACAACATCGCATTATACATTCTCATAAAAGTGGAAACTTGTTTACATCATCATTTTTACAACATACATAGGCCCTAATATTTCAGCTTGTTTAGATGAAGGGAGTCGTGGGTATAGACAAATGTTTATAAACGGATTTTTTTTATTTGGTTTATTTTACTTCGTATTTCTGCCGGTTTTGGGTAATCGCGAATATGAGAATGAGTTATATAATATGAACACGCATGCTCAGGCCAGGATTCAAACCCGGGACCCTTTGAAATAGGAAAAGATGCAGAAATTTTAGAAATCCAATCTGGGATTGAACACAGAAGCTGAGAGCGTTAACTATTGCGATTTCACCCGTGCGGTCTTATCACAAGTAATATAATATTAGCAGGGCTTGAAGTGAAAAAAAAGTAGCTGGGGAGGGGGGGATGTTTGGTTGAACCTTGGGGTTAGTTGGGGGGATATACTCGAATTATGGATGACCACAAAATCAAAATTATCGGATATCCGTTTTGGATGCAACGCAGTGTTGCCACAATTTCCCTTTCCAAGGGGCAAATTTTCCCTTCTTGGACAATTTTTCCCTTCACCTAAACAAATCTAATAATAATAATAATTATTATTATTATTAGCAGTGGCAGTAGCAGTAAAATTTCCGTTGGTCCATGATCGTATGAATAAAAAAGTTTGCACAAATTTTTAACATACATGTAAGCTTCATCGCTTTCTGGTCAGATGTCCCAGGAATCCATTAAATCGTTAATTCTAATCGTTACAATTATCGAAGATACAGAAAAGCGACGTACAGTAAACTTAAGAGAAATATAAACAGATACAGGTTTATACTCAAGGGAGCAGAAATAAGAAGGATCAGGAAAAAATAAAAATGTGAATATGAAACTGGAATTTGACATAAACTGTTATAATATATCAGAAGTCTTAAAATTTCTCTGAAATTGTGATATTTTTCATCAAAATTCCCTTTTGGCCAAAACTTCAGTCCAAATTTCGCTGCAAAAGGGAAATTTCCCTTCATGTGGCAACACTGATGCAACGGATAATGCGGATATCGGGAGATTTAGGATATCCGTATAATCCGAATGGAATTTTATCCGGATTGGCCGATCCCTAACTCGGCCCCTTATGTCGGAGGACAAATATTCTTACTTGGGTTAAATGTTGAGGATGTAGAAGGGGCGGGCACTCAGGACACATGAACCCAAAACTCAGGACAACAACACACACACATACAGCCCCACAGAGGATTATACTGGCCCTAGGTCCAGGCGCCAGAGACTCGTTAGTCTGAAAAATGCAGTTCAGGGCAGTAGCGTACGCAGGATTTCATCAAGGGGGAGGGGTTATTTCTAAAACTTTATCCAAATTCACATTACCATTGTTTTTACACTTTAATTAAATAATAATACTCAAAATTGATTAATAATACTTATAATTAATTAATTAGTTGAATTACTACTACTAATACTACTAATACCACTACCACTATTAAGTAGTAGAGATCTATATAAATATAGTATTTATGAAAACAATAGACCGAAATTAGTTTCTAGTCATTCGATTTTTGACAAATTCTAGGTTGTTTTTTTTGTTTCTTTGTTACGAAATAATTGTCTAGTTAACGGGGTGAGACATTTTAAGTGTGAAAGAAATCCATAAAAACAAGAACATATATTTAAATAAATTGAAATAATCAAAGTATGGAACTCATCCAAGGAGCAGCGGTAGTCTGGTCGGTAGGGTGTCTGACAACCACCCAGGAGATCCGTGATCGATTCCTGGAATTGGTTGTAATTTTTCCGGCTTTGTCCCCGCATAAATGTCCCCGATAATTCACATCTGGATTGTCTCGCTGTTCTTACGAACAAAACATTTTACAATAGTTAAAATTGTTGTAAATTGAATTCAGAAATTGAAACGTGCCGCGGTAAACAATGGGAAGGTGGACTCTGGTTACAATGTAGCTATTCTTGTCTGCCTAGCCTTTGTCTATACATTAGCCACTTACAACGTACAAAGAATTTTCTTTAATTAATGCTCATTCTTCACACAAAAAAAATACATGTACATTGAACATTGTTGCAGATGAGATACAAAACAACTTTTTTCTCTTTTAAATCATAGTTGCAGTCGTATTTTATTTTCAAGAATTCTGTTTATTTTCAAGGCATTCACTCTGAAAGACGCGTGTGTTTGGAATGCTGTGCTTTTCTGAGTGCTGCAGGGGAATAATAATTCAAATTATTATTATTATTATTATTAGTAGTAGTAGTAGTAGTAGTAGTAGTATTGTCGCAGATCTTTGACTGTGATAAATCGGCCATTTTTTATATTTTTCCCACAGAATTTTTCATAATATTTCAAAAGCTCAAGGGGGGGTTTAAAACTCGTAACCCCCCTTGCGTACGCCACTCGTCCAGGGTGTACTACGTGGAAATCAGGTTGACAATTGGGTGTCAATATACAATGATACTTATAATAATGTATTTTCTTTAATTAATTGAGTGTAATTTAAACGAAAAGAACCGAAAATCGCAGTTTGTGGCTTTTCCCCTAACACCGTAGATAGGAAAATAAGGAAAATTTAATTATAAAATAAATCACAACCTTTCATGTGAATCGAAATGGCACTGAACTTGAGTGTATATTAGACGCGAAGGAACCTCACACCACGTTCAGGAGAGGGGCTTGAACTGAGGACTTGATGCCGAGGCAGCTTGCATCTTAGTCAAAGCCCAGCTGCAGCAATGTGTAAAGAAATAACCAAACAATCTCGTTCTACGGGACCAGGCTCCGTCTTCAGACATCAAAGAAGAAAAGAATACGCGCCAAGTTACTCCAGACGTTTGTAGTGGCGTATCATTGTATCGACGAGAATGCCGGCGCGGGGTTTTGACAATGAGCCCTACACACGTTCCCTCTTACTATAGCTATTCTCTTTATGGGGCCCCTCACACCACGAACCCATCCACGCGTGGTAATTTCCATGGGAAGGGGGGGGTTATAATGAGGAGTGGGGGAAACCTCCCCCTCCCCCTGTTCTGGAATCCCAGAGGCAAATTGTGGGCAGGACTTCTTCACTGGCACGTAGCGTCGACACACATGGCTACTGAGCGGAGAAATTTAACTGATTTCCTTTCCCGGAGCTTTTAATTTCGCGCGGTCCGGTTTCCGGACCCGGAGTTCCGCGACGCCAGCACGGACAGATCGACAGGCGCTACAGTGACGTCACGCGTCCGTCGTCAGGCCCCCGCAGCGCGAATAACTGGTCGTAGCGTGCGCGGAGAGCGTCGACGCTAAATTTAAACCCCGGCGAAATCCCGCGCGTGAGCCCCCTGCTTTATACTAGCACAGGTGTCGGAGTGTGTGGGAACGTGGGACCGACTGAGTTTCCCACGGCCAGCCACGGGTCCGGCACACACCTGGCCCCCGTATATAAGACTCGGGGGCATCCGCCCCTCCCACATTATTTGTAGTTGAGTCGTTGTGGAAGCAACATCGTTCTGTGTGGAAGCTCTGTGTAAGCCAGAAGCATGCGGTCGGATAATATCATGGCAGTGGATTACGAGGACCAGCCTATCTCCAGGACTTATCAGTATAGAAAGGTAAGCAACGCTTTTACTTATACAATTACTTACTTTGATCTATATTTCGAACAAGTAAGAAAATCGTGTGTGCTTAGACATTTACGTTCGTTGACAACTGATTGTGTTGCGTTTTAACGTAATGATATCAACCCAAACATTTAGCTGTCGTTCATGATTTAACTAATTATTTGTCGATTATCTGTTGTACGATCAATAATTACCCGGATTAGCCTTACTGTGCATAAAGTGGACTTAAAAAAACAGTAACTCAAATTCTAGTTTTCGTGATCGACAAGAAATTATACGCTACATCATCGTTCTGTTGGATTATTTTGCGCATTGGTAAAAGTTTGTAGTTTTTCAAGCTTCTCTAAACTTTCACATTACCACTTCTTGTTCCATTATGAGAATAAAAGACGTTGAGTGATTTTGTACAAATTCTACATGACTTAATACAATAATCCAGTGATTAATCAGGGTTTTATTATTACAATTGTGGTTGAAGAAAAACTTATTTTCGTAACTTTGATTCATGAAATGACAAACCGATCTTATTAAAAAGGGGGCGTAGCTATTTGTGTAGCCTTGGGGAAGGGGTCTGTCATGTCGAATGAATTATGAATATGCGAGAAACTAGTTCTCTTGTGGCAGTGTCTTGATCTTTTTTAAAGCACTGTGAAAAGTTTATACAAATTACGCAGAAAAACTTTGAATTAATAAAAGACCCTTCATTAGTTTTTTTTTGCCAACTTTTAAACTAACGAACACGATTATTTAAATAATTTGTCAGCTAGTTAAATAAATGTTTGGGTTGTAGAAACTGCTTTTTGGTAATTATTATTTGAAACAGTCAAGGTGTTGTATTACACTTCGAAAGCCAGCGGTCTTGTGTTTGTCCCTTACTCCCAACCCAGCGATATACATTTATGTCACTGGTAGATTTTTCCAAACTTATTTTGTGATTCATTCAGTATTTAAATACTGTGATTGTTAGATCAGTTGTCAAATGATTACAATAATGATTGGTTTTACTTTGGTTTTCTGCTACATTTGACTGATCGCGAAGATGAGGATGATATTGATGAGTAGACCGGGAATCGAACCCGGAACATAGTATAGTGTTTGATTGAATCGCGACGATGAGAATGATTGTGATGAAAGGCATGACACTCACAAAAATAGCCATGGCCAGTCCGGGATTCCAATTCGGAACCCCTGGTGCCATACCGCGCTGTGCTAACCACTCCGCCACGGGGATCGGGATAGTAGAGTGCATTAGGAATTATAATTTCCGATTATAGTAGTAATGGTGATCATTTGTGAGGTATTGATTGAGGATTCACTGGCTTGAAGTCTGATGCTACACGTGTTTTCAAAGTTTTCTATTTGATTTACAATGTTTGAGTAACTGTACTAAATATGGTTTGTTTCCTTGTATCTTCCAGGTGATGAAGCCAATGTTAGAGAGAAAGAGGAGAGCTAGAATCAACAGATGCCTTGACGAGCTGAAAGAATTGATGGTGGCAGCCCTGCAGGCAGAGGGCGAGAACGTCAGCAAACTGGAAAAGGCAGACATCCTGGAGCTCACCGTGCGCCACCTACACAAGCTGAGGCGCCAGCACTCCCTCACCCTGACGCCGGAAACATCATACGCCGACAGGTTCCGCGCCGGCTTTACCCACTGCGCCGCCGAGGTGTCCCAGTACCTCGCCGGTTCCTGCAGCGTCGATGCGACGGTCAGCAGTCGCCTGCTCGCTCATCTTGGACACTGCATTAGGCAGATCGAAAAGCCAGCAGCCTCGCCCCTGACACCCTCTGGACAGGCGTACACACCCCCGAGCTCGCCCGTTGCTTACGGACAGCCCACGTTGACGATTGTCACCGGCCATCAACAGCAACCCCTTCAGAAGTGTTCTCCAGTACCCAGTGCGACGAACCTCAGCGTTTGGAGGCCGTGGTGAGCACCAAGACTTCACCTGTGATGCTCGTTGTCTTTCCTGTAAATAGTAACCCCCCTCCTTCTGTGATACCAAAATGCACGCTTTGTGAATTGACATCAACGCGCCAATCGTTTCGTTATGAACACCCACGAAAGAAATATTCTTTTGGAACATTTTTAAACAAAATCTGCGTCGAACTGTTCACTCTTCGTGTGTCTGTGATAATATTCAGTACCTGAATCGATAATTATTTTTATTGCTTGTATATATATTTTTTTCTCTCAACACCAACCTGTTGATAAAATTTTGGTATAAAAAGAAAGAAAATATACTAGCAAGTATAAAATCTTAAAACGTGTTTGTTCTGTTAAGTATTTAGAATATTACCTATCTCTTTTTTGGTCCATATTGCTCGAACAATTTTGCTAATACGTAGCCACCACGGGAGTCCTGTTGATGGCGAAATGTCTTGGTAAAATTTTTCATAGCAGTAGTCTATAAATAGTTGTGTATGGCGCAACTATTCATATAGGCTTGTGTGTTTGCATGGAAGTTTTATTACAGAGATATTTACTTTGCATTTTTTTTAATATTTGGTTTATTTTACTTCGCTTTTCTGCCACGATTAGCTAATCGCGACGATGAAGATGTGTGATGATATGATGCACAAGGAACGCCCAGGTCGTTGTAGATTTATTTTGCATTTGTTATTCCTCTGTTTCGATTGCAATGTACAGATATCTTTCTCTCACTCCCTGTTCCCTATTTCTAACTTTCTCTCTCTGCTTTCTTTTCTTTGAGAGCCCCTACCGCTGTCCCTCCTTTATTTTCCTTCCTTCTCTCTCTCTCTCTGTGTTCCTTCTTCACTTTTGTCCTCTCTCTCCATCTGTCCCTTTATCATTTTCCTGTTCTCTCTCTCTGTCCCTTTTTTTATTTTCCTTCTCTCTGTCTCCTTTTATTTTCCTTCTCTCTCTCTCTGTGTCCCTTTTTTATTTTGCTTCTCTCTCTCTCTGTCCCTTTTTATTTTCCTTCTCTCTCTCTCCCTTTTTTATTTTGCTTCTCTCTCTCTCTCTGTCCTTTTTCTATTTTCCTTCTCTCTCTCTCTGTCCCTTTTTTTTATTTTTCTCTCTCTGTCCTTTTTTTATTTTCCTTCTCTCTCTCTCTGTCCCTTTTTTATTTTTATTCTCTCTGTCCCTTTGTTATTTTTCTTCTCTCTCTCTCTCTGTCCTTTTTATTTTCCGTCTCTCTCTCTCTCGCTCTTCCCTTTTTATTTTCATTCTCTCTCTCTCTGTCCCTTTTTTATTTTCCTTCTCTCTTTGTCCCTTTTTTATTCTTTCTCTCTCTCTGTCCCTTTTTATTTTCCTTCTCTCTTTGTCCCTTTTTTATTCTCTTTCTCTCTCTCTGTCCCTTTTTATTTTCCTTCTCTCTCTCTCTCTGTCCATTTTTTTATTTTCCTTCTCTCTCTGTTCCTTTTTATTTTCCTTCACTTTCTCTCTGTACCTTTTTGTTTTCCTTCTCTCTCTCTCTCTGTGTCCCTTTTTTATTTTCCTTCTCTCTCTCTGTGTCCCTTTTATATTTTCCTTCTCTCTCTCTCTGTCCCTTTTTTATTTTTCTTCTCTCTCTCTCTCTCAGTCCCTTTTATATTTTCCTTCTGTCTCTCTCTCTTTGTCCCCTTTTTATTTTCCTTCTCTCTATGCCCCTTCTTTATGTCCTTTGGATTCTTTTTATATGGTACTAATCCCTCTTGTAGCCCTTCTACTTTGATCGTTTACGTTTTCTATCCAGAAGTCATGCATTGCAATCCAACTTGACCCAGGTACAGGTTCACTTTGGAAATTTGTCTGTTTATTTTAGTTGCACCACACATCAAATTTATTTGGTTTATTATCCGTCGCTTTCCTGATACTTTTGACTAATCTCTAAGATGAGGGTGAGTGATGATATGATGAAGCCGAACCTGGGACTCCAGCCCTGTTGCAACAGTTGAAGGGCAATTTTGATTTGTTTGGTAAGATTGTGCCACTTGATGCATTTGAAGTGCATCACCAGACCAGCAAGTACCCTTTCATGCATTTCTCTGTGTATTTTAATGCAACATTAGCATCTTATGCACTTTAATGTGTAACTGGAGTCATATTTGCGTCATTTTGTATCCGTGATACATTTTTTTATTTGTCTCTCTTTCTTTAAAGGAAAACACTGTATTTGGGATTACAAAGGATCTGATTAATTTAAAAAATGTCCAAGAAAACCCTCAATTTACTCTTAGAAAGATTCATAAAGGGACAATTGTTGGTTTTTTTTCATAATAATTCGACAGGTGTCATGCGAGACGAACAGGAACGTAATTACTTTTCTTCTAAAAATAAGTGTACGTTTGTTGCAGCGGTAACTCTATAAATTTAGTAATTAATATTTACTTTAAAATATTTTTTGCTTTGGATAACTAATATCTACCTCGTTTAATATTTAAATACCATGACAAGTAAGATTCAATTTAGACATTTATATGTAATACAATCTTCGCGTATGTAACCAAATCTGAGAGTTGAATTTTGCAATTTGCGCGATTCGTGAGAATTATATTTCGAACACAGGTTAATATATGTACAGTCACGGACATTTCTGGGCTGTAATGATTTATCTCCCTTCGCTTTCCTGTGCAGGAAGTGATGCCCTGAAAAAGAATGCTCTCTCTCTCTTCACTATTTCCTCCTTTCTCTATCTCTGCTTTCTTCTTTCTTTGTCCCTTCTTTATGTTCCTTCTCTCTCTATCTCTTTTTATTTTTCTCCTCACTCTGCCCCTTCTCTCTTTTTTATTTTCCTTCTCTCTCTCTATCTCTAGAAGTGTCCGTGACACCAACATTCTCTCCATATTTCCTTTAAAATATCGAGAAATACTGAACTGCATCCTTAAAGAACCGTGTAAAAACCGAGAAGTAATTGAAGCCCGCCCCTTATCTGAAACTATTTTGCTTGAAACACCAGCCACTCCATTTGAAACAAAATGAAAATACTACAGCTAACGTCGTAAGAACGCATAATATATGGAGATTTTTACAACAGCTCCAACAACATTTTTGAACAAAAGCAATGTTTTAAGATTCAGTAATATTATTATTTATTTATTTCGAGAAAGCGTTTCTTCCAGTAACTGAAACTTCGGACTTTCTGGGTGGACCACTAGAAAGCTTTCCAAGATTTTGGCGGTTCGCATTACAAAAAAAAAAAAAAAAAAATCACACTACCATTGTTTTATTATACTTTAATGGAATAATACTCATAATTAATTAACTGAATTACTACTAATAATACTACTAACACCACTACTACTATTAAGTAGTAGAGATCTACATAAATATAGTATTTATGAAAACAATAGAACGAAATTACTTTCTAGTCATTCGATTTTTATCAAATCCTGGGAGCATTTTTTTGTTTCTTTGTTACGAAATAATTATCTGGTCAACGAGGTGAGACATTTTAAGTGTGAAGAAAATCCATAAAAACAAGAAAATATATTAAAATAAATTGAAATAATCAAAGTATGGAACTCATCCAAGGAGCTGTGGTGGTCTGGTCTGACAATCACGCGGGAGATCCGGATTCGATTCCCGAAATTAGTTGGAATATTTCCGGCTTCTTCCCATCATAAATGTCCCCGATAATTCACATCTGGATTGTCTCGCTGTTCTTACCAACAAAACATTTTACAATAGTTAAGCTTATTGTCGTTTGAATAATTGTCTAGTCAAGAAGGTGAGACATAATTAAAGAGAGACGTTCAAACGTGCTGCGGTAAACAATGGGAAGGCGGACTGGTGACTGTATTCTTGTCCGCCTAGCCTTTGTCTATATATTAGCCTCTAACAACGTACCAATAACTTTATTTAGTTAATTCTCATTGTTCACACAAAAAAAAGCTTGTTCATTGAATACTGGCGTACGTAAAGGGGGGCTGATGGGGTTGCAACTCCTACCGAAATTTTGATAAAATCAGAATTTTCAAATAAAAATCCGTTAAGAACTTTAAAAAATCAAAATGTGTAAATGCGAAACCTCTTTTCAAGTGAGTCCCGATTACCATTTTTGTCTTTGAATACAATTTTAATAGACTGAAAAGCTCCAAAGATACGAAATATTTTATTATGCATCCTGCCCTCCAAAACGAAGCCATGTACAGTCACGGACACTGCCGGCTTGTAATGAATACATTGACTTTCAATGCAATCGTTACAAGCCGTCAGTGTCCGTGTCTATCCACATTTATTATTCCAGCCCCTCCCGAAAAAAAATCCTGCGTACGCCAGTGTATTGAACATTTTTGCTACTGAGATACAAAACAACTTTTTTCTCTTTTAAATCATAGTTGCCCTCATGTTTTATTTCCAAGAATATTTTCAAGGCATTCACTCTGAAAGACGCGTGTGTTTGGAATTATTATTAGTAGTAGTAATAGTATTGTCGCAGATCTTTGACTGTGGTAAATTGGCCGCTTTGAATTTTTTTCACAGCATTTTTCATAATATTTTACAAGCTCAAGGGGGCCGTTTAAACACCGTAACCCCCCCCCCCTTGCGTACGCCACTGCTACACACAGAAAACTAAATGCATCATATCGATTGATGCACTAAAGTGTGTTTTTGTTTCGTAGAAACAATTCTTCTCTTTTCATATCAAATAACGGAGATGAATCAAAATCAAAAGTGGTACTACAAATAAATGCTGTAGTGTACCACTTTCAAAATTCAAAAGTGCAGAGATTTTTGTAAAAGAAATAAAAAAAATTGTCGGAGGAATATTAAAAGTTGTACCTATACCATTGGCTTGTAGTGCCACTTTTGGTTTTCTCCTGTGTTATTTAAGTTGTATCAAATTTTGGAATTTGTTGTTCAAAATTGTACAAAAATAGTACCAAATTTCAGCTCTAGGAATTTTTTATTTGTCTCTGTTATTCGTCTTGTACGTCGAATCCCGGTGTTGGGCATGAGTGTTCTTTGTTAGTGTCCTTTCACCAAATTCATCACTCATCCTCGTCGTCGCGATTAGCCAAAAGTAGCAGGAATGTAATGTTAAATAAGAAAAATATCAAAGAAAGTTTTTCAAGTGCTTCTTTTTACATAGTTTAATCGATAAATTCTAGACAAGACGAGATCGTCAACTTAACTTCTGTGGTCCATAGCATGGAATTCGACTTTCGATCTCATCGCCGAAGGTTTCTAGTTCAAGTCTCGGTCTAGCGATTGACATTCCTCCCTGAATGTTCTTTCATCACTGCAATAAGCCAAATAGTAGTAACAAAAGGACACGCAATACGAATACCAGAAAGAGAGAGAGAGAGAGAGAGGCTGAGAAGAAAGAGAATGCGATAGAGGGCAAAATAATACACTATCTACCAAAAAGTAATTGGGCACGTGTACAAAATGGTTGTCTGGTGGTGCGAACCCTGTTAGAACCTCGTGGAGACACCTCTTGCTGCTATAACAGCAGCCACTCTGTCAGGCATGCTCTCGACTAGTTTGTGGAGGACGTCCATTGGAATGTGTCGCCATTCCTCTTGCAAGATGTCACTCAGTTGGACAATGGAATTTGGCCGCATCTCCCGAGACCTCACCCGCCAGTCCAATGCCTCCCAAAGGTGTTCTATGGGATTGAGATGAGGACTCTGTGCAGGCCAGATCAATCGGTGAACATTGTTGTCGGCATACCACTGCATAGTAGCCTCCGAAACATGCCACCTAACATTGTCATCCTGGAAGTAACAGGGGTCCATTCCGTAAAAACGCCACAAGGTTGGGAGCATTTCATTGTCTAGTATTGAACAGTATGCCTGTGAGTCCATTGTGCCACGAACAACCACCAGTGGTCCCATTAAATGATTCAAATTAGATACTAAATTAACCACCATCAAAGGTGCCCAATTACTTTTTGGTAGATAGTGTATTATCTATTCTCTTTCTTCTGTATATCGTCTCTATTTTCTCTCTTTCCTATTTCTTCCTTTCTCTCTTTGCTTCCTTATCCTTTTTTTTCTGGGAGAGCTTTCCTGTGGAGAAGAGTGAAGCCCAGAAAAAAGAGAATGCAGTAGAGGGGGAAAAATACTCTCTCTCTCTATCTTCTCTATATCTTATCTTTCTCTGCCTTCCCTACTTCTTCCTTCATCTGCTCTCTTTTCTTTTTCTCTGAGCTCTTCTCTTTCTCTTTGTGTCCCTTCTTCATTTTCCTTCCCTCTTCTTTATTTTCCTTCTCTGTCTGTCCCTTCTTTTATTTTCCTTCTCTCTTTCTCTCGTTTATTTTCATTCTCTCTCTCTCTCTCTCTCTCTCTCTCTCTCTCTCTCTCTCTCTCTCTCTCTCTCTCTGTGTGTGTGTGTGTGTGTGTCTCTCTTCTTTATTTCCAAATATTGTCAGGAAACCACGTAATACGAATACCAAACAGAGAGACGGAGAGATGCGGGTCAAATTTCATCTCGATTCCCCTCCATCCCTCAGCGTTTCAAAGCCTGCCGATTGAGCAATCCAGCGAGATCGTATCAGTCCTTATCAGCTCGTGTTGGGTGATATGTAAGGACGAGGAAAAAACTCCCGTGGTCGCGTGTTCGAGTCACATCCGGCCAAACTCCAACGGGAAGCTCTCGGGGATTGTGGGAACCGATCCCCTCGTGGGAACTCTATGGAGCATCCGGGAAGGCAATTATGTGATCAGGTAAAGATGTTACAAACTGATGCGCGCGTCCACGCACGCGTTGTTCTGCTCTTACCATATCCTGTCGCCCCCCTCTGTCATGTGCCTCCCACTGTCCATATTCCGTAGCGTGTGCTTTGAAATGATTATCCTCCATTTCCGCATAATTCTATGAAAAAAGGCGCGATGTGCCTCGTGACTCCCGCAAAACGTTGCGTCAGGTGAACAATATAAAGGATCATATCGTAGCTTCCTATGAAAAGTTACAGGAAGTACATTTTCGATTATCGAGCATCGTTTCCGGTTTCAGATATCGAACAAATAAAAACGTAGTGTCTGTATTTGTTATGAGGTCATTAGGAATTTTCCTCTGAATATGTTTCAGCACAGGATTTTACAAATGTGTGTAAGAGTTGTCCTGATGTGGTATTTAGAATGATATATCTTGGTTATAGGATGCTTCTAAAGCATTTTGTGTGAATTGAATGAATTGAATCTACAGTTTCATTCTCGAAACAATAGATACGAAAATGTTTTAAAGACCAACGATTGATGGTTGATTAACACAACATTCTTGTTATAACGTGTGCTACTGTTTGGAGACCTTGCAAATGAAGCCAGGACTGCTGTGGCCGTTTCCTCGTCGGTGGAACGTCCTGATCGTCGACTGATCCCGTCTCTCGGAACTTTTGGAGTAATTGTGCAACTGTCACATGCGACACTGGATCTCGTTGGGGGTGCCGCTGAATAAAATCATTTGCAATGGCACATGAACTTCTCTCCTCAGACAGCAGTACGATCCCGATGCGTTCAAGCGTTAGGACATTCTGGCATTGTTTCCTCACATCTGGAAAATAAGACATTTCCTACAATCATGCTGTCAACTTTTTCCTGATTAAAGATATGTTGAGGAAACCTTCACCATTGCATTTCTCATGAAATTCTAGCCTGATTTGATATATCAAACGACTCCCTTCCCATTTTTTTTAGTTTAATTCAATATGGCGGACGTCAGCTTGAAACACACCAATATGGTTTCCCCTAGGCCTACAGTGCCGCCTGGCTATCTCCCGGCCCCTATTCACAACGCGGAAAGGCTATTTGGTAATTTCATATTTCCCTGCTGGCTGCCTCGGGGAGGGGGTGTTATGGGAATTTTGAATCATCCTGTATAATTCCATTCCGAACGTTCCTTGTCCTGGATTGAAACTCAGGATCCCTAGTTGCAGATCATTTTAATATGGAATTGTAAGATAACAAAGAGTCGATTGAGTCCCGATCAGCCTATGTGTGCATAAAACTTGTATTGATAGGGAGAAAGGAAGGAGAAAAAGAAGACGAAGAGATAGAGGAAGTGAAAAAGAGAGAAGGGCAGAAAAGTAGAGAGAGAGATGAAGGAGAAAGGAAAGAGTAAAGCGAGAAAGAAAAGAGGAAAATAAACAATGAAGAGAAGATGGACAGAAAGGGAGAGAGAAAATAAAGTGCAGAAGGAAAAGAAAAGGAAGGGAAACAAGAAGAGAGAGCAAAAAATAGGAGGAAAGAGATACAGAAGAGAGAAAGGGGGGAGGTAAATAATAAGATAGAATAAAAGAGAAATGAGAAAGTGAAAGAAGGAGAAACAAACATGTAGAGCAAACAGGGGGGAAAGAATAGAGAGAGAGGAGATAGTAGGAGATAGAAAGAGAAACGAGAATTCGGAAGAAAGAGAAGGGAAAGACGGAAGATGGAAATACAAGAGGAAAACAAAGAAGGAAATGAACTGAAAGAGAAGACAAAGAAGGAGAAAGCCATAGAAGGAAAGACGGAGAAGGCGAGAGACAGAGAGTTCTTGACAACGTTCTAACTAAGCTGGAAATTCTTAAAAACTTGTATAAGTCAGGAAAACCAACCTATGAGTGAAAAAAGTCATGGCGAAGTCAGGAAATATTGAAAACACATTCCAAACCTGGAAGAATCCGGTTAAATCAAGTGTTTCTTGAACTTCCTAGTAGGCTATTTAGAAATGAAAATAATGTCCACGCGTTTTTTTTAATTTTTTTTATTTTTGTTTTTAGAAAAAAAAACAGGGGAATTCCCGCCTCCAATTCGAAAACTACTGAGAAGGCTCGTTCTTGTCTCGATACTATCCGTAAAGTTTGCAACGCTTACAGTAAATACAGTAAACACTGCGCCGACAGCTGTGGCGGAGTGGTTATCACAGCGCCCTAGAACGCCAAGGTGTCTCGGTTTGGGCATTGGTGTTTCTTCATAAATTTCATCAAACCAACTCTCATCGTCGCGATTAACCAAAAGTGGCCGAACAGAGACGAAAAATATACCAAATCAAAGGGTCGCCAGAACAACCGCGAAAGGGATTAACCCATACAGCTCAAATCTCCCAGGGATATCCATTGGATATCCACAATCTCCAGGTCAGATCCATAAATATTATGGATATCCATTGGATGTCCATTAGATATCCATTTCTGGATATCCGTTGAACGTCTATAGGATATCCAGAACTGGACATCTAAAACTCGACAAACTCTTGATATCTAATACAGAGCTTAAACGTGTGTAGAACTGGCTGTCAGAAACATTGTCCAATTCCGAATATCCAATACGTCGACAATCTCTTCCAAAACTGGATATCCAAAACATATCCATTTGTGGATATCCAGGAGACGTCCAATGGATGTCTATTGGCTATTCGTGGATATCTATTGGATATCCAGAACTTCCGACCCGAATATCCAAGGGATATCCAATGGATGTCTTTCGGACATTTGTGTGCAGTGTGGGAATCGCGAAAGTGAAATTTAGTCCGTTTCCGCGGTTAGTCTGTTTTGCGGTTATCCCACCACCACCAAATCAAGGAAGCTTTGCAAACCAACTCTTTGCCGAATGAGGCTCTAGTATTTTCATCTCATTCATTGAAGACTGGGAGAAAAAACAATTAACAAGAACTTGCTCACTCTAGAGAGAGCAAAGAGAAAAAATTCCCCCTCCCAAAACACGCGCAAGATGAATTTCCGTCCCCTGACCTGCACACACACACACTGTGGGAAAGTGGCCTCCTCGTACGCGAGGCCTCCTCGTTTTTGGTCCTCGGCGAACAGGTTCCATGGAGGGACACGCATGGAAGAGAACGCAGAAAAAAAGACGCACCACATTCGTGCGGAGCAGCGAGGCATGTATGGCTGACTTCCTATGCTCTTCAGAACCAGTTCTATTCTGACACAAGGTTATTATTTTGCATGTTGAATATTTCCGTAATTAAGAGAAAACTCCTTCGTGTTGGACTACACACAAGATGTCGGTAGAATGATATCCTGAGATACAGTAAAACTGCAGTTTTTGTCCATGGACCAAAGTTACATAACCCACCCGAACACAGCGCTTCTCTCGTTGTTTTGTTTTACGTCTCATTTCTCAAACTTTTGGCTCTGAGTCCAGACGCCAAAACCTCGTTAGCCCAGGGCATTTGAGTGTCTTCACAGAGGGCCACCTCTCTGTGTTTAAAAGCAGAGAGATAGAGAAAGAGGGTGAAACGGAAAAGGAGAGAAATAAGCGAGAAAGGAATGAAGAGGAAGAAAGATATAGAGAGAAATGGGAAAGGAACGGAGGGAAAGAGAGAGACAGAAAGGCAGAGAAAAAGAGGGAAAGGAAGACAGAAGGAGGCAGAAAGAGATAAGAATGACCGAAAGAGAGAAAAAAGTTAGAAGACGAAACAGAAAGATAGAAAGAAACTAAAAAATGAAGAGAGGGATAGAAGGAAGGAGGTAAAGAAATAGATAATAAGGAGGGGATAGAAGATAGAAAAAGAAAAGAGTAACGGAAGAGGGAGAGAGTAAGGAGGAAAGAAAGAGAAATAGAGGGGAAGAGAGACAAAAAGAGAAAATGAAGACAGAGAGAGAAAGGAAGATAGACGAGATAGAAAGAAAGAAATATAAAATAGAGGGAAAGAGGGGGAAAGGAAAAACAGAAAAAGTGAAGAGAGAGAGAGAAGGAACAGAATAGCAGAAACGATTTTTTTGGTTAATCCATACAAACTTTTTTGTCTGCGTAGATTGATTACTTCATTGTTTTGGTTTCTTTTTCTTAGTTCGCTTTTCTACCACTTTTGCTAATCGCGATGACGATGGCGAGTGACGATTGGATGAAATTTATGAAGGGACGCTCGCAAAGAACACCCGTGCCCAGACCAGGAATTGAACTCTTGAACTTTGGTGGCATGATGGACCTAACATTTTAATGTTTAACTACTTAATTACGCGGATGTATAACAGATGCATTACCATCTTTGTCCTGAGAGAGGTATCTCTATTTGATTTCAATTATGCCTCTTATTTACAATTACCAACAATCAATCATTCAGCGTTTCTACTTTCAATACTGCTACCGGTTTTCCTTCCACGTCAAGACACGTGCTTGCAGTAATAAAGCATTGTCGTTGGCGAAGACAAAGCGCAACAAATCAAATCATTCGCAATCGACTTGCACCTGCTCCCCTCACCATTGAGACATTGTGGACTCTTGAACCACACGCACCGTTTCATTGTTTTCCCTAATTGTCTCCCCAGTAGCAGCCAGCCGTTATGCTAAAAATAATTAATGGTTTTCGGATCCTAATCGTATTCATGATTCTTCCATAAGCATTTGGTCATTTCGACTCAACCTTCTTCACCCCCACACTCACGGGAAGGTGATGGTGAGGTCCTACCTCACGAGGTTTTTATCGTGGAGGTTGTTCACATGGACAAGATTTTTTCCAGAGAGGGGCAAGCAAGATTTTTTTTCCCGGGGGAGCAAAGGAGTCATATTTTCCACCATAATAGTGATGCTCCCTCCAAAAACACTGCTTCAGTCTGAAATTATCATGCTGCTTCAACGCCCTTATAATAATTAACATAAATTACTGTGACTGAAATTAAATTATGTGTGAAATATACACCATTTTAGGTGGACCTTCATTTTCCATAGGGGGGGCCGTGTCCCCCTCGCCTTTCGGACGTCCATGGATGTCCACATTCTCCAAAAAAGAGAATGTCTGAAGAATCGTTTCATCTGAAGCAGAGATTCAGCACTTACCATTACCATACAAGACACCAAAGATGGTGCTGTTGTAACACGACACCTACTTAGATATTATGACATCCAATGGTATCACGAGACACCAAAGATGGTGCTGTTGTAACACGACACCTACTTAGATATTATGACATCCAATGGTATAACGAGACACCAAAGTTGGTGTTGGTGTAACATTACACCGTGTTAAAGGCCTCTATTCGTGGTATAATATTATTTAACAGCGAGTGTTGTTACAAGATCAAAACGGTGCTGGTGTAACATGACACTTATCAAGTGTTAAAAGAATATATAATTGCTGCTGATTTACAGCCAATGATGGTGTAACAATATACGAAAGTTGGTGCTGGTGTAACATGACACCTACTAGAGTGTTAATGTCCTCTATTCTTAATGTTGACAGCCAATGGTGTAACGAAACACCATAGCTGGTGCAAATGTAACATAACACCTACTCGAGTATTAGAGGCCCGTATTTTTGGTGTTGTTCGACAGCCATTGGTGTAAAAAAGACACTAAAGTTGGTGCTGATGTAATATGACACCTAGTTGAATGCTGAAGCCCTCTATTCTTGGTGTTGTTTGGCAGTCAGTGGTGCACAATGACACCAAAGGAGGTGCTGGTGTAATATGAATATGTAACATGACTCCTACTCCTATTCTTGGTGTTGCAGACTTTCAAAGATATGCACGCGTTATTTCTTTGTTTATCTCTCGCATATTTTCTACCTCTCTCTCCTCCAAGGCATCTTGCAATAAGACACACCCTGGAGCTACTTGCCAAGCACTGCGTTGCCTAACATTGTCGTTACAGCATGATAGATGTTCTCGGAAAACATAACGTTCCCTGTCAGCAGATGTGCAGGTGTTCTTATGACTCCATTCTCATTCCTCCCGTATCTGTCGGCTGGCGACTCTTATCACTCGGACACGCACACACGCACACGCAACGTTCGCAATGAAATTTAATTCCAGTGGCTCCTGCTGAGCACGGGAATACCAAAGAAGCTTGCTTGCATCAGTCTTCCGTGCATAATGCTGGTACACTATGGAAGATATGCTGCGGAGATGTCATGAAAAAAATGGTGGCCATCTTAGTAAATATCATCCTAGTCTGTGTAACTTGTTAAAGGCATTGTTTGACAGGCAATGGTGTAACATGACACCAGAGACGGTGCTGGACAACACCAATTCTGCATTAACACCGTATTTGAGTAAGTAAGGAAAGAAAGAAGGAAAGAAAGAAGGAAAGAAGGAAGGAAAGAAAGAAGGAAGGAAGGAAAGAAACAAAGAAGAAAGGAAAGAAAGAAGGAAATAAAGGAGGAAGGAAAGAAAGAAGGACGGAAAGAAACAAAGAAGGAAGGAAAGATATAAAGAAGAAAAGAAAGAAGGAAGGAAAGAAGGAAAGAAACAAAGAAGGAAACAAAGAAGGACGGAAATAAACAAAGAAAGAAGGAAATAAAGGAGGAAGGAAAGAAACAAGAAAGGAAAGGAAGAAGGAAGGAAAGAAACAAAGAAGGAAGGAAAGAAATAAAGAAGGAAGGAAAGAAGAAAAGAAAGAAGGAATGAAAGAAACAAAGAAGGAAAGAAACAAAGAAGAAAAGAAAGAAGGAAGGAAAGAAACAAGGAAGGCAAGAAAGAAAAATGAATATTTTTTAAAATCACACTTGGCGGAAAGCGTCGCTCTACACGTGAGTGTGAAGAAAGATATAAAAAGCCGTCCCTAGATGAAGATAAAGAACCCTGAAATCAACGTAAGGTTTAAGAAGGAAATGAATCCCGCAGCTATTACAATGCGACATTACCAATCAACGAAAAAAAAAAGTGAATGATGTTAGGAAAGTCATCCTACATTCCAGACGACAAAAAGAACTTTCTACGACTTCATCGCACCACGATGATGATCAGTCGGTGGATGAATGACTGTTTGTTGTTTGACTTGAATTCAAATTTCCAAAATTTGAGCATTATTTTGTATTATTGATTCCATTGTGGACTTTCGTGTTGTAAACTACACGATAATATATTTTCTTTTCTATTGTACACTTTATTTCCGTTTTTACACCAGCAAAAACATGATACGTTTTAAGAACGTACCAACTTTTTTACATTTTTTACAAGTCCTGGTTACATGTACATTGTTTTTCACGTTCTCCTCTATATCAACACAGGGTTCTCACGTTCCATTACGAATTTTGTTCTTCTTGGACGCACACTCTCCCACTTAAACAGTTTTTCTTGATTTCCCACAAATTTCTTAAACCTGCCTATTCAAAAGTGGTGTCAACTTAGCAACTACCACAGGTAGTGTAACTCAACGCCTAATCAAGTCCGGAAGTCCTCTATTCTTGCTGTTGCTTGACAACCAAACAGTGGCGCAACCACAGGGGGGGCAGGGGAGGCATTGTCCCCACAACCTTGAACAGAAATGAGTTCTAGGGGACCAAGGGGGCAAACTTTGACGGCCAAGTGTACCTGCAGGGGGTAATTACCGCCGTCTCATTAAGTTCAGACCCGTAGCTAGGGGACAGCAGGGGTTGGTCCTGGTCGCCGAATGAGCTAAATGAAAAAAGTTTTAAAATTGATTGATTGATTATTAGAAAAGCTAATCGGGACTGGACCTACAGATTAAAGTGTGAGCCGAACCACTGTGCCATGTGCCTCTACCGGGTATCGAACCCGGGACCCCTTGATCAAAAGGCGACAATATTACCATTACACCATCGAGGAGGCACGAAAGTTTATCTGTAATGCATTGTAAATTACCAGACAGAGAAATAAGACTTGTCTTAATTGATTTTGTTTTAAATGCATGAACAATTGTTTCGAGGAAAGGGAGCGTGCACATTTGAGATACAATTTATGTAATTTCTGGTGTTGGTTTATTGCGAGATGGATGAATTTAATGTGTAATGTATTTAAATAATATATGTTATACGTAGAAATTTTCAGCGAAAAATACAGGCTCGACCAGGACTCGAATCCGGGTTTCTGGCATACCGTGCCATTGCTCTAACCACTGAGCTACCGAGCCGACCTGGCCTCATCTGATTTTTCGCTATCGCTGAGAGCAATGGCACGGTATGCCAGAGACCTGGGTTCGAGTCCTGGTCGAGCCTGCATTTTTCGCTGAAAAATTGTACGTAGTAGCCTAGATCTCCTGTGTGTGCCTAATCTACAATATATGTTACGTATCAAAGAAACTTTCAATACGCACACATTTTAATCCACGTAGCTCCATGTTGCATATAGTGTATGTGAAACATATATCGTGCATGATAGTTATACATGTTATAATGTAAAAAAGAATTATATTTGGAATGCATTTATCAAGCATTTTCTGTCTTTCAAAAAGAGTTTGAGTGTTTGCTTTCCATGATGAATGTAAAATTGGTTTGGTTTGATTTGGTGTTTTAAGTCCACTTTATGCACAGTAAGGCTAATCGGGACTGGACCTACGGTTTAAGGTGGGATCCGAACCACTGTGCCATGAGCCTCAACCGGGTATCGAACCCGGGACCCCTTGATTACAAGGCGATGACGCTACCTACCACTGCGCCAAATGGGAGGCCCTAATGTGAAATTGAACGTGTTGAAAAAATAATGCAAATCGTTTCTTCTAACATAAAAATGCTTTAGCTCCAACTTCTACCACCCCTTGTTTTTTTGCATAATTTACGAGGGTAATAACGTCTTTGTTACTACTACTACTACTAATAATAATAATAATAATATTAATAATGCTAGTCCCGGGTTCGAATCCTTGCTTGGACATGGATGTTTGTGAGTGTCCATTCATTAGTTTCATCATATCATCACTCATCCCCATCTTCTCAAATTAGCCAAAAGTACCACAATAAGCGAAGTAAAATAAAGCAAATCAATAATAATAATAATAATAATAACAATATTATTAATAGCATTATTATTATTAAAATTATTATTATTATTGGTACGTTTATCCTCGTACTTGCTCCCCCCCAGACAACAAATCGTGGTTGCGCCTCTGCACTTAGGTAACGTAACACCTACTCGAGTACGAAAGGCCTTTATTCTTCATATTGTTTGACAAGCAATGGTGTAAGGAAACACTAATTAAGATGTCCTGCATGGTAGGGTAGAGGTAACATCGTCGCCTTGTAATCAAGGGATCCTGTGTTCGATTTTCGGTGGAATCGTCCACTTTAAACTGCAGATCCAATCCTATTTAGCCCTGTGCATAAAATGGACAAAACGAACAGTGACTTTGATGCTCCTTTGACGACATTAACAAACGCACCAGTGGCACAGCATTCATCCTATGCATGGCTTTGAGTGTGTATTACACCGTCTACTGCATGGTAGTGTGTAGTTGGTGCCATGTGTACGAAAGCAGAAGCCCGAGGTTCGATTTTGGGGTAAGACAGACATGTTTTATTGTGTCAGTCCCATCATCCTCGCGTTGTTGGCATTAACTGAGGTAGAAATACCACGTGGAGTTACAAAAATAGATATGCGTTGGCGTTGCTAGTAGTCCTGAGGTTCTAAGTTTGAATCCCGGATAAGCAGTAACCCTCCAGGGTGGTTATTTTTATCCAATTCATCATTCATTAACATTCTCTTTCTTTTCTACCTCCTGGGTCAATATTGACGATGAAGATGAGGAATGAACTCAGGAAATAGATGATCGGACCACACAACCAAGTTTCGAACCAGGATTTTCTTGTTCTGTAGCACGTCACACTACCCACTTCACTACGAAGGCCGGCAGCATTCATTCTAATTGTCCAGTTAACGAAAAACATTGAGGAAGGGTACGGTATGCCAGAGACCCGGGTTGGAGTCCTAGTTGATCCTAAATTTTTCCTTAAAATGTCTTCTTTTCTACACATATTATACACACATACACCATATAATGCATGTATGTATGTAAGTAGTAAGTAATCATATCAAGTTGTTGTCTTCTCCATGGGTCAATGTAAATAGAAACACGTGGCTTTTGAGAAACCTTATTGGTTGTTCGAATGGTCCATTACAGTAATCTTGCGCTTAGGATATAGTGCATGTGATAAAGCTACGTCACTGAACGTAGTTGCTATATGTATTTGGGTTGTGGAACTTTGAATTATGAGCATGTTCAGTTACGAACTATATATTCATAGGCAAAACACCAGAACTAACACACACGAAAGGAACTATTTTTCATAAGTGACGTGGTATTGTTTACAATAACTTTGTTCTTGCGATGGATAGATCCTGAAACACTCGCTTCCGAACTTTATACTGAAGATTGCTGTTAAAAATCGCTCATCGCCGTAGAGTTACGCAACACACATGCCGTGCATGGAAGCCAGTGTTTCAGGATATATGTGTCCTATTTTCAATGCCGGTGACTTTACGCTTGTTTTCTTTTCTTTGCAGTTCGCGAGGCGTTCTTCCTGTAAAAATGATCCACAGAGTGTTCGTGGGTGAGTGTTTCCTCTAACTTTTTTATACCGGGTGGCCAGAATTAAAGTTACCCAGTTCAGAACCCTCTGTAGCCTGTTTGAGGCCGATTTTTTTTAATCCACTATGCAGACCATTGGGAAGAGGATGGCGATAAAAATAGTTCAATTTTTCGCCACCACGTTGAAATGTGGCGCTGAACTTCCTTCATGGGTTTTACAAATAATCACGTTAAGTGATTTAGCTGAGTTGTTAATTAGAAAGACATTTGTTAGCGGATGGAAGTTGCGAAAATAATCTCTCGTTTATTGCAAGATTGCAAGGTAAATGCATATCCATAACCAATTGGAGCAGTTTACGTCATTATTACAACCCATCATGGAAGTACAGCGCCACATTTCAACCTGGTGGTGGAAAATTGAACTACTTTTATTTTATCGCCAACCTCTTCCCCATGGTCTGCATAGTGGATTCACCAAAATTCAGAGTTCTATGATGCCTGAAACAGGCTACAGAGGACTCTGAGTTGGGTAACTTTAATTCTGACCACCCGTATTATTTATTATGATATTACATTTGCAGAAGACTAATAAGTTAAAAAAAAATAATACTTGCGCGACTGCAGCACCAGTGTTAATTTTTTTATACATTACAGAAACTACTGGAGCTTATTGAGGTCAATTTGTTTCATCTAACTAAAAATCTAGCGTTTTGTGTCGATAGATCGATATGTCAAGAACTGCTAGACCTACAGAGAACCCAAAACCGACGTCAGGGGTCGCTGGTTAGAGTCCCGTCCTGAGCATGGGTGTTCCATGTGAGTGTCCTTTCATCAATTTCACCATACAATCCTTTTGGAAATGTTGTCTTGCCGACAGGTTGCATTGGGTATTGATTGATTGGTTGATTTGGTTAATTTCACTTCGCATTTCTCCCTTTTTGGCTAATCGCGACGACAAGGATGAATGATGATGAAATTGATGAAGGGACACTCACAAAGAACACCCATGCAGAGGCCGGGATTCGAACCCTGGACTTGTGGCGTCGTAACGCGCTGTGATAGGGTCGGTTCAAAAGACAGAAGGAAGATATATTAGATACAATATGAGAGGGAGTGAGTGAGAGAGAGAGAGAGAGAGAGAGAGAGAGAGAGAGAGAGAGAGAGAGAGAGAGAGAGAGGAGAAATGTATTTATTTATTTATTTCGTCTTCTTTTACATGACGAAGTTAAGGCTGTGGAGCCTTTTCTTCTCCACTTGACCATGTTTACAAATTTTTTTTGAATGCGGAATATTGAAATATTGAGAAAAGAAAGAAAAAAATATATAAAAATTACAGAGGAATAAAAAAAATACAAAGGAAAAATACATATAAGAATGGTAATCTAACCAATAGATACAGGCACACACGCTCCCACATACATATTTTTGCATACACACGTACAAGCAAATATATAACATTGCACTTACTTAAACACAGTCCATAACGGTATACCTTGACGTACGTTAAATAATTTTTGTGCCTTACGTCCTTCTATCATTCTCTGCACCCGCCACTTTATTAGGGAAGTCAAGCATTTAATTTTTCATTATTTGTGTAACTTTAACAATTTATTGAACGTCACAATTGAGGAAGAGACGTGAATTTCAGGTGGCAACTTGTTCCAAAGGCCTGCTGAGGTAACAGTAAGAGAATTTGCATAAAAGTTGGATTTGTGGAGTGGAATGGAGAGCAGATATCTTGCGCGCGATCTGGTGTTGCGGCTGTGAAAGTCGAAAAGATGTTGAAATCGGTTATAGAGATATTGCGGTTCTTTTATTTGGAGGATTTTGTGCAGTAAAATTAACTTATGAAAATTTCGTTTATCGCTTAATTTAAGCCACTTGACCTTCGCAAATGCTCTGAATATTTTAGATCGAAAACGAAACGAAACGAAATACAAATAGTTAACAGAAGAGAGAAAAGCATAGAAGACAAAAGTGAAAAATATTCTTTGCGTCGTCACCTTGAATGCGTAGTAATTTATACATAATTTTCGATTTATGGTTGTAAGGACCCTATAAAATAAAATAAGCATGTATCAAGCATTTGTGAGAAATTTTCGGGTGGGGGTGGAGTTATGGGTGTGTGTGATTAAGAACTTACCAAATAGCGCGAAACGTAACACAGGATTAAACGCGCAAGGAACAAGCGCAAAAAAAATAAACGCGATGGAATAAGCGCGAAAGGAATTACAGCGAAACGGATAAAACGCGAAACCAGAGTTCGGATAGCTAAATCCGGATAATTTTGTCATCGGATTTCAGATATCGGATATTCGGATTACCCGAATTATCAAGATAACCAGTAGAGGAAAAGGTCTAAATATGCCCCCCTTTTTTATTTTGTCATTTTCGGAGGAAAAAAATAATATATCAAGCACCTCCTTTAAAATGCATATCTATGAAATGTATACTTATACACGTATGTAGACCTAATAGCATGCTAAAGTATAGAAGGTTTCCATTAAAAAAAGCAATTTCCAAAAAATGGTAAAATGATGTATTTCAAAATTATGGTCTAAATATGGGCTACTAGTGGCAATATCACGAAAAGCAATTAAAATGTTTAAAAACAGTCATTTATCGGTAAAACATTATAAAATTAATATGTATGAATAATCTGTTGTTTTGAAAATCACGCGGAATGGGAAAAATCGAAATTAAGAAAAACGTCCAAATATTTGTTGAAAATGTGATCTCAACATTGGATCTCATGTCATAGCCCATATTTAGACCATCACGCTAATTTTCTTCTTCAATTTATTTTCGCTGTCTGTTGTACATATTTAACAAACAAATCATGACATTATAAAACCCACATTTGTTTTATGTACCGCTAATATCAAAACCTATACAAAGCAGATGAGAATTCAGAAAACGCTGAGTTAAAACATACCTGCAAAAAGTTTTCGGAGGTCGCAATTCTATAACAGCGTCCAAGGCCGAAACTAACCACCATTTTCTCTTGCGAATTGGCGCCGCAACCTTTGTCCTTGACAGATAACCAGTTCTCATAGCTTCTGCCAAGCTGCAGCACCAGGGAGCGCTGATAACTCCAAAACCCATATTTAAACCTTTACCCATATTTAGACCTTCTCCTCTACTCGGATTACCTGTATTATCGGGATATTCGGATTATATATATATATATATATATATATATATATATATATTTGGAATATCCGTTGCATCAGAAACGGATATCGGATAATTTGAAATCCTGATATTCGTTCTAGTACAGAGATATTTCCTTGTCCCAGTGGAGGAAAAAAACACTATTTGCCTAGCTCTTGACAGAACTTATCAGCAAGAGAATCCTGAATGGCCGAACGATCCGGTCCGATAGAGCATGACTCCCAATGAGATTCCGTTCCATTCTCCGGGAATTGGCTCCGGTATCAATGATTGTCTCCTTTCTTCCACTTCTCCGCCAGAGAAGAATTTGCAGCCTGGCCGAGCAGCGTGCCAGGTGCTTCGGAGGAGGCCTGATTATCCTCCAACAGATGTTCTGCCGGTGAGTACCGTGGGAACGGGGACTGCCTGGATGACGCACAGGATGGGGGTGGGAGGAAGAGGAAGACGCCCTTCTTCCTCTTCTTCAGGCAAAATCTAAGGAATTTTGCTTCCATTATAATTGTTAATGGGCGTCGCCAGAAATTTTTGTAAGGGAGAGTCAGGCAATCGATAAAACTTGATTAGCAGAAAAACAATAATTATTATTACCACGGTTACAATTGTTATCTTACAATCATTACTATTAAGCAAATAGAGATACACCAGTTTTACTACAAATTTATTTTACTACTACTATTATTATTATTATCATTGTTGTTCTTGTACCTGTAACAAAAAACAAAGATGAAAATGTCAATGATATTAATAATTACAGACCAATAACAATATTAAATGCCATGGCAAAGGTTTTTGAACATATAATTGCTGATTATTTGTCTTTCTCTTTTTTTAAACAATATGCAGATGGAAATCAGCATATTTTTTTTTAGCAAAAGGTCTACTATTACAAATTTATTGGTTTTGATAGACTCACTTAAGTCTAACATTAGGAAGCAATCCCAGACTGATATATTATTTATTGACTTGGCTAAGCCTTTGATAGTGTCGGCCACCAGTTATAAATTTATAAAGTCAACCAAATTTGATTATCGCCTGGATATCTCAAATGGTTTTCCTTCCAACTTTCTGTTAGGATTGGTGAAACAGTTTCCTCCAGAAAATAAATATTTTGTGGTGCACCTCAAGGGTCCCGACTTGACCCAATCCTATTTGCTGTACGGTGGAGGCACATAGTGGTTTGGTTCCCACTTTAAGCCTCGGCTGGATGTTGAAAGAAATCCAAATTTCGAGAGTGTCGTTAGTTCCGTTCTAACAACAGTACCAAGGGAACACGAGGGAGGCGCTGACGTCGCTTTCAAGAAATTCTCCTTTTTCCCAGTCAAAAATATCCCATATTCTTACCATCGTTACCCAGTTTCAGCAACCCGACCTCGCTGCTTTTACGATCTGGCAGGGAGAGGGGGAGAATGAATGGTCGTTCCCACTGGCCATTGACCATTGACAGATGTGCCGAAACCCTGAAGAATAACTGTTTTCCTTTCCTTAGTTGAAGACAACCTTACACATCGTCCTTTGAGATTACCAGCCTATGCACTGTGAAGCTGCATGCTTCTTTTTGTTTCCTTCGATACATTCATTTCGTTACAGTAAAATGGCCAACTAACATAGATTATGTAGTAAAATACCTAAAATATAAATTCTCAGCTTTGGAATCAGGATTCTGTTGTTACTGTTCTCCATAGGCGTAGCTACGGGGTGTGCCTAGGCACACCCTAATGGGCTGCTTTATCAAAGAGAATTAAAGACAGATATTTCAATAAGAGAGAAAATAAGAGGCAGTTTGTAAGAAGTTGAAAATGTCATTACTTGGTACTTGTCGATTTTTTTATGTCATTGGAGAAAGAAGATATTGACTGCATTTTATTCTGTACTGCAGCGCTTTTCTTCTATACCTGTCACAAGCTGCACGTGGGAGAGAGCTTTCTCCAAACTTACCCAAGTTAAAACTCAATTAAGAGCAACTCAGAAGCAGGATAGATAGGAAGCCCTGCTCTTGCTATTTGTGGAACAGGAAAAAGCTTGGTCGATTGATGTAAATGAATTTATTGATGAGTTTAAGAACATTGTACCGTTTGACAGACGTCTCTTGTTATAGATGACGTGTATTTTGAGGTATTTGTTTGTAATATTTATGAACATTTTGTGTGTGTAATTTCTATGCAATTTGATTTTTTCTACTACGTATATTCAGAAATTTTCAACACTGTCCTTTAGTGAATTTATATTCCTTTACAAACATCAGTGCAGTTAAAGAGCCAAGTGATTGTGTTGCAAAATATACTATTAAAAAGGTACAAGACCTCATTTTTTTTCTTTGTGCACACACAAATATAAAGTTCTAACTACGCCTATACTGTTCTCGTACAAGAAGCTACACACTTTGTGTTATCAGGGCCTCTCCGATGGCGTAGTGGTGACGTCGTCGCCTTGTAATCAAGGGACCCCGGATTGAATACTCGGTGGAGACGTAGTGGCTCCAGTGGCGTAGCAGCCACCCCCGCAATCCCCGCAACGCGGGGGGGGGGGGGGCGAGGTGTAGGAGCCCCACAAAGAGCTCTTGAAGTTTTTATTGTATATATAATCGCAGAAATTCCACATATAGTGTCGCTTATAAAAAAATCGATTTACGAAACAGAAATCTGGTTCCCAGTAACATCATATACGACGTCTGCGATAACAAGCAGTGACGTATTATCTCAGCCAGAGGGACCCCAGTAACTTGTCATATGGATCCCCCTCCGAAATGCAGAATTAACTTACTTGCTCGCAGATGTCCATCGATAGGAAAATATCCCTCATCTCATACCTTTGTATCTACGCAGTTTGTCGTAAACGTAGTGTAGCGTGTCAATTGTCTACAGTTATGAATCCAGTAGAAATATTCAGTTGCTCAACCAGTCTATCCTTATTTTACAATAAACATCAAAATTGTTAATTCGTAACCTTTTAGTTTTACACGTGATATTTAAAATGTGACTTCCCACCTAATATTTTCAAGGGGGTCCCAATTCTTTTCATATTGAAATAAGAGCTGAAATGAATTTCCCATATTGTCTACACTTGTTACGTTTTACTTCCAAGGGGACGAAAACCTCAGTTAAAGGTGGGACCCATAGTGAGTTATCCCTTTGCTCTAAAGACCATTATCCCATCCTCTGCCACGCAGGGTATACAACGTATGAGTTAAATGTGACCACTATTTTGTGTAATTTTGTAAGTTCATTTTTCTTACAATTTGGCATTTTGTGGACATTTCTGTCGAACTAGTTCTTATTTTCCAATGTGTTACGATTTTTTGATCTGCAGTGTTCGAAGGGAAAATTCCTCGCTGCAAATTTCCTTGTTCGCGTTGGGGATAGAAAAAAGGAAAATTCGAGCACTGACGGTCTATTAATAAAAAGGTTCTTGTTTCATGAAAAAGTATTTAAGAAAGTATGATCACTGGTCTATCGAAAAAAGAATGGCAGCATTAAAATTATGAATAATGATGTTGAGGTCTACTAACCTGTGGCAACCTTCTTTTATTTTGTTGGGGGGGGGGGGAGGTTTCAGTCCTTCCAAGCTGCATTTCATGGAGTGACAAATTTTCAGTGAATAGAGTTCCTTCGCAGCTTTATTATCTATCACTCAAGACTAGAGTCCGCAGTTATTTCTTCGTAGCAGATTGAAATGTACCTTGTGATAGGTTACTACCGACAATCTAGATATCCGGTTCAACCCCCTTTACTGAAGGATAAGTTTGTTGCTTGAGTATATTACTCACTCAGTATTAGAAGGCTAATATGAGCGACTCTTACGTTGAATCTTGGCCTGGAGGAACCAAGGGATGGCTTAGGGGCTGAAGGCACATCCACCTCAAAGTCCAAAAGAGGAATGTTTACTATCTTTTTACAATTCCACCAAAACAATATTTTTTAATATCTGTGTAATATATGTAACTTCATTAAAAAAAATATTTGAAGCAAAAATACAAAGCATCAGGAACAAAATATTTGGCAGCGGGAAGCTTCCCCCTCCTCCAAAAGTGATTGCTGGCTGTGTCGCTGCGTTGAAGTAGAGAAAATATTTCCAGATTCTTCTTCCAGTTATTTTTCAGAGAATCAGACCATTCTGATTTAGTTTCAAGAAGGTACTACAGTGATATAAGTCGATAACAAAAAAATGGGAAGGCATAATATTTGAGGCAAAAGTTAATTTCTTGTACAACGAAGGGGGGAGGACAGATAACTATCTAACTATTGTACCTCCGTCCCATTCTGGCATCATAATTTTTTTTTGACACTAAGGGGGCCCTTCGATATTTTACTTGCGGGGGGGGGGGGGGGCAAAGATCTGCGCTACCCCACTGAGTGGCTCGGATCCCACTTTAAACTATACGTCCAGTCCCGATTTGCCTTTCTGTGCATAAATTGGTCTTAAAACAAGTTTAACAAACAAACGTTTTGCTATCAGTTCACAATCATAATTGGCTGTGCTCTAATAGTTGGAGATATTGATAGATGCACGTAAAGAGTGAGGTATTTGCAAAATTTCCGGCAACTACTCTTGAAGGATCGATATATTATAAATTGTACATATATAGTCTCCCCACAATAACCAAATATTAGCAAGCAGATGGAGGACTTCCCCTTCCCTTTCAAATACCATTCTGCACATAACCGCCGAACTCGGGACCTCTATTACTCAAGATTAGTCTGTCCGATACCCGGTGGAGGCAAATGGCACAGTGGTTCGGATCCCACTTTCAACTGTAGGTCCAGTACCGATTAGACTTCCTGTGCATGAAGTGGACTTCAAACAACAAATCAATCAATCAATCAAGATTAGTCAAAAGCAGGCACGTATCAAGAAATATATACATTAATTAATAATGTATTATTATTATTACTTGAATAGGCAAAGAGACGGTGTAAGAACAGGTAAGAAAAGGGATATAACAACACCTATTCTTTATCTAGCTTAGGTGTAGTTAATATCGCAAAAAAATGAAATGAGAAATGAATGTCAAATAGATCAAGAATCGAATATTTGTTGAATATGAATAAGTCCTATTAAATACACACACATGGCATTAAGAACGTGTTATTTATGGAATCGTCAGCCAAGACACATTTTCACCTCACTCAAGGTCAAGGATTATGTGAATTCAATTGAAATTGTACCAATATCTACAATTGAATGTGAATGCGGGTTCCGTGTCATGAATCTAACCTTTACTGAACAGAGGCAGATTAAATATTTGGTTGAATCATAGAATACATTGCCGTAAATCCATTTCAGTGTTGGCGTTTCATTTTCATTTGGTATGAGCTCAAATTACAATTTTAATCCTTCGTTTTAAAAGTAATTCAAACACAAAAATGGTTATTGGGGGTCATTTTGAGTTTTTTCTATTTTATTACTACCTTCATTTGAATTTTTTATTTTCTAAAAATTTCGGGGGTGCTGTAGCTCCTTTAGCACCCCCTCTGCGTATGGCAATGCCCTCTGGATCTCCCTCCCTTAAATAGTCCTCGGATCAAAAGTGACAGAAAAGCCAAGGTGAATTCCTTTTTATAATCTCTAATTCTCCGAAACTATTCTTTTTGGAATGAAAAAATAGAGATTAAAGTTGATTTCCAAAAAAAAAGAAGAATAAGAAGAAGTAGAAGAAGTATTGAAGGACAATAACAGGGAAGTTTTCCCTTTGTAAAGTCGGCTGGGCGTCTCACTGGCCTGCTGGAAACTAAGATTAGATTCCTGGGCGTGTTTTGTGAGGTCGGATTTTTGCGGCCTTCTCTCTTCATAAAGCGGCTCTGGGGTTCACCCATTCTCAAATAAACAGGTACCATTGAAGGACGACACCCCAAGGGGCGGGGGAGGCTAAAGGAGGCTGGAGCGTGATGCTTAAAAACCAAAGGATAGAGAATGAAAGTGAAAATAAAGATTGATTGATTGATTTGTGGTTTTAAGTCCACTTTATGCACAGAAAGGCTAACCGGGAGTGGACCTACAGTTCCAAGTGGGATCCGAACCACTGTGCCATGTGCCTCCAGTGGAAATAAAGAGGCAACACAGACTGAAAGAGAGGAAAAGGAAGAGGAAAACCAACCAAAACAGACTATAATAAGAGAGTGAGGGGTGGATTGAGAGAAATGAAGATAAACATTTCTCACGATGGAGTGAGAAAAGGAACAAACAAAAGAAACAGTACAGAACGATAAAGAGATAAAGGAAGGAAGAGAAACAAAAAGATAGGCATGCAGAAAAAACTATAGAAAGAGAGAATGAGAAACAGAAGCAAAAGGTAGAAAGCGAAATAGAGAACGAGCAAGTGGAGGGAGAGAGAGAAAGAGAAGGGCAAGAAATGAAGGAAGCTCTATATCTGAAGAGCCAGGGAGAGAGAGCAAAGAACGCAGGAGGGAAAATGGAACAAGACCTAATCGTGAAAAAGATACTATGGTTTTACACACACAGAGATAAAAGAGTTATAAATAAAAGTTAGTTTTCTGTATTAGAAGTTCTAGACTCTCCCAAGTATCATTCCAGCTCAATGAGGCGAAAAAAAAGTCGCCCTAGTTTCGAGTGTAAGCGAAATTTTAAAATTTTACTCGCTAAACTGCTGGAAAAGGAACACAATTCAATTGTATTCAAATATTATGCATTACTAAGGAGGGCTTCCCAGGTGGCTTAAAAGTAACACCTTGTAATCAAAGGGCCCCGGGTTCAATAGCCGGTGAAGGCACGTCTCTCCCGAAGGAGTGGTTTGGATCCCACTTGTAACTAAATATTAAGATTTCACCAGATTTCTGACTGTGATGCACCGCAAGTTCATAAGTCCTATAGGCTCGAATGTCAGTTAATGAATGAATGCTTCCTTAGTTAATGTTACCAATGTCAAGACACTGTTCAAACTAAAGGGGATTCCAAGTAAGTGTCTCCTGTCTCATTTTCCCCAGCCTCTACATCTTCCAACCAGTAACATAAATTTTCCCCTTCGTAAATTTTCTGTTATTTTTGTGTAATTTGTCTTTTAATTTTTAGGTTCATTTAACGCCGACACGTCAGTCAAAATTGTCAATTTTTACGTAATCTTACATTAATTTTTGTATTAAGTCCTATGTTATGCACAGATAGGCTAATTGGGATTGGACCTACAGTTTAAAGTGGGACCCTAACCCGGGAACCCTTGATTACAAGGTGATAACGTTACCACTATGCGATCAGGGAGATCATTAATTTCAGATGAAATTCATGGTTTGAAAATAAATTTATTAAAATTTTGTTACTACACACCAAACTCACACAGAGCATTGTCGTCCTATTAAATTTTGCGCTTTACGTTTTATAATAATAATATGATGATGATGAACGTTAATTTAAATGTTTATTTTATTATTTAATTTGAGCCTCAATAAATTAAAATAAGTCAGTTCTTGGGTTTCAGCGCGGCGCAAAAGATTTAGTATAAGTATAATTATTGTATTAGGTAAAAACAAAAATCAAAATGCGAAAATGGGAATCTCTGAACCACCCTCTTCCATCCTACATTTTCTTCAATTCCCATTATGATGCATATAACCTAGATATGTAAAAAAAATCGGAGAGCATCACAGAGTAAGTCAACGAAGTAACTGGCTTTCTTGTTTCGGATCAGACTTGTACGAACCGACGTAACTTGTGTAAACTAAGTGAAGGCGATTCACTTCCTCGACTTCCAAGACTGTCTGTCTTGTATTTTGAAAGTAGCCACCCACTGAAGGAATGAATGCACTTCCCTGAGTTTCCAAGGTCTTTGCGCGGACAAAACATAAACCAGATGTCAAAGCAAGATAAGTTTACAAATTGCGGTGTGAAACCATCCCCCTCCCCCTCCTCCGCTCCGAGCGGCACATGACCGGTGCCGCAGATGGGAGCATACACATTCAGAGGGTTGCTTGCCCAGAAACGACAGCAGCGCCATAAGCGGAAAATCCTCGAACTTGCAGAAGGCGTGGGAAGTAAATACTTGTCTTTTTTTTATTAAAATTATGTAATTTCTGTTGAAGATATTGTGCAAACGCTTGGAATTATCTATATAAATTCACGACACTAAGATGCACAATATTGAACTTAAATGCTAAAATGGTTTAAAACTCTTCAAACGCCCCATTTAAAGCTGCTTTCAGATCCAATTAATGCTGAATTTCCAATTTTTTGTACGCCAAACTAGAATCCCAAATTGATTTTTTTATCATTACATCACTCCGTGTATCCTTCTAGAAAAGCCTTGCAGAGTATCATCGAAATTGGAAGCATATGTTAGGAGATTTTGTCAATAGAAGGAGAAGCAGTTTTCAGCTGTTGAGAGAAACATCCAGCCGAGGCTTAAACTGTCCAGTCCCGATTAGCCTTACTGTGCATAAAGTGAACTTAAAACACCAACTCAATCAATCAATGATGTTACTTCATATTTTAAATCTAGCACCTGTTTGCTATATGCAGATGATATAAAAAAATAACTTTCTTTTAATCCATGGCGTTAACAAACTGATGTCGTTCAATTTCAGGTTGATCTTGATAGAATGACATATTGGTGTGATTAATGAAATGGAAATTAACTTTAAAACGTGTAATGTTTCAAGATGTGCTAAGAATGTTCATTGTATAGCTTCTAACTATGACATTTATCAAAATAAAATCCAAGTGTGTGATAGCAATAAAGATTTAGGAATATTAATATACTACTTTCTCATATTTGATGAGTATACAATTGAGAAATTTGCAAAAGAGCAAATATTTTCTTTCGCACTTCTTCCTGTATTCAATTTTGGTTTCGGAATTAACCCGTTTCGCTGTAATTCCTTTCGCGCTTAATCCGTTTCGATTTTAATCCTTAAGCGCTTATTCAATTCCCCGCATAAACCTTTCACCCTTATTTCTTCGCGTTTATTCCGTTTCGCGCTTGATCCATCGCGTGTATTCTGTTCGCGCTTGGTCCCCTTCGTCATTGCGTGTTTATTCCGTTTGGCGCTTGTTCATTCGCTTTTATTCTATTTGGCGCTTGTTCATTCGCGTTTATTCCGTTTGGCGCTTCTTCCTTCGCGTTTATTCCGTTTGGCCTTTTTGTTCATTCGCGTTTATTCCGTTTGGCGCTTGTTCATTCACGTTTATTCTGTTTGGCGCTTGTTCCTTCGCGTTTATTCCGTTTGGCGCTTGTTCATTCGCGTTTATTCCGTTTGGCGCTTGTTCCTTCGCGTTTATTCCGTTTGGCGCTTGTTTATTCACGTTTATTCCGTTTGGCGCTTGTTCATTCACGTTTATTCCGTTTGGCGCTTGTTCATTCGCGTTTATTCCGTTTGGCGCTTGTTTATTCACGTTTATTCCGTTTGGCGCTTGTTTATTCCGTTTGGCGCTTGTTCATTCGCGTTTATTCCGTTTGGCGCTTGTTTATTCGCGTTTATTCATTTTGGCGCTTGTTCCTTTCGCGGTTACATCCCCTTCCCCAATAGCAGGTATAAACAACATGAATCAGACGAAACATGCAAAAAACTTAATAAGAAGAGCAAGTGCATGTCCATCGGCCACAGACGTTCAAGGCCGCGAAAGCTGCAAGAATTAATGAGTCGCCTTCTGATTGAACCCCAGCCGGCTGGCACGGAGAGCGACTGCCAATCGGAAGCCGTTTTTAATTAATTACGCGGCCGCCCTCATCAATCTCGTCTCCATTCAATGATGGCGCCGCTTTCCTTCGCGAGCCATCAAGGCAGCTCCTCACGTGCGTGTTTCCATCCTGTCGAGTGTAATTAGCATTTTATTACGTGTGTGCCTCATGAGACCGTGGGAACGCGCTTCTTCGGTCGATTGGAGATCGAATGGTTTCCATTTCGTCCTTGGCAACGGCGGCGGGGTTGAGAGTGTGCTGATGGCACACCGTCAAAGAGACAAGACCCTTCAAACAACCCTATAAAAATGTTAGGAGGGTACACCGTTCTTATAAAAACTGAATAGAACAACATATATTCTTCTTCTTATTATTATTATTATATCCTTAGGTTTCAGAACATTGTTTCTTTAAGTAACTTAGTTACAGTTGGGCTATGGTTACTTGGTTCAAAAAGAAACTTGTGTTACAATTTCAGTTACTTGGCTCAAAAAGTAAATGAATTACTTGGTTCAGAAAGTAAATGAGTTACTTGGTTCAAAATGTAAATGTTACAGTTGCAGTTACTTGGTTCAAGAAGTAACTGAGTTAGTACTTACTTGGAGAAGCTACGCTTCATAAGTTTGGAAAGAGTGTGCGAATCAATTGTAGTGCAAAGGAACATGGAACTATTGGAAAAAGTGGGGGTATATTTACAAACAGTTAGGGGGAAAAGAATTGTTGCACAGAGACGGGATAAGGAAGAGGAATAAGTGTTAGTTTAAGTGAGAACAGTTAAAACTACCAGAACTGCTATTTAACACCTATACGGAATGTAATGGAATGTGTAGTCAGTAAGGAAAGTCATAGTTGTCTAATAAGGATAGATGTAGTGCGCACAGCCGATGGCTCGCACATTAGACGAGCAATAAATACTTACTTACTTACCTAAATCCTGAAATCCTCGCTTCCCTGCAAGGCGTTATGTGTGTTGCATAAATCTACGGTGTTGGTAGAAGTTGCCAACGCCTTGCAGGGAAGTAATTCAGGGTCTATACTTGTGTTGCCACAATATGAGGGCAAAATTTCCCTTTCCAAAAGGAAAAATTTCCCTTTTTGGACTAATTTTTCCCTTCACCTAAGCAAATTTAATAATTAGTAGTAGCAGCATTATTAATGGTGGTGGTGGAAGCAATGGTAGTACGTAGTTAACTTCCGTTGAATTCGTTATTCGTTTGAATAAAAAATATTTTTAAAAAAATTCAAATTTCAGTTTCATCACTTCCTGACCAGATGTTTAAATCCTGGTCAGGAATCCATTTAATCGTTAATCCTCATCGTTACTATTTATCCAAAGATGCATAAAAGCAACGTACAATAAACTTTAAGGAGCAGAAACAAGTAGGAAAACAAAATAAATAAATAACATAAAAGTGTGGATATGAAATTCGAAATTAACATAAACTGTAGTAATGTAGTCAGATGACCTTAAAATTTCCCTGCAAAAGGGAACTTTCCCTTCATGTGGCAACACTGGTCTATACTCTGTCTCGGTTACCTCTGGAGGAAGCGAACGAGAGCGAGTCGCTGCGTGGAGGAAGGAAGGTGACTGCAGTTACCAGTCTTCCCAGCAGCGCTCTGGTCACTAGATTTCTCCTCTTCTCTGCTGCTATGCGCGGCCTTGCTCCAGAGATAATCGGAGCAGAATAGGTGTGCCATTCTTATGACTGTACTTATCATATTGTATGAATGAATGAAACACCCTCCCTTGATCGGGAAGACAAATGCTACCACTACCTAGATAGAGGCGGCAAAATCTCCCTCGGACAAGCGAAATAGCGTTACGGTCCAGGTTAAGTTCGTGTGTAGGAACCGGTGACCAACAGTGCATAGTAATAAGCCATATCGATTAAAAACAAAGACATATGTACTCTCAAATTACCACCTCTTTACCTGTAGCCGGGAAGCGGCTAGCTGCATACCTGAAAATCACGGGTAGCGACATGCATACGAAAATGATATAGCCCAAAATTAACATGAAAATAAATAATATATTCTATTTGTAACCAACAAAAATGGAATCATTACAGGTCCCCACACTTGCACTCTCACATTCTCTCTCAGATTCAATCCTCATGGGGTTATCGACATTAGAAATTATACACGACATGTACAGGTTTTATGACGACAAGCCCTAATTATTGCATTCTCAATTAATTTTATCTTACTTTTTGTCTAATCAGGTCATTTGTGATTTTGCTCCAGTGCTACTTAAATCCTAGCCAGCCCTTACTTAAGTTCACCTTTTGTTTTTAAAAAAAGAAACTAGTCGGCGCGGTGACCATACATTACTTGACCAGTATAAACAAAGGCGTCTCAACGGCAATTACATTCACGTGGGCGGACGTTTTCCTTTTACAAGACCTCACGTGGTTCAAACATAACAAATAACCTCCGTTGAGTGACGCAAACATGTACTCTCTAGCAGGCGGGACTTAAACACTTCGCCGCGACGAGCAATTCACATTACCAGGCAAATACTTTAACAAATCATCACATATGCGACCGGACATAGCTAGCAGCGACACAGCGCTGACACATAAAAATGAACAAACCTCAAGTAGAATATGCAATTAAGCGGGCGGCGCTTTACTCTAATAGTACGCACTTTAAACAAATACAAAGGAGCACAAACAACAACGAATTTAAGATCATAAAAAAATATCACAAGGAATAAGAAAAATTGACCTGAGACGAATAGATTACAAATGACAAGCGCGACGGGAGTTTGATGTAAAATTTCGAGTTGAGTGGGCGTTTTCCAAATGTCGACGAATTTCAAGGGCGTTCTCTAAATCAATCGGGCCGTCACGTGTTAAGGTTCACACAGATGAATACTTTACCATCTCTCAGCTTCCGGGGTGCATCCTGGCGTCTTTATGGGCGATTGAAACACATAGTATCCACGCGAAAGGTTCCTTTGGTCGCGACGATGAAGATGCGAGAAGGATTCAAACACCTAGTTTCCCGGCTCCTCTTCCTCTCGGGATCGGTGGATCTCCGTGGTATGGCGCGGTTCGGACGTCGCATCTGAGCGGTCGTTGTAGGCGTCGTCGGCGTCGTCGGGGCGTCAACATCTCTCTCTACGTCTCTCTGTCGCGGCTGGTGAGCGTCGTCGGCGTCGTCGGGGCGTCAACATCTCTCTCTCTCTCTCTCCATGGCGGCGGATAGGCATCATGGGCGTATCAATGGGGCGGCGTTCGACGTTCTCTCTCTCTCCATGGCGGCGGATAGGCATCAGGGGCGTATCAATGGGGCGGCGTTCGACGTTCTCTCTCTCTCCATGGCGGCGGATAGGCATCATGGGCGTAGTTTCTTCTGACCTCGGGCGAATCGACGTAACGCCCTCATCTCCTTTCTTCCTCTAGCCCGCCATAGTTTCCGGTGTTCCTTGTTTCTCAAAAATTATAAATGGCGTAAGGTAATCACGGAAACACGTTTCGCTTCAACTTCCCCCAGCGGTTGAGGTAGGCGCACTCGTGTAGACTTACTGCCTATCACACACACTGGTGTTCGCACAACACAACAAAGTCCACTGTACACGAAAGGTAGCACGAAGGTGCTCTCGTTCCAAGAATCGCGGCAAAACTGTATATGGAGAGGTAGCTCGGAGCTGCTCTCGCTACAAGGATCGCGGTAAGACTGTGTAACGAAAAACCATGTCCTTCGTTTTATTTGGATTTTGAAAAACGACGCTATGCGCACGTTGGAGTGACGCTTCCGAAGGGGTCAGTCCACTTTGCTCTATTGTCTCCAAACTAGGACGTACCGTGTCCGAAGTTGACTTGCGCGGATTAAGCTTCCGCCTGGCTGTCGCCCATAGCTCAATTGCAATCGCTGTCCACAAACTGATCAATTAGAACCGATTTGATCTGGCGTCCGTAATTGTCGCTTGATCGTGACGAAACTCCACACATCTGTCCTTGCACATATGCCGCTGCGCTGGTATAAGTTTCACCTGAATCTGACCGTTGGAAACCGAGATATTTAAATGTTTGTCATTACGGTCGAATTTCCTAAGCTTTAGACGCATAGCGTGACCCTTCAGGTGCTCGCCCTTAACACAAGCGGATGTCTCGTTCCTCCCGTCGGCTTGGCAAAAATCAAATATGTAATCTCATAAATTAAAACACTTAACACTTTGAATCAACTCGTCTTTTTACCGCTACATACATGAATAATAATGATAATAATAATGACGGTAAATCTGACTGTCACAACCTCGCCCTTCTTCTTCTTCCAAGGATTTCGTAAGCGTGAAAAATTCGCTCTACACAGGGACAGAATTTTTTTGTTACAAATCCTTGAACACTCTGTATATAAAAATTGGCAAACAAATATATGAACACCCTGTATATAAAAATTGACAAGCAAATACATGAACACCCTGTATATAAAAATTGACAAGCAAATACATGAACACCCTGTATATAAAAATTGACAAGCAAATACATGAACACCCTGTATATAAAAATTTACTCTCTGAACGGCACGGACACTGTGACCTTCCAGATACATAACATATATAATAACACCCTGAATATCAAATTAATATGAAGATTATATGTACAAAACAAGAACAAGATGTGAGCATTTACGTGTCAGCTTGCATTCCTACGTCGCTCTTACTCTCGTACAGTGCTGTCCACTCTCTGCGCTTCTCATCGGAGCAGTTCCACCTCTTGCAGTTCTCTATATGCTGGGGTGCTATGATCTTCCCAGACGTGCAGTCCACTAACTCCAGAATATTGGCGGCGAGCTTGCTCTTGCAGAAGTACGGACCATCGTACATGAAAAAGAGCTTCTTGATTTTCCCTTCAATTTGAGAACTAAGTCCGTGATTTTTTACGAATGCGAGGTCTCCAGTTCGAATCTCGGCGCCGTCTCTTGCCTGTCTTTCATTGGCCTTCCTCCTGGTTTCTCTCGTCCGTTCGACGGCCATCAGGATCTTTTGTTTGACAGTTGGGTCGCGGTTGTCCTCCCTCAATCCAAAGTGACGAATTACGTCTCTCCGAGGTGTGCTGCCGAATTGTAGCTCTGCTGGTGTGAACCCAAGGGTGTCGGATTCTGTGTTGTTTAGGAGGAGTACAATCGAGGTGACGTGCTTGCTCCATTCCTGATGCTGTTTATGGCAAAATAATCTCAAGAGGCGATTCATTTCACAGTGCATGCGTTCGACCTTGTTTGCCTGCGGCCTGTAGCTCGGGGTCCATATGGGCTTCACTGCGTATGCTTCCAAAGTGTCCCTCCAGAGGCTACTTGTGAACTGAGCTCCGCGGTCCGTGAGTATGTAGCGCGGAGTTCCGAGGTGTACAAAGTAATTTTCAGTAAGCTTACGGAGCAACACTCTCGTCGCGGTTGACCTGACTGGATACGCAACTAGGAAACGACTGCATCCATCCATAACTGTGAATAGGTACTTCATGCCGTCCTTGCTTTTCGGGAGTGGTCCCACGCAGTCTGCGAACAACACTTCCCGCGGTTTCTCTGCCACAAACGATGTTGGGTTTTTTGCTGCTCTGACGCGGTTAGGCTTAGTTTGCATACAAATGACGCAATCGCGCACCCATTTCTTAGCGTCTTTCCGCATCCCTTTCCAATAATAGGTACTCTCGAGGTATCTCCACATTTTCCTCCCCCCGAAGTGACCTGATTTGTCATGCGCTTCCTCCAAGATTTTCTTTCTCGCTTCAGCTGGCACATATACCCTCAGGCGCTCCGGGTTGTGGACATCCGTCTTGCACAGGATCCCGTTCGCGACGACAAAATGCTCTTTCACGCGTCGCTGGCGACGTGGATCTGCGGGTTGCTGGTCCTCCAGGATACTGAAGTACTGTGCGAGCTCGGCATCTTCGTGTTGCATTTCTATAAACCGCCCGCGGCTGAAGGTGGTCAGGTACAGGGAATCGAACTGCATCAAATTTACGTGCACTTTTGTTAATCCTTTCCCCCCAACGTATCTTGACAGGGCATCAGGCACAACATTCTCTCGCCCTTTCACATACTCCACCTCGAACGAGTAGCGCTGAAGGCGATTGCTCCACCTCGTTAGTCTCCCACTCCAGTTTTTTGCGCGGTGCAGCCATTGGAGATTCCGGTGGTCTGTTCTCACAATAAAGTGTCCTCCGGCCAGATAAACATGAAAGGTTTCGATGGCCCACACCACGGCCAGGCACTCGAGTTCTCCGACGGTGTAATTTCTCTCTGCCCCCCGCAGGGAACGACTGGCGTACTGAATCACACGTTTCTCCCCCTCCTTTTCTTGATAGAGTACTGCGCCCACGGCCGTGATTGAAGCGTCGCACTGGACATAAAAAACGTCAGAAAAATCAGCGTGGTAGAGGCGAAGCTGTTCACAGACGGCGTCCTTCAGTTTATCTAGGGCTCCTTGGTGTTGATCCGTCCACTTCCATGCCTTTCCTTGTTTCAGCAGTTCAAATAGGGGTGACGCAAGTTCGCTGAAGTTCTGTATGAAGCGCCGGTGCCACGTAAATATCCCTAGAAGGCGCTGGACTCCTTTCCTTGATGTCGGGGGCTCGAGCTTCCTTATCGTGTCAAACTTAACTGGGTCCTGCCTCACGCCTTGCGCGTCTATGATGTGGCCCAAAAATTGCACTTCCGGTTGAAAGAAAGCCGATTTCTCGAGTTTAATTGTCATTCCCGCATCTCGTAATTTAGTGAGGATCAGGTTTAGATGTTCAAAATGTTCTTCCACGTTTCTTGAAAAGCACAAGATGTCATCAACATACCACAGACAGAAATCTTTCACTTCGTCTCCGAGCACTTCCGCCATGGCGTTCGTGAAAGCTTGCACGCCGTTAGAGATTCCGAACGGAACGACGGTAAACTCATATAAGTTATCCTCGAATCCGAAGGCTGTATAAGGCATGCTCTGTTCGCACAAGGGGACCTGCCAGAATCCAGATAACATATCGATTTTTGAGAACACGTGTTTTCCATGGAACAGTTGTAGGGTGTCCTGTAGTTTTAATGTTCTGACGCGTTCCAGCTTACACCTCGTATTTAGCGCGCGAAAATCTCCGCAAATTCTGAGGCTATTGTCAAATTTCTTCACCACGAGAAGAGGATTCAAATGTACGGAGCGTGATTTCCTAATTACGCCCCACTCCAGCATCTGCTGCAGCTGCCGACGCACTTCCGGTCGATGTGTAAACGCTATCGGGTAAGGCTTACTGACAACTGGACTTTCTCCCTCGACACGGATTTCATGCGTATACTTCCGGCACTTTCCTGGCCTTTCATCAAGAACGACGGCATTATCCCTCAAAAGATTGGCGAAAACTTGCTTTTGACTCGCCGAGAGATTCTCACATGAAGCAACTGCGGCGTGTAATCTTTCCTGTACTCCTTTGTCGCGGTCGACCTCCGAACATAAAGCGACGACGGGCTGGAACTCGCCATCTTCTCCTGCGCCTGACCTCCAGAATTCGACGTTAAACTCTTCGTCGCGATTATTCAAGGTTACAAAGTGTCGACCGATGTTGAGCACAGACGCATACCGGCTCAGGAAATCCATTCCTAGCAGCAGGTCCACGGACAATGACTGGACCACCAGAACCTCAACCTCAACGTGATGTTCATCCAGCGTTGCCTGCAGAATGGTGTGACCGAGGGGCCTCTCCCTCGCTTTGCCCGAGAAATCGATGAGTCTAAAGTCTCGTACGTGCCGAAGTTGTGGCCTGCGCACTCCCTTTGTCACGCGCCGCCAAGTTGCCTCCGAGCATAAGCTTGCCTCACTTCCCGTGTCCAGGAGCCCCATCACAATTTCATCGCCCACTCGCAGTTGTACATGTGGCGATTTCGAAGGCCAGCGGTCCTCGTGACTTTCCTCGGCTTCTTCGTCGGCGTGGATCTCCTCGTCCAGCCAAGCGGCACGAATCCTGATCGGCGTGGTCTTTGTTTCATCCGGGTGGTTCGGCTCAAGCGAAGGTGGATCAGGTGTAGTCTGCCCCGCATCCGAGCCCTGACGCGAGACTTTTATTAGTTTCCCGGATGCTGGTATCCCGACGGTCCTGGCCTGGGCGAACCGCGTCTGGAATTCGGCCTGGTCTCTTCTCTCGCTGGGCTCCGTTGCGTCCTCGCTCCACGGCGTCCTGCATCTCCCCGATCTGACTCCGGGCTGACCGACCTGCTATCCGCGTGGCGCTGATAAAATCCATCCCGGACTTGGCCGTTCTGAAAGAAGCTGTCGTTCCTCCTTGGCGACGCACGAGTCGGACCTCCACGCCGTCTCCTGCCTCTGAACGGGCGTCTTCGTTGCGGTGAAGGCGGATCTTGCAGCTGGCGGTTCCTTTCAGCCCCTGGAGCGTGGTGCTGTCCTCTCCATCCCTGCTGGACTAGATGAACGCGCGGGTGTTTATTCCGGTGCGACGAATCATCTTCCGGTCGGCGCCGCTTGCTAAACTTCTCACCCCTGGTTCTCTGTCTCTCCTCCTCGCACTGAAACAGATTTTCCAGTGTGAGGGACATCGCGTCGGCGTCAAACACGCAAGCTCCATTGAGGTGACGACGAATTTCGTGTGGAAAATGGTACACCAGAGCGGCTATTATCTCCGCCGTGGTCATTTGGGGTTGCAGAGACTTGAACTCATTGTACCGTTTCCAAAAGTACTGGGCATACGTGAGTCCTCCGCCCCTGTCGTATCGTTCGTTTCGCACCTGCATCAGCATCCTCTCGACCTGCAGGGGACGTTGAAAATAAGCGAGAAACGCTTCCTTGAACTCCTCATAAGAATTGAAGTTCCCCTCGTTCCTGTCCATCCAGTTCTTGGCCCGGTCCTGCATTAAACCTTTCAGAATCAGAAGCCTATCCTCGTCTGTCAGACCTAACTCACGGGCGGTAGAATTAAATTCCTCGAGGTACGTGGAAGGAAGGATTCTGTCAGCACCCGAAAATTTTTTGAAGTGCTTCCGGTATTCGGGCGGAAACAGAGCTCTTCTGGCGGACGGTTGTAGTAACTGTAAATCCTCGTCCCTCTGCTCGCGGCGCGGACTCACCCGTGGTGACGCAGTGTCCTCTCTTCGAAGGGGGCGGGGCGTTTCTGGAGCTCGCTGGTCGCTTTCCCCGTTCGAACAAGTGGCGACGTCGGCTGCCGGTGGTGACGTCAATCTGGGCTGCCGCGACGATTGTGAAGTGCCGCTGCTAGTCACGCTCAGTTGACGCACTTTCATCTCGAGGTCCTCAATTCGTTCGGAGTTTCCTTCGGCTTGAACTAAAATTTCTCTCACTTGTCGCCCCAGGGAGTCTATGCCACGGTCACATGTCGCTTCCAGCTGCACGCATTGTCGGGCCATCTGCTGCATACCTTCCTCCTGGTCGCGCACGCTCTGAGACAGTGTTGCCATCTGGTTCTCTTGCCGGTCGATCCGCAAGTTGGTTTCGGTGATTTTGGCTTCGACACGGGATTCGCATTCCTGTACCCGAGTGACGAGTTCTTGCGTTATCACCTCACCGGAAGTACGGATGGTTTCCTGGAGGCGGTCTTCCGTCACTCGCATCTGGGTGCTGATGGCCTCTATCTTGCTTTGGGTCGCCTCCATCTTGGCTTCGATTCCGCTTCGCGTGGCCTTCATCTCGCTTCGCGTGGCCTCCATCTTGGCTTCCATCCGTAGTAACATCTCGATGATCTGTTGGGAGTTGGTACCACTGAGGCTAGCTGCTTCGTTGACCCGTTCTGCACCTCCCGGAGAAACCTGTTGCGCGCTGGTCTCATTGGCTTGCCCCCCGCTGTTCGGTAGACTGGTTTCTTCTCGCGGACTTAACGGGACATCGCACCGGGAGCAAACGAGGCTAGCTGTGCCGACGTTTTCACTTTCTGGGAACTCCTCGCTGCAGACATCGCAAATCACCCTTACGTCACTCATGTTCAAGTTCTCGATGCGGCGGTTGCGCAATCTCATGAAATCAAAAATTCAACCCTCGGTCGATTCTCAATGCTCGCTGACAAGCGTAAACGTGAGCGCTCACAATATATACCAATATATATTTAAACAATTCACAAACGAAAAAAGATAAGGGCGGTCGATTCCCCCTTTGCCAGAACCCAACTTAACGCCTAATGCCATATGCCAAACAAATAAAATTTAAAAATGCCTAACGCCTTAAGTAGCTGCCCTACTACCTTGACAAAAATAAACGCCTAATGTCTCAATTACCACCTCACGTCAAAATAAAACAATAAAATCTCACAATGAAACACAGTTACATGACACCAAAATACGCCTGACGTAGCCCTTACAAAAACGACATATGCACCTGCACTGAGGGTGCTTTCGATTTAAAATATACCGGTCCCTGTGTTCGCGGCGCCAAAAGTTGTATGAATGAATGAAACACCCTCCCTTGCCCGGGAAGACAAATGCTACCACTACCTAGATAGAGGCGGCAAAATCTCCCTCGGACAAGCGAAATAGCGTTACGGTCCAGGTTAAGTTCGTGTGTAGGAACCGGTGACCAACAGTGCATAGTAATAAGCCATATCGATTAAAAACAAAGACATATGTACTCTCAAATTACCACCTCTTTACCTGTAGCCGGGAAGCGGCTAGCTGCATACCTGAAAATCACGGGTAGCGACATGCATACGAAAATGATATAGCCCAAAATTAACATGAAAATAAATAATATATTCTATTTGTAACCAACAAAAATGGAATCATTACAGGTCCCCACACTTGCACTCTCACATTCTCTCTCAGATTCAATCCTCATGGGGTTATCGACATTAGAAATTATACACGACATGTACAGGTTTTATGACGACAAGCCCTAATTATTGCATTCTCAATTAATTTTATCTTACTTTTTGTCTAATCAGGTCATTTGTGATTTTGCTCCAGTGCTACTTAAATCCTAGCCAGCCCTTACTTAAGTTCACCTTTTGTTTTTAAAAAAAGAAACTAGTCGGCGCGGTGACCATACATTACTTGACCAGTATAAACAAAGGCGTCTCAACGGCAATTACATTCACGTGGGCGGACGTTTTCCTTTTACAAGACCTCACGTGGTTCAAACATAACAAATAACCTCCGTTGAGTGACGCAAACATGTACTCTCTAGCAGGCGGGACTTAAACACTTCGCCGCGACGAGCAATTCACATTACCAGGCAAATACTTTAACAAATCATCACATATGCGACCGGACATAGCTAGCAGCGACACAGCGCTGACACATAAAAATGAACAAACCTCAAGTAGAATATGCAATTAAGCGGGCGGCGCTTTACTCTAATAGTACGCACTTTAAACAAATACAAAGGAGCACAAACAACAACGAATTTAAGATCATAAAAAAATATCACAAGGAATAAGAAAAATTGACCTGAGACGAATAGATTACAAATGACAAGCGCGACGGGAGTTTGATGTAAAATTTCGAGTTGAGTGGGCGTTTTCCAAATGTCGACGAATTTCAAGGGCGTTCTCTAAATCAATCGGGCCGTCACGTGTTAAGGTTCACACAGATGAATACTTTACCATCTCTCAGCTTCCGGGGTGCATCCTGGCGTCTTTATGGGCGATTGAAACACATAGTATCCACGCGAAAGGTTCCTTTGGTCGCGACGATGAAGATGCGAGAAGGATTCAAACACCTAGTTTCCCGGCTCCTCTTCCTCTCGGGATCGGTGGATCTCCGTGGTATGGCGCGGTTCGGACGTCGCATCTGAGCGGTCGTTGTAGGCGTCGTCGGCGTCGTCGGGGCGTCAACATCTCTCTCTACGTCTCTCTGTCGCGGCTGGTGAGCGTCGTCGGCGTCGTCGGGGCGTCAACATCTCTCTCTCTCTCTCTCCATGGCGGCGGATAGGCATCATGGGCGTATCAATGGGGCGGCGTTCGACGTTCTCTCTCTCTCCATGGCGGCGGATAGGCATCAGGGGCGTATCAATGGGGCGGCGTTCGACGTTCTCTCTCTCTCCATGGCGGCGGATAGGCATCATGGGCGTAGTTTCTTCTGACCTCGGGCGAATCGACGTAACGCCCTCATCTCCTTTCTTCCTCTAGCCCGCCATAGTTTCCGGTGTTCCTTGTTTCTCAAAAATTATAAATGGCGTAAGGTAATCACGGAAACACGTTTCGCTTCAACTTCCCCCAGCGGTTGAGGTAGGCGCACTCGTGTAGACTTACTGCCTATCACACACACTGGTGTTCGCACAACACAACAAAGTCCACTGTACACGAAAGGTAGCACGAAGGTGCTCTCGTTCCAAGAATCGCGGCAAAACTGTATATGGAGAGGTAGCTCGGAGCTGCTCTCGCTACAAGGATCGCGGTAAGACTGTGTAACGAAAAACCATGTCCTTCGTTTTATTTGGATTTTGAAAAACGACGCTATGCGCACGTTGGAGTGACGCTTCCGAAGGGGTCAGTCCACTTTGCTCTATTGTCTCCAAACTAGGACGTACCGTGTCCGAAGTTGACTTGCGCGGATTAAGCTTCCGCCTGGCTGTCGCCCATAGCTCAATTGCAATCGCTGTCCACAAACTGATCAATTAGAACCGATTTGATCTGGCGTCCGTAATTGTCGCTTGATCGTGACGAAACTCCACACATCTGTCCTTGCACATATGCCGCTGCGCTGGTATAAGTTTCACCTGAATCTGACCGTTGGAAACCGAGATATTTAAATGTTTGTCATTACGGTCGAATTTCCTAAGCTTTAGACGCATAGCGTGACCCTTCAGGTGCTCGCCCTTAACACAAGCGGATGTCTCGTTCCTCCCGTCGGCTTGGCAAAAATCAAATATGTAATCTCATAAATTAAAACACTTAACACTTTGAATCAACTCGTCTTTTTACCGCTACATACATGAATAATAATGATAATAATAATGACGGTAAATCTGACTGTCACAATATCATCATTCATCCTCATCGTCTCGATTGGCCATAAGTGGTACGAAAAGCGACGAAATTAAACTCGATCCATTCCATGCTCGTCTTGATTAGCTTTCGTGCACAACGTATCGAAGCTTCACCGGCCGGAAGCCTGGTGTGACTAATTGAAAAACGGTCTTTGTGTAACCGAGCCTAGGAGGGAGGGAAATATGAAAGTTGATGATGCACTCCAAGGCAAAACAAGCATGACTTATCAACGACAGGCTGGGATTATGTGTCTTCTTCACCTGGTGTTTTGTTTTGCCCCCCCATCTCTCCCCCCCCCCTTTGCATTCCGATGATGATGACGTATGCTCGAGGTGGAGAGAACTTCCGCTCTCCGAGTGTGGGAAAATGCGGCAGGTGTTCTCCTCCGCACGTGCCGAAGCAAAAGGAACAAAAAAAGAGAAACAAAACGAGAAAGACGCAACAAAGCAAAAGGAAGAAGAAAAAGCAAGTCCATTCATCGCTGCTCCCTTCCAACTCGTGACCAACTTATCGCAGGGGCAGGTTTTTGCTAAGTAAAGAGACCTGACTCAGCCCGTAGCCTCGAACGTGGTGTTGAGGCATGCACGGAGCATGGTTGCCAGTAGCGCGCTTATTTAAGGGGATAATCGTATTTTTCTTGCTCCCGCTGTACTTTGTAATTGTATTGTATTTTCACAAGCAAGCTTTAGGCTGTACACACCACAAAATCATAGTTGACATAATTCTTAATTCCCTCTACGTCACAACATTTTCATTCTTAGTGCATTTTATCCCTCTGCACAGAAGAATATAGATTTAAAATTCCTTATTCATGGGCGAAGTTCAGTCACAAAAAATATATAATTCTACTAGGATAGATACATGTAATCAATTACATATTCCTACTAAATATTTCAGTAACTAACACTACAAGAATAAAACAGATAAAGACAATTTTACTAATTCACGAGATATTGCTTGTTCTTTGGTTACATGAACAAAACACGTTTGGTTACGCCTTTTGGCGACCCATGGACAACAAATTTGCTAATTTTGATAAATTTTACTAAATAAATGTGCACAAACGCTATGAGGATTTGGGTCTCGTGAACGATCGTTTGTTTTTTATCTTGTTAAACAAATATTTGGTTATGAGAAACAATTTTTTGGACGCTCTAAACAAACTGTACCAGGGGTGTCCATGCCCAAGATTATAGCTGGTCGCGTCCCCCTCCCCATATAATTTATTTAATTACGACATAGCGTGTTCTACTTACTGAAAGTAATTTCTTTAAAGCTTTACCGAACCCTTTACTTGATCCTCCTCCCCCCCACAAATTCTGCCCTGCAATAATAAACACCTCTGCTCATCTCTGCCCCGAAAACAAGTATTCTATTGATGTTTTGTTTTAATAGTTTCTAAGATCCACCATGCCTGTAGCATCTTTACAACGACGTAATATTATCTACCCAAAGTGCATAATAATATTCCCCATTCAATGTTTACTATTATTGTGCATTTGTATCTTCATAAGTGCAATGCCTCCAAAATGAACATTTCACTCTGTTTTCTTTACAATGTCATTAGTAATTAGAATAAAGACTCTCAGATCATCGGAGTGCCCAGGATTTTCTGAAGAGTACGTAGGTCAGCCCTCATTTCCCCATCTTTTCCTGCTTTTGACGTACTTTTTTTTTAGGAATAGTGAGCCAAAGGCGGAGGTGTTATAACCCCCACCATCTTCGCGATTAGCCAAAAGTGGAAGGAAAGGGAAATGAAATAAACCAAATCAAGCAGTGAATTGTAATCTTATTGCTCCAGGTTCGAATCCCGGCCTGGCCATGGGAGTTCTCAGTGAGTGCCCGCCCATTCATCAATTTGATCATATCATCTCTCATCCTCACCAAAGGACCTCCAAGATTGCGTAGTGGTGACGACGTCGAGTTGTAATCGAGGGATCCCCGGTTCGATGCACGTATAGGCCTAGTCATAGGCGCCGACTCCATGGGGCTTGAGGGGCTCGAGACCCCCAATGTTAACGATGTGGGGGCAGAGCCCCCAAATAATTTTGCTTAAAAGGATCTAATGTATTATTTTGCTTCTCTTGTAAAGTTTACTCTGAATTGTGCCACATGAACTTACCTTTAAATACACATTTGAAATGTTTTAGACCATCAATTTGGGGGGCTGAGACCGCTAAACCATCAACTTTGGGGGGGCTATGACCAGAGACAGCAAAACACATGACTTATTACTATATACTAAGTATATAATTATGAGTATTGTTAACATTTTTACTAAAATGAGTTTCAAAACACGATGTGCATGAACTAGGGTGGTTCGGGCTACAAATGGCTCTCACATGACATTCAGAACGAGATCATTGATATATTATGGAGATCTGTTTTGCGATCCGTGGTAGCAGATATTACAAGTCGGGAATATTTTGCTATTATGGTTGACGAAACTTGTGACATATTCATCCGTGGACAATTAATATTCTGCATTCGAATTGTGACTAAAAATTTTAATATTTTTGAGGAATTCATGGGCTTTTATGAGATTCCGAACACTGAGGGCAAAACTTAAAAAAGGGAGAGAGTGAGTCATTCATTAATTTGTTTCAGTGATCAGAGCCCCCCCCCCCCAATAATTTTGACAAGTCGTCGCCCCTGCATATAGTGGTTCGGATCGCACTTTAAACTGTAGGTGCAGCCCTGATTAGCCTATATGTGCATTTAGTGGACTTAAAACTCGAACAAATTAGTCAAAAGTGGCTGAAAAGCGACGCGAAATAAAAATTAAGTCAATCATTCTTTGTCGCCTTGCTTACCACAGAATTTCTCGAGTGCAGTGGCAACCCTGGATTCAAGAAGCGACTTCCATGGTAGGAGCAATCAAGTCGGAATATGGGGATGAGGCTAAGGTTAGGCGGTAGCTCGGAGCATAGGAGGCAGCTGCTGGCTGTCAGTAAAGGTGATTTTTGCGGCTCGGTTGAACGGGAAAGTGGCCCATAATGGCAGGTGGCTGCTGCCCCGGGGGGATGCACGGGAGTGTTTTGGGAAGGGCCGCTGACTCGCTTTCCCACGGTCTCAGCTCGAGACGGCCTCCAGCCCAGCACACGTCCAGCGGGTCGACTGCCGCCGGCCTACCCGCTGGGGGTCACCGCAGGTCAGCCTCGCTTCGCAGTGTGGCCAGGTTTGGATTCCGCGGGACACCTGTCTTCGCGCACTGGGGGGAAAATTCCAGGGCTGTTTTTGAAACGAGATTCCCTTGCATTGTTGGAACCCTGAAGGTCGTTTTATCCCCTTCGCACTTATTTCCGTCACTTGAATTCAGTTTCACATGTTCGCATAAATTCTGTACGGGTCTTGTGCGGGGCACACCCACCTTGCAACGCCAGAACCAGAAGCTAAGAGCTCTCTAAGGTCCCCTTTAGACGAAAACATTTTCGTTGCGGTTTTTCTTAATTTATGCCATGGCCAAAATGCTACCGTGAAAAATTTCACCGGAGCCTCTTTAACAGGTGGAAAAAATCCAGGTTCTCCCCCGCCGGGGATCGAACCTGGGTCTCTCGCATGGTAGTCAGACGCCCTGACGACATTTAAATTTTTCACATTTTCCCAATTTTTACATTTCTCGGTTATTCTCATAAGGACAAACACAAATATCCATGTCTTACCCAAGATTCGAACCTGGCCCCCCTGGCGTCGCAGCGCGCTGTGCTAACCATTCCGCCACGGAGATCGACAACGACTGAGCTACCGCGGCTTCGGCATGTCAGATGCCATGGCATATTTCATGACATTTCTCAAGGATATGATCGGTCCCACTTACGTAGCATTTTTCATAGCGTAACCAATCACATGCAAGCTCTAGGTCACGAGTGCAGTGCATATGCAATGGCGCCGCGTGAAATGTAAACAACGCATCACAATATCAGTTTTGTTAGTTTTGAAAAATTCCGCCCCAATGGAGTCAAGTCCTGCCGCTTTCCCTTCTTTCAGTTTCCTTATCGCTATTTTTATCTCATCGACCCCTATATCTTCGTCTAGAATCGGAACGAAGTCCCCTAAGGTGTATCTTTCCCGCGTAACTTCTAGGCGTGGTGGCCCCTCTCCCCCCCCCCCTTCCCCGATGACACGGCGACAGTGTGCTTCCCAAATGTAAGGTTCAATATGTGCCCAGTTGCTCTTTTGGCCCCGTAATTTCCGTAATATGCCCCACAAAGCGGTGTTGTTCTTTTCTGCTACGGCCTTTTTTATATCTTCAAAATTTCCCTGTTCCCATTTCTCCTTTTCTTTCGTTGATATGTTATTCTAAGCCTTTCTACCCGAGATATAGTTGTTTCTGGTTTCCATGCTATTTGCATGTCTAATTGTCTATACACTTTTAACGCGTAATCTAGTTTCTTTTTCATCGCTTTGCACTTTCCAGTTGACGCTGGACTGGCTACCTGGCTGGAAATGATGGCTGCTAGAGTGATTTGACGACTAAACAGTGTTCTAATTGCAACTGGCTTTCTCTGCTAGATTCTGTGCAGCAGCCAATCAGAGCGAAAGTTTGGTCATACATACCCGAATTTATTAAAAAGATTTGTTGAGTACACCTTGATTACTATACGAGGTGTGGCAATAAAGTTTCCGGACTCATGCTGTAACTTATTGAAAAAATCAGACAATCGAAATATTGTACCCTTCAATGTAGTCCCCTCCCTGATCCCTACCCCGCTCCACGAGAATCTCCCACTGTTAGAAGCAGTGTTGCAGGTCATTTGCTTTTAAAGAGTCGCGTCGCGTCGGTTTGGCTTTCACCGCGTCCACAGACTCGAACCGGGTTCCTTTTAGTGCAGACTTGACTTTTGAGAAGAGAAACAAGTTGCACGGGGCTAGGTCCGGCGAGTACGGTGGATATTCCAACACTGGAATGTTGTGTTTTACCAAAAACTTCTTGACAGATAGCGCGTTGTGAATTGGCAAGTTGTCCTGATGAAGAATGCATGAGCCATTCTTCCACATGTCTGGTCTCCTTCTTCACACCCGTTCACGAAGGATCCCCAAAACATTCTTATGATACAACTGATTTACAGTCTGACCATCAGGCACCCAATCAACGACCAATTTTAGCGACCTTTTCTCTACTGACTTTAGTTTTCGAAGAGCAAGGGCGGCCTGATCGTGGATCTTTCCCGACGCCTTCTCTACCCTCTTTAAACTTCTAAAACTACTCGAAAACTCGTGTGCGAAATAAACACTGATCCCCACAAATTTCTTTCAACTAATTGTAAGTTTCCATGACGGATTTCCCAAGTTTTGTGAAATTAACACGTTGTTCCACTTGCGAACTTGACATGATTCCGATGGAGCTCAGATGTACGGTCCGCTTCTAACAAATGCTACAGCCAGACTGCTCCACGCATGTGCGTGAAAGTTTGTGCGCAGGCAGAGGATAGTCCATAGGTCAGTATCCTACCCAGCTCTTTGTTATCGACGTGACCTGAAATGAATAAGAAAATCAATCCGGAAACTTTATTGTCACACCTTGTATTTTCTTCAGAGCCAATTTCAAGCCCATACTTTTCTTTTAATTTATATTAACAGCATTAGCAAGTCTACTACAACGTTCTTCAAATCGCTCGTCCATCTTTATAGATTGCTCTGCTCTGCGCAATGCCTTGTGGGAACAAAAGTATACCGACAAGTATCGTGTAAGGTGAAAACTAGCAGATGTGTTGTACCACAAGTCCAAGTTCAACTGGAAAATCCAGCATGTAATCTAGCCTCGTGTGATTCAGGTATCAGTCTCAAAAGCAGCGAACTTAGAAATATAAGAAGAGATGGCAGCACAAGACTTTTTAAAACTTCAAGGTCAAACAATTGAACATTAATCGGGCCAAGAGTATTAAAAATAAAAGAAACTCACGCACACGATTTTGATATGGTTAAAAGTTAAAACAATTAAGGCGTACTAAGATAACAATCTAATATTGCAGTAATTATAAACGAAATCTTTCATTTAGTGAACAAAGTTCAGTTTAATAAGTACACCTTGTGTTATAAATCTAGCTAAGTTTGAGTTACTCTTTTCAAAATTTAACTGAGTCGCAATTATTCATTTCAAAAAGTAACCAAATTGCAGTTACTCTTTTCAAAATGTAACTGAGTCACAGTTAATCATTTCAAAAAGTAACCAAATTGCAGTTACTCTTTTCAAAATGTAACTGAGTCACAGTTATTCATTTCAAAAAGTGACCGATGTGGAGTTACTCTTTTCAAAATGTAACTGAGTCAGTTATTCATTTAAAAAAGTAACCGAATTGCAGTTACTCTTTTCAAAATGTAACTGAGTCACAGTTATTCATTTAAAAAGTAACCAAATTGCAGTTACTCTTTTCTAAAATGTAACTGAGTCACAGTTAATCATTTCAAAAAGTGACCGATGTGCAGTTACTCTTTTCAAAATGTAAGTGAGTCACAGTTATCCATTTCAGAAAGTGACCGTTACTCTAAAAATGCAGAGACGCTGGCGAGTAACTAGTTCCTTCCAAACACTGGATAACGAGAGTTTACCCAGACGCACAGTCAAGTAACGATGCCATTGATAGTGAGTTGATTACAATTCAGAAGTGTCCGTTTAGCTTACGGGAGGGAAGGGGGGGAGCGAACCCACCCAGATAGGCTTACCAAGTACTAAAATTAAATAATCAAATATAATTGTTTACAATTAGTTACGTAATCGATGGTTATTATTTCCGCCGAACTTATTGGATGGCAAGGAATTGGCTTTATACGGATCCAACGATTTATACAGACTGTTACTTATGATAACATGCATAAAATTTTAATCAGGAACTTTACTTTTCTCCGACTGAATCTAACTCCTCTTTTTGTTATTCAATAAATATTGAATTATTTATCTATTTGATATTAATTTCCTTGCCAGGGCAGTTGTTTATATACAAATATTTACGATCTTATCTACACGAAAGCTAGGTAATGGATACGTGCTCATATCTCTATTGTTTTATCATATTTTTACCTGTTCATGAAATAATAACAATTTTATTTGCTTTACATATTTAATCAATATTATTTTAATTTAATTGAACACAATTGTTCTATTATTATTATTATTCCGAAATATATTGCTAGATGAGTCCCTGAGATGAACATATAAACATGCTTTCTTTCAAAATCGTTGCTTATACGAAAAAACAAATTTTCTCATTGCAAGACATTCTGAACTGGCAACATTGATTCGCCGTTTCGTCACACCTTGAAGGATCTCAGCTAACGTACAAGAACACCAGAGCAAAGCAATATATCTCGCCGAGGAGAGATTTGCAGGCGATGCGAATATGTCAAGTCTCTGATTACGTGGATCTTAAATGACGATTCCGCTGCTTCTCTTCTTAATTAGAAGAGCCTTGCATTTATCAAGTTCTGTTTGGATTGCAGTTCCATTGATTTACCTTCTGCTCGCCGAGAATGCAGCTTCCTCTCTTAGTCGTGGCCATAAATGCGTAATTTGTTATTAGAGCTGGACACATTCAACGGGCTTTTTCCTTCGTTGGAGCCCGCGGGTTGTAAATCAAGGTTTAACGAGCTCCTATACAGCAACTTTAGTTGAGTGGCGATGCTTGAAATAACATTTTCTCCCTTTCTGTAGTATCGTCTCTGTTATTTCTGTATAAGGTTAAACTTTTAAAGTTCTTCTGTGCCTTTGGCAGTCAAATTCATTTTTGAAAATTCATCTCCTTTTGAGAAAACACTATAGATCCATCACCGTATTTGAAAACAACCTGACATGGCAGGATAGTTCTGCATCACCAATATTCTGACTCCGTGAAGTACGGAGAATACCAAGAACACAGTGGCGGCGATTGGGTTCCAAAACCGGGGGGGGGGGGGCAAGGTGCCAAAACTATGGGGGTAAAGGCAGTATATTTCCCTTTGTAGATAAGATTTAGCATAGTGCGGACCCCCCCTAAACGCCGCCACTGCAGAACATATTTTGTTTGGAAACTAAAAATTTGACATATTCCTTAGCTCGAAAGTTCACTGAATACAGAAACAGTACAATTATTTACCTATTTTATTTTTCTTCACGGTATTAGGTGATTCACTTTTTGATGAAGAGCCGATTAAAAACACGCGCGGGCAGAAACAGGGCACAAACCCCCACGCTGTGGGTGCAGACACAACAGCTCCGTTTGCCTGTAAATATGTTAAGGGTGCATTATGTAGAAGAAATGTTGGCAATTGGGTGCCTTGCTAGGTGACCCTTACATCCAAAGAGAGAGAGAGAGAGAGAGAGAGAGAGAGAGAGAGAGAGAGAGGAGAATCAGAGATCGGTAGAGGTCGAGAGAAAATAACTTAGAGGTTTTTGAGACGGGAGAGAAAGAGAGAGAGAGAGAAAGAGACACAAAAATATTTGGAAATCGAGAGAAAGAGTGAGCTGTAGAGGGATGGGAGAGAGAGAGAGAGAGGGAGCAAGAAAGAGAGAGATAGAGATGGGGGAGGGATATAGAGATAAGAATATATACAAAGAGAGAGAGAGATTGAGATATGTAGAGAAATGGGGACATAGAGAGAGATTGGGACACTGAGAGAGAGAGAGAGAGAGAGAGAGAGAGCGAAAGAGAGAGAGATAAGGAGATATATAAAGAGATAGAGATTGAGATATGTAGAGAAATGGGGACATAGAGAGAGATAGGGACACTGAGAGAGAGAGAGAGAGAGAGACGAAGATGATAGCGGCCGATAGAGATATGGGCGGAAGAGAGAAGAGAAGGAAAGATTAGATTGGACTACAATGGAAATCTCGACACATCCGTTCTTTTATACTTAAAATAATAAAGAACTTTTTCATTCGAAAGTGTATCATTCCAAACCGTCTGACCTTTAATCAACAAAAGCATTCATTTCCCAGCGTCTTTTCTTGCAAACCAAGCAAATGTCAAGATGAAATTCGATTCGGAATGAGCAGTTTGTTGCGACTCGAGACTATATTTGTGTGCTGTATGTTGGGTTGCATACATCTAGGCAAACCAGGCAGGGCTAAACCGTTTTCCTCGAGCATTCACTGTTATCTGTGTACTAGCAGTCATTTCGCGACATCGCCTGTTTCGATCTGGGACCACTTTCGCTCGGTCGTACTCATTGGAGTCCCCCACCCTCGAACGTATGCAATGGAATATCATTTTAATATGACAATAATCGTAGACACATGCATGTAAAATATCCGTCCTGGCAGTTTCAGCCCACAATCATCTATTTCATTTTCATTTTCATACATCACTGTGTATTGGTAAGATGAGTAAATTAGATTTTACCATGAAGATGATGACTACGTTCACTTAAGTTTCAATTTTACTTCACGATCCATATTTGAGAACCCACTACCGCAGGCAAATTACTATTATACGTGTAGACTTCGAGCGTATACCGCTCGTTTTGCCTGCTCGGGCGTTATTCGCTCGAGCGAAGCAGCTCTCAATTCCGTACGCTATCTAGCGTCGTCCGTGCGAACTATTTGGCGCTCGAGCGAAACCCTCTCGCTCCAGACTGGTGAACGGTTCCGGCACGAAACTTGTTTCCACTGTTTTGAAGGGTGCATTTTCCGATGAGCATTTCTGCTGTTAAAATGGTTAAAAGAACATCCAGAAGTTATTGAAGATGGAACAGCAGATCGACCCAGGCAGAAGTCACCAAAGGTAGGACAATTCTCTTTATTATTTCTGTGTACTATTAATAATAATCAAATGACATGCTATTTCAATATGTATTTTGTATCGCAACGAAAAGTAGGACTTAGCTAGTGTCAAGATTTAAAATATTTACATGTAAAGGATGGTCTATTTGAGTAAACATTCATATTACGTCATGAAATGTGCGCTTCCAAATGGTTTTGATCGTACTCCAAATCGCAAACTCACACCTAACGATATTCTCTTTGTCTATAGTTATATCTGAGAGAGAGAGAGAGAGAGAGATCTTTCTTCTTCTCTCTGCCATTTTTTCTTTCTTTCTTCTCGCTTTCCACTCTCTCTTTCTTCTATACCTCGCTCCACCCTCTCTCTAGCTGTCTCTCCCACTATTTCTATTTTTTCTTCTCTCCAGGAAAGAGAGACAGAATAGGGGGCTACATTTCTCTCTTTCTTTATGAAAAAGAGATGAGACCTTCGTTTTCTGTCTTTCTCATTTTCTCCTTCTTTATATATACACTAACACTAACAATGGCATTGAGCTGGAGCAGTTTTGTACGTTTTATGTTAGCAAACATGAAAGTGAGCCTAAAGTGCCTATATTGCTTAAATGGTCTGCATTATATTGTTCCGCAAATTTTGTCTGACCAAAATAATTTGAGAAAATAATTCGCCATGAAGAGGGGGAGGGCGGGGCGAATGTTCTACCTCTTTGGGGGGGAGTGCGTCATAGGCTTTGGGGGGGCACCCCTGAAGATAACAGTGGATGCTCGAGGAAAAAAAATTAGGCCTATTGCTTGGGCAAAAAGCGGCAACCTTTAAATCTCACTTCCCCGTCTCTATTTGGAATTTTGTTTTAGGGATTCAGCTATATAATAAGACAAAATAAGCAGTTGCATATTGTGGGCGGAGAGAATTGAGTTCAGCTAAGCCGAAGGACTTATTGACATCGGAACGTAAAAGTTCAGCTAATTCGATGCCCTTCTTGACACTGGAACGCAAAATTGAGCTAACTCGAAGCCCTTCTTGACATTGGAAAGCAAAAGTTCAATTAACTCGAAGCCCTTCTTGACATTGGAAAGCAAAAGTTCAATTAACTCGAAGCCCTTCTTGACACTGGAACGCAAAAGTTCAGTTAACTCGAGGCCCTTCTTGACACTGGAACGCAAAAGTTCAGTTAACTCGATGCCCTTCTTGACACTGGAACCCAAAAGTTCAGTTAACTCGATGCCCTTCTTGACACTGGATCCCAAAAGTTCAGTTAACTCGAAGCCCTTCTTGACACTGGAACCCAAAAGTTCAGTTAACTCGATGCCCTTCTTGACACTGGAACGCAAAAGTTCAGTTAATTCGATGCCCTTCTTGACACTGGAACGCAAAAGTTCAGTTAACTCGAAGCCCTTCCAGACACTGGAACCCAAAAGTTCAGCTAATTCGAAGCCCTTCTTGACACTGGAACGCAAAAGTTCAATTAACTCGAAGCCCTTCTTGACACTGGACATCGGAAAGCAAAAGTTCAGCTAAGTCAAAGCCCTTCTTGATTGATTGATTTGGTGTCTTAAGTCCACTTTATGCACAGTAAGGCTAATCGGGACTGGACCTATAGTTCAAAGTGGGATCCGAACCACTATGTGCCGCCGCCCAAGACTAGTAGAGTAGAAGGCTGGGCCCATACCTGAACACGTGGTCCTTGACGTCAGGCGTGACGTCACGCGCGGACAGATCGCTCTACGCTCCGGTTTCGCAGCCGAATCAAAGCAGTAATTATGAACAAAAAAGAGCCGTAATTATGCCCAGAAGCTAATTGGGAGTGAATACACAGACTTACTTAGGATCCGACATAACGTATGTCCTTACAGTTGGATCACACAGCCATTTACGCACACATTTTATCGGTAGTTTATAAGTCGTCACATTCCTCTGTGAAACATAGTTTCATGTAAAATTGCGGTTAATACACCTAGTAATGCATTTTGTTAGGGCAGAAAGAAAAATATATATGTTGAATGCGTAAAATAATTTTGTTAAATAAAGAAAGGCAGAAAGCCAAAATTATGGATAAGTTGAATATGTAAAAGAAAACAATCTCGTCTATTGCTCTCTTTTAGGAGTGAGAGAGGAGCTGTTTTCACTTAACTTCTTCAAATTTGGTAACTTTGCTTCGACAATTGGTATTTATTTCTTAATTAATTTTCCTTATTCAGATTACAATTCTGAGTCTTATGAATCTTTGAACTACACAGGGAGGAATGTGAGGAAGTTCCGTGTGTATTATGTAACACACACTTTAAAAAACTTTTCACTGAACGAAAACTTGAGACATAGAACTGAAGAAAGTCGACGGTCACTTTATATACTTATACGTATATACCGTGCGTCCATTTCGATCTGCGGCCGAGAGATCGGGAGAAGCGTGGCGGGCAGCACTGACGGAGATGCCGACATTTGCGGCCTGAAATGCCCGCTTATTTTTATGGACATATGCAGACATTTATATAAATATTGCAAAACGAGCACTAACCTTTGTTATAAGAGTATGGTTTTAATTTTATTAGCTTAGTGACTGTATGTGCCGATGATTTTGACACGCCCACCTCTTGTGAAACACGGCGTAGAGGTTTGTTTGGAGAACGTTCTAACGCTGCACCAATATCATCGAGTTTTGCTTCGGTTAGAATCCGTCGTTTTTGCTTAGGTGTTTTAAAATTTAACGATACAGTTTCTCGTAATTTAAGGACAATATGTCTAACCGTATCTCTGTGTGGAGTTGAAACGCATGGGAATTTCTGTACAAATTACCTACACACGTCTCGACACGAGTTTGTTTTCACGTAGGTACGTGTCATACATAAAAAAATCTTTGTTCTAACGTGAATCTTGCGGCTGGCATTCCAATCGTCTCACTGACACGTCACACATACACACAACAATAACACAAACAAGTAACTGCAAGTAACCAAGAATAACACTCTTGCGCACAGTACGAAATTAACACGCTCTTGGTTTACATTGCTCGCCACTATATTTACAACTCTGTCTTCATCTAGTCGCGAAGGAACAAAAAACTCGAGCTCGGAGATTTCGGATTGCAAGGAAGCTCACGAACACTATTGACTTTTAACGGTTTCTTCTACAGCGTAATCTTGATACAGTGTTGCACATTCAAAACCTCCAAACGATCCCCATCGGCACAAAACTCTTTCAAGGATATAAACTTAAGCAGGACGTTACTGGTCAAAACTATGATTAAAATGTTTTATTATCTGTGGCTCTTAACATCGTTTCGAAAGCGTATTTATTTGTGCATATAAGAGCAGAACTTGGATGAATTACAGAAGAACTTTCGCGTGTTATAACACAGGTTAGTGATCGTTTTGCAATATTTATATAAATGTCTGCATATGTCTATAAAAATAAGCGGGCATTACAGGCCGCAAATGTCGGCATCTCCGTCAGCGCCGCCCGCCACGCTTCTCCCGATCTCTCGGCTGCAGATCGAAATGAACGCACGGTATAATCAGTGGAATGTCGAACAGGGGTGCCTACAGGCGGGTATGTGAAAGCTGGTTGAGTCCACTTAACTTTGGGGGGGGGGGGGATTGTGATGAAAATTTGACTGAATAAATAATAGAACAATGGAGGAGGGAAATCCCCCTCGTCCCCTCCAGGATTTCGCACCCTGAACCCAACAATCGAGAAATACAAGAAAAAAGGAGCGAAAAGAACAAAACAAATCAGCCTTTCCACGTTTCTTTCCGTATGGGGTAAAGACTCAGCTGGGTTTTGTCCGCCCATGACGTCACACCCGCGGCAGTCGCGAAAAGAGGCGTGTCTGACCCCAGCCTTTCCTTCTAGTAGTCTTGGCCGCCACCGGGTATCGAACCCGGGACCCCTTCATTATAAGGCAACGACGCTACCACTGCGCCCTTCTTAACATCGTAACTCGAAAGTTCATCTACAGTCTACTTGACATCGGAACACAGACCTAAACGACGTAGATTAATAATTTATGCATCACCATGTTGTCATAATTAAGCATGATCGTAAGGCTGGTCAGAGCGTATCGTTAAATCCTCTTCCACGAAGACCAACTTGAACGAGACAATCAAGGCTCATTATTTAAGGCTCGTCTTGGGAGCTAGAGCTAATGATAGCCCGAATTCATTGGAATCATCAGCCACTGTTTACTCTCGTCGTCGATAACGGCCTGCCATTAGGCTTGTGGCGGCTTCCAAAGACCCTGGATGCTTCCACATCCATTGTGAAGGACGCCCATCCCCCTCGCGCGACCAGCACGAGAGTGGAAAGGAGGGAGGGGGAGGCAGGCGGACGAGTGGGGTTGCCTGACCGTGGGAAAGTTGTGCGGCGGCTCCTGCTACTTGGACATGCGTGGCAGGGTTGCCAACCTGGAGCAAATTGTCGGTGAGGGGTTAGGAAATTTTCCTCTTCTGTTTTTATTCGCAAGGTAGGGGAAGAAAGGTCGTCATGTTCGAGTATTCTGCCAATGTTATTTTTTTGGGGGGATAGTCTGTAAAGTAAAGACATGCAACGTTCGAACTAAAGCATTTGTAATAAGCGAGAGATTTTAGACAGAAGAGTGATAGAAAGAGAGAAGGATAGAAGAACTATATAAAATGATTGGAAGAGAGATAGAGAAATGTAGAAAAAGGAGATAGAATGATAGGAAGAGAGAGAGAATGAAAGATAGAAAAGGAAATAGAGATAGAGTGATAGAAAAAGAGATAGAGAAAGACAGGTAGATAAACAAATACGTAGATTAATAAGAAAAGAGAGAGAAAAAGAAGACAGAAGGGAGAGGGGAAGAGAGCCTCAGCCGAATGATTATAACGTCACCGCTGTTCATTTCCTTTTGAATTGTGTGTTTGCTATTTATTAACGTAGAACAACATCAATTCGTGTGATTGCTCTAAACGGGAGAAAAATATGAAAATAAAAATAAGTTTTTCCTTCTTATCTAAAAATAACGACATTCAAAAAATATTCCTTTAATCTATAATTTGCCAGCCGCCTTTCGTGCATCATGCATAAAAAATCCTCATCTTATCCCAAAAGGGGCAGCAAAGCAAATTGAAAAACCCAATCAATCATTACAATTTTTCAGCATTCCCGAATTTTGAATCACACAAGCAACACAAACAGAAATATCTCCTGTAGAAATAGTTTCTCTGCCATACAGTTTTATCTAAAAGAATTAATTTGCAAAAATCCTCCGCGAGAAGCAAGTATTCTGTTACTCCAGTAAATTCTTTAGTCGCTAGATGGCAGCACCCTATTGAATATCAATAAATTACGAAAGTTGAAAAGTCCATTTAATTATCGCTACACGTGGAGTGACAATCTCGTTATAAATGATATATTATAATAAGAATAAATTACTCTCTGAGATAAATTGACTAAATATCATATTGTCTCTATTTCTACTACTTCTCGCTAATTATTCTCACATATATATCTACACATATTTATTTAAATGATTATGATCGATGTGAACATTTTACAACTTGGGAAACCACGTTCGTGTGCTATTTGCAGTAGTATTGATGTAAAACAAAACCAATCGTTACAATTAAGGAATGGATTATAAGGTGCCAAATTATGGTCGGGAAAGGCTAAAAAAGGTTTTAAAAATGTTTTCATAAAGGTGCAAGAAAAGGTGCTAATAAAATTCCTTTATTCAATGGTCTCGTTTTCTGCGCCTGCCTCCTTCTGTATATAATTCGCGCGGACCGCATAGAGAACTGTGATTCTGCAGAATAGGTTTTGTTGAAGTTTGTGTTTTCTGTCGCGGGTATTGTTACATTATCTTTGGAACTATTGGCGCTGCAATGATTGTATTATACCACTTTATAGCTCTTGTTCTGTTCTTCAAAATGAGACTATGTAGCTGCTCAAAAATAGTGAAAATCATTTATTTTTCTGCCCAATTTTTTAACAAAACATGAAAGAAAAGTAAGGGAATAGGTGCTGAAACATTTCATTTGACTTGATTCCATGTCCTAAAATACATATCCCAAAGGATCGGTATGAAAACAGCTATATTTTTGGAAAGGTTCCCCTAGTTATAATAATATTCTTCCCAAGTAAGGTTATACCAACTTCAGTCTCGATCCCATGAATTGAATGTCATGCAGGATTTGAATCATTAGAACTACATTTGAAGCATTTAAAAAGCCTAGGAATCGTCTACTATGAAGGAGAGAGCAATTCATGAATTACACAGAAACACACAACAGACTGAAGTAGAAGAACAAATGACTGTGAAGTACACAGAATAAACTGATTTGCGTGATTTAACGGAAGACTTGTGGCTCAGCTTTTCAATAATCATAGAAAAAAATTCGGACTAGCTTTAACCAAATTTGGAATTCTTTCCCCTTGCACTGCTTTATATAAATAATATATAGTATTGTAGACATGAACCAAGACTTCCATGTTTTAGAGATTGTATTGTATTGCAGAAATAGAGGCCCAGGGCTGAAATTGAAATACAGTAAAACCTCGTTATTTCGGACTAATGGGGGGATGAGTTGACCGGTTTAACGGAAGTCCGGATTAACAGTAGAAAGTGCATTAAAACTCCGTTTATAGCAACAAAACACGTTTATTATGGTGTATTTAAAGGGCATAGGCCTAAATACACTATACAGTACAGTACAAAGTCTGCGGGAAACATAATTCCATCAGTGGTTGACTGTCTTTTCTTTGGGAAGTTCTCTTGTTGACTTCTAACCACATTTAAAACCTTGCATTCTTTTTTTTTTTTTTGGCCTTTTGCCTGTCTGGATTAAGCGAAGTTCGGCTTATCGGGGTCCGGATTAACGAGGTTTTACTGTACATGGTTATGGTTAGCATGGACGTCCGCAGAATTTTTTCCAGGGAGGGGCAAACAAGGTACTGTTTTTCACATTGGGCTGAACGTGGCTAGTGTTGCCCACGAGGCGAGACTTTGGCCTGTCTCGTCTCGTGGAAGTCTCGTGGAAATGCTGTCTCGTCTCGTCTCGAATTTTTAAAAGCCTGTCCGTCTCGTCCCGTGGACAACACTAAACGTGGCATATTTCCCCCCACAATGATGTTGCCCCTTAAAAAAAAACACTAATTTGAAGTTACGTTTTTGCCATGTCCTTATAACAATGAACATAAATCACTGTGACTGAAATTAAATTATATGTGTGAAATATATGATTTTGGATGGACAATCATTTTCCAGGGGGGGAGAGGCGTCCCCGTTCCTTGTCCCTCTTCCGGACGTCCATGATGGTTAGATATGCTTTTACGTCTTTATTATAATTCCTCACATTGCCTAGCGCTATTCTCTGAATTCACATAACAGTGCTTTAATACAAACAATTGCTCCTCGAAGAAACGAATGTAAACATTTTGAATGCCAACAATTAACAATTGAAAGTCAAGTGGATTGAAGTTGAAATCAACATCCTTGTTTCTCATTTCGCGGCGAGTGTGTGGCTACCGTAATGTAGTGTCGGTTTCTTTTCCTTTTGTGCTTGTCCGATGTTAGTGTTGCGTGATTCATTGATTGCTTTGGTGTTTTAAGTTCACTTTATGCACAGGAAGGCTAATCGGAACTGGACCTACAGTCTAAAGTGGGATCCGAACCACTATGTGCCTCCACCAGGTATCGAACCCTGGACCTCTTGATTACAAGGCGACTTTAGTGTGTGGCGAAATGCATTTCCAAGTGGCGCTTATAAACGAGAATTAAGTTTATTGAATAATTTTTAATCAGTTGTGTTTTTTATTTTAAAGTTTACAGAGCACCCTGTTATTAACAATAATAATGTCGGTAGTGTCCAAAACAAAGGATAGCCTAGAGGCCCCCGCCCCCATATAAGGATCAGAAAAGGTTGACATGGACATTTCATAGATGAGAAATGGAAACCCTGGATGAACATAGAAAGATGACGTCAGGAGGGGAAAACAGGTGCCAGTGAAAAAATCTGACAATCGCAACACCCTCCTTTGAAAGTGGGCCATCATGCGGGGACGACAGCATTGCCATACAAAGCCTGGTAGTGGCTATTGTTCGAGCCGCGGGGGGAAGCGTGATAGGGCAGGAATACAATTAAGTCCTTCCGTGCTTAAATCTGCTACACATATGCAAGGCCAAACGCTGGAGATTAACCCCACCACTTCTTCCACCGTACAGCACCAGCGTTGCCAACCCCCCGATAAGAAAAGGCACTGTTTAATCTGTGAAATTTGTAGGGTGTTCTGGAAAAGATACGTCACAAGCACGTATCTAAAAATATATTTCTGGGGGGGTTCGAACCAAGTGTCCCAGAAATAATAATAATAATAATGATGATGTTCAAATTAAAACAATTAAATATTAATTACAATATGTAATGTATTAATATTGAATTTTTATTATTACATGAATACTTAAAAAGATGGTATAAGAATATAAATATAACAGCATATATTTATTATCTAGTTTCGCCAAGTTTGTATAAAAACAAGGATATTAATGTCAAGGATTGAATGTTTATTGAATAATAATGAAAAACGATGTTCCTGATTAATATTTTGCATATTTTCATAAGTAGTAATGTGCATAAATCTTCTTTGGTACTGCCCTTCAGAGCAGTATGATCCCAATATAATAATCCTTGTCTTCCAAGTTCATAGGAAACAAATTATCATGGATTATAGTACAACAAATGCTGAAAAGTACATTTTCATTATTTTTATTTATGTACTTGGTAAGTCTTTCGGGGGGCACCGGACTCCCTCCTAAATACGTCCTTTATAAGTGACAAACTGTGATTTTTTGTTGCTGTCTTTTAAGCTACACCAAAACTACATAGTCTTGAAGTTACACTGAATCAATTAAAGAAAATATTATAAGTTTATTCTGGGTATGTGCGAGATTCTAAACAATGGTGATGCAATATGTGTATCATTTCTGTAATGTTTGCTACTTTCTGCTGTAAAATTGTATTTTTCCCGAACAGGCAATTGGATTCCAAAATTGGGGGGGGGGAGTTTACTTTCCCTTGGTAGATAAGGTTTAGCATAGTGCGGGGGCAAAAGTAACAAAACGTGGGAGGGGAGCGACTGCCCCCACATACCCCCTAATCTCCGACACTGCGAACAGCCTAGAAATTATGCTTGAGTTTTTTGGTGCACAGTAAGGCTAATCGGGACTGGAGCTACAGTTGGGATCCGAACCACCGAGTATCAAACCCGGGACACCTTGATTACAGGCGACGGTTACCGCTATGCCATCGGAGAGGCCCGTGAAATTATGCTAAACGGTGATAAATTATGGTAGGATCTATAATAATAATGAATTATGACTATCATTGATACTTAGTATTAATATTTTATTATAAACAAAAATAAATAAATTGTGCTAGGTTTAGCATCAATATGCTAGAGTTGGCATCTCTGGTCCAGGACAAATCTTTTTGGCCAGGACGTTTCCTCGCCGCTAAAGAACCAATAGAAATGCGCGGAAGAAGACGTGCAGGAAGAGGGGGGAGGGGACAGCCGCGTGTCGGCAGCAGCCGCCGCGAAATATACCCGCCGTGAAAATCCTGTGTGGAGGGGGCGGTACCGTACAGGTGCCGGGGTGTGTGGGAACGTAGCTGTGCACGGGGTTCCCACGGGGCCAGCACACACCTGGTCCTACTATATATAGCCACCCCCTTCCCAAACATGGCTGCGCAGTTGGTTTGCCGTGTGCTACGGGGATAGTGTAGTTCGTAGCCTTTGCCCGCCCACACGTGTTCGCAGCGATGTTGTCGCCGTACGGAATAGACCAGCAGCATACACCGGTGTCACGTACGATGCAGTACAAGAAGGTAAGTCGTTAAAAAAAGGCGAAGTGTTTGTTTACGTGTGCGTTTGTGTGTTGCATGTGAATGCGCTAATAGTGTGTTCTCGCCGAGAGATATTTTTGCACAGTGTATCTTTGCGGTAAAGTGGTAAAGGCCTTGTAACTCCAGGGACCCCGGGTTCGATACACGGTGAAGGCACATGGTAGTTCGGATCTCACATTAAACTGTTGCTCCAGCCGCGATTAGCCCATCTGTGCATAAATTGGACTTACCAGTATGCTGTCAGCAGCTTCGTCGTATAATTTCATTCGGTAGATGGGCTTTAGTCTAAAGTTCTCTTGCCAACCTCCGTGGCAGAGCGGTTAGCACAGCCCTCTACGACACCAGCGTTCCCGAGTTCGAATCCCGGCCTGGGCATATTTGCGAGCGTCCCTTCATAAGTTTCATCTTATCATCCCTCATCTTCGCGATTAGTCAAATGAGCAGATAAGCGAATTAAATGAAACCAAATCAATGAATATAATTTCTAATTTATTTCTATTTTGGTTATTGTACGTCGCTTCTTTACATCTTGGGTCAATAGCGAAGATGAATACTAAATTGATGAAGTTGTGACAGTGGCACATTAATGCTTGACGAAGGTTCAAACCTGGGACCTGGTTTCGGAGCGCCCTACTCTAACCACTCTCCCACGGGGTCGGCTCTATCACTTTCTTCCTGTCTTTCTTTCTCTCTCTTTCGTCTGTTTCTATTATATTTTGTGTTCTCTCTCCATCTCTTTGTCCTTCCTGTTTCTCCATTTCCTTTACTTTCTCTCTCTCTCTGTCATCCTCGGTTCTTCCCTATACTTTTCTCTGGTTTTTATTTTCTTATTTTTTACCTGTCTTACTTTCCAATTTTTCTTACTTCCTCTGTTTATGCATTTCTTTCTATCACTTTTATTTTGTGCCTGTGTCTGTAATTTAGTCTGTTAGAAAATTCTGAGATTATAAGTTGGGTTAAAGCCCACTCTTTGGCGACGCCCCCGTACTCTCCGCGCATAAACAACCGTGGACTCTGGGATGTATCTTCTGTCATTTAGATCAAAAGTGGAATCTACATTCAGAACCCAAAATTTGTCTTTTTTTAAAACATCACTTATCTCGTGTCTTCTCATCTTTTTTTTATTTCTCTCCTGTCCTCAAATTTTCACTTCTTTTTTCTCTGACTCCTCTCTCTCTCTTCGTTATCTCCTCTTACCTCCCCTCATATATATCTTATTTTCTCTTCCGTCTTTTGTTTTCTTCTCCTATATCCTCTCTACTGTCTCTTCTCATGTCCTCTCTACTGTTCACTTCTATCTTTTTGTCTAATTCTTCTCTTATCCTCGCTTCTACATCTCCTTTTCTCTCTTCTCCACTTCTCTTCATTTCTTCATCTCCTCTCATATTCTCTTCTATACCATCTACTCTGTCTATTCTTTCTCTCTTTTCTTCCTCTTCCCTCCTATATTTCCTCTTCATTACTATAATCTCTCTTCTCTTCTTGTCTCTTCTTCCATTCTCATTCTTTCGGTTCTGATTGTTCTGCCGATCTATCGACAATCGAGAAATTACGGGCAATCCCATCCGGTATTCGAACCCGGGGCCCCTGATGTTGCAGCACTCTCAATATCGTCTGCACAACCGATTCAGCCACAATAGTTCAGTGTCAATTTTCTGTTGACAAAACTTAAAATACAAGAAAAATAGTTTTTCCTGCTTCCGGAGATTTACATTTTCCAGAATTAAAAACAAATCGATGTGATTCTTGGAAATGAAGTACATTTTTGGAAATGTCCTTTCTTATTACAGGTCCATGTACCCCAGTGTCTCCCTCGTTTTTTTCTCTTTTGGACGAGGTGGGGGTTAAGAGACCCACGCTGACGTTTGTATTTTGAAATTTTACACCTCTTTAGAATTGCTCTTACAAAAGTTTTTGTTTTGAGTCCACTTTATGCACAGAGAGGCTAATCAGGACTGGACTTACAGTTTAAAATGGGATCCGAACCACTGTGCACTGTGCCTTCGCGGGTATCGAACCCGGAACCCCTTGATTTCTTTCTTTTGATATTTGCAATACTTCGGTGACGTAACGAGTCCGTAAATATCTAGAAGTACCCAAAAGTCGCGTTTCAGAAACTTTCTGGGGAACGAATGCAATTGAACTTTGATATGTGGTGGGAGGGTTGATGGATTGATTATTGAGTGTTTATCGTCGTTCCTCTACCTTTGAATTAATCGCGACGACGGAGATGAGTGGATAATTAATGAAGTGATGAAGTAACTCGCATAAATTAAATTTTTTCCGTGAATTTTTTGACTGCAAAGGGTGCCTCTTTAGGGGCAATGTAGTGTGTCAGACTTTGGGAGGGAAGGGGATGGGTACCCCCTGTCGTGTAAGATTAATTCTCAACAGATGTCAATTTTTCAGAATATAGACTGTTTCTCTTCCTCCTCTTACTCACAAATTTTCCTTTCTTTTTTCTTTCTCCAATTTTTCTCTTCTCTTCTTCTCTATCTTGTCTCGTTCTTTCTCTTTCTTTGCCTTCCCTTGTTCTTACTCGCTTCATCCCTTCTTCTTCTCACCTCCTTTCTGCCTCTTATTTCCTTTTGCTCTTCTCTACCACATTGCACAGCGGTTTGCATACGTTCATTTAGATTGATTCATTTGCTTTATTTTACTTGGCTTTTCTGCCACTTTTGGTTAATCGCGGAGATGTGGATGAGAGATGATATGATGAAATTGACTGAATAGAACTCACAAAGAACACCCATGCCCAAGCCGAGTTTCGAATCCGGGACCACTGGCGTCGTAGCGCGCTGTTATAACCACTCTGCCACGGAGGACATTTAGACACCATTGTCGATTCTAACAGAAATGATACCAAAGGTTTTGTGCATTGTTTGTGTACGAATATGCACGCAAACGGAAAACAAGGAAATGAATCTTTTTGGAGGGCAGTCCAAATGACAGCTCAAGTTTAGTTTTTGGTCGTGCTACAAACGATTCACTAACATTTAAACTTTAGGCTAATCTGGTCTGGACCTACAGTTTGAAGTGGGATCTGAAGCATTGTGCAATATGCCTTCACCGGCAATCGAACACAGGACCCTTTGATTACAATAAAACAGCCTTAGCCACTACACCATGCGAGGGGACCATGTCTCTCCGTGGCGTACTGGTTAACGTAGAGTGTTAATAAACCAGAGGTTGAAGGTTCGTGTCACTGTTGAATTCACTGACATTATAGAACGAATAGAGATTTGCTACAAGAAACAGGAACGTTGGCCAAGGTCGACAGCCTTTTGTTGACAGGGTCAAAACAAGGAATGGAATGAAATGAAATTTCGAATCCTGGGTAAGCCTTTGAATTTTAATTTTTTGGGTGCGTCAGCACTTAAAGGCTATTTTGCACCCATCACGTTATACGGGGTCCAGCCCTTTACCATAAATAAAATAGCATAATTGTAGTGACGTGTTACTAAAATATTGAAATCTTCTGACTTTCGTTAAAAGCTGAGGCTGTAGAGAGGCACTCAGCACACACAAGGACAAAAAACAGCACAACACACACAAAACAAAATATCGAAAAATAGGCTCTTCTGGAGCAGTGACCGTAGCTCCAACACAGTTCGGCTCCTTTGAGTGCGAAACTCGGTCGAGACCTTTTTCGTCCTCTTGATCAAACAGGAAGAAGGCGATGTGGCATTTTTTTTCTCTCTACCCTCTGTTTAAATGTTTCAACCAGTAAGTAAGCATCTCGACATCCAACAATGAAAAAAGGGTAGAAAAACCCAGTTTTATTACATTTGTCAACAAAGCACAGGCGGGGCGAGGAATGAAGGGAAGGGTGCTGTACAAATAAGCGCAGTTTTAGCACATTTTCCCGGCCAAAACCGGTTCGGAATTCCATTCACGGCACTCATTTGCCAGCTTCTCTTCGGATGGAATTCAATGGATATTTACTTACGTTGTTCCTGTAGATTCGAGTTGGCTGGGAAATTTTCGTGGTTACAAAAAGAAAAGAAAAGGTGCTGAATGATCTAGAAGTTGTGTAGCAGGATCGTTTGGCTTCTTCCAATTTTATCTTCTTCTTCAAGTTGTCTGAGAAGTGCAAAAGAAGTTAGCTGCGACAATTAGGCTTTGGTTGAACTAACAAATCAAGCAGAGTGCGTGCCTATCTATAGCCTTTTCTTATTGTCCTTATTTGTCAGAATAGAACTCGATAGTGTGACAGGTACATTATTTATTTAACTCCAACGATTTAGAGCTTTGTGTACGGCACCACGATCCGGTTTCATGCAATCTCGAGTGAACTTTGCAGTCGGTTGGTTCGTGGCTGAGTGATTAGCCCAGTGCGCTACGACGCCAGGAGTTCTGGGTTCGATTCCCGCCCGGTCTGAACATGGGAACTTAACTGAACTCCAAGGCGCAAACAGAATGTTGCGAGTCAGCCCGATTTCTGGATCTACACTTTAAAGTGTTACCCGCACCACTTTATGCCTCCACCGAGTTTCGAACTCGGGACCATTTGATTACAAGGCGACGACGTTATCAGGCGCATCGAGCCCCATCGCCGCTGTTTTTTGTCTTTTGAGACCGAATCCCTCTACTTTTGCTCTCCAGCAGATCTCAAAGTTTTGGAGCTCCCACCGGGAATCGAACCCGGGACCACTCGCACCAAAGACGGCATCCAATGAGCTACCCAGGAGCTCAAAGTATTACCTCCATATTATCATCACTAATATTAATTCTCATCCTTTGATCCCTGGCTTCGAGACACGATATTCTAATCACTACGTCAACAAGGCTGGCAGCGAAATCTGCACTGTTATTAATATTTGTGTTCAGATTTTATTATGATGTAAATATAGCTATAATGCTTCGTACAGTCGCGTGTATCTCATTTGTGTCCACTTCCAAGCCTGAACCAGATCAAAACAGTTGTCTTTAGCAATCGTGGACATTTGTTTAAAGTTACCAAATAATTTGGCTAAAATTACGAACTGTATTAAAGGCTACGATTATTTTTTTTTGTGGTCACGGAAATCCTTCAACAAACGTGTTTTGTCAATTCAAATATGTGTGTGTGTATGACCCAGACGAAACGTGGAGGAGGTACACCCAAAGAAAATTAATTGCCAATCAGCACAATAAGTGCTTCCATCTGGAGCCAACCTCTGTGACAGAATGGTTAGCGCAGTGCGCTACGACGCTAGGGGGTCACGGGTTCGAATTACGGCCCAGGCATGGGTATTCTTTGTGAGTGGTCCTTCATCAGTTTCATCCTCGCTTCATGATTGGCCGACCTCCATGACGGAATGGTTAGCACAGCGCGCTACGACACCAGGGAACCCGGGTTCCAATCCCATTCTAGGTATGGGTGTTCTTTGTGACTGTCCCTTCATGAATTTCATCATATCATCACTCATCCTCATCTTCGCGATTAGCCAAAAGTGGAAAAAAGGCGACGCTAAATAGCAAAAATCAAATCAAGGTTCATCAGCACCGCCTCCCCCCAATATCACTTCAAAATTTCCTGAACGAGAAGGCTCAGTTTATGGTAATTTTGGTTCCAAATTTTTACTTATAAAGGCAAATTTGGTAATGTGATCAACTCTTGGGGTTCCTGGTTCGAATGGGTGTTCATCGCGAATGTCCCTTCATCAATTTCATCATATCTTTACTCATCGTCGCGATTGGTCAAAAGTGGCAGAATACGGTGATAAATAGCAAGAGTCAAATCAAGGTTCATCTGGAGCAGTGATTTATCAACATATCTTAACATTTCCTCAAAGCCCCCCTGGAAGTTTTCACAAAGGCCCAATATATGGTCATTTTGGCTCCCCCTTAAATATGAACTTAAACCCTCCAAGATGGAAAATTCTAGATAAACTGTTGATCTGGATGTAGGCTATTGAAATTACTAATGTAACTTGATTAAGTGGTAAAGATGCTTCCAGCAACTGAAGTTTTGTCTTTCTTCTCCAGGTGACGAAGCCCTTACTGGAGAGAAAGCGAAGGGCGAGGATCAACAGGTGCCTTGACGAGCTGAAGGAGCTGATGGTGACTGCTCTTCAGTCGGAGGGAGAGAACGTGAACAAGCTGGAGAAGGCTGACATCCTGGAGCTCACGGTTCAACATCTCCACAAGATCCACCAGCAAAGAGACCCAGTGGAAGATGCCCACAGGTTCCACGCGGGGTTCTCTCACTGCGCCTCCGAGGCCTACCAGTACCTGGTCACCCTGCCCGGGATGGACGCCACCATCAGTAGCCGCCTCGTGTCCCACTTGGGGCAGTGCGTGGAGGGGCTGTCCCAGCTTAGCCCCCTTTCGGTCCAGGTAAATGTCTCTTTTCTTCCTTTCTTTTGACGGTGAATACTTACTAAGCAATTTTCTACACTATACTTGATGGAAAGCAAGTCATTAATCCAGATATATCTACTATTAACTCATTTTGAGGACATTCAAAAAAGAGGATATAATCTGTGGACAAAAACAAACTTCACATTTAAAGTGTCATTTAAAGTAACAATTTTTCTCTTGTCGTCCTCCGTGGCTGAGTGGGTAGCACAGCGCTCCACGACGCTACGGGTCCCGGGATCGATTCCAGGCCTGGGCATGGATGTTCTCTGTGAGTGTCCCTGCATCAATTTCATCATCATCGCTCATCTTCACCGTCGCGATTAGCCAAAAGTGACAGAAAAGCGACGCTTAAATCCAATCAACCTGGTATCTAAGTTAACTATTGAGTACATTAGATTTTCCTTTATCATAGGAAACAATTGAGTAATGATTTTACAGTTATTGTTCAGGAGATGCTACAAATATTATTTACTTTACCACAGTTTATTTTATACATGAGTTACTGTTATGCAGGTCATGTATTCTGGTAATGGATTCTTCCGTATATTGTAAAGATGCAATTGTCAAAGTGCTGACAATTTATAACAACTGGATACATTATAACTTACTGGGAAGCTTTAGAAAGATTTCGGCTCAAACAGGAATCGAAATCTCTTTGCATTTCAATGTTGTACAGTGGGATCCATGTGAGTATTGCCGTGCAAATTGTCCATAAGCATGTCCGTGCACTTTATTTGACCCAATAAGAGCTTCAAGAATTAAAAGAAAACTTAAAACAAGCTGTTGACAACTTCCGCACCAGCATACATAACAATCGATCGCTTAAAAACACATAGGATGTAACAGAAAAATTAATGAAAATAGTCATGGACAATTTGCGCCGTATTACTCATGGATCCCACTGTGCAGCCAATGGCAAAGACAATAGTAGGCAAATTGTCAACCGCTATTTCAATTGTTTTCCTGCATTGTTTTAAGAAATATAATTCTATGGATGCGAGGTAGCTGTTGCTCTCTGCTTATTTACGTTTTTATTTCAATACATGACCATCACATTCTGGAAAACAGACTAAGTGAAGGTAGTGATGAATAATTTACCTACCATTACATTTTGCGTTGGTTGGGTGTAGAGTGGGGTGCATAAGTATGACCAAGCAAATCGTCCATCACCGTGCTTTGTTTTTGGGCTGTGAGAGCTTCAAGAATTGAAGCAAAACGTCAAACAAACAGGGGTAGAAAAATACAGAACGCCCGGTCGCCATAGCGCCTGAATTTTCAAATTCAGTGCTAAAAGAATAGTTTTCTAATATTTCGAGTTCTCTTATGGAAATTTCCATTACCTTTCTTTAAAATAACGAGTACAGTATGTGCTATTTAATGTTTTAATGCCATTATAATTTTTTTCACTGTTGCTAGCCAAATTTTTAAATCTCCGGCGATATTGTAGAGTCCGGCATTATATTAGAATGTATTGCATAGTTTATTTACTCATGCTTTTACTAGTTGAGTCTTCTTTAGGAAGGCCACTCCGGTGCAAGAATTATTTTTAATCCAATCTTGTATTAATTAATAAATTAAATGTTTTAAGATCGTATTTCAGAACGTGTAGCTTCATCTTAGTTGGATTCATGGATTTCTTAGTTGGCTCCTGAGAAAAAGGGGCTTGCGCCTTAATATGTATTAGTTTTTTCTATCCCTATACAGCCTTTAAAAACTCATAAGAGAAAAATTAATGACAATAGTCATGGACAATTTGCTGAGCAATACATGTGCATACACTCGTGTAACTATAACAGCAGGGTTGTTGAAAGTCCAGGATTTTTTAAAAAATTCAATTCCGGTCCAAGTACCTTTCTTCCAGATCAGTTTAAATTCGGTCCAGGAACCTTATTTCCGGATCAATTTAAATAGGGTCCAAGTTTCGAATTGAAATGAAACAATACCGTAAGCAACGTAGACGGAATTTCAATTGTGCGAGAACAAGGTTCGGGTCTTGCAGCGGAACCCAATAGAACCCATTAGAATTTATGGGTTCGTGGACCTTTTAACAACCCTGATTAGCAGTATAGTAAAGAGTTGGTTTGGGACCTTCTCGATGTAGTTAGCATTGACAAGGTTCAGCCTAATTGTCATAGTTATTTAGTAAGATAATGTATCTGGAATTTGCAATATGCATGTTTGTGGGTACAATCAACCTCACCAGACAAAGATTCTGCTAGTTACTTTTTCTTCCCATTGCCTCAATTACTAATCACTTCCTTTCTCATTATTTCAGGTTCCTCCTGCTCAGAGACCATACTCTCCACCTGTCTCACCTTTGACCCCGCCGCCTGCAACGCAGAGTCACAATGCAGAGACATCCTGGAAACAGCACAGGTCGATCCACAAAGAGGCCGAGACCGGAAGTTACGCAATGTCTTGCACCCCGAGTGCCCAGGATCTCATGAAGCCAATGACTGGCCTTCTGATGACGGTGAGGCCCATTCCCATACGGCCAAATCCCCAACCGCAAACAATGTGGAGGCCTTGGTGAAGGGTTTAGCCTCGCAACAATCCACAATTGATCTCATCTCACAGTCCACATGAGGAGGCAGTGTAATTATATCACAGAAATACAGGGTGTCCCTAAAGGTACTTTACAGCTTTGATGTCCTACAGCACAACTTGCAATTGACAAAGAAATATACCATGCCCCCGTTAGATTTACCAACGCATGAAGTTTTATTGTGTATTAGTCCACTTCAACATGCGCACCTCTGGCAATGGCAGCCCTTATTCTGGCCTTCAAATCATCAAGATCGATGACAGGAGTGCTGTATACTGTGTCTTTGACATAGCCCCGCAAAAAAAGTCCAGGGGTGTAATGTCAGGGGATCTAGAAGGCCATGTAATTGGACCATCTCTTTCAATCCAACGTGCTGGAAATATCATGTCCAGGACATCTCCCGTCTAAGACCCAGTGTGATGCGGTGGTGCACTATCCTATTCAATAGGCTACCTGACAAAGAAAAATAAACTTTAGGCGTTGGTAAATCACCTGCAACAAAGTCAATTACAAGTTGAGCTGTAAAGTATACATACCTTTTGGTATGCTGTAGTTTTTTTGTGGAAGATTGATGAATGAAAGAACTAAAACCTTTCTACTAATTCCTGCTTTAAGATACAAGAAGTACTTGAGCTTTAAATTGCAAGAAGAAAGTCGTATATTTTTATTGCATTTACTTTATTTAGTATCCAACAAATCTTTTTATATACACATATATATTTTATTACTTCGAATATTCCAGTAGTTCCTCCACTGAGTGAATAGTCATATTACCAACTTTTTATAGTTAAAGTAATACATTTCCTATATATGTAGTTATGGCAAAGTGTTCTGGTAGTGTATACATTATTATATAGTTTGAATTATTGATGTTAAGTCTTTGTAGTTTTTTTTATGCGTAGATTTAAGATATTTTGAATGTATCTTGCTTCCATATGATCTCAGTATGTACAGACAATAGCAACTTGTCTTTCAGAAGAAAAAAATGTTATGTAAAAGCTGCTCTCTTTAAAACTCTTTGATTGGTTAGGGAACCAATTTGTTAGCCAGCTATTTATGGAAAGCAGGAAGGGTTAAGTAATGTCCCCTTGTCTCATTCTTACCAAAAAAGGAACCGCTAGGTTCCTGGGCTTGCCTAGGATTGATGGTTTTCCAAGAGTCCTGTCCGAAAGGTTCAAGTAAAAATATATGCATGGTGCCTATTCAAACTGCAGTACATTACATAGATTCAAACATTACTGCTCATAGAAAATTAGTGCAAAAATTGCGAGTGTTATTAGAGTTTTGTCATTGTTGATAGCACAAAACTAACATAGTTAACAAAAATTTTTCTTGGAACAAAATTATATATTAGTCATAATTTTCTCGTGCAAGTCTTCTGGTGCCAAATAATTTTATACAATGCAATAATAGGCGCTCGAAGCGGAAAATTTTAAACGGGGTATGTTTTATCGAGCGTTGGGGTTAACTGGAGAGGAAAATCCTCCTATGGTGTAGCATATAACATATAACATTATCATGTGTAAATTTTCTTAGCTGGGGGATATCAGCCCCTGCATCCCCCTCTATTTCAAGCATTGCCAATAGTGTTGCCCACGAGACGAGACTTTGGCCTGTCTCGTCTCGTGGAGTCTCGTGGAAATGCTGTCCCGTCTCGAAAATATTCGTTTGTCTTATGACACATGGTCAATCTCGTCTCGTCTCGAATTTTTGAAAGCCTGTCCCGTCTCGTCCCGTGGGCAACACTAACTGCCAACATGGATATAAAACTTAAATGATGCATATTATTATACCCCAGTTCAATGTTAGTAAGCATTACCTTAAAAATGGCAGAATGTTATTAACATTTCATTATAATTATAATTTGTGTTGACTTTACAGAATATTCAAACAGTACAAGAGCATTGGAATTTAGATATTAGAAATGTCTTTAGCATTGTTTTTATGGTTTAATGTTAATGAAATATGCTACCACTTAGTGCAAAACATTACAGAAAATCTTATACCCTGCTTTTCATGAATGCATATTTTACAAGCACGCTACATTGTCGATACTTTCCAAAATCATATTGTTAATGCGATTGTTGTTAAATGTTGGCCAGGATTGTTGTATTTGAAATCCAACAGCATACTTTATAACAGAAAGATATGGTCTGTGATAGATTTAGCTTTAGAGGTACCAACATAACCTTTTTGCTCTAGATAAGTTGAAAAGGTGAATATTAGAAGAAAACGTTTCAGAGCATTATAGGTTAGGCATGCTGGTATGTTACTATGTTTTTTATTCATGTTATTTGAGATTATATTGCAACGATGTTGCAGGAAGGATTTTATACGAAACATTTTCTTTCACTGTTACCATTGTCTTTCATGTTGTACTTAAAGAGTTTGTTAGTACAAAAGCAAGGTTTAGCAGTGGCGATTTGCTATTGTGTTGCATATTTAGCAAAGGGTTGGCATTTGGTGAGATTGTGAAATTTGCCAGTAGTGTATGGAACTGAGACCCTATTTCCAATGTTAATCTTAAATTTTGTAGTTTCTCTCTCTATATATATAATATGTATTTTGTATTTTTTCATACAATTTTGAAATCTTTAACATTTTGTAATCCATTGTACTGTATCCTGCTACTTATTATATACTTTAAACGAAGTCTGTGATTCATTATGAAGCTCAAGAAAAGTCCCTGTGATTTTTTCTTAAAAAGTAAGAACTGATGTTGAAAAGAAACACTATTGTACGTTGAAATACAATTTTAGGCAAATAAAATGAACTTATTAAGGAACAAATAGTAGTTATCGTTTCATTGTTGCACTATATATAGTTACCAAAACGATGTTTCTATGTTTTCAGACGGTTTTACATATAATAATAACACACATACACACACATATTATATATATATATATATATATATATATATATATATATATATATAAAATTCAATTCTAGAAAATAAGTATTTTGCTAATGTTTCAAGTTCATTATGGAAATTTCTATTATTTTCTTTTAAAAAAAATAACGAGAGTATGTTTTTTTTAAATGTTCGTGTGTTTTCTGTATCACGGGTATCAGAATAATAAACATGCCATTATAATTTTTTTCACTGTAGCCGAATCTTAAAATCTGCGGCGATATGGTAGAGTCTGGCCATATATTAAAATGTATTGCTTAGTTATCCATGCTGTTAACAGTTGAGCCTCCTTTAGGAATGCCACTCTGGTGCAAGAATTAATTACTGTTCTTTCAATATTTTATTAATTAAATGTTTTAATATCATATTTTAAAATGTGTAGCTTCATCTTAGTTGGATTCATGGCTATCTTGCCTCATATTTAAAAGAAAAACTGCCTCGTGAGAAAAAGGGAAGCGTCTAAATTCTTTTAAGTTTTTTCTGTACCCCTGTGTTATACATATTCTCTTTATTATCCTATACCTTCATTTTGTCTGCACAAGTAATACCGAACAAATATTTTAGGTCGTTAAAAACAACACGTAATAATAATCTACGATTTTTAAAACCGTATACCATGTATAGATATTTAACAAGTTTATTCTCATTCTTAAATTGTGGTTCATTTTACACATTTCATATTTTATTCCAAATATAATACTTCCTGCATATTGTACATAATAACCTAATGTTATTAGGTCTATGAGTTTTGGAGTTTTCCTAAGGAAAAAAATAAAGGGTCAACGTTTTCCTCACTTTATGTTATTTTTCCCGAATTTACTTTTTTAAAAACGTAGTAAAATTGTGAGTTTTCAGTGTATATATAATTCTTAGCCCTTTGTACTTACTACATAACTTGGGGCCTTCCGATGGCGCAGTGGTACTACTTTAAACTGTAGGTCCAGTGGCGATTAGCCTTACTGTGCATAAAGTGGACTTAAAACACCAAATCACTACATAACTTAAGTGATATGATTCAATTAATCAACATATTATTCCTTGTTAATTACAAAAGAAGATTCTTCAATGAAAATTTGTTCGACTTAAAACATGGCTATTCAACTTAGCATTCAGTAAGAAACATATATTAATTTCTTCTTTCATTGCAAGATTAATATCTGAAAATTTTCAAATTAGAAGCATTTTTTTTTTTTTTTTTTGGTGGGACCGTGTGGTTTGTCTCAATGCCAGATACCTGCACAAAACATTCGTTAAACAATCATCAAACACTGACGTAAATTCAAATTTCTGATTTTCGTGTTATTTTGTATACATACTCGAGAAACATTAAAAATCGGGTAAAAGTTCCAAATTCGCCCTATTTTGCAAATTACTGTGCATAAAAATGCCTTGAGCATACCATCTTACTAATTTCTTTTAATCAAGGGGTTTCGGGTTCGATACTCGGTGGAGGCACATGGCACAGTGGTTCGGATCCCACTTTAAACTGTAGGTCCAATCCCAATTCTGAATATGGCTCACTGACGGATTTAGTGACGGGTACGTGACCCCAAAATGCATGATTAGGGTTTTTTGAAAATCCATTGTATTCAAAGGAATTTAAAGTAGTCGATAAACCTAATATACAACAGTTAAATAACTTCATTCGGTGATATATTTTTGCAGAAAATCACGTAATAAAACAGTTTAGCAGAAATAGACAAATCAGGGCTGCACAGTGAAATGTGGCGTCACCGGAAATCGAAGCCAGAACGTCTTGATTACAGGTCACGAAAACTTTAATACCATTGTACGTAAATTTACATTAATGGAAACATAAAAAGTGGAAATCTACGAGATCAGAGGTTTGCTTCCCGGCAAAGTCACACTGCACAGAGTGATTTGATTCCATTTTAAACTGAAATCCAGTTCCGGTTAGCTTATATCAGCACAAAGTGGACCTAAAATGAACTTCGACCTTAGAAGTTCCGTGTTCGAATCCCGACCCCTTCTTTGTGAGTGTCCCTTCATCATATCATCAGCCATCCTCATCGTCACGACTAGCCACGCGATCTCTTGGTCTGTCTCGTTTCGAAAAAGTAATGCAGGATATTATACGAACAAAAGTTAAAAGTGTGAGACTCACAAATTTTAATCTCAAAAAGTGGGATAAACCTTCAACCATTTAGTTCACTGCGCGGTGAGGATAAATAAGGTTCCTTAGTCATGAGGATTTAATATTTAAAAATAGCGTTTGTTGATTACCGATAGCTAGGTAGGGGAGGCGGGGGCTAGTTGCAAAACTTTTAAAATTTTCAACTTCAAAAAATTGTATAATATTTGCTTTTCAACATACGTCTACGAAACTTTGTAGTTGAAAGGCGGGATACATTCCACTTGCACAGAAAATTTGAGAACCTCGACACTCATTTACTTTTCTTAGAAATTTAAAATTTCCAAACGCCTAACTTTTGTTGCAACTTGCCCCGTATGCGGGGCAAGTTGCAACAGTGGATGGGGCATATTGCAACACATGGAAACATAATTGAAATTAAGAACGTAAATCTTAATTTATTTAACAAATGATACAAAAAACGATATGAATATTATGTTAGAAACTGTTCAACATATGCTGACATTGTAACAATATTTTAAACTTCAAATAGGCCTAGACCTAAATTTAGTATATTTTTGGTTTAGAAATGTAGATAAAGGAGTATACAAAAAAAAAAAAAAAAAACACTTTCTTTAATCAGAGAAACAATGATGACAGACATAAAACGCATCTTCTTTCGCACATTTCTTGAAATGTGTCCACCCGTCACACTCTATACACTGTACCCACTCCCTTCCATCATCTTCATATGCCTGTTGCAACTTACCCCTCACCCACTTTACTTAACAGAAGGACGAAAATGTCTTCAACATGAATCTCATTGTAATGATGGGTGTTATTCTTTTACAGGTGAAAGTACATGTGTATCATTAATAGCAACATATAGTCAACGACAGTTACTTGTCCTAGTCGCAAGTCACTTCAAAATAAATTCTTCAAATTTTAATCGACTGGTCTGAAAACAGCAATAATTCTTTCCTGTAACTGTTATCAGCTCGCGTGCACCAACAATCTAGAACGTTTCTTCCTCCAAAAAATGCGCATGCGCGAAGGGCAAGTTCGTTCTCGTAACTCTTCACGTTGAGGAGATATTAACAATGTTGCAACCTACCCTTGTTGCACCTAGCCCCTGCTTCCCCTAAGTCATGAGATCTATCTTGCTGCTTATTGAATTTCTTCCACTCTTTATCCATCGTACACTTAGGGCGTCCCAGATGGCGCAGTGGTAGCGTCGTCGCCTTGTAATCAAGAGTTCCAGGGTTCGATACCCGGTGGAGGCACATAGTGGTTAGGACCCCACTTTAAACTGTAGCGCCAGTCCCGATTAGCCTTACTGTGTGGCGACACGAGTGGAGTTAAAACACCAAATCAATCAATCCATCTTAGACTTAGGGAACTTTCAAATCGAAGCGACACGCAACAAACCACACGGTGGTTTGCACCGAAGTGAATGAAACAAGCGACACTTGCCCTTTTTGTATGGTGTATACTCACCAACAGACCGAGGCGACACGATGCACGATATTTTGGAAAACGACCCAGTCCGAACGACACGTGCAGCTTGTCGCCACTCCGCAGTGGCACGACAAGTCCCACAAGTTTGCATTCGATTGGAGAAATCCTAAAGCTACACCAAGGGCGCCGACTTTCCAAAATTTCTGTGGGTGCACATAAATGGCGGTTAGATCTGTAATTATCAAGTATTGTGTACTTTAAACAACTTACATGCACAATGATTGCAAGAAGCAATGAATGATATTATCAACACGTTACTAAAAGAAAATACCACATTCATGCAAATTAAAATGAAAAAATCTTCATAAATGCAAATAATTTTAATTGTATTGCAGAGAGAACTATGCAAGGATTTTGTTGTGAACAGAAACTACAAAATGACTAAGGTTATGTACCAAATAATAACAATAATAATCATGGCATGTTAATATAAAACACATTCCTTCTTACGTCATTTGCACTTATGAATTTGTTTACAATCTTGGTAATGTCAATATTTTTAGTCATTTCTTTATGAACATGCAAAATTGCCAAATCATTCAATCTTTTTTGGGTCATTGTTGACAGCAAAAACGTTTTCAATTGTGTAAGTGCTGAAAATGACCGCTCATAGGTACAAGAAGTAACAGGTATAGTTAAAATCACCCGTACAAACTTCACAAATTCTGTGAGCATTTCACGCATGGGACCACTGTTTTCTCTACTTAAAATATTTGTAATGTCTGACAAGTTGGCCAATTTTTCTTTGTTCGTTCTGCACACATCTAGAAACATGTCCCTGTGAAATGTTAGCTTGTCTTTATCAAAGTCTGTCTCATCTCAATGTTTTTAATTGATTATTATATTTTGATAATGGCAAGTGAGAAATATTTATTTTATTTTGTTTTTATCAAACTAAAAATCTTGTGGGTGCGGCGCACCCACAAGATTATTTATGTGGGTGCTTGAGCCCCGGAGCACCCACGTAGTCGGCGCGCATGAGCTACACACATCGCGTGTCGCCTATCGCATGGTTGTGAAATCTCCCTAAGGGAGTATCCAGCCCAAAGCGACACCTGACAGGAGACGAGCGACAAGCGAGACTTGCCCCGTTAGTCTACAGGCAAGCATTCACCACGCATACACTGCCAACAGACCGAGCTACAAGCGACGCGTAGAGTTTCCAATATTTTCATAAAGTTCCCTTTCAAAGAACTTATCGAGGACAGTTCTCTTTCACAATATTTTCAAGCAAACATAGATATCTGAATGGGTTTAGCAATGTAGTACTCAGTGGCGCAGGAACGTTTTTCATTTAGGGGGGTACAAAATTCAGTCTCCCATATATATATACACACACACACTCCTGCACGTATGTATAAATACATTTTGGGGGGTCCAACCAAGTGTCGCAATAATAATACATAATAATAATTAGAATAATTAAATTAAAATATTCATTAAATATGTAAATTAATTCATGTTAATTATTATTACATGAATAGTTAAAAGATAGTAAAAGAATAGATGTATAACAGCACGTACTCATTATCTAGCTTTCGTGTAGTTAAGATCGCCAAGATTTGCATAAAAACAACTGCCTTGGTAAGCATTTAATGTCAAATAGAAAAAGAATTGAATATTTATTGAATAACAAAAAAGGAGTTAGATCCAATTAACGAAAAGTAAAGTTGCTGATCAATATTTTATGCATATCATTATTAGTACTGTGCATAAATATTTGGAACCCTTCAAAGCCGTATCAGCGAAATTTATTGCCTTCCAATAAGTTGAGCGGAAATAGCCATCGATTATATATCTAATGCTACACAATTATATTTTGATTATTTACTTTCACTACATGGTAAGTCTTTCGGGGGTGGGTCCGGACCTCTTGGACCCCCTCCAAATACGTCCTTGATATCTAGGTATAATGTGAAGCCATGAGAAACATTCTATTTTAGAACAGCACACACGAATGTCCTGTTATTTAATGCAAAATTTGCATAAATATATTTTTCTTTGTTTTTCTTAGATTTTTTTAAACAGATTTTAAAACCTGATATCAATTGTGAAACATATAAAGCTCTGGACCTCGTTCTGGGCTTATTTGGATTTAACGGAACGAAAAATCAGGAGTTTGAAATGTGAAAATTGCGAACGAAGATACATCTATTCATTTTAATACAGGTTGAGATTAAAGATGGTGAGGAGGATCTTAAGCCACCCCAACCAAGAATAATCATCTTCCACCCACTGGATCCGTATATCATACTCATAGAGTTCTACTTCAGATCAGTTCATTCTAATTTTAAAGAGACATAGCTACGCATAAAAATATATTTAAACAATTTATGGCAGATGTGTACCACATCCAATGCCTTTTAAAATCTATAGGCGTTGTATTAAAAAAGAAAGAAAATAACTGAGTTGAGATGGTTCCCGATCAACTCTTAAGAAATCTAACTTTGAAATATTTGTGAAACATTTGACAAAGCATTTATTTGTTATATATTTAGCTGTACCTGACACTCTTCAAGCACTGAAAGTACTATCATTACATATACAAAACCTAAATGCTTCAGATCTCAGAGGAAGCAAGGAAAGCCATACGCTCAAAAGCTTTTATGTTTTGTTTTCAATCTTTTGTGGACAACATGAAGAGCCGCCAAGGTTTATTTTCGCATGGAGTGGTATTAAATGCAGATACATACGTGTGTTTTAGGGTGACATGTCAATTTCTTGTTTATGTGAAAAGGTAAACTTTAATGTAAGCAAAAGCATGCGCGTCACAGTTAAAGATTTTTGAATCTACAAAGAAAATCGAAAACACATTCCCGCCTCGCCGGCCTCCATGGCGGAAGGGTTATAGCATAGTGCGCTATGACGCCAGAGGTCCCACGTTGGAAACCCGGCCTGGGCATGGGTGTTATTTGTGAGTGTCCATCAATTCCATCATATCATCACTCATGGCAGAAATGCGAAGTAAAATACACCAAATAAATCAATCAAACATTAATATCTCACTCCAAAGACCTAGCGAATCCAATCCAAAATCTACCAATAGAACCTGCAGTGAGTCTCATTTATCTCGTGCATTCATATGACTAATGTAATTTTCTTACAGTTTGACTTTAGTGTTTAACTTAAAATGGCGTTGTGTTTGTGTTGCATTCGATATCAAAATCAGATTTTAGGCAATTAATGTCCAATTATAAGTATACCTAATACATAGGTAAAATAAGTCCCCCCTCTGATAAAATCGCAGATTGCACCCTGTTTAAATGTCTAGGAAAAATTTCATTTCACCTAGGAATAATATCGCAATGCGACGAGTCGAAAATTGTCACAGCTTCATATCGTCTCCTGTGTGGTGAGGTCCTTCTCGTTCTTATTTGTGCTTATTTTTGTTTCGGATTCTACTCTCAAGTTGTTAGAACATATTCTAGATTCCCTTCCTGCTCAGGTACGCTAGTCTGGACTCTATTTTACAAAAAAATATCTTAATATATAAGTTTAAGTATAGTTTTCCGAACACCCTCTTACAAAGTTATGAAAAATATGGGTGAGGTACAGGAGTGTATTGTACCCCACAAGTTGGTCTGTCGTGCCTCGTCTCGTTCGTGTAAGTATTTCGTTTAGGAAAATTCCAGTTTAAATATTCAAAAGAAAATGGGGTCAGTCATACACTCTTCTGATGAAGATTTGTATTTCATCTTCGAATCGACGTGACCACTTCTTTAGAAAAGTAAGGAGAATTCGTATGCAGCGTGATTTTCTGAGAGCAAATCTGATTCCATCGTTCCACACACATTTTAAACAATTTTCATCTCCTTAAAGAGGTATCCAAGAACATAGGTCAATGAACTAACTACATAGTAGCAAGCACAATGTAGTAGAATCAGTTTACAATGGTTTGAATTTCTGTGGTAAAGATAATGCTTATAAGATAAAAAATATTCACTTTTTTATTGGGCGAATTTAAAATAGGTTCTTTTAACAGTAGCACCTTGCGTCTGCTGTCAAATTACCTAAGGGGGGTACAGGGGATATAACTTGATTTACGGGTTTAGGGGGGTACAGTACCCCCCTTCAAAAATTTGGGGAGGTACAATGTACCCCTGTACCCCCCCGTTCCTGCGCCACTGGTAGTACTTGTATATATCTCGAATACTATCACAACATAAAATTATTAACCTTAATAAATTGAAGAATGGGATCTAATGATGGGTTTTGAAAGAGTGTTAAAAATAAGTAATAAGTAGGATAGCCTTCTTTTGATGTAACCAGACGCTGGTTTTGGTTTCCAAGGAAAATACTTTATTCCGAGTAAATAAGTCTCCTGGTGGCTGTTTCCCGAAGCTCACAACGGCCCTCATTTATCGCCATTCCGCGAACATTAGGACCTCCCCTCACGGAGAATCACCGCGCGAAGCATCTTTCCCAGCTTTACGAAGTTTGATTAATTATTTTGTTTTAATTTTTCGAGACTTTTCACGAGCCGTATACAAAACTGATTCAAACTAGATATTTTTGGGGGGAGGAGGGGATCCAGGCTTGATGAGGAGGTCTTACTTATTAATATTGTTACGCACGTAGGCAATATTTTCTTCGATGCCCCTACCGAGAGTCGAACTCATGACCTCCGGACTACACCGTGCTACGCTCACCAGCCAATAGAAACCCAGGAGGAGCCTTCCTTGTTCGCGAACACGCCTGCGGGCAAGCAGGCTACTTAAAATTTCCACAGGCGCCTTCCACGCATAAATTTCATCGCACGCTCATGCACACATCGTCTCGGGCCTTTAAATCCTCCGGGGATTTCACGTGTTATCAACCTGGGGGCATCTTCGAGAAGGAGTATGAGTCAAGTTAAGTCTAGCACGCAAGCAGAACTTGCACTTTTTTATTTCATTCTCTACCCCCACCCTGTTAGGAGACCGTGGGACTGCGACCTCTACGGAAAGGGAGACTATGCCCCTCAGGTCATGATGTAAAAGTTGTGGCTACTTTATTGCATCTCCAGAAACAAGAAACTAGATTCGACTTCCGGTGCGCAGCGCTCAACCACGGGAAGAAATTGTGGACTGGTTTCAGCTAACTCATTCCTTAACTGCCCCGTGCTGGTGTTCTCGGTTTGCGTAATGTGGTAATGCTATTTTTGCGTCGTTATGCTCCTAATTGGTAGCTGTTTTGTGGGAAAGCTGCTTCGCGCGGTGATTCTCCGCGGGGGGAGGTCCTAATGTTCGGGGAATGGCAATGAACGAGGGTCGCCGTGAGCTTCTGGAAACAGCCACCAGGAGGCTCTTCTTTGTAGGCCTCGGAGAGAGGAAATGAAATTCATTGTGTCTCCGTAAAAAAGGAATGGCCAAATCCGGATGAAATTCTATCCCGATATTGGATAATTTTGATTCCGGATTATCCAAAATGCTCGGATATCCGAATGTGTGCATTATTCGGACAGTTTTATCTTTTATCCGTTTTACGGGCTATCCACATACTATTTATTCCTCACTTTCGTATTTCACTGTGCGTATTTTCCACAAATCTTTCATCAAATCTGTTCTATCCGGTTTATCCGTTGCATCTGAAACGCATATAGGATAATTTGAAATCCGGTTATTCGTAGGATCCTCCTACGCTATATTCAGATGCTCTCTTCCCCCGAATTTATTGAATTCTTAGAAGCTTTTATTCTCTGTGCAAAACCAGCTGGGGTAGGTAGGGCAGAAAGAGTGGTTGGGGGTGACGAAATAGGATAAGAGAGTAAGATGTTACGTACCCCATGGGTCTGATGAGCGTGAGTGATTACGAATATTAAACAGAGATGGCAGCACAATACGTAGAAGACAGAAGATTGCTGTAATATACATGAATGTCAATGTAAATTAGCGCGTAAGTAAATTAGAAAAATGAACAATAATATACTACGGTATAGGATAATAAAGAAGATATATGAAGATAAAAAAATAATAAAAATACTTGTAAAATGAAACATGTACTCATATGTAAATAGTTACGAAGTTTAAAGAAGTGAAAGTACCGATATAAATTTGTGTCTCCTAAGAAATCATGGATACTATGCTATGATCTTTGTGGAAGTTTTGATTACACCAGTGGCGGCGCGTTCTAGCCGTGACCCACAGCACCATTTGACGGTGCGTTTCAGCCGACGCCCCGAGGGAGGAGATTAGAATAATACCCAAAGCCTGAGGGAAGAAAGCGGGAAAAAGGATAAAATAATTCCTGAAACCGGCGGAGAAGACATGAATCCTCCAGTACAAACTCGTAACCCTCTAGAACTTGGTATTAGAGAGAAAAATGTGAGGTGTTATAAGCTTACGAGAATCGAACTTGGTGATTACAAAAGAATCAGTCCAGAAGGAAGTCCAGACCGAAATCCCAAACCAGCAGGAAGTCCCGATCCAGATAGAAGAAGATCGTCACCCGTTGAAGGAAATAAAGTCATGATCATATAGATGAAAAACATATATATATATATATATATATATAATATACCAAGATGAAAGTTTATTAATGTGAATTCAATTGATGTAATAAGAACTTCTGAAATAAGAAAAATGATTATGTAAATATTTAAATTAGTGTGTTCTCAACTATATCTCGTTAAGCCTCGGCTGGATGTTGAAAGAAAACCAAATTTCTAGGGTGTCGTTAGTTCCGTTCTAACAACAGTACCAAGGGAACACGAGGGAGGCGCTGACGTCGCTTTCAAGAAATTCTCCTTCTTCCCAGCCACAAACCCTCCCATATTCTTACCATCGTTACCTCGCTGCTTTTACGATCTTGCAGGGAGGGGGAGAATGGAATGGTCGTACCCACTGGCCATTGACAGATGTTCCGGAACCCTGAAGAATAACTGTTTTCCTTTCCTTAGTTGAAAAAAAGCTTACACATCGTCCTTTGAGATCACCAGCCTATGCACTGTGAAGCTGCATGTTTCTTTTTGTTTCCGTCGGTACATTCATTAAGTTACAGTAAAATGGCCAACTAACATAGATTATGTAGTAAAATACGAAGGGGCGAGGTGTAGGGGCCCCACAATGTGCTCTTGATTTTTTTATATAATCGCAGAAATTCCACAGATAGTGTCGCTTATAAAAAAAATAGATTTACGAAACAGAAATCTGGTTCCCAGTAACATCATATACGACGTCTGCGATAACAAGCAGTGACGTATTATCTCAGCCAGAGGGGCCCCGGTAACTTGTCATATGGGCCCCCCTCCGAAATGCAGAATTAACTTACTTGCTCGCAGATGTCAATCGATAGGAAAATATCCCTCATCTCATACCTTTGTATCTACGCAGTTTGTCGTAAACGTAGTGTAGCGTGTCAATTGTCTACAGTTAGGAATCCAGTAGAAATATTCAGTTGCTCAACCAGTCGATCCTTATTTTACAACAAACATCAAAATTGTTAATTCGTAACCTTTTAGTTTTACACGTGATATTTAAAATGTAACTTCCCACCAAATATTTTCAAGGAGGGGCCCAATTCTTTTCATATTGAAATAAGAGCTGAAATGAATTTCCCACATTGTCTACACTTGTTTTACTTCAAAGGGGCTGAAAACCTCAGTTAAAGGTGGGACCCATAGTAAATTATCCCTTTGCTGTAAAGACCATTATTCCATCCTCTGCCACGCAGGGTATACAACTTATGAGTTGAATGTGACCATTATTTTGTGTAATTTTGTAAGTTCATATTTCTTACAATTTGGCATTTTGTGGACATTTCTGTCGAACTAGTTCTTATTTTCTAATGTGTTACGATTTTGTTATCTGCAGTGTTCGAAAGGAAAATTCCTAGCTGCAAATTTCCTTGTTCGCGTTGGGGATAGAAGGAAGGATCCTTGTGTGGAGCAACTTGAAGATAATGAAGTAGATGAAGGAGAATGATTATGCAAATTCGAGCACTGATGGTCTATTAATAAAAAGGTTCTTGTTTCATGAAAAAGTCTTTAAGAAAGTATGATCACTGGTCTATCGAAAAAAGAATGGCAGCGTTAAAATTATGAATAATGATGTTGAGGTCTACTAACCTGTGGCAACCTTATTTTATTTTGGGATGGGCTCAGTCCTTCGAAGCTGCATTTCATTGAGTGATAAATTTTCAGTGAATAGAGTTCCTTCGCAGCTTTATTATCTATCACTCAAAGACTAGAGTCCGCAGTTATTTCTTCGTAGCAGATGGAAATTTACCTTGTGATAGGTTACTACCGACAATCTAGATGTCCGGTTCAACCCCCATTACTGAAGGATAAGTTTGTTGCTTGAGTATATTAGGGCTACTCACTCAGTATTAGAAGGCTAATATGAGCGACTCTTACGTTGAATCTTGGCCTGGAGGAACCAGGGGCTGAAGGCACATTCACCTCAAAGTCCGAAAGAGGAGTGTTTACTATTTTTTTACAATATCACCAAAACAGTATTTTTTAATATCTGTGTAATATATGTAACTTCATAAAAAATATTTCAAGCAAAAATACAAAGCATCACGAACAAAATATTTGGCAGCTGGAAGCTTCCCCCTCCTCCAAAAGTGATTCCTGGCTGTGTCGCTGCGTTGAAGTAGAGAAAATATTTCCAGATTCTTCTTCCAGTTATTTTTCAGAGATTCAGCCCATCCTGATTTAGTTTCAAGAAAGTACTACAGTGATATAAGTCGATAACAAAAAAATGGGAAGGCATAATATTTGAGGTAAAAGTTAATTTCTTGTACAACGAAGGGGGGAGGGCAGCTAACTATTGTACTTCCGTCCCACTCTGGCATCATATTTTTTTTTGGCACTAATGGGGCCCCTCAATATTTTACTTGCAGGTGGGCCCAAATATCTGCGCTACGCCACTGAGTGGCTCGGATCCCACTTTAAACTATACGTCCAGTCCCGATTTGCCTTTCTGTGAATATAATTGGTCTTAAAACAAGTTTAACAAACAAACGTTTTGCTATCAGTTCACAATTATGATTAGCTGTGCTCTAATAGTTGGTGATATTGATAAGTGTCCAAAATGGATAGATGCACGTAAAGAGTGAGGTATTTGCAAAATTTCCTGCAACTACTCTTGAAGCATCGATATATTATAAATTGTACATATATAGTCTCCCCACAATAACCAAATGTTAGCAAGTAGATGGAGCACTTCCCCTTCCCGTTAAAATACCATTCTGTACATAACCCCCGAACTCGGGATCTCTATTACTCAATATTAGTCTGTTCGATACCCGTTGTAGGCACATGGCACAGTGGTTCGGATCCCACTTTAAACTGTAGGTCCAGTCTCGATTAGCCTTCCTGTGCATAAAGTGGACTTAAAACAACAAATCAATCAATCAAGATTAGTCAAAAGCTGGTACGTATCAAGAAATATATTTCGGGGGGGGGGTGTCCGAACCAAGTCTCAGAAATAATATTAGTAATAATATAAATGATTAAATTAAAGTATTCACATTAGATTAATGACATTAATTAAATATGTAAATTAATGTATTATTATTATTATTACTTGAATAGGCAAAAAGACGGTGTAGAAACAGGGATATAACAAAACGTATTCTTTATTTAGGTGTAGTTAATATCGCAAAAAAATGAAATGGGGAAATAAATGTCAAATAGATCAAGGATCGAATATTTATTGAATAACAAAAAAGAAGGTTGGATCCAGTAGACGAAAAGTAAATTTCTTGGTTAGTTCCATAAATCTTCTTTGACACTGGCCTTAACAACCGTATGTTCCCAATATAATCGTTGCCTTCCAATAAGTTCGGCAGAAATAAATAACCTTCGATTATACAACAAGTACTAAAAACGTATATTTTTATTATTTAATTTCAGTACTTGTGTACGATGAATTAGAGATTATAATTATATTTTCCTATATATTTTGTTTTGGGGGGCTGAACTTGTGAACTTGGATCGTGCATAAACAGTGGCGCAGGAACATTTTTCATCTGTAAGGTACAAAATTCGTCCTCAATATTATATATATATATATATATATAAAACGGAAAATCAGAGTTTTGTCATTTGAAAGTAGCGAATTTCTAATAATTTTAATGCAGGGTGACATTTGAAGGGACAATAGGAAGGATTTTCCCCCGTCAGTGGCGTGGCGTGGGATTTTTAAAAGTGTTACCGGTTATCAGTAGGACATTTAAGGGAGACTTGGGCGCCTCCCCACCTCATGCCCCCCCCCCCCCAATGTCTTCCAAGTAGTTCATATAATATTAATCTGGTACGTCTGCAATTCATCAATTTCATCATATCATCACTCATCCCCATCTTCGCAAATTAGCCAAAAGTGGCACAAGGAAAGCAAAATCAATCAAATCAAATCAAAAAAGTTCTATGATGCTTTCATAAAGTGAAGTCTTTCATTTGAATTTGAATTTTTGGGTGCGTCATGGTCATGGTCCATGTTATCCACACCTGAATTCCACACGTTTTTTTTTTCACCCGAAAATTGAGTACATGGCCAAAAAAAGAGTTTCGACAACTGCGCACATCCACATAACCATGGATAGTCGTTATACCAAGAAACATTGAAATGTCGGTCATATCCAGCAGACGAGTTGGTTTTTAAATCGTTCAAAATAGGCTTTGGCCTCCCTTTCACCACAATTTCGATTTTTTCTGCAAAAGAACGAACCGGAAGATTGCTTCAAAATATCTTCTATCGCACGATTACACACACTGTTCAGATAGGATGAACCCGCCACCTCGGAACTCGAAGCAAGCTCCATTAATTAATTGACAATGCCCGAAAACAACATAAAGACGAAAGACACCACTCACAAAACTCGCACTGCACAGTCCCTCCCACAAACCGTTGTTTACTTTTGTAACACGTGAAGCACCCTTCTTGCCCCTTCCCCTTTTAGCATCGGCGCTTCCCCAATATTTCCTTCGGAACCTGCAAGAAGTGCAGTTCTACTACTGGTGCCATCTTAGTTCATTTGAAACCAGATTTGCCCAAATCGCGAAACTTTTCGTTTCAAATAAGACGTATGTAGAGTGATGTAGTCTTCATCTGTTTCCTAACTACTCCCACTCCCATGTTTCGCTAAATCCACTGAAATCTCATTTCTGACACCACTACTATTTCGTATATTTTACGTCCTTTGCTACCTTTAAGGCTTTCGCTTTATAGGATAATCGTGACGATGAGGATGCATGGTGAATTATTGAAATAAAATTATTATTTATTTGTGTATGTAATTATTAATTTTTATAATTATGTAAGTAAAATAATAACAACGAACATTGAATAACCATTTCTTGCTTAGGATTCGAACCTGGGACACCTGACACTTCAGAGCGTGCTAAGATAACAATCGGGAAATTATGCTTGTAAGTAATGTTTTCACCAAAAAACAGTTCTACCATCTCAAGAACATTGCTCCAATCCGAAATTATTTAATTCCTGCGACAACGTATGTCAATCTCAATTGGACCTTTCAACAATTATCAGAAATTTCTGTAACCGAAATAATATTATATGTGTGAAATATAGAATTTTAGGTTGACATTTTTAGAAGGACAGCGGACCCCTTGATCATACCCATCCCTCTCCTCTCCTTCTCGCCCATGATGTCGAAGAAGGACAAAGAGGACTTTCGTAATTGCTGATATTTAGAGTAAATACAAAATATCACTTGGTAGTTTGCTTTTCCCCCAGTGTGATTTGATTTTTTTAAATTTTGATTTGGCAATTTAAGTCCACTTCATGCACAGTAATGCTAATCGGGACAGTTTAAAATTTGGATCCGAACCACTTGTGCCTCCACCGGGTATCGAACCCGGAATCCCTTGATTATAAGGCTGCAACGCTACCACTGCGCCATCGTTCCCCAGTGTGACTGGACACCTTCAGAGTAAGATAGACCCGATTAGGCGACTTAGCTCTTTTCTGTCAATTGAATATGGCAACACTGATCTGTATCCGGTAAGGATCACCGGCAACTGCGGCGGCTAAACAGTCATGGCAATAACCCGCCTCCTCCTCCCGCCGTAACAGTCTTTGCCGCGACGGAAAGTCTTCCTTGCGTGGGCTCAGAGCCCTTTCCTCATGTTGCCTGAGGAGGGTACCGGATCAGTCCTCCTCTTCGCTTTTGCCGGTGTCAGAAAAAATGTCAGTCTGCAATGTTTACTTTACGACAATATTAGCAGTTTATGTACGTAATAATATTTTAAGACAGGTTCTTCAATTCTTTATATTTTGGTGTTACCTGCGGTAACAGCGGCTACATGCACGCCACGCCTCTGCCCCCCGTCTTGTTTTGAAACATCAAATTTCTAGTTATGAGTGACACATCTCAACCTGGGATCATTATTTTGAACCCACTTGTAAACTATATCGTACTTATGGTTTTCCATTTGGATTCATTTAAGTTTACCACACCATAGCTACATACAAAAAAATCTCGTTATGTAATTTATGGTGACTGTGTACAGTGACACCAATTTATACGGGTCTGTGGGACCCGAGTCCACCCAATAATTTATGTGATTTGTGAATTCAAATTTTTGAGCCCACCCAGTGTTTTTTTTTTTAAAATTGGCACCCCTGACTGTCTCTTTTAAATGCCATGTATTCGGTATTTTTTCAGACTTCTGGTGATTCACAAGTATTCTTGTATCGAACACTAAAACTGGGCGGTGTATCTGACGTATGTTGAGTTGCTTGGTCATTTAATCTTCTTCGAGAGCTTGTTGAGATCTGTAGTATTTTGTTGTGTTTTATAAAAATAAGTCGAGGTGGTCCCCGATCTAGGAAAACCATACGTTTGAAAGCATTGTTTTCAATCTTCGTTGCACAGTATGAATGGCCGCTTTGAAGACAGGTTTATTTTTTAATATAGTCCTATTAAATGCACACACATGGCATTTAGATGATTAAGAACGTGTGTTTTATGGAAACATGTCATGTCAGCCAAAACACATTTTCACCTCACTCAAGTATTATGTGAATTCAATTGAAATTGTACCAATATCTACAACTGAATGTGAATGCGGGTTCCGTGCCATGAATCTAACCTTTACTGAACAGAGGGAGATTAAATATTTGGTTAAATGATAGAATACATTGCCGTAAATCAATTTCAGTGTTGGTGTTTTATTTTCATTTGGTATGAGCTCAAAATTTTAAACCTTCGTTTTAAAAGTAATTCAAACACAAAAATTGTTATTGGGGGCCATTTTGAGTTTTTTCGACTTTATTACTACCTTCATTTGAATATTTTATTTTCTAAAAATTTCGGGGGGGGCTGTAGATCCTTCAGCACCCCCTCTGCGTATGCATGCCAGTGCCCTCTGGATCTCCCTCCCCTAAATAGTCCTCGCCTCAAAAGTGACAGAAAAGCCAAGGTGAATTCCTTTTTCTAATCTCTAATTCTCCGAAACTATTCTTTTTCGAATGAGAAAATAGAGATTAAAGTTGATTTGAAAAAAAGAAAGTATTGAAGGACAATAACAGGGAAGTTTTCCCTTTGTAAAGTCGGCTGGGCGTCTCACTGGCCTGCAGGAGACTAAGATTAGATTCCTGGGCGTGTTTTGTAAGGTCGGATTTTTGCGGCCTTCTCTCTGCATAAAACGGCTCTGGGGTTCACTCATTCTCAAATAAATAGGTACCAGTGGAGGACGACACTTCTAGGGGCGGGGGAAGGCTAAAGCAGGCTGGAGCGTGATGCTTAAAAACCAAAGGATAGAGAATGAAAGTGAAAATAAAGATTGATTGATTGATTTGTGGTTTTATGTCAACTTTATGCACAGAAAGGCTAATCGGGAGTGGACCTACAGTTTAAAGTGGGATCCGAACCACTGTGCCATGTGCCTCCAGTGGAAATAAAGAGGCAAAACAGACTGAAAGAGAAGAAAAGGAAGTGGAAAACCAACCAAAACATACTATAATAACAGAGGGAGGGGTGGATTGAGAGAAATGAAGATAAACATTTCTCACGATGGAGTGAGAATAGGAACAAAGAAAAGAAACAGTACAGAACGATAAAGAGATAAAGGAAGGAAGAGAAACAAAAAGAGAGGCATACAGAGAAATCTATAGAAAGAGAGAATGAGAAACAGAAACAAAAGGTAGAAAACGAAATAGAGAACGAGCAAGTGGAGGGAGAGAGAGAAAGAGAAGTTCAAGAAATGAAGGAAGCTCTATATCTGAAGAGCCAGGGAGAGAGAGCAAAGAACGCAGGAGGGAAAATGGAACAAGACCTAATCGTGAAAAAGATACTATGGTTTTACACACAGAGAGAGATAAAAGAGTTATAAATAAAATTGAGTTTTCTGTATTACAAGTTCTAGACTCTCCCAAGTCTCATTCCAGCTCAAATGAGGCGAAAAAAAAAGTCGCCCTAGTTTCGAGTGTAAACGAAATTTTAAAATTTTACTCGCTAAACTGCTGGAAAAGGAATACAATTCAATTGTATTCAAATATTATGCACCATTACCAAGGAGGGCCTACTTGTAATCAGAGGGCCCCGGGTTCAATAGCCGTTGAAGGAACGCCGCTCCCGAAGGAGTGGTTTGGATCCCACTTGAAACTAAATATTAAGATTTCACCAGATTTCTGACTGTGATGCACCGCAAAGTCATAAGTCCAATAGGCTCGAATGTCAGTTAATGAATGAATGCTTCCTTAGTTAATGTTACCAATGTCAAGTCACTGTTCAAATTGAAGGGGATTCCAGGAAAGTGTCTCCTGTCTCATTTTCCCCAGCCTCTACATCTTCAAACCAGTAACTTTAATTTTCCCCTTCGTAAATTTTGTTATTTTTGTATAATTTGTATTTTAATTTTTAGGTTCATTTAACGCCGACACGTCAGTCAAAATTGTCAATTTTTACATAATATTACATTAACTTTTGTATTAAGTCCTATGTTATGCACAGATAGGCTAATTGGGATTGGACCTACAGTTTAAAGTGGGACCCTAACCTGGGAACTCTTGATTACAAGGTGATGACGTTACCACTATGCGATCGGGGAGCATTAATTTCAGATGAAATTCATGGTTTGGAAATAAATTTATTAAAATGTTGTTACTTCACACCAAACTCAGACAGAGCATTGTCGTCCTATTAAATTTTGCGCTTTATACGTTTCATAATAATAATAATAATACGCATGATGATCATAATAATAATAATATGATGAATGTTAATTTAAATTTTTATTCTATTATTTACTTTGAGCTTCAATAAATTAAAATAAATCAGTTCTTGGGTCTCACCGCGCCGCAAAAGATTTAGTATAAGTAATATAATTGTATTAGGTAAAAAAAAGTCAAAATGCGAAAATGGGAATCTCTGAACCACTCTCTTCCATCCTACATTTTCTTCAATTCCCATTATGATGCATAACCTAGATATGTAAAAAAAATCGGAGAGCATCACAGAGTAAGTCAACGAAGTAACTGGCTTTCTTGTTTTGGATCAGACTTGTAAACCGACGTAATTTGTGTAAACTAAGTGATGGCGATTCACTTCCTCGACTTGCAAGACTGTCTGTCTTGTATTTTGAACGTAGCCACCCACTGAAGGAATGGATGCACTTCCCTGAGTTTCCAAGGTCTTTGCGCGGACAAAACATAAACCAGATGTCAAAGCAAGATAAGTTTGCAAATTGCGGTGTTTAACCCTCCCCCCCCTCCTCCGCTCCGAGCGGCACATGACCGGTGCCGCAGATGGGAGAATACACATTCAGAGGGTTGCTTGCCCATAAGCGACAGCAGCGCCATAAGCGGAAAATCCTCGAACTTCTAGAAGGCGTGGGAACTAAATACTTGTATTTTTTGTAATAAAATTATGTAATTTCTGTTGAAGATATTGTGCAAACGCTTGGAATTATCTATCTAAATTCACGACACTAAGATGCACAATGTTGAACCTAAACCGTAAGATGGTTTAAAATTCTTCAAACGCCCCATTTAAAGCTGCTTTCACATCCAATTAATGCTGCATTTCCAATTTTTTGTACGCTAAACTAGAATCCCAATTCGATTTTTTATTCAATACATCCCTTCGTGTATCCTTCTAGAAAAGCCTTGCAGAGTATCACCGAAATTGGAGGCATATGTTAGGAGATTTTGTCAACAGAACGAGAAGCAGTTTTCAGCTGTTGAGAGAAACATCCAGCCGAGGCTTAATGTAAAGAGATAAGATATAATATAATCTTATTAACTGTCTCCATTGGAAGGCTTGCTGTCTGGTTTCCCTTTAAAAAAGAACCCTACTCACTGAAGATAATTAGCAGTCTTTCAACAACTGCTTCCCCCTCCCCTACCTTCCTGAGTTGGTATTTCGCAGAGCTTCAGGATGTATAATGTTCTTCGGTGTACCTAGGTACCTGAAAATTTCTACGTAGACATATCTCTTATGGAATCTCATTATCTGTTCGTGTAATAATAATAGCAATAATTAAAATTAATTTACTTCTTTTAATAATAATAATAAAAATAATAGTAATATAAATTGATTACTAACCTATTAATCATAAACTTTATTATTATTATAGTTTTTGTTGTTATTACACGTGGGGCACTTGGTTTGGACCCCTACCGAGTTATAGATATGTGCCTGGTGCAAAGATACATGAAACCTCAAAATACAAGTAAACTATATACAGGCTTCCCTTCCTCATCCTTTTACCCCGCTATGTTCACCACCCTCGCGACTTAGACCAGCGACACTAGCGTCACTGTTTTCATGCCTGGTTTTTCAAATACTCTGGTGGATCTATAGCAAGGTTCGCTTTCCACGAAATTAGCCTAGAAAGTCGTTACAAATTATCACGACGCATTTATCAACCACGCGTATCTCCTTAAACATTTTCTTGTCTTTTTGCCCAATAATACGATGTTTCGGTTCCATTGAAGCCTCAAGAAAACACCTCAAGGTCAACGTGAGATTTGGGAGTGCTCCAGAACGGTTAAAGAAGCACATTTTGGCCCAAATTAGTTCCGAAATATCAAGTCTTAATGGACATAATGAATATATTCTTCTGACAGCGTTAACCAAGACTTACTAGAAAAAACATGAAAGGAAAACGACTGTCTTCTTTTTTTGCTTCATATGAAAAGTGTCCCATTATAATTATTAAAATCTCGTCCTGCCCACCTATGTCGGGTAGCTGGTAACAATGGACCTGTATTAAGATGTGGCACCTTCGGAAACTTCTCGTAATTGTTAGGAAGCAACAAAGGAGAGTTATGTTGACTGTAGCAGGATGATCAAGCGAGAGCAAAAGGAACTTTTTTTTCTGTACTCCTGTGGGCAGCTGTGGCCCACACACCGCGATGAATGCATGGAGCTAATTTATATTCAGCGGAGAGCTATTAGGAAGAGAAGAGGTACCCAAAATATAGGACCACCAAGGAAATCTACATGGTTGGGTCATCCATTCAATGTTTTTCAATGTTCTTTTCCTCGCGCGGAAGGATCAAGATTTTTATATTGCTACAAGTTTTTGCACTATTTCTCAACAAAAAATATTAAGTGGAACCTCCACCATTGCGATGTGGCGTAATGAGGGATTCAGTATTCGATTCCCGGCGGAGACGCACTGCACACAGGTTCGAATCCAATCACTTTGCGTACGCAGGATTTTTTTTTTTTCGGGAGGGTTTGGAATTCTCAAGGTGGATAGAGCATAGCTGCTTTTCTTAGGGGGGCATACACAATAAGATATTTCATGTATTTCAAACTTTCCCCTCTCGAAAATGGCAGTTGGGGGTCACTCTAAGGCGAGTTTGCATTATCACTTTGGTTTTCCCCGAATTCTTCACTACTTTTATTTGAAAATGTTGTTTCTATCAAAATTTTGGAGGGGGCTGTAGCCCATTCAGTCCCCCACTCTCCGTACGCCTGTGAATCCAATGTTAAAACTGTAGGCCCAGTTGCGACTAACCTATCTGAATGCAATGAGGGATTAAACATTGAGCTTCGGTTTTGATTCGAGTAAGGGCGGTTCCACTAGGCTATCCTAGGCCATAGCCTAGGGGCCCAAAGTCCAGGGGAGCGCACAAAATGAGACGGCGAAGGGACAGAAGAGACAAAAACCATCGATTATTGAAATTTCTTAATATTGTGAAAATAGCAAAATGGAACATGTCAAGTCCTTTTATACTGTTATTTTGATGCCACTGTGTAGATATTAAATAAATGTATACCTACAATAAACGTATTCTTTAATAGTAATACTTCAAGTATTTAAAAATAAGGCTATTATTTTTCTTATTTAACACCGTTAATATATAACATGGTCAAGGTTTTTATTCCGGCTGGAAAGGGGGAGGGGCATGGACGTCAGCAGGTAGTGTTGCCCACGAGACAAGACTTTGGCCTGTCTCGTCTCGTGGAAATGCTGTGAAATGCTGTCTCGTCTCGAAAATATTCGTTTGTCAAAGGGACACATGATCAATCTCGTCTCGTCTCGAATTTTTAAAAGCCTGTACCGTCTCGTCCCGTGGGCAACACTATCTGCAGGATTTTTTCCAGGGAGGGGCAAGGAAGGTGTTTTTTCCAGGGGGGCAAACAAAGCATATTTTCCTCAATAATAGTCTTGTTCCCTCAAAAAACATTGCTTAAATATTTGAAATTATTATATTCATGCAATAATTAACACATATTATTGTGGCTGTAATGATGAAATTATATGTGAAAAATATATAAGTTTTGGTTGACTTTCATTTTCCAGGGGGGGCCACGCCACCCCCCCCCCCCTTCCGGACACCCATGGGCAGGGAGCGCCAAAAATCCACCTCGCTCGGGTGAAAATTTTATCTTTAGTCGCCTCTGGGCAGTGCAGAAACGAGGGAGGAGATTAATTGAATTCGTATATTTTCCAAGAGTACACATATCTTGGTGGTAAAGCAAGTTACTGAATTTGGTCCGCTTTAGACGAAAGAATTCTCCTTAGCATGTTTCTTAACATTTGTGCCATAACCAAAATAATACCGTGTAAAGCGCAAAATCTTATGGCATTTTAGATGCCATGGCATATTTCATGGCATTTCTCAAGGATAGGCTCGGTCCGTATCATTTTTCGTAGCGTAACCAATCAGAAGCGACCTCTAGGTCACGAGTGCAGTTGTAATGGCGGCCGCGTGAGATGTAAACAATGTATCACTTCACATTTTTAAAAGCCGATAACTATTCAACCGAGAGGAATAACGTTTCGTATAAAACGTTATTATGTATAAAACAATGGCGCTGCTTAAATAACAGGTGTCCCACTAGCTTTCGAACCCGAAAAACACGTTATAATTTCCGAACAAACATACATAGGAAAATGAAATTCACAATACACGTACTTTGTTTCATGCTGAACACGAGGCAGGGTTGAACATAAACGCAAGCGTCAAAACAAAGACGGTAGGTGGCGCCAGGGGAAGTGGTGCGTGTGGGTTAGTGTGATGCGCAAGTCCCTGCATCGCGAGGATGGATCGGTACACCGTACCAGAATGCGTGTTCATTGTAAAGAAATATTGGATATCGGGATCGTATCAGACCGTTCAACGTGAATTTACGCCGTAAAGGACCATTGAAGATGGGAGTTTGGTGTGCAATTTCCCGACAGCGTATCATTGGACCCATCTTCTTTGAAGATACAGTAAACACACACGTTTACTTACACATCTTCAGTGCATTTGTGAATCAGCTGGATGATGAATAACTGCGTCGCGGTTATTTCCAACAAGACGGAGCGACAGGCCATATTTCCAACGTGTCCATGGCAGAAATTGAGTTCTTTTTTTGGTGACAGAATCATCTTCAAAGGATTGTGGCCGCCAAGATCCCCAGATTTGCAACCTCCGAATTTCTTTTTATGGGTTTTCCTTAAAGGTTGTGTCTACAGAAACAAACCACGATCACTGCAAGAGTTGCGAAACAACATCGAGAATGCGATTCACGAGATCACACCGGAGACTCTACATCGGACTTTTCACAATATGGAACGCCGTGTACAAACATGTCTAGACGTCCAGGGAAGACACTTGCAGCACCTGCTGTGACGATCATGTATTCAGCATGAAACAAGGTACGTGTATTGTGAATTTCATTTTCCTATGTATGTTTGTTCGGAAATTATAACGTTTTTCTCGGGTTCGAAAGCTAGTGGGACTCCCTGTACATACTTTACAACGTTTACAGTAAATAATATTTTAATTGTTTCAATTGTAAACACCGTGCACTCAGCATAGATGGTGTAACTCGACGTGCCTTTCGTGCTGTATACATATATTATACCTTGTAATAGCAAAAGCTAACCGGAATGTTACATGAAATTCTTCCGTGTAAAGTTCTATCTGCTATAAGATTGTTCGAAGCATTTACACAGCATTTATGAAAGCAAAAAATGTTTTGGGGGGAGGGTTCAAAGATCGCACACACAAACACGAGCGGGAAGACAGACCGAAAGAGACTCCATCCAGAACATCACGTTTCCTGGACACTTGCCACAGAGAAGGATCCGTTCATTCACAAACGCACCGTGCAAAAAACAGAAGAGAATCGAAGAGGATGACACAAAAAAAAGACAGTCACGATTCAGATGGTGGCTCCTCTTCTGAGGACCGTGGGAGCGAAGATAATTACCGCTGCCAATTACTGACTCTTACTAATTTTTCAGTCTTCTTCCCTTTTTTGCGGCGTCTTTGTTTATTTGCTTTTATTTCTTGATTGTTGCTTCCAGTTGCACGAATGAACGTCTGCTGTAGGGGTCGAAGAACATGTCGACAGGTAGAATTTCTTCTCTGCCATTATACTTCAGGTACTTTTTTTCTCCCGGCGCGAAGAGATGGCAAGAAGGACTTAACAACACTATTAAGGAATTGGAGTGAACGATGCGCTTAATTCCTTAATATAACTGCCAGATCCAAAGGACCCGCCTTAGAAATCTTGCTCAATGTATTACTCTGGGGAACAAGTCTTGAGACATTGTACAGTCAAGAGTACAAGTGGTGCAAATAACTGTCCGAATGAACTTCTGATGGTTCAATTACGCGTGGGCATTCCTATTTATTTACTTAGAGCAAGGTGGACTCAAGCTAAATTTTTCACCCATGCGAGGTGGATTTTTGGCGCCCCAGAGGGGGCAGGCGCCCGGCCCTTGACTTATGCACATGTTTGTTTCTGTTGACAAAAATTTGAACTACGAGGGTCACTATTTATATTTTGAGCCTAACAATGAAAAAACAGGAATTTGGCATTGAAAACTGCTTTATTGTTTTTCGAAGTATTCTCCTTTATGGTCAATACACTTTTGCATTCGTTCGAACCATTTGTCAAAGCAGTTTTTCCAATCTTCTTGAGACACCTCCATAATATGGTTTTTGAACGCATCAACGGCGTCTTCCGCCGACGAAAATCGTTGTCCACGCAATTTATTCTTGACATTCGGGAACAAGAAGAAGTCATTGGGTGCCAAATCAGGACTGTACGGCGGATGACCCATCAATTCGATTTTTTGACTGTTCGTAAAGTCTGTTGTTAGACGAGATGTGTGACAGCTGGCATTATCTTGATGAAGAATGATCCGACGGCGTTTGTTTGTTTTCCGTATTTGACCGAAGACCTCTGGCAAACAAATTGTTGTGTACCATTCAGAGTTGACCGTTCTACGTTCCTCTAAAGGCACAGTTGCCACATGACCAGTTTTCCCGAAAAAACAGGCGACCATTTGTTTCGATGTGCTTCGAGCGCGAACAACTTTTGTTGGATTGGGTTCATCTTGAAACACCCATACAGTCGACTGCTGTTTACGTTCCGGCTCATATGCATATATCCATGATTCGTCACCTGTTACAATCTTATATACGTCTTTTGAAGCACCACGATTGTATTTGTTGAGCATTTGTTTGCACCAATTGACGCGAGCGTCTTTTTGAGTTTTTGTCAAATTGTGTTGGATCCAACGAGAACATACCTTTCTCACAGCTAAATGATCATGTAATATTTTATATATGCTGGTGGAACTAATGCCTATGGTTGCCTCAATCTCACAGTATGTCACATGACGATCTTGCAGTATTAGGTTTTGCACAGCATCAATGTTTTCTTGAACAACAACTGATTTTGGACGACCTTCGCGAATCTCGTCGGTGAGCGAATGGCGGCCACGATTAAATTCGTTATACCAGCGTTTCACAGTGGCAAAGGATGGGGCTTCATCGTCAAATGTGGAAGTAAGTTGATCGATGCACTCTTGTCTTGATAATCCACGTCGAAAATCGTAAAAAACCATCGCACGAAAATGTTCACGAGTTAATTCCATTTTATTGTTGTCGCGCAATCTCCAAGACAACATAAACAACACAAATGAAGCTATTGACAAAACATTTGAAGTACGTTATGGTCAATATTGCCAGACGATTCCGTGCAAACGTCAAATCGCGCCTAACTTCAATCAATGTTGCCAAGGCTCAAAATATAAATAGTGAACCTCGTACTAGTGTTACCGCCGCGCTGGCCTCCATGGAGGAATGGTTAGCACAGGATGCTACGACGCCAGAGGTCCCGGGTTCAAATCCCGGCCTGGGAATGGGTGTTCCTTGTGTGATCCTTCATTCATTTCATCTTATCACCATTCATCTTCATCTTCGCGATTAGCCAAAAGCGGAAGAAATGTGAAGTAAAATAAACCAAATCAATCAAAATCAATTTCTAGTGTTGCCATCCTCTAAAATGGCACTTTTTCATTTAACCCATATAATCATCGATCCCAAACCCATCAAATGCTTCTCATGATGGTCGTAGAAGACAGATTATTATGGCATCAGCCACCAGACGTCTACGTGATTTATTGTACCTTATAACAAACTCCATAAAAGACATAACAATAACAAAACACAATCTATCCCTACATAGCAAACGACACAGTTTATTTTTACAATTTCTTCATCATCCTCTGTCAGTTTCTTGCATTCTTTTCTCACCCAAACAGGGGCGGAGCCAGGGGGTCGCTCCCCTCAATTTTCTTCCGCACCCCCTTCAGCACCCCCAATCCAAAACCTATAGTCTGCCGAAAACATTGCCTCGTACAGTGTCATATTATGTCATGTCGTTATCATATTGAGGGCCGAATGTTAGGTACTGGTGTGAGACTTCTGTTATTATCTACAACAGGCAAGCATTGATCCTACTCTCGAAGAGATTCTGCATTTTTCCCCCCTATATTGTCGGCAGTCTATAAAGATCAGCAAACCCCTGTCTTTATTTCTTCAGAATTGTTGTTAAGAATTGCTCCTTCTTGTGTTTCAAGCAGTCTGTTTGTGTTTTTCGATAAATATATGTAGCTCAGTGTCAGTTGTATGTTTTCCTTTGCACTGTTGATACACGGTTTTGTTGTTCGCCTATGTATTCTTCCTGTTTTCTTCAAGTCGCATTGGAACAAAACTTTCAGTTGTTTTCGAGTATTATCAGGTCGTTCTCGGGAAATTATTTAACGCGAGTTGAATCGGAAGTTTCTTGTTAATTCGTTCTATTTGTTCTAGTAGACGCACCACTTGAGACTTTTTCAAAGACTGTTGCGATGAGGCAAAAATTCGCGAAGAAATGTTATAGTTCGTTGTTCAGGAGACAGTGCGGCGCAAATAATTTTTAACTATGACGTTGCTGTACACTTAGCGTTTTGTCATGACACCACAACAGCATCTGGGCAGACGAAAGGTAGGCTATGTATTATGTCAAACGAACGCATGTAAAAAGAGGAGTAACAAAGCAACGGAACATTTTCAGAAAAGTGAAGTAGTCTCCAAAAAAAGTGAGTTGATAATGAAAGTGACTGCATGATTTCGTATTTATTGCGTTATTTTCTTTTTCAAATTGCAGAACTTTAGGTTGCACAGTAGCAATTTCTTTCTTTTACCCAACACACACTAACTGCATACTCAACAGTTGTTGTCATCTATACAACGTATTTGACATTTGATTAATAAGTGAAGTTTGTACCTCAATTGGTTGTAATCAAAGGGATACCAGGTTCGATACCTGGTGGAGGCACATAGTGGTTCGAATCCCACTTTAAACTGTAGGCCCAGTCCCGATTAGCATGTGCATAAAGTGGACTTAAAACAATGGATGCCAATCTAAAATTGTACTTTTCAGTCATGGTCATTTATGTTAATTATTATAAGAGCGTTGCAGGAATATGGTAACTTCAAACTGAAGGATTTATTTTCTTAGAGGAGTGAGCAACACTATTAGGGGGGAAAATATATCGACCCCTCTCCGTGCAAAAATGCCTTGCCTTGCTTGCTTCTCCATGGAAAAAAATCCTCCAGTTATGCTTCCCTTGAACAAGCTGTTATTTTCAAATTTTCAAACATCTTTGTTGTGCGAGAATGAAGCAAACCGCTCGTATTCTTCACTTTCATTAGCATATTTTCATAGATGCCTACTAAAAGTTGATTGATGTATGATTTACATTTCATGTTTTCTTTATTTTCAATGTCGCACCCCCTAAATTTCATTCCGCAGCCCCTCAGCACCCCTAGATGATTAATCCTGGCGCCGTCGCTGCACCCAAAAGTGGCAATCTGGAAAAGAAAATAATTCTGACTCCGATGTTGATTTATTTTATATAATTTCCTGTATGGAGTGATGAAGTGATAATGTTCAGTTATAATAGAGAAAAATCCCTCCAACGGTTATCACGTCATAAGCAATCAAAGTTTTGGTTGGCAGACTTTTGAAACACTCTGTACAACGTTGATAAAGGAAACCATAAACAGTTGGTCTCGACAGGTCTGCTCTCGTTCTAAAACAATTAAAATGCAAATGAAGGTTGTTGCATTTTTAATGGACACAGTTAAATGTGTAATGAGATCGTGTCTGATAGCAGATAAAAGTGCATGCACTTGATGCATCAGAAAGTACATTATAACCAGTTTACGCTTTAAGTGTTACTGTAGTCAGCATTGTGTCAATTGACACATTTTGGGTTCTATGTCTGGCAACACTTCTTCTAGCTTTGAAAATAAATATTGATCTGGCAACACTTGATCCATTCTTTCAATATTTTGGGTCTACCTTATCGCACAATGCGAGAGTAACCTTGCATTCTGATGTCACGGTGTAACGCTTTCATTGTTACGCTAAATGACTAAGTTGTTAGGTTAGGCGTGTTGGGTTTAGTTCTCTTAGCATAAACAATACATATGCTAAGGGAACCAAACTGAACAGACCAAACATATCAATCAACGTAGGCGCTCCTCGTCTGACATCAGAACCAGAAGTTGGTCTACCGTAGTGCAATAAAGGAGACCTCAATATTTTACAGGTTGGTAATTGCCTTGAAGTTATTACGCTCATACAGTGGGATGCTCAAGTATTGTTCGGCAAATTGTCCATGACTATTTTCATTATTTTTTCTCTTGTATTCTACGTGTTTTAGGGAATGTTTTTTATGCTTTAATTCTTGTGTAAAACTAAGAGAATAAATATGGTGATGGACAATTTGCTTCGTAATGCTTATGCATCCCACTGTGCGTGTAACATGAACAGAAGTACACTCTTGAACACACAAGCCTCCCCCCTTTCTCTGTACCCGTGAGAAATTTGACTGTTTTAATAAATATTCACTAAAGGAGAAAAAGATTTGACATAATTCGTTTGACCATTTTGCTCCGATTCACAAAACTTCGAATGGAAGTCTCAAGGTCGTTTCTCACGGTTGAGGCTTTCGAACACTTTTTTTTCTCTCCTTCTTTTTCACTTAGAAGCAAAAGCAATTGCCTTAATTCCCGGTCCATTTTCCTTCTCACACAAACACGCCTTCCAATTTCAATATGTATAATGATGCATATCGCTTGCGTGTGCGGAGTGTTTCCCCGAAACGCCACCAGATGGGGCAACGACCGCTACATTTTCAGTATCCGAGAACTGTAATTGAAAAAAACAAGAAAGAAAACTGTTCCGCACACACACACAAATTTGGAAACCTGTTTCTCCTTCATTCATAAGCTCTGCTGCATGTGTGTGTGTGTGTGCGTGTGCTGTGTTCGTGAGTGTCTTTTATTACCCGTACATTTTCGGTAGCTTCTTCTCAATGATACAGTCACGCATTTTTCGAAGCAATAGTAGTTTTCCACGCACTTGTTAGATTCCCTCCTTCACCTTGTAGCAAAAAGGCGTGTTCGCAGGCCCTGGTTGCGTTTACACGCATGTTCCAGAACGTATCGGATCGTGATTTTTGAAAATTACGGGTTATAAGGGGGGACGTTGTCAACAATTTTCTTTCAATTGGAAAGCAACTTCTTTACGAGGACAACAATATACGCGCGAGTGGGTAGACATAATAATAAAAAGGTACAATACGAGTGTGAAATGATCAATAATAGTAGAAAGGAATTAGCGTCCATAAGGCTCAATTGAATATAGAAAATAAGGGGAAAATGGAGTAAATGAGTGCAATTTAACACTTGAACCGTGAAAAGTATTCATGTTTGTTTTTACTTCGTACAAAAACTTTTTTACACCTTAGTAACTTTTTCTCCACACTGAACGTTCATGTAGAGAATGATTTTCTTGTTTAATGTTTAGAAAACATAACTAGGAAAACTATTTTCACAATAATGGAGATAAACAGGATGTGTTGGGGATATTAGAAAATGAACATAGATATTTTTTATACTTGATCGTGCAATTGAAACAATAATTGCACTCGTTCATTAACGTTTATAAACTTATTTACTTAAGAGGGAGAGATGAGAGAGATTGCTTTATTTTAGTTCGCTTCTTGTGCTACTTTTGGCCAATTGTGAAAATGGGGATGAGTGATGATATGATGAAATTGATGAATGAACACTCACAAACATCCATGGCCTCATCGATGGTGAAGTGCCTAGTAATCAAGGGGTCCCGGATTCGATACCCGGGGAGGCACATATAGTGGTTCGGATCCCACTTTAAACTGTAGGTCCAGTCCCGATTAGCCTTACTGTGCACAAAGTGGACTTAAAACACCAAATCAAACCAAACAAACATCCATGCCCAGGCTGGGATTAGAACCCGGGACCTCTGGCGTCGCAGCGCGATGTGCTAACCACTCCGCCACGGGGGCAGGCGAGAGGTGAAAGAGAAAACGAAAGTGGAGAAAATGGCAGATAAAAGACAGAGGGAGATAGAATGGGAAAGAGGGAATGAACGTGGAGAGAGAGAGAAAGAATGGAAAAGACAATGAAAGTGGAGAGAGATAGAGAGAGTGTGTGAGAACGAGCTATAGCTCGACCACAAGGAAAAAAACCTTCCGTCCAAAGCGTTCGCGCAACTTCCCTGCCGTTATCGGTGTTCGGGGCAGTGTTGCCAGGTCAGATTTGAAAAATTCGGGAGATTGTTCCTTGGAAACCAGAAGTTCTGCTACAAAATCCGATGATCTAATAGAAGAGGATGAACGACGTTCTTGGGGGAAAAGGGCGGCATAGTTGTGCGCACTGGGGGGGGGGGCAAGGGGGAGTGGCGCGCATTGTTTACGGTGTAAACGTCACAGATACTTTTGTAACAATGGTGCTAAACCCAGCACCCTGTGTTTGGCGAAAATATACCGAAGATCTCCATTTCAGGAGTGGACATGTTTCAAACAAAAGAAAGTAAACCGCCCAAAGGAACCGACCAACATCTTTCATCTCTTCCGCATTTTCCGGTTAGAGGGTACGTGGAAAACACCCTCAAATTTACCCTTTCTCAGCATCGACACAAGGGGTTGGGATGCCTCTATTATCGCGAGGAATTTTTATGACACGAAATGGTAGAAAGTTGTGTTCACAGATGAAGCTAACGTGCCGCCTTTCGTTGTCAGCGATTTTCCACAATCTTTCAAGTCGAATGCTAACAATAACAAATCAATTTGCCTTCTGATGGTGTTCGTGTGCAGCTATCGATAGGGGTGGGCACGCGTCCTGCACCATAATGAAAAATGCATTACGTATGTGAAATATATTTGGTGAATTAGACAGCATGTCTTCCTCAATAATTCAAGATAGCAACGCTTATGCTAGGGTGCCACCCATCCTCCCCATCTGCTAGAAATACACACACACACCCACAAACACATACATGTATAACATAATTTGCCCACGCTACGAAGTCAGTGTTTCTACCTCGTAAGGCAAGGACGTTTCACTGTGTTTGTGTCACTTCATCCATTTCATCAGTTTTTCATTCATCCATATTGTCGTACTTACCCGTAGAGGCACAAAAGCGACGTAAAATAACTAAAATAGAAATAGAGTTTAGGGTGGGATAAAATACAGCCATCTAAAAATAGTAATGTAGTAAAAGTAATAAAATAATGTCCTAGCACAATTGAGTAGCGTTTGACATAATTTCACAGTTCAAACAGCACTTTTCAGGGCTGTGGAGTTCCACTCCACATCTCCCCTCCATGTTCAAGTAAAGATGAGCAGGAAACGTGTTTTTGAGCTGCCCGTCGGAGGTGCCATAGCAATAGTTTATTATGGAATCCTACCGAGAAATCAATAGGTCTGGCAACACTGACGTTGGCGACTCTGAAGGCTTCTGCCTCCTGTCTTTCTCCCCCACCCGCCAGCGCGATGGGGTCTGCGCAGGTTTCTTTCCTTGTGGTTCCACTATAGAGACAATAGTTGATTGATTGACTTGGTTTATTTTACTTGGCATTTTGTGCCACTTTTGGCTAATTTTTCGAAGATAAGGATGAGTGATGATTAGGGCCCGGGACTTTACATATGTTATAACATATTTTTCATTTTGCTTCGGATCTATTATTGAGGTTTGATCTTTACAAATCTGATTAAAATCAGCCGAAATAGACAAACTTGACAAAGCATATTTTGACATATTTCACCAATTTAGCGTTTTTACAACATATTTTTTTTCAATTTTGTTGTAATAAGACATATTTCTGTATATTTTCGTAATTCTCTCGCATATAATCGGTTATTTCATAATTTTTTCTTAGTAGCTTTAGCACAACGGATAGTTCATATTGTCGATGGCAGGATATGGAAATTACGGAGGAATTGTTCTTAGTACAGAACAATAATACCCCACTTTTTTTTATCCCGCCGACAATTGATAGCCATGCAAATATTATTGAAGAAAAATGTTCTCTCTCATTGTTGCACGGGAAGTAAAGAAGTTTCGTTCTCATGTGTTTGTCTTTCTCGCTTTTCACAAAAATCAGTCAAATGTAAAAATAACATTCGGTACATTACAGCCCCTACTCTACTCCATCGGGTATGGGAGAAATTCGAGAGTACTGTTGTGCATATTTTTGGCTTTACTGGGAATATTTCTGCATTTTTCTGAGATATTTGTAATTTTTCATGACATATTTTCCAATTTATATGACATAATTACATACATATTTTACAGTTTTATAGGACATAAAGTCCCGGGCCCTGAATAATGAAATTGAGGAAATGGTAAGGAGAGAGAGAGAGAGAGAGAGAGAGAGAGAGAGAGAGAGAGAGAGAGAGAATAAAAGTGAATGAGAGAAAATGGAAACTAAGGAGAGTGCGAGAGGCAATGCAATAGAAAGAGTGAAACGGTAGAGAACGAGAGAATAAACGGAAAGAGAACATCTGAGAGTGAATAAAAGGGGAAATAGAGAGTAATAATAGGTTGGGGAAGGGGGGCAAGAAGCAGGGAAGCTTCTGTGTTTTCTTTGGCGGGAAGGCGGTCTGAAACCGATCCCTCACACTTCTGTTTCGTCTCCAACCGTAGGGGAAGACGAGGAAGCGTGGGAAAACGCTCGCTCCCTGCCTGCCACATGCCGTGCCTCCTGCCAAGAAGTCTGGGGGAGAAAAAAGAGCTCCCCTTCCCTGGAAGACGTTCTCACGGACCTGACCTTCGCAACGAACGCACAGGGCGCGCGGGTGCCGCCAAATGGTCGTCGCATTGTTCACGAAATAAAAGAAAACAAGGAGTTGGGAGGGGAGCTGCTCGTGCAACAATGGGGCGCATTGTTGGGTCGATCTACTTAAAATTGTATTGGATGTCTTTGCAGGCAGTGTGTGTATATTGGCATTGTGCTGTGGCCCACTTTTCAATGTCGCCACGGCGTGGTTAACCATCCCGATGGTTTTCTGGTGCCAGGAATCCCCATGTCAATTCGTCTGTCCAAGCGTCCATATTTCACAAACGTCCTGTTTTGTCACCTGAACGTCGTCACTGGCATTGGTAATAGGCTTGCCAACTTTAAGGAATAACATGTCCTGAATATCAGTTGTTATCAGTTTGTGATCTTCCTACTGTGAATACAAAAATTAATCAAATGGGTATAATTCAGCGAACAACTTCACCCACTCGCCATATTTCGGGCAAACAGATCATATCCTACATTGAAAACATTCCGGGTAAGCATTGTGCATGTGATCTTAGGGGAAGTGATTCAAGGTATGATTATATGAGGAATGTGTACTTATCGCGCAAATTTTCTTGCTGTAAGAAGGCTTCTCATACCCTTTCCTTAACACGTGCGAATCTGGTTGCCGACTTCATGACGTATCTTCCGAAAGTGCACTGCGTGATGACGTCAAATTGAATATCATCCATTGATCACAATGACCTACAAACTACAATTTGTAAGTAAACAAAACAAATCAATTTACAGATACACACGCTTCTGAAGCTGAAATACTGTAACAAAATTCTTCAAAATGAAATAGCATAAATTTATTTGTATCTAAATTTACTTAAAAATTCACTCTTTTCCTGTAAGGAATCGAAAGAACTTTTCAACTCAACGCTGAACGTACCCTAATACTTTTCTCGAGATTCCGAGCAGGCCACGGCAACACAAACACGAAACGTACTGAATCCCACTGTAACATAACACAGGCAGACCCTTACCCAGGGAAGGGACAGCCCCCCTCTCGAACTATGAAATATTAGAATGTGAACCTGCCGATTATGAATTCAATTTTTCTGACAGAGGTATTCTCCTGCACAAATTCGAGTTCTCATACATCTTCATACTTTCGCGACATCCTCTTTATATTTCTGATGTAAATATTTGAACATTGGCTATTATTCTCGTCTCAAAGACAAAAAGGACAACACTATATTCAAGGGCGCCGACTTTCCAAAATTTCTGTGGGTGCACATCAATGGCGGTTAGATCTGTAATTATCAAGTATTGTATACTTTAAACAACTTACATGCATAATGATTGCAAGAGGCAATGATATTATCAACACGTTACTAAAAGAAAATACCACATTCATACTAATTAAAATGAAAAAATCTTCATAAATGCAATTAATTTTAATTGTATTGCAGAAAGAACTATGCAAGGATTTTGTTGTGAACAGAAACTACAAAATGACTAACTTTATGTACCAAATAATAATAATGATAATCATGACATGTTAACTTTCAATATAAAACACATTCCTTCTTACGTCATTTGCACTTATGAATTTGTTTGCAATTTTGGTAATGTCAATATACTTCCATTGTTATTGTGGGGACTGCCATTGACTTGACCAGAGACAGGCAAGGAAGGGGGGAATTTGTTGCTTGGTTGCCTTTGCACAAACACATTTGAAACAATTATGTTTTAGAGGTTAGAAATTATAACTTCCATCTCAATGTTTTAATTGCTTGTTATTTTTTGATAATGGCAGGTGAGAAATATTTACTTTATTTTGTTTTTATCAAACTAAAAATCTTGTGGGTGCGGCGCAACCACAAGATTATTTATGTGGGTGCTCGAGCCCCGGAGCACCCAAGTAGTCGGCGCGCATGACTATATTAACGAAAGAAAAGCGTTTCCTTTCTTGAAAATTTCCATTTCGAGCCCTGTGATTGCGTCGAGTTTTATCTGTCAAAGTGTTCCAAGATGGCAGGAGAAAAATCGATTTTTTCATACATTTCGAACACTTCTGAAGTTCACAAATCTCTGTCTCCTGTACATTTTCAGGGATAAAGAAACACGTTTCCTAACAATCTGAGAGGTATAGGAAGCTTTCAAATATAGTGCCTAGTTGGGAAGGATCGTATGACCAAAGTGGAGTGAAAAATCTGTAATATGAACCACATCAACTGCCATAAACTTAGATCTCTTGATCTAAAATTTTCACAACAGCCAAAAATTTTGGACTGATTCGAGAACCAGCAAGTCGATTAAATATGGGGACATTTTTTGTCCTACCGAAACAAAACTTTGGAAAACACTTGGTACGGTTGATATCCTGAATAGATATTTTACTCCGGTATTTACATGGTGTGCGGATAAAAACCTTTCACATTTTTGAGGAGTGTAAACAAGAAATATACATATATTTTCAAGCAAATTGCTCTCTTTTGGAGGGATGATAAATGTACACATTAGGTATTATTATTATTAACAATAACGATAAGGAAACATTTCCTTGTCTTTGACAGTTCAACTCTAAAACTTTACTGATTTTCTCTTATTTCCATAAAATGTTATTGTATTTTGTAATACGTGTAAGTGATTTTCTTGTTCTATAAATAGATTCAATCCTTTCTATAGTCAATATGTAAGTTGAATCAACACTTCTTGTTGAGATCTTTATAAATGAATTGAAATTATGAAAGAGCGTAACTAGAGGAGGAGTTTTGGAGGTTCAAACCCATTTAAAATATCTTCCAAATAGTAGTACTAAAAATGAATCATTTGGTTCATCAAGAAAACTATGTTTTAATCATTGTTGTGTAAATTATTTTTTTAGTAATTTAATTCTGTGAATCAGCTGTTGTGTCGGCCACCGTGGCAGAGTGGTTAGCACATCGCGCTACGACCCGGCCTGGCCATCGATGTTTATGAGTCCATTCATCAATTTCATCATATCATCACTCATCCCATCCTCGCAAATTAGCTAAAAGTGGAACAAAAATGAAGTAAAAATAAAGCAAATCAATCAATCAATCAGCTGTTGTGTAGAAAAATACTCGTTTTTACATCAATGCTTCTGCCATCTCTGTTTAATATGTGCAAGTTTCAGTGAAAAGAGTTCACTCCAGCGCCATGCTGTGGCGATAGTTGGAACTACTTACTCCTGGCTCAGTACGTAAACTTGTCACGTGACTGACCAAAAATGGCGACTGGCGGATCGCTTGAGGACTGTTGAATGTGTGAACGATCACAACACGATTTCTGGTAATAATCGAAAAAATGAGTTAAATCTAAAGGTAATTTTTTGTTTGTAGGTAAAATAATGTTGCTTTGTAGTAGATATTATTATGCAACAAAGTCGCACCTCCGTTCTTTACAAGGGTGATTGAAAGAGACTATTCAATATGTTTGTGTATTATGTGTTGCGACGTTTTCATTCAATAAAAAAGGAAAGTTTGGTTTTCACCACTGATCTCCACTGTGATGATGGTAAGGTACAATACACATCGATACACTGTACCAAGTCCTTACGAAATCGAAACAAATTAGAAACACTGGTGCACAAATTTGATCGTGTTGAAGGGAGCCTTGCATGTGGTGAAGGGTTCATGGCACAAGTGTCCACCTTTGATTTATTGACCTTTGTCAACTTTTTTGTCGTCAAGTCGGCGTTTAATTGCTCTTTAAAAAGTCAGGGTGACTATTTTCACAAGGTGGTGAAGCTACTTTTTTAGCTATTTTTCACCAGATTTTAAACTGCACATGTACATGAATTACAACCTGGCCTCCTACACGTATGTGTGCATTCTTTAGTTGTTGATGTGTATCAAGCTTACGTCTGTGTACATTTACTTTCGTGCAGGAGACTAGTACTTTTTTCTGCATGCCAGGTATTTGGAAAAATACCACAAGGTGTTCCAATATGAACTGGTGCTGGTAATATGTCACATGACGTAATTTAGGTTAGCCAGGTCAGGTTTAGGGCTGTTTGCATTAAAATTATTTCTGTAAGTACTTCCCGACACCAGATCATGTAATTTCTGGTCTCAGCACTTTTTGCTATTGCACCAATTTTTTTATATAAATTAACTCCTTAGCAGTAACTTAAGTAATATTGCCAATGAGATTTTAAATCCACTTTATGCACAGTTAGGCTAATCGGGACTGGACCTACATTATAAAATGGGATCCGAACGACAATGTGCCTCCACCGCACAACGAAACCGGGACCCCTTGATTACAAGGTGAAGACGTTACCACTACGCCATAGGAAGGCCCCGAATACTGCCAATGAATGTAATAAAATATGATAAAATACATTGCTATTATATTTGCTGGTGAAAATAGCCCCATAAGCTGTTCTCAGCACCAGGTGAAAATAGCCTTATATGCTATTCTCGCCACCTGGTGAAAATAGTCGCGGCCTTAAAAAATTTATAAGCAATGAAACTTGTATTTACAGCTCAGTGGAATAAGGGATATGTCATTCCTATATTTTACCCTTTTTTCTGACTTGACATAGAAATGTAACAAAAACCAAAATGGTAAAACAGAGAAATGCTTTTGATTAAGATCAAGTGAAGGTTATTTTTTAAATATAATAATTATTGTTACTGTAGACCAGTATAAATTTGCAAAATTTCTGTAGGGGTCTGGTATGTACTGTATGGGGTATTACAGAAGGTTTCACACTTCAGAGAGTGTAATATTTTAAAGCATAGAATACTTCGGTACTACTTTCGTATAGGGGAAACACCTATAAATAATTTATTTCGCACTTTCTTACATTGCTAACGTACTATTCTGCATTGCGGAACATTTCTTCAGGTGTAATAATGAATTTCTGACAAGAATAATGTCTATTTCTTACATTTACGAGTACTTACTGTTCTTCGTTATTTCGATTCTGTAACACACATTATGGCAATAGCTTACTGGTTCATTGCACATTGTGCGAGTGTTTTGTCGATTTATTCAGTGTTACAACCTTCACCGAAAAATACCTACTTTCGTGCCCAGATTTGAAATTATGCTAATATCTCGCAAACCATTGACGTTAGCCCCACAAACCATTTCCTGTAAGGTTAGGTTAGGCAAGCATAGTTTAAAAATTTTTAAAAAAATAAATACTCTGCACGTCATGTTATAGTGAAAACATGGCGACGTTTGAAACACTTACTGGGGGTTACGTCATGTAACTAACTAACTAACTAACTAACTCCCTAGCCTTCTTAAACCCGAAGGTTCATGGCTGCAGCGACACAGGCCTTCCATCTTTCCCTATCTTGAGCAAGTTCTATATACTCTTTTCCATCCCTACCGATTTCCCTTAGGTCCATCTCAACGTTGTCCCTCCATCTTCTTCTTGGCCTTCCTACAGGTCTCTTACCATCAGGTTTCCCAACAAGAATCATGTAAACTCCTCTTTCCTCTCCCATTCGTGCGACATGGCCTGCCCACCTAAGTCTTCTTGATTTAATTATTCTAATAATATCTGGACATGAATACAAAATATGTAGTTCTAAATTATGTAACCTTCTCCACTCACATGTCTCCCCATCCCTTTTAGGTCCAAATATTTTCCTAAGGATCTTATTTTCAAATACTCTCAATTTATGTTCCTCTTTCAATGTAAGGGACGAAGTTTCACATCCATATAATACTATAATCCACATTGATAATCACCTATAATTTCATTAGCATATGGTGTTAGTCTTGTTAAAAGAATGTTAGACAATATTTTGTATATTGTTGAGAGTAGAGAAATTCCACGGTAATTATTGCAGTTCATTTTATCACCTTTTTTAAACACAGGAACAATTATGGATTCTTTCCACTGTTAAGGGATTTCTTCTTTATTTCATATTAAACAAATTAATTTATGAATTTGACATATTAATGAATTTCCACCATATTTAATTAACTCAGCTGGTATTAAATCAATGCCAGGTGCTTTATTATTCTTTAGCCTTTTAATATCATCTTTAACTTCAGTCAAATTAGGTTCTGGAACTAAAGGTTCTGCTGTGTGTACTTCATTTACTTCTGATTTGTCTGCTACATGAACATTTAAAAGGTCATTAAAGTAGTTCTTCCATCTATTTAGAATATCGCCATCTTTGTCTTTTATCAAGTTTACTTTAGGTTGCCACCCCTTTCTAAATTCATTTACACCTTTATATAAATCTTCGATATTTTTATTTTTGCTGTTTGTTTCAATTTCATTAATTTTGCTTTTCAAGTAATCTCTTTTTTTTACTTCTAAACTTGCGGTTAACTTCTCACTTTATTCTATTATAATTGTTTAGATTTGTATCATCAGAGTTATTTAACCACCTAAGTCTAGCCTGATTTCTTATTTCTATTAGATTATGACATTCATTATCAAACCATGGCTTACTTTTTCTCGGTTTATGGTATCCTATACTTTCTTTAGCTGCTGATTCTATTGCATTACGTATGTGCTCCCAATTCTTATTTACGTCTGTTTCATTTATATTTTCATCATCATTTAAATCCTGCAAAACATGAAATCTATTTTGACAGTTTAATTTGGTAATCTTTCTTAATTCTTTCATCAGTAAACTTTCCTGTATCAAATTTTATAACTTTTAGATTTTGTTGCTTATGATTTATCACTGAGAGTCTTTCTCTTAATTTAGCAATTACTAAATAATGGTCACTGGCACAGTCAGCACCTCTATGTGTACGAACGTCAATTATACTAGTATGCCTTCTCTTATCAATGAGAATATGATCTATCTGATTATGAGTTTTACCATCTGGAGAAGACCAGGTATATTTATGGATATCTTTATGTTTAAAAGTGGTCCTTTTCACAATTAAATTCTTTGAGGTTGCAAAAGTAATCAATCTTATACCATTATCATTACTTAATTCATGAAGACTTTCTTTACCAATCGTGGGTTTAAATGTCTCTTCTTTGCCAATCTGTGCATTACAGTCACCTAACAGAATTTTCATATCATACTGAGAAAATTTATCAAAGACCTGTTCTAACTCTGCATAAAAATCATCTTTAGTATTATCATCTTTATCTTCCGTTGGTGCATGTATGTTTATTAAAATAATTTTACACCACCTACCCTGTAAAACTGCATAAGATATCCTATCATTAATAAATTCTACTGTTTTAAGAGCCGAGATAATTCTATTATTTATAAAAAAGCCTGTTCCAAAATTATGATTTTCAGTACCACCATAGAAAAAAGTATAATTTTTAGTTTTACAATTCCCTTCTCCTGGCCACCTTACTTCCTGGACAGCTACTACATCTAATTTATACTTCACTATCTCATTAACTGTACACTGAAATGCCCCAGGCCGGTAAAGGCTCAGAACATTCCAGGTGCCTAATTTAATATCCTTATTCCTAACGTAGATCTTATCCTTAGTCCAGGGACCTCCCAAAGTAGTCCCCACCCGGAGATCCGAACGGGGGACTATTTTACCTCCGGAATATTTTACCTTGGGAACATCCATGGCCTTATATTGCTGTTTCTTGACATTTTTTTTTACAGTGCAGAGTTGTCAGCTCCATGCCTATAGTGCAGAAGGCCTTAGAAAGAGCGTTTCGCGGGCTAACAGCAGACGTCGCTCGCACACTATTGCCGATACTCTCGTGTCGTCTGCTCCTCAGCCGAACAAACAGGCCGAGGTAGCAAGAGGCAGAGGTCATTCACCCTTCCAGAAGGGTGCAGCGAGAGCTAGCTGTGGCAACCGGGCTCGCTCATTCGCGGACCTGATTGGTTCTCGCAGACACACCCCCATATTGTTGTCTGCTGTAAGCCCGCGAAGCGATCTTTCTAAGGTCTTCTGCACTATAACCCCCAATATGAATGGAGGAACTACTACACAAGACAAACACAAACACATTAGACAACACAATTACTACACAAGACAAACACAAACACATTAGACAACACAATTACTACACAAGACGAACACAAACACATTAGACAGCACAACTACTACACAAGGAACACACAAACACATCACAACTATAACACAATATAAACACAAACACACCACAACTACTACACAATATAAACATAAACAAACTAAACACCACAACTACTACGCAAGACAAAACAAACATACTAGACAGCACAACTACTACACAAACATACTAGACAGCACAACTACAACACAAGACATATACATACACATCACCGATACTACACAAGACAAACAGAAATACATTATACAGCATAACTACTACATAAGATAAACACAAACACACTAGACAGCACAACTACTACACAAGACGTCATGTAACACATGGAACATTGTGCTCACGTGCAGAAAGCAAATGGCGGCAGCAACAATAACGTGTCTGAGAGATATTTTTGCAAATAAACACATGATTTTGCATTAAAATGGATCAAAACTGCATACCCGAACTTCAACAATGCTAAAGAAAATGATTTGCGTAAGTACTTTCTTACGTAAAAAGTAAGAAATCTGTTTCCGCTATACGAAAGTGTTACGAATACTTGTTACCTTAATCAGAGCAATGCAGATTTTAAGTAATATTTGTTTTCATTGTAATTAACTATAAATTTCCACATTAATTGACACTTCATTATTTTATGTATCCACATATTGGTGACACTTCATTACTTTTTGAGCTTTTTATTCATTATTTATTTTACGTTCATTAGATCATAAAGTACATGATGTTGAACAGGTAAATTCATTTACAATTACATATATCAACACACTATTACAACGTTTTAACATTTCTTATAATTAAATATGTTAGAATACATCAAAATTATTTTACAGTTTGACAGTTTGTAAAAAAATATAAAAAATGTTTTCATACATAACTTTGAAGTGAGAAATAGTCAAGTATTATATTTTATTCTTCTATATACTCACATTGTGCAGAGCTCTACAAGTTAAATACATTTTTATAGCTTTGATATTAATATTTTTCCTTATGCTGTTTGGTAATTTATTGTAGAATATGGTACCTTCATTTGTCGGAGCTGACTTGGTTACGTTAAGTTTCAATGTTTTCCTGTGAAAAATCGCTTTTTGTCTGGTATTATACCTATGTACTTCTTTATTTTTATAATTTAACCAGTACTTTGGACACACAAGATGGTCTTGTATACATATAAGGAATATATAGTCATTATACCTTTTTCTTTGAATATCTGCCTACATGGTGAATTGTAACTCAATTTATACATTATTCTGAGAGCATGCACTAGCTTTCTAGCTGATAAGAGAAGATATTAAAAGAAAATGAAACATGAAATCAATAATTACAATGTAATATATTTCTCTGTGTAAGGAACTGCAGGCAAATTTAATACACGGGAAGTACCAGATATGCCAAAGTTCTACACTTCGGATTTAATGGTAGAAATAACGCCCTTCTCACAGAGCTACTGTTCTTCCTGCACACCATAAGTTGCTATGCAGAAAGTTTAAATACAACTAAAAGAACATGTAACTTGTTTGTTGTTAAAACTTAGCCACAGTTGATTAATATTCTTGAATATGAAGTTCTGTTGATACTTTAGAACTAATAGTTTGTCATTTTTGTTTGTTTCAGTTTATCTACGAGAAATGTTCAACTATTTTCAATGCTTTCCTGGGACACACCTGTGTTACGGAAGGGAGCTCATTAGAACGCCCATCTCACAAGGTTAGTTGCATGTTGGGAGAACTTGCATAACTGTGATATTTGTGGTACATTCATCACATCATTCAATGATTGTTACGTTTACAGGGTTGCTACGTGTCTGGAAAACAGGAAAATGTCGGAGAATTTGGCTTGTCAGGGAATTATGCAGATTGTCTGGAATTTAAGTGCATTTTGGAGTCTGCAAGAGAAAAAAGTTGCATAATGAACAAGTAGTTCACTACCATATCTGGATTTGGTTCTTGTGATTCCACTCCCAAAAAAGATTCAGTTTAGAAACTTGTTTGTTTGGTTCTTATGATTCTCAGTCTTGTGCAAAATTATGGTTCCTTCAAATTTCTGTAATAAATTTTCACTTTTATAATTCTAGATATTAGAAAGAATATCAAAGTAAAACTTGCAGTCCAGATATCTGATTGATAACTAAAGTACATTGACAATATGATCATAATTATTGGAAAGGTTGATGAAGATGAGGTTATCATCTATTATTTTATAGATCTTAGTCTTGTTGGCATTTCTATAGAATTCCTATATGCAACAAAAAATTCTCCAGATGCTGTGTACTTATAAATGTAAGCAAGAAAAGCAGCTTTTTTTAAAACACTATAAATCCGCCAGAAAATGAAAAATTGTGTATGCTTTCTGAACTTTTTCTGTTGTTTTTATATTGTGGAGATCTGTTATGGTGAAATAATATACCTCTGTTACCTGAGCCTGAAGGCTAGATTCACGTAATTGTAGCACCCAATACATTTGATGACGATTGTAATTTTACATTGTACTCTTCGAATTTTCACCTGTTCTTGTGTGTGTGTGTGTGTAGAATAAAATTTGCTAAAAAAAAAAAGTTGTGAAAGTGAATATGTATCTCTGAGCAGTTTGTTGGGTAAAAGTTTACTATAGCACAAACACATTTCTTCATTTTTACAGAAGAAACTACTTACGGAAATAAGTTCCTGTAGCATTATCTAATATCTGGAAGGTGTTTTCTGTCATGTGTGAATGTATCATAGTGGAAATTATTATTTTTTAAACTATATTTGCCTAACCTAACCTTACATAATGTTTCTTGGGGATGGAACGAGGGCCCAAGTTCCTTTTGTTTTGTTGCAATTTCATCATGCTAAAAATGCAATTTTTACATGGTTTGATTTTGATTTACGTCTGTTAACACATACTGTGAAGTTTTAGCGATTACTTAAGGTTTTGTTCAATATATATGCTTTCGTGGTTAGGTTAGGCAGGTCAGGTTTGGTTCTCTCAGCATTAAAATAAAGTCCTTAAATACACTAAGGTTCCGATTTACTTCCCACTAGTCTACGATACTTACTGTCGCTTGTCAACAGAGAATACCTTGTCCATGGGAAGCGCACATGCTTGCGTAAGGTAATTATTAATTTTATTATTCCAAGATAAATAACTTGTTTATGGAAGGTTCAAATTTCGTGTGACAATGATTTCCAAAACTCTACGATAATTAGTCTTCCTGCTAGGAGAATTTGAAAAAATCATGAAACAATCAGAACCGGAACGAATTTTACCATGAAACATTACGTAGCGTTAGGTTAGGCAAACATAGTTAAAAAAAAAACCACTGTGATACATTCAGACATGACAGAAAACACCTTCCAGATGTTAGACAATGTTACAGGAACTTATTTCCGTAAGTAGTTTCTTTCGTAAAAATGAAGAAATGTGTTTGTGCTATAGTAAACTTTTACCGTTTGTTGTAATATATGCAGAAAGGATGTAAGTTTTGAGTGAGTGCAGGTTTACATACTTCAGCCATGTGGAGTTAGCGTTGATGATAGATAGAAATAGTGGTCAAGCCACAACAGCGCACAATGTATCATAAGGGATGTGAAATTTTCGAGTGTTAGATTCACACTAGTACAGCCACATGGCTGAAGTCTGTAAACCTGCACTCACTCAAAACTTACATCCTATCTGCATATATTACAACAAACTGCTCAGAGATATGTACATTAACCTATTGTACACAACGGTTTACTTTTCTGACATCTCAAATGGATCATCTGGTATATTTAATTGAAAAACACGAGGTTGAAAAGCAAAAATCATGGTGATAAACATGTCTGGAAAAAATTCATTTATGGACTGGAAAACCTGGAAATGTCATCAAAAAATCGTAGCAACCCTGGTTTACAATATTTTTGAATCAGAGTTCCAATTGTAAAATTTCATGAAGTACACAGGAGAAGGAGAAGCCATTTATTTCCAAATTTATCATATTTTTTACATGGTTACATTTCTATTTATGTCTGTTGTATTTACTGCAGTGTCTTAGTGATTACTTAACTGCATTGCGTGTTTCCTGGAGAATGATTTTACCCTTCTGCATACTCCTATTTGATTCTTGGTTTGTGAGATTCGATTCATTTACTGTCTTGGATACAGACTACTGCTGCCATCTACCTAGTCTTACCATAAATACTGTCCCAAAGTTGTAAGTAAATAGACACAAAATGGTGAGAGATATTGTAATATCAGAATAACATGAGGTGCATGGATGCATTATGAACCAAAATCACAAATAATTATTCGAAATGGCCACCTTTAGCACTGACACACTTCTGAAGTCTTCGTGGCCACGCATCAATTGAATTACGCAACACATCGACTGGAAAATGAGCAACTGCCTTCAGAAGAGACCGACCGCTTTAAACTTTCAATATTGGGATGTCTCTTCTTACAAGCCATCTCCTGAAGCTTGGACCACAATTTGTAGTCCAAAGGGTATATGTCCAGACTTGCAGAAGGCCAATCTTAAGTGGAAATGAAGTCTGGAACATTCGCTATGAGGGCACGCTCCATTTCTGTGAAAAAGGGGTAAAAACATCAGCCAAAGTGTACCAGCAGACAGTGCTTGAAGAACGATGCAAGAATCTTACCGACACCATCTTCCATGGAGAGAACTGGAGCTTCCAGCAGGACTCAGCCCCAGCACACAAAGCACTCACCACCCAGCAGTGGTTGGAGGCAAATGTTCCTGACTTCATTTCCACGTCAGATTGGCCCTCTGCCAATCCAGACTTAAACCCTTTGGACTACAAATTGTGGTCCAAGCTTCAGGAGATGGCTTGCAAGAAGAGACATCCCAATATTGACAGTTTAAAGCGGTCTCTTCAGAAGGCAGCTGCGGAGTTTCCACTTGATGTGTTGCGTAATTCCATTGATGAGTGACCACGAAGACTTCAGAAGTGTGTCAGTGCTAAAGGTGGCCATTTCGAATAATTATTTGTGATTTTGGTTCATAATGCATCCATGCACCTCATGTTATTCTGATATTACAATATCTCTCACCATTTTGTGTCTATTTACTTACAACTTTGGGACAGTATTTATGGTAAGACTAGGTATGTCATGTACAAGTGGCAAAGAAGTATGTCAGTAAATGCAGTGTAAAGTTAGGTCCATCAGGTATAATGCATTAACATTAGCATATTAAAACATCCCTAAATGCTCTCGGAACAATCATGTAGTTTGTGTGGTCTCAAGCAAGAAACCTCCTGTGAGCCTCGCATGAAAATCTACCAGAACTTTTGTCTGAGTTAATCGTAAACCAAGAACTTCTGCAATATGTGGGTGCTTTTGTAAGCTACTTTTCAAATAGTAATTTTTCGGGTAATTATACTTAGTGAATCTTTCAACTGTGCTAATTAGTTTCTCCAAGTCTCAAACTTATGTCCACAATTGTTTCCAGTATTCTAAAGCACTTCCTAATACTTTAATGAAAGTTGCAAAAAAATCATTAGTCACTCAGAACCGTTACCAGTTTTCTGATTACTGCATTTTTTGCTCAGAACCATCTTTCCATCCCACTGATGTATGCTTACTTGAGTAGGTTAAGCAGATTAGGGCTCAAGTTCCTTTTGTTTTATTGTGATTTCATCATGCTACGAATGCAATTTTTACATGGTTCGATTTCGATTTACGTCTGTTCACACATACTGCCGAGTTTTAGCGATTACATAAGATTTTGTTCAATATATGCTTTCGTAGTTATGTTAGGGAGGCCAGGTTTGGTTCTCTTAGCATTAAAATAAAGGACCCTGAATGCATTCTACTAGGGTTCCGATTTACTTGTACATTAATTCCCACTAGTCTATGATACTTACTGTTGCTTAGCAACGGAGAATACCTTTTCCATGGGAAGCATGCATGTTTGCGTAAGGTAATTTTTAAGTTGTTTTTTCAAACTAAATAACTATTCTTTTCGAATCCAAACAATGTTCATTACTTTAAGGAAGGTTCAAATTTCGTGTGACAATATTTCCAAAATTCTACGATAAGTAGTCTTTCTGCTAGTCAATTTGAAAAAAAAAATTTGAACCGTTACCCAGATTATTTTGGTAATCTTAGCTTATTCTCCTACATGCTTACATTATTATTTATACACTTGGAGTAAGTTGGGGTTTTTAGATTTGAATGCCTTAGTATGCACCTCTACATATTTTTCATGTGAAAAGAATACCTTAAACAGCAACGAGTATGGCATGCACAACCTTTCTGTAACATAATTTCCTACAGCTTAATATTTTTTTTTTCAACAAGTGAATTTATATGAACTTCAAGCATATTTCCAGTATCCTTAATGAATTTCTGATTGCCTGTACAACCTTTTAAAGCCATTGCACAATCAGTAGCTACCGTGATCAAGTAAGTTTCCAAAGTGTTTTTTTAATATTTAAAAAATACTTTTATCACGTAGGAAATAAACACGTGAAAGAGTGAAAATACTAAGCCACTCTAACCTAACACCTTAAACATGTAGAAGTTATATTTTACTTAATTACTTCACAAGGTGTTCATTTCCAATTCTTACTGTAAGTAAAATGAATCATGTATGTACCACCAAAGTTTGTGCATATCATTTGTTTATACGAGCAGAATTGTGTATAATAATATGTTAAATAACAATTAGCCAGTCAAATAATTTGCATAAAGATGATATTGAAATTTGAATTTGGAATATTTTTTAAGTATGTAGGATATAATAAAACTGTGATTGTGCATTCTCCTCCATGCAAAATAATTTTGCAGATTTTTCACGGTTTTAAATTTTAAGATCAGTTATGAGTAACATACTGATAATGTGCGAGTATGAGTAACTTGGAATGTAAGTACGCTGCTTCAAGAATGAGTTTGGAAGAATTTGTATTGATTTGGTAAATTTTACATTGATAACATCATTTCTTAACATCCATTCTTTGTTATTTTTAGTTTTGAGTATTTCATCTAAAATACAAGGTACTTATCTACAGTGCCTTTGTCAGTCTAGTAGCCCGTGGAATGGCGGTTAGAGCAGTGGAAACAATCGTGTGTGCCGGCAAACAGGATGGAATATCCGTGTAGCTGGAGCCGCTAGCTATGTAATGAAACAAGTTCTTACAATTACATGGACAGTTACAATTGAAATGAGCACGTACCTTCGTTACAGGAGATGTTGGTAATAATAATAATAATAATAATAATAATATCATCTTTATTGAGAGGGCGTGTTTCGGCCTCGCGGTCCGTTCTTACAACAAACCCTTTAAAAAAAACATATTACAATTGACACTTTCCACTTCTTGAAAATATTTGTTGCAGTAGAAAAATTAAAAGGATAAAAATACAAAAAAAAAAAAAATAAAATAAAAAAGAAATTAAAAAAACATTCCTACTTATAATGTAAACAATTAATGTACTGAAGGTACAGAGTTAAATACCACAATTAGAATACAATTATTACAGCTAAAACTACAACCAATACCTCATTCCCATTCATTACAGAAAAGACAAAGCCAGACACTATTGTTTGGACAGCAGATGCTTCTTTAGATTTATTTTGTATGTTGCAGGGTGGAGCTCCCCTGAGGTCAGTGGTGGGGGAGGTCATTCCATTCTTTTATTGCGGTGACTATGAAAGAATTCCCATAGAATGTTGTTCTGTGTACAGGAATCGTGAAGTGTGTTTTTTGACGAAGGTTAATTTGTTTTCCTTTCTTCCTGTACGGAGCAATTTGATCATATAAATATCTTGGTTCCTTATTGTTCAGGATCCTGTACAATAAAGACAATGCCAAAAATGTTCTCCTATTCTTAACGTTTAACCAATTAAGTTCCTGTAAGTACGGGGATATGTGTTCTTTTCTTTTGACATTCAGTATAAATCTTAGGCAACTGTTTTGAAGTTTTTGTATCTTGTAATTTAGAGCACTGTGGATGTTTATAAATACGGGGGAAGCATAATCAATTTTTGGCATTACAAGTGTGTTGACTAGGTGAGTTTTCGTTTCTTTGCTTAGCATATGTTTTAATGGAAAAAGTGATTTCAGTTTGGCTATTGAGTTTTTAATTATATGTGTGACATGAGAACCCCATTGTAGATTCTCGTCCAATATTATGCCAAGGTTGCGTGCTGTTTCTACTTTCTGTATTTTGGAATTATTCAGTGTAGGGAGGGGGAGTTGTAATTGTTCTAACTTTTTGAGGTTACTCGTTGTGCCTAAAGTTAAAATGTAAGACTTGGATGAATTCAATTTGAGTGCATTACATTCAGACCATTTAGATATTGAATTTAGGTCCTGTTGCAATGCTTCTAGGGCCATTGCACTTGATGATGTCCTCCTGCATCCACACATTTACGGCATTTTTAGAGGAAATTTTCACTAACACGTATCAGTTCCTCTTCCAAAATTGCTTCAATTTCTCTCCTGATATTTTCTTTCAATTCTTCTAATGTATGGTTTTTAGGTTCAAAAGCTTGGTAGCTCGCCATGCAGACGTCATGAAAATTTCTCTTGTGCAAGGCGTCGGAGGGATCTTTGAACATACTTCAATGTTTTTCCCCAACGTATTTTAACTTCCCTACAAGAATTCGTAATGACGTAAGTGTCATGCATAAAAATGCGTTGTTTTCAATTGTACGGATAGCGTGGTATTATTAGGCTGCAGAAAAGCACCAGTAATATGTAAACTAAAGCAAAACAATCAAAAACACTTGTTAACACCTTAACACTTCACAAACACGTGCAAACTGGACACCAGCTATCTGGATTATGAAGCACTGACATGTCCAGTTGCAAGTCAGCATGCAGCTGTGGGTCTAAATGCCAGCAGATGCACTCTTACTTCCTACCGAGCTGGCCCCCATTCTGCAGGCGACTCGACCGAAAAAGGCACTGTATTCATAACGCATTGACGTAGTGTTGAAGGCTGATCAGGTGTAACATAAAGCATGAATTACAAATGAGATGAACATACTATTTAATATTACTATGGCATTGAAAGTTTATTTCCTTGCAAGAGTGCCCAAATAAATTGTGATTTTTAAAAGTATATTCTTTCATCCCAAGTCAATTTATAATAGCGCACCCAAGTGATTTCATGTGATATAGCATTTTACATGTGGTATTTTCACTATATTTTTTAATGTACTGTACGTGTTTTGTAAAATATATTTTGGATTATCTGAAGTGGGCACAGTTCCATCAAATTCGGTCAGTGTTGCCAGAAACAGTTGAAAGGAAACACGAAATACTTTAGCCAGTGTTTACTGTAAGGTGAGTGGGTAGTTTCGGGGAGGAGAGGAAAGAGTTACTGGTTGGCTAGGTTGAGTCCGGGGGGTATAGTGGCGTGCATGCCTGCTATATAGGCCCTTTCCCATCGCCTGCGGAAAGATGTGTCAGTGTCAGAGCGGGGGGGTAAAAGGTGGATGATGGCAACACGGAAGCAGTTATTGAAGGTGGTGTTATGGCTGTTGGTGTGGATGGCAACTGTGAAATCGGAGTTTTGGGTGGAGGAACGGTGATTATTTATCCTTAGATTCAAGGGGGTGGAGGTTTCGCCTAGGTAGAAGTTGCCGCAGATTTGACAGATGAGGGTGTAAATTAGATTGGATGAGTGGCAGGTGCCCTTAGGGTGAAGGGTGAACTCACCTGCCGCTGTAGGGATCAGGAGGGTGGGGGAGGTGATGAGTATGGGGCAGGTCTTGCATCTGGGTTTGTTGCACCTGTGGGCTGGGGGAAGGGGGTGCGGAAGGGGTGGGGGTGTTTCGGACCAAGATGTTTTGGAGGTTGGGGGGGCGACGGAAGACGACCCTAGGTTTTTCCCGAAAGATGTCTCTGGTCTCGGGATCACTGTGCAGAATGGGGAGGAGGGAGTGGAGGGTATGTCTGATTTTCGTAATGTGAGGGTGGTATTGGGTGATGAGAGTTGGAGGGTTGGTTTTGGGTTATTTGGTGCGGTTGTGGGAGTTAGCTCTAGTGATTTGTTTGTTGATGAGGGTGGAGGGGTAGCCACGGTTGGTTAGGGCTTGGTGCAGGCGTAGGTTGTAGTTTTGGCGGGATGAGGGGGATGAGTTGAGGCGCTGGCCTCTGAGGGCAAGGGAAAATGGGATGGCTTTTTTGGTGTGGTAGGGGTGTGAGCTGGAGTAGTGGAGATACTGGAGGTGGTTGGTTGGTTTGATATGTATGGATGTTTCCAAGTGGTCTCCCGCAATGTGGATGTCCACATCGAGGAAGGTCACTTGGTCTTTGGAGTGGAACCAGGTGAATTTGAGGGTGGTGAACTCATTTAGTCGGTTTAGGAATGTTGTGAGGGAGGGTTCGCCATGTGTCCAGAGGAGAAAAATGTCATCAATGAATCTTAGCCAGAGGAGTGGTTTCAGTTGCTGGGAGTCAAGGAATTCCTGTTCCAGCCTGCCCATGAACAGGTTGGCATAAGAGGGGGGCCATGTGGGTACCCATAGCTGTGCCACGTATCTGCAGGTAATGTTGGTCACCGAAGCAGAAGTTGTTGCAGGTAAGTACAAGGTTGGCTAGTTGTATCAGGAAGTGAGTGCTGGGATTGTGGGGTTTGGGTCGGCTGTTAAGGAATGATTCCGTGGCACGGAGGCCATGGGCATGGGGAATATTTGTGTAAAGGGATGTGACATCAACTGTTGTGAGGATGGTGTTGGGTGGTAGGGATGGTAAGTTTTGGATGATGTTGAGGAAGTGGTTGGTGTCACGGAGGTAGGAGGGCAGGGCTTGGACGAGGGGTTGGAGGTGAGAGTCTAGAAAGGCTGATATGCGTTCAGTGGGTGAATTGTAGCTGGACACAATGGGTCTCCCGGGGTTGTTAGGTTTGTGAATTTTCGGGAGGAGGTAGAAAGTGGGGGTGCGGGGGTTGTCAGGTATGAGTGAGGAGATGGTGGAATTGGATAGGCCTTCAGGGGGTCCTCGGGAGAGGACAAAATCCCGAATTTTGTCTAGGTGTGTGGTAGATGAATCAACCGTGGTGGGCTTGTAGGTCGATGAATCAGAGAGTTGACGGGAGGCTTCCGCCACGTAGTCAGAGGAGTTCATGACTACTGTGGTGGACCCTTTATCAGCGGGGAGGATTTTGATGTCTGGGTTGTTGCGGAGGGACCGGAGGGCTTGGTGCTGGGCTGGGGTTAGATTGTGGTGGGAAGAGGGGTTTTGGAGGTATGTACTGTCGGAAACATTGTTGACAACAGAGGTGATGTATCTTTCGAAGGGGTGGTTGTTGGGAAGGGAGGGGGGATCATGGGGGAAGGGGGGCAGAATTGGAGGAGACTGGGATGTATGTCAGACGGATTAGCTTTGGAGGGGGGATTCTTGGCCCAAAAGTATATCCACCTAAGTCTGCGGGCGAAAGTTTGTATGTCAAATAATAGCCGGAAATTGTTAGGGGTGGAGGCTGGGGAGAAGGTAATTCCTTTGGAAAGTACGTCAATTTCGGTGGTTGTGAGGTTGTGGTTGGAAAGGTTCAAGATGGAGGTGCAGTCAGTGGGTGGTTGGGGGTGAGGAATGTCAGTATGCTGGGGGGATCTTTTGTCCGAGGACTGGTGCTCTTCTGTGGTGTGGTGGGAGGGAGGGGCAGGGTTGGAGATGGTAGGATGGGGTGGAGTGGGTTACGGCAAGGGTGGGTCTGGAAGTAAGGGACATGTGGTTTTGTGTTGGTGTTGTGGTGGGAGGGGGAGGGGGAGGGTGCATCCTGCATTCAGGGCTTGTCTGCAGAGAATGGAAAGTTTTTGCAGGTGTTTTTGGTTCAGGTTGTGGGCAATGGACTGGGAAAGGTTCCAGAGTGTGTTTATTTGGTTGTTGTTGTTGCCTGGGGTCAGTAGGAGGATTTTGGTGAGGGACTGGATGGAAATCGAGAGTTCTCGAGTCCGGTGGAGCTGTGATTTGTACATGGTTAGGGTTAGTTCGGCAGCAAAATTTCTCGCTAGGGGGTGAATATTGGGTTGAATATCGGGGGGCATAGCTGAGAAAGGGAGTTTGGGTGTCAGGCTTTTGGGAGTAAGGCCTACTAAGAGGCATGAATGTAAGAAACGTGTGTGACAAACAGATTTGGTGAAGGACATAATGAGTGACCGGAGTCGGGAGAGTTGGCGTGAGTTGTACACAAAAGGGTTCATATCCAAATAGGAAAAAAAACACAGGAATAGGGTTAGAAATGGTGCCAGAAGGGCGGATAAATACAAATAATGAAGGAGACAGTAAACACTTACCACACGAATAGAAATAATTCAATATTTCGCGATCTGAGTCGCATTTTCAAGAAGGTAGATAAAAGATCGACGACACTGTGAGTAGAGGCACAGAATACTGACCGTAGCGTCTCTACGGTCAGTGTTGCCAGAAACAGTTGAAAGGAAACACAAAATACTTTAGCCAGTGTTTACTGTAAGGTGGGTGGGTAGTTTCGGGGAGGAGAGGAAAGAGTTACTGGTTGGCTAGGTTGAGTCCGGGGGGTATAGTGGCATGCATGCCTGCTATATAGGCCCTTTCCCATCGCCTGCGGAAAGATGTGTCAGTGTCAGAGCGGGGGGGGTAAAAGGTGGATGATGGCAACACGGAAGCAGTTATTGAAGGTGGTGTTATGGCTGTTGGTGTGAATGGCAACTGTGAAATCGGAGTTTTGGGTGGAGGAACGGTGATTATTTATCCTTAGATTCAAGGGGGTGGAGGTTTCGCCTAGGTAGAAGTTGCCGCAGATTTGACAGATGAGGGTGTAAATTAGATTGGATGAGTGGCAGGTGCCCTTAGGGTGAAGGGTGAACTCACCTGCCGCTGTAGGGATCAGGAGGGTGGGGGAGGTGATGAGTATGGGGCAGGTCTTGCATCTGGGTTTGTTGCACCTGTGGGCTGGGGGAAGGGGGTGCGGAAGGGGTGGGGGTGTTTCGGACCAAGATGTTTTGGAGGTTGGGGGGGCGACGGAAGACGACCCTAGGTTTTTCCCGAAAGATGTCTCTGGTCTCGGGATCACTGTGCAGAATGGGGAGGAGGGAGTGGAGGGTGTGTCTGATTTTCGTAATGTGAGGGTGGTATTGGGTGATCAGAGTTGGAGGGTTGGTTTTGGGTTGTTTGGTGCGGTTGTGGGAGTTAGCTCTAGTGATTTGTTTGTTGATGAGGGTGGAGGGGTAGCCACGGTTGGTTAGGGCTTGGTGCAGGCGTAGGTTGTAGTTTTGGCGGGATGAGGGGGATGAGTTGAGGCGCTGGCCTCTGAGGGCAAGGGAAAATGGGATGGCTTTTTTGGTGTGGTAGGGGTGTGAGCTGGAGTAGTGGAGATACTGGAGGTGGTTGGTTGGTTTGATATGTATGGATGTTTCCAAGTGGTCTCCCGCAATGTGGATGTCCACATCGAGGAAGGTCACTTGGTCTTTGGAGTGGAACCAGGTGAATTTGAGGGTGGTGAACTCATTTAGTCGGTTTAGGAATGTTGTGAGGGAGGGTTCGCCATGTGTCCAGAGGAGAAAAATGTCATCAATGAATCTTAGCCAGAGGAGTGGTTTCAGTTGCTGGGAGTCAAGGAATTCCTGTTCCAGCCTGCCCATGAACAGGTTGGCATAAGAGGGGGGCCATGTGGGTACCCATAGCTGTGCCACGTATCTGCAGGTAATGTTGGTCACCGAAGCAGAAGTTGTTGCAGGTAAGTACAAGGTTGGCTAGTTGTATCAGGAAGTGAGTGCTGGGATTGTGGGGTTTGGGTCGGCTGTTAAGGAATGATTCCGTGGCACGGAGGCCATGGGCATGGGGAATATTTGTGTAAAGGGATGTGACATCAACTGTTGTGAGGATGGTGTTGGGTGGTAGGGATGGTAAGTTTTGGATGATGTTGAGGAAGTGGCCGCGGTGGCTCAGTCGGTAACGCGTCTGACTACCATGCTCAAGGTCCCGGGTTCGATCCCCGGCCGGTTCAAATCCGGGAACTTTTCTAACGGTGGAAGCGGCCCCGGCGCCTACCCAGCGTCGAATAACATGGGTACCTGGGGGAAACCCTGGGGGGTAAAGGCGGTCAGGGGCGTGATGCTGATCACATCACCCCCACTCACGACCGGATCAAGAAAGTGTGGGGCGTTACCCCCGCACCCCCTATACGCCTTCATGGCGTGGTGCTGTGCACAAGGGAACACTTTACCTTTTTTTTTTTTTTTTTTTTTTTGAGGAAGTGGTTGGTGTCACGGAGGTAGGAGGGCAGGGCTTGGACGAGGGGTTGGAGGTGAGAGTCTAGAAAGGCTGATATGCGTTCAGTGGGTGAATTGTAGCTGGACACAATGGGTCTCCCGGGGTTGTTAGGTTTGTGAATTTTCGGGAGGAGGTAGAAAGTGGGGGTGCGGGGGTTGTCAGGTATGAGTGAGGAGATGGTGGAATTGGATAGGCCTTCAGTTCACCACCCTCAAATTCACCTGGTTCCACTCCAAAGACAAAGTGACCTTCCTCGATGTGGACATCCACATTGCGGGAGACCACTTGGAAACATCCATACATATCAAACCAACCAACCACCTCCAGTATCTCCACTACTCCAGCTCACACCCCTACCACACCAAAAAGCCATCCCATTTTCCCTTGCCCTCAGAGGCCAGCGCCTCAACTCATCCCCCTCATCCCGCCAAAACTACAACCTACGCCTGCACCAAGCCCTAACCAACCGTGGCTACCCCTCCACCCCCATCAACAAACAAATCACTAGAGCTAACTCCCACAACCGCACCAAACAACCCAAAACCAACCCTCCAACTCTGATCACCCAATACCACCCTCACATTACGAAAATCAGACATACCCTCCACTCCCTCCTCCCCATCCTGCACAGTGATCCCGAGACCAGAGACATCTTTCGGGAAAAACCTAGGGTTGTCTTCCATCGCCCCCCCAACCTCCAAAACATCTTGGTCCGAAACACCCCCACCCCTTCCGCACCCCTTCCCCCAGCCCACAGGTGCAACAAACCCAGATGCAAGACCTGCCCCATACTCATCACCTCCCCCACCCTCCTGATCCCTACAGGGGCAGGTGAGTTCACACTTCACCCTAAGGGCACCTGCCACTCATCCAACCTAATTTACACCCTCATCTGTCAAATCTGCGGCAACTTCTACCTAGGCGAAACCTCCACCCCCTTGAATCTAAGGATAAATAATCACCGTTCCTCCACCCAAAACTCCGATTTCACAGTTGCCATCCACACCAACAGCCATAACACCACCTTCAATAACTGCTTCCGTGTTGCCATCATCCACCTTTTACCCCCCCGCTCTGACACTGACACATCTTTCCGCAGGCGATGGGAAAGGGCCTATATAGCAGGCATGCACGCCACTATACCCCCCCGGACTCAACCTAGCCAACCAGTAACTCTTTCCTCTCCTCCCCGAAACTACCCACCCACCTTACAGTAAACACTGGCTAAAGTATTTCGTGTTTCCTTTCAACTGTTTCTGGCAACACTGACCGTAGAGACGCTACGGTCAGTATTCTGTGCCTCTACTCACAGTGTCGTCGATCTTTTATCTACCTTCTTGAAAATGCGACTCAGATCGCGAAATATTGAATTATTTCTATTCGTGTGGTAAGTGTTTACTGTCTCCTTCATTATTTGTATTTATCCGCCCTTCTGGCACCATTTCTAACCCTATTCCTGTGTTTATATATATATATATATATATATATATATATATATATATATATATATATATATAAAATCTGTGTGTAACTTGTTCCTTGTTGTCAGGTGCTCATTTAAAAAATAATGAAATGCTTTGCGGACAGTGAATGCATAAAGGTGCATTGTTAGAACCACATATTTATGGTAAATAGAAGATCAAGATAACTGTACAAAAGCTGGGCATATTTCGGGATCAAGAGCAGTAAATAAAGTGGCATTTTGTTGTAAAAATGGTGAATAAAAACTTATATTTTATTTAAAAACTATACTTATTACACAAAATTAACATTTCACTTTTAATAGTACATTTTATATAGTTATCAAAGTATTTTGTTTATTCTTGTCCAAATGTCCTCCCCGATGGCGCAGTGGTAGCGTCATCGCCTTGTAATCAAGGAGTCCCGGTGGAGGCACATGGTGGTTTGGAGCCAACTTTGAACTGTAGGTCCAGTCCCGATTAGCCTTACTGTGCATAAAGTGGACTTAACAATCAAATTATTCTTGTGCAAATGAGTCCATTTTTTGCTTCTTGGTCACCCGCTACTGGTGAGGTAGGAGAACATCCAACCGGTTATAGGGTGACGTGTGGTCAACACGACGAACCCCTAGTCGTCGTCGTAGGTTTCGGTGACCTGGTTACACTACTCATTCATAGCTCGCCAATTTCCTGATGATGGTGGGTGGCCAAGAGGCATACACGATCCAAAGTCTCAGAAAAGTTGTTATACTTTCCCCAAGAGGCTCGAATTTGTGCGTGTCTTGTAGCTGGAGGCCAGAGCATGATGCCTTGGACTGCATGGTCACGGCGCAGGACAAAAATCCTGTTAGTATATGTATTAAATTGGTATTTTTCAGGATCTTTTCAAATGTGTAGTTATTTTTCAATGTGTAAACAGTATTAGATAATCAAGCACAAATACATAATGAAATAAAAGAAACATGTACACTGTTTCTGAAGTTATGTGCATACCCAATCAATGTGTGAATGCATCATTTAAGATTAGAATTAAGTACTATACATAGGAGCATTCCAATATCACGGGTGGGACGTTGAGACTACATTTTTGATATTAAAGTAACTATTCTACTGATAGTTAAGTTATGAAACTTAACACTGTGCTTTGTGCTTGGAGAGAGACTGGCAGTCAGGAGATAGGCCAAGGCCCTTACAGGCTGTCGAGCCACAGGTTATTATTATTATTGAGTTGTACCTAAAACCATTTAATAAGAAACGTTATTCCTCTCAGTTAAATAGTGTTTTAAAAATGTGAAGTGATGCATTGGTTACATCTCACATGGCCGCCATTACATGTGAACTTGTGTCCTAGAGGTCGCTTCTGTTTGGTTATGCTATGGAAGTACAGCCGGTTCTATCCTTAAGACTCGCGCACTTTCGGTGTGGCCTCTGGCCACGTCTTGTGCGCTCGCATGCGTAACCTTCGGCCACGTTGTGGACGCAATCACGTTGTAGATGGGGTTCCTCAATGATCTTAATGACTTTGAAAATGTTTGCATATTGTATTGGATGAAGGGGAACAAGTGTATAAGTTCGCTAATTTGAAAAGTTTAATATCTTTATGTGTGTACTCTAATATTGTACAAATATTCAACACATTATTATCTATTTTCATAATAATAAACTGGGTAAATATTGTCAGTTTGAAAATCGATATTTTATATAAATAAATTCAATAGCGACACTGTATTATAAAAGCAGTATTTACGTCTTTTGTCATTTTCAAATTTTTAAACGTAATTTAAAAATAATTGTTTTCCGTCATTTCGTATGCTTGCTGACGTGGTTTGCTTATTTGGAAAGTTGGCATCTGAAATGCCATTAGAATTTTCATTCTACACGGTAGCATTTTGGTCATGGCATAAATATTTAGAAAAGTGCTTTCGTCTAAAGCGGGCATAATGTATTTCTTTGAACATCGCACACAGGGAGATACTTGCTAATGGGACCCTTCCTGCTAACCCCACTGGGACACTTCCTAATAGCATACTTTTCCAATTTTTGACTCTCCTTGAGGAAAAAATCCTTTCATACTCACTTTTTAACGTTTCTGAAGAACACTAGGCGGTTTCTCTCTTCCTGGCTCCAGAGATCGTTGCTTGCGTGCAGGTAGAGGTTAGTGAGAAGCCCCACAACTGTGTCCAAGTCTCTACCGTCTGTGGGGGGCCTCTTTTCTTTTGAGTTTGAGAGGGACACAAGGCTGCTTGCACCGTACAGACTTGTGCCGGAGAACCAACTGTTCTGGTGCATCCTTTTTCCTTGAAAGCAGGCTTGTTTACTTTGGTTTTCGAATTCATCATACCTAGACCAATCCATGAAGGTTTAATTAAAACATCTTCACAGCATAAATATCACCAATAAAGGCTTCTGAATACTACCCAAGGGAAGAGGAAACAGCTGAAGTATGATAATAGCCTGTATGCGTACTTATTATAGTGAAGTGCATTGTTGATAACCTTAAATTTAAAAAAAAAATCATTTTAAAAACTCTCAACAGATGGCACGATTTACGCATGCTAAAACATATTCCTTGAATTCAAATTTCTTCACAGTAAAATTAGAATCGCCAACAGTGTAATGGAAAATTTCTACCGAGCTTTAAGGAAAACTAAAAAATGATTTTTTTTTACAAAACTAATAAAAATGTGATAACTTCTAAGAACTCTAGTATAGTTAACGACCGGCTGGCTTTGAAGACCACGGAGCGCGCCCACGAGCTCCAACAATCACGTTCAACGTAAAGTGTTGCCACACATCTACTCTACACCACCTTGTCCCTCCACGCACAAGAACCTTCCCACGGTCTCCACATTGAAGTTGCAAAGTACGGCAACAGCGTATTCGCAGTCATGTGACTGAGACTCCATGTGGAGTAGATGAGCCAAATGACAGCAGCTGTCAGCGCAGCGCCCGTTGGCTGAAGGTTGAGTGTGATTGGAAGAAAACAACTCTCCCGCTATTTTTCCCCACCAACGTTTGTGGCAGCGAGTTTCTTTAGTCTTCGACGTTAACGAAGTAAACGCGTGGACTATACAAATATTTATCATTTGCATATAAGAAAACACAGAAACGAAGTGTAATTGACCAGCCTGTCGGTACATAGGAGCTTTTCAAACTCTCACTCCAATTTTGTGAGACACTCTTTGAGAGCGCATGCTTTAGCAGTGCAATACTCCAGGAGTAATCACTGTGTTCATCCAAAAATTAATTGAAACATAACTACGCAGTCTCAGGTTTTACCATTTATCAAAGTTATGTGAACTGTTGACACTGCTGTTAAGTCTGTGTTCCCACAATAATAATTGAAAAAGAAGTAGGAGATTTTGTCTTGAGTCTACATGACTTATCGGGTAGAGGAGGCTTCAGGAGTTTCGCACTGCTGTCTATGATTCACTAAAATTCACAGACAGTGGTGTCTGACGCAAGATTTATAGTGCCAGGACCTTCTAGGTGATTACTTTCCCCATGTATTTCCAATATGATGTGAACACAATGAAGTATGGCCACAGTTATTTATTTATTTATTTTTGAAAGTGGACAAAACAATGTCCCAAGTCCTGCATTAATATACATATAATTCATGTTGGTTTGCCAAAACTATTTTGCATTCTGCTCAGTACAATGATATGCTCATACCTCCACGAATATAACAAATAAATACATAGAGTGAAAATTAGCAGTACTTGGATGCAAATGTCACAAAACTGTTCTGTTGTTGTGTCCTCCCTGATGGTGCAGTGGTAGTGTTGTCGCCTTGTATTCAAGGGGTCCCGGGTTCGATACCCAGTGGAGGCACATAGTGGTTTGGATCCCACTTTAAACCGTAGGTCCAGTCCTGATTAAACTTTCTGTGCATAAAGTGGACTTAAAACAATAAATCAATCAAATCAATGTTCTGTTATTGCATTCATTATATTCATAAGTAATATTAATGTCCATTTTTTGACAAACCCTGACTAACCATAAATGCAAATGAATCATGCTTCAATGCTACTTGTACCTTTAGAAATACGTATGTAACTGCATTACTATTTCAGTGAAGTATTTAAGAAGTCCGTATTTCATAGACCCTGTTAGATGTCTCGAGTAAAACTTGATTTATCTTTAGCATAAATTCGACGTATGCTAACATTACTTCATGAAACTGAAATATTATCTTTTCACAGACTAAATAGGGATTAGCTATGTATTGCTTCCTTTTTTGTTTTACTAACTTTAAACTTACACTATTCTTTTTGCATAACAAACTGCTATATCTAGTCAAAAGGCTTCTGTGCGATTTGAGGTAAAATCTGATATTTACATCGACGTGTCTTTGTTTTAAACTCCTGTACTCACGTGTTGCAGAAGGACATAAATTTAATTAGGAAAACTTCAAAACATATGGTTTTGTGTAAGATCACTACAAATATGTAGAATCCATTGATGTACACAAAAGAGAAAATTAATATGAGTAATCTATTGATGTAGTCTGTCGATATTTCAGGTTTTTGTGCAACAAAATTTGCTTGAATAAAAATATGACATGAGAATCCGGACTCTACTTTGGACTTACGAGTCATTGGTATTGTATGCTTCGTGCTAGATTATTGAAGCAAATTACTTGACATGTCTGGTTAATTATCCTTATAGTATCTAATTAAGCACTATTTTTACCTGAATTTGTTTTAGATTAAATCTGTACTTATCTTTTTCAATCATCATCGATTGAGCTCTACAACATGTCCCGCTTATACGTATAATAAAAGAAAAATTCATAACTTCTAAACCAGGGCATGAAATTTCAAGTTTGAAGTCAGTCGCCGGACTAAAATCTTTGGTCGCCACTATTTTATATTGATAAATAATAAAAAATATAAGCAATTATTAAAAAGAAACTTACCTTAGGAATTAATGTTTGTGTAGCGCTGTCGTTCTGCACTGAAGTACCACTTATCAATCGCAGCTGTTGGGTCAAACTCTTTGACGGGGGGGGGGGGGGGGGTCCATTTACGGAAACTATGAGCAAATCATCCAGTGTCTCAGTCTTCAGAGAGTTCCTGTAAGTAGTCTTGAGTCTGTTGTGACAGCTGAAACCTCTCTCACATGAAGCTGTGCTCACTGGTAGAACAGCACAAAGTGTCAAAATCTGGAGCAAATTGGGGAATCTTGTTGAACGGTCCTCACTGTGAATCTTCTCCAGCATCTGATCCAAAGTCAGAGAAGGAAACAAAAGTTTGTATTCTGTCCACTCTGCTAACAGAACATCCATTTTCTCATTATAAAGGCTCGGCTTCAAGTACATGTAGAGCTTCTTTATTTCCTTTATCCCAAACTGAAGAATATTTTCTTTGGGAGGCCAACCCAAGGTGTCGAAAACATGCAGAGATGCAATCACATCTGTTGATATAGATTGCAATCTCTCTGTGATGTACACCTTCGCATTGTTAATTAAGTTTCCTCTAACAGTCTGAAACTCTTGCTCTCCATTTTGAATGTTTGTGAGCTGCACATCTCTGATCTTCCCTGAAATGGATACATCGTCCAAGAAATCTTGTTTGCTTGGTCCAACATTAGATTCTAGGTCATCCAGTGTTCAATTCTTATTTTCAGAGATGCAATCAAAAGATTCTTATTTTGTAGTGCCACGCTTAAAGGGTTCAGTAGAAATCCAAAAGGAAGTACAGAAGCTTAACAAATTTAAATTACTTCAAACTTTACAGCAAACCCTTAGCTTTAGCGCCATTATTGTCTTTTCCATGGGCCACCTGTTCAAGATGGGTCACAACAGCTTTCCATGATTCCAAGAGAGCTCTTACAGCACTTTTTGCTGGCTAACCACCTAATAGTGTGGATATCACTCAGTTTTAGAATTTCTTCTCCTATAACCTCTGCCGTTTCTCTCAAGAGGTGAAGTCTTTTAGCAAAGCCATGATAACTGAAAAATATTCCTAATCACGGAATCAAATGCTCTAAGATATTCAACTTCACCACACGCACAGCTAACTGCAAATGGTGTGCAATGCAGTGAATGTTTATCATTTTATTACAAATGGTTTTCATTTGCACAGCCAATCCTGATTTGTGCCCGACCATATTTGCTTCAGTACCCAAGCCTACAATGTAACACTTGTTTCTGTATTTGTTTGAACATATTGCCTTATCTAAATAATCAGTTATGGCTGTGAAGTAACCAGCAGAAGTAGAGTTTGAAAGCTCTATTACTCCTAAAATATCCTCCTTGATGTGACCAATCATTTGCATCCACGTATCGAACATACACATCCATCAATCAGAAGGCTGATGTATGTATTTCTCTGGAACCACTTCACTCACAGGCAACTACCACCGAACAAAAAAAATAAATAAATATGGAAACAGTACGGACGTTACTACCACCTCAACCAACGTTCACGAGTGCATTTATTGCATTCTTTTGTCAACAAATACTGGACACTGGCGAGCACGAGAGTAGTTCACAACTGTGAAAACAGGGTTTTTCCGTGAACAAGCAAGGAGCCTCGGTTGGTCCACGGTCTGCTCCACTCTACCCCTCCCCACCTCAAGTCCGCGTGGTGCACGATGCACACATACTTTCTGCAGTGTCGTCATTTGGAAACAACAGAGTAGAGGAAAAGCAAAGCAGGGAAAATGGGTTGGGTTGTGTTGCATGTGCATCCAAAGTGGTAGCATCCCAACAGTTGCAGAACTGTTGTGCCGATTAGATGGTGTCGGCGTTGAGTGGACACCGGGTTTTCAATCGGCTCGCTTTCCAAAACCATGTATGAACGTTGGATTGAGATGTTCGGGCGTGTTTGACACACATTTGAAACAACAAAATTTTAGTCGCCAGCCCCAAACTTTTGGTCGCCAATGGCGACCTGGTGACCGGAAATTTCCTGCCCTGTTCTAAACAAACTGTCAGAATGATGTGATTGTTGTTTCATTTTAAAGAATGACTCAGAAATTTTTTTTAGCAACACATTCAGTGGTAGTTGCGCATGCGCAGTAGCCAGAATATCTTGAAAACTGATATTATCAGTTTCTCAGTAGCCATTCGTCATGTGGTCACCACAAGGCGTTTTGTGTTTTATCGTTATCTGAAGTGAAGTCTGTGACACTTGTGCAGAGACGATTTCGTGCACGTTATGGTTTAGGTGCTAAAGAAATGGGAAAAACAGTTACGCGAAACCGGTTTATTTCTCAAATCTCGTTAGAGACTTCCTGGACGAGCATTTCAATGGAAAATGGATAGGAAGAGGTTCGAATTTTATTGAATGGCCCCCGCGGTCACCAGACCTCACTGTGTGTGATTTTTTGTTGTGGGGGTGCGTTAAGGACAAAGTTTACTTTACACCAGTTAGAGATTTGCAAGACTTGCGTGAAAGAATTGTGATTGCAGTAAGCAACATTACCCCGCACATGCTGCAAAACGTGTGGCTTGAGGCTGACAACTGGTTTGACATTTGCCGTGCCACTAATGGTTCACATGTGGAAGTGCGTTAGTTTTCTTGATTTGTAAAAAAAAATTCTAAGTTGTTACATGTTTGTACAAAGTTTGAACAAAAAATACTGGTAAATAAAAAAGTTGTGATTTTTTCTTTTATTATACGTATAAGCGGAACACGCTGTACTTACCATGGCAACTGAAAACAATTGATTAGTGATTGTTAAACTATTCAGCATTCTTTTTTGAAACACAGTTGTTTTTATAGCTAAATAGACAGGGATAGAGTCCTTGGATGTATGACTTTGATCCATTTTCCTTGTGGAGAACTCAAGATTTACCTTCAAAATGGTGGTGTCTACCAAAAACTTATTCCAGTACTTCTAAAAAGGAATTCATGTAAGTTTATTTATTGTCATCGCAAATTTAAAATTATAATTTCCTTATCAATTATGTGTAAATTTGTACGTTTCTCTGTAATATAAAACCAGGGTGACTACTCACTGGGAATTTCTTGAATTCCAGGAATTATGCGTGAATTTTTCTCTAGATGTGAAAAATTGCAACTTTTATTAATTAAAAGCTCATTGAATTTATGCATATTTATAAATGTTCTGAAACAAGTTTTTCACCGTTTAACTTTTTTTTTTATCAAGGATAGAAAATACATCTGGGTGGAAATAAAACAAAATTCTCTCAATCCGTTTACTTTGTTAATGTCCTTTGCAGAACAATCTGTCTGACAGACGGAAGATTATTACAAGATAAGGCCAGCTGCACACCAGATCCGACACGACGCGATGAATCATTTTTGTTGCAAACCGACTCTGGGGAACATTTAACATGGGGCTCTTATCGCCTGCCGCACACCGGACTCGAGTTACCTCGAGTCACTTTGCGACGGCTTGCGACAAAACAGGGAAGGTCCCGGGAATTTCGTCTCGTGGGAGCACGATGCGACAAAACACTCTGTGCATGTGTGAATCCTTTCTTCTCACCACACCACCTGCATGTGCCTCATCACTGTATGGTTTAACATCATATATATATATATATGTAAGTTTGACAGTGCGGTCAAGGTTAAAAATAAAGCTTGATACAGAAGCTAATCGTTCTTGTGCAAGCGAGGCCTCTGCTGTACAATTATTTATCAACTGAGCACCATCATAAGGACAAAATTGATGTGCTATGGAATGAATTGGCACACACCTATGAATTACATTACAATTACATTACGTGTAAAAAATAGGCTTATTACAAATTTTCTTGTAATGTACAAAACATATCGTAAATTGTACAAGAAAAACAATCTTCAAACCAGTTTGATATTTATTGCTCGAATAACTATGTGGTTGCAGAATGCGAATTAAACATTTTACTTTTTGGAGAAAGGCAGCGTTTAAAGTGGACCGGAACTCCATTCTTGCAAAACTTGGTTCCTGCTGTGACATTGGATATACATTTTTTATATTTAATGCACCATACAAAAGTCCATTCTTTATTACATTAATCCTTGTATGAATAGATGAAAGGGATAAAAGAAAGTTCTTGTACTAAATTTGCCTCCTGTCAGTGAGTGGACTGGAAATGTAGAAACAAATTGTACGGTACATTGCGGTGAGTGCTGTTCGTTTAAGATGCAAATGAGAACCTAATTTCCTGAAAAGACAGATGTGATAGTTCTTGTGTTTATACATTTACTTTGGATGCAATAATAATACAAATCAACATGTATGCATGATCATTTATATACCACAATATTTAGAGCAGTTCTTATAATAAACACAATAACAAATAATAACAACAAACCAACTTGTAGAGGACCAAAAACTTTTTCTCCAGAAAAAAAGCACTGATAACAATAATAAATATTTGTTCCTCGTGTCGTGTTGCTTTGTGTACCATTGTATTGCATTGCATTGCATCGCATCGCATCGTGACTCGTCCTGTCAGATTCGGAGTTTGAAATTCTTATACAGTTAACAATTTTTCGTTTATGAGTATATCCCATAACATTTGTATATCCCATAACATTTGTGACTTGTGTTTGTAGATGTATTTCGAGTCTGAGTATTTGGAATGGCAAATGTAAACACTCAGCATGTAAAATTAAATATTTTAAATATATATAATTAAATTTAATTTAATTATAATTTTTTGATACATTGGAAACACACGAACCCTTTATATTTTGAGTATATTGAATACATAATACATAAGATTTAAATAGGGAAATCATCTGCTTGTTCACTTGAATTTTTTTAAAATTTACCCTTGAAAACTGGGAATTATACTTGAATTTTATATAATATACCTTCTACCTTGATTATGTATAATACTTGAATTTTTACGCACATGACAGTTTTAAATTGTTGACTCTCAAGATAAATATCGTTACATTTAATTGAAAAAACTGAGGTACTTGGACATGGAATGCCTCTTTACTATTATGCCTATACCAGATACATATAAGTGCATCACTTTGAATGTAATAATGTTTTAATTTTTGTTTATGGTGACAAGTTTGTTTGATGACACAAAAAATTATTTTCAGGTGCAAACTTCAGTGCAAGATCATCGAGGATGCTGACATCACAGGACGGGCTTCAGGATGCATGTAGTGATTGGACTCACCGTTCAAGAAACAAGATTGTTCGGGATTCTGGAATGGATTGGTTGCACTTTGAATCCAATGTAAGTTCTTCATTATTTGGATTTGTAATGTAAGAGACATTCAGACCAAATAAGTAAACAGCACTTTTCACTTGGAAACAAATGCAACCTTTCCCTCTTGACCACCACAATCTGCTCTTGTTGCTTGTGTGTCACTTGGACAGGACTGTTTATGTCATGTCGCCTTGGTCTGTTGGTCGCGCATATCCAGTGAATGCTTTCTTACACACTACGGAGACCCATGTTGCTTGTTTCATAGAGAGGGGCAGTGATTTATCTGTACACCCAACACATAAATTTTTCTCAACACTCCCCTAATACTTTTGACATAGGTCCAATTTCAGTGTGTCTACCAGTCATGAAATTATGCTTGTGGTCAAGAATTTTTGCTGTTTTTCACAGTATAGTGATTTTACATTGTACTGGTGTTGAGTGTCAGTTTCCAGAAAGCACCGCACAATTTTGGCTAACTGGCTGCACTCCACCCTGACCCAATTTATCCGAAATTTGTCAGTTCCTGCATGGTGCCTGGTTAAGAAACAGATGCACGAAGACTATATACACAAATATTTAATTACTATAATACGAATACATGATGGACTGCACAATATACACGAAGTTCAGTAACTTCGGCTGTAGAATGTGCATCTACAGTGCACTTGAAACCATGTGCAAGTGTCACGGTTCCTCTCATGAAGGCTTTGTTACGACGACTGCTCACCAACGCCCAAGCAGAGAACACATGTGAGTGTAAATATTCCCGTTCTTAAAGTATGCAGGAGGTTCAGCAGTTTTTACTCCTACATAATAACAAATTATTTTACACTGAATGAATATATACAAAAAGAGAAAGAAGATAAAAACACTAATAATACACATTATATTGTTCACTGAACAACTGGGATTTGACAAGAGTGAATATTTGGAAATCTAAAATTGTATTGACACAAAGAAAAAACCCTCTCCTTTGCAAACTCTCATATTATCTTCACATGGCCAAACTTTGCTCTGATTTGCTGTTTCACAGAATCCAGTCGAAGAAAGCCAGTAGCCATTAGAACATGTTCTATTCCTCCCAACCAGTCAAGCAGTCAGCCAGGCAGCCACCACTTCCGGTCAGGTAGCCTGTTCAGCGCCAACTAACTGGTTTATCCAGTTCCGTGTGATTCGGCCCTTTTTTCAGTAGACATCCTGAATTTGTGCTTATTTTGCATTAAATTCACATGCATGTAACATTTATAGACGCCTGAATCTATGCTAATTGTATTGGAGCATGTTTCTGTTGTGTTTAATGGCACCTAAGTGCTTTTGTGTGTGTGTCCAAATTTACATGTGTTTTATTCTTTTATCACCATTTATATACGTGTTTGTGATTAGTAAAACAAGGAGAAAAGCTATGGCACATGTTAACCAATGAGGTGAGAGGATACAAGAGATTATTCCATACAGTTTTTGTTTGAAAGCTATTGAAGGTGGGGCTCATCCACCTTAAATCAGTGGAAATTCTTCCATGGCAAACATAAATACAGAATAATGAATACGCATTTACAACATTTGCAGAATCAATATTGATAAGTAACATGCCGTATTTCCCAGTGGCCTGTTCTGAAAATTTGACCTTGTTTACCATAACAATTCTCATTTATTGTACATATTTATTATATACTATCTGATTACCCGGCTTTGCCCGTGTATTTATTTATCCCAATCTTCTATTAGACAGGAAAATAATGAATTGTAACTATAGTGTAAAATGTTACTAATTTTATTGACAGGTATTTAAAAGTATAAGTACAGTATACAAATTATAAAGTAAAATCTTTCACAAATTCACTATACTATTAATTTAACTCAAAATTAGATTATGAACAACATTTTCAGTTTCACCTCCAGGAGCAAGAATAAATAAATTGAACGGCATTGGGAGTGTCACTTCATCTTAGCGACCCCGAAAACTATGGATTCCACACTAATATCGGTTGTTTTTGATTATTTTTACATGTCACCCCATTCCCACCCCCACCCCTAGGGGTGCCAGAGGGTTCATACCCCCACAGTATTTCTTTCCACATTGCAAGTGATATGTGTACCAAGTTTGGTTGAAATTGCTCCAGGTGTTCGAGAGTTATGCCAGAACAAACATACATCCATATATATATATATATATATATAGACACACACACACACACACACACACACACACACACCAGGTGTATAAGCTTAAATCTGCTGTTTTGTAGTCAGAAAAACACATGGTTTGTTCATAGAAAGCAACAAGAAATTTCAAAGTACTTGCCCTCGCGAGCTACACATTTTGCCCACCTCTTGGGCGATTTGTGGATACCACGCCAAAAAAAGTCCTCTTTCGAGGCAAACCACTCATCAAGCCATTTTCGGACGTCTGCATACGAATCGAAGTGCCGCTCAGCGAGGGCGTGGGCCATCGACGAAAACAGATGGTAGTCGGAAGGGGCCAGGTCTGGTGAATAGGCGGGATGGGGTACCACCTCCCACTTGCGTGTCTCCAAGTAGTTTTGGTCTTGACGTGTGCGATGGGGTGTTGTCGTGGAGGAAAATCAGCTTGTCATGTCTTTGTTGATAATCTGGCCTTTTGTCACACAGAGCACGGTGCAATTTGATCAGTTGTTAGTGGTAGCGGTGGGGAGTGATAGTTTCACCAGGTTTCAACAGCTCAAAGTAGACGATACCCTGTTGATCCCACCAAACACAACAATCGTCTTCCGGCCGAAGCGATTTGGTCTCGAGGAAGATGTTAATGGTTGGCCGGGATCAACCCACGATTTCTGGCGTTTAGGATTCTCGAAATATATACACTTTTCATCGCCAGTCACAATCCAATGCAGGAAAGACTTTCTTTTTTGTCTGGCAAGCAAGATTTCGCATGTGTTTTGGCGTCTCTCCAGCTGCCAATCGGTCAATTCATGCGGCACCCATTTTCCGCATGGAAATGGCTGCTTGAGTAACACCCAATTGCTTGGCAAGCATCTTTTGCGTTTGGGTATCGTCCTCGTCCAAAAGAGCCTGCATTGATGGTCCACAACCTTCCTGGGCCGATTTTCATGCTTCTTGTCGCTCAGGTCAAAATTGCTGTCTTTGAACCGACGAAACCAATCCCTGCATGGTGTTTCCAATACAGCACTGTCACCATAGGCCTCCACAAGCATTCGATGCGATTCGGCAGCCGATTTCTTCAAATGGAAGCAGAAAAGCAATAGCTTCCCGCATATGCTCTTTATCTGGCACAAAACTAGACATGCTTACCACAGGAACACTGTCTGTTGTTGTCTGCACGTGCTGACGATGTGCACTGATTCGTGTTGGCAGATGTCCAACTCATACAAACACCAGGTATGGCATGCCCATGGTAGCTTCATATGCTCACTAACGCCATCTATGAGAAAACAGCAGATTTAAGCTTATACACCTGGTGTATATATATATATATATATATAAAATCAAAGAAGGTAAGAGGAAACACTCACCGGACAGTAGAAAAATTTCTAAATTTTCGCTAACTTCGTAGCATCATCGGTGTGAGGAGAAAGAGACGGAACCGGACAAACATAAAGTAGATTAATAACTAAAAAATGCTTCTGACTGAGTCGCTTTGTTTACAATACATTGGCATGTTCTTTTTCCAAGAGGGAGAAGAAAAAAATGTTTACGAAATCACATAGTTGTAGTGTTTACATTATAGAAAATCACAGTTGTATTCTTTACATTATAGATTTTCCCTCTAGTTTATGGTTGTTATAAGCATTTAACATATTTTTTGATGCAACATTTCAGAACACAGGTTCCCTTTATCAGATACTCATTTGTAGTTTGATCAATGTTACAATTATCCTATTTATCACTTAAATTTATCCTATTTTCACAATGTGTCTTACATCAAAAGATGTGTTTAAGTGCTTGCAATAACCATAAACTACAAGAGGAATTGTATTACATTTTAAACTATTGCATTGAAATTGCCAATTTGTCTAAAAGTTTAATTAGTAATAAAATAATTTAAAATCTTGCATTATTGTATTTAATTTTTTATCTTCATTGTATTTTCTAATTATAAATTTGCTTCTGGAAACTTTTATTCTGATTAAATTATTTGAACATTTCTTTTGGCATTATCTTTCATGTGAGTGTGTTGAAATGCAGATAAAATGATTTTTCAGACACTTATTTACCTGTCAGAGAAGAACAAGTGTAGTTGTTACAAAAAGCTTGATGTTTTACAGATTTTGCATGGGGTGGAATTCAGATCTAGTGCGAAAACAAGAAGTTAGCTACACTGGCTGATCTGCTAGTGAAGGATGACTTAGCAGGTAAGAACATTTTGCATTGTCTGAATACATAAATCAAAAACATATTTTTAAATTAATTATGAAGTGTGGTAACATGGACAGTAGGAAAAAATGTGTTAAAAAATATTAATACTATTTTTGTTTGAGGAAAATCTTATAAACTTTGACTAAGGTTATTTGTGCTTATCAACAATTAATACTGGAATATTCTGCCCTGTAGTGGAACTTTTATGCTGAAGATAGCTTCACAGCCACAATTTTTGTATCTACCTGCTCATATTAGAGGCTGCATTTGAAGTAAATTTCTGCTCTTCAAGCATTGCCAACCCAGATTATATACCTCTAAATTGGAACTGTTTGCACTTGCAGAATTAAATTTCTTATGCTTCTATATATACATGCATGTTGTTCATGCCACAAATTTTCCATATCTGCCCACTTGACATTTTAATATCTTACATTTGTAAAAATTTATTTACATATTGTGTAAGACTGCTAACCTGCTTTCAACACAATGGACAATGACATATTTTGACCTCATTATAATTTGTAATCAGTTACCATATGCCTAAATTTTGAAGAAGAAAAATTGACAAATTGGAATTTATATACTGTAGGGCTCCTCTCTCTGATCAAATTTTACAGAGTATATTTAATACTCTGTGAACACTAGAGTTGGAAAGATTTGTTGCTTATAATCTTTCCTCTTGCCTCCATATCATCGTTTATTTGGAGTTGTTTTGGAAACCTCAACAGGCAAGAGTCTCCAAATTGTCCATGTTACACTACTACATAATAGTTGCTTTGTGAACAATTAAATTAATATCAGTTAACCTTAGCGGGCGGACCTCTCACGCATCTTACTTTTGAACAGAGTCTGTGCCATTTCAAGCCCGTGCTTTTCAAACTTGCAGCAAAATACAAAAGAAAGAAAAAAATATCGTAACTTAAGAACTAATTGTTGTAGAGAGATGAAATTGGTTTTGTTTTCTTTCTTAAACACAGGGCTTGTAGCAGAGTTAAAATTTTACATTGTGCCTTTCAATAATTAGTGTTAAAGGAAGAGGAAAAAGAAGGAAGTTGGATTTTTTTATAAAAAATAACATTACCTCCTTCAATAGACCGAAGTGAATGAAAAAAAATTAGTATGTAGTGGTGGAAACAGTGAAAAGTTTTGTTGAAATCAGACTGATACTTCTTATGTAAAAAATAATAATATAAAGTGGCAGTGTTGCCAGCTTCAGGACAATATCTGTAATTTTGCTTCTAGCATTGGCCCTATGGATGCTGGATGGACCAAATTTGGGAGGAAGCACGGCAAAAGGTCACTCTATGAGGATATGCATGTGCACATGCTGCAAATTTTGGGGAAGAGAAAAACAAAAGAAACCTGGAAAATTTGGGGTTTGAAAATTTTGCGGAAAATTTAGAACTTTGGACCTTTCTCCTGCTTCCCTCCCTGGACCCCTTAATTGCTGGATGTTACTTAAAATGTTGCTTTTTACTCAAAGCATAATCAGTGTCTATTAAGACTTGAACTAGTTGCAAGCGGTAGGGTTTCATTTGTAAATGTTTCAGCAGAACCTGCCAGACAGTTTTCTGTGGAAGTTGAAGTTCTCTCGCTGCCCGGTAGGTGGACTTCTGTGGACTCCGCACGAAACATGTGCGCACTCGTTCCATTGTCTCTTCCCCAGTCGATGGACGGCCAGTCGGTTTTCGTTTACAGATGCAGCCCGAATCTCTGAAATGTTCATACCACTTACGAATAGCCTTCCCTGTAGGTGGTTCTCTTGTGATATTTGGTACAGAAATGCCGTTGCACACTAATCACAGACTTGTTCACATGATAATCAAGCACACAGAAAGATCTCTGTTCTCCAGTCAACACCATTTTCCTGCTCGCTGCTGACTCCTACTGGTAGAAAGTGGAAACACTGCGTGGAAACTAAACTTTGAAAGTTAACCTTTCGAAGCGCATGTCTCACAATAACATATGTTTATTAGATTTCACTGAATAAATTTCTGTAATCGGGTCCATCATTTTGACTTACCCGGTACAACCTGGTCATAAAATAACCTACGACAACTTGGGGTTTGTCATGCTGACCACACATCACCCTCGTAACTCGTTGGACGATCTCCCCCTTTTGGTGGGAGTGAGGCTGCCAGTCGGTTATTATAAGCTGCTGCAGGACTTTTCACGTGTGCCAGTTAAGACATTTTTCGAAGATTTCTCTCAGTGCTTTTTCAAAAATGTCTTTAAGATCCAGTAGCATTTTGATATCTCAGCGATATAATTGTATTTTGTTACTATAAACCTGTATATTTTTCAAGAGTAATGAATGCAATGAGTCCTGCACCATGAACGTGAGGCCTAAGGTGCAAGCTTGGGGCTCAGGCTACAGGATGTGTGCTGGTTTCTACTGGGGAAAGTGTAACAACTTTCCTCCTGAGATTTTGGCCTGTGTATATGGGACCGGTGGCCACCCACCATCATGAGGAAATTGGGAAACTATGAATGAGTAGCATAACCCATTCATGTAAACCTACAATGACTGGGGGTTCTTTGTGCTGACCTTACATCTCCCTCTAACTGGCCAGTCCAAGTGAGGCCGGCAGTCGGTAGGCCCTGGCCCTCACATGCTGTTGCACCATGGGTTTTGACAAATTCAATAATAATACACACGTCTTTTGGTTCGAAAAACAAATGTCTTAGAAATAATAGTACAATTACTTGCAAGCAGTTAACACAAAAAAATTGCTTTCTATCTGTGCATATTACATGTTCTTTACCTTTTTTTTTATTCCTTAACTAATATTGCTGTTTTCCTCCTCATGCAAGGGCCATTGGAGGAATAGTTCAAGTAGTAATAGAGGGCTCTGACAACCAGTATTTCCTATTTGCTTTAAAGAATTTGGCCTCCTCAGATGGCACTGTTGTCTTGTGATCGAGGGTCCAGGTTCAATCCCTGGAGACAGTGCAAAGTGGTTTGGATCCGACCTTAAACTGTGGATTCAATCCTGATTACCCTGTGTGAGCATGAAGTGAACTTACATGCTTTGGACAATTGTTTTGAAGTTGTTCTGATTCTGTTCTGGGGTTTTTCCTGTTTATTTCAGTCCACGTGCTGGTGATATTTCCTTCGTTTTTATATTTGTCCCTTCTGCTATAGTGTGGTGGCTTATGTAACGGTATTTTACAAAAGTGAGACCTCAGCATTTTGATGGCACAGTGGTAAATGATCCAATATACTTGGGTTGGAAATTTAACCCATGTGAACATTCTATACAACAATGCTGTATAGAAGCCATGAAACTGAACCGGTGCTTCTCACTTATACCACTTGTTAGATTGATACCTAAGCTACCAGGACAGATGCTCAATGTGCAGTATTACTGTTCATTTTTAGAGCATAACCTGTGACCTGCATTGCGAAAGAAGAGGGGACACTTTCTGCTGAATCCTCCCGTCATTTTGCAGGACAATGCTTGGGTGCATGTAGCTCAACCTGTGGCTGATTTGTTAGCTCGATGAGGGTGGTAGTAGCTCTACCAGCCCTGTGACTTTGATTTGATCCCTAAGATGAAGCTTTCAAACTATTCTAGAGATTCTTCAGGCAATAGACCGCTCCATTCAAGCCATCAATAGAACAAGCACTGCTTCAGAAATACAGGGTGGCGCAAAAGTCAGTTTACCCATACACAAGTTCAAGTTTTTACACAGAATTCAAGTATATGTACAAAATACAAGTAGATACACAAAATTCCAGTGTCAGTGGTTTTGTTCAAAGTGTCCTCCATTGTTTGCAACACATTGTGTGCAATGATGAACAGCAGAATTCCAAATACGATGCAGTAAACTTGTATCATTATTGATGACATGAAACACATTGATAATTGAGTTTTTCAGTGCATCCAAATCTGCCAGTGATGATGAGTATACCATATCCTTAACAATTCCGCACAAAGCAAAATCGCATGGTGTCAAATCACAAGAACGCGCAGGCCAATCAATGGTACCACGGCATTCTATCCACTCTTCAAATGTGTCATCTAAAAAAATCGAACATCACGTCCATAATGTGGAGGAGCTCCATCTTGCTGCAATACAAAACTAAATAAGTAAGATTCCAGGGCAAAATTATGTTTTCCAATTTCTCTTGCAGATATATAGCCAATATTCGAACACATATATTCAACACCTGCTATAAAAAAATATTGTTGTTCATCAAGTTTATATGCCAGCAAAATATTCTTCTCCCATGAAATCGCTATTCCTCAATCCATCAAAACTTCAATTATGATCCCATAATTTCTTAACCCTTTCCTCCCCAAAATTAACATTCTGGAAACAAATTCACTCCAGCTTAATTTCTCACTGCGTACAGTGAACTGCTAATCAATTGTATTTACAAATATCTGAATGAAAACACTACAAAATGTATAAAATCTCTCCCACAAGACTTAGGGTTCCATGACTTCTGAAACACCATGTATAAACAAACAATGGACAGAATATACTTGGAATAAATCTACAAGGAAGTAAAATATGCAATGTAATGAAAAGTACAAACAAAATGAATTTAAATGTAAACCAACAGTAGATGCCACATTTACAATAACACAAGGCAAACTATGTGATAGAAAAAAAAAATAGGTTATCTTTCCCTAGGCGTCACATGAGCAGCATTCTTTGCTGAGAATGTATTCCATAGAATGCATCTCCAGGACCTCGGAGATTGGCAAAAGATAGTGTTAAAATATTTTTATTTGTAATTAAATGCGTACTATTAGGTGACCTTTCTTGTAAAAAATAAACTTAGTCACCCATCTACCTTTCAATGTAAAACCGTATTTTACTGCATAATCGTCGCACAGTTTTTTCAGTTCAAAAATTAGTTTATAACCTTTCATCGTGTAATTGTCGCATCACATAACAAAACAAACAACAGAAGTGCAGAATCTTTAGACACACAAGATACAATTTTGTAAATTCATGTTAACTTTCTTTTCAGACCAGAAAAATATTCTAAACTGTCACAAAGAAATTATCTGCGTTGATTTGGACTATTCAACTTTTTGTCAATTTTTACATATATTCACGAGTATTCCATGCATCCTAATCTTGCAAAGACAGTTGAAGCTAGTAACAAATGATTCTTAAGAACTGTTAATAATTTAAAATAAAAAAATTAAAAAAAGCTTTCAATAATGGATTGCGACCAGGGTGCCTGAAAATTTTCACTGGGCACTTGAATTTTTAAATTCATACTATTCAAGTTCGCTTACAAAAATCTTTCATTACCCTCTTTTTTTATGTATCATGTGTATCAAATTAAATCAGAATAATGAACATAACATTGTGAAATTTGGCTAGGAACAGTGCAAAAATGTACAATCTGCTGTGATATGGTACCATATATTAGAATGTATTGCATAGTTATTCATGCTGTTACCACCTAAGTCTTCTTTACGAAGGCCACTCCGACACAAGAATTAATTACTTTTAATACAATCTTGCATTAATTAATAAATGTTTTAAGATCATGTCTCATAGCATCCTTAGCCTGTATTTGAAAGAAGAAAATGCTGGCTCCTGAAGCACTTTTAATTTTTCTCTATCCCCCACAAATGGCATAACATCTGTGACGATTATGCAGTGAAATATGGTATATATGTGTGCAACCTTTCGAACTGAAGTGTGTTGCTCTGACTGGGCCACTTTCTCAATGGCATGAATCATGTCGCTTTGGTGTGAATTATAATGTTTCCATGATATGAAAAACTCAATATGCTGACCAAGGCAGAAATTTATTTTATTATAAAACAAACTAAACGTAACATTTCAACCTTCTAGCAAGATCTTCTTTAGACTCTGCACCAAGTACAAACGTAACAAGGTACAAAATAGGCCGACATATATACACAAACATTACTCCCCTCCAGACTATTAGAAAGTTGTTCTGGAACATTCTAGGCCTTTTAGGTGAAAGTACAGTTGACAAGGGAAAGCCACCTGCTGTATTCCAGTATTCAACTCAAATTATTAGCATCAATTTATACCAAAACTACATCAGAAATAAAAAATAGTTTTGTCATGTAATATTGGTACAAACTCCACGGAAACTCAAACTTTGTGAACAATCAAAATGCCAGAAAATTATCGGCAAATACTTTCCACACCAAAATCCACAAAGTGCTGCACACAACATCTGCTGATCTCAAATTGCAACAATGATAGTTTTTCTGAGACTCTAGATATTAATAATATAACCCATGGTGCAACAGCCCTTGAGGACCAGGGCCTAACCACAGACTGATGTCCCATTTCATAATAGAAGTGATCAAATTTAGGGTTCCAGACTTCTGAAAAATACTGTATTAAGATTTTAATAATAATGGTCCAATCTAGTTTGCAGCACTTTTTGACACTGTACTTTGTAACCAATTAGACATGAGAGTTTAAAAGTTGGAACAAACTAGGCAGGAGTAATTTGCAGAGAAGGTTATAAACTTATTCTGATTTTCTATTTTCAGGTGCATACTCCAGAGGATCATTTCACAGATGGTGCTAGGAATCCCCGAAGACAGCTCATTGAAAATGACAAAATAGGAGTTATGATCACATCCAAAAGGAAACAAAAGCTTTAAAGTGGTGACAAACATCCATGTGTATCTTTTGATAGATATTCAACATTTGTTTTTAGCTTAAAATAAATAAAATTTTCAATTTAGTACAAAATTTGGTCTTAATATTCTAAAGGTTTCCAAGTTATAGAAAAAAAATATGCTAAAATTAGCATATTTTCACTGATTCTGGCTAAATTTTTCGCTAAAAAATCACCCTAAGTCCCAACTTCAAAATTTTTCAAACCTTCCCCCACCTAACATTTTTTTCTTAAAAGTGATAATGACAGTCTCCATGAGTAGGGGTAATTTTTATTAGTCATTTCAGACTAAATACAAGACTGGGAACTATTACAACACTCCTGTTGAGATAAATTGTCACACTAAGTTTAAGTCCATTTTGAACAACAGGTGTATGTTCAAATCCATCCTAAGTAAATGTAAAGTTGCAATCTCTGAACATTTACTTAGGATGCATTTGAACACTTAAACTGTTACTGAAAATGAACTTCAATTTAGTGTGACAATTTACCTGAACAAGTGTGTAAAATTCCCAAGAATTACAACTGTTCGTATTTACATAACTTGTAGTTCTGAACTTGCAAATTAGATTCCTTTTAAAAACAGTTCCATCTGTTTGCAGTTGGTCACTTCTTCAAAATGGATTTCACTGCAGTATAGTCTTCCTGTTCCTTAGAGATATCATGACTACACCACCGTATCACTTCACATACCGTTCTTCCACTTGAAAATGTTTACATAACATAGCTATGGAATTGTTTTAGCAACTAAATATCATTTGTTGAAACATTATAATACAAAGGAAGACCTCATGTTTCACGATAGGATTATATAAAATTTCAAAGTCGCATATATCCGTTACTATAGAAGATGTCCTAGAAGAAACGGCACCTCTAAACATGGTTTCGACTTCACATTCCTTGCAGTGGTGGTCGTCCTTGTCTTACAAGTCCTCTTCTATCCTTTTATCTGCAAAGTAAGGGAAACAAGTTAAACAGTAGTACATGTAAAAATATTTTTTTTGGATGACTCTCAACAAATTAAATGTGGACTTATATACATTAGAAATTCTGCATGCACCACAGATATTTACTGCAAAATTTGAGAGAATGAAAGGGGGGGAGCACACCCCCCTAACCTACTTTTGATTTTGACATGATATGTTTCATATCGGTATCCAAAGGATTTTTTCCAGGGGAGAAAACTGTATAGTGTTGCCTCTAAAAAAAAAACCACTTTCAGACTGAAGTTATGTTACTGCAACACCTTTCCAATAATTAACAAAATTACTGTGACAAATGAAATACAGGTGTGTAATATATATATACAGTAGAGCGAAGTAATTGGGGGACATGGGTGTTCGGAAAACTGGTTTGTTCGGATAATCGAACTGTACATGTTTATTTGCCAAAAAGAAGTACTGTACAGTAAATTTATTCATAAAAACAGGCATCTCTTTAAGTATTACAAACTAACGTACAAAGGCAACTTTAGTAGGAATATATAGTATGTGGTACAGTTTATTAAACAAAAATATGTCCATATTACATACGCATTTTGCATGAACAATACATACACCGACAGAAGTGTGCTGATTGTTGAAACACAGCGACTGGCGGCTTGGCCGGTCAGCAGCGCCTTATGAAGGCCCCATTAGAAGCAATGTTCCGCCAGCGGTGGCTCAGTGCGGCGACTACTGTGGGGAGTGAGGGGGATGATGGACGGTAGGGTGGGAGAGTAACAGGTGCGAGCGAGTACACAGTTCGGTTAAGCGGTCGTTCGGTTGACTGACGTTCGGATAATCGACGCTCTACTGTATATATATTTATAGTAACATCCATCCCCCTTCCATCTAGATGCCCATGACTGATATAACCCTACTATCAAAAAAAAAAAAAAAAAATTCTGGTACAGACCACCCCTCACAAGCCCAGACTAATTTTCAAAGTGTATTCAAAATATCGTATTTGCCGGCATATAAAACGTACATACACCTTTTTGAGAAGAAAAGCTTTATCACTGAATCTATTGAAAGAGAAGAAGTAACTAAAATTAATCAATTTCTTAAACCGTCGTGTGTTTTAATACTTTTGGCTAATTGCAACGCATATCATGACGTATGTTGCGAGGGTACGCAAAAAGATACCGGGGGTCAACTTGACTGTCACTATCGTCAGGGGCTGTGGATTCACCACAACAGCCCGTTTTTGGCTTAATTAGCTTTGATTGAAGTTTGGATTGATTTTTTTGTTGTTTTTTCCTTTTTTCAATTTTTCTCGCCCCTCCTCCATTCTTTATTTTTCTAATTATATTTTATTTTATATTTATTTGTCTACATTACATTTATACTACTCCTCACTACATATAATTCTAGACACCCACACACACTCTGTCTATTACCACTATGTGAAGGGCCACTTTTAGTCCTGGAGCCAGTTCGCCCAACCAGATATAGCCCTTGATGTTTTCGCTGGAAATGTTCAGAAATGTTAGGATATGCATCAAGGAGAAGAAAGAAGAGGATGACATGAACTGATTTCTCTCCACACTTACCTAGACCCGACCGAGATGTTAATAATCCATGTAGTGTCCTTCGTTCAAGGTGCAACCTACTGAGGTGACTCGCACCTTAAGTTCTTACGCACCTCGAACTATTACGATCCCGCACTCACTCATACCTTATGAATTCTTAATGCCAACTGAGAGCGAGTTTGACCTTGCAGAATGTTTTATACTCATTCCTTAACATTTGTTCTTACCTATCGATGAAAGGACAAAAGCCTCTAACGTGGAAAATCCCTACAGGATGTGGCGAGGCCAGAATTACATACTCAGCAGTATGCAACTTGAAACACTGAAGCTGTTCTCTATGGAATGCAGCATTGTTAGTGAATAATCGGATCTCAAGTTAGAAATGGAACATAACTTTTACAGATTTGGCTCTGCACCTCTCTTCATTCCCCTCACTAATTAGCATCCATCTACCGATGGTTGCATGTGGATGGTCGAAAGGCCGATGGAACTTCTTTATTACATGTAGAAGGTACACAAAATAATAATAAAAACAAACCATTACCTATAACCAAGGTCACTCAAAACAAAATGAAGCCAAGCACCATGCTAAAAATTGGGGAAAATTCCAAAAAGGCATCAATCAGGGCATTAATAGCCACACAACGAAGCTTGAGTAGTTATCTAAAATATGGGGGTCAAATCACAAGTCCAGATTGACCAATAAAACGTCACAATAATAACAATAAAAAATAATAATTGACTTTGTAGAAAGTTGTTGGTGTGTCACCATAGGATGGAGGCATTCAAGTTGCCTCATGCAATACACAACATAAGCACATAAGCGGTGACACATATGCTAAATTGTTGCACTTGTATGATTTGCATCACATAACAACATTACGCTCATCACACATCAAGATGGAGTATCTCACCTTCGACTGTTCCAGATGTATCCTACTCATCTCTATTCTTTGGATACACGCAGACAGTTCAACTCGGTGAACTTCAGATCCCCTTCCCCCCTTCCTGGACTTTTCCACGGCAACTTCTTCAAGCAGCAGTTCGTATCCCAGAATCCAGTCCAGCGTTTTGGATATGTACATCCCTGTACACAACTGTGCATCGATCCATAGCCACCCATCATGCTATCTTCGGTGGTCCCCACTCTTTGACCCCATTCATCAAGACTTTTGGTCCGGACTGTACTGACCTGCGGCACCCCAGCAAAACAGTTGTCATCAGAACTTCAGCTGTACAGTCGCCAGCATAACTTCAGCTATACCATCCACATCAGAAATACAGTGTGCAATCCTATGCACACTTACAGCTGTACAGTTCTCATCAACACCACAGTGTACAGTCAACAGCAGAACCTCGGCTAGCCACTCTAAAGCTGACATGTGAGTGTATGGTTCCAGTTACCTCCGAACCAGAATCACACCCCACTGCTTATGCCACCCCTAGTGTTCTACGACCCCTCCCCCCTCAGAGTGATTTAACAGTTCATCCCGTTACTGACCAACACAGATGCAAAGTTGAAAGTGAATTAATTAGTTTGCCCTGTGTACAGCCAATTGCAAAAGTCAAAGATTTATTTGAAAGTCAGCCAACAGTAAAAGTTGAAAGTTTTGCTCAAAAAGCAGAAAATAAGCCAAAGTTTCAGGTTGCCGAACTTACTGTATCTTTTACTGATCACATTTTTTATGACTACACGTTTGCCTAAAATTTTCCTTAATGTTTGTTTTAATTACTGTTTTGGGGGGGGTATATGTATCCACTATTAAAGCCAATTGCATTTCCATGCAAACCTAATTAGTCCTTTATTCTTGCTTGCACCTTCCCAAGTCATCGTTATTATGCGATCGCGGAAGTTTGAGTTTTTGCAACTTTCCCTCCCCCCCACCTCGCTACGATCGCATTCCAGAGTCCTTGGCATCCACTCAACCAAGCTCAGCCCTTACTAGACTTTGTGCACAGTAAGTTAAAGCTACGTCAATATTTATGCATCACACAGTGTGTCAACAAATCCTAGCGCTCCATTTCCTTCTTCCCTCCCTCCTCAAGTTGTATTTTTCTCGCTGCCAGTTTCGATGCGGCAGGAGAATTCTCCACTCTGTGCACAAAGCAATGATTCTCCTCCCTCTGCCATACCAGCGAAACCCGAAGTTGCCCGAACATTGCTTCACTATGCACCAGAAAACGTTTCAAGCAGCCACAGAATCCAGTTGTTGCAGGCAACTACGAAAATGCAAGATTGCAAGAATTTTGAATACCTGCTGTCAACACATTCCATTCTCCACACTGAAGCCTTCCCGAGTGCCTTTCAGCACGTTCAAAACTTAGCATGGGGAAGTCAACGAAAATTATAGACTGCATATTTTTCCGATCCAGTGGCGTTCGCTCATTAAATTTTCAAGGGGCCAGTTTTAGTTAAGGATATAGCAATCAGAAATTGTATTTAATGATATAATTTCATCTCAACAATGTTAGGGATATTTCGGCATATGTAGATAAAATTTTGTCATAAACGTTGCATTTATGTACTTAGGCTAATCACGACTAATCATTTATTAACCTTTTGAGTCCCAAGGCCATTTACACATGTAACCCCATTGGCCCCGAGCCAATTTTGAGCAAAATGCAGAGTTTCAATTAAATGAGTGTAGATCGGAGGCTAATTGCCCTAGAGCAGGCATGTCAAACACGCGGCCCGCGGGCTGCATGCGGCCCTCGATATATTTTTGTGCAGCCCCTTTGCTATTACCTGTTTTTAAGTAGTAGAACCTTCTGATGTAGTAGTTGCTAAAATATCTGTGTTATTATATAACACGATGTGAAATGTCACACACGTTTTCCTCTTGGACAGGATATACCCGTCGGTAGGTGAAAAAAGGTGGTCGTGTTGCATTATTGGGGTGGTTGACGAATGTAGTGATTGCCGGGGTGGTTCAGAGTCCAAGGCTAAGTCGTCTGCCTGCGCAGTTTTCCCTCCGGAATCTAGAATGAGGGGAGGGTTGAAGGGAAAGGGGAACAAGCTGCCTTTGCCCGAAAACCTATTACCCCGTCTTATAGTCTGCATGACTCACCCCTCCCTTGCCTCTCCCGCATCTTCGCTCAGTCGGTTCCATTTTCCAAGAAGTTTGGGTCTAGCAGTCTATTCGGGTTGCTTTGTTTGTGCTACCAACAATGTCTTTGTCGAAACCAAGTGGAAGTAAACGAAAAATTTCTGATGAACATCGTAGTTTTCAAGAGAAATGGGAGTTGGAGTACTTTTGTTGTGAAGTGAAAGATAAAATTGTTTGCTTGGTGTGCAGATCAACCATTAGTGTACCAAAGTTATATAATGTCAAACGTCATTATGAGCAACACAGAGATACATACAACCAATACGACGGATTAATGAGGCAAGACAAGCTGAGAGAGTTAAAGGCAGGATTAAAACAACAACAAGGTATGTTTACTAAAGTAGCTGAAGAAAGCGAAGCTGCGGTATGCGCAAGCTACGCATTGTCGGAGTTGATAGCTAAACACTCAAAACCTTTTGCCGAAGGCGAGTTTATTAAACTGTGCTTGGTAAAAGCTGCTGAAATAGTTAATCCCCCTTAAAAATGCTTTTCAAGGCATTTCACTATCCCGCAACACGGTTGCTGAAAGAGTAACCGAACTGGCCTGCGATTTGAGTGATCAAATTAAAACAAAAGTGTCAAATTTCATTGCTTATTCCATCGCTTGTGATGAGAGTACAGACATCGGTGGTGTAGCTCACTTAGCTGTGTTTCTTCGTGCTTGTGATGAGGAGTTCAACATTTTCGAGGAGCTATTGGACATTGTACCGTTCCATGACACTACTACCGGTCAGGATATATTTATTGCTGTTCGTGAACTTTTGCGGAAGTATGATTTACCTCTGTCAAAGTTATCCTGTGTAGCTACGGATGGTGCCCCTTCAATGATGGGAAAAAACAATGGTTATGTGACAAAACTGCAAAACGAATTTCGTGAAACCTGCGATAAACACATGTTCCATCATGTGCATTGCATCATTCACCAAGAGGTCTTGTGTTTCAAAGTAATCAACATGGAAAGTGTGATGAAGCCTGTGAAAAAAGCTATCAACTTCATAAGATCCCGTGGCTTAAACCAGCGACAATTTTCTGCTTTCTTAGCAGATTTAGAAAGCGAATATTCTGGAGTGCCCTACTACACAGAAGTGCGCTGGCTATCGTGTTCTATGGTTCTTGAAAGATAAAATATGTCAATTTTTGGAAATGAAAGAACAAGACACCAGCTTTTTTTCACAACCAACGTGGTTACAAGATCTTTCCTTTCTTGTTGATATAACGAAACACTTGTCAGATTTAAATTTGAAACTGCAAGGAAAAGATCAATTAATCACCAACATGAATGATCAAGTCAAAACATTCGAGTGTAAGTTATTGCTTTGGGAAAAACAGTTAAGAAACGAAGACTTGACACACTTTCCAACTTGTTCTAAATACAGATCAAGTTCAAAGGACCCTGTTTTGTACAAAAAGTATGCCGAAAAAATTCAGCTTTTGAATACTGAATTCGGGAAAAGGTTCCACGATGTTCGTTCTTTCGAAGACAAGATCTCCTTGTTTTCAGCCCTGTTTACGACTGATGTAGAAAGAGTGGCAGCACATTTGCAGATGGAAGTAATTGAAATTCAGTGCGACTCAAATTTGAGACAAAAGTACAGCGAAGTGGGTATCCCTGACTTTTACAAGTACATGCCTGCACGTTTTAAACCTGCAAATTTGCGTGTGAAATAATTTCCATGTTCGGTAGCACTTACCAGTGTGAAAAACTTTTCTCACTAGTGAAACCAACGAGATCCAGATTATCAGACGTTCATCTTAGCTGTGTTCTGAAAGTAGCTGCTTTATATAAGATGTCTCCTGATATTGATAAATTGGTGGCAGAAAAAAAGATGCCAGCTTGCAGGCAAGAAGCAATGATCAAGTTTCAATGAATGTTCAATATACTTTATTAAGTGTTATGTTAGTCATTCTTGAAAATAAAGTATTAAAGAAATAATTATTTTTTTCCTTGCGGCCCGCCCTATCGAACACTACTGACTATTTGGCCCAGTTCAGATTTTGAGTTTGACATGCCTGCCCTAGAGAGATGAGTGATATACCGTTGTACGCGGAATGAACCAGAGATTCAGACTATATGAAATTTATGCAAATTCGGCGTATATATGGTGGGGGAGAGGCTAACTCTCAAAATTCCAAAATTTCGGGAAAAATTGGGTCCCCCTGACCCCCACCAAAAAAAGGATATGAAAAGTTTAAAAGGACAACGTTGAGATGGACCTAAAGGAAATCGGTAGGGATGGAAAAGAGTATATAGATCTTGCTCAAGATAGGGACAGATGGAAGGCCTGTGTTGCTGCAGCCATGAACCTTCGGGTTTAAGAAGGCTAGAGAGTTAGTTAGTTAGTTAGAAAAGTTTAAAATATACACAGAAATTATTGCTGGCATGTAAGAAACAGAAAAATATTTGCATCATTGTCATATGAGCAATGTACTGCGAGTTGTACCCCTGAAACGAAAGGCTTGTACACCACTGTCTCAAGCTGCGGAATTGAGCAAAATGCAGAGTTACATTGAAAAGACTATAGCTCAGAAACTAAATGCCCTAGAGATATGAAAGATATACCGTTGTATGCAAAATGAATCACAGATTCAGACGATATATAATTTATGCACATTCGGCATACATATGGAGGGAAAGGGGGGAAATCCCCTGAAAATACTTTTTTTAAAGAAAAATGGGGTGTGTTCCCCCTGCCCCCCGAAAAAAATGATATGAAAAGTTCAAAAAGCAGCAGGCAAAAAACGACAGTAGCACACTTTTCACACCACAAGAAAAGCATGTAGATGACAAAAAAGACCTTGGAAGTCTGTTACTTCTCAAAAAATATCCTTGCACTTGGGCACAAAAACACACACACACCTACGCACAACTTTCACGGACGAAAAGCTAGAACGCAGTGAAAAATGAGTGCAGATTCTTGCAGCTGCTTGAAATTCTATTTTTAGACAATGTAGTGTAACCTGTGTTGCAACTTGTGCTCAAAACCAAAGATTTACTTCAGCGTGCCTCGAAATTCCATTCTCACAATGCAGATTCAACAACCAGTCTTCCCCCTCCCCCTGCTTGCGCCCGCATGGAAAACTTTCATTTTGACATCGGATACTGATAAAGAAGCTTCCTTCGGGAGTGAAAAGCATTGCTTTAGAACAACAAAGCCGGTCTTCCTTTGTCGGCAAAAATTTTCTCTTGAAAAGAGACGCAAAAGAGAAGTCCCTTTTCCCCTCCATTTTCAAGAAAAAAAAAGTGCAAGAAACATTTCTGTTAAATACATGTGTTAGGAACAATATATATATATAAAAATCGAAATTCTAGCCAAAAATAGAAAAGTTATAACGTAAAAACTACGACCTTGACACAACATCTCGATCGAGACACTTGGGACCCAAAAGGTTAAGGAACGACAAGATAAGAATTTCTTTGAGTTGTTCCCTGCCATTTTTTTCCGTTTATGATAAATAGATTTATTTTAAGTATTTTTTTTTTTTAAAAAAAAGATTTGCATTTGATTGAAATTAGGATTCTTTTTTTGTTGCTATTTTCATATGTCAGTAATTCCATTATTTTGCAGTTTTACATTTTGCCAAACTAAATTTAGATAGAAATCAGGAAAATTTTCTTAAAGGGCAATTTTAGCATTTTATGCACCAGAATTAATAGCAACATGCCCCAGGCTATCCTCAGCGATTATCACAGGCATGTGCAGCTAATATGGCCATGGCACCATTAGCCTTTCCAAATTATAACAGTGGACCACCACAAATGTTATAATTTGAGAATTTACATCATATTTATTATTATTTTTGTTATTAGGAAATTTTGTTCACTCACCCAATTGGCACTTTAGTCGACGAATAGTCAGTCTACAATCCTAGAAGCTCAGGTACACTTCCACTAGCCAAAGGAACTCTCCAACGTATCTGTAGACCTCCCAGCGGGCCCATTTGTACCAGATATCCCGGGGGGGGGGGGGGGGGGGGAGTATGACTCCACCATATCCTCGGTATCCTGGATGTGGGCCCAAGTCATCCAATAGATTTTTTATGGATGCCTGGGAGACTACCGAGCTGGAAGCGGCTCCGGAGGATGGAGCTGACTAACATTCCCATCCTTATCCGCCATGACCTGCTTTCCTGCGCCAGCTGTATATTGAGCTAAAGTTTCTTCTAAGTCGGGTAGCTTTCCAAGGTATCCATCCAGAATCACCTTCGGTTTCTATGCTAAGTTCAAAAAAATATATTATTAATTTCCACTATTTATACACATACATGAATCTATTAGCAATAAAAAATATATACTACTGAATCAGTATCCAGACAACTAGAGCTACTACACTATAAATGGAAGTGCATTTTGGCAGAGCAGTTCTACATTGGGAGCTTAAAAATGCTGACTCTGCATCGTGAGCACAACTTAAGTAAGTAACTTTTTGTTGTATGTGAAGAAGTGCTGTCATTTTCTGCCATGTTGATGCTGTGCTGGACTTTGTACAAACAAGCATATGCTTTGATGAATGAAAGCGTCAAATGTATGAAACGACTAGGACCATGATAAAATCCATGTATAATTTTTAAGTTTTCAAGGCAAACTTTCCAAAAATTCAAGCATACATGCAGATGTTTTCTCTGCTTCAACCTTTCGTATTGCCCCTCTCAACACACACACAGATATATTAACAATATAAATTGTGTGTATGATTCCAATGTATCAAAAAAATTCTAATTCAATTAAATGGTATATACATGATTAATATAATATGTGGACTTTACATTTACCATTTCACATACTTGGGCTCGAAAAATATGGACAAACATAAGTAACAAATGTTATGGGATATACTAATCTACGAAACATTGTTCATTGTACATGGATTTCAAAATCAAATTAACTAATGAACTTTAATACAGGGTGTCCACGAAGTCCTGCTACCGTTACGATGAAACTTAACTCCTAAACTATATGAGATAAATACATGCAGTTTTTTGCAACGTGTTCTACAGCTCTCAAAGTTTTATTTACAATTGCAACACTTCCACTTGGCCTCAGGACGTCGAGACGGTATTCGATCTCCATCCATCCATGCTGCCATCAACCTGTTCGAGAACTTCTGCAATCCGTGTACGAAGTGTGACAATATCTGGAACAGGGGTTTCATCCGTCAAAGCGTATCAATCCCTAAGATTATATGTTTATTTTATTAAGTCTCTCTGAACGCTTCACGTTGACCAGGGCATTCACTTGTTTTTCTCAGTTGTCTCAAGCCTCTGAGGCATGTTGATAATGCACAGTGTTGCGCTATGCAAACCTCCTGAGCATTCAGGAAAACAGGTAGTTCCTTCTGTTTATGGAGTCAGCGGTTTGCATAGTGGCAATTAATAACATGATTCGGCATAGAGGAAGAGCTCGATGGCCTAGTCATATAGAGGTGAGACAAGCTGAGAGGGGACTGACTTTTGGGATTGAGTTGAGAGAGAAGAGGTGGTCAGCAAGGTGGTAGGTCAGAAGTGGAACGACGCTTTGGTCGACGAATTGGAGAAGCTTACAGAGGACTTCGCTTATTCTATTCAGCTTAATACTTCAGATAGACAGGTAATTATCCTACACCCAGCCATGATTCAGGTTCAACGGTTCACAAAACCCAACGAGTGACCATTGTCTTTTCTGTAGTTTAGTTCCTTAGTGTGATTTTGTACCTTTCGCATTGCCAAGCGTTAACTCGTCATGCCAATGACGAGTGGTTTCATCAGAGGATGAATGATGAGTAACTTACATCACCCATTGATTAATTGGTTAACAGTTTAGGTATTCATAAGATCCCACGAACTTTAAGGTACGTTACGTGGTGGAGATTAGCGGGTCTTTTCATTTTTCAGAAATGAAAAGAAATTGTTAACCTATTTAGAATTCAACCCCACCCCAAATTTCGTTACGTGGTGGATTTGCTGGGGCTTCTCATGCATTTTTTCGGAAATGCGATGAGAAAATAGCTCGTTACGTGAAGGAGTTGCCTCGGGTCTTTTCATTTTTTTTCAGAAATGAAAAGAGTTTGTTAATCAGTTTTAAATTTAAACCCACCCCAAAATTTTGCTAACTTGTTTAGTTTTTTTTAGTATGTGCTTGCCACAATTGATGTTGAAAATACATAGGGCTTAAAGTTTTTTTTTAACATTAATGGAGGAAGAATATTATATGCCATGATAGATGTTTAGTTTAACATGAGGATGAATGCGATGAATATTATCGACCTCGAGTCTGGGTCTGTAATCAGCGAAATGTAAGAATGCGGAGGAACCTGCGCCCTAGCTCCGTCGCGGTTACCCGCATCGGGCTGGCGCTATGGTATCAGGAGCGTCCGGCATTCCGCGTGGCGGAAGGTTCAATGTCGGATTTTAGGGAGGTCCATTTCATCAAAAATGTGGCCGGCCCAGGGACGTCCGTGGACGATTCCCTATCAATCCGCTCCTGGTAGCTCTGTGGTTCACTCACGAACCCGGTACCATGGCAACGACAGATTCCCACCTGGGAAATTTTTACCATTCCCAGAATTTTAATAAGGTAGGAGAATAAGGCATTTAGATTCAATGATTTCTTGCATTGACAGTGATTTTAGAACATAAGAGGTAGGAAAATTTTTTATATGATCTTGGATACGAAAATTATCAAAACGTTGGTTATGAGGATTAAACTAATGCAGTAAGCAACAGTAAACGATTTTTTTTTACCTTAACATTTTAATTAATTAAAAAAGTGGATTTTAAAGATATTTATGAATGAGGAAAATAAATTAGAGTTTATTGACTGACTCAGTGGCACTATGTGCATTTTAACGAGTCATAGCACAGAGTATGCTTGTTTGAGTCAATATTTTGTTTTTGTTATTATTATTAATTGAAATTCCTTAAAAGTTTAATTTAAATTTTGTTTAAAACTGACCGTAACTTGTAAATGATTTAGAATGCTTGAACTATAACTGCTAAGACCATTGCAACGAGGATATTACATTTTTATAAATATATAGTTTTGGGAACGAATAAGGCCCCGAGGACCACTCATTTATATTCTTAATGACTGAAGTCTCCTAGCACCTCATGAAGGGAGCTTAGATTAAGGAGATAGTCAAGTTTATGCGAGATAGTCACTTGCCTTATGTTACCTTAACTTACGAATACATTGCCTCAATTTTTAAATTCATGTTAATATGTAAAGAAACGAAACGCTAATTATATTCCTGGGCACGCTGTACATTTAATATCCGCTATTAGTATATAGTTTGATTTAGGATATAAACCGCCCGATTAATTAAAAGTTCTAGTTGAGAAGTAATAGATGTATAAATAGGCTGCAGTGACGAGAGATGTTAGTACACAGGTAAGCAGTAGTGACGAGAATGAGTCCGTACACTTATATACATATACCTTTATGCTTTAAGCAAAGTTAGGCACAGCCAACTTAATTTGAATAACTAGAAGAGAATTAGGAGAGCATCACACGGCGTGGACGTTTCTCACATATTAACGAGATTTTTTTTTTAGTATATATTTATATATTTTTTTCCTGTCCGAAATATTGTTTTGTTTGACAGTTGAATATTTATCCTTAGCACGTTGTAGCTTCAAACGTTAAAAACTCTAAAATGTAGTTTGTTTTAAATTTTAAAGTATAAATATTGCAATTTTCGCTCCAAGTTACGACATTTATTAAAGTAAAACAGGTCTAATATTTTAAATCCACTCGCGTGACATAATAATAATTTATAATAAAAATGGCACTAATAATATTAAAGGTTAAATAAAAGCAGACTTATTGATTAATAATGTGCCTTAGGCACAAAAAGTTTTTTGCAGTATTAAAAATACTAGCTCAGCAAGTACATCACTAAAAATTTATAGTTACTCTTCAGAAGAAGGTATATAATTATATTAGCAAACTTTATTTTAAGCGCCAGTTATGAGAATATTTATATTATATGAATATGTAGACGTCGACGTCAAGATTTTTTTTGCGCCCCTATAACAAGTATTTTCCTTCGGATTTGGATCTAGACCAAAATCCCGGAAATCCATTCTGCCATCGCAGAATGATAATGATTAAACCACAACGGTTTTAGTTTCTAACTTTGCCACAATAATATGCTAAGCATATTTTAGAATGAGTTGAGAGAATTAAAGATTCTTCAAGTTTTAGTGATGTTAGTATTTTAATGCATTTAAAGATCGCATAAATAATAATAATTATTTTATTTCAGGTAGTCAGGAGTAAATCAGTCTCAATTTTTCCATTACCTTATACCTCAGCATGGTTCGATTGATTTTAAGTATTTAAAAATAAAGATAACACCTGAAATTAAATAAGATAAGTTTGCAGTAAAATTTAAAATAAGATAAGTTAAACAGTGCTAATAAATTTAGAGAATAAATAAATTATATCAAATAAATAAATTACGCAGATAAATTGAGCCTAGAGTCAGAAATAATTAAGTCGTTAAAATATCTATTAAGTTAAACTAGGCAGGCTTAAAGTACGTATTAGTTTTGAAGAACTGTTTGTTTTGATTGCCTAAGCAACATGAAAATCATTGCGATTTTAGTTATTTTAAACGGATTTCTTCCATACGTAAAAGCTTCAAATTTTATTTATCTGTTGAAAAAGTCCTTTGACTATCCTTATATTATAATTACAAGTTTATTATTAACAACATTTATTATTAGTATTTTTATAATTTTCATAATTTGTTACTGTCAATGTCAATGCAAGAAATTATTACTTATGACCATGAGTGTACCAACGAATTACCATTAAGCAAACTTAATAATGATTCACCGTCCATTGACCAGATTTACGACGATGTTGCATCAATGGTTGAAGTGGTACCATTGAAAACAATACACCCGGCCATACCGCCTCCACTGCCCCAAACTGTTATTATTCAACCTAGTGTACAAAAAGAAGTTCAAGATGTATCCCGAAATATTTTAATCACCAAAGACGACATTTTAGATTTGCCGAAGAATATTATATCTGTTAAAGATAGAGTTCAGGAGTTTGCCGTAAGTAAGGGTCCAAGTTTTGTTCAAAACAGCCGCAAAATTGAAAGTGAATTGACTATTTCACCCTGTGTCCAGCCAATGGTAAAAGTTAAAGATTTATTTGTAAATCAGTCAACAGCAAAAGTCGAGAAAGTTCCAAATGTCACTTTAAAAGCAGAAAGTAAGCCAAATTCTCAGGTTTCCGAACCTGTTGTATCTTTCATTGATCATATTTTTTACGATTATACCTTTGCCTAAAATTTTATTATATTCATTGCGTGTTAAATTTTAAGTTATAATCCATTTTTTAGGTTTGATTGTACCGGGTGTCCTACTTGAAAGTGGTACGACTCACTGACTGCTTTTCATACTAGTTGAATTGTTTTTTCATATGTAAATACTGCAGACTTTCAAGACATGTGTCATCATATACATTTTCACATCTTATGTTAGGTTAGGTACACTTACTGTGTAAAACTGTCTGGTTTATAACAAATGCTGAAAGTGCCATCCACCAGCATCCAGGCATCGCTGCGCTCGCAGTACAATGTTCTGAGAAACACGTCGTAATTCTTCAGGGGAGATGTTATTTATCTCGTTTGTAGTGTTCTCTTTCAGTTGGTCTATCGTATGAGGGTTATTAGCGTACACTTTTCCTTTCAGAGCTCCCCATGAATAAAAATCACAAGATGTTAAGTCCGGCGATCGCGGAGGCCAAAGGTTTTTGCTGACAAGCCTGTTTTCAGGAAACACTTCACTGATACGGGTCATACTCTGGTTGGAGGTGTGGGCAGTGACACCATCTTGTTGAAAGACGCCGTGTCTTTTTTCATTTTCTGTTAACTGTGCATAAAACGACTCAAATATCTGCAGATATCTTTCGCTGTTGATAGTCTCTTCAAAGAAAATTGGTCCGATAATGCGTGTTCGCGACACTGCACACCAAACGCCTATCTTCTCTGGGTGAAGAGGTTCCTCATGCACGACGTGTGGGTTATCCTGTGACCAAAATCTACAATTCTGTGAGTTGAGTTGAGGTCCAACCTCAATGGACCTGTCTTTATGTAAAATTCAACAATATCTATTCGGTGTTCAATTGCAAACTGCAGCATTTCTCAGCAAACTTTTGCACAACAATCTCCGCAAACAATCACTTTTAAACTGTCGAACGCAACTCAACAATTACGTGTGACTTCAAGTAATGCAATATTTCAGTGTAGGCAACTACATTAATCTGATTCCACCCATTTATTTGTGAACGCCAAAATGAATGTTAGGCGTACCACTGTTAAGTGGGACACCCAGTACTTTATGCAAGGTTTATTAGTCATTTATTTTGCCAGCACCTTCCCAAGTCTTGTTATTGTATGATCACGGAAGTGGTCGAGTTTATAAACACGCTGTCACAAGCGCCACGAAGTTTTCTCTCTCTCCATCCCGCCTATGACGTCATTTCAAAAGTCCTTGACTTCTTTTAGATTCTCGCAGCTCTTACTAAACCTTGTTCGTAGTAATTTAAAGTTTTGTAAACATTCACGTGTCATTCAGTGCGTCAGCGAATCATCGCACTTCATTTTCCTCCTCCGCGTGTTGGAATATTACCTTTGCCCGTTGCTTAAAGCAACGATTCTTTCGTCCGCTATTCCGACGGCACCCGAACGGAACCCGAAGTCGCCGAACACACCAAAGAGCTCGCCAGCCTTGGTTCTTGCTTTGAAGCCTCCAAGCTACATCGGAATGCAACGTTCAGCAGAAATACATCGCAGCTGAATTTACAAATTTTTTCCTTCGCGTGGACGCCTTCCAGAGCACGCTAGTAGCTCAGAAAGACTTAGCATAGACTTTGCATATTTTCTCGAACCAGTGGCGTTCGCTCATTAAAATTTTCAGGGTACCAGTTTAGTTACGCATATAGCCATTAGAATTTGATTTTCACGACAGAATTTCATTTAACAATGTTAATTTTTTGTTACATAGATAAATTTTGCCATAAAACGTCGCATTTATGTACTTCAGACTAATCACGACCAATAATTTTACAAAGGAACAACAAGACGAATTTTTTTTGTTTTTCTCGCAAAATTTCCCAGTTTTTTTTATAGAGATATTTATAGTAAGTAAATTTTTTGGGAAATTGACACATTTTTTATTAGAATCAGGATAAAGATAAACGAAATTTTGATACAATCAGGGAAATTTTACAAAAGGGCAATTTTAACACTTTATGCACATAGAGTAATCAAAATTGTTAGCAACATGCCCACGCTAAGCCTCGGTGATTGGCACAGGCATGTGCAGCAAAAGTCGCCACGGCACCGTTAGCCTTTCCAAATTTTAACAGTGTGGTTTACCACAAATGTTATAATTTGAGAAATTATTATTATTATTATTATTTAGTATTAGGCAAAGTTTGATCACTTACCCTACTTCAGGAACAGACTCCACTCCCTGCAGCTGAGAAATAAGTTTCCCAGCCACAGGAAATCTTCTTCTACTGACTCCATTTCCACCTGGAGGGCGCCTAATATCCTCCTCCAGTTTTTGGGGCAGGCCGCTACTAGTTGTGTTAGGGTTTGTACTCGCTCCCAGTACTCCCATATTAATTATTTTAGTTGGGACAGGGTGTTTATTTCTTGGCACAGCCTATCACTGATGGCGTACGTTACTAGGTAGCGTACTCGCAACACCCACGTAGGACTTTCGGCGACTAGGGGGATGTAGTTTGTTATATTGTCAGTTATACCCTGCACCCTTTCTAACTCGCTAAGCCACAGATCATTCGGATCAATGTTGATGTGACCCATGATGTGTAGTCAACTGAAGGTATTGGCTTTAGAGTTACGGTATCTTTCCCATCTTTCCAATGATATTGCTGGGTGATATCCAAGGGGGTGATATCAGGGGAGCGCGGTTGCCAGGAAATGTCTATCCAAAAGGTCCCTCACAACATAATCTGCAAAATCAAAAAAAAAAAAAAATAATAACAAAAAAATACCATTACTTATTAAAACTTTGAGAGCTGTAGATCACGTTGCAAAAAACTGCATGTCTTTATCTCGTATAGTTTAGGAGCTACGTATGTTTCATTGTAATGGTAGCAGGACTTTGTGGACACCCTGTATATCTTGCAATAATCTTCCATCTGTCAGATATATTGTTCTCCAAAGGACACTAACAAAGTAAACTAAACAGAGAATTCCGTTTTATTTTGCATGCAGCTTTCTTTTCCTTCTTGGTGAAAATAAAAGCTAAACGTTGAAAACTTGCCTCAGGCCAAGGCGTTTGAAAATATGTTTAAATTCAATGGGATTTAGATAAATAAAAGTTGCAATTTTTCAAGTCTACGGAGAAAAATTCGGGCAGAATTCAAGGAATTCCCGGTGAGTTGCCACCCTGGTTTTGCGATTAAAATTTCATTTTTCTAGAGTTTGATGAGTTGACGTACCTGTTTTTTTTCCCCCTTATCCTTGAATTACAGAGCTACCGAAAGCAATAGGATCAAATTCTGGTCTCAAAAGCCAGTACACTACCATTTGGTTTTCCAATGTTGTCCCTTCGTTTTCGAAATGTCCAACAAATCAGTAGATAGCATGCAAAAATGTTGGAACCACTGCATTCACGTGTAGTGTTGGAAATACCTCTCTCGCACAACGTCGAGTGTAAAGTTGCAAACATGGTTCATCATTTCGTGCGTTACCCTACAGTTTTTCACAAACTGAAATATGATGCCATTATTACTATCTTAAAAGAACAGGAACATCATTTACCTACCTTCACAAGGATTAAACGCCCTGCACCACAGCTTGTCAAATATGTATTAGTTACATCAGGTGCCTGAAAAACAAGGGTCGTCTTAGTACAAAAAGTTGATATGCTGTACAGTCAGGCAACCAAAAAAGACAGCTAACAAACACCAAAAAAGTGAGATGTAACCATTATGTGAAGCTTTTATTTCTTAAATTGTGCTGGCATTACTTACAAATCTATTACTAAACTGTCTTTCGTGCAATATTTGGATGCATGGAAGAAAGATTATTCTGATTTAATGATACACAAGACAGAAAAAAAAAAAATGGAAATTTCTGTAACCAAATTAAAATATAAATAAAAATGGAATTTAAAAATTAAGTAAGTAATTTTCTACCCCTGTGAATAACGTAAGTTTGGGGGGGGTTCATCATTTATGAGCATGGGCATTGCCCGAAATATTTTTAGAGGGGATCAGGCCATAGATAAAACTTGCTTAGTACAAATAATAATTACAATAATTATTGTTCTATTACAATAATAACTATTATAAGTTATTAAAAATATACCAAATTCAATACAAATTTATTGTTATTTTATAAAGAGAGAGACTGAATATCTAACACAATTGTTGTCCATTATTTTTCTTATATTTTGTACCGTAAGTGTACTGAAACCATAGTTGTTGCATTTTGTTATTAACTTTTACACAATCATTGTAAAAAAGGCTTTAACAGTTAGTGGTAAATTTTACTCAAAGTTTTGGAAGCTGCGGATCCATTTATTCTTTGGATTAAATGGTAGAATATAAAAGTATAACCTGCTACCTCTATTACACACTAAACTTTTTTCGATGTAATGCAGTTTTTACTGTGGTTAAACATTTAAATAAGATATTTGTAGGATTTTGGGGGGTTAGGTTAGCCCCCCTGGCTACGTTGCATATCCTCCTTTATATTTCTGTGCTGAATATATTTTTTTTACATTTTCATAGATAACATGAACTAATCACCGTGGCAACATATAATTTGGAAACTCAAATAGTATATTAGAAGGCTAAAACTAACTTTACTGTTTTCAATTACTAACAGTGCCATTAAATCATTAAAATATACCTTCGAACAGTGATGTATCACCCCATGCTGACCAACACACTGATGCAGTGAATGTTCAATAAATAACAATGCATACAGAGATCAGTGGCATAGCGTTATAGTACGCCCGTACGCCCGGCGTTCTCAGATTTAAAATTTCAAAAATGCTGTGATTATAAAGTAAAACGTGACTAATTTCAAATATGTTTGACCTTCATGGCATTATAATAGGTATTTTTCGCGATCCGCTTGCAACGCTCCACTCTCAACACTCGTTCTAGCATCTAGCATATCTTTTCAATGCCTTTCCCGGCCGGACGCCGAACAGTTTCGGCGTACAGGACTCCTATATTCCTTGCTGCCTTTATGGAGGGAAAGCTTCCATTTCTACAGCACGCGCATAAATGGGCTCTCTTACGCTGGCGTACGAGAGGTCTACCGTGATTGGTTCATGTGACCCTTCCTGCCTTCTGAAGCAGACGACAGCGGTAGCATTCCTATGCGGTTCTTCGCTCTCATGCAACTCCTGCTATGTGATGCTACAATACGCAATATTGACTGACGTAACTTTACCAATCTCAAATATACTGCTTCTTAATGGTCACTGCATTGTATGATTTATCGCACGAACAGCGATGTGCATTAGAAACTAAAAGATCAACACTGTTTTTGTGAAGTAAGTTGGTGAAGTCCTCGTGGTAGAAATTCAGCATGTTGCTGCTCTACCACTTAACCCGCAAAACTATTAATTTTTTTTATTGTATTTTTTCGTTATTATCTAACTGCTTAATATTGTGTCAATGGAAATGTTTAGCATTCATTTGAAAACTCTTAACATCGAATGGTCTCTGGACAAAATTATTTTAAAATGTTTATCAGCATTCTCAAGATGTAATAAACAGTGGTCTGAATTACTAATCGGCACTGTTACGTCAGTAGAGTGTACGATATTTGGATCATCCACTCTGCTCTGCACAGTGCGCCAAGATGACAGAGGTCCCTGGTTCAAATCCCAGCGTGAGCACCGGTGTTCTTTGTCAGTGTCCCTTCATCAATATCATCACTCATATTCATATTCGCGATTAACCAAAAGTGGTAGAAAAGCGAAGTAAAATAAACCAAATCAATGAGTAGTTGGATCAACCACAACAATGACGTCTGCTGTTGTTCAAAGGCGCTTGTGATTCAGGTAGGTTTTCTAATGACTTGCGTCATGCAGAAAGGTATAAAACACCAGAGTTCAAAACATTTGTGGCATAGTGAGGCATCTAATTGTCTAGCTAAAACATGCATGGATGATGTTTTATTGAAAACCCAGCTGACTTCAGGCAAATAAACAATACCTGTGGCGACTAATACCATAAGTAAATTATTAAGCAAGAAAGGGGCGACCCTTCCTTCGGACTTGGCGTTCCCACCCAAAATGTCCATGCTACGCCACTGACAGAGATATTCTTTGAATAAGAGAATAGCTAAGCATTTTTAACATTTATTAACATAAATATTAAATATTAACATTTTTGGGTGTGTCCGCACATTTTGCCATGTTGATTCCAGTGCTTCAAGTAGAAAGTGTTAGCTGGGAGGTTGATTGAGCCGTGCGGTTATCCGGGGTTTAACATGATGACAGTCAAGACAGCTGGGGGGATGGTTTGCAGAAATTGTTAGCTAGGGGATACCCTCACTTCTAGGGCTGGGCGGATACCACAATGAACCGATACAGATTCCCACCAATACAGATACTTTTAAATTGTAATTTTACATTATTGATTAACATTTGTGTGTAAGTATCCCACTCTAATTATAAGCTACAGTTTATGAAGATTTTTGTTTCAAAATATTCAAGAATTACAACAGAATATTAAATTAAATGTTATCACCAGGGCCCGGATTTTGATGACCATTTTTTTTTTTTTTTTTTGCCTTATGTAGTATGCATTGATCTTAAGTATTAAAATTCTGAATATGAACATCTGTTTATAAAAACCTAAATTTTATTATGCATTTGTTCATCATATTTTCTCAGTTTTAGGTCATTTCTTCAAGTTTTATGTAATTTCTCCGTCATTTTTTGCATTTTACTTCTTTTTCTGGTCCTTTTTTTTGGCATAATTGCAAAAACAAAAGTAATGTATTACATTTCACTCACTCATTTTTAGCCAGGAACCGACATTTATGGCGTTGGATGTTTGTTACAATGAAATCAAAAATTCTATCGCCACGTGATTGTAGGAACAAAGCAACATGCTGCTCGACATTACCTACTCCAATAATTTTGAATAAGAAGATTTTTACAGATTTTTATACTTACAATTCACATACACCTTGAAATTTCAGTTCTAATGTTACAGAAATAAAAACTATGCCGTACTAGCTGTCATACCCTGAAATAAAGACAATTTTTTTTAATCATTTTTCAGATATTTTTAGAATCAAAATCGGGGCGGAGCCCCTGGTTATCACAAAATTCAGTTTTTTCACCCAAAACAGGTGGAAAAGAATTAGTTTTGCAGAATTTCGAGGGAATTATGCATGATTTATTGCAGGGTTGACATTTTGCCCAAGTTTTTTCGAAAAACTCAACCTGATGGTTTTTTCAGTGAAATCATTTTTTCCCTGGTAGTAATGTATTGGAACATTCTATTTGTATCGTTTTAGTTCAGTGAATCAAAAACTATTTAGTGTTTTCTGTTAACATAATTAAGAATTGACAATGAAGGTCTCACTTGCCAAGTCGTCATCCTATTTGAACTGACCTTTATTTTGACATCTTGTTGTTTATATCAGTAGTGTCTTGTCAGTTAAATAGAAGATAACCACGAAATTTATTGTGTGCGAAAATGAATAAGTATACTCCACATACAGCCCCCAAAACATTAGCTCTTTTGAGTGACACTTTTCTGGGCAGAGTAATATCCTGTTTTGGTGATTTGCCATGGCCAGCCAGGTCCCCCGATTTGACCGCTCCAGATTTTTCCTTTGGGGATATTTGAAGTCATTAGTTTATGTGAATAAGCCAGAGACGTTACAGCAACTAAAGGACAATATTCAGCATGAAATTGTAAACATTTCCCCGCAGATTCTTTCCAACACCATGGAAAACGGAATAAAAAGAGCCCAAATTTGCATCAATTCGAATGGTGGTCATTTATTGGATGTTATCTTAAAAATTGAGGACATAAAACTTACAAGTATCAATAAAAGTTTAATACAAAAAACCTACTTTGTTTAATTTAAAACCCCAGATATAGGCTAAGAAAATCAGGTGATGACTTTTGCGCCACCTTGTACAAAAAAATGTTGTTCAATGTAAAGCAAGAGAACCACAGCTACAAAAATATAAATTTTTATCTTACCTTGACCCTACCCAGCTGACGTATGGGGGAACCATTCAGCCTCCTCCCATCATTAGTGGTAACTTTGGAAACAAGAATCCGTGTAGGTGAAACTTGCCCCCTCTGTTATTTTGGTCTTGGCATATCTTGAACCTAGAAAAAAAAAAAGATTGATTAGCTTTATTTTACTTCGCCCTCTCTGCCACTTTCAGCTAATTTGCAATGGAGATGAGTGGTGACATGATGAAGGGACACTCACAAACATCCATGCCGGGCCGGGATTCGAACCTGGAACCCCTGGCATCGTAGCACGATGTGCTAACCACTCTGCCACGGGGGCCAGCAAAAAAAAAAAAAAAAAAGTTATAATGTTTATTTCTAGTTTCTGTATCTCTGTAGAATTACTGACGATTCTTTGAAAATAAAATTTCTATACTTTTCTTCATTTTATGTGATTGAAAAAAAAAAAAAAAACCTGACATGCATAACAAGTTCAGTTAGTTTCGTACAGAATAACCAAAGTAAAAATGACAGATCGAAAATACTGAGTGTAAAATACAGGAACCAGGATCTTTTTTCTCATACGGTGCTATTTCATCCAAAAAATAAATTGTTCCACAGTTTTCAAAATTATAAAAATTGTTTTTTTTTTTAAAATGAGAGGTCAAAAAACAAACTTCACGGCTAAAATGTCCACCTAACTTTTAAAACTTTTTCGTGAACAAGGTATGTAAAGTTTATAACGAACCAAAGAACCATGCATTACACTAACTTATGAGGAAAAATTAATGAAAAACAATTGTGCCGGATATTCACTCATCTGGTGGATTAAGGAAAAAGCCTCCCCAAGGATATCATAATACTGTAATTTGGAATTGAAGTTTATTGTAATTATATTATATTAATTATTTCTGTCTAACCATGATGATAACAGTAATTACAGTTATCACTTCTACTATTCAAGCTTTATCAAAACTTTCTGGTGATGTCCATGCCTGGAGTATAAATGTTTGGTTTTTCAAAATCATGGAACTGTAGTGTCCACGAACAGAATGTAACTTGAAACGTTGAGAAACAAATGCACAAACGTATTATCTACGACAAAAATACATCACATAACTATATCATGGTTGTATCTTATAATTATTTTCCTGTAGTTTACGGTTATTACAAGCATAAGAAAACAGTTTTTCTTTGTGACGTTTCAGGAGAACACACGCTCCTTTCATCAGACATTTATTTTCATTTTGACTAAAGATACAGTAATAACAATGCAATGAACGAAGCTTCCAGACATTCAACTCTGTGTTTCCCGTTAATCTTTTTTTTTTTTTTTTTTTTTTTTTGCAGAACACTGGAATAAATTAAATAATGAAAATGGTAACATAGATTCAGTATGGAGTTTTCTTTTTCACAAATGGAGTAAGCCACCATCTTTAAAATTTAATGTAACAGAAAACATCAAGAGACTTTGTGAAAACAATGATGAATTTGAATTATCTGATGATATTTGGGATTCATAATTTAAAAAAACAGACTGTTTTTTTCACAGTTAAGTTGCTATATTACAACAATGTAATATTGACAACATCCATTATATAACAGATTCTTTTTGTTTAAAAAATTACTAGCCATTGTTATAACTGTATCTTTAGTCAAAATGAAAATAAATGTCTGATGAAAGGAGCGTGTGTTCTCCTGAAACGTCACAAAGAAAAACTGTTTTCTTATGCTTGTAATAACCGTAAACTACAGGAAAATAATTCTATAATACAAGCAATGCGTACATACAATAAAAACTATGTATCTTATAAACAATGGTATTAAAAAATAACAGCAGTTCATTTATATAAGAAGAGTTTTCAGACTGAAGTGGCACACAATAATAAGACACTTGTTCCTTGGAAACAAACCTTCAGATATAAATGCAACCATTCATATCAGTGACATGACAAGCTCCACATGTCACTTGCAAGTCATTCGGACTGGACTCCTTTCACAATAGTATGCATCATGTCACCTTGGTCTGATGGTTGTGCATGTGCAACAAATGCTTTTTTACACACTGAAGGGGCCTATGCTTCATGTCACTAAGGTCTGAAATCTACTACAGTTATTTACAGTCAAGTTTTAAGCAGAGCTGATTTTTGTATAAACATATTTAGAGGCGGTGTTAGGGAGGGGCAACTCGGGTACTTCAGGATGTCCTGCACCAGATAAAAATAACTTTGTGCATGGTTAATTAAACAAATTAATCTGAATTTTCATGCATTGTTTTCACAATTAAATACAGTAAAACCTCGTTAATCCAAACCCCGATAAGCCAGACTTTGCTTAATACGGACAGGCAAAAGGAAAAAAAAAACAATAATAAAGATTTTAAATGTGGCTAGAAGTCAACAAGAGAACTTCCCAAAGAAAAGGCAGTCAACCACTGATGAAATTCTCTTTCCCGCAGACTTTTGTACTGTACTGTATAGTGCATTTAGGCCTATGCCCTTTAAATACACCATAATAAATGTGTTTTGTTGCTATAAACTGAGTTTTAATGCACTTTCTACTGTTCTTTAAGGTTATTTCAGTTAATCCGGACTTTCGTTAAACCGGTTATCCCCCCCCCCCATTAGTCTGGATTAACGATGTTTTACTGTATATCCAAAATTACTGAAATCATATTCTGAAGGAAGTACCACATAAATAGTGTTAAAACATTTGAATCAAAATTAGTTAACATACACTTTAGTGAGGCCAAGGAGGAGACCAAGATGTCTGTGTGAAAGAGCAGATAGCAGAGTGTTAGGAGAAGAGGACAAGATTGGAACACAGTGGAAAGAGAGGAGTGGTGGAAGACCAGGGAAAAAATGGAAAGGCTTGACTTCTATGCCAACCCAGCCAGAGGTAGGAAACGGTGAAGAATGGTGATGATGACACTTTAGTTTAATTATATAATGAAATCCTGAAGTGAAAATTGTATTTTATGTGAAACAATGTAAATTCACAAGCATCAAATTCAAAATAAAGAAAATGTTGTTGGATATGATTAAAAATTGCCCCTTTCATAGGTAAAATAATAATTTGATATTTTAATTTTTGTAATAAAATATAACGAACGTCGCTCCAGTTTCACATCAGAAATGAAATGAAAACAGTAACTTAAAAAAATATTAGCCTCCCATAATTCTTGGCCTTAACCATCAACATGTTCTGTTTATTGCTTTTCGGTCAAAATACAAAATGTATATAAATTAATTGCAATCTTATAGGACACCTTTACTTCATACAAAGGAACAAAATTCTGATTTTTTTCAGACCTCTTAAAAATTCTGGTTGGTTCCCTGCCCAAATAGTAGAGTCTCAGGACCCCCACCTGCCTAGGGTGGGCCCTGAATACAGTTGTGGATCCAGAAGCCACAGTTGGGATGGGGAATTTTCAGTTGACACATCACCTGACAGAATTAAGTCTACCATACATCTGCACCCTTATATATCAACTGAGAACAGGAACTAGAGATTAGAGTATTGTTTTGCAAAAGTAGGGGTTCAATGCTTAAACAGGTGGGTTATTATTGTATATCGTAATCCTCAGATTGCTACGGTAAACTGAACGATCATCAGATATAAAGATTGATTGATTTTACTTCGCTTTTTGTACCACTTTTGGCTAATTTGCGAAGATGGGGGATGAGTGATGATATGATGAATGGACTCACAAACACGTATCCAGGAATTCCTTTTTTGGGGGGGTCAACACATTTTTTTAAGGGGTATAGATAAAACCTCACAATTGTATGTTTAAGGCCAGTCGTCGCAATTTGGATCCAAAACAGGGGGGGGTTGCAAGGAAAGTTTACTTTCTCTTTCTAGAGAAGGCTTATCATTAAGAGGTCCTAGTGTGATAGTGTGGAGGCAAAAATAATGGGGAGCAACTATCCCCTAAATCGTCGCCACTGCTTAAGGCTGTCATTTTAATCAGAACGTGACATCTGAACATTTTTTATCACTCGACTCCTCCATTTCCATGCATTAACACTGTGGGCTGGGACCATCTCAGTATGTGCGTTTGTCCATTTCTTCTCATCAGGCAGCAAAACATCTATTGTGTCTTTTTACGAAGCTGTTACACATGCACGGGATGGACAATCAACTCAACTACTCAAGGTTCAAACTTGTGGGCTGAGAAGTGGACGCAGAAGCTCTTGCATATATTTCTCTGATTCGAGCCTGAACACCACTAATGTGTCTTGTCCTCCCTATTTGCAGCCCTTATAAAAGCTGAAACCCACCCAATTGTTCATATTCAGGCCTAAGCACTCGCAAGTGTTCAAAATTGTCTGTCACAGCTGGATCCCGAAACAATTAATGCACAGTGAAAACCCTTCTGTTCCCAACACATCTAATATTTCGTCTCACAATATGATCAAATGCTTACTCATTTATCTCCAGTGACGTGCCCAAGGAAGGGTTGGTGGGGTCATAACTCAATTTGACCAAGCATTTCTAAAGAAAAGAACATCAAAGACAGAAAAAGATGGCAAAATGAGGACTGACCACCGAAAATAAATGCGTAACCCCTTTCTCCTCCGAAAATCCTGGGCATGCCACTCTTTACCTCTTGACACATTTTTTAAAATCAACTCACCAGAACATTTTATCATTTCGTATTGGAGACACAAGTAAAATGAGTTCTTCCTGTAGGTTTGGATATTATCCTTTAAGATGCATTGCCTGCCTTCGCACCTAACCTTAACATAGCACTAATTTCCCATCCTAGTAACTTGCATCTTCAAGACTTAGGAAGGTTTCAGACCGAAGGAACACATGATACATTTTGTTTGGAACGAGCCAATCAACGACAACGTTTCACACTGTAGCGACACAAAAGGCCACACAAACCTACGTTCGACTTGTGAAATCCTCAGGCGACCCGATGTGAAATCTTGCTTAGTAGGCCACTGTCATTGTCACAGTAGCTCTTGTTGACCACAGGAAAAAGTCTCCTCAACCAGTGCGAATGCCCCTCAGTTTTCTTATTTCTCCTTTATTTTCTGTGCTTGTTCACTATACAGGCAACATCTTACCATTTGACATACACGCTTGTACTATATAGACATTTTAATGAAAAATCAGTAGAAGTCAAAGGTGGTTCGGTGGCTCAGTTGGTAGAGCCCTGATTCGGGTCCTGGTAGAGCCTGCAATTTCCGCTAAAATGTCTACATATGCAACATCTTGCTTTCTCTTCTCGAAGTTTGTAAAATATTTGGGTGTCCCTTCATGATAGTTAAGTGTTTGAGTGTGTGTCGAATTCAGTAGGCTTAAACAAAAGTATTTTTTATGCCATGAAATTCTCTGACTGGATACACGAAATTTGGTCCTGGCACACCTAAATCATCACTCAAAACTTTGATTTTCAGTTGATCTGTGCAGCTTATTTCTTTTTTAATAAACGGCTCCAATACCAGGTACTGCTGAAATATTCACTTTAGAGAAAGACCTTCGATCTCTTCGACCCTCGGCCCGAACTAGCACTCCACTGAGGCTCCGGAAGTTCCGCTGTCATTAATGTCTTCAGCTTTGGACCCGAACTGGAACTAGTAGTAGACTTCATTACTTTACGGTATTTAGTTCATTTCATTTTTGAATCACTAGATCTTATAAAGCAACCAATGGACACTGACTGATCACTAATCGACTGTATGAATTGTCACACTTACCTCTGAAGTCTCATTAACCAATTCTGTTGTACAGATCAACCGGGAAATTGAAGATGCGTATTTATATCCTCATGATATTCTAGAACGTTCCGCAGAAAAAACTATTCGTAAATATTGGCAGTAGTTAGACTCTTTCTCTTATTCAAGAATGTTCACTCTCGCACCTTCCAGAGATTAAAAATTACAATGAATCGCCCTACATGTGGCGCTACCGTTGTTGTGAAGCTTCCAAATGGTGACAAGTCTGTACATAGTGCTCAAGTTCGCTGAGATAACACCGAAAGCGCAAAAAAGGTTTACTTGCAATATTATCAACAACAGGGTTATAGAACATTCTCAGTCTTGCCTTGATACAGAGGTTGTTTCTGATCTATGGTGATGATTTCAAACTGCACCTACCTTAAGAGAAACCATGTTGACACCATTGAGTGTGTTCTATTTGGTAGCCCTGCATCTTGGCAATTGACCGACAGCGAAGTTTCCACTGTAGGAGACTGACACGAAGTGTAGGCATGTCCAGCCTCAACCACTCCTCGTGACAGGCTTTCCATAGCCCTTCAATGGTGCAGGGTCTCCTGTGAGACAAGGCTCGTTTCAGTAGGCCAAAGGCACAAAAGTCCATCAGTGAGGCATCAGGTGACTTCACTGGAATATCTGTGAAAGGAATGGCACGAATTCTAGTTTCTTCTGCCATTTGTTGGAGGAAGAGGCAGGTTGAGCGAGATGTGTGACTTGACGCTTTGTCTTGATGCACCCACACAAGATTCTCGTCCCTCCCGTAGAGATGGGGAATGTCATGGCGATAAATGGGTGCCAGGACGTTAGCCTGATAATAATCGGAATTAACCTTCGTATTTTTGGCAACACAATGTATGGTCAGCTTGCCATTGTAAGAGTATCCAGCAATGATCATGAAACCTGTGCCAAAACTTTCCTTACATTCAGTGAACCATCTCTGAAAGTCCCTCGCACCTGTCGGTCGATAAAAAATTGCACGTGGCTTGTGCCAGTCATCAAGATAAACATATGCCCCGTCCAATGTAACAACGAACTTCCACTTTTCACCTGCCAGGTGCAGCTCATAAAGCTTTCGACAGTTGGTGCAATGTTCCTGCATGTGTTTTGGCACGACCTTAAAACACGCCCCTTGCATCGCTTTTCCAAACCCAAATTGTGGTGTATGTAGCTGGTTCGCGATACTTCTCTGTGTGGCTGGATTCTCCCTGGTGACCAGCACCCTGACATCCCAAATTGTAGCTGGTGTGCAGCTAGTGGCAGGCCAGGGATTGGCCTCTTTCTGCCCCACAGGAATCATCCCATGCCTCGTCTTACCTGCCCTTTTCAAATACCCATGATATGCCATTTTTGGAAACAGTGAATCCACGCTCCTTGCACAGTTTTATAATGGCACTATAACTGTAGTTTACATCGGAAAGTGCAGTTATGTAACCCTCACAATACGCAATGATTTTCGACAGCATTCTTCCAGATACGCAATGACCACCCCTGTCACGCACAGTCAATGGTCCAACGTGCCACACGACTGAAAACTTCGTTCTCTTCCTGCTTGGTGGTGCTGCAGAAGGTGTGCAATTTCGTCACCATAGATTGGAAACAACCTCTGTAAATATTTATCTCCTTAAATTATAGTCACATTATTCAAGATGCCAAAACCCCTGATTCCCACCTTGGATAAGTGCTATTATCAATAACAGGGTTATATCATTAGCGTAAAGTGGACTCAAATCAAACTTTAAAAAATATTCTCAAGTGTGTTAAATAAAAGAAATATTTCAGTAATATTTCAATATTCAAAAATATTATCAAAATAAAATATCCAAAAACATGGAAGTTCTTCATGATAATCCATAAGCCCTAGGCTTCAATGGAAACTATTAATACCGGGTGTTTCATAAATAATTGAGGAGTTATCAGATTACACAACATAAATCTGGGCCCAAAATTACTACACCTCTTGGAAAAAGTGGGCATGGTTTAGTTTTTGTTGTGGCAATTTGATTGGTGGTTGTTAAGAAAAGTGTCGAACAAAAGAAGATGAACAGGTTGATCAACACCAGTTAAAACTATACATTAATAAAAAACATTGTTTTCTAATTTGCTTTACCTCTTCTCAATTTTCCTTTAGCTCTGATGTGCGACAGACTGCTATCATTTCAGGAAACTGTTGTCTTCTTGTTCCCCAACCATCACAAACTACAAAGAAACAAATACAGACTTAAATATGTCACGATCAGGAAGTGGATTGTGGGAACGCACAACTAGTTCTTTAAAATTCAGTGCAGAACGTTTTATTCTTAAAATTTCCTACATAGGTTTGGTCGAGGCAAAACTCTCTGGAACCACTTAAAATATATCACTAAGCATTAAGATACTCATAATAATATTTAACTAATTAATTTCAAAGTTGCCACAATATAGAAAGAAAAAAATAGCAAGAGAACTACAGTAAAACCTTGTTAATCCAGACTTTGCTTAATATGGACAGGCAAAAGGAAAAAAATAATAAAGGTTTTAAATGTGGCTAGAAGTCTACAAGAGAACTTCCCAAAGAAAAGGCAGTCGACCACTGATGAAATTCTGTTTCCCACAGACTTTGTACTGTACTGTACAGTGTATTTAGACCTATGCCCTTTAAATACACCATAATAAACGTGCTTTGTTGCTATAAACGGAGTTTTAATGCACTTTCAACTGTTCTTTTAGGTTATTTCAGTTATCTTATCTTTCCATTAGTCCAGATTAATGAGGTTTTACTGTAATAGATAAATGAATTTCTTTTTTCAGGAATGACATGATTCTTAGCGGAGGTGAAATTTATATATCTCCCAATAATGAAAGTTAAAGGAAGAAGAAAGTCAAAATTTTAAACAAAAAATTGTATTTGGCACGCCGCTGTGGTAAGCACACAAGTGAACTAAAAGAAAGTAGTATGCACCAGCAATATAATGGTCACTGGCACAGTCAGCACCTCTATGTGAACGAACATCAATTATATTAGTATGCCTTCTTTTTTAGACAAGGTATATTTATGGATATATTTATGTTTAAAAGTGGTACTTCCACAATTAAATTCTTTGAGGTTGCAAAAGTAATTAATCTTATACCATTATCATTACTTACTTCATGAAGGCTTTCTTTAGAAGTAATGGGTTTAAATGCTTCTTATTGCGAATCTGTGCATTACAGTCACCTAACAGAATTTTCATATCAAAGTGGGAAAATTTATCAAAGACCTGTTCTAACTCTGCATAAAAATCATCTTTATCTTCCGTTGGTGCATGAATGTTTATTAAAATAATTTGGCATTGCCTACCTTGTAAAACTGCATATAATATCCTATCATTAATAAATTCTACTGTTTTAAGGGACGAGATAATTCTATTATTTATGAAAAAGCCTGTTCCAAAATTATGATTTTTAGTACCACCAAAGAAAAAAGTATAATTTTCAGTTTTACAATTACCTTCTCCTGGCCACCTAACTGCTTGGACAGCTACTATATCTAATTTATACTTAACTACCTCATTAACTGTACACTGAAATGCCCCAGGTCGGTAAAGACTCAGAACATTCCAAGTGCCTAACTAAATATTCTTATTAATGATGTAGATCTTATTCTTAGTTAATCGATCTCCCAAAGTAGTCCCTACCTAGACATCTCAATGGGAGACTATTTTACCTCCGGAATATTTTACCTTGGGAACATCCATTGCCTCATATTGCTGATTCTTGGCATGTCTTCAACAGTCTGGAAAAAAAAGTTAGTAGTATCAGATGTAAAGCCTAGAAATAGATTACTCTGTAAGTAATGATTGTGTTAAGGCTAAAAGGGACAATACTGCAGTAATTTGAGCATGAATTTCCCCCTTGTTGCAATGGAAGCGTTTTTAAAGTTTATTACTAAGCCAGATACGATCTGTGAAAAATATGAATAAGCATTTACAGGATCCCATATACTCCTTATGGAGAGTCAACTTCAAATGACATCTATCAAATGGACATTTCAACTGGAAATGAAATCATGAGTCTGTACCCTTTACATTCATGTATTTTTCTACGCCATCAGAAGTTTGATATTCCCAAGAGAACAAATAATATAATACTCCCTTAAGTGTAATGTTAAGTTATCCTCTCCTCCTTCAACCAACCAATGGGGAGGAGCAGTTTAGGGTTCCTCGCATCTGGCTGAATACAAACTGTTTCTCCTTCCCTTAAAATATCTCTTCCAACCTCTTTCAATTTTCTACTCCCAAAACATAGCCAAAAATAGATTGATTAAATTGGTTTATCATCTTTGCTTTTCTGTCACTTTCGGCTTATCGCAAAGATAAATGTTTTCACTCTTACTTATTCCATCACTACACTTCTCATAGCTAGGCATCACAGAATGAAATTAATATAAAGGGGAAGCAACATAACAATGCACAATGTGCAATAATCCCAGAGAAACTTCACACATTGTGCAAAATTTAAGGTCACTTGAAATTTAAACATCAATATTTTGCCAATTTCTATGAAAAGAGCTTGAACACAAGTCTAACTTTATATTTGTCAAAGACAGAACAAAAGTTGTAATTTTTGTTCCATGTGGATGCTGAAATGGTTTTTTTTATTATTATTTTCAAAGCTGGCAACCCTGTTACTTGAAGCTCATTCGTGCCAGAACTCTTAAAATTTGCACTAATACTATGTCACATTTCTCCCAACACATCATATTTAATAAAATTTTGAGCAGGCAAGTTTGGGGGAGGGAGATTTGGTGTGAAATAAATTTTGTTACAGAAAATATCATCTATAAATTTCATTCTAGGGTTGCTAAGTGAAAAATCTGGGATGCTGCTGATGAAAAATCTGCTAAGGGGTTGGATCCAATAAAGTCATATTATGGACTGGGTCATGAACACAGTCTTTGTAACTTCTCAATGAACTTCAAAGTCTATCATTCTGAATTTAGCAACGTGCACAGGCATTTTTTATGTTCGATTTCTTAACACAGTGTCTTGGTGATTACTAGCGCCCGGGACAAGTGGCGGCCGGTGCTTCAACTATGATGGGTAGTGCCAACGTGATCAAGAAATCGGGATGGAAAAAAAGCTCCACAATGCTCACCTCCTGTCCCCTCCTTGAGGTGGCGCCAATCGCCAAGATGCTTATCCTCATTTGGTAACATAGAAAACAGTGTGTGTTTAAGTGCCCTAATCTGATTCATCTTCACTCACTAACTTATCTTTATACACTTCAGGACACTTCCCTAAAAACACAATAATTACAAGAGGAAAAGAAAAACAAATCCTCTCACCTTCTCTTCCCCCTGCACACACATTCCAACTGGACATCGAAAATATCCTAGACATTTGGTGTAAAAATAAATTGTTGAAATGCCAAAGGAAACTCGCATCACCATAGGACTTTTTATTTTATATTTTTAAAAAAGTCTGGATGGCCCTGGAAAAATACTAGGTTTGTTTCTCCAAAAGTAGGCAGAAAAGTAGATAGTATCTTTCTCACGAATTACTTTTCCAACGGGTCTTACAAATTAGTCATATTTAGCAACTTATCTCTGAAGCTGGCAACTGTGTCAACGCTGTGAAAGTGCCCTCGCCGTGCCAGGCAAAAACAGGCACGGCTGGTGTCTTATGGGCTAACCCTGCACCCCTTGTTCCTGGCTCATGGTGGAAAAGTTCCTCGCTGAGACTTCTTCAATCCTCTGCACGTGAGTCAACTTGGTTAGGCCAGCTCTTATGCAGCTCGGACTGCTGCCTCGCGAGGGTACGAAACAGCTGGCGATGCAGTGAGGAGGTTCAGGCGGTCGTCACGTCAGCTTGCAAGATTCCAATCTCCTTGTCTGTAAACTATCAATGTATTAATTTAACAATACTCTGGCGAGGTATGATGAAAAACAGAGTTCTTCCGAGCTTTCGACTCCTTCACGGAGACATCTTCAGGGCTGGTCGAGGGGAGACACAGTGGACTCGGTTGTAGCTCCACTGGCATTACTTGATGTGTCTGCCGGCAGATGTCATTGCGGTCTTGCAGTGCTGGTAAGTCTTTGGTATGTGTTTCTCCTGAGGGTAGTGCCATGGCATTATAACATATTTTTTAATTGGTGTCCGATCGAATACTGGGGTGAGATATTTACAAATCTGATGAAAATCAGCTGAAATAGACAAACTTGATGTGGCATATTTTGACATACTTTACCAATTTCGCATTTTTACAACATAAGTCTTCAATTTTCTCTAATAAGACATATTTCTGTATGATTTCATTATTGTCTTGCATGTAATAATTTATTGTATAATTTATTCTTCATACTTTTAGAGCAATGGATAGTTTATATTATCAATGGCAAGATAAGGAAATTACAGACGAAGAAATTAAAAGCAGATGCAGTCTTTTCTTTACCAACTAGTACAGAACAATAATACAAGACCCCTTTTTTATCCCACCATGTGAACATTACTGAGGTAAAACATTGTTGTGCAGAAATGAGGACTACAGGCCAGGAAGTAAATAACAGGTTTTCATTTCTTTGCATTTTTTTCGCTTCTCACAACGATCAGAAATAATATTGAGTGTAACATGTTCTGACAAACATTTTGTAGCCTGCTATTCAGATTCTATATAGTTATGATTTGCCTTAAAAAGTTGTGTTTGTGTAATGATTGCCTAGATATACGAAAGCTGTAGTGAGCTGCCAATTATGCTTTAGTATCCACAAAGTTGCAAATCTAACACTAGTAAATGAAGCATAGGATAAATTGCTCTAAACCTCATATCTTCAGTATTTCCCCCACTACATTCTCTGGTTAAAGAACTTCTGACATCAATTAATACCCCACCCCAAATTTAGTCAATCTTCCCTGGAAGATACTGACTTCCCATATAATGAGAAATTCGAAAGTACCAAGTGCATATTTTTGGCTTTACTGGGAATATTTCTGCATTTTTTCATGACATAATTACATACATAATTTGCAGTTACATAGGACAAAATCCTGGGCCCTGGTCATTAATTTGCATTTTCTGGAGAACATTTTTTTTCCTTTTGTATACACCTATAAGATCCTTTGTTTACAGGCTGCTTATACAATCTTCATGTGCATTGCATGCGAAGAGGTATTTTGTCGCTAAATACTTTCATTGTTAGGTTAGGTAGGCCAGATTTAGGCTGCTAGCATTAAAATAATGCTAAGGGCTTTAAACACCTGATCGTGAGCACAAAACACTCCTCCGAGCTTCACATGAAAATAAGCAAAACCTAGCACCCCAGTCAACCAGAAACCAAGGATGCATGCACAAGCGACATTTCAAATCATAATTTCTCCAGTAACAACTACTAAGTGAAGCTCCAAACTGAGCTAATGGTAAAAATTCAAGTGTAATTCCCAGTTTTCATGGTGAACTTTCCAAAAATTCAAGGATACAAGCACAACATTTTTTCTATTTCAACCTTACATATTACCGCCTCTCACCACACACACACAAATATACTGTGCGTTCATTTCGATCTTCAGCCGAGAGATCGGGAGAAGCTTGGCGGGCAGCGCTGATGGAGATGCCGACATTTGCGGCCTGTAATGCCCGCTTATTTTTATGGACATATGCAGACATTTATATAAATATTGCAAAACGAGCACTAATCTGTGTTATAATTCATCATCTGTAATTCATCCAAGTTCTGCCCTTATATACACAAATAAATACGCTTTAGAAACGATGTTAAGAGCCACAGATAATAAAACATTTTAAACATAGTTTTGACCAGTAACATCCTGCTTAAGTTTATATCCTTGAAAGAGTTTTGTGTCGATGGGGATCGTTTGGAGGTTTTGAATGTACAACACTGTATCAAGTTTACGCTGCAGACGAAAAGAGTTTTTTGTTCCTTCGCGACTAGATGAAGACAGAGCTGTGAATATAGTGGCGTAAACAAAGAGCATGTTAATTTCGTACTGTGCATAAGAGTGAGTGTTATTCTTGGTTACTTGTGTCAGTGAGACGATTGGAATGACAGCCGCACGGTTCACGTTAGAACAAAGAATTTTTATGTATGCACTTACGTGAAAACAGACTCGTGTCGAGACGTGTGTAGGCAATTTGTACAGAAATTCCCATGCGTTTCACCTCCACATAGAGATACGGTTAGACATCTTGTCCTTAAATTACGAGAAACTGGATCGTTAAATTTTAAAACACCTAAGCAAAAACGACGGATTCTAACTGAAGCAAAACTCGATGAAATTGGTGCACCGTTAGAACGTTCTCCAAACAAACCTCTACGCAGTGTTTCACAGGAGATGGGCATGTCAAAATCATCAGCACATACAGCCACTAAGCTACTAAAATTAAAACCGTACTCTTATAACACAGGTTAGTGCTCGTTTTGCAATATTTAAATAAATGTCTGCATATGTCCATAAAAATAAGCGGGCATTACAGGCCGCAAATGTTGGCATCTCCGCCAGCGCCGCCCGCCACGCTTCTCCCGCTCTCTCGGCTGAAGATCGAAATAAACGCACGGTAGTAACAATATAAAGTCTGTGTGATTCCATTGTATCCAGAAATTATAATTCAATTTAATTAAATGTTATATATTTAAAATATTTAAGACTTACAGTTTAGCCATTTCACATCTCAGACATGAAATACATTACAAGCATAGGTGCGTGCAGACCCAATGATTAGGGAGGGGGGCAAAAGTCTTTATGAATATATATATGACGAAGCAACATAGAAGCACCATAACGAATAAATAAATTGTCTCTGAAATGTGAGGCACTCCTTTTCCTCCAAACAATTGTGTTCATGCATTTAAGACAAAACTGTTTACCAGCAAGAGTCCGAAGTACTTAGCAAGAAAATTTTTAGATCCAAATTTCTGCAAACCAAAAACAATATTGATTTAATATGGCACACAAAATTTCATAGGGACCATGAGATTCTCATTTACAATATTTTTTCATTTAGATAGTTCGGTGCCCAGGGCCAACTCACATCAACCCCTAGCTACGGCTCTGAACTTGATAATACCGTATCATTCTACAGAATAATGGGGATCAGAACCAGTCACTCCCACGATTAATTAATGGGTGATGTAACTTATTCATCCTTCATCCTCAATGACGAGAGCACTCGTCATTAACATGACAAGTTAAACGCTTGGCAGTGCGAAAGGCACAACTAAAACTAAACAGCTTAACAACTAGAAAAGACAATGGTCACTCATTGGGTTTTATGAACCTTCGAACCTGAATCATGGCTGGGTTAGGATAATTACCTGTCTATCTGAAGAGTGATGATAAATTCAAAGAATAAAATAAACTAAATCCTCTCTAGGCTTCGTTCCAGGTTGACCAGGCCTCGCCTCACTTTCCCTCAACTCCTATCTCTAAGCTCTTCTCTCTCCTCAATCTAAATCAAAAGTCCGTCCCTTCTCAGTCTGTCTCACCTCTATATCCCCAGGCCATGGAGACCTTAACTTACGAATACATTGTCTCATTTCTAAATTCATGTTAATATGTAAAGAAACGAAACGCTAATTATAATCCTCGACACGCAGTACAATTATGTCCGCTATTACGCCAAGCGTATATAGTTAGAGTGGCGTACCGTGATTTAGGGTATAATTAAAAGGTATTAATTAAAAGTTCTAGTTTAGAAGTAATAGATGTATAAATAGGCTGTAGTGACGTCAAATGTCCGTACACAAATAAGCAGTAGTGACGTGAAAGAGTTCGTACACACATATACATATGCTTATGCTTTAAGCACAGTTAGGCAAAGCCAACTTAATATGGATAACCAGAAGAGAATTGGGAAAGCACTTTACACGGCGTGGACGTTTCTCACACATTAACGAGATTTTTTTTGTTATTATATATTTATATTTTTTTTCTCTGTCCGAAATATTGTTTTGTTTGACAGTTGAATATTTATCCTTGGCATGTCATAGCTTCGAATGTTAAAAACTTTAAAAGGTAGACTGGCTTAAATTTTAAAATATAAATATTGCAATTTTTGCACCAAGTTACAGCATTTATTAATGTTAAACAGGTTTAATAGTTTAAATCCAATTGCGTAACATAATATTCATTTATAATAATCATGGCACTAATAATATTAAAGGTTAAAAGCAGACTTATTATTTAATAATGTGCTTTAGGCACAATTTTTTTTTGCGGTATTAAGAATATTAGCTCAACAAGTACATCACTAAAAAATTTATAGTTACACTTCAGAAGAAGGTAAACACTTATATTAGCAAAGTTTTGTTTTAAGCGCAAGTTATTGAGAATATTTATTCTTATGAATATGTATACGTCGATGTTAAGATTTTATTGCACCCTTATAACAAGTATTTTCCTTCAGATATTGGATAGCTACCAAAATCCTGGAAATCCATTCTGCCATCGCAGAATGATTATGGTTAAACCACAATGGTTTTACTTTCTAACTTTGCTCCAATAATATGCTAAGTGTATTTTAGAATGAGTTGAGAGAATTATAGATTTTTCAAGTTTTAGTGATGTTAGTATTTAAATGCATTTAAATATTGCATAAATAATAATAATAATTTTATTTCAGGTAGTCAGGAGTAAATCAATTTTAATTTTCCCATTACCTTGTACCTCAGTAAGGTTTGATTGAATTTTAAGTATTTAAAAATAAAGATAACGCCTGAGAGTAAATAAGATAAGTTTGCAGTAATTGTAAAATAAGTCAATAAACAGTGCCTAAAAATTTAGAAAATAAATAAATTACATCAGGTAAATAAATTGAGCCGAGATTCAGAAATAAATAAGTTGAGTTAAAATATCTAATAATTTAAACTAGGCAGGATGAAAATAAGTTTTAGTTTTGAAGAACTGTTTGTTTTGTTGCTTAGCAACATGAAAGTCATGCGATTTTAGTTATGTTTAACGGATATCTTCCATACGTAAAAGCCTCAAATTTTATCCATCTGCTGCAGAAATCTTTTGAATATCCTCATATTATTATTACGAGTTTATTATTAGCAACATTTATTATTAGTATTTTTGTAATTTTCATAATTTGTTACTATAAATGTCAACACAAGAAATCTGTTACTTATGACCAAGAGCGTACCAATGATTTATCTTTAAGTGAGCTTTAAAATGATCCACCTCCTGTGGAACAGTTTTATGATAATGTTGCATCACTTGTTGAAGTTGTACAGTTAAATGTAATTCACCAGCCAAAACCTCCACCCCTCCCTTCGTTTCGTATTATTCAGCAAAGTGTAAAAGAAGTAGTTCAAGATCCATCCCGAAATATTGTAGTTATTAAAGACGACGTTTTACATTTGCCTAAAAATATTGTATCAAGCCCGTAGCTAGAATTGATCTCCAGGGGGGGCTCAAGGGTTATCAGGGGGGGGGGGGCTTTGCCTTTGCAAACCAAGTCCATTTTTCCAAAGTTTAACAGTATTAAATGAAGGCAAATTGTTTGTGTGTTGGGGTCATTAAGTTACATACATTTTAGAAATATACAAATACTAAATTTTTCTATGTATTTTAAAATATCACTTGAAGTGTTAATTAAATACTACTGAAATCGTCCCTCCATACTAATTTTGATAATACACATACGTATTTATATCATGCAAAAAAAATGGACAATATTCAATCATACCTACAGTACATTCCACCTCCGGCTGAAGCAATTAAACACCCCTTCATTCCCAAAACTTGGGAGCAGATGCAGAGGGAATTTGCATAATGACATCAAAGTCACAGATTTCTGTATAAACCGAAGGTCGCAATAGAGGTGGCGAAATCCTCCTATGAAGGAACTATCTAAAGTCCAGAGAAGAGAATCTTCTAAATACTTGCCGCTGCTGTTCATGCTCTGTGAATTTCTTCTTCTCTAAAGTTGTGAGCAAATAATATCTGCTGTCCACATTTTCACTCTTCACTGGAAACAAATTATACAAAATAGTTTTACCGAATGCCAAGGGAGCTGACGGCAATGCCAGGGCGAGCTCACAGCAGTTCCAGGGGGTCTCAGCCCCCCCCCCCCCCTGCCTGGCTACGGGCCTGTATTGTATCTGTCAAAGATAAAGTTCAGAAGTTTGCCGTAAGAAATGGTCCAAGTTTTGATCAAAACAGCCGCAAAGTTGAAAGTGAATTTATTTGTTTGCCCTGTGTACAGCCAATTGCAAAAGTAAAAGATTTATTTGAAAGTCAGCCAACAATAAAAGTCGAAAATGCTCCAAGTTTTACTCAAAAAGCCGAAAGTAAGCCAAATTCTCAGGTTCCCGAACCTGTTGTATCTTTTACTGTACGTTTGCCTAAAATTTTATTATATATATTACGTATTCCTTTTTTTCTGTAAGTAAGAATCCATTATTGAAGTCCGGTTGTATTTTATGTACAGTTTATTAGTCCTTTATTTTTACTTGCACCCTCCCAAGTCGTCGTCATTATGTGATTACGGAAGTTTTAGAGTTTTGCAGTCGTGCGTGAGACTGTCCTATTCTCAAACTGTGATGTTCAAAGTTAATATTATTTATGTTATTGATGTTGTTTTTAACTTATGCATGTTTGTTTTATATATATTGTTATAATCATCTTATCACGCTGTATAAAATACAAGAAATGAAACTGATGTAACCATAGCAACGAGAAATAATAAGTACTAAAATGGTAATGGAAGTAGTGAGATTTTCTGTGCCTGCATTGTATTTATTTTAATTATAACGGTTTTCGTTAATTACGCAATTTTATTTGCATTGATAATCGTTCTGCAAGTTTAAGCGCAGCGACGGTTATCAAGAGTGGCGACCCAGAAGCCAGGATTGTTCAAAAAGTGTGCAATCTTCTGACAGTGGTAAGAATGTCTGTTGTAATGGAACAGAATTTTTATCATATGCTGAATTAAGACTTATGTCACAATCTTCAGTGTGCTTGTATAACGTAACTTCTTAAGTGAATCGTCATATGTGTGAAGATCACAATGGCTGATAAGTTAAAGCAAAGTAAATCTAAATCGTCGCGTAAAGAAACAAACATTCAGGCTAATACAATGACTACTTACTTTGATGCTGGTAATCCCGTAGTCGCTTCCAGTAATGCGAATACTACAGAACATGATGTTTGTTCTACAAAACCCGACAAATTATCTTGTTGTGATGATCCTGACAATGATTTGAGGTATTTTCAGTGTACACAGTGCTCGTCATGGCATCACATATCTTGTCTCAAACTTACAGTCACTCACTGGGCAATTTATTCGACTACACTAGAAAATTATTACTGTAAAGGTTGCAAACCAAATTATGATCCTTTTAGTTTGCCAGCTTATCTAGAAACTCTTAACCTGAATTTTGGTGATTTGTTAAGTACTGTTAAGAGTATTCAATTGCTAATGGTCGCTTCTAATGAAGACCTCAAGACGAAACTAGAACAGTCTAATGCTGAAATGAAATGGCAGTTTGAACAGTCAATGAAATCGCAGTTAGAACAGTCTAATGCTGAAATGAAATCTCAGTTAGAAAATTCTATGTAATCACAGTTAGAACAGTCTAATGCTGAAATGAAATTACAGTTAGAACAGTCTAATGAAGAACTAAAAACCCGAATGGATCTTGCTAACCAAGATATGAAATTACAGTTACAGCTATCTAGTCAAGAATTTGCAGAGTTTAATGAGAATATTAAGTCTCAGTTTGAACAATTGGAATTGGATATTTATAGTAACATAACTTCAAAATTTGAATCGGTTCAACAAGAAATTAATACTGTTAATCAAAGATTCGACAACTTGACTTCTGAGGTTAAAACACAACTTGATTCAATAGCTTCTGAATGTGTCAAGAAAAATGAACATTTGGGAAGTATTTTAAATAGCAATATTTCTCAAATCCGAACAGAACAAGACGTTCAAGGACAACAAATTTTAATAAATAAAGATTTGATTAGTGAATACGATAAATCTATTACAGTATGTTCATCCAAAATAACTGATATTAATAATAGATTATCATCGTTGGAAGTTGCTGGTAAGGAAAATGTACATTTTGGAACGTATCATTGATTGTAATAACAGGTTTCAACATATAGAATCTCGTATTGATGTTTTGCAAACTAATTATGCAAATTTTCAACGCAACACAAAAGGAAATTTGAAACCTCCCCTTGCACAAAATAGTTCTCAAACTAAGACATCACGTGAAAGGGCTAGAAATGCAGTTGACTCGGGGGTGACTAATTCATCTAGTTATTCATCTGATGAATCTTTAACAACCCATGTGAAAACAACGTTCGATGAACCGCATGTTCGAAATCATGTTCGCTGGAAGCGAAAAAAAATATTTATTCCAACCTGCAATGAGGAACATTATCGAAATAATATGTCACCTAATAGTGTACAGTTTAAGGATATAAGTAATTATGCGATTAACAATATGCAGACAACTTCTAGATTGAATTCTACCGTTACAAATATTGATAAACATTCCAATGTTCAACAATGTTGTTCTGCTGATGGTGAAAATAGTTACATAAATCAAATGTTTACATACTCGCAAGAACCTAACCTCCCTGTCGTTCATCATAGTAATGTCCCTGGTGAAACGTGTGGGTTTCGTCATATTTCTTCCTTGCAGAATGAAGCTTGCAGACCATGGTTTCAAGGTGAAAGGCGCAATGCAAATTTAATGACTGGCACAAGTTGACCAAATGCTGAAATTGGTGTTAATGAGTCAAATACAAATAACAATTACTGTGATAATCCACAAAGTCAGTTTGATCGTTGTATTTCTCCGTCTTTACCTGTAATTACTGTTGGGGATAGAGGAAACAGATATGTAAAGATAAATGAACTGTCTCATTTACCCAAATTTTCTGGGAAAATAGAAGACCAATCGGCTCGAGAATATCTAGAACATCTTAATTCTATGCTTGATCTTGTGGGCATTCCAATTAACAAAAGGCTACAGAGTATTCAGCAGTGTTTCACCAACAGAGCTGCGTACTGGTATAGAACTCACAAACGTATGTTTTTTTCATATGATCATTTTCAAAGGGAATTCATGAAACAATTTGCAAGTCCGGAAATAATACAGTCTCAGTTATCAGTATTAAGGAACAGGAAGTATGATCCTACAGTACATGGTGATTTAGAAAGCTTTGCGTTGAAAACATATTCAAATTACTGCAATTTAGTTGAGAACCCAAACGAATTGGATGTTATTCAATTAGTTATTAGCCAGTTACCAAATAATATAGCTAATAACATAACTTGTCATGAGATACGTTCTATGGACCAGTTAACAACTATGTTAAGGAAATTAGATGTTGTCCGAACTAGTAGAAGAGGACTTATTTTCCTACCGGAAGAAACCGATAATAGTAGTAAGGTTAAACCCAACAAGAATCCTGACAGTATGAAATCAAAATTTAGTGTCAAGCAAATTAATGTTAAACACACCAAAAACACTTGCTCATCTTCTACTCAGACTTCGTCGATGGATGCTCAAGTACCTTTTACTAATGAATTTGGCAATGCTAATTCAAGATATGGACAGTTTAGAGGTAGCAATGGTAGTTTTAGAGGACGTAGAAATAATCGAGGCTATTCAGGATTTACATATAATAACAGAAATAATTTCAGATTCCAAAGAAATAATGCATACTCTGGTTCCGGTGACATTACAAATAGGAATTATAATCAGAATGCTATAACTTCTCAGTTACCTAACAGTAGTCAGAATGGAAGAATTTTCTACAATAGGCAAGCGCAGTATTCAAGTGAGCCTGCTCTCGCTCCTACTTACAGTCAACCTGTTAATGTGACTTCATTACAACCACAAAATGCATCTACAACTTCTGGAACATCAAATTCAACTTCTGGAAATGTATCAAGGACCTTTACACAACAATCTGGTATTGGAACATCTTTACCAATCAACAACAAATTTAAATTAAAGGAGCGGATGGAAGTGCCTCGTTCACTCTGCTTTCTTTCAGAGAGGCCAAATTTGAACGAACTAAATTCATTTCAAACACAGGAAATTATGAATGTACGTGATGATAAAGACTTAATATCGGAACCACTAAAGTGAATTTTTTATTGGAATGGTTTGAAGAAGAACCTGAGTGGACTGTTAGTGATTATGATATTCCGGTTCCATTAACTGAAGTTCCAGTTATTCATGGAATTATTTGTCAAATACCTGTAGTTTGTATTATAGATTCGGGAAGTCAGGCAAATGTTCTAAATTTTGACGTTTGGTGTAAACTATCGTCTTTGATTGGCAACATTAAACTGGATAATGTGGAAGATGTAAAACTCACCGGTTTCGCTGGATCCAAGAAGTGTAAAGTTGTTGGCAGTAAAATGATTAATCTGCAGATAAAGAACAAATACTTTTCTATGGAATTTTTTGTTCTTAAAGAGTTGAATGCTGATGTCATTTTAGGAGTTTCATTTTTGAGGAAATATAAAGCTGTAATTGATTTTAAAGAAGGGAATGTAAGTTTGCTAAATGATAAAGGAAAGGAAATTTCCTCTGTTTTAACTCGGCAATGTTCTTCTACAGAAGATTCGAAGTATTGTACAAAGTCTAACTTTTGTTCCGAAGATACATTAAATGATAATGAAAGTTATTCATGTAGATTGTTACGTGATGCGTCAACTTTGAATGATGATGTAGAATATATGCCAGCTAAGAAGTCCATTTATGAGTCTGTTTTTAGAAATGATAATTTAGACAATTTGCAGAAAGCTGATTTATTCAAACTTCTGTCGTATTATCACGTACAATTTTCAGATAAACCTAGAAAAGCAATTGTTGAACCTTACAAGATTCAATTAGAAACTGTAACACCTATTACAAGCACACCTTATCCCATACCCATACCTTTAGAAGAAGAGCTTTCCAAGTGGGAGAAATAGGGAATTGTTTACCAAGATTCTTCACCATATCTTAACCCTCTACATATAGTGCCAAAGCAAGGAGGTCTTTGGAGACCTGTGATCGATTTTAGGAAACTTAATCAACATGTTATCTCTCCACAAGTGAGAGTAGAAGCAATTAACGAAATGTTACAGAGGTTCCTAGGATGTGCTTACTTTTCTTCAATTGATTTATCATGTGGTTATTTTCAAATACCGTTGACTGAAGATTCATATCCTTACACAACTTTTTCTTATAGAGGCAGACAATATCTTTTCCGCTATCTTCCGTTTGGGATTCGATCAGCAGTCTCAGTGTTCCAGGACAGGATGAATAAAATATTCTCCACCGATTGCAGAAATTTTGTTGTTTGTTATTTGGATGATATTCTAATTTTCAGCAAAGATTGGTCTCAACATATGCAACATGTAGAACTAGTTTTACAAAAGATAAAGGGTGTCAATATGTCTATTAAATTTTCCAAATGTAAGTTTGCTTACAAAGAAATCTGCTTCCTTGGACACATAGTGTCCGGTGATAAAATTATGGTTGATCCTGCAAAGAATTCAGCAATTATTAATTTTCCAATTCCAACAAACAAACGCTCCTTGAGAAGGTTCTTAGGATTAGCTAATTGGAGGCGAAAGTTTATTGAAGGATTTGCTGAAATGGCACAGCCTTTGTATGATCTGTTGGAAAAGGAATCAAAATGGCAATGGAATGATGTTCATGCTTCAGTTTTTGAAAACCTCCGCAAGTCTGATATCTCCAAAGGCTTTGTATCAACCAGATTTCACGAAGCCTTTCAATGTCAACACAGACGGTTCGAAGAAAGGAATAGGAGCTGTTCTATGGCAAGACTCAACTGAAAATTCTGAAGAAGGACCACGTATAATTCAATACGTTAGTAGATCTCTTAAAGGCAATGAGTTATCATACAATACTCACGAGATTGAATGCTTAGCGATATTATTTGCTTTTGAAAAATTCTACATTTACATAGCTGGAACTAAGGTGAAATTGTTTACCGATCACCAATCTTTATCTTGGCTAGAATCTACTAAAACTTTGAATCCACGATTAAATCGTTGGAGTTTGAAATTACAAATGTTTGATTATAATGTATATCACGTGCCGGGAAAATCTAATGAAGCTGCAGATGCTTTAAGCAGATATCCTGATTTAAGTACAGGTTCTCCAACTCTATCGGAACTATATGTAAATAACATAAGTCTTGATTTTCTTGACGAAGATAGTGTAACATTTTGGCAAGAAAGTCAAAATTCGGATTCTTATTGCAGTGCCATTGTACAAAAGTTACAAAATGGGAATTTGTCACAGAATATAAAAAGGCAATATTCGATTCAAGATAATATATTATTCCTGAAACATTTGAAAGAAGACAAGTGGAAACTTGTAGTGCCTATTATTGTTTTACCCAAAATTCTTCATAAATTACATGACTTACAAGGTCATTTTGGATACTATAAACTATTTAATAAGTGCAGAAGTTTATATTATTGGCCTAAAATGAAAGTTAGTATCAAGCAGTATTTGAACGACTGTCTAACATACACAAAAACTAAACAAGCTCACACAAAAATTAGTAAGGATGAATTGCATGTATATTCTACTACTCCACATGATATGTTATCAATAGATCTTGTTGGACCGTTACCCAAATCACAAGGATATAGTTACATATTAACAATAGTTGACACGATGTCCAAATTTTTAATGGCTTATCCGTTAAGGAAGGCAACGTCACGTGAAATAATTAACAAATTCAAGCTCCAGTATTTTTACCACTATCCAGCATGTATGGTAATATTATCAGATAACGGTACCCAATTTAAATCACAGGAATGGAAGTTATATATGGATGACTGTAACATAAAACATATCACCACATCAGTTTATTCGCCCTTCGCAAATCCGGTGGAAAGGTACAACAAAGAGTTAATACGATTGTTACGATTATATACTTCGCAAAATCATCAGGACTGGTAAAATATTTGAATCATGTAACAGGACTTCTAAATAATTCAGTTTCGGAAATAACAGGTTTCACACCTAGTGAACTTTTCCTTCATCACGAATTAAAAGATTCAATTCTCAATCAAATTAACTGGCCAGATGATTTAAAGTTTGTGCCCTGGAAACACAAGTGTTTTATCGCCAAAGCACGTATTAAGGAAAGATATAAGCCCAAACCTATTGAGTGTGATGCAAATAAATTGAAGATAGTTCCAGGTGATATTGTTTTAGTGAAAAACCATGAACATAGTACTAGTGCAATTAACAAGAAAATTCATAAGTTTATGGAATTATGGCTTGGACCCTATGTAGTTGATGCTGTGAAAAACAATTATACAATTTTGATGTCTATGGACGGAAAGAAGATAACAACAAGGCAGAACTTGTCAAATATCAAGAAATTTAATTGTTCTGATGAAAAAAAAGAAGAATTGCTTAAACTAATGTAATTGTCATGAAGTGATGCATAAGCTGTAAATTCGAACACTAAGATGACATTTTCAGAACTTTAGTGAAAAAAGTATTGTAAATTTGTAAATTGGTTCATTATGTCAAGTGAACTTTCTCATTATCCTGACGAGTGTATATTAAAAGCAGGACTCAAATCATATATATTATGTAAAAAAAAAATGTTATGTTCATTTTTATTTCCAGGGGAAGGGGAGAGATTGAGACTGTCCTATTCTCAAACTGTCATGTTCAAAGTTAATATTATTTATGTTATTGATGTTGTTTTTAACTTATGCATGTTTGTTTTATATATATTGTTATAATCATCTTATCACGCTGTATAAAATACAAGAAATGAAATTGATGCAACCATAGCAACGAGAAATAATAAGTACTAAAATGGTGAAGGAAGTAGTGAGATTTTCTGCACCTGCATTGTATTTATTTTAATTATAACGGTTATCGTTAATTACGCAATTTTATTTGCATTGATAATCGTTCTGTAAGTTTAAGCGCAGCGACGGTTATCATGCGCTGAAAAACTAGCCTCGGCGATTAGCAAAGGCATGTGCAGCAAAAATCGCCACGGCACAGTTAGCCTTTCCAAATTTTAAGTGTTGACTACCAGAAATGTTATAATTTGAAAATTTATTATTAAGAAATTTTGGTCACTTACCTTATTGGTCTTCGTCGTCAAAAACTCTCCACTCCTTGCAGCTGAGGAATAATTTCCCCAGCCACTCCAAATCTTCAGTTACTGTCTCCTGGCAAAAACGGGTGTATTTCCTACTGTTGTGGGAGCGGTATGATGTTAGATCCTTCCCCTTTTTACTCACTTCTTCCCAATACTCTTCCACCAACGCCTTCAATTCCTCCAGGCTTCCTATTTCTCTCCACACTTTTTGTTTGATTACGTAATTTACTATAAATTTGATTCGCCTTTGCCAGGCAGAACTCCACGGGCCAGGTGGGTGTAGAGTGTGATGTTATTTCTGAAAATAAATAAATAATCTCCGAAATGTGAGGCACTCCTTTTCCTCCAAATAATTGTGTTCATGCATTTAAGACAAAACTGTTTAGCAACAAGAGTCCGAAGTACTTAGCAAGAAAATTTTTGGATCCAAATTTCTGCAAACCGAAAACAATATTGATTTACTATGGCACAAAAAATATCATAGGGGCCATGGCATTCTCATTTACAATTTTTTTCATTTAGATAGTTCAGCGCCCAGGGCCAACTCACATCAACCCCTAGCTACGGCTCTGAACTTGATAATACCGTATCACTCACTCCCACAATTAATTAATGTTTATATTATTAATGTTAATAATATGATGTTGCATCACTTGTTGAAGTTGTACAGTTAAATGTAATTCACCCACCAAAAGCTCCACCCCTCCCTTCATTTCGTATTATTCAGCAAAGTGTAAAAGAAGAAGTTCAAGATCCATCCCGAAATATTGTAGTTATTAAAGACGGCATTTTACATTTGCCTAAAAATATTGTATCTGTCAAAGATAAAGTTCAGAAGTTTGCCGTAAGCAATGGTCCAAGTTTTGATCAAAACAGCCGCAAAGTGTGTTCAGCCAATTGCAAAAGTAAAAGATTTATTTGAAAGTCAGCCTACAGTAAAAGTCGAAAATGCTCCAAGTTTTACTCAAAAAGCCGAAACTAAGCCAAATTCTCAGGTTCCCGAACCTGTTGTATCTTTTACTGATCATATTTTTTATGACTATACGTTTGCCTAAATTTTTTTTATATATATTAAGTATTTTTTTTTTGTAAGTAAGAATCCATTATTGAAGTCCGATTGTATTTTATGTACAGTTTATTACTCCCTTATTTTTACTTGCATCCTCCCAAGTCGTCGTTATTATGCAATTACGGAAGTTTTCGAGTTTTGCACCAGTGCACTGAAAGTTTGACAATTTTCCCCTTTCCCACCTCCTCGCTACAATCGCATTCCCGAGTCCTTCTCTTTCTCTCGACCTGAACAGCTTTTACTAGACTTTGTTCATAGTAACTTAAAGTTTTATGAACATTAACGCGTCACGCAGTGAATCCTAGCGCTCTATTTCCTTCTCACTTCCTTCCTCCCATTGTATTTTTAGCTTCCAAGCAGGATAATTTTTTTTTGCTCGTTGCTCGATGCGACGATTCTTCCTCCCGCTATTCCGACAGAATCCGAACTTGCCGAACACTGCAACAATCCAGCCAGCTTTTCTTCATGCATTGAAGCCCTCCAAGCAACGTCGGAATGCAACGCTAAGTGGAAATACATCGCCCGCTGAGTTTGCAAATTGTTTTTATCACCTCGGAGTTCCTCCAGAGTGTGCTAGAAGCACAGCAAAGAATTAACACGGAGACGACAACGAAAACTTTAGACTATGCATATTTTTCCGATCCAGTGGCGTTCGCTCATTAAAATTTCAAGGGGCCAGTTTTAGTTAAGGATATAGCCATCAGAAATTGTTTTTTACATTAGAAATCATATCAACTATGTTAGGGATATTTCAGTTTCACATAGATCAAATTTTGCCATAACCGTTGCATTTATGCACTGATAAAAGGGCAATTTTAGCATTTTATACACATAGATTAATCAGAATTTACAGCAACATGCCCCAGGCTAACCTCGGCGATTAGCACAGGCAAGTGCAGCAAAAATTGCCACGGCACCGTTGGCCGTTCCAAATTTTAACAGTGTTGACTACCAGAAATGTTATAATTTGAAAATTTATTATTAAGAAATTTTGGTCACTTACCTTATTGGTCTTCGTCGTCAAAAACTCTCCACTCCTTGCAGCTGAGGAATAATTCCCCCAGCCACTCGAAATCTTCAGTTACTGTATCTAGCTCCTGGCACATCTCCTACTGTTGTGGGAGCGGTATGATGTTAGATCCTTCCCCTTTTTACTCACTTCTTCCCAATACTCTTCCACCAACGCCTTCAATTCCTCCAGGGTTCCTATTTCTCTCCACACTTTTTGTTTGATTACGTAATTTACTATAAATTTGATTCTCCCTTGCCAGGCAGGACTCTTACGGGTGTAGAGTGTGATGTTATTTCTGAAAATAAATAAATAATCTCTGAAATGTGAGGCACTCCTTTTCCTCCAAACAATTGTGCTCATGCATTTAAGACAAAACTTTAGCAGCAAGAGTCCGAAGTACTTAGCAAGAAAATTTTTAGATCCAAATTTCTGCAAACCGAAAACAATATTGATTTAATATGGCACAAAAAAATATCATACGGGCCATGGCATTCTCATTTACAATTTTCTTCATTTAGATAGTTCGGCGCCCAGGGCCAACTCACATCAACCCCTAGCTAAGGCTCTGAACTTTATAATACGAAAAAAAAAAAAAGCACAAAGTGCAAGCGAAGCGAGCTTGAAAATTTTACGAAATGTATTTGAATTTGCATAAAATTTGATATCGAGGGGGCAATTGCACCTTTGAGCCCCCACCAGGTGCTCTTGGCTGTCTAGAAGGAATAATGCAAGAAAGACGTGAAAACTAATTTCATTTTGAGTATCCTTTTGTCCTGCTACTCGTAGATTCTACTAGTCTTGCTATGTTTTACCTCAATGTTTGCCCCCATAGAATTGATTTCTGTGCAGGATTGGGGAGGAGCAATGCCCATTGCCCCCTGTGGTTTCGCCACTGCACCCCCTTCCCCCATAGTTGCTAATCGACTTGAAAATACTTGATTTTCTTTAAGAGCATAATATCATTTAATAACGGCGATAACATTCCTCTACACTAAATTTATAGGTGAAAGTATGATAATGTAGGTACACGGACCTCTGGAAGGGGGGCAAGGATGGTCATACCTCTCCCTTTAGAAAACGAATGTCAACCTAAAAATACATATCATCACACGTATAATTTGATTTCAGTCATAGTAACTTACAGTAATGCCATAACTCCAAATTCAAGTGCTGTTCCTTGAGTGGGTAATATGCCCCATTGGAAAAATACCTTGCTTGTCCCTCAGTGGAAAGAATCTGTGGACGTTCATGATTAGCGGGGCAATTGCCCCCTCCCCCCCCCCTTTGCCTCCCCATACACACGCCTATGATTACAAGCACAAGTCATAACCTTTGCCAAATTGTTAATTGCATAAGAATTTCAAACTCAAATTTTCCAAATCCACTTTAAGATATATCTTGTAATAATCTTCCATCCATCAGACAGATTGTTATGCAAAGAACACTAACAAAGTAAACAGATTAAGAGAATCCTGTTTTATTTTCCATGCAGCATTCTTTTCCTTCTTTGATAAAAATAAAAAATAAATTGTGAAAAACGTGACTCAGAGCATATTCATAAATTCAATGGGATTTGCATTAATAAAAGTTGCAATTTTTCACGTTTACAGAGAAAAAAATATGCATAATTCCCACCACCCTGGACAGAAAGGTGGTGGAATATCTTGAACTTTGGTCCTCCCTTGGGTAATAGTTCCAAATGTCTAACGAGTCTTGCAAGTTTTATAGGAGTCTTAGGAAGTGCTTTAAAAATACTGGAAATGATTGTACAAGTGAGTTTGAAGCATTGAGAAACTAATGGCCGAAGTTCATGCTGTTGTGATTTAGTTACGTATTATTTACTGCAGAAACTATGATTTGAAAAGTAGTTTGCCCAAGCATCCACATTTCCCAGTGAGCATTCATTCTTGGTTTAGTCTCAAACACTGTGTACTGATCAATTTTCATGCAAGGCATAAAAGGGGTTTCAAGTTTAGCATTATTTTAATGCTAAGAGCCATATAAACATTCTAATGCTAAGGCCCGCTTTCGATGAAAGCATTAATATTTTTGCTAGCATTAATTCTATGTAAATGCTTCCAAGAATTTTATAGCAAGCAGTACTTTACACGGAAGCATTTCATGTAACTTTTCAGTTAGTTTCTGTAATTACAATGTATAATACAATACAGCACGAAAGGCACGTTGAGTTACACCATATATTGTGAGTGCTCATTGTTTACAATTGAAATAACGAAAATATTCTCCCATGTGTGTACTGTAAATGTAAGTAAAGTGCTCTCCCCTGTGCTTTGCACTTTGCCATGAAGGCATATAGAGGGTGTGGAGTTAGGGTCACACACTTTCTTGATCATGACTGAAGGTGGGGGGGTGATGTGATCAACACCATGCACCTGGCAGTCTTTACCACCAACACAGTTTCCTGGGTGAGCCACTTGAACAAATGGAAAAATCCCGGCTCTCCCACACTGGGGATCGAACCCGGGTGTCTCGCATGGTAGTCAGACATCATACTGTACGTATTTAAGCAGCGCCACTGCTTTGTACCTGCGAACGTTGTATAGGAAATAATATTTTACATCTCACACGGCTGGCATTACATCTGCACTTGTGACCTAGAGGTCGCTTCTGATTGGTTATGCTACAAAAAAAATATTATGGAAATAGGATGGGTTCTACCCTTGAGAAATGTCATGAAATATGAAACGGAATCTGAAATGATATTACACTTTACATGGTAACATTTTGTTCATGACATAAACGCAAAGGAAAATGCTTTTGTGTAAAGGGGGGAAGTAATAGCACTTCACACACATCACATGAATTCATCAATATAGGATCCAAATTTATTGAGAAAAAGCTAAGTGAAAGCACAGATCACATGATACTTCCTAAATTGAATAACTACACATTAACTTTACAAAAGACCATTAATAACCTAGGCTTTTTCGTGGATTCCCACATAGAATGGTCAGATCATATCTCAACGCAGATAAAGAAAGCCAACAAATCTGTTCCAGCCTTGTACCCCTTAAAGAATATTGTAGTCACTGAGGTTAAGAAAAAATTCTGTGAAAGCCTAGTATTATCACGATTAATCTATGGAACCATGCAAGCAGCTCCATATCTAATAAGCTACAAAAACTACAGAATGTACGTATGACATTCATTTACAAGCTAAAAAAACAGGGACCCACATTCCAAAATACTTACACCGTTTGAACTGGCTTAACACAAAGAATTTCACTAAATATCAGTTACTAATTTTAACACAGTACTAAGCAGCAAACAACCTGGATATCTTTGAGAAAATGAATACAAATTTGAGCAGGCATCAACATGAAACGCGACGGAAAAATTTATTGTCAGTTCCAGTTCATAATACAACCTATGGAAGATCGTACACCATATCTGCCACCAAAGACTGGAATTCCCTTCCAACCTAATATCCATCCAGTGTCATAAGCAGTTTAGAAAAACTAAAAAAAAACTTCATCTACTAGCAAGGCAGCTAAGCACATAATCACAAGCAACTTTTCTGTTAAAAATATACATATATCCATTGCAATAATTGGCAATTCTGTTCATGTAAGTTATTATAACTATTAGCATTCTAAATTTCATAATTTTTCTTTTAAATTTATTATTATTATTGCTATTGCTGTTTCATTCATTGTTCCAGATTGCTACGTCCCGTGTAGCGGTGCACTTCACAAGTACACTTACCTTATAAGCTCAGCAGAGCATGCTAGATAATCCCAGAGTTCGGGCTGAGTTACTGCGTTCCTTCCCTTTGGATCCACAGGTGAAGTCTAATGACAATCCACGAGGTTGTCCTCCTGATGCAGGTATCCACAAGTACGAAATACACTTTCGAAATAAAGAAAAAACACAATATGTTCAAATTTATGTTTATTATAGACACGCACGTATATCATGTAATACTAAAATTACAATTCAAATACTTTTGAACGGTACAGCACGAGATGCGTAAGCCTATCTTTCACGTAACGCAAAGCACCTCTTGCTACTTCAAATCTCTCCGCGCGACTACTAACCGTTTTTCTGGAAGGCGAAAACACCTCCTCAGTTACACAGTGTTACCAGACACAATAACCTTTTAATACTAGGAAGTTTGATAAAAGCCAACAGTAATATATTAGAAATGTACAGTAATCTGGCACAGTGAATTTAGGTATGTGGTGGCAACAATGCAATGAAAAGCACGTGATCTTCTCACACCACAAGAGTTTAAATAAATCAACAATGGCTTTCAAAATATAAGAGAAACGAACGGCGTTTGCCAGAAACATGAAACAACAAATAGATATAAAGAATTTAACTCAGAAATTATTAACTTAGGCTTCACTAACTTGATTAAAATGAAACTTACACAATCTTTAGAATATTTAAAAGCAAATGAAACGATTAATATTGAAACTATATAAATTGTTTAAATTTGCCGCTATTCATACTTGTAGATATTTCAGTGTATAATGTTGATTATAAAGGTGGCCATATTGGAAAATTGGCTGAAGGCATTAATATATTTATGAATATATATATATGAATTATTTACTGTATAATACGTTCAACTATAATAAGCATGAAATAATAATATGATATAATAATAATAATAATATAAAACCACGAAGTAATGGCAAACTCGGGGTCATTACAATATCCCCCCCTCTTCCAAATAAAAAAATCTTTACTGAGAAAAGCGAAGAAAAGTATTTTTGTTTGTATATAAAACAAATATAAAACTTGTCTGTGCCAGAAAACATGCTAACAACGAAGTATCTTAACATTGATTACACAAATGTTTTGCAACGTATTCACAATAAACAGATTATGGGGATAACAAACCAAAGTTATACGACGCACGTTTTTAGAAGCGATATCGGGCGGAGCTACTGAGAGCGTGTGCTTGGCGACCAGCCAATGGCAGGAGTGCAACGTTGTACAGTTAGGAGACTGCGGCGCACAAGTTAAACGCTGTGTTCTGCATTTTTTCTTGCGTGCAAGAAGTTTGCATAAAACTTGCCACTTTAAGGTTAATTATAAGATGGAGCACGACATTTTGAACATGATCGTCCAAGTCCCATGAATTTCCGTCGCCTACAGCCGAAGTTATCGGTTCTCAAAGAAACAAGGGAAACAACACGTATCTACACACACACACACACACAATGACCCTTTCGTTTTCCATCCGTGTCCCATCTGTTTTTCTTTCCGTTGCCACCGTGTTGACCCCGCTGAGTTGTTGTGTCTTGGTAAAGCTATGGGTGTCAAATTCGGCTGAATATACACAATGACCCTTCATTGTTGTGGGCGTTCACGAACATTGCGAGTCAGTTAAGTCAGTTTCAGTTCAGCGTTTTTGTAACAAGGGCGGTGTAAGATAATTATACTCGTAAGCCACGAAGAACAGCTATGAGAGAATTCAATACAGCCCTTATTCATTGATTGATTCGATTTATTTTACTTCACTTTTCTGCCACTTTTGGCTAATCGCGAAGATGAGGATGGGTGGTGATATGATGAAATTGATGAAGAGAAACTTACAAACACCTATGCCCGGGCCTGGATTCGAACCCGGAACCCCTGGTGTCGTAGCGCGCGTCCTTATGTTCGATAGTTGTGCAATGGTGTGTGTTCCGTGAGTGTTATTCAATAATGTCACGCCAGCCCCTATGGTGCAGTGGTTAGCATATCGCGCTACAACGCCAGGGGTCCCGGGTTCGAATCCCGGCCTGGACATGGATGTTTATGTCGAAACGTAGACCAGTAGTACAGGACTGATTGGATTGATTTGTTGTTTTAAGTCCACTTTATGCACAGTAAGGCTAATCGGGACTGGACCTGCAGTTTTTAAAGTGGGATCCGAACCACTTGTGCCTCCACCGGGTATCGAACCCAGGACCCCTTGATTACAAGGCGACGACGCTACCACTGCGCCATCGGGGAGGCCCCAGTAGTACAGGCACCGAGGGTAAAATATTACGTTAACAAGATAGAAATCTTACTTTTAAAGTATATTCTTACTTCAATGAATTGGCGTCGGAAGAAGTGCGTGCTGAAACAGTGTTTTCTCAGAGTCGAGAACTTACAGCTAAAGCATGTGGTGTATTTGTTTTTACTGTGTTGCGTAATATAAAATAGGGTAAAGTATCTATCACAGAAACTGGTGACCCCCTATTCAAATCTCCTGGGAAACATGCCAGAAAACAGAAACGAGCGATGATAATGATGGCCTTGCAGTTCCTCTATAATAAATACCTTCAAACTTCTTTCACGTACGAGTTTCTCTTATATGCTGCAGTGATATGATATAATCCTGTGTAGAATTCTTCACTATATATTTCATTGTACTCAAATATCACGTGCATGCATTACATATAAAAAGTTGAATATTGGACACAACGAATTATCTGTTCCCCTTTCGCTAGCAGTTGGTTTGACAACAGCGCAAGAGCGCTGGCAGTGTATTGGCTGAACTCATGTTCCTTCTAAAACCATACGCCTTATAGTGTACTATTCCATTCTTGTACACAAAAAAAACAAAAACTTTCCATCTTTAAATATCTTGTTGTTTCATTCAAAGCACGTAATTCACGTAATTCGTGTTTTTCTTTGACAGTCAAAATATTCTACCCTTTTACATTAGAAACTATAACTAGGATTTACGATTCGTAAATACAAGCGGTTCTACAATCACAGAAAACAATTACAAAGGGAAAAGTTGTCGACACTTTGACAACCATCGCCGAACATGAGAAAAATTTACCAATCTTAGCATTGTTAGAAGTCATGCTTCTCCACCAAAGAAAACAAAACAAAAGAAAACCTACAAATATTTACAGGAAATTACAGTCGCAAGCTTCAGTCATTGTTACAGGCTTTTACAGAAAAAGCACGTTCTTGTTTTGAAGAGGAATAAACATATCTTTCTTATTCTCTCAGTTCTTTCTTTCTTGAATTTCAACCTAAGAATGGATTCTTTTGTTCGACAGTATTGAGTAATATAAAGAACAAAACAACAATTGAATCTATAAGTTCATTTGCACTTGCGAGATTCCTTCCTTCATTCAAAATGCATCCATCTGTGTGTTGTCGGGCAAGGGTTGGATGACTTGCGAGATAGAATGCTTGGGAGCCAAAACAATATCAATGATGAAATTAGACCACAATCGGTGATTCGTGTCGACAATAAAGGCGCAATAAAACATTTCTTGAATAACTCTCCATTCCTTCCACTGTTCTAATTCCTTGTTGAGTGCAGCACGTTTAGCGATGGGATAAGGCTTCCGAAATACAGGAATTTGATCTATTAAATTTATTTCACATTCCAGTCCTTTGACCGTTCCTGGTCTGTCAGAAAACATCGGTTGATATTTTAAAATTAAATCTAACAGTTCCTTTCGTTCTGAAAAACTCGAAGTAATACTTTCATCGACCTTGCACTTCAAATCCTCCTCACTAGCCATCCACTTGTCATACTGAACGTGGCGCACAGCCTTCCTTTGCTCATTTGCATCCACGTTAAAAACTATATTCTGAGACAAGGATGATTCATCATCGAGGCGAAGTATCAGCTGATTGGTTTGAAAGTCCACATTAGCCTTGTAGTCACGCAGAAACGGAACTCCTAAAAACATATCTGCCGGAATATTTTTAATCACAAAAATGTCTACTTGAACTTCCTGTCCATCAAATGATATTGTAAGTTTTCATTTTCCACACACACGTACGTGCTGTTTTCCTGTAAAGTCTGTCAGCCTAACTTGTGGTTCTTTTGTAAGTGTCATACCACTGAATTTCTGCACTAAACGTTCCCACATTTCATAATTCAACAATGATACCTCGCTTCCGGTGTCGATGACACAAGATACCGGAAGTCCAGCGATGTTACTATTCACGATCGGAGTGGTGCTATTTGAAGATAAATTTTGAATTTTAAATACGGCACCTCGGATCACAGCCTTTTCAGTTTCAGTTAAATCAATCGTCGTGGTCACTCCAAAAGATCTGGGATCAGTAACGTGGGATAGCTCCTCAAGATGCCCTTGCCCAACACGGAACTGATCAATTAAGCAAGGTGAGAGTTTTCCGCAGAATTCCCACCTGCTTGATTCATGTTCCAGTAGTAGTTTCGAGTGTCATTTTATGGCCTGTTGCTGTTCGTGATTTAACGGCAGCTCATCAGTGTTTGTTTCAGCGTGCACCATCGGGTTATGACGGGGAGAGTCCGATCTTGACCGTTGGTAACTCGGCCTGTATAGCTGTCGTCGACGAGCAGGTGGTGTCCATTGCCTCGTTCTTTCTGACCGCTCATCTGTTTGAGATGTCCAGTTCTATTGATTCTGCCGTCGAGAAGTATTGAACGGATGAAATGAATTTTGGTTTTGATTGTTAGGACGGTTATTTTGTCTTACCATTCTTACTTGTGGAGCTCTGTTATTTTGTGTACGACGAAAGTTAGAGTCTTCCTGTCGTCGTACGCCAACCGTGTTGTCATACGTTTGCCAACCCATCGGTTCTTCACACACTTCCTAACTTTTAAGAAATGTTGTCAGGTCACGAATATTCCTAGGAGCGTTGGCAAGGCACAGATGTCGCACTCGAAAAGGGAGCTGTTCGATTATCAAAGTCACTTCATTTTCTCGTAAACTGTCAGACAGGTTCTTGAAAGCAGCGTAGGTACTCCAGGCGTAACTTTCCATGGATGAATTAGTTTGCCTAGAATAACGACGCCGTCGCAAAGCAGCAAGTTGTCGTTGTTTAGCTTCCAGGGAAGCAAACTGTGCCCGGAACTGTTTACAAAAGTCCTCATAGTTTCGGAACTGGTCACGGTTCGTGGAAAGCCAATGTTCAGCCGTTCCCACAAAGATTCGAGACAGCAAACCTACTCGACACTCATAAGGTACATGCATTAGGCAAAAGCTAAGGTTTAGGTCTGTCAGATATTTCTCCGCTGAGAACGCTTCAATGTTTCTGTCAAATTTTGGTAACTGATTTATGTCTGTCATGCGTGGCAAACAAATATTCCACTCTCTTAAAGGGGCACTATCTGAATCGGACACTTCATCATTTACTCGTCGTTTGTCAACGTCGTACTGTCCAACACGAACTGCTTCTCGAGCAGGTACGGACTCGCGCACAGAAGGTCGATGATCTCTCTCAATGTGCAACGACTGCTGTTGTAAGTACATTTCTGCAATGCGACGAGGTAATGTTGTGGCCCATGTTTTCGCCTACGGGAGGGGTAACAGTTTCCTCTCGAACAACTAAATTTGTCACACGCTGCCGAAGGTCTGCAATGTCGTTTTGTAGGTTTGTGTGTGTCTCCGTCACAGTCTCCTTTAGCTGGGTCCGCAGACCAGAAATGTCCTGCGAAAGTTCGGTCACTTGATCCTTCAACACGCCTACATCGGACTCAAGGACAGTCTGCTTGGACACTAGACCCTGTTGTGCTTCTTCGACTTGCCCAATACGTTCAGATGTAAGCTGTATTTGAACAGGAAGAGCACTTAGTTGTTGCGTAATGTCACCAAGCTTTCCCGCTATCTGTTCATTACTCTCCCTTTGTTTTTCCGATAACGCGGTGACGAACTGTTCCTGTCGTTGCCGGTCTCTCTCCTCCCGTTCACATTCCTGGGTTAACCTGGCTTCTTCCCAATCACGTTCCTGAGCTAACCTCTCACGTTCTTTCTGTTCCATGGCGGTGACGAACTGTTCCTGTCGTTGCCGGTCTCTCTCTTCCCGTTCACGTTCTTTCTGTTCCATGGCGCTGACAAACTGTTCTTGTCGTTGCCGGTATCTCTCTTCTCGTTCATGTTCCTGGGTTAACCTGGCTTCTTCCCGATCACGTTCCTGAGCTAACCGCTCACGTTCCTTTTCAGCAATGGCAGCAATCATCCGATCCTGTCTCTCCATCACAGCCTTTATCCAATCCGGGATCACTGACACGGTGCCAAGCACAGGTTCCACCGGCCTCATCCTCTGTTCAAAGCACGTTTGACACAGCAACTCCTTGTCATTCTCGCCGACCACAGTCTCTGCTGGTGCCACACACCCAGTGTGGAATAAACTGTCACAATTTTGACATCGGTATCGATTCTTCTGTCCAGGTAATGCTGTAACATGCCGCTGTCGTCCCATGTACTCCGCTGCGTCATTGGCTCCTTAAGTTCTTCCTATCCATCTTCTGGGAAAGTGGCATGAATTTTGGGAGGACACAAAACACTCGTGACCACTGGGAAGCACTTCACACAATGGGAGAAAGGACAATCTTCACTCTTCACGAGGCCCACATTGGGCGCCAAAAACTTGCTACGTCCCGCTTAGCGGTGCACTTCACAAGTATACTTACCTTATAAGCTCAGCAGAGCATGCTGGATAATCCCAGAGTTCGGACTGAGTTACTGCGTTCCTTTCCCTTGGATCCACAGATGAAGTCTAATGACAATCCACGAGGTTGTCCTCCTGATGCAGGTATCCACAAGTACGAAATACACTTTCGAAATAAAGAAAAACCGCAATATGTTCAAATTTACGTTTATTATAGACACGCACGTATATCATGTAATACTAAAATTACAATTCAAATACTTTTGAACGGTACAGCACGAGATGCGAGAGCCTATCTTTCCCGTAACACAAAGCACCTCTTGCTACATCAAATCTCTCCGCGCGACTACTAACTGTTTTTCTGGAAGGCGAAAACACCTCCTCAGTTACACAGTGTTACCAGACACAATAACCTTTTAATACTAGAAAGTTTGATAAAAGCCAACAGTAATATATTAGAAATGTACAGTAATCTGGCACAGTGAATTTAGGTACGTGGTGGCAACAATGCAATGAAAAGCACGTGATCTTCTCACACCACAAGAGTTTAAATAAATCAACAATGGCTTTCAAAATATAAGAGAAACGAACGGCGTTTGCCAGAAACATGAAACAACAAATAGATATAAAGAATTTAACTCAGAAATTATTAACTTAGGCTTCACTAACTTGATTAAAATGAAACTTACAACAATCTTTAGAATATTTAAAAGCAAATGAAACTATTAATATTGAAACTATATAAATTGTTTAAATTTGCCGCTATTCATACTTGTAGATATTTCAGTGTATAATGTTGATTATAAAGGCGGCCATATTGGAAAATTGGCTGAAGGCATTAATATATTTATGAATATATATATGAATTATTTACTGTATAATATGTTCAACTATAATAAGCATGAAATAATAATATGATATAATAATAATATAAAACCACGAAGTAATGGCAAACTCGGGGTCATTACAAGATGACTTTATACATTTATATGTACTAATGATGAAAGTGACAAACATTAGATATCTATGCCCATTAGTTTATACATATAATATTTTTCTTTCTTATTTTTATTCAATTTGAATTTTTTGTATTCAATGTTCATCCATCATACATGTAATCAGCATATGTTCATATATTCCATTTGTACTTTAGCTACTTTGTACTTATCACCCAGACAAGGGTTTGTTGTAAGAGTGGCCCTCGAGGCCAAAACACGCCCGCTCTAATAGACAATTTTATTATTATTATTATGAAAGTAGCTGCAGCAAATCTGACAGTAAACTATTGGTTGCTAGCAAAAAAATATGCACATCAGAGTATTTGGAAGGAAAAAAAAATTAGTATGTAATCAGTAAGCCTCTGAAGTATGTGTTGACAGACAAATATAAATCAAACCATGTAAAATACATGTGTACCATAATTACTTCGGAACACCAGCAGTCACACAGTGAGAAAAAGGGTTTGAATCTGTAACATATAAATATGGATCCACATTCTTGCAAATTAAAAAAAAAAGAAAGTATGTGTAAGAAAAGGTATTCTGAACGATGAAACAGCATTGACTACATACGTAGATATTTTAATTTCACAGGTAAACAAAATTGGTTCCAGCGTGCGGAAAACACAATTAACAGATATTTCATGCCAAAGTATGGCCCGTATAAGTAAAAACCTCTCATATAAGAACACTAAAATAGCAAAAGAACATGTTAGAAATAATGAGCCACACTGATGTAGTCGGTAGAACATCTGACTGCCATACAGGAGTCCCACGTTCGATTTCCTGGTTGGGTGATCTAAGATCGGAATTCTTCAGGCCATGTCCCTGCATAAAGGGGCTAACCGAGTCTCAATTTGAAGGGTACCTGGGGGGCAACCCTGGAGGGTAAAAGCGGCAGTAGCATGGTGTTGATCACATCACCTCCAAAATGGCAGAGATCAGAATGCGTGAGGCCTTAACCATACATTCCTTAAATGTGCCCTCAAGACATGGTGCTATATGCACTGGGAACTACCTTTTTTACATGTCGGAAATTGCTATGAACTCCAAATCTAATGATGTACAATCATAGCTGTTGTTGTGGAATGTCATGCTGGGTGCTATATTAATTTGCACAAAGCCTTTGGGCTGCTCTGCTTCACGGTAAGGTAACAGACGTACTATATATCACAATAACACATCTCCCAGAGCTTAAACAGAAAACATTCATAAACAACAATCTTCATCAACCATGCAAAATATTAACTTTCTTGGCGAGTTACAGAAAGTCAAGGATATTAATAATGCCTGTGCACCATGATAAATTCTTCAGAATTAAACAATTGATACTTTAGCCAAAAGTGCTATTATGATTGTTTTTGTACATGCACATTTGAAAACAATGCACTTAATAACTTTCCTCCTCAGGGGATTTACAGCATAAAAGGATGGCGGTAACAGTATGGTATAGGGAAAACACATTTCACTCGTTCATTTTGTCATTTTTTACATTCGTACTTACCTATTATGCATTGTGAAACATTGTTTAAGGTGGGATGTCGCTTCTTTCAAGAAAATAGCTTCAATTTTCCACATATCGAGTAATTATTGTTCGTTCCTCTCACACACAATATGGCGGAGAAATCTTGACTAGTGTTGTCCATGATCAGTGGGTTTGCAGTGTTGCAACCATCTTCACCGAAAAATACCAACTTTCGTGTTACTCATTTTGTATTTATTTTCCAGGTTCGAAAACCCCACGAACCATGTACGGATAGCCCCACGAACCATGCACGTGTAGCCCCACAAACCAATCATAAATACACAAACCATTCATAAATAGCCCCACGAACCATGCATGCATAGCCCCACAAACCATTCTAATAGCCACACGAACCATGCACGCAAGGGTAGGCAAACATAGTTAAAATTGTCATGTTCTGGCAAAACAATGGCAAGTTTCGAAACACTGACCGGGGGTTACGTCATCGAATGCACGGTATATTTGGTTCACGTAGTTGAACGTAATGCAGGCAACAGCTTTTGTGCATCCGAGAGACATTAATGTCGAAAAATACATGATTCACCAGCCGAATAAGTTGAACGAAGGGAGAAAACATTTCCACGAGCTTTCAAAAGTCTACAGAAACTCAGTTCCGTGAGTAGTTTCTCCTGTAAATTTGAAGAAATGTGTTTTCCCTATACCATACTGTTACCAATGATGGCAGCTCCAGAAGTTAAATTACACAATTTATGTAAATACCTGACAACTTCGCTGAGAGGAAGCAGACAAAATGCTTGTGTTTCTGTAACAATGAATCTCCACGTAAGTATTTCTTCAGCATTTCAGAATCACAAGCGAAACCAACTTTTGGACATCTGTTGCTCAACTTTTGATTAAACACTCAAAGTCTGAAAATAAAAATAAGTATAATATAAAAATCAAAGAAATTTATTTTTTATTATTATTATCAACTTCAAAGACATATACTGTGATAACACTGTGTACTATTTATTATTTGGCTGTGACTATTTTCACCAGGTGCTGAGAATAGCATGAAGGGCTATTTTCACTAGCAAAATAATTAACTGAATCATAACATAACATTGTCTTTTATCTTATTATATTCATTGGCAGTGTTGCTGAACTTACTGCTAAGAAGTTATTTTAAATTAAAAATGGGTGTGACTACTAGTTACCAGGTAGTGAGAATAGCAGAAAATGCTGAAGACCAGAAATTACATGATCAGGTGTTGGAAAGTATTTGCCGAATTAATTTCAATGCAAAAAACCCTAAACCTGACCTGCCTAACCTAACAACGAAAGCATTTAGGAAGGTAATATCCCTTCATACTTATGTCATGTGACATATTAGCAGCACCAGTCCACATCAGAACACCTTGCAATGTTTTTTCAACTCCATGATGTGCAAAAAAGAATCACTTGTCTCCTGCACGAAAATAAATGCACACCAACCTAAGCTTCATACACATAAACAACTACAGAATACACACATCCATGTAGCAGGCCAGGAGAGGTTGCAGATCATGCACATGCAGTTTAAAATCCAGTGAAAATAGCTCAAAAGCTAGCCTTACCATCTTGTAAAAATAGCTAGTCTCACAGTTATTATTTTACTTATGCACTTTTATGTAGTTTGTAAATCATGCCAAAGTGGGTAAAAGTTCGGTATATCGGAGGCACATTTCTTCATTTTTACACAAGAAACTACTTACGGGAATGAGTTTCTGCAAGCTTTCCAACATTTGTCGAGGTATTTTCTTTCATCGTGGAATATATTTGACCAGGAAATCATGTATCTTTCAAGAGAAATAACTCACCGACGCACAATTGCCATTGCTTTCGCTAGGTGAACTGCATGCTGCGTATGTTCGATGACGTAAGCCCCAGTCAGTGTTTCAAACCCCCCCTTTTTTTTCACTATGCTTGCCTAACCGAACCAAACCTAACCTAACCTAACCTTATCGGAAATGGTTTGTGGGGCTATCTGTCAGCTACCGTGCGGGTATCCGTCAGGGAACGAGTTTACAATACCGGACCACTCTCCAATTGCTATGAAATTTTGCCTACTCACTAATTGAGACCTTTTAATCACGAATCTGCATGTAATAATTGGCGGTCAAGTATGGAAATCGATAAAAAAAAAAACGAAATAAACTATGTTTTCTTAACATAACGTAACCCTACCATAAGAACAGCAGCTCCACAATTTTAACAAGTGACCGCCAAATATGAACTACAGATACGTCATCAGGGCACCGAAATTAGTAAGTAGGCGACATTTTATAGAAATTGGAGAGTGGTCCGGTATTGTAAACTCATGCCCCAAAATATTTAAGAAATCCACCTGAAAGCACAAGAGAACGTGGGCAAAAAAAAAAAAAATGCCTGCAGAATGTCTGGTAACACTTTACTATACCGGAGACGGATTTCTTCAAATTTACAGGAGAAAGTACTTACGCAAATCATTTTCTGTAGCGTTGTTGATGTTCGGGGAATGTAGTTTTGATCCATTTTAATGCGAATGCATGTGGTTTTCTACGAAAATCTATTTCCGACGCGCTATTGCTGCCGCCATTTGCTTTCTGCATGAGAGCACAATACGCGCTATTGCTGCTGCTACAACATGATGTGTCGAGGATGCGTCGTGAAGTTGTTGCTGGGTGTGGAAGATGCTGTGGAATTTGTAATTCCGATGTTGTCCGTATATGCTAAATTGAACGAAAGGAGTGCTAATGGAACCTAACCTAACCTAGTAGGTATACCTCGTCCCCGTGATGGTTCGTGGGGCTAAGAAATAGACATTATTTTCGTTAGAAATCCATTATTTCACCTAAAGAAATGTTCTGCAACGCAGAATAGTACGTTATCAATGTAAAAAATTGCAAAATAAATCATTGATAGTTGTCTCCGGTATAGTAAAGTAGTACCGAATGTCTATCACAAAAGTAAAGTACAAGTCTCAAAAAATTTGATAACCTACATCAGCGTCCACTTTCCCCATTATTTTGTAAAACATCTAAACTACGAAAAGATTTTTAAGAATGAGAATTCAGATGACTACAATGCATACCACGTGGCATCAAATATTTTAGAAAATTTTCTAATCTTGGTACAATAACATCCTTAAATACCTACGTATAACCACATTTCCGAAATATTTTTCTTACAATTTTGAGTATTAAGGCTTTTATGTTTGTTTAAACCCCGCATGGAACTTTCACAAATCGAGCAGGGAAAATCGCGTACGAATTCAGTGTCACCAGTGATATTTTGTCTACATGCTGTCCAAACTTAATAATTAGTCTAATGGAAAATATTTTTTATGATAATAAGACGTCAAGACACGTAGAAACATAAAAATGTAGACTTTTACTACGCCACTGATGGTTTAAATCAAGCTCTCGTCTGTGTTCGAACTTGACAAGCAAAGCAGCAACAACAGGTAGCACACAGATCGTTAGACTACGAAATCGCGGCCAATCTCAACGGAATTAGGAAACAATTATTATATATGATATTTGCAAATGTTGGATAACGTAGGTAACCTAATTACCTTCAAAGGAAGAAACAAAATGCCGCATCAAACTTTCCTATTGTAGCAAAAAGACACCGGTCAGCACATCCACATGTCACTGTCAGCATACGTGATACGGGTCTTGCTCTTCGCACAACAACTTTGCTACCCTGTGTTCTGACGTCAGACGAGAAAAACATACGAGGTTAGGTTAGGCCTAATATGTTAGGTTCCATTAGCATAAATACAATGAAAAATTATTATTGAGGCTAAGAGAAGTAGACATAGCTAGCCTAACCTAACAACGTAGCCATTTAGCCTAAAATTAAAAATCGTTTTCCCGTGACGTCAGAACACAACGTTGCTCAAATGTTGTACGATAAGTGAGACCCGTCAAATACTGGCATGCGTTCCAAAATCAGATTATTAAAAAGAGCTTTCATCTAATCTGTGGATTTCATTCTAACTTTCTCTCTCTCTCTCTCTCCATGCCAAAGTGTTTTTAAGTCTATCTACGTTCACATTGTTTTTTGTTCAGATAGGATAATTGCGACTGTGTCTGTCTACATTTAAAGTGAAATTCCATGGGGAATCAAACCCAGGCCGGGCGAGTACATATGTCAACTTTCAGCGGCAACAACAATTTTTTTTGCGTGGATGGGTCATGCAGGGGGTGGAAATTATTTATGTGGACCGCAATCGGAAACATTTTTTCACCTTTTCGGTGGCCTAATTTGTTCATTGAAGGTTCCCGTTTCGAGCCTACCAATCATCCTCATCATTTCGTTACGATTAGCTAAAAGTGGCAGAACTATTTAGTAAAATAACAGAAACATACAAAGATTCAGCAGTTTCAATAGGTTTTGAAATTTCAAATCACTATAATATGTTCTAAAATATGGACGAACAATAAACATATTTAAGTAAATTTACGTATTATATTAGATCAGGTCCGTACCCATGGGGGAGCCAAGGGGTCCATGCCCCCCTCGAGCCATGAAATATTTTGATAAAACCTACAAAACTAACATGGATAATTTTTAAGATTTTGCAAGAATTTAGATTTTCTTCTTGTATAAATGAATTGGTTGTCTCTGGAGAGAGACTCCAGTAGTCTGCAGTCTACTATATTTAGTAACTTTAGTTTTATAACCATTTATGCGAAGCTATTAAATGTTCCAATTTGGTCGCGACAGTTCGCCATATTTATTCCCTGTTTTGACTTTCTTCGACCTGCAGTCTTGATTTAAAATGTCCTTTTTGCGGTTAATTCACATTCAGACCTTTTCTAGATTATAAGGATACGAATTCACATGGCAGAAGGGGGATCTCCCACCTTCCCACCAACGATCTTGTTCTATTAAAATTTTTCCCTTATTAAAAGTTTGTATTATAACAAAGAAGCTAAGCAATTAGTTTGGACTTCAAACATAGCCTACTTTACTAAGAAGGAATAACGAAGAATGATGTCAGCTTGTGTGTGAATGTTCCATGCATCTCTTGTTCTCTCTCTCTCTTTACGAATTCACAGTTAATGTAGAAATACTAAGCAGTCGTTAAAGGAATTAATTTACTAGTTCATAAATTAGCAAATTAATTTGTTTATTATATATATATATCCAAGGTTTCGGGCTTGGCCCCCCACTCAAATATCCTGGATACGGGCCTGTATTAGATCGTATCATCTAAACTTCTATTTTTGCGATTAAACAAATCATACAAAAAAAACGATGTAAAGAAGAAAACAATTTATTGTCATTCGAAAAATTTCACATTAGCCTAGAACCCCAGCTCTTTAAATGAATCATCTAGAGAATTTATCACTAACTAGAGAGGATCCTTGCCACGTCACTGGACACCACCTATGGTTCGATTTGGAGTTTGGAGATTACTACAGTCAGTCATTACAACAGTTCGTGTTCGTAGGGAGTGTACTACCACGTCTAGGTCTAAAATAATAGTGTTGGAAACAGTGTCGCTGTTCTACGGTCGCGCCGCCAAGTGGTGGAAATCACAAGCTCGCAGAGTACATAAACTTGTGTTACTTGTGTGAGCGCTTTCTAAGAGGACCTTGGTATCTTCATGGTAGACCGGTTTCTGACCCTGACAATTCAAAAACTGCAAGAAAAATAGTAAATCACCCAAACCCCCTCATTAGAAACCTCTGTAAATATGACTTAAACTACCACCATAAACATAAAAGAACCTTACATGGGGCCTACATCAACCCCTTCCCCCCCGAAACAGAACCAGATAAAATGGACAAACCAAACCCCTGTCCAAATTAGGCTGAGCTTATATATTTAACCATAAACTATTAGTATATTAGTAGGTACTTGTATAGAGATAGGACGTAACCTGCGTCGGGTTGGGCACCCCCTAGCCCGATGCAAAAAGGAAAAAAAAGTAATATATATATATACATATAATTACATTGCTTAAGATGGATCGCGTCGGGTTGGGCTTCACCAAGTTCGAAAAAAAAAACACAAACTAATAAATAACAGTAGGTATACTAACGATTCCCTCAAAACAAGAACACTCACCCCCAAAACACTAATACCCTAAAGGTACCCCAAACACACCCACACTTGCAACGTGCCACCACTCGTAACTCCAGGGTATGGAGATCCGAATTGGCAACATACCGCTCCTTGCTCCTGCTGGTCAGTTGGAAGCACCAGTTCTCACCCAGGGTTCGGGATTAAGACGATCCACCCTTCCTCCAGGAAGGAAGCCACCGAATTGCGACACGTGACAGTAAATAAAATTCAAATACTTTATAATTAAATGTCCAAAATCTTTAATCACGAATCGCACGCGTACATACTGATTCGCACAAGTTAAAAGTTATAATTTGTTGGGTCATGCACGCTCGCAGGCAGTGATAAGCAATTTATTTAACACGAGAGTCCGCGCACCGCCTTCACAGTTAATAGCAAGACCTCAACTGCCTACCTCATGCGCGAGGCACAGCATAACAGATTGTTCTATCTTACAATAATACAAACCCATAACATAAAATAACACAAGAAAAACTGATAATTTATATAACACATCAATGTTAATTAGCGATAGAAAGCAAAGTTCAGGTTGGCAACAATTAAAAATGCCAACGTGGAAGTTTTTACATCGCCAAAAACACGTAGCGTGGTTCCCCCACTCCTACATAAACAGCCAATAGGAAAACGATACTTTATTGAAAACGAGGGAGAAATACTTTGCTATAATATTACAATATTAAACTATATAGAAATAACTAAACTGATTGTATCAAATAATTCATATTTTTCCTTGCACATAAAAAATGATTAAATAAAGATTTAGTTTATAACGAAGACAAATTACTTCAATCGTGTACATTGTTGAACAAAAATCGATATTAAGAAGAAATGTATTTAACTTGTGCTTAAACAACAAAATTTACGTGAAAGATAGTAATAATCCTAGCCATTTTGGATTTGAAAAACAATTAAAACGTTGCATAGCCTATATTATTTGGGATAATTATTAGCCTATAAATTCTGAATATATGTAGCAAAAATACGCGAATAATATTATAACATAAGATAAAACGTAAATATATACATGAATTATGAAAACAATTAAGTATAAATAATTTAATCCAAGTTCTTAACTTGAAAGTATACGAATAACATAAATGCCAATATACGACTGAAATCTGCATAACGTGGTGGTCGTTACACACTGAACAGGCCCCAAACAGGTCAACTGGGCTCCCAGAAAGAACGAATTGCCCAGCTACTCCGGAAAGAACGAAAATGACAATCACAAATAGCACAACAATCAAAACAAATGCCCGCAAGAAGAATAGCAACGCCTCCCAGTTGACCTACATATGCTCCCCACCATTAATAAAGACACACGTTTGTACATATTTCTATGTCAGCCAAGGTCCATTGTTTATTTGTTCCCTTCCCATACGTGTAGTGTCCTATAAATATAATTATATGTATGCACATTATATCTGCTTCTTCTTTCAGACGACGCCTAAGGATAAACCTCATACTGTACATAAAACTCAACCGCATTCTTATAAGTTCCTTTCCAGATTCCAACTTAAGATGACGACCAAGGACAAGAGATAAAATAATAACAAAACAATAAATAAATAACAATAGAATCACACTAAAAGTCAAACTAAAAATCGTAACACACATATATCCCCACTAACTTAACCCATAGCTTGCAATTTACTTTAAACTCACTCTTCCCAGGTCCCACTTCCAAATTTTATTAGTTCTCTCACACTTGCAACTTAACCACGCCCATAAATCCTTACCCCAGACTGAACTAAAAGCAAACAATTAATAAACCTACATCAAAATTGAAACCTGAAGGTTTTTACTGCCCATATGACAAGCATGTACACTTTGATCTTCTTCTTCTTCGCATTTTCTGCATCTTCCTTCCATTTCCTTCTTCTCAATGACACTTTCCCGAAAAGTGCCGAAAGGCATAACACACTAGCTAGGTGTGCTTTGAAGTAGTTAACAAAATCTTAACTGCATGGAGGATGTCACACACAAGGAGGGCTCTCTAGAGTTCTACTGTACCTGCCTCACGGGTGGTAGGGTTCGGTTCAAGAGAGGCTGCCATCATTCCGCAGCGCCGCCGGTTGGGCCCCACTCAATGCGGCGGAGAATTTTGGGGTCCGTATTAAGGCCGTGTCCGAAAGGTGCAAGCCCGTACTTGAAGCGAGCATCCTCCGAGTATGGTCTTGGACTGTGGTCTTGAAGTCGTGAACTGGAAGTGAAAGTCTTTCGAATTGCACTTCGACTGCAGCGCCAAATACGATCAGTAGGTAAAACTGAGTACTCGTTGTTTTCCTCACGTTATAAACACTTGTTTTTCACCATATAAATCACGTTGCATTTTCAAATGTTCGTACACATACATTTCCACACATTAGAAGCACTGTAGGCCGTGTCCGAAAGGTGCAAGACCGTACTTGAAGCGAGCATACTTCGAGAATGGTCTCGCGGTGCGGTCTTGAAGTCGTGGACTGGAAGTGAAGGTCTTTTGAACTGCACTTCGACTGCAGCGCCAAATGCGATCAGTAGATATAACCGAGGACACGTTCGTTTTCCATGTTTAAACACTTGTTTTTCACCACAGAAATCACACAGCATTTGTAAATGTTCTAATACATACATTTCCACACATTAGAAGAACTGTAACAAACAACTTGCTGGCTTTCTACCTCCGCGATTTCAAACAAATGAAGAACATGTCCACTTGTCACGTGACCGAGCCTCCAACTTCGTGTGCTCTGCCCTATGGTCTCGAGTCCTCGTGAACTTGACGCTTTCGAACTGTACTAATGACGTCACTTCCGTTAAGACCATACTTCAAGTATGTACTTTGTACCTTTCGGACAGAGCCTTAACCAACAACTTGCTGACCCATAACGTATATTTAACCTGCGTTGCTGGCTTTCTACCTCCGCGATTTTAAACAAACAAACAACGAGTGTGGAAATCACGTGACCGAGTCAGCTTCCATCTGCACTGCGAGCTACGCACTTGCGTACTCCTGTTCTTGGCGCTTTCGAACTGTACTAGGTGACGTCACTTCCGCCAAAACCATGCTTCAAGTACGTACTTCGTACATTTCGGACAGAGCCTTAAACGTGGGCCATTATCTTTGGTTTTGGGAGGGGAGAAACCATTGAACAGTTCAATGGGAGAAACCGAAAATGTCGCAAAGAAAATCAGTTTCAAGGTATGTTGCTCCATTTGTAGTATGGAATAGATGTTAATTAGATCTGAAGATTGATATCTATACAAATGTTCAAGCCTGGAAATTGTCACGAAATAGATGGGTTTGTGGGTTGTCATTTTCGTAGAATGCGCCGATCTGTTTCCACAACAGTTTTGACGTAAACAAACATGAAGAAACGAGGACTTCACGTAAGCAAAACCAAATACGAGGAAATATTGTTCGGTTTACGGAAGGTAGTCATATACAGGGGCGGTTCAAGATAAAATTTTCACCGGGCGAGTTTGGGAAGCATAAATAACACGAGATAAATTGTCCATCACAATGTTCACCTTTTTTTTTACGCAATACGAAGTTCGTCCCAATTAGCCTTACTGTGCATAAAGTGAACTTAAAACACCAACTCAAGCAATACGAAGTTCAAGAACTGAAACATCATAACAGCAGAGCTGACAGCCTGTGCACTAGCTTCAGATCAATTTAATTTCATAAAATTATGTACAATGCAAGAGAAAAGGCAGTAACATTAGTGGTAGACAATTTGCCTGGTAGCACTTATGCATCCCACTGTACATACGCAAAGTTCTCCTCCCGACCTGTGCACTGATGTTCCTTTGTGAGCTTTCCCCTCATGAATTTCAAGTAATCATCATTCATCCTCATTGATGTGCCTGTGATTCGCCAAAAGAGGCAGAAAAAGACACAAAAAAAGTTTAAGTAAGTATCTTCTCATTTCCTAGATGGCAGCACGGCATGATATTACCTCAATTTTCACTGAAAGCAAGAAAATCTGAAGAAACAATTCAGCTTTTACATTCATTTATTTATAATTATCGACCTCTAAAAGAACAAACTACAATGCAACGTCAAATGGACCTGTTGATAAGCTTTCGCATAGTTCACACACAGAACCAAGAAAACTTTTGTTGTAAACACTTTTGTTATTAGATGGCAAAAAATTATCTCCACATTCACCGGTAATTACGTAATTCCCGATATACAATGTCTGGAACATAAGGGACAAAAAAGTTTGTATAATTAGATCCCAAACCCACCATCTGTGGTGTGACATGCTTACATTCTTTTCAATCGATGTATAGAGCCATTCTTGTACGGAAAGAGACACTTCATGCCCCCTTCCCTACCAAATATAACAATAACCCGTGGTGCAACAGCCTATTGAGCGCTCGAGCCTATATACCTACCGACTGCCAGCCTCACTCCCACCTGATTCTACCCCCCCCAGATGTGGGAGATCATCAAACCAGTTACGGGGTGACGTGTGGTCAGCACTACGAACCTCCCAGTCGTCGTTCTAGATTTCCGTGACCGGGTTACGCTACTCATCCGTAAGTGCGATTCTCGCCCTGGGCGCCGAAATATCTGTAGCTGCAGCTCTGATGTACCCTGAAGCAAGTCTTTCACACACACTTCAACGAAACATCCTAGTATTTATCTTTATCCAAATCTACTTACAGTTTGTTAAATTCAAAGAAAACTCGGACGTCACTATATATAATTTCAATATATTTTTCACTTATTGATCTACTGTGTTTTGTTTCTTTATCGTTGCTATGGTCAAAAATGGATATAGGAATATATACATCGTAATTTCACATTATCAAGAATGTGATAATAGTTAATTATACATCATATTAATGCAAACAACGTTTTCCAAAATATAACAAAACAGAAATTGATAACATAGATATATCATCGTGCGTATTAAGCACAAAATTAAACAAAACATAATAAATGAATTAAATGTGAATCTTGGGTCAGTCACAACCCTGGGCCTCCCCCTCGTCTCCGTGTGGCTCCATGCGTCAATCCATGTCCCTTCTGGAACGCAGCCTCGGGTTTCTTCTTCCGCGGTCGACTGATTCCTGCCCCCCGGGGGGGGGGGGAGTTCCAAACCTACATTGTCCACCAGCTTAGATACACTCGCCTTCAGCATGGGTGTGAATCAACATGTAGTGCGTACAGCCAATGGCCACCGGTCCCATACACAGGCCGAAATCTCAGGAGAAAACTTGTTACGCTTCCCCCGGGAGACTTGAACCTGCACCCGTCCCGTAGGAGCCTAAAGCATCACGCCTTCGACCGCACGGCCACGGGGCGGGACCCTAACAAATATAGGGTCCCAAGAAATGTATACGCGCTTCAATGTCAAGAAAGTGTCCATTGCATTTTGAAGCATTGACATTGGAAGAGTTGCATTCCAAGAAGAATCCATGCTCTCTGTGCAGATGATTCGAACCGGGGAGTGAAGTTTTGTATAGTACTTGGCAAAACTGTGCCGAACAGTCAGATGGAAACAATAGGCGAATTGTCCACCACCATTTTCATTCGAGCTGTATTACACAGTGTCATGACAATGAATTGAAATAAATACGTCAATAAGCAGAGGGCAATATATGCTTCGAACCAACATAATTTCATTCCTTAAAACAACACAGGATGTAGAATAAAAAAGTAATGAAAATAGCGATGAACAATTTGCCTACCATTATTTTTGCCGTTGACTGTACGCCTCACGCCATAGTAGATTTTTTGTAAAGGGATGAAATATCATGTTTGATACAAAACCGGCAAGAGTCTGGACCAGTTTGAAAACAAGCGTTGAGAAAGGAAATTATTCATGTCTGTTGATTCTGTTAAACTTTGAAAACGAACTGTATCTTAATAATCACTGACTTTATAATCATTCAAAGTGTTTTTACATTTTATTGGGACACCCTATAGTATTATAGTGTAGTAATGAGAGTTTTTTGTGGTAGAATTTATTGTGTCATTTTCATCGTCGCCAACTTCCTGTGATATGAATTAAATGTGTGGAATTATGCATTGTTTTTGTAGTGTATTTATAAAATGTTAATGGTTTTTGAAAATCATTACTTAGCCTACGGAAGAATGGGAAATGGTGTGAAAGAAGGTTGAATTGTGCTTACGTTATACTCAATAGCGGCGATTAGGGGGGGGCGGGGGGCAGTTGCCCCCCATTTTTTGCCACTTTTGCCCCAGCAGCAGGGTGCGAAATCATTGAAAACTGGTGGGGGCGGGAGAAAGTTCTTAATCTACAAACCCCCCTCCCGACAAACATATGTGTGAATTATATGATATACATATTTGTAATATTATTAAAAGTAGAAATAAATTACTCAATTAAAATATATTATTATTATTATTAATTACATAAGGGAAATTAATTTGTTACTTTTATACATATCAGATAATGTAAAGCAGCTAACCAATTCCTTTACTAACCGGTTAAAGATGTTAATAAATTTTGAAATAGTTGAAGTGGTTTTATTATGTGTAAGTTTTTGTTTAGTTTGTGCATTATGTTAATATAAATCAGTTAGATTTCATAGTTATTATTGTTTAGAGTGTCATTGAAGTATCGGATATTAAAAGTTGGAAATTATGGTGTGACGTCAGTGGACACGATAATTATGGTAAGCATTGTCTTGGTGCATGTGGTTGAAAAATATCTTGTGCGTGTTTAATGTTTGTAGTGATTCGTGTGGCATTTGACACATTTCGCCCTTGAAACCACGTAGTAAAAAATGATCAAGTTATGTATATTTTGTTACTTAAAATGTTTGGTAGGTTTAGGAGTGATACGTTCGATGGCGATAGTAACTTCATGTTGTAGGTTAGGGGTGTTATGTTTAAAGTTTGAAGCAATTTTTATAGAAAACATTCCCTAAAAAGAAACAAGTCGTGAGGAAGAAAGTAAACATATTTTCAATTTTTAAATTGTGGCAAGCAAAATAATAATAATAATAACAATAATGGTAGTAGTAGTAGTAGCAGGAGCGTATATTTCAGGCTAGCTAGGCTATCTGCGAAGCCTGAAGCCTAGAAAGTAAAATACCGAAGAGAAATCTCTTAGAAACTGTGTGAATTAAGCTGATTTGGAAAATAAGATAATGGCGATTCTGAAGTTGACAACCTGAATTCTTAGGAGTTGGCAACCTGTATTCTTAGGAGTTGGCAACCTGTATGCTTAGGAGTTGGCAACCTGTATGCTTAGGAGTTGGCAACCTGTATGCTTAGGAGCTGGCAACCTGAATTCTTAGGAGTTGGCAACCTGAATTGTTAGGAGTTGGCAACCTGTATTCTTAGGAGTTGGCAACCTGTATGCTTAGGAGTTGGCAACCTGTATGCTTAGGAGTTGGCAACCTGAATTCTTAGGAGTTGGCAACCTGAATTTTTATAAGTTTGCAACCTGACAACCGTTGGGATGGCAACGTGGCTTCCTTGAAGAAGTCAAGAATGAGCCTAGTCTTCTCCCTTGCTTCATAGCCTAGGACCAGGTGTCATAGTGAGATAGTATTAGACTCAGCATACGCCATTGAGTAGTAGTAATTTATCTGACATTTTATATTTTTGAACGCTTTTACAAAATTCATAATATTTCCAGGTTGGCCAGCTTGAACCCTGTTTTTGGTAGATAATCTCAATGATTTAATTTTTGCTATTTAGCGTCGCTTTCCTTCACCTTTTGCTAATCGCGACGATGAGGATGAGTGATGAAATGATGAAATTGATGAAGAGAGACAAAGAACACCCTTCACCAGGCCAGTTGTATATAAAACTTTGTCCAGTGCCATGTATGCATGACGTCCTGCACTCAGAGAACTAAATGCATCATATCAATTGATGCACCAGAATGCATCGATTGATGCACTAAAGTGTGTTTTATGGCATTTTCATAGAACCAGATTCACATTTGATGCATTTGGGTTCATTTTTGTATGTCGTGAAAGAAACACAAACACACCTTGATGGGTTTTGGTGCACCAGAATGCATCTTCTTTGATGATGCACTTAAACGTTTCGTCTGAACTACATAAACTCTGTAGCCCAGACCAAACGTTTGAGTGCATAATGCAAAAAAGATGCAGGCAGGTGCACCAAGGAACATCAACCGATGCATTGAAGTGCATTTCGACTGAAAGAAATCCTCACCTGAATCAAATGATGCACTTTTGTGTTTCTTTCACGACATACAAAAATGCACCTAAATGCATCAAATGTGAATCTGATTCTTTGAAGAAGCCATAAAACACACTTTAGTGCAATCGATATGATGCATTTAGTTCTCTGCGTGTAGAATTCAATACCTCCAGACTACCCCTCGCTAAGGAAGGACCTAGCCCACACCAACCAGCTCACGGCACCAGAGAAAAGGGATAACTTGAAATGACAAAGTATTTGTTATCTTGGAGGAGATGGTTGTCTACGATATAATAGCAGATCGCTTCCAGATCACCGTTTGGCTCATCAGCTCAAGATAAACTAGTGGATACAACGTGATTTAACGGGCAGCTTTCAACCTCCAAGATGACGGATATCCCGAAAATGAGTCCCTAGGGACTCAAGGGATTCCACCAGCAAATCCCGTGGGTCGTTCCATCTCTTCGATTGTCTTCACAACCATCGAAGCCATTAGTTGGCAAGTGGATACTCTTGATTTTACATATACAGTACATTCAAGGACACAGTACACTTCTTACACATGTCTATCTTTCCCTAAAATCTCCTTCCGGGTCGGTGTAAACTTGGAAATAGTTAATTGAATTAGATTTAGATTTATTTCATCCATGAATCACATTTGCATCTTCATGCTATGATATTGGACATGCCAGTCAAACATTACAATATACTAATACAATGAAATATAATAATGTATTTAATAACATACATACAATGAAATGATACCTTATCCTATTACACATTTATGCTTGGAGATGTGTACTTGTATTAGTTTTATTGTCTATACATAAAAGGAACACCAGTAAGACATGTTAAAGTTACAATATAAAAATAATATTCTGTAATGGATTGAAACATTAAATATTGAGAGATGATATAAAGGTAAGACTATATGATTTTTCAGCTCATACTTTTGCCAGACGCAGTACGGGGATAAGAACTTAACTAAAACAAAATTGAGGACAGACTCTCGAACAAGAAAGTATAATATTTCTGTTCTTAAAAAACATCCTTCCTCATTTATTAAAACTAACTAGCTGATGGGCCGGCGTTGCCCGGATATTTATTTATCCCAATCTTCTATTAAAGTTTTCCGTGGAAGAAACATGACTATCTTAAATCCACTCCGCAGTACTTAATAGACTGCCCCTGTGACTTGTTGATCGTGATCGAGAAAGCAAGTCTCTCTCACTCTCTCTATCTCTCTTAAATGTGATTGTGAATGTCACCAATTAGCTTAGCGACTCCGAAAACTATGTATTCGACACTAATGTAGGTCATTTTTGACATTTTATTTGTCACCCCCTCTCACCCCAAAAACCGATAGGTGATGAACTTGGAGTTGAACGGCATTCGTAGTTTCACTATTCATCTTAGCGACCCCGAAAACTATGGATTCCACACTAATATCGATCGTTCTCGATTATTTTTACATGTCAACCCCTTACAACCACCACCCCTAGGGCTGCCAGGGGTTTGAACGGGATTCGGAGTGTCACGATTCATCTTAGCGACCCCGAAAACTATGGATTCCACACTAATATCGGTCGTTTTCGATTATTTTACATGCCACCCCTTTACACCCACGCCCCTAGCGGTGCCAGGGGTGTCTTACAACCACAGCATTTCTTTCCATATTACAAGTGATATGTGTACCACGTTTGGCTGAAATTGTTCCAGGCGTTCGAGAGTTATGCCGGAACAATCACACGCACATACATCCATTTTTATACACTGCTGGACCAAAAAACTGGACACTTGCATTTTTTGTGATAACGCATGAATTCTGATTCGAAGGCTAACTAAATTATGGAAATATATTCAACAGAAAACAAACTTTGAGGATGTTCTACATACATTAATAAGTTAAATTAGAACGAAAACGAAAGTTACAGAAAACTACCAAACTGAAAGCGTAATTCATAATTCAGATGTCAAATATTAAGGTGTCTGTTTTTTATTGTCCAGCAGCAGAGGCGTCTCGTGAACGCATGCGCAGCATGCACCGCATGCGTTCACGAGACGCGTCTGGCCAGCAGTATATATTAGATTCATTCATTCATTCATTCATTACTTAAGAAGAACTATTCTGTCTGTGAGAACTAAAACCTCCTTACCTGGGATAAAAGCTGAAGGAGCACAGAGAAGGGGACAGCACGATCTCACGAAGGATTATCCTGGCCGCGTGTCCAGGCGGCAGAACCTCGTTGGCTTGCAAGAAGCAGTTACGTGGAAAGTTGACTTTCGGGTGCCTTAGCAGAAGTCGCCTCTTACCCATCTTGGACATTTTCCTTTCCTCGTTTTCACTACACTTTTGTACTAATATAAATACACTTTAATAAATAATTGTACTTAGCGGATTTAAGAAAACGATTCATTCATTTTACTGTTCCTCTTTGCCATCTTTGTCCACACAAAATATAACCAAGCTCCTTGATTCTCTATTTGTCCCCTCTCTTCATCCCCTCACTCCTTGTCCCTATCTTCAATATACTATCCATTTCAGAGTAATTTATATCCTTAACTTATTTTCGTCTTACCTCCTCTGTATCTTTCACTGGTGGATAATGTGAAACGTCGCCTCTTCTCCACCGGACATTTCGACATCCTCCGATATGAATTTGACTTGTGTCCATTCCCCAAATCTGAACCACGCCAATCCCGGCCTATCTACTTACTCACTCCCAGTCCTTAATCACTAGGGAGCGGAAGTTGGTGAAATGTCATCTTTTTTCTGACATCTCGGACACGATGCCCATTAGATACACACAATATTACACTTTGTCTAGAACCCAAAAAAAGGTAATTTTAAAGTGCATTTTTTTCTTTTTTTTTCTTTTTTTTGCCAATTTTCAGGCTTTAGGTCATTTTCCCCGATTTTCGGCATTTTTTAGTCATTTTTCGCAATATTCGGTATATTGTTTCGTCATATTTTGTCACTTCTTTCATTTTGGTAATCTTCTTGATTCGGTGTATACGACTTTTTCATTAAATTGTTTTAAAATTATTCGGTTGTTTCCATTGGAAATCTTCATTGCATATTTTAATTGAATGTGCATGTGATACCATTTGGTGCCCTTTTTTTTAAAGAAAGATTGCATTTTGTTTAATTTCCTTTATTTTTAACTCACAAATTGAATGGCCATTTTTTGCACTTTTTTACGTCATTTTTCCTCATTTCTTAGGTCATCAACTTCCGCTCCCTATTAATCACTATTACGGCTGATGTTAAAAATATTCCACCTCTCAAATCCAGCCATTTTCTTTCTGTTTGATGATGTTTTCCAGTCTAGCACATATATGATCCCCATCGGCTGCATATTAATGCTCTCCTCCCCAGCGTCTCAGCAAACGCACCCGAACTCTATGCTATATAATTCCTTTTTAACTTTCGCTACCTATAGTCGCTCATTTCATCCATTTACCTGTTCTTGTAAACTAAGTTTCTCCAGATTTCCCCACTTCTTAGTCATCAGTTTTGCCCAGTAGGTTTACTCCTTATTTTAGTTTCCACCTAACCTAACCTAACCTAACCTAACTGATCGCAGGCGCGAAACGCTAAATTGGTTGAGAAGGTTGAGAAATTTATATTTATATCACATACACACACACACACGCACACACACGCACAGAAGTAAGAGTTTTAAAAATACCAAAGTTATATTGAATGCATTTTTATATTGTTATGGATACAAGCCAATATTTGGATCCAAATTGTTTAGAGAATGAATTGTATTGGTTGGATTTTAAAAGTATTTATTAATAATAAGTAAATAATACTTAAATTATAACTACGAAAAATTGTAACATTTTAGAGAAGAAATGCCATACAGAGTATGAACATTTCTTCTAATTTCAACGAAACTACGGTTCTGTCAATTGTATAGGAACAGTTTATGTAGGGGTTTTCAAACTTTTTCAGTCGTGACTCATCTCCGTTACCAAAATCTACACACGCCTCCACTCAACAATAGTAGATAAATATTACATGCGATGTGACCATAAAAGATCAACACAAAATCTATTCATGTGTTTATTTACTATTGGTACACATACAAGTAATGAAAATATAGTGTGTGTGATTAATATAGGTATTGCATATTTTAAAATGCTTAGCCTGGTGTCACTTCATTCAGCTATACCATATTCATGAGACTAAGACAGTACGAATAGATGGATATACCGCAATGCTTGGATTTCTTCACTTAATTATAGTCCTGTTTCTTCTAACAACAGACGCTCAATGTACGAAAGCAATCACCAATGGTTTCATCTTTAAACTCTCTCTTATACAAAGCACCAACTTCCCTTTGATTGGAAGGCTGACACCTTGTCTGATTGGTGCAGGATACCTTGTAGAGATACATTCAGAACATTCAGTTTGTAGAAAATATCAGAAAGACATGCCAACTTCTGTACATAGGCACTAAGTCTTCAGCATTGGCACGGTTTCCTTCTACAAGGTATTCGAGTCACAGTTTAAAAACACGGGAGATGACATTGCCGATGGACAACCAACGTGAATTGCAATAATACAGAATTAACACATTTTAAACTACCAGAAAGAAAGATATTTTTTCAGAAGTTCTCGCGCCTGCATTGCAAAACTTGCACAATAAGTTGTTATAGTATCCTGTGTAATGTTTATATTTGGTCGCTAATATTACATAATAATAGTAATAGTAATAGTAAATAATACAGGTTTAATTTTTTAACTACTTCAAACCATTACTAACTTTAGATTGAAAGGTTTGTTGGGAAAGATGGTTGATGAAGATGTGTGTTTCAGAACACGAACTGCCACAATAAACTTGTTGGATTCCATTTGCCCAAATTGATTGAAAAATCTATATTAATAAAGAGGTCTGACTGTTCATCATGGTCATTAGCTGTAAAATTCTCGCTCCCGTGTTGCCGACTAAAGAAGAAGAAGAAGAGAAAAAAAAGAACATCGGGCCCTTAAACCCTTGATTCTCATGGTAGATAGGAGCGTATTAGAGGATTGTAAAAGTTTTATGGTCCGAACCTCCCATTATGACACTGGCGTGCGTGAGTTAAGGTGCCTCCCCAAAAAACACGAGTTGCTCTCATCAACTTCATATCTTATCGTTGGTAATTATAGGATATTAAAGACAACAGGATAGTGGCAGAGCGGATCGAGAAAAAACAATTGTTTCTGCTCTTCCTGGTCATCAATGATTCTTGTGTGATGTCCTTGCCATCGGCTTGTGAGGCACACACACACACACACACACACGCGTATTGGTGTGTATGGAGGGGGTAGAGGGAAGGGGGGCTGTCGAACAGTTATTCAAAGACGTGTTGATCCATTGGCAATGCAAGAGTCCATCAGGTTTCCCAAAAAAGGACCCCCAGGGGGGGAAGCCGAACCATGCGTGCACCTGGCTCCGCCCACCGACACAACTATCGCACGTCGTCCGCCAATCGGGACTCGAGGAGCTAGGATCAAAGGAGCCGCTCTGGAGGTGGTAGGGGGACCACCGTGAAGGCGAGCGGTGGTCAGGAGGAAACTATGCGCTCTCTTGAGGATTGTCGCTTGAGGTTACGACGGGGACACAGGTGCAAGATCTTTTTTCGGTGTTTGGCCCGTGCGGTGGGGAAAAGTCGTGGGTGTTTGGTGAACGTCGGAAGATCTTCGGAACTCAGGGGTGTCGAGAGACCACTGGGACGGTAGTGAGGACTTGATGGCAGTGTCTACCCTTAACATGGCTCCGTACTTTACCGGCTACCCTTTTCAAGGTGAGTCTATAATTGCAGCCTTTCATTGTGTGGTAATTAGTGATTGTAATTAAGTAGGATACAAGCGTGAAAATTGTCGCGATTTTCTCTTTACCAGTGTTACATGCAGAGATAGGTGAACAAGTATTACTAAGCAAATCACATGGGCGTCGGGAAGGAGGGGGTTGGTCGAACCCATCTGGAAACAGACATTTCAACTTACAAAAAGCAGAAAGCTTGTTATGTTTATAGTTAATAACATAAATTAAATCGTGTTTGTTAGTATTCGAAAAGAACCAAAGGAAATAGTGTAAGATACACGAAGCATGTTATGTTTACATACTTTAGTATTTGAACCAAATAATAAATGGTTCCACAGTTTTCAAACTTCCAAAAATTAGTTTCATATGAGACGTCACACAATGTAAACTTTATGACTGAAAGTCTCATTCAAATTCTAATCCTTTTTATTGAACAAGATATGCAAAAGTTGTTATGCATTTCAGTACACTAACTGAAATGTAAAAATAAAATTAAAAACAGTCGTGTTGGATATCGTTGGGAAAAAGTGTGAGAGGCTCGAATGACTCCTTCGACCCTTCTGCAAATAGGCATCGTTCACTGCAAGTTACAAAAGCAAAAGCTTGTTAATGTTATAGTTAACAACCGGAAAAAAATAAAAAAATCGCTTGTATTCGAAGATAAATTAGTTAATTTCCAGGAAGCAGATTGTTTTCATATTCTAGCATTTAAACCAAAGAATAGCTAAACGGTTCCAAGAAAATGAGTTTTACGTGAGAGGGCACTCAACATAAACTTTATGACTAAACTTTCCCCTCAACTATTAAAGCTTTTTCTTCAACGAGATGTGTAAAAGTTGATAACGAAAAAAACAGTGGTGCTGGATATTCAGTCATTTGGTGGATCGGTTGAAAATTATCACTAACGATATCATTAATAATAGTATTATCATAATAAACTTAACAATGGGTCTATCAGTTCAAAATAGTTATTATTTTATAATGACAATTATTATTGTTATTATTTCTACTATTCATGTTTTATCAACGGTCTGAGCTCGCTGCTACAAAAATGTATTTGCAGCACATGTCCATTACAATGGTTATTCTCTTTTTTTAACACCATGAGAAACAAAAGGGCAGACAAGACTGACAACTTCTGCACCAGAATACGTGAAAGTAAATTTCAACAAAACACGTAAGATGCCAGAGTCGTGGACAATTTGCCTAGTAACACGCGTGAGACTGTGTCTGCACAAGTTATAAACAACTTAAAAAAGAAATGAACAAACTTCATTTAACACAGGATTAGCAAAATGCATGTGACTTCTTTGTATAAAATGCCCGCTATCAAAGCGAGAAACAAACTATATCGAAATTTTCTTTGCAGATGAAATCTGATTATCAACAGTACAAAATACAGTAATAATAGTTTATTCCAAATGCATTTTAATTAAAGAACTGTTGCAATACTACATTTTGCAAGGATACTACCTACATTCTTTTCTTGGGGAAATATAATTGATTGATTGATTTGGTTTATTTTACTTCGCTTTTGTGCCACTTTTTGCTAATTTGCGAAGACGGGGATGAGTGATGATATGATGAAATTAATGCATGAACACTCACAAACATCCATGCCCAGGAAGGGATTCAAACCCGGGACCCCCTGGCGTCGTAGCGTGATGTGCTAACCACTCCGCCACGGGGACCGACTTGTGGAAAGATAAGTGAACACCAATTGTTATAAAATAATGTAATAATTACTACACTGTTACCTTTAATAATGTAACAGCCTGCCTGTTAATTTATAAAAAACGGCATACAATCGTTTTTTAATATCAATCTGAATATATTTACATGCATAAAAATAAATAATGATTCTAAATCACACTTGCTTATACCATAAATATAGCCTCTTGTTTAAAACTGAATCATTCAAATTACATTACTTAGGACAACAATGTAATGGCCGTTACTATTTTAAAAACGGTTACGGTGATGGTAGCGAAAATTGTCGGTCTTATACCATCATTTCTTCAGTCACATTTTTACAGTTTACAGGCACAGTTACATGTAAAAATTAATAGTGATAACTGCCAGAATATGTTAAGAACTAACATAAAACTGAACTTAAATTAAAAAGAGAGGTACAACTTATTATATAAAACGAATTCTATTAAAATAAATTATAATTAGCAGCAATATCACGAAAATTCCCCCTGTAAGGATTTGGTGTTTTAAGTCCACTTTAAGCACAGTAAAGTTAATTGGGACTGGACCTACAGTTTAAAGTGGGATCCGAACCACCATGTGCCTCCACCGGGTATCGAACTGGGGACCCCTTGATTACAAGGCGACGACGCTACCACTGTGCCATCGGGGAGGCTCCCCATGTAAGGAATCATTCATTTTCTCACACAATTGCGTTCTCTTGTATTCGCTGTGCGACTCATTCTGCTGAATGTTCATATTTCCTTGACTATAATCTCAAACACTAATACCTACGAGTTACCGTAAAGTGTACAACATTCTACCGTTAAAATAAAACAAAAAAGCAAGACGCAACCTTTTTTGACAGTTAAATTGTAATATTTTACCGTGAATAAAGATAGATAGACATTGATTACAAATTGCAGTTGTGTGCAGCATAAATTTCTTTCTAATAACTGAATCATTAAAATTATATTAATGTAACGGCCGTTAATGCTTTAAAACGATTAGGGTCATGTTTTACGGTCAGTTGAAGTTACCGGTTTTAGACAGTCAATTCTCCAGCCAATGTTTTACAGTGTATTAGTATTCTTTCTTGTTCTACAACAAAATCAGGTGTTTTTTCGGCATTAGCATTGTTCGAACCTATACGGAAACTATTCAACAGTCAGCTACGTCTTCTTGTGCAAGAATTTAATTAACGCTTGAATGCGGTAAGCAGTTTTTTGCAATCTACTGTAGTACAGCTTCCTGCCTTGGCATTAAAATATTCAATTAACATATTTATCTTGTGCAGTCAATCGGAAAAAAAATATTGTTAAGTATTTTTTAGCAGTAATCTGAACATATAAACGAACACGTACACCCGTACGTCAATATATTGGAAAACGTTGATTGGAGAAATGAAGGTGTATGAAAGTAATTTCCCGCCGTACAGTAAAAATAACCATGACCGTTTTTAAAGTAGGTATTAATTAATAGTCGTTACGTAGTAAACCTATGTGATGCAATTTTAATGATTCAGTTTTTTTGTTTTTTTTAAATGATTTCTGGTGCACGAAATATAATCAATTTCTACCTTTTTGAATAATAAAATATAGATACAAATTTAAATCAAGGACGACTGTGTCCCGTTTTTGTGAACTGACAGAAATACTTTAATTTTGACGGCAAATGTTGTAAAATTTACGATACCAACAGTCGGATATGAATTGCACTGAAGATATCTGAAAGCTCAAAAAGTTTCTGCCGGCCTCCGTGCCGGAGTGGTTAGCACAGTGCACTACGACGTCAGGGGTCCCAGGTTCGAATCCCCACCTGGGTATGGGTGTTCTTTGTGAGTTCCCCTTCATCAATTTCATAATATTATCGTTCATTCTCATCTTCGCGATTAGTCAAAAGTGGCAGAAATGCGAACAAATATCAATAAACATTTACCTTTTCTTTACATTTCCAAAAAACAAATCTACTTTATACTCACTTCGGGACTGGTCCTACAGTTCGAAGCAGGACCCGAGCCAGCATGGAAATCTCTTGCTTAACCACTATAGTGGTTAATTGACACACACACATATACATACATACATACATACATACATATATATATATATATACATATATATATATATATATATATATATATATATATATATATATATATATTTATTTAAATAACACGTGAACGTGCATCAACTGCATATGATGCACCTTTTAGTGTGTCAAAATACACATAGGAATGTATTAAAGGTTATTTTTATCAGATGAAGTCCCGTGTGACGCACTAAAATGCATCAATTAGGAAGACCAGACAAGATAATTTCGAAGATAACAAAATTACACATTTAGCTGTGTCAATTGATGCATTAAAAGTGAAAATTGGAAATTATTTACCGATACCAGCCGATAATTTTTCCGCCTATTGTTCTTTCACGGTCTCCGCAAAAATGTCGCGAGACACATTCGAGAAGTCCAATTATCCTGAAAATTATGCAACATTCGAAATTTCTTTTTATATTACACCAGTTTGGTGCAAGAAGAAAATTAATTTTGTGCAAACACAACACGTAATTTAATATTCTGATGCAATTCTGAATTTTTTCAAAGGAAAAATACAGTTGAACCTGAGTTATACGTATGTCGAGGTGAAGAGAAAAGTATTCTGCGAAAATTACTTACAAATCAGATTTAGACACCATGTCGAATCATTATTAAAATACTGTAATTGTATCTATCTTGAGGAACAACATACACAGGTTATTTCTGTCATAAAGTGCCAAAAGTTTGATTATTAAATACATTACATTTGCCACTTTATTAGTGAATACTTTGATACTGAAATACTACAGTAAACACTATACTTGTACTACCCAATTTTTAAAAATCGTCTAAAATAGCATTTCTTTTACTAACAACTGTGCAAAGTGTGGTGTAAGCGATGCCTAAATCTGCACATGTTTCAATTTGTTTTATGTGAATTAGCGTCCACTTGCCACATAAATTTTACTTTATGGCCATCTCTCTGTTCTCCATGTCCGACAAGTAGCAACCGAAAACTGTTACATTGTTGTAGCTTGGTTACATACAAATCAACTGCATTTTATGAAAATTAGTAGCTACGTATAACACTAAATTACGTATAAATGCATTACAATTAATTAACACGTTTTTAAATTATATTTTGCTAGAACCTACAGTAACTTACCCATAAAACAGAATTACGCAGAACTGTGTTACGTATAAAGCAATCTCAACTGTATATAATTATACTTGCACACTAGTATTAATCTATATTTTGAACCACTTTTAATTATTACAATTAGTGTCGGTATCGGTGAGAATATCGACATCGGAATCGGCTCAGCTCCTATATTTTAATGAATATTTTTATAGTTCTAACAATAGATTTTGATGGTAGTAATAATAATTCAATTTTTAAGAAATACTTGCACTGTTAATATAATAGTATAGGCTGAGGATTAAAAACATAACCAAGATTTATATTTTGTAACCGACACGAAGAAAAACTCGGAAATTCAGTGTTGTTTTCATGCACTATGAACAGCTGACTATGACGGTCTAAGACTTCTTAATTTCTACCTCCATCAAACTGCCGTAATGAAAATTACCATAGTCGTTTTTAAAGTTTTAGAAAGGTACTACATAGTTAATTGCAATTAATATACTTTTAAAAATATATATTTATGGTGCAAACAACTGTTATTTATAACTAGAGTCTAACTATTAATGCATGATAACATTTTCAAATTTATATAAAAAAACGGTTGCGTCCCGTTTTTTAAAATTAACACTCACGACTCGTAAATTTTAACGGTAGAATATTGTATATTTTGCGATATCTTGTAACAGGATACCGTAAAAAATTATCATTACCGTTTTTTAGCTAATAAAGGTCAATAGATAACGCGATTATGTAAGTTTATTACTTCAGCTCATAAAATATATATATATATATAGTTATGGTGAACTCAACTGTAAAATCATTATGTTCATGCATGAACAATATTCAAACTTGAATATATAAAAATATGTCTACGCCCTTATTATAAATTAACAGGAAGGCTGCTAATTTTAACGTTGGAATATTGTACATTGTAAGGTAGTGGTTCTCAAACTGTGGCACGCGTATCCCCAGGGGTACATGAACGACTTGAAGGGGGTACGCGATCATCTCGGAAGAGGAATGTGGAGAATACCCACACGACATTTTTGCTGCAGTTGTGTAGAGCAGACTTCCTTGTTTCAGACTTCATAGCTTTAAAACTCAACAGAAAAATAAGGCTGAGTTTGTCACTGACACTCTTATCTCAGTTTCATATGTTTTGAAACGAGAGACTCGTTCGAAATGTATAATGGACTAGATTTGGAGCCGAATCTCTGCTTGAAATTGTGTCAGGCTATGCAGACATATCCTTCTCACTAGAAACTCTGAAATTCACAATAAAAACTCCAAAATCGTGCTTGACGGTTTGTTTACAAACATATTTTTGTTCTTTACTTTTTTCAATAACTCTGGAAAAAATATTTGCAAATTAAAGTTTTTTTACTTCTTAGAATACATGTGCTTCACATTTTTATTTTTTGTAACTAATCGTAATGATTGTAAAAGTAGGAACACCCAATAAAATAATAAACGTAGAATTCAGTGGCGTATACTGAGTCAAGTTTACCAACTCATAGGAAATCAGGTTGCCAACTCATAGGAAATCAGGTTGCCAACTCATTGGAAATCAGGTTGCCAACTCCAGAATTACCTTCATCTCACTGATATGAATAATTTTGTTTACAATTTCTGATCAATTTTCCTTGTGTATTTTATTCTCTAGACTCCCCAATCAGGCAAAAAAAAAATAATCCTAAAACGCACTTTTCTGAGAAAACCTATTGTCGGGGTTCATTAGACGTTTAATTACGACTAAAGGGTACAACAATGAGAAAAATGTTTGAGAACCACTGCTCTACGGCAATCTCTACAACGTGTAGGGGTTGTTGGGAAATCTTTGACCCTGCGTTCAGCAGGTGGAGGAGGAATATCTTGTCCCGCGGCACAATCCCATTGAGAAATGCGAGGTGGACCTCTTCTATAAATCAGAAGAAGCGGTGTTTCCTATAACATTTCATATAGAAAGGAACCACCTGTTGAGTCCAGAGGACATTAGACGTGGCTCTATGAACGCATCGTGAAACCCAATCCAGAATTAATATTAAATAAATTGAACTTCAGAGGAAGTTACAAAATTTAAGTGCACTTTATGTACACATAGGGTAATCGGGCCTGAACCTACAGTTGAATATGAGATGCGAATTGGGGACCTTGAATTCCAAACGGAAATTGCAGTGCCTTCCAATATTATTCGATTTGGGAGACTTTATGCAGCAAGGAAACGAAGAAACTTGTAAGCTTGGGGGGGGGGGGCAAGTACCAGGATAAACCAACCAGTAATAATAATTATTATTATGATTATAATAATATTGTAGTAGTAGTAGTAGTAGTAGTATCAAAGACGTTATTTTCCTCGTAAATCACGTAAAAGTGGGGCAGAAGTCGATGCTAAAGCATTTCTGTTGGCACAAACGATTTGAATTTTATTTTCAAAACTTTAAATTCACATTAATAGGCTAATGGAAATGCATTCCGAATAAAATTCATTTTTTTTACACATAACATGCATAACTTGAACGTAACATGTGTTTTACACATATGCAACATGGAGCAACGTAAAATAAGAAAATACATGTGTAATATGCTAACACTAATTGTGTACGTATTCAAAGCTTCTTTAATACATATATGCAGTGGCGGCGATTAGGGGGGGGCGAGTGTGGGCAGTTGCCCCCCACCTTTTACCACTTTTGCCCTCGCACTATGCTAAAACTTATCTACAAAGGGAAATATACTTTTTTTGCCCCCCCCCCCAGTTTTGGCACCTTGCCCCCCGATTTTGGAACCCAATCACCGCCACTGCATATATGTACAACATATATTATTTAAATACATTACATAATATATTGATCCACTTCATAATAAACCAACAGCAAAAATTTTATAAATTGTCTCTCAAATGTGTACGCTCCTTTCCCTCAAAACAATTGTTCATGCATATAAGACAAAATCAATTAAGTCTTATTTCTTTACAGAAAACAATTACCGGTACGTATTACGAGCGAAGCGAGCAAGAACATTTTTAGATCCAATTTTTTGCAAACTGAAAACAATGTTGATTTAATATGTCGTAAAATAATTTCACGGGGCTCCATGGCATTCTCTCTTTTACAACATTTTTCATTTAGACCGATCTGCTCCCAGACCCTAGCTACGGCTACGAACTTGATAATACTAAGAAATGCATGTTCGAATGCGGGAATTGTATCCATGCAATATGTAGGACATGTGCATGGACTGCACACACGCACACACACAGGGCCTTGTTGATTCATTGATAGATTGATATAGTTTATTTTACTTCGCGTTTTGTGCCTCTTGGCGAATTTGCGAAGATGGGGATGAGTGATGAAATTGATGAATGGACATTCACAAACAACCAAGCCCGAGCGGGATTAGAACCCGGGAGCCTTTGCGTCGCAGCGCGATGTGCTAAACACAGGGTCTTGTATATATAATTAAATACATACACAAACACACGCACAAGATTTTATCTTAATTAGAAGCTTTATAATTAACAAAGGACACACGGTTTCATCCAGGACACAGAGAAATATATGAAGTTGCACTGTAAAAAATAAGACAGTCGATGCCATCCAACTATCGTAAAATGACCACGACCTTTTTTTAAAAGTATTAAGGTCCATTACATATTACCCTAATTAATGTAATGTTAATGATTCAGTTTTAAAAATGTATTTATGTTGCACGCAACTCTAATTTGTAATCATTACCTATCATTTTGCATGATAAAATTGTCAAATTTATAAACAAAAACAGAAGTAATGTTTTTTTTTACATTAACAGGCAAACTGTTAAATTTTAACGATAGAATATTGTGAATATCAAGGTAACATCTAACGGTGTAGATGCATGTTATTGATGGATGTCAGATCTATCTTCTATTACGGGAATCTCTGGAACAAGTGAACGTAAACAAGTCTGCATAAGAAGTACTGACTCGAGAAGGCTCGACCAATGAACGCGTGAGAGGGAAGTGAGTGCATGAAGAGGATAATGCGGCTGCAACTACCAGCTGTATCCTCTTCTCTACCGTTATGCGCGGCCTTGCTCTACAGATTCCCGGGACAGGGTATACTTATTCATCAACTGAGAAAAAGTAAAGACCTCGGTCAAATTTTGCAACCTTTCTGACTACAGAAAGATGATCCATTTCAGAAATCTTTCGAGAGAATAACAATACTGTCCAATGGAAGAAAATATTGCATTCCCACATTTGTAAATCATTCAGCCACGACTTGTTTTGAAGTCGAACTTCAAAGATACACTCGTGCTTGTCTCCTGGAAATGAGAAGTTCTTCACAACATAACTCGCCCGTATTTTTGTAACCAACAGTAAGTTATGTGCAGATCATAAATCCTTCCTTAAAGTCACACGAAGAAGATGAAATACAACGTTTTGAAATCCTAGTTCACAGAGCTATGAATAAAAATGATTCCGTGTTCTTACGTTGTCTCAGAAAGTGATGTCCCTTGAGTGGGATTAAGTTTCACGGCAATCACTCCTCACGTTCAAAAAACGATTTTTTTCTTCTTCTGCGGACAGTGATAAGAAAGCAATATTATTTACAATGTTGTGAGCGAAGAATGAAGATTCATTATGCCTGAGTTATGTATTGTTACGCGGGAATTATTAACGATGTGTATTTGTAATGTCAACCTCGACGATGTTGACAAAATAAATTGTAGATCAAAATACATGGCAAACGCGCATGCGCGAAGTGGACGAGTCGATGTCAAAATGGGGATGTTTGCTGCAGGTTCTGTGCTGCAGATAGAACAATGAAGTTCTTCTTCCTCTTCTTCGTTTCTTGGCTCGCACCGCCTTTAAGCGATTTCTAGCCAACGGTGCCGAGTGCTGATTTCTATTGTCTTTGTTCTTGTTCCAAGCACAGTAATATGTATACTTATTCACTTTCCTCAAGAAATTAAATTCTCATTGTCACTTTTTTAGTATTATACACCTTTCTCTTCCTGAGGTATAGTGAGGGTTTATCGTTTGTTTTTGTTATTGTTTGTTCTGGGGGTTATGAGCATGTTTATATTGTGATATTATCTATACAAAATCCACATAATCGTAGTTTGAGGTTCGAAGATAAGTGTTGATATGGATATCAGAAATTGAATTTTTGAGTGTTGTAAATTTTTATATAAATTGTCACGATGGTGTTGCCGTTAATGGCATTGAACAAATAAATGATTAATTGTGTAAAGCATTGAAGTTCAAACGTAGAAACGACATTGTAGTTGTTGTAGAGCGATAATGAACAACTGAATGCATAAATATATGATACCCGCAGCGTATTTTTGCTATATTTACTTTTTCTGACACGTTTTGATTGGTCCATTCGAATTTATACACTGACAACAGTCACGTCCGTACGCTAGATGCACTTTTCACTACTGTACTTATTAGCACACCACAGTAATCAATTGCTCGCGCATGCGCAATTATCCTACACGTTCAACTCTTTTCTGTACCATATTTTGGAACGGAGGAGTCTATTAAAAATAATATATCAAAATGTGAAAAAAATATAGACCACATCAAACAATGAGTATTAATATAAACTAAGTACATGTCCTGCGGAGCATTTGCCACTAGGCTATCCTAGGCTAGGGGCCTTATATCGCACAAAAATGAAACGCTGAAGGGACAGAAGTGAGAAAGACATTTGACTATTAAAATTCCTTAATATTGTGATAATAGCAAAGTAAAACAACATATCATGTTCTTGTACTTGCTTATTTCTAGAAAAAAGGAAGGAGTTTCTAGCGTTTAACGTTCAGGGTTCTAAAAAGAATTACAACTGCCCCGTCGGATAGCAGACTTTCTAGTTTGACATTCTTCACAGCGAATGCTGATGTCTTGCAAGAAAATGACTTTGAGTCTCTCGTTCTTCAGTTGGCTGCCATGAAAGCCAGAAGGAAAAGGTTTTTAAGTTAGTGTTCTCTTGTTAAATCTAAGTGTATTGTCTTAAAGAAGTTCTAGTGAATAATGTTTAGTCAGATGTGTCTATTTGTAAAGTTTACATGTGTTATTGATACAGAGCATGCAGGGCATGACAGTGTGAACTACCATAATAAGACAACTGTTAATAATGATGATGATAATAATAATAATAATACCAATGTCGGCAGGGCCCAAAACAAAGCATAGGTGCCCAAATTTTATTAACCCTCCTGTGTAGCACAAGACTGGCGGAGCGGTTAGCACTGCGCGCTACGCCGCCAGGGGTCCCTGCTTCGAATTCCAGCCTGGGCATGGGTATTCTTTATGGGTGTTCCTTCATCAATTTAATCATATCATCACTCATCCTAATCTTCGCGATTAGCCAAAAGTGGCAGAATTGCGAAGTAGAATGAACCAAATGAATTAATCACAAAACTACAAGGTTAGGTTAGGTTAGGTTGCAGCCCATTAATATTTCTTAGTATCTTATCTTGAACACTATGGCTCAGAGTCGCACGAATCATTTAAAGTACCTCTTAAAGCTATAGTAATTTCTCAACTTGCTAGAAAAAGCGATACAATCTAAATCGAAAGAGGCAACGATTGGCGCGCCACTTTCCACGTACGTCTCGGTGAACAACTAACAAGGAATCCGTGGATAATAAGAAAAGGAAACACACACTCCTTCCATAATTTGAAGGTGTTATAATATGCATTATGGGTCGGTAAACTCAGCCAGATTAGTAGACGCAATCCATTTAATTGCGAGGTGGATTAAGTGAGGGTCGCGGCAAATTATAGAGGGGGAAGCGGCCAGCTTTGGCGTAGGAATTCCGGAAATAGTGCAAGGGAAGAAGGCGTTCTCAATGTTCCCTCTGTTGGTGAGTGTACTGCGCTTAGGACCGGTTGCATCATATCCATTCAAAGTCCCGCTTAACCAAGTTCTGCTTAACAAAAGCAGAGGTTGCACCAAGTATTTGGAAGTTCGGCTTTGTTAAGTGGAACTTTCTTCCTCCTGTTGTACGACCTGGAAACAGAAACGGGAGAAAGTTGTATTTTCGATCGTGTTTTGTTTGTGTTTATGGCTCGTGAATGTCTGTTTATAATTTCGAAGTAGGTGCTTTTGTAACTGAAAATATGTTAGAAAACGAGTAGTACTCTCATTTCATGTCAGAGAAATTTCCCCGTCGTCTCTACTTGCTTTGTCCAGGATGTTTGATGATTGATTTTTTTTTTACTTCGCATTTCTGCCACTTTTAGCTAATCGCGAAGATGAGGATGAGTGATGATGTGTTGAAAGTGATGAAAGGGCATTCACAAAGAACACCCATGCCCAGGCCGGGATTCGAACCCGGGACCCCTGGCGTCGTAGCGTGCTGTGCTAACCACTTTGCCATGGAGGCCGACTGTCCCGGATGCCTTTGTGCGGACACGCTTAAGGTGATCTTCAGCCTATACGCTGGCAAAAATAATTGAGCATTTTCTTAGTCAAGCCTGTGTAAGCTTATGGGGAAACTTTGGTCACAATTATCCCCAGAACCTGTTGACAAAAAATGTTCAAATTTCACCTGAGTACTGAGAAAGGATGTTTTTAGAGAGCCACTTTTTGATATTTTAATTTACTGCACCAGCGTACAGAAAATTAATTAATTATTTTTACTGGTGAAATATCGTAATTTTTCACTTTCATCCCTGCAACCAGTTTGACATTTAACTGATAGCAAATTTTTGTATCTTTTCAGGCCAGGGGCGTGTGAACCAGCTCGGAGGGGTGTTCATAAACGGAAGACCACTGCCCAATCACATTCGCCTCAAGATAGTGGAGATGGCAGCAGCGGGTGTGCGGCCGTGCGTCATCTCGCGGCAGCTCCGCGTGTCCCACGGGTGCGTTTCGAAGATCCTAAACCGCTACCAGGAGACCGGGAGCATCCGGCCGGGGGTCATAGGGGGCAGCAAGCCCCGAGTGGCAACCCCCGAGGTGGAGAAGAGGATAGAGGACTACAAGAAGGAGAATCCAGGAATATTCAGCTGGGAGATTAGGGAAAGGCTAATCAAGGTATGTTACATCATGCTTCTATTTACGAGAATGTTCCGATTGGTAGAGAGAGAATTTATCTGTTGACACTGCATTACGAGGGTTGTAGGGAGTTACGTGAAAGGAATAGCAGCAGACAAGGGTTTCCAAAGCCAGAAAGCAGGCGACGGGACTCGATGCGGTGACCATGCGTCACCAAAGTCGCTTGGCAGGTCCTAGACGTCAAAAGGCTGTTCTTTTGTGTTCGCCCCTTCATCAGTTTCATCTGATCACCACTCACCGTCACGATTAGCCAAATGTGGCAGAAATGCTACGTACAATGACAAAAATGCTTATAACTGCAACTATGGAATACGGCAATAACCATATGTTATGACCAGATGTACCGCTGTAAAATTTTGTTGGGATAATAGTTGCAGCGGGGGCGATTAGGGGAGCGTAGGGGGGGCAGTTGCTACTTTGCCCCCTCACTATGACCTCATAATACTAAGCCTTGTCTACCAACAGGAAATAAACGGTCCTTGCCACCCCCACCCCAATTTGGCACCAAATCGCCGCTACTGCAGCCCAGTTAAGTAAAAAGAGAAATAAATCATTAAATTAATTCCTTGTTACATGTAAGAAAATATGTCCGAATAAACCACCTACCTGGATATTTTGAAGGAGGAAAATCTGTTTTTCGCTTCTCTCTACCACTGCCAGCCTTACAGAGATTTTATTGCCTCCCATCATAACCTCCAGTTCGTACACCCAACGGCAAAAGTAATAGTAGGCGAATTGTCCATCATTTTCATTCAATCTCTTTTCAACATGTTGCGATCATGAATTGAAATAAAAACTTGATAAGCAGAGGGCAACAACAACTTCGCATCAACACAATTCCATTTCTTAAAACAAAACAATAATAGAGGACAATTCGCCTACTATTTTCTTTGCCGTTGGGTGTACAATAACATATCTGTCACTCATTGTTTTTAGCTTGTATCAGATAACATTTCAAAATAAAAGGGGGCTTGATCTGCATCTTCCATTTTTCGATAGAAGATAACGCCCAGCATGAGGGGTTAGCGTTCAATTGACATCGTTAATTTGGAATTAGAAAACAAAGCTTATTATCTTCATAGTCAATTTCAGTTAATTAATATCCCAAGTAAAGGATTAATTGAGTTAGCTCGAAAAATGTGCGAAGCAGACTGCAACTTAATTCTTCACATTCTTCTACTTAATCCAATGGACAAAAGTTCCATAAATTTTCAAAACCCTAAGTTATATTTTTATAGTAGAGGTCACCAGCATGGACGTATTTGAGGGGGGGAGGGGGTCCGGACTCGTCCCCCGTAAGACTTACTAAGTACTAAATGTTGTTGTTTAGTCGAGAGTTGTTTAGTTGTTGTTTAGTCGAGAGTCAATTATTTCTTCCGAACTTATTGGAATATAAAGCTTTGAAGGGCAGCACCAAAGATTTATGCACACTACTACTTATATTAACATGCATAAAAATATTAATCAGAATTTTTCTTTTCGTCAACTGGACCTAACATTATTTTTTATTCACTAAATATTCAATTCTTCATGTATTTTACATTCATGTCCTTAATTTTGGCGATCTAAACTATGTGTAAGCTAGATAATGAATAATCAACCCTTGGCTCGACAGCCCTTGAAGGGCCTTGCCCTATCTCCCGACTGCTAGTCTCCCTCCTAGAGGACAGAGGTGTGGAGATCTTCAGAAAGTAATGTAGTGACGTGGAGTCAGCACGTCGAACCCTCAGCCGTTATAATACAGTTCCGAGACCGGGTTACGCTACTCACTCGTAGCTCCCCATTTTCCTCTCGATGGTGGGTTGCCACCGGTCCTATACACAGGCCGAGAACCCAGAGACTGAACCCAGGCAGACTCGAACCCATGTCGTTCCGCAGTCGGAGTCCAAAGCACAGCGCTTTAGGCCACAGAGGAGGACCTAGATAATGAATACGTGGTGTTATATCAAAATCTATCTTTAAAAAAATCAAATAATTTACATATTTAATTTAATATAATTATACTAGGTATAATTATTTTAATACATAATAATAATTATTATTATTGTTATGAGACGTTTGGTTCGTATTCTCCCTCCCCCGTAAAATATATTTCTAAATACGTACCTGGTCACAAGTTAAATTTCACGATTAAAATTTCTCCTTGACTTTCAAAGAATTTTTTTGGACAAGGTGTGCAAAAGTGAATAACAAAATAGAAAAGGCCGAGTGCTCAACAGCATATTAACTGAACTACGTGGCTCAACAGTCCTCTTTATTATAGGACCAGGCGACTTTTTTTCATCTTCCCATCGTCGCTGTTTTATGGCTATCGACACCTGAGCTCGTTACTTTTTCCCCCAATTGCCTTCATGATGCTGGGTAAACACTGAAATTTTGGACCTTCTATCGGGAATCGAACCCGGGACCGCTCGCACCACAGGTGAGAGCGCTAACCACTGGGCTCCTCTGTGGGACTATTTTTTCAGTTCACTAACCCTACGGAATAAGAAAAATGAACAGAAATAACTAATGCTGGATATTCGCCCAGCATTTAAGTATTTTTTCTAATTTATTAATCCTAAAAAAAGAAAAAAATATATGTTTTTTTCTGTAGAACATTAGTTTTTTGTCTTATAATTTGGCGACTAATTTTTCAACTTTAGCGACCAAGTTTGATGCATTAGGAGACAATTGGCGCTAAGTGTCAACGGTCCTGTTTTGAACACTGAATTCTGTCTTGAATTTGGCTGCTTGTAGGGAGTTTTGGTGCCCATGTAAAAGATTAAGGGATATCTTGTAAATTGTAATAAGCTCGAAGTTCATCGTGACATTACAAAGAATCATTCTGCTATAATAACTGTACGTAGAGTGCCACACACGTAAATTTGCCGTTGCGTAGAAACGAATTTTCGTTTCGTCTCCCTCTCTCTTAGCATCACGTGTTCTACCCTGCTCGAAAACCTTCGCTATTGTTGCCATATTGTCATTTCATTCCTGGACACACTCGCGCAAACTTCATTGAAAACAATTGAACAGCGCTCCAGCTCGCGGTTCCCACCGGTCAGCAGGGACGGCAATGTGGCAATATAGCACGGCGTAGTCGTTGCTTCTTTTATGCAGTGCATGTTCATTGGCTAGCTAGTAACTAGTGTTGCCAACTGTAATAATGAAGCACTATTTCTGTCACGGAAGGGGAAAGCAGGTAAAGTGGCGGTGAGTTTTGTTGGATTGGAAACACCATATTTTTATTTTATACTAAGTATTTGACCGGTTTGACGTTGTGTGCGTGTATTGCGTGTGTGTTTGCTAATGAACGTTAAATTCCATAATGCCTCCAGTTCTGTCGAAGTTGAAATCAAAAACCTTGCATAGCCAAGCTCGGGAAATTCTAAGCAATTCAACTCTGGCTCCGGCGGGTGTTCTTGTAGAAATTGCATAGAGGAGGCTGTCATTTTTGCTGCTTAATGCGATACATGTTGTTTTCTGTGTTAAAATTGCCATGTTTTGATGGGTGACCAAGTTCACAGCAGGGCCGGCGGAAGGGAAGGGCGAACCGAGCGGCAAAATTTGAAGAGAAGAAAAAAATAAGCCTATTGAAAACTGTGATCGAGCGAGATATTCTTTTGCGCTGAATAGTATTGAAATAGCATAAGAAGTCTCATTATTTATTTTATATTTTGATGTTTTAGTTAGGAATATATTGATTTTCAATTTTCCGTTGCTGCGTAATGACCGGGGGGGGGGGGTGGGGTCGAAATAGAGCGGCATCTGCCGCCACCTCCCAGGGAGGCAAAATGACTAGCGCCGGCCCTGGTTCATAACAAAAGAAAAAGCCGCGCAGCTTATCGTCTAGTGGCAGTATATGTACTTGTTATTGTTGTCGAAGCCGGCATCCTTTGTAAATGTACAACAAAGGCAACCGACTGTCGCAGATCTCAGAGAGGAAATAATAATACTGTTTGAGGAGGAGTGTTATGGTGCAATTGTAGCGGTTTAACACGTTGGCATGTTATTATCTGCCGTTGCAGTTCCATACCAGTGTATACGGGTTTTGGGAGTGAAAAGTTAGAACGCCACCAGTGCATTAATGCAATGAAAAATAATATATACGTATATATTTTTTTTATTTTGTTTGAAATCACTCAAATAAGGAATCGTATGAAGAAGTCTTCTTTGCAGCATTTTTGGTAATTGTACTTATGTGTTAGTTCATATTTTGCGAATTTTTAGTCCATATGTATGTAGCTACATACAAAGCCACTTGTTAGTACATATTAATCCTAGTCCTGGTATAGTGCATGACGTTTAAAACTCAACGTTAGATAGACCTGAATTCTCTAATTTTATTGTTGTACGTAACAGCTGTGCATCGGAGCACTGCAGCGATTTTTCTATCTGCTCCATTAGCAACACTGCTTCTTTAGTTGTTTCGCGCATCGCACGGCAGAAATAGCTGTGCTGGACTCTACATTTATCCCACATGGACGGACGATGGTACACACTGTGCTAGTGAATATTGCATGTCTTGATCTCTGGTATATAATACTGTAATTCCTGATGATCATGGAATGTACAAAGAGCATTTCGAGCTTAATTTGTCATGTGTGTTCATAATTAATTTTAATGAATCTGTAAAGAAGAATGATAACTATCAGTAAATTACATTACATTTAACACATGCGAACTATCTACATTTTCGTTACGTTTTTACTTCAGACACTTTTACTATACATTAGAATGATTACAATAAGAAGCACATTTATATGAGAAAATATTGATTCGACCGTATCCTTTCTCCACTGTTTATCTTTGTGTGGCCGGGAGCTGCCATCTTCTTATTGTCTCTTTTAACAACATCTGGAGCGAATTTACAATACCGGACCCCTCCCCGATTTTTGTAATATTTCGCATATTCAGTAATTGAGGCCTGCTAATCACGAATTTGAAGTTCAAATTTGGGGGTCACGTGTAGAAATTGCAAAATAAGCGAAATTGAGTGGTCCGTGATCGGAACAGAAACCGTGGATTTCTCCAAGAAAATAATGTTTATTGCAATATTTTACGTTTTAGAACGAAATTAATATATTCCTGATATTACTACGACCCCAAAATTTAACCATGTTTGCCTAACCTAACCTAACCTAACCTTACCGAGAATGGTTCGTGGGGTTATCCGTGAATGGTTTGTGGGGCTACCCGTTCATGGTTCTACGACCCCAAAATTTTGACCTAACCTATCCTTACCGAGAATGGTTCGTGGGGCTATCCGTGAATGGTTCGTGGGGCTATCCGTGAGTAGTTTGTGGGCCACTTGCGATCACGGACCGATACAAAATGTTAGTTTCGTAGCACTATAACGGCAAAATTTCCTCACTAAAGGCGCCATTTTCAGACAGCGTAACTGATTGCGAACGTCAATTGTTCATATCAACAAACATGGTTCCCATGTTTGTATACGGAGAATGATTGCGAAAATTGTGAAGCATATTTTACAACTTCTACACGTTAATGAACAATTTCTACACGTCACCCCCCAGATGTTAACCTCAGATAATTGATCGGGAAAAAGTATTTCGTGAGTATAAGAAGTATGATAGAAATTACGGAAGGGTCCGGTATTGTAAATTCTTACCCAACATCGTAATACATAAAGTAACTCTTCACATGAAACTGTCTTTCTGATTCATGTATTCACTGGCGTACGCAGGGGGGGGGGGGGTGTACAGTTGCATCCGAAATTTTGGGAAAATCAACATTTTCAAATAAAAAGAGTAAAAAACTTGGAAAAACCAGAGTGATAAATGCAAATTCCTCTTAAAATGACCCTCGATTTGTTATTTTTGAGAGTGGAAAGTTTTTAATATACTAAATATCTTATTGTGTATGCCGCCCTCCTAGAAAGCAGCCACTTTACAATTCTAGATTCTCCCGAGGAAAAAAAATCTGCGTACGTTTATCAGTTAGTTTTTGGTGAAATACATTGGCATGGACCAACCGAGAGTAATGGAATTTTCCGAATTTTCTCAAAATATCTTTGAAATAGTAGCATTACTAATAAAACTCGGAGAACTTTTCATTCTTTGTCAACCTATTTTATATCGCAATATTTAAGTAGCAAAGGTTTCCATTTCGTGTCTACAGATGGAGCAGAACTGTTATGTAAACAGTTTACTGTACCGTGATATAACGATAAATTTTGTAATTATGAACTAACTAAAGTAATTAGAATATATATCTCGGGAAATGAGATAGCTCTCGTGAGAAGTAAGTGAAAACTAATTTGATTTGGTTCAGTAGGTGGTGTGGACACTCTCGTCATACATTGCAAGTGGTGGGCAATTTTCAGTTGGACATAGTGTTGCCCACGAGACGAGACTTTGGCCTGTCTCGTCTCGTGGAAATGCTGTCTCGTCTCGAAAATATTCGTTTGTCAAAGGGAAACATGATCAATCTCGTCTCGTCTCGAATTTTTAAAAGCCTGTCCCGTCTCGTCCCGTGGGCAACACTAGTTGGACACGTCACATAATTTTTAGGATCTACCCTCAGAGAACTAAATGCATCATATCGATTGATGCACCAGAATGCATTGATTGATACATTAAAATATGTTTTATGGCTTCTGCAAAGAATGAGATTCACATTTGATGCATTTGGGTGCATTTTTGTATGTCGTGAAAAAAACACAAAAATGCATCATTTGATTCAAGTGAGGACTTATTACAGTCGAGATGCACTTCAATGCATTAGTTGATGTGTTTTGATGCACCTTGATGCGTTTTCATGCACCAGAATGCATATTTTTCGATGATGCACTTAAACGTTTGTCTGAGCTACATAAACTCTGTAGTTTAAGTGCATCATCCAAAAAGATGCAGGAAGGTGCATCAAGGAACATCAACTAATGCATTCAAGTGTACCTCGACTGAAATAAATCAGCACTTGAATCAAATGATGCACTTTTGTGTTTCTTTCACGACATACAAAAATGCACCCAAATGCATGAAATGTGAATCTGATTCTTTGAAGAAGCCTAAAACACACTTTAGTGCATCAATCGATGCATTCTGGTGCATCAATCGATATGATGCATTTAGTTCTCAGAGTGTACGCGTAAGTTTGCACGGTTTGCAATCCAGTCTGAATAGAAAATATAGATACTCGAGTTTGGATCCAATTAAAAATTAACCAGTAACAAACCTACATAAAACGTACTACATCAAAATTTAGCTTATTCAATTCTGCGTTAATCTATGCTAACCAAATTTTTTTTTGAGTATGGCTTCTATTTTTAATCGTCGTGAGAAGATAAAAAGTGTATTTTTTTTAGTTTTGAGAACGACTCTCGCTTTGAAATGCTATAAATAAAAAAACGAGTTATCCGATCGTTATGAAATTTTAGTACAATGTAGGCAGAAATGATTTAAACACAATCTTAATTTTCATATTTCTAAAATTTGTCAAAAATTCGTTCTTATCAATTTTGCGAAACAACGTTCTCTTAGTATTGGGTAGCGTAGCGTAGATTTTTCTTTCGGTTTCTGGATCACGTTGGCACTACCCATCATGCAAGCTGCTGGCCGCCACTGTATCGTGACCGCCGAGCTCCGTGACGGAGTGGTTAGCACAGCGCGCGACGAGACCAAGGGTTTCAGATCCATGCCTCGCCGCAACCCAATTGCGCACGCTTTAGATCCAGGATTGCGCACAAATCTCACTGACCTATTTTGCGCACAGATTTTGATCGAACGTTGCCACTTTGATAGCTTTAAAATCTGTGCGCAAATCTGTTTTTTTTTCCCCTTTAGACAAGAAGAGAGAGATAAATTAGAAATAAAATAGTAAATCATACCATTTTACTCAAACTCAAAAAATAGGTTAGGTTAAGTTAGGTTAATGACTGCAAAAACACGTGTAAGTCCACACACACAAACAAACACAACAGAACTGAGAACGGCTTGAGAACATTTTACATCTGACAACATCGCCTCATTTTTTTGTGCGCAATCCTGTACATTGTGACAGCTTGTCAACGGCTTATCAGATACCACTGATAAAACCGAAAAAGTGTGCGCTATCCGGCTGTAGCCCCATGTTTTGGCATGGGTGTTCTTTGTGAGTATTCCTTCATCACATCATCACTCATCCTCATCGTTCGCTATGGCTAAAAGTATCAGAAAAGCGACGCGAAATAACAAAAAAAATCAAATCAAATTAGCGTGACCAATTCGTGATTTTTCTCCCTTTTTTCGACTCTCTCCCCTCCACAACTACTTATCATATTTCAATATTTTTAGTACCAAACTGTAGTCTAGGAAATGCCATACAATTACTGCGAGCTTTGTTTGTTAATCTCTGAAGGAAATGTAGTTTAGACAATGATTCGGTAACACCACAACAACGACAAAATTAATGTTTCGTCAGCCATATTAAAATGCGTTGGCTGATTTCGCTCAAATGCAATACCATACCGGTCACCCAAGGTATCTAAGTACTTTGTGAAGTTTATTTTTGCGGCAGTTTTGGTGGTTACAATGTTGGTTAGCTGGCAACACTTCGCAAAATATAGATAGAATTGAGAGCGTTTGTAACATGGAGAAATTTAGTTCGTCGACTTGTTGAGCAATTTCAATCGAATGCAGCACCAGATGAATATAATAGGTATAAAAATTTCAGCCCAAAGCTCTAAATTTATCCCACTTGTAGTCTAAATATGTTTGAATTCCCCCCGCTTAACTAACCACTATATTTTAGAAGTGTTATTGCAGAAATGTGGCCCAGATAATACCCTAAATTTGCTATGTTTAGTTAGAGTCCAGCACAGTTAATTCTGCCGTGCCATGCGCGAAACAACTAAAGAAGCAGTGTTGCTAATGGAGCAGATAGAAAAATCGCTGCAGTGCTCCGATGCACAGCTGTTACGTACAACAATAAAATTAGAGAATTCAGGTCTATCTAACGTTGAGTTTTAAACGTCATGCATTATACCAGGACTAGGATTAATATGTACTAACAAGTGGCTTTGTATGTAGCTACATACATATGGACTAAAAATTCGCAAAATATGAACTAACACATAAGTACAATTACCAAAAATGCTGCAAAGAAGACTTCTTCATACGATTCCTTATTTGAGTGATTTCAAACAAAATAATAAAAAAATATATACGTATATATTATTTTTCATTGCATTAATGCACTGGTGGCGTTCTAACTTTTCACTCCCAAAACCCGTATACACTGGTATGGAACTGCAACGGCAGATAATAACATGCCAACGTGTTAAACCGCTACAATTGCACCATAACACTCCTCCTCAAACAGTATTATTATTTCCTCTCTGAGATCTGCGACAGTCGGTTGCCTTTGTTGTACATTTACAAAGGATGCCGGCTTCGACAACAATAACAAGTACATATACTGCCACTAGACGATAAGCTGCGCGGCTTTTTCTTTTGTTATGAACCAGGGCCGGCGCTAGTCATTTTGCCTCCCTGGGAGGTGGCGGCAGATGCCGCGCTATTTTGACCCCCCGGTCATTACGCAGCAACGGAAAATTGAAAATCAATATATTCCTAACTAAAACATCAAAATATAAAATAAATAATGAGACTTCTTATGCTATTTCAATACTATTCAGCGCAAAAGAATATCTCGCTCGATCACAGTTTTCAATAGGCTTATTTTTTTCTTCTCTTCAAATTTTGCCGCTCGGTTCGCCCTCCCCTTCCGCCGGCCCTGCTATGAACTTGGTCACCCATCAAAACATGGCAATTTTAACACAGAAAACAACATGTATCGCATTAAGCAGCAAAAATGACAGCCTCCTCTATGCAATTTCTACAAGAACACCTGCCGGAGCCAGAGTTGAATTGCTTAGAATTTCCCGAGCTTGGCTATGCAAGGTTTTTGATCTCAACTTTGACAGAACTGGAGGCATTATGGAATTTAACGTTCATTAGCAAACACACACTTTTACATACACACACGCAATACACGCACACAACGTCAAACCGGTCAAATACTTAGTATAAAATAAAAATATGGTGCTTCCAATCCAACAAAACTCACCGCCACTTTACCTGCTTTCCCCTTCCGTGACAGAAATAGTGCTTCATTATTACAGTTGGCAACACTAGTTACTAGCTAGCCAATGAACATGCACTGCATAAAAGAAGCAACGACTACGCCGTGCTATATTGCCACATTGCCGTCCCTGCTGACCGGTGGGAACCGCGAGCTGGAGCGCTGTTCAATTGTTTTCAATGGAGTTTGCGCGAGTGTGTCCAGGAATGGAATGACAATATGGCAACAATAGCGAAGGTTTTCGAGCAGGGTAGAACACGTGATGCTAAGAGAGAGGGAGACGAAACGAAAATTCGTTTCTACGCAACGGCAAATTTACGTGTGTGGCACTCTACTTGAGTTTGAGAAAATGTAGTCCAAACAAAGTTTTGAAGAAGATGGCTCGTAACATAAGGAAAATATGTTATTTCGCCAACTACTACTCTGACCGATTTCGCTAAAATTCAATACAGAACAACTTCCCAAGGGTATCTTGCACATATTAAATTTTCAATCCCAAATCTCGAAATTTGCTGCCTTAATCTTGATCACAAAATTGACGATAGCTGCCAAGCCAATCAGAACGGTAGTATGATCGTGCTGTGGTTTTACACAGTAATACTTTGTGAATAGGCAGGCAGACCTACGTGAATTCATTGGTCCAAAATTGCATAGTCCTATTTTCATTTCTATCATTAAATCACGCGTAGAATCTTGTACAATAATTTCGTTGGTCCCGATAATGCAATACAACAAAAAATACAGAATATCTAATTGTTATATTAGCTTTTCCCCGCTTTATCAGATAGTATACTTTTATACTCATAGAGGGCAGTACAGTGGTATCCTAAATTTAAGTTTATCATAAGCCCGATATGTTAGAATGTATTTCAATAATGTTGATAAAATTTAAACAACGCACTTTAGTCCTGGAAGGTTGTTTTAAAATGTGGATTCTAATTGTTTTGTTTTATGCAAGATGAATAATAATATAATGTAAGCACATGACAACATTTGATAAGTTTTATATTGTTAGTGCGTGTACTTAATAAAATTTCGTGCGCAATGGAGTTGTCTCTATATGACTCGGAGCTAAGAGTAACGTTATGAGGATCATTGTTAAAGACCGGATTTTAAAGGGAAAAAATTTCCTCAAAAAAGGGGGAAAAAAGGACTATAGTTTTTGCACTCCACTAAAAATGCTATTTTAAATGAGAGCGCAATATATACCATTAATATATAACAAGGGATACATTAGATTTCGTATTAATGTATCCCTTTTTATATATGGATTGTGCTTTCATTTAAAATAATATTTTTATTGGAGTGCAAAAATAAACTTTAGTCCTTTTTCGTTTCCTTTTTTTTTAAGGTAAAGTACAGCGAATAAGCTTACCATCCGTTTCGATGAAATCTTCCTAGAAACAGCTTACCATAGATTCCACAGCTTGCCGCCACTTCTATCTGGCTTCGCCATTTCACTGTCACACAGTTAAGCTAAAACTCTTGTAAAAAACTTCACAATAAAAGTCTAAATCTAGCAGATAAGTACACTTTCAACCCAACAGGCGTGCGTTTGTTGCTGCGTAAGCCCAGATCGCATTGTTTCAACAATCGCTGTAACGTACTCCCAACAATCGTGAAGGGAAGGTAAGGTCACGCTTTCCTCGAAACAGCACCAAATTGTTGAATGTTTTGTTTAGAGAAAATAGTACAAAATATTTGTTATCTTGTCAATTAAGGATCCAGAGGAAAATGTTTTGAAAAAGGGGAAGAGAAGGGAAGTCAAAAACATGTAATCTTGTTGGTGCAAGATAATTATCAACATCGTTGTTATTTACTTCATGATCCGTGTTGGATAATAAAAAAGGACTTGCCTTTAAAATCCGGTCTCTAACATAATCATCGTATACAAAACGTGGTAAGGTGGAGCTTAAGCATGGCATACAACACCTGGATCTCTATTTTCGCTAATAAAAGTAAACAAACATTCGGTGTTCTAATATGTCGGTACACATTGCACTTCGTAATAGAGCATTGTAAACCATACATTTCATTTCCTCATTTTTCGTAGCCTTTGACCGGAAAAACAGAAGAATTTTAACAAACTTAAATTTTACTTTCATTTTGTCCCGAAAGCAAACACAAAGGTTCTTCTGGTACGTTATATGAAGATCTAATATGCAGAGTTTAGAAAAGAGTTCTTGATGAAACTTGTTCAGTCACAGGTAATTCTGGGCTGTAACACTCCAATGGATACATTGCAACCCAGAATTGTGTGGAGAAATAACGCCTAACTGCCATCAAACTACCGTAAAGATGACCATGTTACAAGTAACAAGGTTATAGCCAGTTACAAGATGACGTGTGGTCAGCACGACGAATCCCCAGTCGTTGTTGTTGGGTTTCTATGACAGGGTCACGCTCAGTGATGTGCCGTAGACTATAAGTTTACGTCTACATGCGTTGTCTTCACGTAATCTACGCGTAGATTACATTAGGTTATAGTCTACATAGACTACGTAGACAATCTAAACTGCATTAAAATTAATTTTCAAGGGTTTCATGAAAGGAAAGTGACATTTTCAACTATATTGGTTCTTAACGAAATTAAAAGAATCGTATTTACAACAAAATTTCTCTTCTCTTCTATTATCAACTATGGAAGAAGATAAATAGTATGCAAAAAACAACAACAGATGGCAGTCGTGAGGCAAGAGTGGTCTTCTTCCCATAAAACACTAGAGTATTTCCTATATTAGGTTTCTTCTTAGGTGAGAAATTGTTCGAATTTGGAAGAAAGAGTACGAAAAGTTATCCTCACACATCAGCAACTGATACGCAATATAATTTTGTTTTACTTCCATGGCGCCCTTTGCTAAGTTAACACCTTTTGCCATGTTGTTTACATAGATTACGTCATCTACGTATATAAAATTGTCTACGTGTAGAATGCAGACTATCGTTGTTTACGCGTAGACGCACATCACTGGTCACGCTACTCATTTGTAGCTACCCAATGGGCCTGTCAACGAAAGGTATTGTAGGTGGCAGCACCCCTGTTGTGTCCCCACGCTTTTGATGGGCAATTGTTCTTCCATTTAAATACATGGGTAATTTGTAGCTGAAAGTGGAAGTTTAATTTTACCTTAAATTCAGAAATTATGTCTGAACATGATAGTCATTGCTGTAAAACCAATATTTTAAGAAAGATGATCGTCAACAACAGAAAACATATCGGGACTCAAAAAAATCTTAAAATGTGCACAGCACAGCATTTGTTTACGTCACTTGCAATTTTCACAATTTGAGTGCTTTAAGTTGTGAATCCGTTAAAGAATGATACATAATTCTGTACTGTACTTTTATTTTTATAGTTGTTACTAATAAGTGACTCCTCTTCTTTTTTTTCATTATGTCACACTTTTCGACATGGCTAGTAAATATGGTCCTCTGTTTTCTATACTATTTATCGAGAATACTAGTTATTACAAAAAATATTTTATCTTCTGTCTCACGTCTCGCAACCTCTAGGGAGTTCTTATTTAGAGAAATTATAATTTTTAAAGTGTTGTAACCAGAAAATAAAGAACGAAAGTTAGAGGGGAAAAAGTCTTCTTAATACAAGAAAAACATACGTCAATATTAAGTTATCGGATAGAGCATTAGTGTATAATAATAAGTATCATACACATATACACTTAATAATTTTTTTTCTCGATAATTTTTGGGAGTTTCTCCCATTCCTATCCCCGCTGTTGAATTACACAAACTCACAACCAAAAGAAATATAAAGCGTAGTGTAAAGATCTACATTTCTGCATTATCGACCCATGGTAGCTAAGGACGACCCAAGTGACGTCAAGTTTAGTGTTTTTGTGCATAAACATATGATATTTAGCTCTCGAGCTACCCTGCTGTTGCACTAATTTTCGGAAACTTATGACTTGCTACATAATCTTAAAGATTTACCAAACACATTTTTATTATCGATTTACATGAGAAACTCTTACCTCCGGTAAAAATAAAAATTTCAACAACCACTTTTTAGCAATGTAAAGCTTATGGCAAACAAATGACGAACGAAATTATTTTGGGACAGAACTAGGGTGACCATGCGTCCCGCTTTGACCGGGAAAGTCCCGTTCCAGAAGCGTGTCCCAGTCGTCCCGTCCATATTATTAAGAAGCAACCATTTGCCCTGTTTTATAAAAGTCTAGGAGTAAACTTGAAAACCAAGTCTAAATTTGAGACATTTCATGCTATTATATTAATAATAATAATTATTATAAATGTTGATGGAATTTTTAAACTACCATAATGGCAGCATGGCCCGGATTTTGATGACATTTCATCTTTTAACTGGTGCAACGCAGACATTGCTAACTAGTACAGAAATCCTGAACACCCTCCTCAGGTTGAAGAAATGTAATTTTTTAGATTATTTTTTTTACCATTTTTTATTTTTCGGTCATTTTTTAAAATTTTGCGCCATTTTTAGGTCATTTTTTAAAATTTGCGTCATTTTTAGGTCATTTTTTTAAAAAAATTGTGTCATTGCATGCTGAAACATAAGAAGTTCAACAATTTCTATTTTGTCTGAATGTTATCTTGCGGTACTTACTCTGTTTAACTACAAAACCTGTCTGAAAAACGCGAAATGCAACATTGTCGAGTTTCTTATTCACAGTCCTTGCAACACACCAAGGTGAAGAAGCAATTGTTAAATTGTTTGTCTTGGAATATATATACTATTTTCAATAAGCAGATTGAGTTTCGTACGAATTTTTGAGTAATTTTTCAAAGATTTTAGGTCATTTTACAGGATTTTTGTTGTCATTTTAAAGGTCATTTTTCAAAGATTTTTAGGTCATTTTACAGGATTTTTGTTGTCATTTTAAAGGTCATTTTTCAAAGATTTTAGGTCATATTACAGGATTTTTGTTGTCATTTTAAAGGTCATTTTTCAAAGATTTGTAGGTCATCAAAATCTGGGCCCGTGTTTCATCATTTGTAGAATATTGAATAAGCATGGCTAAGATGCATAGCCTACATGTAGTTCCAATACAGACTTGCAACTCTTGGCCGGACCCCGTGGCTGAGCGGTTAGCACATCGTTCTGCGACGCCAGGGGTCCCGGGTTCGAATCCTGGCTTGGGCATGGTTGTTTGTAAATGTCCATTCATCAATTTCATTATTTCATCACTCATCCCCATCTTCGCAAAGCCAGGAGGCACAAACCACGAAGTAAAATGAAACAAATCAATCAATCAAATCAAGCCTGCGTCTTGGCACAAAATCAAAAGACAAATATTACGTTATATGCGGGGGAAGTTTTATGAACAGTTGTTGAAGAATTAGGCTGTTCTCAACACGATTGGTTCTTCTGACATTCTTTAACTTCAGCATAGGACCATGGGCGTTCGGAAGGCGGGCAAGGGGGGCCATGCCGCCCCCCCCTGGAAAATGAAAGTCAACCAAATATTATGTATTTCACACATAAAATTTCATTTTAGCCAAAATAATATGTTAATTATTGCATGAACACCATAAATTCAAATTTAAGCAATGTTTTTTTTTAGTGAACAACACTCTTTTGGGGGAAAATGTGACTTGTTTGCCCCCTTGGAAAAAAATACCTTTCTTGCCCCTCCCTGGAAAAAATCCTGCGGACGTCCATGCATAGGACTAACGTCAAAGGAACCAGAAACACTATGTAAGCCGTTCTGAGATTATAATAATTAATAATTTTTCACAATGGGAGATCATATTTCATTTATTGTTCATGATGTATTATTTATGTGAATAAAAATAATACTTTTATAATAACAATAATTTTATAATTAGACCTAGACGATTTTTGAGGGGGATAAATTGACCGCCTTGGGGTGTCCCGTTTTTGGGACAGAAAATTATGGTCACACTAGACCGAACGGCAGTGGCGCCACCACAGGAGAACTTTGGAAATGAACAGCCCTATTTCCTTGCTTCCTCACGATGGTGGGTACAAGGACGTCCGGAAGGGGACGTGAATATCCACATGAAAATTATATATTTCACATATAATTTCAATTCGGCCACAGTGATTTAATTATTATGAATACGTTGAAGGAACATGATAATTTCAGACTGAAATAGTGTTTTTTGAGGGGGCATCACTATTAAGGGGGAAAATATGCCTCCTTTGCCCCCCTCCCTGGAAAAAATCCTGTGGACGTCCATGGGTGGGTATACAGGCCGAAATCTCAGGAGAAAAGTTGTTACTCTTTGCCTGTGAGACTCGAACATGCGTTCGTCCCGTATAGCCGGAGCCCAAAGCATGACGCCAGACAGCACGGCCAGTTGAATTCAATATAGCGGCCACCAATATGTGTTCCGCTTCGAACACACCAATTTAGTTCCCCCTAAGCCTAACCTGTTTCTATCATGACCAATTGTACCCAGCCTAACTCCTATAGGGGGTGTTAAGGGACTTTTGAATCACCCTGTAGGCCCTTGACTTTGTCAACATGAAATCAAGAATTACACACACGCATATATATAATGTGTGTGTATGAAGAGAGGTAGAGAGGGGCCTTCGATAATATTTTGCGGGGGCCCCCAAGATTTGTAGATCGGGCACTGGGTCATCGCATCACCCTAATTAACGTAATTTTAATGATTCAGCTTTTAAAAATATGTTTATGGTGTACCCAACTGTAATTATAATCATTATCTACCTTTATGCACAATGAAATCTTCAAATTTTAACAGTAGGATATTGTAAATGTTACGTTAGCTTCTAATTGTGTGGTTCCAAGGTAAATAAACCTATTTCCTTAATTTCCCCAAATATGTTTGTACAATTTATGCTGCTTTTCGTAACTTTCTTGTTGAAAGAAAAGTTCGTGTACCTAATCATTATTTATTTTGCACTTTATCATTTCAGGACGGCATCTGTGATAAAAATAGCGCACCTTCTGTGAGTTCGATCAGTCGATTACTAAGAGGGGGTCGACGGGATGACGTGGATCCTCGGAAAAATCACTCCATAGATGGCATCCTTGGTAAGTTTATCTTTATTCATATTTTTCTACATTTAGAATTCTAATCCAGCAATAAAATTCTTTCTTAAAATAAAAATACTCCTAGTTATAAAGAAAAGTGGCCAAGAACGCACATAATTGTTCTTCTGTATACTCTGTCTGGTAAATATGTAGTATCGTCCGAAGGGATTTCTTCACTTTTACAGAAGAAATGACTTACTATAATCAATTTGAGGTGGAAGTTCGTGAAAATATTTTCTTTGATCCGGAATTTATTTCTCTTTCCTGAGAAATATTTCCAACACGTAGAGGCGATTGCTGCCTTTTCCTTGTTATTTGCATGCGTTCGATGACGTAACCCCGTGTCAGTATTTCCAAACACGCTTTTTGTTTCCTAAAAACGAAAATCATCTGTTCGACACGTAGTGTCTGTTTATGTCGTAAACCCCTTTTTTTTTTTTTTTAACTGTTTGCCTAACCTAACCTAACCTTACCTTATCGTGCATGGTTCGTGGAGGTAATTATGCAAGAATCATGGAAACATGTTAAAAAAATTGTAATAGTACGTACTTTTCGGTCATTAAGGTTTGAAACACTGCTTGCGCACTGCAAATCGACAAAACACAAGCACGACGCGCGATGATCCTTGACGAGTGCACGCCATATTGTCTGTTACACAAGCGAAACAAGGAAGACAAATAATGACTTGTAATATGAAAAGTTGACACTATTTTATGTAGAAAGGCATAACTTCACCTTAAAGAATCTTCCGCAATGCAGAATAGGTAAGTATCAATGCTAAAATTAACGAAATAAACGAGTGAGAGGTGTTCGGGCGATACTACATAATAATCTCTGTCTTTATAGTAATATCTTACCCGACAATAGTAAAGGAAAGCATTGAAAAAATAATTTTGAAAAAATATATATTGCTGTGAACAGCTTACTCTCTGGTATCGTATAATAATTAATAACCCGTGGCTCTACAGCCCGTAAGAACCTTGGCCTATGCGCTGGTATAAATATGAACAATGTGTAATTACCAGGAAACGAATTTACATGTACTAAAAAAACAGTGTTAAATGTGTAAATATGTATTTAACTATTTTAATGGAAACGTTAAATTAAGTATAGATTTACACTTGCGAAATATAGCGATTTTCATTAAGCAAACGGCTCACTTGGTTAACTAAAATGCATTAGCTTTACATGACATTAAGTGTGATGCAAATTCAAAATGTACATTATTTATTTTACCAAAACAATGGATTACCAAAGTTTCTTTTAAATGCAGAAACGTGGATCTCCTCATGTTGTCCCTAAAGCAGAATTACATTGAAACTGCGTTCAGTATCACTTGAAGTAATGGGAATATATTTTAAACATGCAACGGATTTCACCGCAAATGCTTGACCTTGCGTTCTCTATTATTATTGTTAAGCCAGTTTTACACGAAAGCATTTTTTAAAACATTTTTGATAGCATAAACGCAAGCATTTCATGTAACTTTTCGGCTAGCTGTTCCGATTACAATGTATAATATATACAGCATGAAAGGCACGAAGAGTTACACCATCTATGCTGAGTGCACTCTGTTTACATTTGAAACAACTAAAATAGTCTTCCATACGTGTACAGCAAACGTTGCAAAGTATGCATTTATGCAGCGCCATTGTTTTGTATCTAATAACGTTTTACAGGAAACGTTATTCCTCTCGGTTGAATCGTTATCGACTTTTAAAAATGTGAAGTGATACATTGTTTACATCTCACGCGGCCGCCATTACAACTGCACTCGTGACCTAGAGGTCGCTTTTGATTGGTTATACTACGGAAATAGGACGGGCTCTGTCCTTGGGAAATGCCATGAAATGTGCGATGGCATCCCGTTGCTAGAATTGATCTCAAGGGGGGGGGGAGCTCACGGGTTATCAGGGGGGGTTGTAAACCAAGTCCAAAACTTGGGAGCTGTTAACCTTTAATGCAGATGCGAAGGGAATTTGCATGATGACATTAAACCAAAGTCACAGATTTCTGTCTTAACGGAAGGTCACAACAGGGACAGTGAAGGCATAGATAAAGAAGACCCCTATGGACGAACTTACAAAGTCTAGATAATCTTCTAAATACTTGCAGCTGCTTAGACTTCTGCTCATAAACAAGATGAGTGAATGTAATATATAGCTACTCTTCATGTTCTGTGGATTTATCCTTAAAGTTGTGAGCTGTCTACATTTTCACTCTTCACTGGAAACAAATTACACAAAATAGTTTTACCTCATGTCAAGGGGGGCTGATGGCAGTGCCAGGTGGGGGGGGGGGCTGATGCTAGTGCGAGGGGGGGACTGACGGCAGGTTCAGGGAGGCTGAGCCCCCTGGCCACGGACCTGAAAGAATGACAGATCCATTGCCCACTTTCAAAATTTAAAATAAACAGTACTAAACCAACAGATGAACGCTTGCAATTTGAACACAAGAAGGGAAATGCAGTAACAACATGAATATGGTCTGTCCGAAAATGTTTGTAAATATAGGAATATATGTATAAATATGTAAAATATGTGCTAGAAGTTGATGTAGACCCCATTCTACTTAAAAATATGGAAAAATTAGCATATTGCGAGCTTAAGTGCCACAATTCGCGAAGATAATACAAAATAATATTGTTCTTAGCACCATATAAAGATATTTGTATATAAATCTGTTTCCTGGTTATCACCTTGGAGCTAAATAGAAAAGGCTCATGCATTCTGTATCTTAATAAGAACATGTCAAATTCGCTCGTTCTTCCATGAAGCCCACATTACTTTCCCAAACCTCGGAATTTCCATGATTTGTTCACAAGTTATAGTTCAGTGGTTAGAAGTGTCAAAAAAATGTTTATTTGTCGTGATTTCTTTAAGGATTAGGAACATAAATTTAATTCTTGAAACTCCAAATTTGATGTGAGTATTCAATTCTTGTCTCGGAGAAGCTGATATGGTTAGCCTATAAAACAAACAAAAGCTGGTACGAATGGGAAAAAAAAAACCTTAGCACCCCGAAATTAAATCATAAACACACCACTGACTACATTTATAAGATGGACATTTTAGTGCTTTTATTGGATGTTTATGGGTGTAAGGGATGATCCTTTCCGAAGGCACAACTTGAAATGCATTTTGCAGACTAGCGAGGCTCTGGCGTTTGGAGCCATGGCTAGTATAATCCTCTATGGGACTTGTGTGCTGTATAATTATGTTCATCATTTTCGTTTTGTCACCTTTCATCCTCATCATCGCGATTAGCCAAAAGTGGCATAGAAGCGACGTAAAATAGCTGAAATCAACTATTGAATCAATTGTCAAAAAGGGGAAATTTCCGTAGAAGAGGGATTTTTTACACAGGTTGGCAACACTGCCGTGAACCTCCTATTTGACCGGTGCTATGTTCACCCATTAGTCGGCCGTTTCTTTGTGCCCGACATGAATGCAGCAACGACACATGAGCAAGGGTGTTACATGCGCTGTTACCAACTGCAGAGCCGATTCATATGCAGCGGTCTCCTTCCATCCTGAAGAGTGACGACGCCCTAACACAAATCAACTGTCAAACGGGGCACCAGTCACACCGGAGGAGCTCTGCACGACGCCATCTTAGAACTGACAGACAGGAGTGACCTCTATGAGCGCGGGAAAGCAATTTACCAAGAGAGCGATCCATCCTTTGAATGCAAGACCCTGGGCGTGCGCACGGGAGCTATCGACAAGAAAATATGGTAGCCACATTAGCTAATGTCTTGAGCTTCCTCACCCAAGAAGAACAGGGGGCAGAGGGGGGATATGGGGGTATTTTATAAATTGCTTACCCTTGTGGCTACCTAGCTCATATTATAATTTTTCATGCAAATCAGTGTGTGAGAGAAGGCACCTATTGCTTGATTTACGCATTGCAGAATATGCAGATGGCATTGACATTGATGGTTAGGGGCGTGATGCTGATCACATCACCCCCACTCACGACCGGATCAAGAAAGTGTGGGGCGTTACCCCCACACCCCCTATACGCCTTCATGTGGCCGCGGTGGCTCAGTCGGTAACGCGTCTGACTACCATGCTCAAGGTCCCGGGTTCGATCCCCGGCCGGTTCAAATCCGGGAACTTTTCTAACGGTGAAAGCGGCCCCGGCGCCCACCCAGCGTCGAATAACATGGGTACCTGGGGGAAACCCTGGGGGGTAAAGGCGGTTAGGGGCGTGATGCTGATCACATCACCCCCACTCACGACCGGATCAAGAAAGTGTGGGGCGTTACCCCCACACCCCCTATACGCCTTCATGGCGTGGTGCTATGCACAGGGGAACACTTTACTTTTTTACTTTACTTTACTTTGCAGATGGCATTGGCGATGCAAAGGTGGGCTAGGGGGGTGTCCCCCTTAAAAATAAAGGAAATCCCTACCAATAACAAATAGGGAATTTTTTTTTGTCACAACTTCGAAATGATATAACGAAGTGTCACAAGTGAATAAGAACTAATCAAGGTTAATTTAAATATTATTAAAAAGTTTAAGCATGCAGCTATGGACTGAATCGGCTATAATTTCAATTTTATTCAGTGTTTGAAAATGTGAGTTGTAGAGTTAGCGCAAGAACAGCCCGGGGTTAATCTTTGTCTTAAATTAGTGATGTTTGATATAAACAGGATAAGCAAATCATTTTACCTTAGCATCCAGAGAAGACACATAGTTGAAAATAGGGTTACAAATTTGACTCTTACTCCAATTTACAAATTTTAAGGTTAGCAATTTAAGTGTCGTAAAGTAACTGTAAAAGTAATTGCTGATAACGTTACTTTTGCTGCAAAAGTAACTATTACTTGTAACTGCGTTAACCAGTCTGGCTCATCCTTGGCGCCGCTCATTATGTAAAAGCTAATGCAAGCATAACATGTCTCAACATACGTGTATACATACACATGTGTATGTTTGTGTTCAGTGGCGTGCCTAAGGGAGAGTTGGTGGGGGTCATAAACCCCTTTGGTCCAGTATTCATCAATCTTCCTTTGTGCTTCAATATCTGAGGCATTTTTTTTACTTGTCGCGCAGTGGACAACGATAACCAGCACGAAAGAGAAAAAAAAATCAGTCTCGAACACCCAAAGAGATCTGTATTAGAAACCAGGCCTTGGGCTATTTCCCAGAGGAGAAAAATTGTTACCGCATTTCCCGACAGAGGTCTTATTGTAACGTGCTGTAAAGGAGGCACTTTGGGAAGATTTCCGAGGGGTAAAGTCTTGTTGTCGCAGGCGGGGGCCACCGGGGGGGGGGGGGGGGGCTTTTGAACCCCCGTGACACGTTAGCACCAAAATCCTCTCGCATAAATGATTTCCCATTCATCACGTACCGCCTTTGGTGCTGGGGTGGAGAAAGTGGACAAAAAGAGCGTAAAAATCCTGCTGTTTGTGATCTTCAGGAGATGTCAGTGTTGCCAAATGCATGAATTAGGGACTAGATTCAGTTTCGATTACGGATGGTCAGAAAATCCGGATTTCAAATTATCTGATATTCGTCTCGGATGCAACGAATAATCCGTATAATACGTGTATACAGATCGCTATTTACTTTTTGAAGAAGGGTACGTTATTCTGGTAAAAATGAATTGTGGAAATAATTACCAAATAAAGGTTTCAGATTATCCTTGCATAAATGGTAAACATCCTACACCTCGAATTTACATTGTTTCGTATGAGTACCCCATTTTACCCAACCTGTTGTTCAAATCGGGGACATTGCATATTTTCCAGAAGAATGTCTTTTCCTGCCTCTCCTAAGGTTTTTTTTTCTTGCAAAAATCAACCTTGTTTCCTCATACTCTAGGACCTACTCAGAAAAGAAAAGGGCTTGAAAGGGTTTTTACATTGATAAATTTGCTTTGGGTAGGCCAAAATATGTTCGTGTCCCCATTTTGGACGACCCTCCCCTACATTATCCATTGTCTATCTCTTCACCTATTGTAACAACTTTTCTCATGAGATTTCGGACTGTGTATGGGACCGGTGGCCATCGTGAGGAAATTGCGAAGCTACGAATGAGTAGCGTAACCCGGTCATGTGAACCTACAGCAACGACTGGGGGTTCGTCGTGCTGACCACACGTCGCCCCGTAACTGGTTGGATGATCTCCCAGCTCGGTAGGGAGAGTGAGGCCCCCGGCAGTCTGTAGGTAGACCCTGGCCCTCACGGGCTGTTGCGCCACGGGATATTGTTATCTCTTCACATCTCGTACTCTTATTATATTGTTAAGTTTCGAGAAAGAGAGAGAGAGAGAAATAGAAAAGAGATTGATTGATTGATTTGCTTTATTTTACTTCGCTTTTTGTGCCAATTTGCAAAGAAGGGGATGTATGAGTGACGACGTGATGAAATTGATGAATGGACACTCACAAACATCCATGCCCAGGCCGGGATTCGAACCCGGGACCCCTCTCACACACAGCGATCGGGTTCCCAAACTGGATGAAAGGGAGGGGGCAAGGATAGTTTACTTCCCTTTGTAGAAAAGGTTTATCAGAGTGCCGGAGCCAAATTGGCAAAAAGTGGGGGGGCAACTTCCCCCTCACTCCCTAATCGCTGCAGCGGCATAAACATGAAGGATGCATCACAATCAGTGATGTGCGTCTACGCGTAAACAACAATAGTCTACACGTAGACTATTTTATACACGTAGATTACGTAATCTATGTAAACAAAATGGCGAAAGGTGATGACTTAGCAAAGAGCGCCGTGTAATTAAGAGAAAATTATACTGCGCATCAGTTGATGATTTGCGAAGAGAACTTTTCATACTCTTTCTTCCAAATTCGAACAATTTCTCACACCTAGGAAGAAACCTAATATAAGAAATATTCTAGTGTTTTATGGGTAAAATACCACTCTTGCCTCACGACTGCCATCTGTTGTTGTTTTTTGCATACTATTTATCTTTCTCCATAGTTGATAATTAATAGAAGAGAAGATAAATTTTGTTGTAAATAGGATTCTTTTCATTTCATTAGGAACGAATATGGTTGAAAATGTCACTTTCCCTTCATGAAACCCTTGAAAATTAATTTTAATGCACTTTAGATTGTCTACGTAGTCTATGTAAACTACAACCCAATGTAATCTACGCGTAGATTACGTGTAGACAACGCATGTAGACGTAAACTTATAATCTACTGCTCATCACTGATCACAATACACAGGAATATATCAAAGTGTATTATATCAGCTGTAGTGAAGCACTAAAAATGCATAAATTGAGCAGATCAGACGCTATCATATGAAAGAAACAGAAAGTACACGTTTAACTGCGCAGAATAATGCATCAAAGACATGCTTCAACCTTGATTTTCATGCATTCAGAGTTCTGATTAGAAAACATCCGTCGTATGTTTGATCGCATCTCTGGCTAAAAGAAACTTGTTCATTTGGAGACGAGATTATGTACAGTGGTGTGCAAAAATATTGTTCAGCAAATTGTCCATGATTTGTTCATTAATTTTTCTATTGCATCCATGTGTGAATTTAGCTCCTTGCTTTGGGAGAATGCTCACTCAGTGGCACATCTGTGATTTCATTTTGGGGAGTGTTTTTTTTTTTGAGTATGCAAATGTGTACGTACGGTCACCGGCAATAAAAAATGGGACACCTACAGCTTGAAATACTGGCTTCCATGCAATGTGTCATGTGTGTTTCCTAACTGTACGGATAGAAGAACTTCCTATTGAAAAGTAGCTATTGAAGTCGACTCATCGCCGTAAATTTAGGTGACATACATGCATTTCAGGGAAGTGAGTATTTCAGGATCTAGGCATTCCATTTTTATTGCCTGTGTGTGTACGTAGACTAAACTATTGCCTTGCGGTTCTAACCTAAGTCATTAAATCTTGATACCATTTATGTGTTATTTAGAAACAGTACCTATATTTACATTCTAAGAAAATCCAAACTCGTGCACAAAAGAGCTATCGAACCAGTAACCAGGGTTGTTAAACGTCCAGGAATTTTAAATAAATTCAATTCCGGTCCAGGAGAGAAAATCAGCAAGCGTAAATGGGTTCTGGACCGTAATGAACCTTTTTATCTGTAAAATATTTCAATTAGATCCAGGAACCTTTTTTTTCCCGATCAATTTAAATACTCTCCAGGAACCTTTTTTCTGAATGAATTTAAATTCGGTCCTGGAACCTTTTTTCAGGAACAATTAAAATACTGTCCAGGAACCTTTTTTCAATTAAACAATACGAAACTTGGACTGAATTTAAATTGTGCGAGAAAAAAGATTCCGGTCCTAAAGCGGAACCCAACAGAACCCATTATAATTTATGGGTTCCTGGCAGTGTTGCCACAATCTGAGGGCATAATTTCCCTTTCCAAGGTGCAAAATTTCTCTTTTTGCACTGTTTTCCCCTTCCCTAAAAATAATAGTAATAAATAGTACATAATCTGTACTATTTATGAGTTTGGTGTCTTAAAATTTCCATGGAATTCTGGTATTTTTCATCCCATTTCGTTCAAAATTTGGTTCGAATTTCCCTTCATAAAGGGAAATTTCCCTTCATGTGGCAACACTGGTTCCTGAACCTTTAACAACCCTGCTAGTAACAACGAAAACTTGACCAAATTTATATTGCCATTTAATCCACCTACAAGTTTCTTACACATGTTTTAATCCACAAGACTGCGTACTTTGCGGCAAAGAAATATTCGATGATTGGACCATTAATGGTACAGTCATGGACACTTCTGGGTTGTAACGATTCCATTGAAATTTAATGGAATTTTTATAGCCCAGAAGTGTCCGTGACTGTACACTATATGCTTTCAATTCCATTATCTTTGAGCTAGGATAAAGGCATCCCTGGTAGATATATTTTTTGGGGGGGATAAAATGTTTTGTTGGGGGAGGGCGTGTGGAGGAAATCTCTGACAACAGCTTGTATCGCGTTTTGTTTCATCTCTCATTGCGTAAAACAAAGATTACGAAAATAGTGAAGGACAATTTTCGGTACTACTTTACTATACCGGAGACACCTATCAATGATTTATTTCGCAATTTTTTACATTGCTAACGTACTATTCTGCATTGCGGAACATTTCTTTAGGTGAAATAATGGATTTCTAACGAAAATAATGTCTATTTCTTACATTAACGAGTACTTACTGTTGTTCCTTATTTCCCACAAACCATCCACGGGTAGCCCCAAAAACCATTGACATTAGCCCAAAAATCCACGATAGCCCCACGAAACATCATGGGGACGAGGTATGCCTACTAGGTTAGGTTAGGTTCCATTAGCACTCCTTTCGTTCAATTTAGCATATACGGACAATACGAGAGTGCATTGTGCTCTCCTGTAGAAAGCAAATGGCGGCAGCAGCAATAGCGCGTCGGAAATAGATTTTCGTACAAAACCAGATGCATTCGCATTAAAATGGATCAAAACTACATTCCCGAACATCAACATCGCTACAGAAAATGATTTGCTTAAGTACTTTCTCCTGTAAATGTGAAGAAATCCGTCTCCGGTATAGTAAAGAGTTACCCAATTTTCTTTGTAATACTTTTGCATCCCACTTTACAATTGAAATCCAATGAATTCCATTCGAATGAGGAATCTGCAATTTAATATAGCTAAGCCCCGCGACTGGTTAAGTTTGCAGCAGGTTTTATTTGTTAATCCACGCGAAAACGGCGCTCAGCATCTTCCGCACCAGTCTTGCCTCAACCGCTAGGCTGTTCATGTCACAGACAGTGAGAAAATTGGCAGTATTACAGCGGCACTATATTCTGCCCGCTCGTTTGGGTCTGAAAATGATTTCTGTTCATTGATTCTTCCCTAAAACTTTCTATACGAAGTCAATCTAAGTTATATGTTATATACCTGAAACAGATAAGGACTGAGCATACTGTACAGACAAGGATAATTCACTTATATTCGGAAAGTTTATCAAAGTTCAGATTTTAAGATCATAGATATTTTTATAATTATTGCTGACATGTTTAAGAATGAGGTTCAGTGGTGCCATCTGTAATCAGACAAAGCAGATTTTAGAAACCAAAGCGACATTCAAAATGTGTTGACACAAAGGTTATATGTTAAATTTGTTTTGATTCGAACTTTTGTTTCCTTCAAAGCAATTTTGAGCATTGTTGTCATACGTTACGTATCGATGTAAATGTTTCGTTTCTTTTTTATCGCAAAAACTAGTGCCACTATTTGACACTGTGTTATTTTTCGCGGTGTTGTAAAGTCAATTGTGTTTTATTACTTTAATGCTGTTTCTAAGCGTATAAATTTCCACGATGGATAGTGTTCTTGCTTCTATGAAAAATTAGCCAATATCTTTCATTTTATGGATATGTACGTCATCGCAGATTATTATTAACTATTTAGCACCAAGCACAACTCTTTATACACAATTATATTTACACTTTCATTTCCATAAAATAAAATTCGTTGTTTGTTTTTTCATAATTCATATTACAGTTCCAGAACCTTACAATTACAAGGTTGACGGTGAAAACAGTTGATAACGTCGATGAATATTGATAGACCTAATATTAATTCGCAACAATTTAAACACGTATTGTTATTTGACAGAAAAATTCCTTCGAATGACAATATTCATAGTGTGTCTACATTATTCCCCTCACTGTTACCGCATACTTGTACAGTCATCGATGCCTTTGGATTGTAATGACCACCACACAGTGATATGTGTCTACGCGTAAACAACAATAGTCTACATTCTACACATAGACTATTTTATACACGTAGATTACGTAATCTATGTAAACAACATGGCGAAAGCTGATAACTTAGCAAAGGGCGCCGTGAAAGTAAAACAAAATTATACTGCGTATCAGTTGCTGATGTGTGAGGAGAACTTTTCATACTCTTTCTTCCAAATTCGAACAATTTTTCACCTAGGAAGAAACCTAATATAAGAAATATTGTAGTGTTTTATGGGAAAAGTACCACTCTTGCCTCAGGACTGCCATCTGTTGTTTTTTTTGCATACTATTTATCTTCTTCCATAGTTGGTAATAGAAGAGAAGATAAATTTTGTTGTAAATAGGATTCTTTTCATTTCTTTAGGAACCAATATAGTTGCAAATGTCACTTTCCCTTCATGAAACCCTTGAAAATTAATTTTAATGCACTTTAGATTACGTGTAGACAACGCATGTAGACGTAAACTTATAGTCTACGGCACATGACTGCCACCACATATAGGCGTATGCATTTTCACGTTAATGTGTAGAAACTTGTTATGGGGCATTCCATGTGAAATAACCTCTGAACCTCAATTTTTAAAATTAAATTATATGCTGTAATTTTATCCTATCTTGTGAATGAACAATCTAAAATTGTCATTTGCATAAAAATTCAAGTTTTAATCATAATTACGGTAGATGGTATTTTACATGTTGCTCGTCTATTTTAACTTTTAATTTTGCTTGTGTTTTCTATCGTGTCCCACCTGTGACACCAAAAAACAATTAAATTCTCCTTTAACTGCTAAATACCCCCCTTCAACTCCACTAAAATATTCGCTCCTTGTCGTAAATAATTTATTTTTCATCATTTGCCAATTCACAGAAATTAAAATAAATATCTTATTAATTGAAGAGGCAGTGTTTCTTCTGTCCCACCAGTGACACAAAATTGTTCACTTGTTGCTACAAATCTGGGAAAGTATTTTAAGGGTAGTTACGCTTAATCAATAGTTTTTTAAGTTTCATATTTCATTGCACAGGAACTGCAAGAAAAATGTTGCTTAACTATCAGTAATATAGTTACTTTAATGCCAAACATGTAGTCTTGGTGTCCCACCCGTTACAATGAAATGCCCTTACATAAATTTATATTGTTATATATTTTCATTATTTAAATACAAAAGTGTATACAGCAGTGTAAGCTTTCCTGTAAATGGAGATATTTTCTCTGTTGGAGGCAAATCAATCAAGAAATCAAATCAATAAATTGGCGATATTCTGAGAAAACAGTCAATTTTACTGGCTCTCAAATATGGATGTGAAATGAAAGACGCAGTGAAATTGAGTGAACATTAAAAATGTTAAACATGTTAAAATGTAGTTGAGTCTATCCTACCAATAGAACGTGTTAAAAATGTAAACATAAACGTTGGTTCCCCCGGAACTTCCGGTTTAGGCCAGTCCCCGTTGTTTGCAGTAGAGTTCACTCACCAGTAGGCTATACGAAGTAAGAAATTAGTACTTGTTTTCATCAGTTGTGCGACGATAGTCAAGAAAAGTAGTTGTTCAGTTGAATTTTTTGGATGAGCAACTGTAGTGCAGATTATTCAAAAACAACGTTTCTTTTTTAAAAATAATAAAAGTTATGTGATACGTTTAAAGTGTTCAACGATAGTTCGACTTGTATTGTACATTTTCAAACTCGAGGGTAGATGGCAGCACTCATTATCGTCTAATTACACGTCTATCTTTGCTACAACATTACACAATCTCATACGCTTGATCATACGGAAGTAGGCTACAAACGAAATATAATAAATTCCTTGTTCTGATTGCTTCAAAATAAAATGTTGATTTAATTAAGACTAAACCACATATATTTGTGTGACGAGAAGGTGTTCATACATTTCATCAATTTCTTTGTTCAGGTATACAAGACATATCTCATGTATTTATTCTCTCTATGTCCTTCACCTATGAACACTTGACTCAATACATTTGTTCCTTATCGAACTGTGCAACCTTTTCCTTGTACCAGGTGATTATAATTAAAGTGACAGTGTTCAGAGTGGTACAGCACGGGCTGTAATGAGAGTAGCAGTCTGAAACTTCGTAGATATGATAATGAAGCAATGCGCTCGCGAATTATGCAAAAAAAAAAAAAGTTCCAATTATAGCCACCAGGGTAAAAAATGGCGCTGTAAGCAGTCAAAACGTGGAATTTTCCGTAACTCTGACGTTAAAGTCGGTGACATTGCCTAACCATTGTGTGAGCTCCCTGGTTGTTGTTGGTGACGCTTGTTGCTTTTTTTTTTCCTTTAGTGATGTGAATGTTCGCCGAAAATTAAAAGTTTGATTTTTCCCGTGTAAAAAGCAATGGCTATTGCGAAGAAAGACCGTGCACTGCTAGTGAAGTTGTTTTACCAGAATGGGAGCAATAGTAACGCTGCACTGCGGAAATATCGCCAACAGAAAGGGCTGAGAAGAGGGCCCATGTCAATTAATGGGCTGAAGAAGATGATGAAGAAATTCGAGGAAACAGGTGAATTGGGTGTTGCACCAGGGAGAGGAAGGCGGCCCATCCCCGTGGAAGTTGTGGACGAAGTTGCTGTAGCTGTAGCTGACCGTGCAGCACATGCCTCAACTTCTGCAACCAGTGCTAGAGCTGTGGCACGTGAATTGTCACTCCCCTGGTCAACAGTTCGCAAGGTATTGCGGTGCATTTTACACTGGTATCCCTACAAGATTCAAATTGTGCACCAATTGAAACCCCAAGATATTCCACAACGCCGTGAATTTGCCCATCGGTTTTTGGCACGCATGGAAGTGGATGACACGTGGCCGGGGAATATTCTGTGGACTGACGAGGCGCATTTTACTCTGGTCGGTACAGTGAATACTCAGAACTGTCGCATATGGGGTTCCACTCGTCCACATGTTGTGCAGGAACAACCATTGCACTCAGTTTACGTGACTGCATGGTGTGGGTTCACTAGCTCCTTCATTCTTGGTCCGTTTTTCTTTGAGGAGATGACACCTCGAGGGCCTGTTAGGTGTACAGTGACATCTGCACGTTATAGGGACCTCCTTGTGCAACACGTGATTCCAGCTTTCCAAGAACGGAACTGTGAACACACCACCATTTTCATGCAAGATGGGGCAACACCACATGTCGCTCGCCACGTGAAAGATTTGCTGCGAGAAACCTTCACTAATGACCGCATCATCTCTAGGCAGTTTCCAGATGATTGGCCTTCCAGATCCCCCGACCTTAATCCATGTGACTTCTGGCTGTGGGGATATTTAAAAGATCGTGTCTATCAGGGACATGTCCAGTCTCTGCCTGATCTGAAGGCTAGCATACAACGACATGTCGCTCAGATTTCACCAGACATGCTGCGAGCAACCGTCGACCATGCCGTGTTACGAATGCAGCATGTTGCTGAATTGGGAGGCCATATTGAACAGTTCTTGTAACCATAGTTCCTAATAAACATGCCAGAGCCATTGTTCTCATGTGTTTGATCTTTCCTGCCTTTTTCCTGTAACTATACCACGTTTTGACTGCTTACAGCACCATTTTTTACCCTGGTGGCGAGAATTGGAACTTTTTTTTTTTTTTTTTGGCATAATTAGCGAGCGCATTGCTTCATTAGCATATCTACGAAGTTTCAGACTGCTACTCTCATTACAGCCCGTGCTGTACCACTCTGAACACCGTCACTTTAATTATAACCACCTGGTATAAGAATATCCACTTCGCCGTTTTAAGGCGCTGTAGCCCTTTCATATTAACGCCCATAGAATCGTCAGCGTAACCGGATGTTCGAGGGGAACCAGACGAGTGCGCATGCTCAGCAGCAGCTCCGTCTTTAACACCATCTATCCATAGTGAACATATGAAAGTGAAATAGATGATTATGGGCTGAAACTTCCAGAGCGGATTTTTACATGAAGGCTACGATTTTAAATAATATTTGGTTCTATACACTCGAGCGTGATCGAGAGATAGTTGTCAAATGCACTATTAATAGTCACCATCATACTCTGCTGAGTCACCTCGCGTCAAGTCATCTTCACGTAGAGGGAAAGCTTATATGAATGCTAAAATATATATTATTAAAGAATATTAACAATTCTGTTCGCACTGCAAAGGACAATCTAGTGAAATATCTACGTATATAATTATACGAAGTTGCCATTTCCGGTCCGTTCTTCCGGTCCATTTCGAGCCCTGCTCGCCCCAGACTTTCTGGAACCCGCGTGTCGCTCTGGGTGGCAGAAACTCCCAATATTGTCCCAGCGCCTGGGTTGGAAACACTGCGCAGGTGGTTCCCCACACCTGTTGCGACTCGGAGGAAGAAAATGCGGAGGGTGGGACGTACACCCACTGTACCTGATGAGAGCGGCTTCTTTGAGGTGTAGGCTGGACTCGGACATTGATGGACGAACGCCGGGTGAAAAGGGTAATGCCCCAAGACTACCTCCATTCGGGGGATATCGTCGTCATCCCGTCTCCCACTCGAAGGTATGAAAGGCACAAGGGGAGAAAAAAAAACGTTCCTCTCTAGGGACCTTGAAGGTATGGGGGAAAAAAAGGTACCTTGGACCTTCTCTAATCTAATTAAATGTCTCGCTTGTCCATTGGGAAGACGTACCTCCCACGCGAAACGTGAAACCTTCCTCACGTCGCGTCTGATGAAGTGGTGTTAAACTGGCGATTTTACAGATTAACCTAAGGAGAGCTACTTAGCTGCCAGCTCTCGGGACCGATCTGTCTGTCTAACCGTTCTATCTGCGTCGACATTGACGCCACCCACTTTGACTTACCCCTTCCCCCCGTTGTGAGGTCTCAGAGGTCCATGTAGGTAGACGGGAAGTCATTGAAAGCGTGGAAAATACATGTTGCTGATTTCAGGACTACTCCTCACTCTTCCACAGCAGTGAACGTGCCTATCTCCAGTGGACGAGTCCAAACGCAAAAGGGGTAGGAGGTAGAAGCAGGTGCGAAACCATCCCATGTGGGGTGTTAAGCTTAACGCCCACTCAGACGCGGCAACAGAAGTTCTGTTGTCTGCTTCTATTGAAATCAAATGGTGTAACGCCTACTACAGGGAAACTCGTCCAGTTAGCGCATGCGCAGCTGCAGAAGAGTTTCCATAGCACCTGCTTCCTTGCAGCCGTCATCCCTATTTAGACACTGGACTCGTCCATTTAGCGCATGCGCGGCAGCAGAGAATTTTCCGCGCAACCTGCTTCCCCGTATGCGTTACACTTGCAGTCGATACCCCTATTTTATAGATCCACCAAGCTTTCTGAAACCTCGGAAAATATGCGAACTAACCGGCCTCCCCCACCCCCTTCTTTCACCCCCGGTGTTTGCTCTGGCGCTGGTCGGGCAAGGACCTTCCCACTTCCGCTGACACAGTGTTGCTAATTTTACTCTCTTCAAGAGTGTTGTTGATGTGCGTAGACGTGTTTTTGAGTAAGTGTAAAATGTCGAAAGTTGTGCACAGCAGTGAGCGAAATTTGCTGCTACGAATCATCGAGAAGTGTGAAGAAGAGAAAAGAGACGGGTGGAATTATCCTCGCGATCAACCCCTAAAGAGAGCAGTATATCTAACGGGACGATCGGAGTCATTTCTTAAAAAACTGAAAAGAGAGGAAAAAGATTTACAAACCCCTGACCAGAAATTGTCAACTCGTGGTAAACGGAGACGTGCTTGACAGAACAAGATTGTCATTGACGACATGGATAAGTGTATACTGCGAAGAAAAATCTATGAAATGTACGTAGTGAAAAGAGAAGTTCCTACAATATTGAAACTTTTAGCTATTGCTAAGGAAGAAATTAATTATCAGGGGGGGCGAGAAACATTACGGAAAATTATGAAACAAATAGGCTTTAAATTTAAAAAATGTAGAAACTCTCGCTTAGCTCTGGTTGAACGAAGCAACATTGTGGTTTGGAGAGCAAGATATCTTCGTGCGATCAACAGATTCCGCAACGAAGGGAGGCCTGTTGTTTACATTGATGAAACTTGGATTCGTCCTAATTACAAAGTAAAAAAATGTTGGCGGAGTGAAGATCTGTCAGGTGTCTGCACAAACGACAGTTCGGGGCAGATACTTATCATAAGTCACGCCGGGGTTCCATGGGGTTTGTTCCAAACGCACTTAATGTATTTCAGGCCAAAACAACTTCTGGCGATTACCATAACGAAATTAATTCCGAGAACTTCGAGAAGTGGTTGGAACAGAAACTTATTCCGAATCTTCCACCTAGATCTGTCATTGTTATGGATAATGCCTCCTACCACTCAATTCAAACCAATAAAGCCCCGAACACAAAAAGTAAGAAACTAGAGATTCAAGAATATCTATTAAAAAATAACATCACTTTCGATATCGAACAAACAAAGCCCGAATTGTTGCTGAAAGTAAAAAATAATCTTCCCGATCCGGTATATCGAGCTGACACAATTTTGAAAACCACGGCCACCACGTCCTTCGACTTCCACCATATCACTGCGACTTGAACCCGATCGAGCACCATAAAGCGTAGAGTTGCCTCACTTAAGTTCAAATTTGAGAGAAATAAGGGCTCTTACCGAAATTGCAATTGACAGTGTCAAAGTGCAGGAATGGAAATGTATGTGCCAACATGCCATCCGTTTGGAAGAAGAATACCAGAAGAATGATGGAATTCTCGAAGATGAAGTTCAAACTTTGATTATAAACCTGGAATCGGGTTCCGAAAGTAGCGATGTAAATAGCGACAGTGACAGCGAAAGTTCGAATTCGGACCTCTCCGGCATAGACACCTTATAATCTGCCTCCAGGCCAACCGGAGGCAAGAACCCAAAAGTAAGTTGCTTCTTTTTTTACATATTTTTTTTATAATTTACATAATTTAGAATATTAATTTTATGTGTTTAAATTGTTGATATCCTTCTGCGAGACAGCTGGAGTTTTTAACTTTAGCTTAAACGCCCCCCTCCCTCCTCTCTCTTATGATATGTTATTTGAATTACCACATCTAGAGTCGTTTTCACGTTCAGAAGAGACAACGGCGCTTATGGAGAAATCGCACAGTGTTGCCAATACAGCGCTAGCTCATGTCGCCCGGAAATGATGACCTTCCTTCACAATGAAGGTGTTACATATTTTGTATATATAATGATAATTATATGTAATTATTAATATTATACTGTGAACGTTACAGTTACCCTTTTTACTATGATCCATTGCGATCACTACACACGCGAGTGTAATGCACGAATATGACACTTCAGAAATCACTTAAAAAAGTAACACCATTAAGCCTTGTTTCCATGATTATGAAAAACTAAATATGCTGACCAAGGCAGTAATTTATATTTGCTAGAAGGTTGAAAAGTTAGTTTATGTTTTTAATAAAATAAATTACTGCCTTGGTCAGCATATTTAGTTTTAAAAAAAAGTAAAAATCACTGAGCGATCACACAACTGAAAACACTTTTTCGAGAGAGGGAAAAAGTCTAAACATACCAAAGCAGATCTCTCACTCAAGTAAGGGGAACCTGGCACATGGGTTAGATTAAGTTGCAACCCAAACAAACAAATGAGTTATGGCCCACGTGAACTGATAAGACGTGACTGACTCAAGCAAGGCACGTCATATTTCTATCTTGAAGCCCCATATTTTGTCACGTGTTGGAAAGCCTTTCAAGGGTTAATATGGTGTCTATGAATTTATGTGTACGTTGGAAACTGATCTTCATTTCAGTATTAATGTCGACAGTAATGTAAACGAAAACAACGTGTATTTGCGACAGCACTAATGTTGATCACAACAGCAGCATTGGAAATAATTGTCAATTATTAAATTTAAGTAATTTCAATTCTATTATAACAAACAGCATGAAGTTCATATTTTTACTGAATGGAAATAAAAGAACTCGAAAACTTGGTGGTGATTAGCCGGAATGCTGCGGTGAGTCAGCTCAAGATGGCCAGACAACGGCTCCTTACTTCGCGCGCGGTTCGGATTAAAAAGAAACTCCAAATGCATGGAAGTAATATTTCTGGGAACCTTTGAGTGGTTATAAAAAATAATTTCATTATTTTCTCCACAACTTTGTCGCTGGAAGTTTTTACTTGGAATTACAGAACAAAAAATGGCCAGCGACGACATTTTCTACTGCACGAATATAAAAAATCTCCACATACTTTATTTGAATATTTTTTAATGCAAATATGCTTTAAAGTATTGATAAATTCTGAGTACCACCGTCACCTATGACAATTAAAAAACAGTGTCAATTTTTTTAATAATGAAAGCTTCAATTTTACGGCATGTTTCAACGTTAGGAATGAAAACAATGTAAAAATTGTGTTTTCACAGAACATTTGCGTTTTTAATTTATCTAAAATTATGTAAGCAAGTTACCAGTTTTTTGTGTTCACCATCGTATTCTCTACAAAATTTCCTGCAAAACTGCAGGTACCGATTTTACTTAAGCTAAATTTGTAAATCCAGAAATTTGACAACAGCGCGCTCGTATTTCCCATAAGAAAAGCATTGCCCATAAGAGCCCATTGTGTCTTCTGAACGTGAAAACGACTCTAGAAACGAGACTTGACATTCGGCCTGCATATTTGTTTACTTGCAAACCTTTCACGGCACACGCCCGCTTCTGATTTGGCAACACAGGGGGAAAACACGTGTTTCTACCATCCCTTCCCTTGCCCCAGAGTTCCCGAGCTCCTCTCCTAAACATTCGACACTAGCGCCACTTGTTTCTGGCCAGGGTTTCAAATAAGTTGGTGGATCTATATCATTGCTCCCGTTCAGTTTATTTCATTAATCTGCTCGAATAAGAACTAACTTAACTATATTTCGATTATTAACAATAAAAGTAACAAAGTTTCTGTTTTTTTGTAACTTGAAGCGAACGATACCAATTTCCAAGGGGTGAGGTTGACGCACCTGTTCGAACCCCCCTCCTTCCCGACGCCCTCGGAACATCATAAAATTGAACAATAATTTCCACAATAGCCGCGGTAGTCTAGTCTGTATGGTGTCTGACTGCCACGCGAGAGTCCCGGGTTCGATTCCCGGGTTGGGGGATCTAAGGTCGGGAGGGCCTACCCCCACACCCCCTAAACGTGCATTCATAGCACAGTGCTACATGCACGGGGAACCTTACCTTACCTTGCAATAACAACCTACAACAATGCAGCACAACAATGGTTCGGGGCGGTCGCATTGTTCCCAGCCAGGGCGCGCGATTCGCAGAATTGAAGATCGTATTGTTCCCCACAGAAGCTACATGCCGACGACTACCAAAGAAGCTAATCGAATACGGAATTATGTAGGAAAAGCATCTTCCTTTTCTAGACTCGGTTTGCGTGTCCGGTTGATCGTCCAGGAGAATAGAAACAATTTGTCCACGACCGTAATTTATGTACCTGGTAGACAGTGATTGATAATTCGATTATTAACCGGCCACCTGTTATTGAATTCCAGACGCCGTATAACGTTATGCTTGAGAGGTGCTATTTCGTGGGGACCAACTCCGGCCAGTAATCACGCCAAAGCGACTACTAATGGAAGAACAACAAAATCTGGCATAAATGAATTTACAAGGAACAACGAGAGCTCGTGACCTTGGTTCAGATTGAATGCCAGGTGAGGACTGCGGTGGAATGAGTTTTCGAATTTGCAAGTGCATGTTCTGCAATGCGGTGCCCTGATTGCCAATGAGATTGAAGCGAATTAACAATTTTGCCGTTTTTCTCATGAGCATATGTCGTGTGTGTGTGTGTGAATCAAAGGAAAGCCTTAATTATTTGTTCTTGTCGGGCTCCCCGAGCCAAATTGGACAGTAGTCTCGATTAGCCTATCTGTGCATAAAGTGAACTTGAAACGCGATTAGTTCTCGTCTCTTATGCAATAGATTTCTACATATATGATTGCACAAGTTTGCTGCATTTTAGCATAGACTCATTTCCGATCTACATTTTTGTAAGATGTTGACAAAATGCCAAGGTCAACTTGGCCAATTATTTACATGTATCTATGGTTTTTCATAATTACATCATGTAATTTAGGCTTTTGCAGTATCTACATAATATAATTAATCTTTGAAACAACATACCTTTTTTAAATATTTCTCCAGTGCCGAAAGTGGTTACAAAAGAACTAATTTTGATGTTTAAAACGACAGAAAATGTATTCCAGAATGTTCGAATTTCGTGACACAGATTAATGCATGCGCAGATGCTGCAACGTTGGTTTACAATGTAAGCATATTTAGGCGTTATATTTGATAGTAAATTAACATGGAAACCTCATGTAAAAATGTTAGTGAAAAAGGCAGAAGTAATTTACAATGTATTTCGTTCTATGGCTACAACAAAATGGGGAAGTCATCCTAGTACCATGATGAATTTTTACAAAAACTATTACAAACCAACAATAGAATACGGGATTATAGTCTTTAATACAATTTCGGAACGTGTATTTCGACCTTTGGAAGTAATGCAGAGGAAAGTTCTACGAAAGTGTCTAGGACTGATGAAGAGTACTTCCAATGTTGCTGTATACATGGAAGCATGCGAATGGAACTTAAGTTATAGGAAAAGAGAAATGTCTATTAAATATCTGTTAAAAACAATGTCAGAAGTTAATCATCCGTTTAACGACATTCTATTCGACTTGGTTGAATTATATGATACAGGCAAAATTAATAACTGCGAAGATATAGGATGGGTGCAATTATATAATAAGTACTATGAGGATCATCAAAAATTATTGAAAGTAAGGAGTAAGCCCATATATACTCTAGATTTTCCTGTTTGTGAATATAGAGATATTTATTTTCCTGAACAATATACAAAATATGATTACATGGAAAGATGGAAAGATTATTACTTTATATATACAGACGGTTCAAAAAGTAGTCAAAATGTAGGATGTGCCGTTTATGATGTACAGAAGAAAGAATCAATTATGATACATTTACCGGAAGATTTTTCCATTTTTACAGCTGAAGCTTATGCAATTTACCAAGCACTAATTTATACATATAAATTGCAAGAAAAAAATATATTAATATTAACGGATTCCAAAAGTGTATTATATTCAATTCAGTCCAATTATGATTTATTATTTAAATGCTCCCCATACATTATAAACTGTGTAAAAACTTTACAAAATTTAAGGAGCAGGGCAAAGATAATTCATTTAACCTGGGTTAAAGCACATTGTCAAAATTTAGGAAATGATATGGCAGATTTGTATGCAAAACAAGCTAGGGAGCTGAAAACCTGGTACACAGACCTTCTACCGAGGGTGAAGAAAAAGTTGAAGGAAAACTGGACGGAATGGTGCAAAGGTGAATTTCAAAATGCAGGCAGCTTTTATCAGAGGATAGCTAATTTCAATAGAATGAGGCCTTGGTTTACAAAAGTTCAAGGTTCACGGAATGTGATAGCATTACTAAATCGTATTAGGTCAGGACATACAACTACTAAAAGTCATTTACAAAAGATCCGGATTCTACAAAACCCAAACTGTACATGTGGCAACAAGGAAGATATACACCATATCCTATTTGAGTGTAATAGATACACACAAGAAAGAGAGACATTCTATAAAACTCTTATAAACTGTGAAATTCCTTTTCCTCAGTGTTTGGAATCTTTGATTTGTGAACCTAACCTTGCAGTTGGATATACATTGTTATCTTTTTTTAGAAAATGTGGCTTAACTATTTAATAGAAAAAAAATTGTTCATAGTATCTTTTAATAACAATGTACTAAAAAATGTAAGTTTATGTACAGTACATATATAGATATGGGAAAAACTGCTTAGCGGTAATCCCAAGTAAAATATAAATAAATAAAAAATGATCAGATCGACTGGGGCGACACAGGCGTTCGGAACTCGCAAGTTGGCCAAGAACGAGACAGGCAATTGGTACTCATTAGCTGTAGAAACAGCTAAATATGTGAACGTCACTGCCTCTGCTCTAGATACGAAACACCTCTTCACAAGTTTTATATACCACATAATAAATATGCACCTTGCAACCCAGCTTATACCCCTCCGAAACATAACAAGAAGATGCCTATCTCTCATTACAGAGCTTCATATTCCGCCCCTAACCCCGGGACTCCCCGTGTTGCCGACCCCCCGCAGGCAGATTTATAGCGGGGGCAGTCAGAAGTCACACCTGTAGCCGGCCCGCCATCGAAGCTGCAAATAATTCGAAATAATTTATTCCAACATTCAAAAACATTCGGCATTCATGACAGTAATATAAAGCTTATAGGTGTTGAATCCGTGGACCTTATGCAAGACGGTCATAGGGTTCGATAATACAAATCTGTCGGAACAACATTTCGGGGGTTTGAAAAACGCTGAAAGGTAATTACACATTGTGTTTTCCTTTAAATATTTTGCTCATTTTTCATATCCTCCGTGGGGGTTCGGACAAAAGAGGCGGTAATAGAATATGGTAATCTTTGGGATGTCTGCGCCAACAGCTTTCTGTGGTTCTTGCTAGTTTGAAAACTTCTTGTCAACGGCGGGAGGGGGCTATAAAAGGGAAATAACAATTCACAAACTGCAATGAATGGGACAATATTTGCAGATAGGAGAGGAAACGAACTAGAGTTTCCAGTTTATTTGTAAATTTTTGCAGAGCAGTTCGAATTGAATTTGAAAATTTGTACAGTTCAACCTAACTTTCCAACTGAATTTGAGAATTTTCGCAGAGCAACGAAACGTTCGAATTCAATTTGAAAATTTGTGCAGAGCAACCCCGCGTTTTCAAACTGAATTTGAAAATTTGTAAATAGCAACTGTGTGTTCGAATTGAATTTGAAATTTTTTTTATAGGCCAACCCAGTGTTCGATTTGAATTTAAGAATTTTAAAAAAAACAACCTAATGATCGAATTTGAAAATTTGCAGAGAGCAACCCAACGTTCGAATCGAATTTGAAAATGTGTAGAGAGAAACATTCGAATCGAATGTAAAAATTTGTGGAGAGAAACGTCATGTTCAAATTGAATTTGAAAATTTGTAGAGAAAACCTAATGTTCGAATTGAATTTGAAAATTTATACGGAGCAACCTAGAATTGATCAGCAAGTAGAAAACATTCGAATTTTCTTCACAGCTAATTAGCAACAAAATGACGTATATTAATGTAAAGCAACCACCCATTTAAAGAAACACATTATGTTGTGCAATCTAAGATTCCAAGATCTTTGAAAAACATACATTTTTAGAGGGAAACACTATATTATGTCCATTCTTCTAGAGAAGTCGCTGGAATTTTCCCCACTAGAAGTGTAGTATGAACGTTACACTGGAAGTGGCGTCATGGCTGAAGAAGCTCACAATCCTTCAAGATTCGAAGGAGAAGTTTGATGGGCGGTGAAGTTCTCAATCAAACCGATAATCACGTGGCATCTCTCTGTTCTCTCGGAGGGGACGAGGTGACCCGTGCCCCATTAGAAGTGTCGGCACCGTCCACGCTACGATTCCAGCTCTCTCTCCCGCTCGTTTCTTCGGCGTAGGCGCGCAATTACTCACGGGGGAGGGGGCGGCGGGCTGGAGTGGGAGGTATTTTCCACGGTATTTAAGGAATTTCGTCTCCGGGAAGGACGGCGGGGGGGGGGGAGAAGAGACGGGATTATACAATGCGAAAGGGCACGTTTGGAGCACGGGCCAACGGGACTGGGATGGTGAAGCCCGATTTGTTGTGCTTCGGCCATTTCAAGCGGGGCAGCAATTATTTTTGTGTTGAAGAGCTTCTCTACTACAAGCTTTTTTTTCTGTATTTCTGGCTACTGTTCAGGGAATTGACGTGCTAGGCTTTCTGTACCACACTGTCGGGAGAAACCGTAAAATTTACAGTATTATACAGGGTCGTAGCTAGAATTGATCTGGGGGGGGGGGGGCTCACGGGTTATCAAGGAGGGGCTTTGTAAATAAAGTCCATTTTTCCAAAATTTAACAGTATTAAATGAAGATAAATTATGTGTGTGTGTGTGGGGGGGGGGGGTCATTTACATAAAATTTAGAAATATCATACGAATATTACATTTTTTCTATATCTAAAACGTCCCTTGAAGTGTTAATTGACTGATACTGACATCATTCCGCCACTCAACTACTCATCTCCATACTACTTTTGATGATACAGATATTCAAGATGCACAATATTCAATCATAATGCCTACAGTACATTCCACCCTCAGCCGAAGCAATAAAACTCCCCTTCGTTCCCAAAACTTGAACTTTGATGCAGTTGTGAAAGGAATGTGGATAAGAATCTTCTAAATCTAAATTCTTGCCGCTACTTGGACTTCTTATAAATAAGATGAAGAAATGTAATAGCTGTTGTTCATGGTCTTTGAATTTTACTTCACCAATGTGTGAGCAAAGTAATATCTACTGTCTACATTTCTGCTCTTCGCTGCAAACAAATTATATAAACCAGTTTTACCTAAATTCGAGGGTACTGACTGAAGGAGCGGGGGGAGGCTGACGGCACTTCCGGGGCTGAACCCCCTGGCCCCTGGCTGGCTACGGTCCTGTTATACTGTTAACAAAACAGGACTCAACATTTATTTTGTTTAAATTTGAATATTTTATCAACCATGAAGATAAAGAATGATTATAAATTACAGTTACGCACTATTGCTTAAAATTGAATCATTAAAATTATATTAATTGGCGCAACTATATCATATTCGTCACTACTTTAAAGTTGGTCAAGGCGATTTTTTAACGGTAGTCGGATGGCAGCCTAATTTTTTTATGTTTCGGACCGTCATTTCTCGATGCCAACAGTGTAGCTGCCTTGTTTTTCCCCTTTTCATACACGAAAAGTCAAACAAACAAGAAGAAGTTAAAAATACAACCGTCTTCTACACTCACAAACAAGAATTATTTTTAACAGGGACTCACTGAGTTCAAGAACGCAGTATAAATTATAATGTTTTAAAAGTTGTTGATTCCGACGTTTTGTTGGCCCAAAAGAGGTTCATTTCTTTAATTTGTTATTTACAATTTAATTTTTGCATCACACGTCTGGTGTATAATGCACATGTCATTAATTTCAATTTGTTACATTTCGCGAAAATATTATGTTGATATAACATGCTGTATAATAATGATCGTAGTACTGTTAATGTAAAATTACGCTGTATAAATTCTGAATATGATGAAAGAAAAAAAACAAATGAATGTAGGTAAATGAGTGTGTTAATACATGGAGCTTTATAATATTGACATCCGTGTTTCCACTGAACTTTAGAGAAATGTAATCAGCTATTTAATAATGGAAAAGATAGGAAGCTCCGTTGAAGTTTAGTAAAGGAGCTTGCTTCAATAAATTGGAGACCTAGTCAGGACTTACGAGAACTTTAGGGACATAATTTGCCGAAACTGCTGTGTTGTTGAAAGTCATTAAACTCAGAACAAAATTATTCTGTTAAACGGATTTCTTTGAATTAACCAAACACCTTTTTTGGCAACTCTAAACACATATGAACACTTAGCTACTAACAGAATTTGGTTCTGTTTGTTTGTCGCCCAAATAAACAAATATTTGTTTACCAGAAAGTATTTTTTTTTTATTTAGTCCAAACAAACTTCTTTTTCTGTTGTCCAGCGTTCCCTTTTTTAACCTGAGAGTTTTGAAATTCTTTCATGATCGAGACCCACTTTGAGCACCTCGATAATAAAACCATAAAAAGGAGAGATTGCAGAAGCAAGGATATCAACAATTTCAAATTGTTGTCCTAAGAAAATTCGTATGGATGGTCTTCTGCATATTTTTGTAGACCCACTAGTTAAAATAGAAATACGCCAGTTGTGCAAACATCAAAATATCGTCACAACAAATTAAAAACGGTCGAATGTCTTTTGTTCCAGGAACGAGCAGCGCTGAAGACTCCGACACAGAATCCGAGCCTGGAATTCCCCTGAAGAGAAAGCAGAGAAGGTCCAGGACCACCTTCACGGCTGAGCAACTGGAAGAACTGGAGAAGGCCTTTGAGAGGACGCAGTATCCGGACGTCTACACGAGGGAAGAGCTGGCACAAAAGTACGGGTTAGCTTTGCAAATTCATATCATTTCTTGCTAAAAATGTCCTTTGCTTTCAATCTTTGCAATATTGTCAAACGATCACGCTCCTACACAATTTGTTCTGTCAAAAATCATAGTTTTTGTGTCTCTACTGTACTCCAAAGCTTTATATTATAATTATTTTTTTTTCAAAAAAAGTTTTGCTTCAACGCTGGCAATGGCATTGGTACAAATAATCCCTGTACGTAGATATTTAACTGTACAATTTGCAACACTACGGTAGCTACAGCAGCAGATCTTACTGATGGTACTGCGATTGCATTTCAGTCCCTGTTGATTGGGTGTAAAGGTATCGTGGATAGTTCAAGGTCACAGTCTCGTTTTCATTTCTTGCTTACCCTGGGTCCGATGTTTTGACAAATAGCCACAAGATGGTGCTAAGGGTTGTCATCTTGAAAACGAACTGAATAGGAGAACCAAAAGTTCATTTTCCTTTGAGATGGTAGAAAATAATTATAGAAAATAAAATAAATAAACAAAATATATATTTTGGAACTGAAATACTTTGGGCCAGCACTGCTGGCCTTGCTATAGTGGAACGCACGTGCGTAGTGTTGAGTAAGTTCAGTTCAGTAAGCTAACTAACTAATTAGACAACGTAACATTGTAGTAGTAGTCAAACAATTTAAATATTATGAAGGACTTACAACCTATGACTCGCACATGAAAGGAAATAAATCTAATGTAATCTAATTTAGTTAGCATTGGCTAGAGTTCGTTACATCGCGGTGCTCCCAGGTGGCATGGTGATAACATCGTAGCCTTGTAATTAAGGGGCCCCTGGTTTGATACCTGGTGGAGGCCCATCCTACTTTGAACTGTAGGACCAGTCCCGATTAGCCTTCCTATGCATAAAGTGGACTTATAAAACAAGAACTCGTTCATCGCTGGATTTACTAGCAAGGATGGTTAGGGAGTCTACCAGTGTTGCTAGCATCTGAGGGCATAATTTCCCTTTTTGTAAATTTTTCCCCTTCACCCAAATAAATAATAACGATAATAATAATTCAGTTTACAAACACACACAGTTTACTAACCACTTTCTTCTTTCTCTTCAGAACGAAACTAACGGAAGCCCGTGTTCAGGTTTGGTTCAGCAACAGAAGAGCGAGGTTAAGAAAGCAACTGAACAGCCAACAGCTGAACGCATTTAACTCGATGACGTTACAACCAGCGTTTCCACCTCAGTATGGAGTTCCAGACCCAACGGGAAGTTTTCAAGCACAGGGTGAGTAAGCAATTCTGTACATGTTATACATAATATATTTAGTAAGATATACTTGACAGCAAAATTAATCCAGATGTTTCACGCTATCGGTGTATGGCGTTCCTCGGTCCGTCCCGATAGGAGGTTGTTTCAACTGGGTTTCGCATTGGACACAGTATTCTCATACATTGTCTTTTGCTACAAGGGTTGGGACCCTCCGCTGTGTGGAACGTTGCTTTAAGCGTTCGGCTTATCCTTATTAAATGTGCTGATTTTAATATCCTCGAACAAACGTTTAACCTTTCCAATAATTTAACATCCATGTTGGGAGGTGATGGCAGTGTTTTAAGTAATGTCTTTTTGGTTTTTGAGATGCACGGGCCCTTTATACTGTCTCAGGAAATTTTTAATGTCTCCTCATCTTTTTGTTTTCACCGGAAATATATTTTCATGTTACTGTATGGAAATTGGTCAACGATTTTTTTAATTGCAATTCATGCACAGCATCTGTAAATAAGAGCTTCTTCACTGGTTCATGCACCACAATTGGGGGTGCTTAGTACAAATCACAGAAACTAGTTCAACAACCGCGACAGTAAGACATTACAAATTACAACAATGTTTCTGATTTCTAAGAATTTCTGAGAATAAGTATAGATGACAGGCAAAACATGCTTTCGGAAATGGTAATAGTTAGTTCAGTGCAATGCTTGGCCAGCATTGAAGGCACAAATTAGAAAATATATTTAATAGGCTGATAAAACTACAGTTTAGTAACATTTTACCAACAGTTCTCAACTATTTTCACAAACGTACACGTTATATAATTAACGAACAAGTAGGCAAACTTTCACACTAAGAAAATATATTTGGTAATCCTAAACAATGTAGTGAGAATAAGGTTTGATGTTTCATTAATTTTCTCACCAGCACCTACTAGTTTGGTTTATTTATTTATTTTATTTATAATTTCTAGTACAGCAGAAGCCATTTTAAACTGGAAAGAAACAAATGTAAAGCAGGAGACTAGTGTTAAAAAACAAAAGAGTATCAAGATATACAGAGCTCAGTTTCTGAATAGCATTACAATTTTTTGTAGGTTGTTAATAAAAGACGATTAAGAACAAGCATTTCTGTCTTGTATTAATAATAATAACAGTAAAAGTATTCTTTGAGTTTCTTTGTCGGTACATAGGCTACCGGAAACACAAAGAAATGTGTTCTATCAAGAGAACACACATTGTCGTGACTTACATGGGAAGAAATTAACTTGTTCCTACCTTATCTACAATCTTGCACGTTGTGAGGTCATTCGCGTGCGCTTTATCCACTCTCGCACAAGTGCTATTAACTCATTTCAACTAAACCCTTGCCTAATTTCATCTTTTCAGGACATGCGAACAGTTGGACCCAGCAGAACACGTACTACAATTCCTACACAGCGCCGTCGTTGGCGGATCCCGTAACTAGCGGCGCTTCCCCGCAGGCCTTGGCGTTGAGCAACACTGCAGCGTCCTCTAGCGCGGCGATGAATCAGTTCCAGGGATACCAGATGATGTCCGGAATCACATCCATGGCCGGCAGCCACCACGGGTCCCAGGGCGCGTGGCCGAGGCAGCCCAAGGGGATGGAACCCTCTGTGGGTGGTTGGACGGGATCCATGTCATTAACACCGGATAATTACAGGTAAGATGCTGGAACGAATCTTTAAATGTTTTTGGCAGTGTTGTAAAGCGGCACCAGGTGTCACTAGATGCTCCCGGGTAGGTTAGGTTTGATTTCTTTGACACGGAGGTCCAAGTGCGAATTTCTTTCACAGCTCTTGTTGGGAAACTTTCATCAGTGTCGTAAAACTTGGTTGTAGCTTTCACTTGTAGCGTTCCTTGTAAGCGAATGACCTTAGGAGCTTTGGTTTACTAAGACACATATTAACGATTAGCCAATAAGAATAGACCAGCGTTTATTCTAGGCAAAATAGACTATTTGAATTAAACCGTGGGTCGATGTGAAATTGTATTTCTGGGAGAGGTACAGAATAAAGTGCAAGCCCTGATAACAATATTTGCCAATTTCACGTCAACACGGCGCTATAAAGAAAAGTAGCTAGGGATATAAGAGGGGATGGGGCGACGCAGCCAATATAACAATTACACGCCACGTGCAAAATGTATAATCATGGCAAAAGTTAGTCTATGTGGGCCGGAACCAGTGATGGTATCATAGTGAGGCATGGGGGCGGGCGCCCCAGTTCACAGGCAAACGAGTGCATGAAAGAGCCAGATCTGGCTCCAAGAAGGCTAAGTTAGCAACACTGACTCGGAGGGAAAAGCTGGGCGGAGACTGTCCAGCATGCCCTTAATCAAAATATTTCCACTTTGATAATGACAAATAATACACAAACTAAATTCACTGTGGTACTCGTCTGTCAACCTCCAAATTTGGAAGCGGGTTAACCCAGTCGAACCCATCTTCCCAGGTGGTTGCCAGCTCGGGATGCAAGTCGCTTCACTCTTCCGGCTCCAACTCAAGAAAGACCCAACCGTTAAAATTCAAATTTGAAGGCTGGTTGTGAGACAAATTCTCGCTGTCTTTTTGTATTCTCACCATCACTGGCGAGTGAGAACAAAATACCATCGTTCCAGCTGGTTGCCAACTCGGGCTGCAAGTCGCAAACATCAGAACCTCTAACGGCGGTCGAGCAACACGGCACTATACTCTGTCTCAAATATCTCCGGTGCAAGCGAACGAAAACAAGTCACTGCGCAAGTAGTGACGCGAGACGGCTCCACCAATGAACACGCGAGAGGGAACGGGATTGCGTGGAGGGGGAAAGGGACTGTAGTTCCTAGGCTTCACAGCAGCATGTACTGCTTCGCTCTACCCACTCGATTTCCCCCCTTCTCTACCGCTATGCACGGCCTAGCTCCAGAGATAACCCAGACAGAGTATAGACTAACTTCTAGTTGTGTCTCTCAGTTGGCTTAGTCTCGTACACCTTCAATATTACATCATCTTCTATAATTAAACAAAAAATTATGTATATGTACAAAAATAAACTTGACAAATCATAGGAATCAAATTACCATTCATTTCGTGTTTAACAATGGATTACATAAAGGTAATTAAATTGACTCATTTGAAAATTGAAGGTAACAAAAGCGCTACATGAAAATTCCCGTCATATCAAAATTCCCAATTCCTAATTTTTATTTTGTGCACGTGGAAATTGTTCAAGGCGTAAACAATTAGTTCATATAAAGCTGAACCTGAGGAATACTGGCTCGAACAGGTGACGATAAACTGACATTATCGCATTTGCAATGTGCGGGACGGCTACATCACCATTGTTGCAGTACAGAGATAGAGAGATGTAATGCCAACAATGGCCAGTGACCTAATGTTTAAGCGGATAATTTGAATTTACGTCAGCTGTGGTTAATTGTTCGGTCTCAGGCTGTTCAAATAGCGACACCTCTGTTCGCATTGCAAATAAATCGCGTTTATTCGCGGCGAAATGGCTCGCCGCAGATAAAAGGTTGCTTCCAGGGACGCCCATTCCTACCATTGCTATTTTTCGGCTATTCTGTGAACGGAGCTCGGTTTGGACAAAATTAGCATTTGCGCTTGTGACATTCGATTAATCGAATCACTGTCACTATCTCGTAGTGTTCGATTTGGAATGTTTCACACGACAGTTTGGATTGTCGCGGTTATTAGAGCATGTAGGCGTAGCCAGAAATTTTCGTAGGGGTCAGGCCATTTATAAAACTTGAATAGTAGAATTAATAACAATAATTATTATTATTATCATGCTTATAATTATCATACAATAATAACCATTATAAACTAAGAAAAATGAACAAATTTTATTCCAAATTTATTATTATCTACTATTATCAATTGAAGTAACAATAAACTATTATTAGTATTAGAAGTATAATAGAAGATCTTATTGAAAACTATAGGTTAAAATGTAAATATGTTGCTCCTACTATTATGCTATATCTTATCTAGAGCCGCGGTGGTCTAATTGTCGACTTTCGTGGCGGAGTGGGTCAGCGTAGCGCGCTACGATGCTAGGGGTCCCGGTTTTGAATCCCTGTTCGGACATGAATGTTTGTGAATTAAACAAGTCTAGAATTGAGAATAGTTGATGTCAGGTTTGTGTGGGGAAAGCTACAGCTTAGGGTCTTTCCTTAAAAAAAAAGAAGTTTGTAGGGCGTGTGATTGCCACTCAGGAGACCCGGGTTCGTTTCCCGGGATGGGAAACCTAAGGTCGGAATTTTTCCGGCCTTGTCCCCGCATAAGAGCGGCTCTGGGGCTTACCGAGACGGTAGGGGGGAGCGTGGTGCTGATCATCACCTTGGAGAATGTGTGGAGCCCTACCCCCCAATGTGCTTTTAACGCACGATACTACATGCTCGGGGAACTTTACCTTATACCTTTTATCCGTGCAATTTTGTACTTTTTCTACTTGAGTTAGTGCTGAATTAGATTTTATACTGTGCTCAGAACTTAAAATATACTATTATTACTATTAATGGCAGAAAAGTGCATTGAATTTAGAATTAGTACTGAGTAGATAACCACTTTGAACAGATATCTTTACCCGTACCGATTCCCACCGATAGCAATACCGATACTTAAAAATCGTGACTATTAATAGTTGTCCAAACTACTGATTAATATTATTGTGTAAGTATTGCACAACTTGCTTTAAAATATTCGAAAATTACATCAAAATATTAAAATAGCTGGTATGGAAACACAAAATTCATTTTTCCAAATGCTGGTGAAAAATAAATTCAAACTTATAATTTTGCATAATTAGACTGGGCGAAAATGTTACGCTGCATTTTTGTAGACCTCGCGAAGGACACAAGCGCCTGTAAAGTATCGCCAGGTAGCGCTTTTTCTTTTTCCAGTCAACTTGTGAATACGGGTTCATTTCTTGCTCTCTGATTGGCTGTTGGAAAGATACGGTGCTCTGATTGTGAGAATATCTTATTTGCGCTGTACGTTAGGTTAGGTTAGGTTAGGAAGCAGCAAATTTGCGATGAAAATAGGAAATAAGATATTCTCACAATCAGAGCACCGTAACTTTGCAACAGCCAATCAGAGAGCAAGAAATGAACCCGCATTCACATCATCGTCTTGGTTTTCGCCTCATTATCTTTATATCCTTGTTAACTATCATACTTGATCCACCAGATGAGTGTACGTATAACCAGCACAATTGCTTTCCATTTTTATTCTTTTTTGACATTTCATACGTTCGTGTATTTAAGTGGACACTAATTCTTTGCTATTAACTTTTGCACACCACGTTTAAGGAAAAGTTTTGAAAGTTTGTAAGGTAGAGGTACCCCCGTGCATGTGCCCCATGAAGGCATATGGGGGTGATGTGGAGGTAAAGCTCCACATATTCTTGATCACGGCCATAGTTGGGATGATGTGATCAGCATCACGCCCCGGCCGCTTTTACCCCCAGGTACCCATTGATGCGAGGCTGCGTGGGCCTCAGAACAAGGAAAAGACTGGAAAGGTTTCTGGTCCAACCTGCCCAGGGATTCTACCCCGGGTCTTCCGCATGGTAGGCAGATGCTCTACCAACTGTGTTGGTTATCGTTAGTAATAATTATGCTACTACTTCCATTAGTACTGCAGCTGCTGCTGCTACTACTACTAGTACTACTACCAAGGACGTATTTAGGGGCTCCAGGCGGTCCGGACTCCCACAAAAGACTTAAGAAATACTAATATAGAAAACTGAAAGTGTACTTTTCAGCATAACTGTTCTCGATTCTACTATAATCGATGAACTCAGAAGGCAAGGGTTATTATTATTATTATTATATTCGGATCATACTGCTTTGGAGGACGGTACCAAAGAAAAATTACTCACACTACTACTTATGATAATATGCATAAAATATTAATCAGGAACTTCACTTTTCGTAAACTGGATCTGACATCCTTTTTTTATTATTTGATAAATATTCAATTCTCTATCTATTTCACAATAATTGCCTTGTATTTATACAAATGTTGGCGAACTTAAGTGCACGCAAGCTAGATAATAAATATATGATGTTATATATATCTTTTTATACCATCTTTTTACGTATTCGTGTGATAAAGAAAACAATATTAATAAATTTACATATTCAATTAATATTTTATTTAGTTATAACATATTTTAATTTAAACATTATTATAATTATTGTTATTATTATTATTATTATTGAGACAGTTGCTGCAGACCCCTCCGAAATATATTTCTAGATACGTGCCTGAATACTACTACTATTACTAATAATAATCATAATCACAACAACAATAACATCTGATCTCCGTGGCGGAGTAGTTACAACAATGCGCTACGATGCCAAGAGTTCCGGGTTCGAATCCCAGCCTGGGCATGAGTGTTCCTTGTGAATCAGGCCCGTAGCCAGGCAGGGGCCAGGGGGGGGGGCAGAGCTCCCCCTGGAACTACCGCCAGCCCCCTCCCCCCCGGCACTGAGGTCAGCCCCCTTGACATTAGGTAAAACTATTTTGTGTAATTTGTTTGCAGTGGCAAATATGCAGACAGCAGATATTATGTTCCTCACAACTTTGATGAAGGATGAATTCAGGGAGCATGAACAGCAGCTATTACATTCGTTCATCTTATTTATAAGAAGAAGTCTTAAGTAGCGGCAAGTATTTTGAGATTTGTTTCTCTTCTATAGACATCAGAAAGTTTCTTCACAGGCGAGCTTCTTTATCTGTACCTTCGTTGTCCCTGTAGCGACCTCCCATTTATACAGAAATCTGTGACTTTGTTTGATGTCATTATTCAAATTCCCTCCGCATCTGCATCAAAGGTTAACAGATCCCAACTTTTGAGAACGAAGGGGAGGTTTTTTGTTTCGGCCGGGGAGTGGAATGTACGGTAGGCCCTATGATTGAATATTGTCCATCTTTTCTTGTGTAATATTAATATCTGTATCATCAAACGTAGTATGGAAGTGTAGTAAGGGATGATTTCAGTAGCAGCCAATTAACACTTGAAGTGATGTTTTCAATGATATAGAAAGATGTAGTATTTGTGTGATATTTCTAAACGTTATGTAACCCCCCACACATAATATACCTTCATTTAACACTCTTAAACTTTTGAAAAATTGACTTGATTTACAAAGCCCCCCCCCCGATAACCTGTGAGCCCCCCTGGAGATCAATTCTGGCTACGGGCCAGTTGTGAATGTTCCTTCATCAATTCAATTTCATCATATCATCACTCATCCCATCGTCGCGATTAGCCATAAAAGTGCCATAAAAGCGAGGCTAAATACCAGAGAAACAAATTAAATCAAATAACAACAATAACAATGTGTATCTACACGCTCCATAAAGAAGCGGATTTCATAGCATCTTGAAAGGAAAAGTAGGGTAGTGTACACGCTGGTAAAATGGGATCCACTAGTATTGCTCGGCAAATTGTCCACGACTATTTTCATTATTTTTTCTCTTGCGTCCTATGTGTTTTTAAGCGTTGAATTTTTATTTATGTTGGTGCAGAAGTTGTCAACAGCTTGTTTTGAGTTTTCTTTTAATTCTCGAAGCTCTTACTGGGTCAAATAAAGTGCACGAACATGGACAATTTGCACATTAATACTCATGTATCCCCCTGTACCATTCCTGTGAAATTGACAGTCCGCGGTCCGCAACAGCCTCCGTTAAGTCGAATTCTGCCAAAGAACATGTTGGATTCAGTCATTATCCATCGAAACAAGGAACCGCACTGTCGAAAAAAAACAACACCTATCGACCAGGGGGAAGCGGGGAGTACGTGGATTCGAAGGGAAAGCCGCGTGCTTGGCGAAAACGCTTTTCGCCTTCTCTGCCTGTATACCTGCAGGTTTCGGGCGTGACGAATACGCGACTTCACGACACAATAAGTAGAACGAATTGTTACCCAGCTGCCAGGACTCGACCCAAAGTTGTTTTCGCATCGGACTTTCTTAGCGGCGTGTTTCTTCTGGTTGGCCTGTTGGGGTACTCCGAGAAGGGACTTCGAGCGATGCTGTGTTCTCTGAAGTACACAGAACGCACGAGAGATAGACAAATAGATAGACAGAGAGATAGGGGAAGGGGAGAGATATAGAGAACGAGAGATAGAGTTACATGGAGAGATAGATAGATTGAAATAAAAATTGTTGGCGCGTCAGCACTTTATACGGGGTCCAGGCCGTTACTGGAGCTAAAATCAATACACGAGGCCTAAAGATCTACTTACGTATGTTAGAAGCTAAGCCTCGGCACACGTTAGGACTATACACACAACAACACATCGTCGTTTCCTTGTAATCAAGGAATCCCGGGTTCGATACCTTTTGGAAGCACATTGCACAGTGGTTCGGATCCCACTTTAAACTGTAGATCCAGTCCCGACAGGGGCGCCGACTTGTCAAAATTAGTAGGGTGGCTCTTATCACTGAAATAAATTAATGAATGACTCACTCCCTCCCTTTTTTTGTTTTGGCCTCAGTGTTCGAAATCTCGTAAAAGCCCATGAATTCCTCAAAAATATTAAAATTTTCATTTACAGTTCGAATGCAAAATGTCTGTTGTTCCCGGAAGGATATGTCACAAGTTTCGTCAACCATAATAGCAAAATATTCCCGACATTTAAAATCTGCTTCTACGGAGCGCAAAACAGATCTCCCTTATATATCAATGATCTCGTTCTGAATGTCATGTGAGAGCAATTTGTAGCCCGAATGTCCCATCCACTACCCTAGTTCATGCACATCGTCTTTTGAAACTCTTCTTAGTAAAAATGTTAACAATACTCATAATTATATACTTAGTATATAGTAATAAGTCATGTGTTTTGCTGTCTCTGGTCATAGCCCCCCAAAGTTGATGGTCTAGAACATTTCAAATGTGTATTTAAAGTTAAGTTCATGTGGCACAATTCAGAGTAAACTTTACAAGAGAAGCAAAATAATACATTAGATTCTCTTAAGCAAAATTATTTGGGGGGGGGAGGGGCTCTGCCTTCAAAGCTGCAGTTACGGGGGGGGGGTACTACGTGGAAGTGAGGTCGACGCAACCCTTACACGCCCATGGAGAGATAGATGAATAGAGAGAGGGAGAGATGCAGAGAGATAGATTGATTGATAGATAGAGATAGAGAGATACAGAGATAAATGAAGAAATAGATAGGAAGGAGAGATAGATGGGGAGAGAGAAAAAAGAAGAGAGGCAGATGTAGATGGAATGTTGATTGATTTGTTGCCAACTTTATGCACACTAAGGCTAATCGGGACTGGACCTACAGTTTAAAGTGGAACCCAAACCACTATGTGCCTCCACCAGGTATCGAACCCGGGACCCCTTGATTTCAATTTCAATTTCAATTTCAATTTTCCTTTATTAAAGGGCGAGGTTCAGCCTGTGGCTGTTCTACCACCTAACCCCGATGGATACATATACATACTAAATACATTCTACCTACTAAATGTTTGTACAATAACAAACAAGGAAGAAAGAGAGAAACATAAAGAAGACACAAAAAGAACAAATACAAAATTGAGAACAAAGGCTCGTCTACACACTAAAAATAATAATAATAATAAAAAGATTGAAAACAAATACACAAGGATACACAAATTAATTGACACAATTGTGCTTGGTGTCATATGGTTAAGAATAATACAAATTAATATTAATGTTATGTGTAAATAACATATAAATGTTCTTAATATGCGAGAAAGGACAAAATATTGTTAAGGGTTGGCAACATGTAAGGGGAAAAGTAAACAAGCAAAATGAAGATGAAAATACTTGTTATTAGGAAGTTGGTTCAGATATGCGAGCTATTATTCGTGAGTGCTGGAACACAGATATTGTTCATTTAACAATAGAGTTTTTAGTTTTTCTTTGAAGTTGTTGCGATTAGTGAGGGACGTCATGGAAGGAGGAAGTTCATTCCACGCTCTTGCAGCTGAATACGTAAATGATGATTCGAAAAGCACTAGTGTGTGCTTTGGAAGTTCAAGTTTCGATTTTCCCCTTGTTTTGTAATCATGTATTTCCCTTCTGAATTTTAATTTCTGGAAAAGGTTTCTAGGTGTTTTGGTTTGTAAAAGATTATGAATAAAACAACACAGATGTAATTTTCGGCGTCTGGTCATGTTCAACATTTTGTTTGCGTTTAGGGTTGGGAGGATATGATCGTATTTTCTTACATGGTACACGAAACGGAAACATGAATTTTGGACTTTCTGGATTTTGGTTTTGTTTCGAACGGATAGATTTGGTCCGAAAATTACGTCGCAGTAGTCCAGTAAAGGAAAGATAAGTGATTTGATTAGTCTCATTTTAATCTCTGTTTTTAGGCATTCTTTAAAGCTGTACAGCGATCTTAGCACGGCGTAAGCTTTTTTAATTTGTTCTTGTACATGAATATCCCAGTTAAGGTGTTCATCGAAAATGACGCCTAGATTTTTCACATTTGTTGAATAAGGGATTATAGATGTGTCTAGTTTGATGCATATCTCGTTAGGATTTATCAGAGAGAGACTATTTCGGGAACCAATAAGAGAGAAAGTTAATTTTTGTGGGTTTATTTTTAGACCGTTACTTTTACACCAGGTATTTATGTTGGATAAATCATCATTGAGCAAAGCTAAGGCTGCATCTGACGATTTCGGTGGAAAAGGAATTTGTAGTTGAGTGTCATCTGCGTAAAAATGAACTTTACTGTGATTGATTACGGTAGGTAAGTCGGCTGTAAAAATGGTATAGAGGAGAGGGGCTAGAATGGATCCCTGTGGGACACCAGTTTCCAATGGCAGGGTGCGAGAGAGAGGGGGCGTGGCAGCGTCTATGTATACTCTCTGTTGTCTGTTGTTCAGATACGATCTAAACCATCGGAGAGCGGGAGGTGAAAAATTGTAGTATTTTAATTTGCTCAAGAGCAGGTCATGATGGACACTGTCAAAGGCTTTAGTCAGATCCAGTAATACTAACGCTACTGCCATTCTCTTGTCGATTGATCGTAATAAATCGTCGGTTACTTTAAGTAAAGCCGTTGCCGTGCTGTGAGAGGGACGGAAACCGGATTGACATTTCGGAAGCAGATCTAGGTCATTAACGTGTTTGCGAGTTTGCTTGTTAACAATTTTTTCAGTGATTTTGGAAAATATAGGTAAGAGACTTATTGGTCGAAGGTCATTCAGGGACGTTATTACTTTTTTCTTCGGTATCGGAACAACACGTGCTGTCTTCCAGCTGGTCGGGTATTGTCCAGTCCGGAATGAGAAATTTACGATGTGCGTCAGAGGACGTAAGATGTGCGGTAATAACAGTTTAATCATTTTTATAGATATTCCATCATTACCAGATGCATTGGATGATATTTCGTTTATAGCTTTCATTGTTTCGGCTTCGTTTATTTCTTGCAGGTGGAAAGTTTGAGCGCTTTCGTTAAAAGTGTTGCCGTCAAAGAACTCTCGAGTTTTGTTAACGGCATCGTCTGAGACATTCGCTTTGCTGCATACGCTAGAAAAATGCCGGTTAATTGAATCTACGTTTATCAGGTAGGAAGGTATCTCGTTCTTCATATTTTTACTATATACACCCCACGTTTTTATTTTTTTCCACAACTCTTTGCTGTTATTGTTGCATCGGAGGTGATGATTAAAATATGCTTTCTTTTCTTGCCGTTGGACCGAGGTGGTGAAGTTTCTCAGCTCTTTGTAATAGTCCCAGTTTGCCTGGGATTTTGTGCGCTTATATTTTATTAGGGCATTGTCACGGAGTTTCATGAGCAGTTTTGTATTTTCTGATATCCACGGAGAGTTTTTTGATTTTATTAATTTAGTTTCAAGGGGCGCATGCTTGTCGAAGAGATTACAAGGCGACGACGCTACCACTGTGCCATCGTGGAGGCAACATATGTAACTGCATGGATACACACAGATATACGAGTATATACAGATATATTGACAGATGAAAGAAAGATAGAAAGAGAGAGAGAGAGAGAGAGAGAGAGAGAGAGGACTAATGATAGAGTGCAAGACAAAATTGCACCAACAATGGAATGCATACACATATGCATCAAATCAAGGCTAGTGCACTTTGTGATGCATCAACTTACAGTTTAAGGTCTAATCAATTTCTTTCAAATGATCCTATCTGATTCTACAAATTTATCCATTCTCCGCACACCAAACACCAGATGATATTTTCACTTTAAACTCTTTCTTGTAGAATTATTCACAAAATCTCGCAACGAGAGCCTGGACTGAAGTGTTTCTTGCAAAATACAAAATCTGCTTCAACTTATAATGAAAAAGGTGACAGTAATAACATGTTCACGTCTCAAAAACACAATAAGGCGCCTTGGACAGCATTCAGTCAATTCACTACGAAGATAGCAGTGTCCTTGAGTACAGTTGAGCGCCATCTATACATCAAGGAAGAAGCTGGAATAACTTCTCTCGAGGGGTGATTACTGCTACGTTGGGTGTGCAATTACTCACCGCAAGTACCTGTTACAATTCGAAAACCCGTGTAATTTCCCCTGATGGAAATGCCAGCCTTTGTGCTGCATTAAATTAAGAAATTGGCCACACGCAACGAAATGAAATAAAGCCGCGGACCTTCAAGTTAACTCGATGCAAGTGTGTAGTGGAGACTGGAGTGAATTGACCATGCTTTTTATGTTTAAAGTTCTGCAGCTCTTGAAAATTACTATTTACTATTGATGATATACTATGAGCAATACTTGTAGTTTCCTTGACTACTATGCATTTTTATTACACCATGCTTCTAAAACTTGTAAAGTTATTGTTTGTTTCTTCGAAGCGTGTCAGTATTGTCAATTGATTGATTGATTCATTTGCTTTATTTTACATCGCCCTTTGTGCCACTTTTGGCTAATTTGCGAAGATGGGAATGAGTGATGATAGGATGCAATTGATGAATGGACACTCACAAACATCCATGCCTAGGCCAGGATTCGAACCCGGGAACCCTGGCCTCGTAGAGCGACCCGTATACGGGGTGAATATTAACTCTTATGTGTGGGGCCAGTTAACAATATGTGTAATTCTATCTCTCATATGGGATACACTGTCTTAAAAATTGCAGATTAAAAAAATGTGTTCAAATGAACAATATAACATGAAACATAAATGTTCCAAACTTTAAAATAAAAACGAACTTTTTTACCCAGTGTTAATTTTTAATTTTTGTAACAAATACAAATGCAATAGTCTGTCCTGAAATCCTAATATATATTATTACAAAGAATGTATCTACAGGTATATGCTAAGCTATTTTTGACGAAACAATTAATTGAAGAACAATTTTCTCAATAGGCATACAATATTGTTAACGCACCCCTTCCTTCCTTTGTCATCTCACCCCGATCGCCATATTGGAATTTCTTTTCTTACCGCTGCTAAACAATGCAGTTTGTCAATGTAGTATCGACACAACTTACCAGTTTTCTCGATACCCTTACCATAAACTATGTGCTTACTTACTTTGAAAACGTACAAGAAAGAATATAGAGTTGAGAAAATTTACTTCGCAATTAAGATATGATGTTATTTGTCACACACTAGAAAATTCGTGAACAAAACGCTGAACTTCTTAGTTGTGAGTTGGTTCTACAAATGACGCATATTCACAGTGACCTGCAAGGGTGCAATGTTGCCAACTCTCCTCTAGTAGGAATGAAAATCACTTTGTCAACAACTCACCTTTATGGGCAACTCACCCCGCTTGCTTATTTCCTGTAAGTAACCCGTGCCTTGGTTAACATATGCTGTTGAGAAAAAAGGCCTACTGTTCGAACACATTCACTGTCCCGTTTCTATATTAACTGTCCTCTGGTGTAATGTGACCAGATGTCCCAGGACAGTCCCCTTTTTTTGGGTCTCTATCCCATTTTTTTTTGGACGGGACGCCAAAATGTCCCTTTTGGTGACAATGACTTACAGGCACATAATCGCTGCAACGGCCTCCCCGATGGCGTAGTGGTAACGAATTCCACTTTAAACTGTTGTTCAATCATTCAATCGAATCAATCAATCGCTGCAACGATATACCTCCTCCGCTCTTTCTGTTAGAGTGATGCATCAAGTTGTTTTTTTTTGCTTGAGCGTCTAATAGTTCGCACGAACGACAATAGATAGCGTGCGGGATTTATAGCTTCTTTGCTCGAGCGAATAACTCTCGAACAGGCAAAACGATCTGTATATGCTCGGTGCCCTGTTGTACATATTAAATTGTATTTTGTCTGTGCCATCATCCATGATTTCCGTCTGTTTAAGTCTTAAAAAAGGAAGAAAATTCCAGAAGAATCGCTGTCAATGTTTTTCTATTATTTGGTATTAATGTAAATATGTAATAACTATTATTGCAGCATAATTTCAATAGTCGTAAGCTCGTAACTTTAGTTACCAGAAACGAAAGAAAGCCAACACTACGTTAATTGAAGTAAAGCGTTTCGTGAAAATTTCCCTTGAAATATACTTTGTTCAATAAAAGGTCTGTCAATAAACGACAGGTATGAAAAATTCAATTCCATTATGTTAGATTTAAGTTAAGCATTCGATCACGTTAATCACTACCTGTAGATATACCACTCTATTGTTCAAAGTCATGTATCATGTAGTTATTTGTCTCTTTAATGGTAATTATTCTTACCTTTCTAGCCTTTTCGCCAGCGGAAGCAGCCACTACGGAACGAACAACCTGACTCCTCACTCACCAGCGGAGGCCAAGTCCGGCTACCCATACTTCAGCCAGTTGACCAGCGTCGAAGCCGGGATGATGTGCGGACGAGTTCACTGACCCCTCGCTGCCGCGTCGAACTTCGGAGACAAGCCTCGTACTTACGAAAATTAGGAACCGTCTCTTTCCTTCCCTCCAGAAAGGAACATGTTTGTGATCTCCTTAAGTGCTAGCGGACATTGAAGTTAAGTAATTCTGGTCATATATCGTGGATCTTTCGCTATGGCTTAAAGATCTCAGTCGCTTGTACAAAGAACTATAGTGCTTCCGTGAAAACGTGCCTGTAATATACATTCAGCAACATATGGGAAAAGTGCCTGTATATCTTATCTCTCTTTGCTTCTTTTATATATATAAGGAGACTGATGTGTATATTTTGCCTTGTAAAACTGTTATTACTGCCACGCATGAATAATAAGTGTGTATATATATACACACACTATGTCCCAGGGATCTGTGGAGCAAGCGACCTCTGCGCAAGTAGTGACTAGTGTTGGGCGATATATATCCTCCATACGATATATCGCGATATTGAAAAATATCGTCCAGTCGATATCAACTAGACAATATATCGTCACGATATTTTGGCGATATATATAATGTAGGCGATATATCGTCAAGATATTTTGGCGATATATATCGTGTTGGCGATATATCGTCACGATATTTGGCGATATATATCGTGTCTGTAATATATCGTCAAGATATTTTGGCGATATTGATCGTGGAGACGATATATCGTCACGATATTTGGCGATATATATATCGTGTCTGCAATATATCGTCACGATATTTGGCGATATACATCGTGTAGGCGATATATCGTCACGATATTTGGCGATATTGACCGTGGAGACGATATATCGCCGATATCACAATACGGAAAAAATTTTGTATTTCTTGAAGATATATCGCGATATAAAATTTCCGATATCGTCCATAGTGACTCGAGAGAGCTCGAGTAATGAACGCATTGGTGGGGCAACGTGACTGCACCTATAGAGCGTCCACAAACAAAAGATCCCTCGGCCAGAAGCTTCCGCGCATCTTCCCCTCCATCCGTTCAGCTCGTACCATGTGAAAGCCTGCTCCACCCTACCCCCCTCCCCTACACGCGCGAGTACGATGCGTAGAACACGCGATTCTGCGCAGGTTTTTCACGTGTGGTCCCATAATCCCAGCCGTTTACAGTATCACGCACTGCTTGGCTCCACCCACTTGCTTTCTCCTATTCTCTACCGTTACGGGCAGCTTTGCTCAACAGACTCCTGGGAGAGACTGTACATTCCAGTATTTCAGACAAAAAACATTACTAACTTTATAACCGAAAAGAGTGCCTTTTATAGAAAACATAGATTGTTATATTCCCAGAGAAACAAATCAATACGTTTTTCATTACGAATTAAGTATCACAAGCAACTATGTGATAATATTTTTGCTACTTTAATGTGAATGTTTTGGTAATACTCGACACTAGACAAACTGTACAAGTTATAAGAGATTTTCTAAACGAGTGTCTTCTACATAGTGTCTTATTTGTATACAATAGAGATACTTTATTTAGTGATAAATCGCAATTTACTTCAACACTGTTAGAAGTTAATCGTCAATTTACAATATTCTAACATTAAAATTTAATGCCTGTTAACAAGAACGTGACGCAGCCGTTTTTGTAGTGAGCGCATGCTCATTAATGACGTCATCTCTCTGTTCTGCGGCTAGAATGAGCGGTAATGGCTTCGAATATAAAATACAGACGCACTCATTACATGTGAATGCCTACAGTACAACAATGTGACATATAAAAAAAAAACTTTTAAAATTGAATTTTTATCATGCATAAATTCCATGAACTTATCTGTTTCACTTCTTATCATATCCTATTCTGTTTTGCTTATCTTTAAGTTACTTTAAACAATTCAAGTATTGCAATTAAACAATTCCACTCATCTGGTTAATCGGAACTGGAACTACAGTTTAAAGTAAGTTCCGAACCACTGTTCCTCCAACAAGGATCGAACCTGGGATCTCTTAATTACAAGGCGACGATGTTACCACTACACCATTCGAGAAACCCAACGAACCAATCAGAAATTCTTTACATATTTAACCAACTGAAAGACAACGTTCTAGTTGTACGTAGCTACAGATAGAACTGAACCAAGACATTAATCCAAAGTGCTATTGTATCGGAATCAAAATTCGAATACTTCCTGCTCATTTAATGTAAGCGCTGTAGAGGGAGATTATTTCCGCAACATCTTTGGCTGCTATGCGTTTGAAGCTTCGGAACGAGTCACGACTCTCGAAGCAGCCAATCAACCATGCGAGCCGCTGACGTCATCTCAACCCAAAACCTATCGCTAAGCTCTTTGCTCAGGTTCTACACACCCACTAGGCTCGCTAGACAGACACGCTCAGTCTGCTGGAGATGTTCCGGAAGTAATTGGGCTCTAATAGACTAATTATTGTCCATCATTATAAACAATTTGCAGTGTTTAAATCTTAATTGAAAGTGTTTTAAACTAGAACCATGGTCAATACACAGAGAAAAATGTTTCTTTGAAAAAAAAAATAGTTACCGTACATGTGTTTATGTAGGAGAAAAATTGTTTTAGTAATCGTGTACATTTGTGTAGTTACCAAAAATTAGGTCAAAATGACCAAATTCAGTAATGCTACCAAAATTTTTGCCTACGGTTACCAAAAATGTTTAACCAAACGTGTTTTTGATAATTCAAAGAAATCAGTTTTCTGTATGTATAATTGAAAAAAATAAACCCAACAATTGAATTTTTTATTGAGTTGTGCAGAAAATATGAATATGTATTTTATACAAAAGACATAACTAATACACAGTGGCGGCGATTGGGTTCAAAAACCGGGGGTCAAGGTGCCAAAACTGGGGGGGGGGGCAAAGACAGTTTATTTCCCTTTGTAGATAAGGTTTAGCATAGTGCGGGGGCAAAAGTGGCGAAAAGTGGAGGGGGCAGATGCCCCCCTAGCCTCCCTAATCGCCGCCACTGCTAATACACTGAAATGCATTTGTGAATATTTTATTGAAGAATATTTTGTAGCTGTAACTGGGATTCTTATCACCATGTGCCTGATTAAACTAACGTTTGTAATTTATTATGTATTTAGAAATTGTTTTAATGTTCCTAGATTGAGCCATGCTGTACGAATATTGTATTTATATATAGTATTTTTTACAAAATAAAAATATTTAGACTACATATAGTTATTTTATTTGATTCGTTGTTTGCAAAAAATAGAAAATAACATAAAAGTAATATGTTGCTTGTTTTTTTCATCTATACTCTATCCTAGTAATCTTAGGAGCAAGCGAATGAAAATAAATCCTCTGTGGTGAGAGGGGAAGTGGATGCATGGAGGGGGAAACGCGGCTGCAGCAGCGCACACTGCTTTGCTCTGCCCACCCGCTTTCTCCCCTTCTGTACCGTTGTGCTCCGCTTGCTCCACAGACTGCTCGGACAGACTGTAGTGGCTTGTTTGTCTGGTGCGAGCGGCTCCATAAACGCACCACTTGCTGGTAGGGTTGTTAAACGTCCAGGAATTTTAAATAAATTCAATTCCGGTCCAGGAGAGAAAATCAGCAACCGTAAATATGTTCTGGACCGTAAAGAACCTTTTTATCTGTAAAGTATTTCAATTCGGTCCACGAACCTTTTTCCAGATGAATTTAAATACGGTCCAGGAACCTTTTTTCACTGAATGAATACGCAACTTGGACCGAATTTAGATTGTGCGGGAAAAAATGTTCCGGTCCCGTACCGGAACCCAATAGATTAGATTAGATTTATTTTCTTTTTGTGCGAGCCATAGGCTGTACGCACTACATATTTTTGATTTTTCTACAATATTTTGTTACATTTAGTCTTCGTTTAAGCTGTCTCTTACTTTGTTCCATATATACACATTCTTCCCCTCCCTCGACAGTTCTTATTTCAGTCTTTCTCCTCACTTCTCTTTTCCTGCACTCTCACCAAAACACGCATACATGTTGCTTTACACACACTTACACTATAAAGATGGCTCGTCTGGAGCATGATCACTCATTTCGCTACCTTCTCTAATAGCTTTCCCCCGCCAGAACCCATTAGAATTTATGGGTTCGTGGACCTTAAACAACCCTTCCTACTAAATTCACTGCATAGGTGAAGCTACGCGTGTGTCCAGGATCACCTCCATTTACCATCAGTTAGTGAGGAAATTAATAGAATTAAGTCGAAAGATTGTCATTATAATAAGAACAGAGCATTGGTTTTCAAGCTTCGTGAGATCCTTCTTTTAAAAGTCGATGCTCCGTAGGGGGATGGAAACAACGAAGAAAGAGAAACGAAGCAGGGGAAACGACATGTCCTTTGTGCAATGGGGAGGAGACGGACAAGCATATCCTACTGAACTGCTCTTCTACACGTGACCTAAGGGACAAATGGATGAAAAACTTAACAGGTAGGGAGGTGATAGAAGTGGTAGACGACAGAATAAAGATAAAGGAAACGGGGCAGCAAGTGGGGAAATACCTTGGAGAAGTGAGAGAACGGCGGGGGAAAGCTATTAGAGAAGGCAGCGAAATGAGCCCGGATGTTCAGGCACTGAAAAGTATTAAGAATGGCAGGCAAGAAGGCAACGAAAAATTGAAAAAAAGGCAGTGTATGTCGAAAAAAAAGGCAGTCAAGTTTCAGAAAGAGGCAGTGCAAATTGAAGAAGAGACATTAAAAATTGAAGAGAAGGACTTAAATTCTTCTTAAATCTTTAAAAATACAAATAATAATTTGAATAACAAGGGTTATTGAAAAACGAAATCAAATAGAAGAGAAATATAATTTACAAAAATGCCTTGTCGGAATGACCAAAGAGGCAAAAAAAGGCAAAATGTTTGAAAGAGGCAGCGTAAGGTGAAATAGGCAAAAAAAGGCATCATAAAGTATTGTTCAGAATATTAAGAACCTTCGGATTGGTGTAGTTTTGTCTACCAGCGTTGGGAACGAATAGGCATTTTGCCTAAAATCCAGGCTCTAGTGATCATGCTCCAGCTAAGCCATCTCTATTGTGTATAAGTGTGTGTAAAGTAAAATGTATGCGTTCTTTTGGTGGGAGTGCAGGAAAAGAGAAGTGGGGCGAGGAAGAAGGAAAAAAGACTGGAAGAAGAACTTTTGGGGAGGGGAAGAATGTGTATATAGGGGACAAAGTAAGAGACAGCTTAAAAGAAAACGAAATGTAACAAAATATTGTAGAAAAAACTATGTAGTGCGTACAGCCTATGGCTCGCACAGAAGGAAAATAAATCTAAATCTACTAAATCCATTCTACTCCTAAAGTACGTTTTAACGTTCGTCTAAATCTTAAGTAGATTTAGGGGGACCGTGGATAGGCTAACCTAGCCTCGAGCTACTCACTATGCGAGAGGGACGTTTGTACCGGTAAAGGGTGCCAGCCCCTGTGGAATGAGTGCTACACTTCCGGTTTTGAAAAGAATAACATTGAATTCAAAGATGTAAAGGCAGTGTGTTCGGAAGTTTGTTATTTTTATTGTTAATAACAGAAATAAAGTTCACTTGGTTAGTATTTGAACTGATGAGTACTCAATGTAAAATATGCATTAGATAAAAAAAAAAATGAGTGAATAATACAGGAACCAAGCTATATTATCGTATTCTACCATTTAATCCAAAGAATAAATGGTTCCACAGTTTTCACAATTCGAAAAATTAAAATTTTAGATGACGTCACACAATATAAACTTTGTGAGTATTTTCTTCTAACTTCTAAAGTTCTTTCTTGAACGACACTTGCAAAAGTTAATAACAAAATACAATAACTGCGCATTTCAGTATAGTAACTATGAAATGTAAAATAATTAATGGAAAATACTTGTGCTGGATATTCACTCGGCTTGTGGATCCAATAGCATGATAATGATAAACAACAACAATAATAATAAAATTCGAATAAAATTGATTTAATTAGGTATATAGTATTAGTGTATAATAATAATTTTAACCGTAGTAATTATTCTTATTTATTTTACTGTTGTAATCAAAGTATTTCAATGTTGATAATTAATGTAAGCTTCATTTTAACATGGAAAAGTCTTTTCAAAAACGAAACTGTTGGTAGAAGATCAACATTGCCTTGGAAATATTAGTATTGTCCCTTATATCTGCATCCAAAGGATTCGGGGAATTGCCAATCTTTTCTAGGTACCTTTGTTAGGGCTACCATATTTTGAAATGCTAAAAAGTGGACATTTTCTTCGAAAGCCACACACACCAATTTATTCACAAATACGAAAACATTACATAAATCACACAATTGGAATCAGGAAATAATGATTTTATCAAGCTTGATGTGCAGTCCATCACTTTATAACTGTACGCGAAAGAACCTTCTGCAACACTTACTTTATAATATTCATGTTCATTGCCAGGTTTCGTGAAAAACTGAGTCAGTTTTGTAGATGAAGCTTCACCTCTGAAGGCTCTTTTGTGCTTTTCGCACTCCACGTGTGCTTGCAAGTCTAGCCCTCCTTCGTTTGGCACAGACACATATGGTTTACAAACCATACACTCGTCTTCAAAATCGTCTCTACCACGTCTAAAACATGAATAATTTTCTTGTAACTCATTAGTAAACTTGCACTTTCTTTTAGGCATATTAGTAGCTTACACCGTGTTCGCAAACTCTAACTTCCACTTCGAAACACGAACAAACGAATGACGCGGAAATCACATCGACCAGAACTTGAAACTGTAACAACAAACACTTAGCGCATCATCCAGTACTGCCAACATCAGACGTTTAATGATTCGAAAAGTTGTAACTTCGTGATCTCTAACCTATGATGATTGGATAAAAGTTAAAAACCCGGACATTTTAACAGAACCCGCCCGGACGCAAATTTCAGGGTTTTTAACTTTTAACCAATCATCATAGGACATGTCCGGGAAAACCAGGACGTATGGTAGCCCTACCTTTGTTTCTCTATATCACTCAAAAATTTCAAGTGATCCATTTTGTTTCCGATCTTTTATAAGAAAATAAGCTCGGTGACGATATCTATTCCATTTGTTTACATTGGAAAATTCGCCAAACCGGAAGTTAACCCGCCATCAATAATCGAACTGTCTGATCGATAATTTTTTGTTTACTCAGGAATAACCCCCATAAGAACAACACTTAAACATTAGATTTAAACACTTCGATTGACTGGTCTGAAAGGGTTGTGTCAATAATAGAAAAGGATATAGGAACGTTCGTTTACCTGTAAAACTCGATGTGAAGATCGTCTGGATGATTCGTAGATAAAACACTCCTGAAATAAATCGTTTTCGTATCGTAACTCCGCGGTAGATCTTTGCGTAACAATTGATAAAATCGGAGACAACGACTGTTTCCGAGAAAAATTTCTGAGTACAACTGGGGGTGAGAAATGTTCTCTCGAACTTCCGAATGTTAAGACCGTTGACGTCTATCGTTAACGGTGTTTTTTTTTTTAGCATAAAGCTGTGCTTGCTTTCTTTCCCATACGAGTTCCAGTAAAATTCGTATCAGCGGATTTTTCAGATGCACTGAAGGTTGCTGGTGCAATTTGCTCTTAAGAAGCTACCTCCAGTATCCTTGCCAGACCCTTTTGGCGACCTGATTAACCTATTGACTTATGACGCCAGGGGTCCTGGGTCCGAATCCCGGCATGGACATGGATGTTCGTAAGTGTCCACATATAAATGTCATCATATCATCACTCATCCCAATCCTCGCATATTAGCCAACAGTAGCACCAAAAGCGAAGTAAAATAAAGCAAATTAATTAATCAATGAATTATGCCTAGGCTTGTTAACAAATAAAATTAGTTTTAAATTATTCTTCGGCCACAGGATCTAATGGAATCTTTCCTCAGGCCAGCTTCATTAAATTAATTTGGTAACTGTTGAATTTTGATCATCGAAAAAGTTCAATTAATACTTATCGGGAAATTGATGACTCTATTAAATACTTGGAAAACTGATAACATATAATTAATTTGATTTTAACGATGTCGCTTGAAGGAAAAAATTCAGGAGAACCTCTAGCGGTAGTGACAGAATGTGTAGTGTTGCCAAGTTCAACACACATCTTTACTCGGTTGAATAAAAATCTGTATAAAATCGATTTCGCAATGTGAAATGGCAATGATAATGGGTTTTAAAAGCAGCTCTAAAGAACATCATAACAAGATGAAGATAGTGTTTGTTACCCAATACTAAGAAAAAGTTATTTCACAAAATTGATGATAGTCTTTTTTGGACCGATTTAAAGACTCTGAAAATTAAGAATTGAGTTTAAAACATTTCTACCTGCCCCGTATTAAAATTTCACTACGATCGGAACACAAGTTCATTATTTATAGAATTTCAAAGAGAACGCTCGTTTGGAGACCACCAAAACACAGGCACTTTTTCCTCACGACGATAAGAAATGGAAGGCATACTCGAAAAAAAAATATGTGATTACCATGAAGGCAGATTTGAATAAGCTAAATTCTTGTGCAACTCGTTTTAACGTACGTACGTAATTTTTTTAAAAATTAGAGTCCAAAGTCGGGTATCCATAATTTTTAAACCGATAACAGGGCCAAAATCAAGATTACCAAGGTAGAGAAATCAATTCAAATGTCCCAAATTTTCCAAATCGGAATATCTTTTACTTCTTTGTAATTTTAAAGTACATCCCGTATATTTAATTTCTTCTTGTATGCAAATGGTATGTTTCGTACATCTTTTGCTTCAGAAAGATCAAGAAGATAATAGTAATTAGCTAATTACTTTGTGATATTCTGCAATGTCATTATAATTATCAACCGATGCCAGTTGAGCATTGGTTATTCATACCTATCCATCCCATAGTCAATGCTGTACTATTACTATTATCACATTTGTTGTTATAGAAATGGTAAAACTATTCAATTTATTTTTCAATATATTTCTTTAAATTCATGCCACCCGTTTAGGAAGCTAAGGACAAGGGTACTGATTACGCTTCACTTAATTGTCCTCAAATGAATTTAGTTTCATTTCGACAAGGAAAGTAATTTAAATCCTGAAAGGATTTAGTTTTACTCTGCTAAGGAATTTAGTTTAACTCCGTCAATGAATTTAGTTTAATTCCACCAAGAGATTTAGTTTAACTACGGCAAGGAATTTAGTTTAATTCCACCAAGAGATTTAGTTTAACTACGCCAAGAAATTTAGTTAAATTCCATCAAGGAATTTAGTTCAATTCCACCAAGAGATTTAGTTTAATTCCACCAAGAGATTTAGTTTAACTACGCCAAGGAATTTAGTTTAATTCCACCAAGAGATTTAGTTTAATTCCACCAAGGAATTTAGTTTAATTCCACCAAGGAATTTAGTTTAACTCCACCAAGAAATTTAGTTTAATTCCACCAAGAGATTTAGTTTAATTCCACCAAGAGATTTAGTTTAACTCCGCCAAGGAGGCTCAGTCGGTAAAGCGTCTGACTACCATGCTAAAGGTCCCGGGTTCGATCCCCGGCCGGTTCAAATCCGAGATCTTTTCTAACGTTGGAAGCGGCCACGGCGCCCACCCAGCGTCGAATAACATGGATACCTGGGGGAAACCCTGGGGGGTAAAGGCGGTCAGGGGCGTGATGCTGATCACATCACCCCACTCACGACCGGATCAAGAAAGTGTGGGGCGTTACCCCCACACCCCCTATGCACCTTCATGGCGTGGTGCTATGCACAGGGGAGCTCTTTACCTTTTTTACCTTTTATCTTTACCGCCAAGGAATTTAGTTTAATTCCACCAAGATATTTAGTTTAATTCCACCAAGGAATTTAGTTTAACTCCGTTAAGGAATTTAGTTTAATTCCACCAAGATATTTAGTTTATCTTCGACAAGGAATTTACTGTAGATTAGTGTTGCCCACGAGACGAGACTTTGGCCTGTCTCGTCTCGTGGAGTCTCGTGGAAATGCTGTCTCGTCTCGAAAATATTAGTTTGTCTTATGACACATGGTCAATCTCGTCTCGTCTCGAATTTTTAAAAGCCTGTCCCGTTTCGTCCCGTGGGCAACACTACTGTAGATTAATTCCACCAAGAGATTTAGTTTAACTCCGCCAAGGAATTTAGTTTAATTCCAACAAGAGATTTGATTTAACTTCGCCAAGGAATTTAGTTCAATTCCACCAAGAGATTTAGTTTAACTTCCTCAAGGAATATACTAATTCAAATACGTAAATAACACCAACTTTGCCATTTCCATTTTGCACGTTAATGTAACTGAATTTCTACAAGTTAGTTGGATAGGCTGTTCAGTATGAGTTAAAATTAGTGAATTTTGTAAACTTACTCAATCTCAGTTAACGATATTTTAGTAGCAGAACTATTTTACTATAGAACTTCCAATTTTAACGTTACTCATACTCCAAACCAGTAATAAGCAAACAGCGTCCTCCATCAGCGTTTTTGTAATTTTGTTTTAGGTAGGTAGGTAGATAAATTCATATATTTTTTTGAATAAGAAATCTTAATGCACCTACAGCCCGACCAAGAAGAGAAAAACCCTCCGACTCTTAACCGTATACGAGCGGAGGCAGTATAAGGGATGTAATCAGATGCTTCCCATGTAATCCTGCCCCTGTGTTGCCAAATATCTTGTCTTCTTCTAACACGTCGCCGTCATCTTTACTCAATGTCAATTACGTGTATCGTCACGAAGGTGAAAACAGTTCACAGCGAAAGTAGAGACGTAATATTTAACGTTGTAGATTTTTTTTTAAAATGAAGCAAGGGATGGTAGTTATAAATATGGCAACACGGGGGCAGCACAAGCGAAGGAGAAGCGAGAAGAGAAAACAAAATGCTGTTTACTTCAGTTTGTATGTTTTCTGGGGGGGTTTTCTTATCTACTGGCGGATTAAAAATTGTAGATAATCGAGTTTGGACTCCAATTAAAAATTAACCAGTAGACCTACATAAAAACAAGTTACATCAAAATTTAGCTTATTCAATTCTGTGTTAATGTATGCTAACCATTTTTTCCCCCGAATATGCCTTCTATTTTCTAATCGTCGTGAGAACAAAAAGAGTGCCTTTTTTTTCAGTTTTGAAAACGATCGCTCTCTTTGAAATTGTACAGAGCATTCCCTGACATTCGCTACAAGACTCCGCGGCAAGCTGCTCGGCATCAGCGCTTGTATTTCCCGGTGAACGGGGTCCGCGACAGTCGCTAGAGTCGGCTCTTAAAATTACAGTTTATGTATTGTGTACTAACCTTGACTACAGAAGGTGTTGAAAATGATATCCCTCTGCTGCAACACATTCCTGGCATCTCCGAAGGAAATTGGCATTTACACGTGCAAGTTCGTTTACTGTAATTCTCCCGAATTCTCGTACAACACTTTCTTTTAACTCACGGATGGTGTGCGGATTGTCTTTGTATACTGTATACTTTATTTCCCCATTTTTCTTTCCACTTTTATTCAGAACTGACGCTGAAGCGAACGTCGCGGACCCGTTCACCGGGAAAGACAAGCTCTGATGCCGGGCCGCTTGCCGGCGAGTCTCGTAGCGAATGTCAGGGAATGCTCTGTAGTACGGTGCAGACAGAGAGGTTTCAAACACAATTTTCAGATTTTGTCAAAAAAACGTTCTCATCAATTTTGCGAAACAACTTTTTCTTAGTATTGGGTAGTCCTACAAATCAGAGGCGAAACCACGAATTTTTGTCTGGAGGATAAACGTTACAATAATAATAATTATAATAATAATAATTATAATAATAATAATTATTATTATTATTATTATTATTATTATTATTATTATTATTGGTAGTAGTAGTATCAAAGACGTAATTATACTCGTAAATTATGCAAAAAAGGGGTGGAAGTCGGTACTAAAAAATTTGTGTTGGAACAAAGGATTTGGAATATTTTTTTTCAAAACGTTCAATTTGACATTAATAATGGCAAACAAGCACGCAAACTGTATTTTTGAAAGAAACATGGAGCGACTTAAAATAAGAAAATACATAGGCTATGCAACATGCCAACACTAAATCGTGTACGTATTCAAATTTTCCTTAATACATATACAACATATATTATTTAAATATATTACATAATGAATTCGTCCACCTCATAATAAACCAACAGCAAAAATGATATAAATTGTCTGTCAAATGTGCGCGCGGCTTTTCCTTAAAATAATTGTTCTTGGATTTAAGAGAGAATCAATTTGCATTCCAGAAAACATGCGATGCGATCTAATTTTTTTGCAAACTGAAAACAACATTGTTTTAATAGGGCGCAAATTATCTCACGGGGCGCCATGGCATTCTCTTTTTAACAATCTTTTTCATTTAGATCAATTGGCGCCCAGGGCCGACTCCTTCCGCCCCGTAGCTAAGGCTGTGAACTTGATAAGACCAAGGATAGCTGGCATTGCGAGCGAAGCGAGCAAGAAAATTTTACGAAATGCATGCGCCCTTGGCCGTCAATATTTGTCCCCCCCCCCTCTGGTTGCGCCACTGCTACAAAAACAATATTGGTCTTGTTGGGTAGCTTTTTGCATCTGTTTTTAAAATCCATTGTCATTGTCAATTCACATTGAGAAACCGATTTTGTACAGATTTTTATTCAGCGGAGTAAATATATATTTATGATGCACACAACAGCAATTTATGTCATTATCTGTCTCTAAAATGATTCAATCATTTTTTTTATAAAGTTTGAAAAGCAGTGAGAAATCTAAGCTGTGGTTATTAATTAAATTCTACTTAATTGATTACTTTTATATTTCTGAGTTTTATGTGCCTTGGAAATCAGTAAGTTTTGCCCACGTAAATTATTTCTCCTCGTATTGAATTGTAGTTGGCTGAGGAACTAACCATCGTCCAACATACAGTTTACAGTTTTATGTAAGTATAATTGATATGGAGTATGAGATGTGGAGGAAGAGGCTAAATCTATGTAAGATATATTCTTTTAAAAAAAAGGCTCATTGTATTGAGATTATGTAAGTGGCAATATGTGTGTTTCATGTGACGTCAGGATGCGCACAGGCGCCATGTTTGCGGCCAATTTTATTTGTAGTTTGCAAGGAAATGTCCACCACGTAGCGTTCTGCACCAACTACACGTTTGTTTTAAATCACGAATGTATGCGTGTGTGACCTTGTAATGAAGGAGTCCCGGGTTCGATACCCGGTGGAGGCACTTTGTGGTTCGGATTCCACTTTAAACTATAGGTCGAGTCCAGATTAGCCTTACTGTGTATAAAGTGAACTCAAAACACCAACCCAACCGACCAACCAACGAATGTCTGCGTTAGTATCTTCGGCCCGCCCGATTGAATTCTGTGTGCTTACAAGAACTGGCCTCAATCATGGCTGCTCGAACCCGCAATGCAACAGTTTGTGCATTAGGTGAGACGCACCTATAGTGATATTATATTGCTGTGGGTTTTCATAGCGATAAGGCTTCAGTACGCTCATAAATTTAAGGCGAGTCTTATAACTAGAGCCCTAGCACGTATCTAGAAATATACGGGGGGTCATCCAGAAAATAAAGACCGTTTGGTTCTACAAAATGAAAAACACAATATTTATTGGAAAAAACAATTCTGTTACATGCCTGAAGCTTCCTCCACTTCTCTACATAATCACCTCCTACATTTAAACATTTGTCGTGTCTGGGCACGAGATTCAGAATTCCCAAGTTATATTCTTCTGCCGCCAGATTTAGACGGGGAAAACTAAGAATAAGTTGTTATCACTTTTAAAGTTAACGGTAATAGCAGCGCCCCACACCCCTTTGACACCTAAATTTACCCTAGGAGACACTTCGTCCAGTCTTCGTAAATCTAGATCTTTGAAAGTCAGTTTCAACAATATTTATGTTAAAATGTAGCCTTTTTATGCGCCAGAATGGCAGTGGGAGGCAAGGAGAAATGCATTGCGCTTATGGGAGTATTACGTTATTTGCTCTCTTGAGAATATCAAACTTCCGGTGGCATAGAAAAACACAACAACGGAAAGAGGACAGATTGAAGATGTAACTGACAGGCGCAAAAGTCGATACTTCCATTTGATTAGTTGTAACTTGAATTTGAAGTTGATTCCCCATAAGGAATACATGGGATTCTGAAAATTCTTGATCATCATATTTTTTCAAATATCGTGTCTAGCTTAATAATCAACATAAAAAAAAAAACGTCTTCAAGATATTCACACTCTCTTCTTCCCCTGGATTTTTTTAGTAGCAGTGCCCATTCGGACGATACTGAAATAAATGCACAACTGATGCGAAACTGTAACTCTTCCCCTTAAAGGTAGAAATTATTTTCTTGACGACATGAATCCGATTACAATAACTTTTTTCATGTGTGATCCAATTACATCTGTCGAAGCAGAATGAAAAAAGCATATTCTCATGAAAGAACGTCGAAAACTTATTCCCATGTAGATTTTAACTTTTTGAATGAAATTATAGATATAAGTGACTTGGAATTTGCCACTTTTTCTATTAATTGTACATATTTTTCGCTCTTGGTGCACCATAAATGCGTTTTCGCCTGCCTATTCTAACCAAAATGAATGCTTGAACATCCGGGCTTTACTCATAACCCTACCGCGCACGAGATTGGCCAGGTTATCGTGACGTAGCAATCCTTGGTTTCTCATACGGCGGTGGCGCTAACTTAAATGGGCCTGTTGGGCTGGAGCCCACGCAATAATTTGTATGTAATCATATTTTATTTTAGAAATGTAAAGAAAATGTTTCATCATTAGACATTTAAAGAATTCTCACAACTTAATTAATGACTGTTATCAAAATATTTCATAAAGATTTGTTACATCTCCAATATGAGACTTTTCAGTGTCCGTGCTCAGTGAACAGACACGGGACCCCTTGATTACAAGGCGACGACGTTATAAAACGATGAACATCGACATAAATATGTCAATATTTTCTCGGATTAGGCACTCAAAAATAGGTACTTATGACTAAAATAGGCATAAGTAGCCGCTATAAAATTCACGTATTCTCCTGAGAAATGTTCTGAAACAGGTTTTAAAGGTAAAATCCCACATTTTCTATGTTAGGAACAACAAAAAAGAAATGCATTTTAGGGCATATTCTCAGCCTACTTATAGGTGTATTACACGAAAAGTGATCACATTCCATGTAAATATCAAAATGAATTAATCTGAAAATTATTAGTGTTTTTATTTGCATTAAGGTTTAAATGTTTGTGAATGCCTTGAATATTTCACCAACAAATTATTATTAACATCTGTACCCTATATGCTTCACAGACAAATGAGGTCAAATTTTGATACATTTTTAAAGTGCCGCGCACACAAATATTTTCGTTAATGCTTTTCGTGCATTCAGGCTATGTCATCATACTCAAGTTTTTTCATTTGTTAGCACCACAAAGTACTTCACCCAATCTCATGTCTATAACCTTACATTTTGTGTGCAAAATGTCACGTACGTAACGCTGGAATACTCCTATTGCATATCATTACAAAACAAATATCTGAGTTAACCCAACCAATGTTTCTCAAATTGATTTGGTTTATTTTACTTCGCTTTTTTGCCACTTTTGGCTAATCGCGGGTGAGTGACATGGACGTCCGCAGGATTTTTCCCAGGGAGGGGCAAGCAAGGTAATTTTTTTCCAGGGGGGCAAAGGACACATATTTTCCTCCAAAATAGTGATGCTCTCTCAAAAAAATATTTCTGTCTGAAATTATCATGTTTCTTCAACGAATTTATAATAATTAACATAAATTACTGTGATTGAAATGAAATTATGTGTGAAATATATAATTTTTAGGTACACATTCATTTTCCAGGGGGGACCGTGGCCCCTCCTTGCCCCCCTTCCGGACGCCCATGGTGAGTGATGATATGATGAAATTGATAAATGGAAACTCACAAACGCCGGGGTTCGAAAACGGGACTAACCACTCCGCGACGGAGGGTGGCTGTTTCTCAAATCTTGGCGCTACTGCGTTATCTCGACCAAAAATGATGTACACGAGAGTTGAATTGGATTATTCTAATTGAGAAAAGGGGGAGGTTGTGTCACGTTTTGCGCAGCCAGAAGCGCACCCAAGAAGCTCCCAAACTCTTATTGTCACTTCCCAACACTCCATAAAGTACATTGTCAAACTTCGCAAGACCTTACTGGTGGAAACTGTCTGGCTCATAGTATTACCATGCAGCTGCCCCCTTAATGAGCATGAAGTCTAATTGAAAGAACCGAAGCAGCTGGGCTTGACGCCGTACGTCAGTCGATACCCAGAATCCATCAGGATCGTCAATGGCTTCTAAACAACCATGACGGTTTATAGAAATGGCAGCGGTGAGAACAGAGCTTTCGCAGGTCGCCCGCTCGGCTTTGAACCAGATTTCTGATCTTACGGTTGTCCCTTTTTAGGGGAGGGACATCCCCTCATCGCCACATTTATCAAGACTTAAGCACGGCTAATGATAACCATGAAAATTAATTGATAAAGCCTAGCCAATGGCAAAGCTCTGACACTTTGATTGAATAATAACCCTTCTTTCTTTGACCCCTACTGATATATTCTTTGCAGACTTTTCCGCCATTGCAGACCTTGGTAAACAAAGGAAACTGGCGGGAATATCCTGTTACACATTGCCGATTCGCCTGCGTTCAGCCACCGGGCGTCATGGCCAGTGACATAGTATTATTGCTTGCAAATCGTGATTCGCCATATTAGCTGAAGGCAACAGCAACGCCGTGGAGTGGCATTAGAAGTAAAATACGTCGGCCTGACGAAACGGTGACAATCGCAACTGTCATGGCTGCCGCGCGCACTTCACAAGTCACCAAACTGCGTAGCAAAATCAAGCACAGTTTGCTCCCTTCTCGTTAGGCACATAAAAGGTTAAAGAAGAAGAAGAAGAAACAACAAGAAGAAAGAGGAATGGAAACAGAAAAACGCTGCATGGAGAATGTTTTGGAAAATTACGATTTCAAACCTGTCTCTCCATGCAAAATCCCGTTTGCTCATGCTTATTTCTTTCTCAAGCGGTTGTTTATCTAGAACACATTTCATTTTTTATTATTAAGAAAGTACCCTATTTACACAACAGATGGTGCTCAGACCTGTAGTTCAAACGTGATGTTCTGAATTTCGATTCGGAAATTTTATGATATGTTACGATACAATAAAAACAGCAACACAAAACGAGCCAATCAGAATAACAAAATAATCAATAACAGATAATTATATGTTTATGTAGCCCTGATGTGACTTCCTTCTTACATTTACCAGGGAACATGCTCTAAACGTAAGGTTATAGGCAGTGATGTGCGTCTACGCGTAAACAACGATAGTCTACATTCTACACGTAGACTATTTTATACACGTAGATGACGTAATCTATGTAAAGAACATGGCGAAAGGTGATAACTTAACAAAGGGCGCCGCGGAATTGAAAGAAAATTATACTGCGTATCAGTTGCTGATGTGTGAAGAGAACTTTTCATACTCATTCTTCCAAATTCGAACAATTTCTCACCTAAGAAACCTAATATAGGAAATATCTTAGTGTTTTATGGGAAAAAGACCACTCTTGCCTCACGACTGCCATCTGTTGTTGTTTTATGCATACTATTTATCTTCATCCATAGTTGATGATAGAAGAGAAGAGATATTTTGTTGTAAATAGGATTCTTTTCATTTCGTTAGGAACCAATATAGTTGAAAATGTCACTTTCCTTTCATGAAAGCCTTGAAAGTTAATTTTAATGCACTTTAGATTGTCTACGTAGTCTATGTAAACTACAACCCAATGTAATCTACACGTAGATTACGTGTAGACAACGCATGTAGACGTAAACTTATAGTCTACGGCACATCACTGGTTATAGGTTAGGAAAGAATACATCTAATCTCAGAATCATTTGCTCTTCATCAAGTTTAACCACGAAGGATAATAGGAAGTGCACTGTTACAGTTCGCCGTAAAATTTACTATGTTCTACCGTCAACAGTCTGCCCGTCAATTTACAAAAACGTGACCCAAACATTTTTTAAAATTATTTTTTAAAAATCATGCATAAAGAGAGATAATGATTATAACTTACAGTTGCGTGCCCCAATGCATCAAAAATATATTTTTAGAAACTGAATCTTTAAAATTACACTGATTAAAGTAACTATGTAATGACCGTCATGGACGTTCGGGTCAAGGGGAGCCACGCTCCTCAAAGGAAATGAATGTCAAGCTAAAATTATATGTTCACACTTATAATTTCATACGTATATGGCATGCATATACTTTATTCTACCCAAATGTTTCCTTTAAAAGCATGTGAAACATTTTTTAACCTGAGCTTTTACATAAAATATAACTTATTTACAGTTATATGTTCACGCTCATTTAGAGTTATATTTTTACGTGACTTTTATTAGAAATACCTAAGGGAATAAGAATTCAACTGACTTCGTGATTGAGAACTAAACACGAGTATTTCTGGCATTTATTGTTATGAAAACCCAAAACAATAAAGTTAAGAGGTTAACGATGTCAGAAAATTTCAGAAAGCGATCATTTGGACAAAAGCGCCAAAGTACACGAGAATTTAAGGTGTTAAGCCATTACTAACCTTTAAAAGTGAGAATTTGAGCAGCTCCATTATGAAAGCACCAAACAGAATGAGAATTTTAGTTAAGTTATTGGTAACCCTTAAAAGTGAGAACTTATCTGCTACGTCATGGTAGCACAAAACAGAATGAGAGTTATTGGTTGTTGGTTATTGGTAACCCCTAAGAGTGAATATTTCAGCTCCTCCGTTATGATAACACAAGAGAGAATGAGCATTTGAGCCACTTCGTTACTGGCAATATGGCAATACCTATGAGAATGATAATTTCAGCAACTATGCCACTGGGAGATATTAGGGCATACATAATTCTATAGATTCTATTTGTGGTAGCTGCTTCTAAGGGATATACCTAAGACTACCCGGGGTGACAAGAACAAATACGGTATAATCAAGAACCTGTCAAGAGAAACAAGAATACCTACATTGTTGTGCATGTGTGAAGTGTAATTGTATGTGTTTGCGGTTAATGTAGATTGTAGGTAGAATCATACCCTGGGTTACAATGATGAAAGTAAGGTTTTAACCCAGCCTTCGAGAGAGAGAGAGACCAATCACGAAGCAGAACTTCCAAACCGTAGTTGTTTGTGCACGATCTCTTGGAGGGTGCAAATCCCAAGATGCATCAATAGCAGGATACGACACATTATTTATCAGTTCTTATAGGTAGTCGTGAAGGATCTGCTCCTGTTCATGCGATGCAAAAAAAAGGAACATTCGAAGGGTGGTCTGGGAAGCTGCAAAAAGGGCCTCTAAGGTACTGAAAGCAGTTAAATTACATTGCAGAGCATAGCAAATCAGAGGTCATGGTGTGCGACGGCTGCTGCAGGAAGATGCGATTGGAGATGAAGGAGCGAAAGGGAAGGAGGGAGAATTTCCAGTTCGTACTTTTGTACAACGGCATAAGGGTAAGAAGTTTTTCTTTTTTAGCAACAATCGACGATCGTATTCTTTCATGGAGCTTGCAGGAGCCCGAGTACCGAACCAGCTGTGTGAGAACAGGAAGGTTCTCCGACGAGCGGGACATTCTTCCTTGACATCCGTGGAAATCCATGAAAAGGTAATGGCGAAACCCTTGGAAATTCGGCGTGACGGCAAGGGGCCTTACCTATACCTACCTATCTTTACTTACCCGCGCGGACCACTTGGGGGTTCCGCAAGTCTCCCCAATACCGGACGAAAAAATCAACGGTGAAAATTAGATAAGCTATGGTGAGAACGACGATGTAATCGTGATTTGCTTCGTGTACTTAGGAGAGTTGTCTCGTTACAACCATGCCTTGTAGCAGTTTCAAAGAGGTCCCCTTTTCTGTATGTATTCTTCTCGATATGCGCATCTTCCACGCGAGGCTCTTCATTGAAACAAAGACTCTCCGATTTCAACTCCATCTTCTGGCCGCTCGTGTTAGTTGCTGTTTGATGGACCGGGCTTGCAAAATCAATTGGCACGCAAATAAAAGGAAGCTGCAGAAGCAGGTTTGTGTGTTGCGAATTAACGTATTCTATATCGCAACATGCCTGCTTAAAAAGACGATGACCCCTTCTCAAGATGTATAAAATTACTAGCAAATGGTCGATTTACATGACGTTTAAACACGCTATTATCCCTTCATTGGCCGCTAACCTCAAGCAATTAGACTCCTCTTTCAAGTTGATAAATGACAATTGGAGGGAGTTGTTGCACTTTCATCGGAGCTTCAGGAAAATCAGCTCATATTTAGATCAAGATTGGGCAAAAATCCCAGAAAATTCGATTAAAAGTAACCAAAGATCCCTCAATATCATCGTCGGCCATATTTGAAAATGGCCGTCACGAAAGAAAGTGATGTTTCTTTGAAATCACAGCATAATGTTCAAAGACATCGTAATGACGTTATAAAAGTAAAAATTCACAGCAATGCAAAATAACTATCTTAATTTTAAAAAAATGCACAGTAATAGCAGAATTTGAGCGGCAAAGACTTCTTAAGGCTTTTTCGGTATGTTATGAAAGCATAGGTTATTGTTGCTTAGCCAATTTCCACCGGCAAATTTGGATATAAACATTTGAAGTTTATTTTGCAACAGAACTATTCGTCCATGCAGTTGGCAGCGTTTTGCCACTATTTGGAAATTAAACTACTGTTTCTAAATAGCTAACCTCTTACGTCTCTTGTTCCAACGTGTATTAAAACAGGTTTGAGTTTATCACATTGAAACAATAGTAAGCATAACTTCAAACATACCCAGAATAACAACAAACATCCACTCACTACCAGCGTAAATGCACACGGGTGTACATACAAAGTCCGCTCTGCACGGGTCGGAATTGAGCGCCTCGAGCGGAGAAATGTGGAGTTTCAGCCAAGACAGTCGTATTGGTGACGGTAAAAGCGCCCACATTGAATCATAGAATCATAGAGGGCTATGAAAATACATACAAGTTTTGCCAACTCACCACAAGATGGTGCTGTAGATTTATAGTACTTAAAAAGTAAAACAATTGGAAGGCTTACAACTTAGTTATTTTAAGATTTAGAATGTAAATACAGAAAAAAGGAAAATTATAAAAACATGTTGCAAATTTAATGCTCTGGGCCAGCATTGCTGGTCTTACTTTATAGAAATGCAGGCATCTGATGTATAATATATAGAAAAGAAAATATAATAGTTCAGATTGATGATTGTACAGTTATAAGTTAGAGATTGGTGAGTTCATCGAACTATCCAGCCTAACTATTGCCTATTTTTGGGGGAGCAGGAAAAGGTTTATAGTATCCTTGCCTGGACTCATCTCACCCAACAGGTCGCTAGGTGCCAGGGCTTGCCCCGAGTTGATAGCTTCCTGGAGATGAGGCCTGCTCGGAAAAAGGTTTATAGTATTATACAGTTATAAGGTTCTCTCCACTAGACAAGTGAATCCTAGCTATGTGCTTATTTTAAGGGAAGTAGGAAGAACTTAAAACATGCTCGTTTCCTGTATTGTCTCCCAACAAGGTACCCGGTGTCTGAGCATCGCCAGAAATTTTTATTGGTGGAGGCGGTTCAGGACATTGATAAAACTTACATACAGTATTAGAAATAATAATCATGCTTATCATTATTATTATAAAATAACAATTATAAGCGAATAAAATAAACTTTATTCCAAACTTATTATTATTATTACTATATGAAGGGGTCGGGTGTAAAACATGGTAAGTGACATTTTGGTTATTTTTGAGTTACAAAGTAAAACGTACCATCCTTCAATTTTCGAGTGAAATTGCCATGTCATACAATTTGCATTGGACTCAGTGAAGCCTTGGTAAACACAATACGAAAACAATTTATCTACAGTATAGCTTCTAATAACCTTTTTTCTTAATGAACTCAGAAAGACCAAACTTTCACTTTTACACCTGAGCCCTTCATATCCTTAGGAAGACTTTTCTATTCAATCCACCAGATGAGCGAATATCCAACACAACTGTTTTTTTTTAAATTTGTTTTTTTTAAAATATTATACATATCATACAGTTAGTGCACTGAAATATATAGTTATTCCATTTTGTTATTAACTAATACATACCTCATTCAAGAAAAAGCCTTAAAAGTTAGGTACAAAAGTCTGTTGTGACCTCTCATTTGACATGCTAGTCTTTTGGAAGTTTGAAAACTGTGCAACGACCTTTCTCTGGTTTTATATACACTGGTTCCCATAGACGTCCGCAGGATTTTTTCCAGGGAGGGGCAAGTAAAGTAATTTTTTCCAGGGGGCAAAGGTGGCATATTTTTCCCATAATAGCGATGGCCCCTCAAAAACACTATTTTAGTCTGAAATGATCATGTTTCTTCAACGAATTTATAATAATTAACACAAATTACTGTGACTGAAATGAAATTATGTGTGAAATATATAATTTTTAGGTGGACATTAAATTTTCAGGGGAATGTCGTACCTCCCCCCCCCTTTTCCGGACGTCCATGCCGGTTCCTGAATTTAAATTATTATTTTTTCGATTTAATGAATTTTACTTCGTTATTCTGCTCCAATACCAACTAAATGATCTTCATTTCTGCTACTAACAATGAAATAACAAGCTTTTTGATTCTTTGTAACTTGAACGAGGGGGGGTTCATCCTCCTCCCGACGCCCATGTTGATATCTGAAAATCGGTTTGAGGTTAAAATATACTGTTGTTGGATAAATATCCTAAGGAATATAATAATAAAATAATAGTTTATTATTAGTACTTTGTAATTCTTATTTTATTATCATCGTTAGTGATGTCCAACTCAGGAAATTCCAAAGAAAAACAGTCCCATCTCAGGAACTAATCTCGATTTTTTCCCCATTCAGGATTTCCCAACTTGGAAACTGTGACTAAAGTTCCCAATTCAGGAACTCATATTTTCACTCGAGGTGTTTGAAGTAGGATTTTCCCAACTCAGGAACCGCTGCTGTTTGCCTCGGGAGGGAAGAGGGGGAGAGGTAAGTTACTGTTTTTTGAAAGGCTCTCATCGTTGCTGCAAGTTACCCTGTAATACTCTGTACACATATATCCATTTGCAGAAAAAGTACACTACTTTTCGGGGAGTTCATTCTCTCCTCTAATATATTTTGAGCATATTGCAAATCAATTGCTTGTAGGTTAGGTTAGGTTAGGTTAGCCGTTACACAGGTAGCTATGCGTAATATTAACTATTTCAAACGCCAAGTCATCCTCCTCCATGTCAATTAGTAGGACTTCTTAAGTTGGGAAGACATTTCACTGAAATATCCAATTGGTACAGAACAGTTCCTGAGATGGCACTGTTTTAATTGGAATTTCCACAGTTCCTGAGTTGGAAAATCTTGAATCGGGAATAAATAGAGATAAGATCCTGATATGGCACTGTTTCCATTGGAATTTCCATCATTCCTGATTTTGGAAATCCTGGATCGGGAATAAATGGAGATTAGTTCCTGAGATGGCACTGTTTTCATTGGAATTTCCATAGTTCCTGAGTTGGGAAATCCTGAATCGGGAATAAATAGAGATCAGTTCCTGAGATGGCACTTTTTCATTGGAATTTCCATCATTCCTGATTTTGGAAATCCTGGATCGGGAATAAATGGAGATTAATTCCTGAGATGGCACTGTTTTCATTGGAATTTCCATAGTTCCTGATTTTGGAAATCCTGAATCGGGAATAAATGGAGATTAGTTCCTGAGATGGCACTGTTTTCATTGGAATTTCCATAGTTCCTGATTTGGGAAATCCTGAATCGGGAATAAATGGAGAACAGTTCCTTAGATGGCATTGTTTCCATTGGAATTTCCATCATTCCTGATTTGGGAAATCCTGAATCGGGAATAAATGCAGATCACTTCCTGAGATGGCACTGTTTTCATTGGAATTTCCACAGTTCCTGAGTTGGGAAATTCTGAATCGGGAATAAATAGAGATCAATTCCTGAGAGGCCCTGTTTCCATTGGAATTTCCATAGTTCCTGATTTGGGAAATCCTAAATCTGGAATAAATCTCATCTTTATTTTTATTTCCATAAATTTTTCTAATTCCTGAGCTCCTTGCCAAAAATTTCTGGCGACAGCCTTGCTTCAGACCTGCACAAAATTCATAGAAATAATGATTTGAAGTAAATATTCCATTCTTGCAGCTTTATGGACAAAGGATTTCGCAGGAAGGAAAAGTAGGTTTCATGGTACGAAATTGGTGTTAAATCTTCGGTCATGCCCGACTCGTGGCGCGCACGGGACCGTGCCCTTTGAAATCTGCCGACGCTAAGTAGACGGGGGTGGATAATTTGGCGGTTACGGCTTTGATTCCTGGAGGGGGCGGCGGTTTCTTCCTCCTCGGCTTCTTTCGGTCGCAGGCGGAGACTCATCACGTACTCCGAAGTGGAGTATCTCCTAGTTCTAATCACTGGGTGGACAGTCCGCGCACGGTCACGAGTGAGACGCGAACTGTGTCGACGATGTCCAGAGGAGTCGCCTGCCGACTCCCACTGTCGTTGGGTTGGGAGAGCAGGTCACAAAGTGTAACGGAAATAATTGCCGTAAATAATGTTTTCTATGCATCCTTCGTGTTTCGTTTCTCTACATCTGGTCACTAGGTTCATGGTTGCGACGCTTTTTTCTTATTAATTGATCCGAAATGTAGACCTCAGTCTCAGAAACATATGTGAGTTATATAAAGCGTGTGTTAAAGCGTATATTCCAGGGCTAGCTAGACTATCTGTGAAGCCTGAAGCCTAGAAAGTAAAATACTGAAGAAACTGTGTGAATTAAGCTGATTTGAAAAAGAAGATAATGGCAACCTTAATTCTTAGGAGTTGGCAACCTTAATTCTTAGGATTTGGCAACCTTAATTCTTACGAGTTGGCAACCTGAATATTTAGTAGTTGGCAACCTGAATTCTTAGTAGTTGGCAACCTGAATTTTTAGGAGTTGGCAACCTGAATTCTTAATAGTTGGCAACCTTAATTCTTAGGATTTGGAAACCTGAATTCTTAGGAGTTGGCAACCTGAATTCTTAGGAGTTGGCAACCTGAATTCTTAGTATTTGACAACCTGAATTCTTAGTAGTTGGCAACCTTAATTCTTAGGAGTTGGCAACCTTAATTCTTAGTAGTTCGCAACATGAATTCTTAGTAGTTGGCAACCTGAATTCCTAGTAGTTGGCAATCTTAATTCTTAGGAGTTGGCAACCTGAATTCTTAGGAGTTGGCAACCTGAATTCTTAGGAGTTGGCAACCTGAATTTTTATTTGCAACTAGTGTTGCCCACGGGACGAGACGGGACAGGCTTTTAAAAATTCGAGACGAGACGAGATTGACCATGTGTCATAAGACAAACGAATATTTTCGAGACGAGACAGCATTTCCACGAGGCTCCACGAGACGAGACAGGCCAAAGTCTCGTCTCGTGGGCAACACTATTTGCAACCTGACTACCGTTAGGATGGCAACGTGGCTTCCTTGAAGACGTCAAGAATGAGTCTAGTCTTGTCCTTCCTCCATAGCCTAGGACCAGGTGTCAAAGTCAGAAATGGCACCAAAAAGTTAGAAAATAACTCTAAGAAGTTAGAAAATAACACCAAAAAGTTACACTGCCATACATACATAGCACCCTCACGGTTCTTTCTTTCAGGTAGTACACTCTGTAAAGAAAAAATAGTTGCGACAGTTGCTCGGATATGGTTTTCACAAGATTGTGAAGTGAATTAAAACAATAAGAAAAGCAGGATTTGTCCACCAGTCGTATTTGTGAAGAAGCGTTCTCGAATAAAGCGTTGCAAGGCAGCGGATATGAGGGAGTGAGAGAGGCAGGAGGCATCGTCGGTCGTGTTCGTTCGATGGAAAACCTCTCGTCATGTGATGCCTCTCTCACTCCCTCCCAGTGGCGGCCTACGGCTACTATGATGGGTAGTGCCAACGTGATCAAGAAATTTAAAAAAAAACAACAAAAAAAACTCTGCAATGCCCTCTCCCCCGCCCCTCCTTGTGGTTGCGTCACTGGTCAAGATGTTTAACTTTTAATTTATCCTCGTTTGGTGGAAAATAGTCTGTGTAATAAGTAACAACACACTAATCCGATTAATCTTCACTCACTAACCTATATTTTATACACTACAGGACACTTCCCTAAAAACACAATTACAGAAGGAATCCTCTCACCTTCTCCTCCCCGACAACTGGAAATCGAAAATATCCGACATTTGTTCTAAAAGAAATGTCAAGGAAACTCGCATCACCATAGAATATTTTACTTTATAAAAAATATAGAAGTCTGGATGGCCCTTCGGACACATCTATCTAAATGTTCATTCAACTTTGGATAAATACTACGTTCGTTTTTTTCAAAAGTAGGCAGAAAAGTAGATAGTAGCTTTCTCACGAATAACTTCCCAACGTGTCTTACAAATCAGTCATATTTAGCGATTTATCTCTGAAGGTGGCAGCTATGTCCCTCGTCGTGCCAAGCGAAAACGGGCTCGGCTGCTGTCTTATGGCTACCCTCTTCCACCCCGCCACCTTGTTCCACGCGGAGACTTCTTCAACCCTCTGCGCATGTGCCAACTTGGTTAGGCCAGCTCTTAGGCGGCTCGGACCGTTGCCTCGCGAGGATACGAAACAGCTGGCGATGCCGCGTGGAGGTCGGGGGGGTCGTCAGCTTGACCTATTGCGAGATTCCAATCTACTTGTATGTAAATTATAAATGTATTAATTTAACAATACTTTGGCGAGGTATGAGTTTCATCTGAGGGTAGTGCCATGGCACGGCGGCTCTGCCCTTCGAGCCGCCGTTGCTCCCTCCTATCATCGCAGAAGAAACGGGAGGTGGTTTTGTGAAAACGATGACATTTATCCAACACCCCCAGTTCTTTTCTATTTACATTTATTGTTTTATGTTTCAACGCACTCTGGTGCTACTCTGTTGCATTTGAGGTACATTGTGCAGGCGGGAAGTTCGCATCGTACGAAGCACTCATCGGCCTCCATGCAACAGAGTAGCACCAGAGGGAGCCTCTTGCATTGAAACATAAAAACATAAATGAAAATAGAAAAGAACTGGGGGTATTGGTTAATGAATCTCGTGAAAACCATATCCGAGCAAGTGTCGCTATTTTTTTCTTTACAGAGTGTATGTATGATTCCTATATAAGCTGAGTGGGTTATTCGCATTTACATGTATATTTACAATAACGGGGGTCATATTGAACATGTTGTGTAACCACAAAACTGCTTGTATGTTATGTATGGCAACTTCTGAATCACCCTATAGAGTAAACAACTTGTCAGGTTTATTATTAAAAAAAATATATGAAACACAACAATGAGGTTTGTTGTGTAACGCTAAGAAAATCTTCAAGTTCTGTTTTCATGCGCAAGACTTAAGTAAAGACGGCCGTTGTGACGACTTTCACAGGTGCAGAAGAAACAGGCTGTGTCTTAAAGTTCCCATACCCTACAACCCTATACTTCTGCATTGGGGCGTTGTGAATGACAAAGTCTATGCCCCAGAATGTGGAACAGCTAAAGGAGAGAATAAGATGCGTCCTTGCTTAGGTGGACGAGGAGTTCTTTGGAAAAGTGTGGCAAGAACAAATTTCGATGGGATGTGTGTGTCGAACTGGGGGAAGCCACGTTGAACATTTGTATCCATTTGAAGACATTCATAGAAACTTGAAGTGTTACTGATTGATACCCAACAAATATCATTGTTATATTTCGTATAGTTTAGTCGAAATAAATCCTTAAAATTGTTTACTCTATCATGAAACACCCTGTGTTATCAGTCATAAGCGGATCCTGATTTTCTTTTTCAGACAGGGGCACAGGATATGCATGAACATACATTTTCTTGTTGAATGTATTTCCACTGGAAATCGAACGAGGCTCGCTTGATTACAAGGCGACAACATTAACAGTTTTTGTGAAGTAGAAGCCAATTTATACAGTAGGCATATTTGGCAGAAAAGTGTGCTAAAATAAAAAGGTGAATTTTGTGGGAAATAACACCAAAAACTCAGAAATGGCACCAAAAAGTTAGAAAATGACACCAAAAAGTTAGAAAATAACACCAGTAGTTAGAAAATAACGCTAAGAAGTTAGAAGAAAATAACACCACAAGTTAGAAAATAACACCAAAAAGTTAGAAAATGACACCAAAAATTTAGAAAATAACACCAAAAAGTTAGAAAATGACACCGAGAGCTAGAAAATTGCGGCCAAAAGTTAGAAAATAACACCAAAAGTTAGAAAATAGCGGCAAGAAAGTTAGAAAATAACACCAGAAGTCAGAAAATAACACCAACATGTTAGAAAATGACACCAGAAGTTAGAAAATAGCACCAGTAGTTAGAAAATAACGCTAAGAACTTAGAAAATAACACCAGAAGTTAGAAAATAACGCTAAGAAGTTAGAAAATGACATCAGGAGTTAGAAAATAACGCTAAGAAGTTAGAAAATGACACGAGAAGTTAGAAAATAACGCTAAGAAGTTAGAAAATGACAGGAGAAGTTAGAAAATAATGCTAAGAAGTTAGAAAATGACACCAGAAGTTAGAAAATAACGCTAAGAAGTTAGAAAATAGCACCAGAAGTTAGAAAATAACGCTAAGAAGTTAGAAAATAACGCTAAGAAGTTATAAAATAACACCAGAGGTTAGAAAATAACGCTAAGAAGTTAGAAAATAACACCAGAAGTTAGAAAATAACGCTAAGAAGTTAGAAAATAACGCTAAGAAGTTAGAAGAAAATGACACCAGTAGTTAGAAAATAACGCTAAGAAGTTAGAAAATAACACCAGAAGTTAGAAAATAACGCTAAGAAGTTAGAAAATAACATCAGAAGTTAGAAAATAACGCTAAGAAGTTATAAAATAACACCAGAAGTTAGAAAATAACACCAAAACGTTAGAAATAACACCAAAAAGTTAGAAAATAACACCAAAAAGTTAGAAAATAACACCAAAAAGTTAGAAAATGACACCGAGAGTTAGAAAATAGGGCAAAAAGTTAGAAAATAACACCAATTTTTGGATAGAAACGAAAAATCGAGCTCCCTACTACAACTGTTATAAATCGATATCCCAGAGCTTGGACTCAGTGTACACCACTTAAGTAATAATAATAGAGCCAGTGTGAACAATAATACGAGCAGTGTCTTTCATTGTTGCGAGCGGTGTCCACTTTGAAGCCAAAATTCAGAACCGTTGGACCACCAGTGGAGATGGCTCTGAAGGTAAAAGAAGGCAGAAGCTTTAATATCTTGTAAAAGGACATGCACCGCCTTTATGGTGGGGAACCTCGCGAGAGGATAACACACCTGTTGCCCGAGAAAAACGACAACAGAGAGTACGGGCCATTGAAGAACCAAAAATCGTCCACAAGTCCAAAATCACTTCCACTACATGACCTCACTAAGGTGTTTTACCTCGCCCTCTCCCCCCAAAAGGGCTGTCGTCTCTTTGAAGCGAGTAGACAAAGCGATGCCGCCCAGGCCGGTAGAATAGATTCTGCAACTGGCTCTTTGTCACGACCTCTTGACTCCAGCGCCCCCTTTGTCTGCGGGGCTTGTCATCTTCGCCGGGGGTCATTGTGGGAGTCATCGGGTAGGTTGGGGACCTCCGGGTGTAACGTAGGAGGTCTTTCAGGGGACCACAAAGCAAGAAGTCATCACTCCCTTTCCTGACACTCCTGTTATATATGGTTCCGTCCGGTGCTTGGAATGGCTGCACTCTGCTGTGGTGGCGAAAGGTGATGACCAGGCAACAGATTTATATTTACATACATATTTATGTGTGAAGCTGAAATCAGATATATTTTGAATTATCTTTGCGTATCATGGCATGTACCTGCAGATTCAGTTTCTATTTTCCATGTTTGCACATATATTACACTCAGAGAACTAAATGCATCATATCGATTGATGCACCAGAATGCACCGATTGATGCACTAAAGTGTGTTTTAGGGCTTCTTCAAGATTCAGATTAATATTTGATGCATTTGGGTGTATTTTTGTATGTCGTGAAAGAAAAACCAAAGTGCATCATTTGATTCAAGTCGAGATGCACTTTCAGTCGAGATGCACTTCAATGCATCAGTTGATGCCTTTTGATGCACCTAGATGCGTATTGATGCACCTTGATGCTTTTTGATGCGTTTTGATGCACCAGAATGCATCTTCTTTGATGATGCACTTAAAACGTTTGGTCTGAGCTACAGAGTTTATGTAGTTTAAGTGCATAATCCAAAAAGATGCAGGAATGTGCATCAAGGAACCCCTACTCGAGTGTTAAGATCTCTCTCTCTCTCTCTCTCTCTCTTGTGTTCTTTAAAAGACACGAAAGATGGCGTTGCTGTAACAATATACCTAATGAAGTGTTAAAGGCTTCTATACTTGGTGTTAGTTGACAGCCAATTATGTAACAAAACACCAAAAATGATTTTGAATAGTATCAATTCCACAGTAACCTTAAAATAAATTATTTTGTTACAGCAACTGTCACTATTTGTAAGAGTACGCTAAGGGTTTCTTTGCACCATGTAGTGTAGTAGTTCATTTGGTAACCGCTGATAAATAGGATAAATACAACATCCATGCGTTGTTCGCTCAACCATCGTTAAAACGTTCTTAACGAGCTGATAGTTAACGCATCACTAAAATCTTAGCAGCCTGTTAAACTTTTAATGTTCGCTCAAGCGATTTTGTAGGCCCGTTAACTAATGACATGTTAGAGGCGTTTTGCTTTGATTCCTTGCTATTCTCATACTTTGATACGAGAAATGCAACGTTTTGATTGGTTGCACCGTGGAAAGTAGACTGTGCGTAAGCGCTTTCTTCCACAACATTCGTTTTGGGATTTTGTGTATGACATCCCAGGAACAACAATAAATAAAGTAATGTGTAACGTTTAAGAAATGAATGTTAGTTAGGTATTTACGTCCGCACACCAAAAATGTTATGTATTAGGATTAACAGTTACATTGTAATTTCGTAAGTTAGATTTAAATTAGTGCCTACTTACTGCCAATACAAGATCATAAATATATAAATAAAAACTACTGTTCTAGGTTAGGGTAATGTGTTTGAAGTTTGATAAATTTTAATTATATTAAAATGGCATTTCAAAAGAGGTAGAAATCAACGTGTGTTTGCTACGAGGGCCACTATTTATATTTTGAGCCTTGGCAACACTGATTGAAGTTAGGCGCGATTTGACGTTTGCACGGAATCGTCTGGCATTATTGACCATAACGTACTTCAAATGTTTTGTTAATAGCTTCATTTGTGTTGTTTATGTTGCCTTGGAGATTGCGCGACAACAATGAAATGGAATTAACTCGTGAACATTTTCGTGCGATGATTTTTTACGATTTTCGACGTGGATTATCAAGACAAGAGTGCATCGATCAACTTACTACTACATTTGGCGATGAAGCCCCATCCTTTGCCACTGTGAAACGCTGGTATAACGAATTTAATCGTGGCCGCCATTCGCTCACCGACGAGATTCGCGAAGGTCGTCCAAAATCAATTGTTGTTCAAGAAAACATTGATGCTGTGCAAAACCTAATACTGCAAGATCGTCATGTGACATACTGAGAGATTGAGGCAACCATAGGCATTAGTTCCACCAGCATATATAAAATATTACATGATCATTTAGCTGTGAGAAAGGTATGTTCTCGTTGGATCCCACACAATTTGACAAAAACTCAAAAAGACGCTCGCGTCAATTGGTGCAAACAAATGCTCAATAAATACAATCGTGGTGCTTCAAAAGACGTATATAAGATTGTAACAGGTGACGAATCATGGATATATGCATATGAGCCGGAACGTAAACAGCAGTCGACTGTATGGGTGTTTCAAGATGAACCCAATCCAACAAAAGTTGTTCGCGCTCGAAGCACATCGAAACAAATGGTCGCCTGTTTTTTCGGGAAAACTGGTCATGTGGCAACTGTGCTTTTAGAGGAACGTAGAACGGTCAACTCTGAATGGTACACAACAATTTGTTTGCCAGAGGTCTTCGGTCAAATACGGAAAACAAACAAACGCCGTCGGATCATTCTTCATCAAGACAATGCCAGCTGTCACACATCTCGTCTAACAACCGACTTTATGAACAGTCAAAAAATCGAATTGATGGGTCATCCACCGTACAGTCCTGATTTGGCACCCAATGACTTCTTGTTCCCGAATGTCAAGAATAAATTGCGTGGACAACGATTTTCGTCGGCGGAAGACGCAGTTGATGCGTTCAAAAACCATATTATGGAGGTGTCTCAAGAAGATTGGAAAAACTGCTTTGACAAATGGTTCGAACGAATGAAAAAGTGTACAGGGAGTCCATAAAGTCCTGCAAAAAACTAAAACTCTATAACTTTTTAGCTGTTGCGTTTAACAATACACATTTTTTGGGTGAGAAGGGTGGAAGTTTAAAGTTTTGTTCTGGTCACACTGCTCAGTGACGCTTGCACTGGTAATCACGTGATCATGTGACTTAAGATGGCGTCCATCCAGGAAAAGGCACAGTGTGTTCTGTGGTTTGCAGAGTTAAAATCTTGTGTTTCAGTGCAGAGGAAGTTCCAGATAACATATGAGAAACCACTCCCAGCAAATTCAAGTATCAAGAGATGGTATGAAAAGTTCAAGGCAACGGGAAGTGCGTCAGATTTGCCATGCAGTGGAAGGCCAGGATCGAGTGACTATGTGATTCAGTCAGTGATTTTTCTTCGAGGAAGACACGGTAAATGGCAACAACTATCTGAACATGCTACAGACATTCCTTGTGCCAGAACTTAATAGGTTAGGCATCATCAATGACGTCCACATGCAACAAGATGGGGCGCCGCCGCATTTTGCCCTTGAAGTTCGGCAGTTTCTTAACGAACAATTTCAAGGTAGATGGATTGGCCGAAGAGGGCCCACACCTTGGCCTGCAAGATCACCAGACTTGCCACCTTGCGATTATTAGTTGTGGGGATATGTAAAGGCCGAGGTGTATTTACAGAAACCAGCTAATCTGGATGACCTAAAAGAAAAAATAAGAGATGTGATTCTGAATATCCCAGGAGAGCACCGTCAGCACGCAATTATCGGTTTCACAAAAAGACTGCAACAGTGTTTGGACGTGAATGGTGCACAATTGGAAGTTTGGCGATGAACCTAACACGCAGGAAATAAACTTTGAACCTTGCTGTAAGTACACACAAAATATTTTGTTAATAAACTTAATAGTTTTCAAGTTATAGAGTTTTAGTTTTTTGCAGGACTTTATGGACTCCCTGTATTGACCATAAAGGAGAATACTTCGAAAAACAATAAAGCAGTTTTCAATGCCAAATTCCTGTGTTTTCATTGTTAGGCTCAAAATATAAATAGTGACCCTCGTATAATAATTTTCCTCAACAAAAGAGAACATTTCACGAAATGTACACCATGCATAACTTAACTTGCTGTGCCATGGCAATTAAATAATATGTAAGTATTGCAAGTCACTTCTTTTGGCATTGATGTGAATGTGACACTGCAAACAAGAAATCTACTGTTTCAAAATAATCACTGACAAAAAAAGAAGGCACGTATAATGTTTACCAGTATGCTTACCGTTCATGCATATGTACAAGGGACGTTTCTGAATGGTTGTGTGTTTTGTTTTGTACAAATATTTTTTTAAAGAAAAAATATATATACAATACGATATTTTATATTTGATTTATCGTAAATGGTAAAAAGAAGGACAAGTACACTGTTAGGCAGTATCCTTACCACTTGTACGAACGTACCGTAAAAGGAATAATTTCCGAATGGGTGGAAGTATGTTATACAAACAAATATGCATACTTTTACAATGTCCATGCACGAAACTACAATACCTGAAACTGCTTAGGATTAAGCTTTTTTCTTAATGAAACATACATGTGTAGTACGGTACTTTACATTATTTTTGGTTATTCATTATGTGATGAAATGGTAGTCATTCAGATTTGATTTGCACTGTTAGACAGTACCATTACCACTTGTACGTATGTACAAGGAATAATTTCCGATTTGATGGTAGTGTGTTTTACAAACAAATATGTACACTCTTACAATGTCCATGCACGAAACGATAACACCTGAAACTGCTTAGGACCTGAAGCTTTTTTCTTTAATGAAACATACATGTGTAGTACGGCTCTTTACATTATGTTTGGTTATTCATTATGTGATGAAATGGTAATCATGTACATTGTACGTGGAACAGTTGATTAATATGATATTTTTATATTATATTTGATCCTGTATATGATTTATCATAACTGGTGAAAAAAAAACAAGTGCACTCTTAGACAATATCATTACCACTTCTACGTATGTATACAAGGAATAATTTCCGAATGGATGGTAGTGTGTTTTATGTCACTGCACAATGTCAAAATGTATATATAAACTATATACCTGAAACTGCTTAGGACCTCAAACTATTTTCTTAATGAAACAACGTATGTAATATATTGATGAGATGGTAATCGTTCGTAAATGTACCTTGTACATGTAACATTTGATTATTTTTTTCAATTTTTAAGTGCTCTCTCAGTTTGTTACGAATACGATTTAATTTCCATTTGCACCGTTATATGTCAGCCCATTTTCAGTATGCTGCATAATAATTGTTTTGATTTTGTGATTATATTAAGACTCACGTTATATTAAATAACATGTTTTATTCTACAGTACTTACGTACATCTACTAGCTAAATAAGTAAATAGGTTAGGCAGGTTTTCTTTATTTCTGTACTTGGTTAGGTTAGGTAGGTCAGGTTTGGTGCTTTTAGCATTTATCTCCAGTTTGCTAGCTGTCCCTAGCCGCTTGTGATTCAGAATATAGAATGATGAACATTTGTGTCGAGCATTCTCTTCACTGCAAAATCATTTTTTCCATTATGTTAATTGGAGTAGGTGGATAATAATTTGAAAAGTTCGAAAGAACAACATAAAATTGGAATGGTAGTTATAAGCAGACATAAGCATAAACACAACAAACCACGACTTTCTCCAGTTTCTGTGATCCACTGGAACACGGCGTGGACGACGATACCGAATATTTAAGTGAATAACTTTACCTTATACAAATTGAAATATGTAAAAGGAGGTTACATTATTTTAAAAAGTCGTGCAATATTTTATGTTTATGGTTACAGTGCATTGAAGGTGGAAGCCCAATATGCATTTTAAAAAATCAAGTTCGTATAATTAACTATAAGCATATATTTTTGGCTCGACAGGCAAAATTAATAAAATCTGAATAATGTGTGATGATCACGATGCCATTATTGACAAAACTTTAAAAAGTACATTGATACAATATTTCTCATTTAACTTCCATGTGATTTTTGATTTGCAGTACGAATTTATAATATGAAATACGAAATGGGAAAATTATTTTTGCTGTAGAAAGAAATCGAACTAGTGTACGTTTTGCGATGGTATGCAAATAATGTGTTCAAATCGGTTTGGGATAACCTTTCAACACAACAGCTGGCAAACGCAATTTCGCCATCTTATTTCCGATACAACACAACGCGCTGTTAAGCCCTTTAATGAAGCAAAAGAGTGCCTTCAGATTTAACGACGACATTAGAGGTCTGTTAGCCTTAACGAAGGTTGGAGTAATGCCTCGATGTGCTAATGTAGCGTTAACTTGATTTAAAGCTTCTTTAAAATTTAACACGCGTTGAGCGAACCGGGCACCAGACTAAAATTCGACCAATTCAAGGATATCGGCTGAAAGTGTCCTACATGGGAATTTGCAAAAGTATACTTATACCAGCTCCGATACTCTTGTATCCTATCTTTGAAATCTTTGTAAAAGAGATCCTTCTGCTCGTATTTAAAAAGGTAAAAAGGTAAAGTGCTCCCCTGTGCTTAGCACAACGCCATGAAGGCGTATAGGGGGTGTGGGGGTAACGCCCCACACTTTCTTGATCCGGTCGTGAGTAGGGGTGATGTGATCAGCATCACGCCCCTGACCGCCTTTACCCCCCAGGGTTTCCCCCAGGTACCCATGTTATTCGACGCTGGGTGGGCGCCGGGGCCGCTTCCATCGTTAGAAAAGTTCCCGGATTTGAACCGGCCGGGGATCGAACCCGGGACCTTGAGCATGGTAGTCAGACGCGTTACCGACTTTTTTTTTTTTTTTTATTTTTTTTTTTTTATTTTTTTTATTATTATTATTACATTTTGCAATTTATTACATTACATTTGCACTTTACATTTCAACTCATTGGGCAAGTAAACATTACAGTAAGAAAATTAGCATACAATCTATTTCTTTTACAGTCAGGTATCCTGTGGTATTCTTGATGGAGGTAATTTACAAATTGTATATTAAAATCTGGTTGCCGGTATGTCGATAGGAAATAGGCATAGTGTCCTAGGAGCCATTGTACACTTTTACGTTTTGTTTTTGGGTAATATTCAAAAGCTGGATATAAAAGAATATCTACAGAGATGTTATACACTGATGTTCGACAAATAGTACTAACAAGTTTCCTTACATAAAGCCATGATGTTTCTATTATTTGGCATTCACTCAGTCTATGGACTAAACTATCAGATACATTACATTTAGCACACATTGGCGTATTTATTAATTTAAGATCATAGAGTCTCTCCCCAGTGATTAATTTTTGGTGGACAATTATATACCATGCTGATCGGATTCGTGATGTAAGATGGTGAGCCTGAATATTATTCCATATTTCTCTCCACTTCATTCTGGGATTTTGCTCAATAATTTTACATGTTGGCTGTTCTAATTTACATAATCTGCGATATATTTCCGATGTCACTGGTATTGTTAATATCGGAGATTGTAATAGGGCATAACTAATATCCACTATTGTTGCCTTAAAATACCATAAAGTGTCTACCAGTCTAGTAATATCAATAGGAGCCTCTAGTGAAATATAGTCCAAAGCGCTTCTCAAAACTTTACTTGTGAGGCTGAGTGGATGCTGAATCAATGTCTGCGTGTCAGCTTGAATACGTAAGGCCTGGCATTTGAGTTCTATATTCACAAGATTCATTCCTCCCTCGGCAAAAGGCAAACAAAGTAACACATGTTTCACCCTCAATATCTGACCGTTCCAAATAAACCAATTTACTGCACTCTTAAGTTTATTTATATCTAGCTTCCGTAGTGGGAGGATTTTTGCCATGTACCATACCTTTGAGAGTGCATAGACCTGTACAAAGGTCACCCTTGACTGTAAACTAAGGCTGCGAAATTTATTTGTTTGTAATATCGCTTTAACCCCAGTTAATACTCTATCATAATTTAATTGGATCATACTTTGAATAGAGTGCGTATATATTATACCTAGTATACGTATCGTTTGTACAACCTTAAAATTACCTCGCTGCAAGTGAGAATGAGCCAAATTTAAATTCAAAATTGACGATTTTGCTTGGTTTATTTTTAATCCCGACCATTTTCCAAATTTCTGTAATACTTGACATGTTTCATCAATATCCGACTGTTCATTTATTAATACAGTAACATCGTCAGCATAAGCTAACACCTTAATGGTAGTAGAGTGTATGTTAATTCCTTGAACTTTTCGGCCTATTTCAGAAAGAATGGGTCTCAGTGCAATACAAAACGCTAACATCGACAAAGGATCTCCTTGTCTTACACCTTTATAAATATAGAGTTCTTTTGTCAGAAAACCATTTATTTGAATTTTTGCTGTTGCATGACTATAAAGACTTTTAAATACTGAAAGAAAATGTCCACGTATACCGTAGCCCTGCAAAACTTTAAATAGATATTCATGATTTATCGAGTCAAAAGCACGTTCAAAGTCTAATGCTAATATAGCATTTTCAGAATTTTTGTTCTGTAGTCTATAACATGTAATTACTTCACGCATCGTTTGTAAAACATTTGTGATTTTCTTATTTAAACCAAAAACATATTGATCCTCTCCTACTAATTTGTCGACATAAGGCATAAGTCTGCCAAGCATACATCGCGCCAATATTTTGTAATCCGTACAAAGCAGGGTGATGGGTCTATAATGACCAGCTTCGCTTGGTTTTGGACATTTTGGGATTAAAATTATAATACCCGTATTGGAAGATTTACCCATTTGATACTTGCTAAACACTGCATTTATCCAGTCCGTTATTGTTTGACCCATCAATTTCCAAAAGGTTTGATAAAACTTATTGGGTATCCCATCCCAACCAGGAGCTGAAAATGATTGCCCTACCTTAACCGCTCGAAACACTTCCTCACTTGTATATTCTTTGTTTAAGTTTTCACTTTCTTCATCTGTAAAAACCTCCGATTCGGATGCCAATGCATCCATTAAAGCTCCATTGTGTGACGCTGGTTGGGAATATTGTTGCTCAAAATAATTATAAATGCAATTACGTATTTCAGGGGCTGAATTGATATTTGTTCCCCCATTATCAAATATTTCACTAATACATTGTCTTTTAGCATTTTTTCTTTCATGAATTACATGGCTGATAGAGGCGACCTCATCGTTGTCAAAATGAGGAAGTCTACTACGAATTTTGACCCCTAGACGCCTTTCTGCAGTCATTTTTAACAGTACAGCTTGTGTACGTTTGACTTCAGTTTGCACTTTTTTCCCATCTGTTGCTTGCTGAATTTGTTCACGCAACACCCTGTAGTAAAAATTATATTTATTTGTCCAATCTCTCGACCGTTCCTTACAGTAACTGATACAAAATCTTTTTATTCCCGGTTTGAGTATCTCCTCCCACCAGCGGATTATATCTATCCTCCTCAGACGGTGTGTTATCCATCTCGACCATTGGTCATTAAATGCTTGTTGGAAATTTTTCTCATTAAGAATTGAAGCATTTAATTTCCAACAACCGTACCCTCTAGGGACTATTGGAATGTCCACATTTATCATCATAATGACAGCACTGTGATCTGAAAAGCATGTAGGTGTTATACTGATAGACTTTACGCACTGACGTAATGTGGGTGTTACATAAAATCTATCCAATCGGGATGCACAATTGTCACGTATATACGTGAAACCCCTCTGCCCAAAACATTTATCACTCCAGACATCTGTGAAGTTAAAGCCAGTTACTAATTTTTGCAATGAATTCGACGTGTTAAATCCAGGTCTTTGATCCTGCGGATACAATACACAATTGAAATCTCCCCCACATATTATGTGTTCTCTCCTACCCTGCATTTCAACCGCAACTTCCTGCGCAAAAAACTCATCCCTTTGTTTTCTACACTGTGACCCGGATGGAGCATATATGTTATATATCCATACATTTGCAACTTTTGCTGATATGATTCTATTATTAGGATGACATACCACATTTGTGAGGGGAACCGTATTACGTGTTAACAAAGCTGTTCCTGTCGATTGGAAATTTGCATTATTATGAACTCTGATCGTTGGGGAAAAATTGAAATTCATTTGTCCACATTCTTGGAGAAATACAATATCTAATGATGCTTGTATAATAAAGTCCTCTAACGCCGCCTGTTTTGTAAGGGATTTCATTTTGTTTATATTTATCGTAGCAAAACGAAGGGTCGTCATCATAAATACTATGAACAAAATTTTTGGGATTGGGTATTCCCAATACTTATACTTCCACCTTTGCCCCATCTAAGAGTAATAGTTCTTACACTATTTTTATATGCCCCTAATGTTATACACCAAAAATTAACAAACACACTAACAATATTATTTTAGTAGGGGGGGAGGAAATACCCCTTCCCTTTGTATACCTTAATCCATAAATAACTACCACCACGCAATTCATTATCATTAACTTACTGACAGTCCAATAAAAATATTCATTCCAAATAATACTATTTTCTAATCTTAAAGTGATTACCTGTATCCAGTATTCACAAACTTTCATGGCCTATCGGACTCGGATCAATAACCATGTCTTGTACATTTGTTTTTACATGTCGCAATGATCGTCTTTTCGTCCGGTTGCTGCCTGACGCTTTCCTTATACTCTTTGGTCGTTTTTGTGAGCCGGAAACCGAACGACCCGTACTACTTTGGACACTTCCACTTTCACTATCCGTTTCCGAATCTTTTTCCTGTTCAGCTTCTTGTCTGAAGTCCTTTTGCTTGATCTGATTCTGCTTCCTCTCCTTCTTGCTCTGTAGCACTTCATCACTCGATTCCTCTTGCACTTTAGTTATGTCTTCTTGTCGTCTTAGTGGTCCACCCTTCTTCTGCTCCATAGTATCCAGGGAATTTTCTTCACTTTGTCGCGTAAGTTGAACATTTAACACAGGTTCTTTTGGTTGCTCTTGCATATTTTCTTCAGTTCCTTCCGCGGTCAAAGTTTGTTGATCATTCTTGTGAATATTGTTCTCTTCCTGTATATTTATTCCCTGTTGAAGCCCTTCTATCACCGTCAGTTGTGCTGATTCTTGACTCACATTTATACCTTCGTGTGTAGATGTAGACGGTGCAATTGCTTCGCTATAGGACCGAACTGCACGACCCATGACTTTGAACACTGTTGGTTTCCGTAAGGTACAATTAAACCGCATGTGATCACTACTACCACACCATTCACAAGTTGGGATTTGACCATTATATACTACATGTGCCGTATATTGGCCTATTTTCACAAAGGAGGGAATTGGCTTCTTAATTGCCATCAAAACCTGACGCACCCCATTATACACTTTGTACCTAAATTTGTCACTCCAAGTTTCTGCTTTCAATTCATCGATTGTCCCATATTCACTCAGTTTTTCACGAATTTGTCGTTCTGGCACTTCCAAAGGAAGATTAAACACTCGAACCGACTTCACAATTCGATTCGCATCACTCAGTTTCACTTGTGTCACAGCTCCACTACTATAATAAAAATTCACTTCACCAGTATTTTCTTCTAATATTTTTCTCATTTTTCCCGGACGCACTAATTTCAAAAATACACATTTAATCGTCGTGGGAATTTGTATGGCTGCAATTTCATCCACACTCAGTTTGAATTTATCATGAATAAATTCATGTACTTCCAAAGGACTAGGTTTCAAAGTTCCCGTTTCAAAACTGATTTGTATCGTATTTTCGCGATCCATTCTATACTTTACTTTTGTCCAATTCTTCACTAGCACAGTTCAACAGCACACCCTCTCCCACACGTACGTACCGATTCGCGCTGAACTTTCACTTTTCCTCAAAGCGCAGAGCTCGTACAGCACGACCTACCTGTTCCGCGCTAGGCGCGAGACTGACCTCGACTGAGCCACCGCGGCTCGTATTTAAACAATGCATTTTCCCGTAAGGAATAATACGTTTCATAATACTTTCACATCTCTCAAACAGTATTTCTATCTCTCATATGAGAAAAACTGTTTCTGTATCAGTGTTAAACCTCTGAGGATATTTTAAACAAACTCAATTTTTTAACTTTTGGAAACAGTGGCGGCGATTGGGTTCCAAATCTAGGTGGACAAGGTACCAAAACGGAAAGGGTGGGGGCAAGGAAAGTTTACTTTCCCTTAGTTGATAAGGTTTAGTATAGTGCAGGGGGGGGGGGGGAAAGGGCAACTGCCCCCACGCCCTCTTTTCTCGTCGCCACTGTTTGGAATGCTTGGGAATTCCGTTGTATGTTACTATTTTAAAAATATTAATATAGGCCTATTGTACTCGGTAAATTAGCTGTTTCGTCGTGAGATTAACAGCCTCTAATTAGGGGACAAAAGCCTCGACGAAAGTACAGTGGGATCCATAAGTATTACCGTGCAAATTGTCCATGACTATTTTCATTAATTTTTCTCTTACGTCCTGTGTTTTTAAACGATGGATTTTTATATATGCTGGTGCAGAAGTTGTCAACAGCTTGTTTTGAGTTTTCATTTAATTCTTGAAGCTCTTATTGGGTCAAATAAAGTGCACGAACATGGTGATGGACAATTTGCACGGTAATGCTTATGGATCCCACTGTACATTCAATCATCTCACTATTTCACAAACTCTCTGTACGGATGAGTAGAGAACGGGGGGGGGGGGGATATAGGGTGGGTCCAGACCCCCTAAAATCCAATTCCTGTGTATATTTAGTGCAATTTTTGGTGTAATCGCATACATGCCATAACTATGATACGGGAATGGAGCTCATATTTACTCCAAGTAAAGAAAAGCTGAATTTAAAACAACTCCACACAACTCAGTTCCAATGGATGAAACGTAGTGGTAACGCTCTTGTACCCCACTTTAAACTGTAGGCCCAGTCCCTATTAGCCTATCTGTGCATAAAGTGGACTTAAAAACAACAATTCAATCAACAAATCCAAATTATTCTTCAACCAGATGGAGGTAACGAAGCAATGAGAAAAACATATAATGTAAATAAGGATTTAGCTATGGAACGAATGGGATTGCGTAAGGATTACCCCTCTCGTTGCTTAGAACTGTAGTCGGCTTAAAAAAGCTTCATAAAAAACAAGTACAGTATTGTTTAATAACGGCGACAAGACCCATTCACACTAAATTTCTGAGTGAAGATATCAGGGGGCAACTACCCCGTACGCACGATAGATGCCATACATGAGACCGAGAGTGAGGCAGACCTATGTATACATAAATTATTGCAAGCTCCGCCTCCCTTCAGACATAATAATACAATTTTAGTTACAGCTGTGAGGTTAAGTTATGCTAGATGTCTAAAATATACCGGGTGATTCAAAAGTCTCTTGACACTTTCCTTATATCGGTAATGAATGGTTTTTCAGGATGGGATGTAGGACACTGCTGGTTTTCAGCAAGATGGTGCATCACCCTATTTCGAAAGAATGGTTCAGGACTACCTCGCTGACACCTTCGCCGATAGGTGGATTGGGCGTGGCTCACCAAGGCTTTGGTGGCTCGCTCTACAGAACTGACTTCCCTAGACTGTTTTCTCTGGGGTTTCATTAAGTCTAGGGTGTACCAAGTAAAAATCAACACCGTAGAGCAACTGACATAGCGAATAGCTGCAGCAAGAGGGAAGATCACGCCAGCTATGTCTACGCAAGAGAGATGGGTGCTATGCCTAGACGTACAGGGCCACTATACATTGAAATGTACTGAATTTGTCTCCTATTCTCGAGCACTTTTCAGCATTACTGTCAATTTTGTCAATAAAATACTTTTTTGATTAAAATGTTAAGAGATTTTTGACGTACCCTGCATTTATACATCTCTAAATCCGCGCCTGGTAATTATTTAACACCCTACTTATTACAACAACAAATAATGTGATAATAGCAAAGGATTGGTACTCACTTTGTGTATACAGGTTGGACACTATATTCATTTTCCGGAATGTCTGGAGTAGCGACGCGCAGAGGCGAAAACTTGTGGGCGGGGCCAGACTAGGTGGGAAAGGGTGCAGAATGCAGAATTCCCCTAGTATTCTTGCGAGCTGTCATGTTTACTACAGAACTACTTGACCAGTCGAGTCGCCCCCTCCGCGTGTTCATTGGACGAGGCACACACCCGCAACGTGCTCCCAGAACGCGTTCGCCTTCTCTTACTCCAGACATTCCGGAAAAGGAATATAGATGGCAGTGAAATTTGCTTACTTTACATCGGGAGCAGAGATTATATAAATTCACTTCTTGCAGACAGTTCTACTGAAATAAAATAATTCAATATGATCCAATAAATGTTTTATTAAAGAGTCACAATTATCATTTAAGTCTACATACAAATCTAGGTTCCTTTATGTCGCATAAGATGTGTGAAATGAAAAAAAACAGCCATGATAAACATTGCACTGAAAGTGTAAAGTCGTGCTACATAGCTGGTTCATACGAAAGTGGACAAACAAGGTTAATTTTATTTTTATTCAAAGTTTAACTTAATATATAGGCTATTAAATTAAAGGAGAAACTATTCAGAATGTTAATAAAAAACCGTTAGTTTCATTGTTTTAAATAACATAGCTTGTGTTAAAAATGCACAACATCTGATCCATTAATATTTTTAAATTTGATAATTGGCAACACTGGTGTATTTATTATTTGTTTTCCACAAGTGAGAGGTTCTTGCAACTTGTGGAAGGTTGATTTGACACTTCAACAGAATTTAACACAGTGCAAAATGAATGTAATCAATACATATAAATTAATTTATTTTTATAACTTTCATGTCACACCTGTCACAAAAAAAAATATGTATATTTTTTCATACAATATGCTTCACTGTTTAAAAGGGAAACTTTGTGAAAATAAGGTTATCCAACTCATGAATATTCTGCCCAAAAGATTACTCAGAAATTCGTGTCTAGTAAACTTGCTGTAGCGGGTGTAACAATTTTCTGTGACGTGAATGGCAAATGTTATTTATTTATTTATTTATTTCGAACACACAGGCACATGCCCAATGACAGTGTTCACAGAGTAAACAAGAAGGTAATACAAAATACAAAAATAATATTACATCAAGTGAGAAATATGACATTTCAATCTACAACATACTTATAAACATGACTGATTTCATGTATTGCTTGATTTGATAGAGTTTGTGTAATATTTGTATACAAGTTATACAGAGGTAATCAGCTTATATACATGTAAATAGTAGTAGTGTAATAGAGATATTGAGTAATGAGACACAATGATAAACATACGACAGTGAAATTGAAACAGTATTTTATATTAAATAATGTTAAACAAAAATATAGATAATGTCTAATTTAGGGTGAGATTATGAACATAACAATCTTAATTGTGTCCTGTTTGTATAGGCTACAGTGTTCAGAAAATACAATGACTTTTAAATCTGAAAAGATCGATACTAGGGTTATTACTAGACACTGAGTTGAACAACTTGCACATTCTCCTCAGGGGTTCCATTTCAACCATGTTGGTTCTTCCATGCGAGATTTTAAAGAGATTATTTCTGGGTCTTAAAATAGTGTTTGGAACATAAAAGTTTAATTGTGAGAATAGAGCTGGAGAATCTATTTTTCCGTTGACAAGTTTGGATAAGAAAGTCAGTTGATGCATTTGTGTGACGGGTGTGTGACATCTGTTAAAGTACCATTCATTTCAACTTAATCAAAGGGCTAATTGAGTGCAGGGCTAAATACCTTTTTCTGTCAGGAACATTTGGGAATAATTGACTTTCTTGCTTTGCATATTTTCAATAATTGATTGATTTATTTTGTATTACTTCGGTTTTCTTCCATTTTCGGCTTATTGCGAACATGAATGGTTGAGATGAGAATGAGAATAGGAAATGAGAGAGGAAGAAAGGACATAGGGAGAAAGAGAGAGAAACTTAAAACATAAAACGAGAAAGAGAATATAAAATGAGAAGGGGAAGAAAGAAAATAAAGAGAAAAGAGAGAGAGATAGGGAGAAAGACAGATAGAGAAAGAGAGAGAGGGAGAGAAAGAGAGAGAAAGAGAGAGAGAGAAAGAGAGAGAGAGAAAGAGAGAGAGAGAAAGAGAGAGAAAGTGAGAGAGAGAAAGAGAGAGAAAGTGAGAGAGAGAAAGAGGGAGAGAAAGAGAGAGAGAGAGAGAGAGAAAGAGAGAGGGAGAGAAAGAGAGAGGGAGAGAAAGGGAGAGAGAAAGAGAGATGGAGAGAAAGAGAGAGAGAGAGAAAGAGAGAGAGAGAAAGAGGGAGAGAGAAAGAGAGAGAGAGAAAGATATAAAGAGAGAGGGAGAGAAAGAGAGAGAGAGAAAGAAGGAAAGAGAGAGAGAGAGAGAGAGAGGTAAATAAGAAAAGAACGGGAAATGGTGAGAAGAAATAAAATAGAGAGAAGAAAGGGAAATAAATAGCTAGAAACAGACAGAAAGAGAAACAAACACACACACACACACACACACAAACACACAGAGGGAGGGAGGGAGAGAGAGAGAGGTACAGGAGAAATAAGAATTGGAAATGGGAGGGGGAGGGGGAAGAAAGAATAGACATAAAGAGACCCAGAGGTAGCAAGAGGGTCAAAAGGATAGAGAGGAAGAGAGAGAGATGAGCAGAAACCTAAAAGAGAAATGAGAGAGGGAAGAGAAGAAATAAGTGAAAAGGAGAGAAACAGAAAGAGACAGAAAGAGAGACAGAGACAGAGAGAGGAGGAGATAACTCTTCCCACAACAATTGCCCGTTGAATTTGCAACAATGGATTCGCAGGGCGGAGGACAAGCGTCTCCACGACAGAAACTGCATTATTACCACGAACAAAAACCTGGACACAGCGAAGGCCGCCGCAAAGAAGTGAAATTTTTACCAGCTTCTGAATTAAAAACCCAGTTGCCGGCTTGGGTGGCCCAGTGAGGGACTCAACAATTAGAGCAGCTGATAGCAGAACACGTGACCCCCCGAGGAGGTCAAGGCGTGGCGGGGACCTCCCGTTCCTAGGGGGCCCGCAATGATGGACATCGTTTGCTGCCACCCAGCGTGCCACGGAAGGTACCCCTCTCGGGCACGAGGAACAGGTGATACTCTCATTACATCCAGGAGGAAATGAATTACCTCGGAATTGGCCGGGTAAAACCATGTAATTTTGCGAAACAACGACGGCGTTACTGGCAACCATGTTACCATGTTGAGGAATAACATTACAGTCTTCTCCCCCCCCCAACATTTCTTTATTATCCGGAAGAGGCCGTGGCACGACTATGTGAGATCAAATTTGATTATCTGACACGTTCATTTGTACGTCCAATTCCGATTAACCTAACCGTGCATAAAGTGGACTTAAAACTGCAAGTCAACCAAAGAACCAACTATTGATTGATTTGTTTTACTTCGCTTTTCTGCCACTTTTGGCTAATCGCAAAGATGGGGATGAGTGATGATATGATTAAATTGATGAATGGACACTCACAAACACCCATGAACAGGCCGGGATTCGAACCCGGGACCCCTGGTGTCGTAGCGTGCCACTGAGGTGGGCAGTCCATACTATTTAGGCTTACCATGTTCTTTTGGGTCCAACACAGGACATATTCGCGATCAACTCGTTACTGCTGAATTTCAGTTCTTTTTACAAAAATAAATAAAAAATAAATTGAAATTACTTAAAAGCCTTAACATTTTATTGGAACATTAAACTATTTTCAATTGTTTCATGTACATTTTCTGATGTTTAGGAAACCTCTCTGTTCTGTTAGTTGACCCAGTTCTACTTTTCACAAGACATGACTTTTTTTCATAAATGGCTTGTTTGTTTTAAAAACATCATAAAATTCACATGAAAGTTCTGCATTAATTTTAACATTCAGCAGATGTTTAACAGTGGATACTAGAAGTCTGCCTCTTTCTGCTGACCAAATATTCCCCATAATAGAAAATACTCTCTCAACTGGAGCAGATGTTCCAGGCACAGACATAGCAAACTCAACCATTTTAGAAATGTTGGTACATGAAATGAGGATCTAATTTATTATTTTGCTTCTGTTGTAAAGTTTACTCTGAATTGTGCCACATGAACTTAACTTTAAATACACATTTGAAATGTCAGCAAAACACATGACTTATTACTATATACTAAGTATGTAATTATGAGTATTGTTAACATTTTTACTAAAAAGAGTTTCAAAAGACGATGTGCATGAACTAGGGTAGTGGATGGGACGTTCGGTCTACAAATGGCTCTCACATGACATTCAGAACGAGATCATTGATATATTAGGGAGATCTGCTTTGCGCTCCGTGGAAGCAGATATTAAAAGTCAGGAATATTTTGCTATTATAGTTGACGAAACTTGTGACATATCCATCCGTGAACAATTGCCATTTTGCATTCGAACTGTAAATGAAAATTTTTATATTTTTGAGGAATTCATGGGCTTTTACGAGATTCCGAACACTGAGGCCAAAACAAAAAAAGGGAGGGAGTGAGTCATTCATTAATTTATTTCAGTGATAAGAGCCCCCCAAATAATTTTGACAATCCCGGACATCACCCCGGACAGCACTCCAGGACTGTCCGGACTAATCCCGGACGTATGGTAAGCCTAATACTACGTATTATGTGTATGTAGCACATGTGAGTTTTAGTAAGGTGACCAGATTTGTAAATCTTCATAAGGGACATTTGCAACATTTTCCTGAAGAAAACACGGGACCTCAAAATGTACTCATCTTAATATAGAAGAAAATTGTTTCGTCATAAATACTTATGTTTCAAAACTAAATAAATATTGTGTAAATATCTTACATAATGTGATGATATGCACTGCTCTCCAACCAAGCAATCCTTTAGAATTACAAGTCATTCATTGAATGGATCACCTTCAGTACATTCTTCTTATCAAATAACATTTTATTTCAGCTTTATTTATTTATCAATTTATTTCGGCTTTATATACATGGTGAAGTTAAGGCTATAATGCCTTTTCTTCCACTTAACTTCGATATTTTCTTACATAGCTTTGGTAATAAAATAGAAAATAATAAAGAAAAAAATCAAGGCAGTGACGACGATTAGGAGGAGCGAGGGGCAGTTGCCCCCCCATTTTTTGCCACTTTTTTTCCCGCACTATGGTAAACCTTATGTATCAAGGGAAAGTAAACTGTTCTTGCCCCCAAAGTTTAGAACCCAATCGCCGCCACTGTTTAAACGAATACAAAAATATTACAATTAATGAAAGCACACACACAGACACAGGTTCACTATATCACGTACATATACGAAAATGCAGTACAATTTATATTACGCACACACACACATACATTCTCGCCCTTACACATAGCTACAAAAATGCACAAACACGCACACACGTACAAGCAAATATATAACGTTACGCTTAAACATAGTCCAAAACGGTACACATTATTAATAATTCATCTTAAATATTACTAAATATGCTGACCAAGGCAGAAATTTATTTTATTATAAAACATAAACTAAACGTAACGTTTCAACCTTCTAGCAAGGTCTTCTTCAGACTCTGCACCAAGTACAAATGGAACAAGGTACAGAACAGGACGATATATATACACAAAAATAACTCCCCTCCAGACTATTAGAAAGTTGTTCTGGAACATTCTAGCAGGTGGCTTTTCCTTGTCAACTGTACTTTCACCTGAAAGAGAATGTGCTTGGACTCTTTATCTCACGCTCCATTTCCTTAATTCTTCTTCCTTCTTCTCTCCTCTTTCTCTCTTGACCTTTCAACTCTTTCTAACACCTTCTTCCATCTTTGTTTATCTTCAGTCCCCCACTACAGTTCATTGTGTCTTCTTCACCTTTCTTCTCTATTTCCTTGTCCTCCTTCCATTTTCTCACTAGTATTCTCTTCTCCCTTCCTATATGCTTAGCCTCATCCCACTCTATGTCATGTCCTGTTTCTCTCGTGTGTTTAAATATCGCATTTCTCTCTCTCTTAAGTCTTACATCATCCCTATGTTGTTTCAACCTGTCTTTTAGCCTCTTTTTCACTCTAACATTCTTTACATTTCACTTCGTACACTTTACATTTCACCTCTTCTCTGTTTTCCTTTTTCTTCCTTGTATTCTTCTCTATTCTTATGTTTTATAATAAAATAAATTTCTGCCTTGGTCAGCATATTTAGTTTATCATATCATGGAAACAAGACTTCATGGTGTTATAATTAAATGTGTCTTACTTTCTTCTGTCATTCTCTACACTCGGCATTTCGTAAAAGGTTTGAAGATAAGAATCTACTGCAAAGCACAACACGTTGGCTAAACGTGTCTCCAAAATAGACCTGGCCGTCGATTTCTTACCAGCGCACAGATGCATGGAAAACCTGATCAAAATTCATTTTTTGGTCTGTGACCTCAGAATGCAGATTTTTTCACATATTCTATCATTTTAGGGAAGGAACACAATATTGCACTCACGATACAGTAAACTCCGACTAATGAGTTGTACAACGTATTTAAAATTTCCAATTCGATCGGTTTCAACACCAGCCAGTGACTAGATGGGACGTTTAAGGATGTCTAATACCAGAGGCGTGGCGTGCATGTAACCGGTGTTACCGCAGGTAACAGTAAAATGTAAAGACATTTTTTGAAAAAAATTCTCAATAAAATAACAACATTGTTAAATAAGTTAACCGACAGTGTTGCAGTTGAGTGTATATTGCAGAGGACATTTTTCTGCAGCCGACAAAAGCGAAGAGACAGGCCGTTCCGCTACCCTCAAGAGGCAACAAGAGGAAAGGGCGCCAATGCAAGGGAACAGCGGGGAAAGACTTGGAGGCAAGAGTGCTAGGGGCTTATTCATATGCCTGTTTAGGGGCCCTGTTGCCGCTGCGGCCTACCGGATCAGCAAGTGTTGTCATATTGGATTTCCAGATAAGAGCTAAATCCAGCCTAAAGCGGGGATACTATTTCTCTGAAGCAACAAGAGCTAGACTGCAAAGCCAAAGCTAGATTTAATTACAACTGAAACCGTTTACGTAATAGACGAAAAGATCGTACTTGATGCGATTCGTGATTTGGACAAATCTTGCTACAAAAAACTAAGTTGGCAACAGTAGTACGTACATCTGGACTTCCCCCACCGCTGGAGGAGGGGAATTCTGTCGTCTGCTCACCGCAGAAACGTCAAACTGACCCGACTGTGTGGTTCTTCTTCCTCTTTCCACCTCTTTGCAAAGAAACAGAGATGGTTGACAAGGCTCGACCACTATTTACTGGATTTTCGCGGTAACTCTCTCATGAGTGGTAGTTCTTCTAGGAGTGATTGTGGCTAAATAAATCATTGAGCGGATTGGAAAAAAATCCAGTTCAAAGGCATGTTTTTTTGGGCGGGGCAGTAGGGTGGAGATGGCCGGTAACACTTTTGAAAAAGTCACGCCACGCCACTGTCTAATACATTGGTTTTGAAATGTGTATCTCAGACTGCTTGGTGGAGATGACTGGATTTAAGGAGTCGAAGGATTCCAGGAAACCTCCCCCCCCTCCCACCGAAAGTTGGTCTGAGTGTGGTGTTACGGATAATACTTCTTCATATGCTTGTTTCCGGCATCTCGAATCTCGTCTGACATTTCTCCTATTCGCAGAAGAGCAGCTGAAATAATCGCTGGACCATGCACAAGTAGCTTGTGAATAGAATCTGGCATGTTGATAGAGCGAGAAGTGCAGCTCAATTTCGTGCTTGGTCCCCATCTCGAATTTCACCACGTCTAGGCCTAGTCCATAAGATAGTGCCTATAGGATCATTTCTTGAGGAGGTCTCTGTCTACTCACTTGCTTGGAGTTCTGGGAAATATATTTCTTCGGTATTTTCCTATTTGCCTTGATAACGATGCCTAATTCCATCTTCACCTCGGCTTGTATCTTCTGTTTTATTTTCTTCATCAACTGTTTATTTACCTTTCAACTCACCTGCCATCGTTTGATTTCCTTCCACGAAGTGTAACGTAACCTGAAGAGGCTAATATTGAATGTGTCTAGATTTTCGTTCCTGCTAAAATCTATTACCATCATATTTTTGGAAGTCGTGCTGTACACATGCCACTATTGTGTAGATCTGGGCTAAGTAAGCGCATATAAGCCGTGGTTTTCCTTTTTAATTGAAGCCTGATCGGCCAGCAATATCTTGTCGCTGAAGGAAAAAGATTTTGTCAAATAGCAACTTTTCATAGTTTCTTACATTCATAGTGTATCTTAAGCTACACAAGGGATGTGAAGAGAATGTCTGTGTTTTGAAATCCCTCTTCCTTGGCCCTTACATTGAAATTGCCTAGATGTACAGTACATCCCAACCCAACCTACGAAGAATGAAGATCTCACGTATCCAATTACATTTTGCGACTTTTTATGAAAAAGTGCAAAAACCACTTTTGGATCCTGAAACTAGAAACATTATGCTAACATAAGATGGTTTAATTTTAACTTGAGCTTGTTTAAGTCATTTTGTAACTCAACGAGAAGTATCGAAAAAGAAGCTGACTTTTAGCACTAACTTGAGTTGCGGCACATTAACAATTTAATACTTGATTAAACCAGATGACAAAAGCATCTCTCTCCTTATAATTAAAGCTTAAAACTAACACAAAATAAGTTTCAAACCGCAATTAACATCCGATAAATGTTTATAAAGACACAAAACTAACTACGTGGAAAAGTCATTTCTGCAAGAAACTATAACAAAGATCACATCATACCCACACTTCAAGGGTTGCTAGCCAACTGAGGGCGTCGCTTATTGTGTAACATCAGGTAGTTTTCAATAGAATAGACCTTTCGTTCTAGAATTATAAGGGTAAGAAAACTGCTTTTGCAATTTCAATTTTGTGATTTTGGCCAGGTTTTGCACTTGGACCACTGTGCAGCGTAAAGAGAGGCGAAAGTCGGCACATCAATCGCTTTTTATGCCCCACACATAACTGCAGCGGTGCAGACCTCAAGAACCACATTGTAGCCAGATGTGAATGACTGAATGATACAGGGTGTCCCACGAACGGCGCAACTGGGAATTAAGAGTGGCGTTACTTTGTAACCGAAACCTGTACATACATAAGTCATACACCAAATGTTAGCCCTGTCCAAGTAGATATTTTTAAACATAGAAACAACAAACTGGGTGCAGTGTTGTTCATGCAGTGTTGCCAAATGTAAGTGAAAGTGTAAATTTATTTTTCCACAAAGCATGGAAAATTGCATGTCAAACATGCAAACAGTGTTGCCACTGTAGCTCATAATTTTTTTAAAACACCCATTTGGACCGGTACGCCTTTACGAGCCATTTCAGGATTGGCTATACGCGAAAACGATCGGTTTTCTTCTCTGAACTATAGATGGCGAAATAGTCCACCTACCCAAGGTGGAAATTGACGTCCAAATTTCCGTACGAATGTTTGACATGCAATTTTCCATGCTTTGTGGAAAAATAAATTTACACTTTCACTTACATTTGGCAACACTGCATGAACAACACTGCATCCAGTTTGTTGTTTCTATGTTTAAAAATATCTACTTGGACAGGGCTAACATTTGGTGTATGACTTATGTATGTACAGGTTTCGGTTACAAAGTAACGCCACTCTTAATTCCCAGTTGCGCCGTTCGTGGGACACCCTGTACTATGCTATAGTGTATAGTAAAAGTACAGAAAGTGCATTGTTGCAGTAATTCTATGTCGACAAGTCGTGCATGCAAGACATAGCGTGTGGACCGGAAGACTGGGCAAATCTTAGAACTGCGCACGCGCGGAAATTGCCAACCAAAGGCTGAGCCCGAGAGCATAGATGTCTGCGCAAATCTCAAACATCTGCGTGTGGACGCTCCTCTCAGTCTTTTGTCCCCCGCTGTTGCTCAGTTTCCCTTCGATCCTAGTGCTGAAACTGTGCCGTGCTGTTAGCGAACGTGCTCATGTCGAACACTTGCTCTTAGCGAACACCGGAAGGAAAGGATTTGCAGGTTCGTGCTGTTAGCGAACACGCAAACTTGTCCTGTCTTTTTTGTCCTTCAAACTGGTCAGCATGCAAGTGTTGCCAGCGATAAGCCAACTTGCGTGGAGAAACACCTCCTTGGCTGGTGCCTCTTGACCTGACCTGACTCGGGTCTTCCTTGTCGCACAACAGTTTTGCTACCTTGTGTTCTGACGTCAGACGAGGAATGCCTCCGAGGTTAGGTTAGGCCTGTTAGGTTAGGTTCCATTAGCATAAATACAATGAAAAAAATATTATTTAGGCTAAGAGAATTAAACATAGTGAGCCTAACCTAACAACGTAGGCATTTAGGCTAAAATTAGAAAGCTTTCTTCTGTGACGTCAGAACACAAGGTTGCTCAAGTGTTGTGCGATAAGTGAGACCCCCCTTTACATTTACATTTCCTATGTAAAATTTGATTTTAAGGAAGATGAAATATATCAATATTTTAACAAAACCTTCATGTAGTTAACCTAAATTGTTGAGGATCCTGCATTTAGCTGGCCTCCCCGATGGCGCAGTGGTAGCGTCATCGCCTTGTACTCAAGGGGTCCCGGGTTCGATTCCCGGTGGAGGCGCATAGCGGTTTGGATCCCACTAAACTGTAGGTCCGGTCACGATTAGCCTTACTGTGCATAAAGTGGACTTAAAACACCAAATCAATGCTCCATTTAGCTAATTTCAAACACGAAATGATTATAAGGTATCACTGGCAACACTTGCATGTCGACCACTTTCAAGGACAAACAAGGCAGGGCAAGTTTGTGTGTTCGCTAACAGCACGGACCTGCAAATCCTTTCCTTCCGGTGTTCGCCAAGAGCACGTTCGCTACGAGAACGGAATCGCTGAAACGCTATTAACGGAGTTCGAAAAGCTTTCTTTCTTTTGTCTTGATACATTCGTTTTTGTACAACGATGATGAATCTTCGTCAATGTTCACGCGAATTTTTAGCGGAGTTCATTGAACTCTAAAGAAATGTCCGTGTTTGTAGCGACTAAAATCAAAGAACTAAAGTGACCAGGACAAGAAGAATCAGGCCTATGAGAGCTTAATACAAAAATACAATGAGGTTGAAGCTTCAGCGAACAGAACAGTAGTAAGGAAAATCAATTCCATGAGGACTGTTTACCGAAAAAGAGTTGGCCAAAGTGAACAAACCAATCAGTTCGTTCTGGTGTTGAGGATGATGATGTTTACAAGCCATTGTTAACGTATTTTGATTTTTGACTGATAAAGAAACTACGAGAAACCATTTGATCACTTCGTCATCCATTCTCATCGTCGCGATTAATACAAAAGGTAAAAGAGCGGAATAAAGTAGCGCAAATATAAATACAACTTGTACATTGCAATTAATTTATTATTTTATAATAGAAATACTTTTAAGCAAACTGAATTGTGGATACATTTTCCATAAGAGAATCATCAATAAAGGGTATTTACGTTAACTTTTGATTCTTTAACATTGTAAAATACGGTATTCTACAGAATTAGGAGAACTGATTTTAGTGAACTATGGGAATCGTCTTTTAGAGAGTGCTAATTATTATACGTTTACAATGAAGGTTTATTTATTCACCCTATTTATAAGAGGGCATAGGTGATAAAGCACAATGTTCTCACTTGTTTCTGCAACGTCAAGGTGCATTTTCAGTAGCCAATCCTGAACGTCTTGTGCTCTTCAGACGTCTAGTGTGCCTTCTGTTGGAAGACAAACTGCGAAAATTGACCAGAGTAGCACTTCCTCCATAATGGACTTCGCGGAACTGAGCAGGAAGAACTGTACAGCAAGAGTGGCACTAGAACTGCAACATCTCTTCCTGTACAGTTTTGAACTGCGCAAGAAAGACGTACCTGAAGACGTAGCGTGTGGACCGGAAGACAGTGCTCAAGAGGATGCGGGGGAAGTGGTGTTTCCCAGGTAGCAAATTTCCACAAAGCATCTACCCAGCTGTCTATCACGTTAAACCATAGGAGCATCTCTCCAACCAGTGGCGGCTAATGGTCTGACTTTATGGGTGTGCACTTGAGCCTCGCGTCCAGAAGAAGTGTTTTATCACACCTCTCAAACACCCGCTCCCGTTTTTGCGTACATTATGATGCTAAATATAGTGGCAACCCAAGTTATGAGCACCTTTTACTGAACGCGGAACGTGGCAACACTGCACACAGCTATGTCCGTTGAACGGTGGAAACTGCGGGCTGGCGATGCGAGTCATTGCTTGCAGTGTTGACACTTTCCTCGTACAGCTTTACTCCATTGAATAAAATTCGGTTTCGCAATGTGAATTGACAATGATAATGCATTTCAAGAACAGATTCAAAGAGCTTCAAAACAAGAGCAATATTGTATTTTCAGGACTACCCAATGCTAAGAAAAAGTTGTTTCGCGAAATTGAAAAGAACTGTTTCTTGACAAATTTTGAAAACCTGAAAATTTAGAATTGTGTTTAGAACCTTTTTACCTGCACCCTACTAAAATTTCATAACGATCGGACAACCCGTTTTTGATTTACAAAATTTCAAAGAGAGCAAACTAAAAAAACGGCCCTTTTTTGTTCTCACAGCGATAAAAAATAGAAGGTATACTCGAAAAAAAAACATTTGGTTACCATAGATTAATAAGCTAAATTTTGATGTAACTCGTTTTTTGTAGGCCTACTGGTTAATTTTTAATTAGAGTTTAAACTCGAGTATCTATAATTGAGGACTAAAAGTGGTAAACGTTGTAAGTGCCAAAAGGAAATCGCATCGTTCCGCACATCAGCCCGTAAGAACGTGCACACTAGTGACCTCTTTACACGCCCTTTGAACTACGTAGAAGGCTACCAGACACATTTCACGTTTACCACATTATAAAACATGTCACATACATTTCACAGTTTAACGTGGAAAACGGTGTTTGAATTATTGTGGCACCTACAGCGTTTACCAATTTTAGTCTTCAATTTTTAATCCGACAGTAGACACTTTTCATATTACACTTTAAAAAATATGAAGCTTGTGTATTTCGTTCATAGATGGCAGTACCAAACACTTAAAAACTTTTAGTTGTAAATCCACGTGAAGTTACAACATGTTGTCAGTATTGTAATCATTTTAAGTACAGTTTGAAACCTAGAGTAGAGCAATATGAAGGGCTAATGATTTTCTCTGATAACTTGTGCGATGAACGTCACTACTTAACAGTTCGTGCAATACTATTAAACTCGGATCACAATTTATTTATCTTCAAGTGGAATATTCTTGAAAATCAAGAACGTTAATATGTAACATTTTCTCTGATAATTTGTGTGATGAACATCACTACTTAACATGTCGTGTAATACTATTAAACTCGGATCACAATTTAGTTATCATCAACGAAATATTCTTGAAAATCAATAATATAAAAAAAAATCAACCCGCACCTGTTGCCAAATGCATTATATAATTAATTATAGGCAAAATCGTTGTTGAATGTTGCACATCAACGAAACATAAATATTTGAAATGTAATATATATGAATGATACATTTTCGTAAATTCAAAAGGAAAAGTTTTAAATTCTATACTCATGATCTTTCCCATGAAGTGATGAGGACTGTTTTATCTTTGCAAAGCCATTGCTAAAGGTGGTCTCGACTTAAAGAGTTCAGTATGGGCCTTTATAAGGTTTTACTTTTAAGATCACCACCCCCAAGTAATTGTGTTTGTCAGAAAGGATATTTGAAATAGATAAATAGAACAGCATATAATAAGCTATATGTAATCCTCCAAGATGTTTCTTCGATTTGATTAATTAACTCCCTGAGCAAACTACTGCCAGTTCACAGGTTACGTATTCACTTTCTGTACTTGTGCATTGTGTATAGGGCTGGGATGGGTGTATGAAGAGGGGATGGAGGGGAGAATTGATGTGCAGATGCTAGGGCAGTGTTGCCACATGAAGGGAAATTTCCCTTTATGAAGGGAAATTCGAACCAAATTTTGAACGAAATGGGATGAAAAATACCAAATTTCCATGGCAATTTTAAGACACCAAACTCAAAAATAGTACAGATTAGTGCAGATTATGTACTATTTATTACTATTATTTTTAAAGGCTTTTAGTGAAGGGAAAACTGAGTGCAAAAAGGGAAATTTTGCTCCTTGGAAAGAGAAATTATGCCCTCAGATTGTGGCAACACTGTGCTAGGGGCCATACGTGCCAGATTGGAAGATATCAACAGATACTTTTGGCAGAATGCGGCGCAAAAATATCATTAACATCAGCGAGAATAGTGAATACGGATCGAGAAGGAGGAAGTACGTGGATTTGTGTGGGGCAAAAGAAAGGTCAGAATTGGCCTGGTCCAGACTGGGGGGATGGACACAATTTAAACTAAAACGGGAGGACGGGGGCGTAGAATGCCCGCTATGCGGTGAAGTCGAGACGAAATTTCACTTTCTCCTCCAGTGCATAGAAACAGGGGAGGCAAGACAAAAATATATTAGGGAAATAAATGAAGTTAATATTGAGAATATAATGACAACCGTTATTAGGAGATAGAGACCGAGAGGGGGGAGGCGCAAATAAGGAATCTTGGAACGTTCCTACACTATGTCTGGGCAAAGAGAGCAAGGAAGCTCAGTGGAGATAGCGAAAATGTGTGAAAGGGGGTGCTGCTACTAAACAAATAAATAAATCTGAGAAAATTTAGGAATCACTCAGGTAACAGTACAAGTGTAGTGAAATAATGGAAATGAAAGACGGTGTTTGTGAACTCCCAAGCAGTATGAATATGGAAGGAGACTGAGGCGAGGAGGGGTGTAGGAAAATTACTCTAAAAATGTTTTCATCCTTGTATGGTATGCACAGCTGTAAAGGCTCATACTTGAAAATAAATTCTATTCTATTCTATTCTATTCTAGGGATAGAGTGAGATGTTGTATGAGTGGACCTTCCGTTCTGAAATGAAAATCTTAAAAGTCGGACAAAGATTACAGAACAAACTGTAAACGGCTCAAATGTACATGAGGAATCGACTGTTATGTATGGAACAACCTCAAGGCTGTTCAAGTGCGCTTCACAACACCATTTTTGCCATTTTGAAGATGGCGCCTCCTGCATGCACATGCACCAGCAAAGAGCAGTTGTCTCTTGCCCTCTGGAAGCCTAAATCTTATAGACAGTCTACGGCAGATGGAAATTCAACGTCTTACCACGCCAGCAAGTTTACAAATAGAGGAGGAAGTTCGACAATGGCCTCAGATGGGTGGAAAGACCTTCGCGCTGGCTCATAAGTAGACCTCAATTTTTTAGGTCCTAAAAAGTGTGGTCAAAGCACTATATAGTCTATCTGAATTTATTGAAAATACAGGAGGACTAGACATTAACTAATAACACCTCAAGTTATTTAATTATGCCATATTTATCCATTATTATTTTCTTTACCTTTTAATCAATAATCCTTTTGTACTGTTTATAACATATAGCTCATGTTTTGAAATTCTATACAGTAATATCTCTTTTGAGTACGTAAAATTTTGTTATCTTATTAGGACATGTCATATTATTAACAATCATATATTGCAAACGATTTGTGGACAAAACTCTCAATATTCCACTTGTTACCCTTGAATTTTTCCATGCCTATATACGTATCACCTCTTTATACTACCACATCATAACGCGAGCAGCGAGGCACATGTTGCGGGACACACGTCAACAAGTTCCCAGCAAGGCTGACACGTGGTATAATGACGTATGCAAGATGCACAAACGAATATTGGATCGATCTCTAAGGCAATTCCGTGCTCGCAAAACTGAGCATTCTAGATTAAATTACTTAGAAGAACGCCGGCGTTACGCGCAAGTTTTGGAAAGGGAGAGGGAGAAGTGGGGGGAGAGGAAAGTGAGGGCTCTTGAGGAAGCCATCCAGGGCCGGGATACGAGGAACTTGTGGCGGATTATTCGCAACCTGCAAGGGAGTCGGTATACAATAGGCAGTATGTCTGCATGGAGCTGGAAGGATCATTTTCTCAAGCTGCTGGAAGGGGAGGGGGGTCAGGGGCTATTCCAAACGAGGGCAGGTTCCTGGGTACTTTTGTTCCAATCCTTGACGAAAGTGTGTCGAGGCTGGAATATGATGCGGCTGTTCGCTCGCTGAAGACCGGCAAGGCGGAGGGTATCGATGGAATCGGACCAGATCTCGTGAAGGTGCTGAATTGTAACGAGCAATTGGCAGAAACGGGAAGGTCTCTGCTCAACAACATATTCAATAGTGGAACCTTCCCAAAAATATGGAAAAGGAGCGTTATTTGTCCTCTTTACAAGGGGAAAGGGGATGTAAATGACACTAATAATTACAGAGGTATTTCTCTCCTGCCCGTGTTAGGGAAAGTATATTGTAGTATTCTGTACAACAGATTGAGAAAATGGGCCGATATTTTTGATAAACTGACCCCCCTGCAGGCTGGTTTCAGGTCCAATTATAGCACTATAGATAATGTTTTTGTCCTGAACACATTGATCCAAAGCAAGTTAAACGAGAAAAGGGGAAAATTATATTGTTGTTTTGTTGATTTTGAAAAGGCGTTTGACTCTATCAATAGGCAAATGCTGTGGGGGAAGTTATGGGACATGGGGGTTTCGGCTAGAATGATTAATACGCTAATGAATATGTACAGAGGGGTCAAATTTTGTGTCAAATGTGGGCAGGGGGTGGTGTCTGGGCATCACGAGAGCACGGTAGGCGTCAAGCAGGGATGCATACTTTCACCTTTACTTTTCATTCTTTTTATTAATGACGTTGCTAGCTTCGTGGGAGAAGAAGGAGCTGAAACACCGGAGATAGTCGGGACACCGATACCAATCCTTCTCTATGCGGATGATCTCGTTTTAATATCAAACGAAGTACAGGGGTTACAGCGGGGATTGAACAGACTTAAACAATATTGCACAACATGGAAGTTGAAGGTAAATACACGAAAAACTAAAATAATGGCGTTCAAGAAAGGTTATGTTTTCGCAGCAAAGGAGCGGTGGACCTATGGGGATTCCGAGCTTGAAAGGGTCAAACGTTTCACCTATCTAGGCATCACGCTGAGTATGGCAGGGGAGTGGACAAAGCACATCGAAGGCAGAAAGGGAAAAGCTTGTTATGGGCTGGGCAAGGTAGAGCGACTGCAACGGAAAGTCCCTACAGTCAGTGTGAGATTGCTGGACCAAATTTATGAAGCAACGGTGAAAGCAACCCTATTTTACGGCGCGGAACTATGGGGGAGGGTAGGGGGGCGAGTAGCAAATCAGATACAAGCTCGGTTTTTAAAACAAATACTGGGAACCAGCACGAGTGCAAGCACGTGTGGCGTCCTGAGGGATATGGGAAAACATAGGGAGGATGTCGAAGCGAGGATGAGATGTTTCAAGTACTGGATGAAGCTGGAACAAGGGGCCGGAGACTCACTGAAAGAACAGTGTCTGCGAGTTCAGATTGAGGAAGGGTTCGCACGCCACTGGGCAAGTGGAATTAAGGACGACTTGTACAGAATGGGTCTGGGGGAACTGTGGGAAGAGGTGAGGGGCGGGAGGTGCGAAACTGGGATGTTGCAAATCATAAGGGAGAGGTTGGTGGACGGTAGCAGGCAAGACATCATGGCAGAATGTAGGGAGAAGGTAACGCTCGCCGCCGCACAACCGCCAGGGGCGTGGGTGGAATGGGGGAGAAAACGATATATTGATACGTGTACGTACCAGCAAAGACGTGGATTCGCCTGGTTCCTGCTAGGGGGGTGGAGGCAACACAAACTCAAGGGGCCGGACGGTCGTGCCATCTGCACGTTATGCGGCGGAGAGGAGACGAGGGCTCACATCCTACACGAGTGTGTTTGGTCGGCACCCCTGAGACAACGCAAATGGGGGGACAGTGCAAGGGACAGCATTGAGCAGACCATCCAGGCTATATGTAGGGAGGAGAGGAGTGGTATAACGAATGTAAATATCAAAGCCCTGGGCTCCTATTTTCATGCAGTTTGGAGGGAGCGCAGGAAACTGCTGCAAGGAGTCAGTGAAAGTGAAGGGTACGGAACAGCAGGGGCTCAAGCATAGGTGAAGAGTGTAATGTAGTGTTGTGAAAATGAACAATCTCAAATGCAAGAAGAGGACCACATTGCTATTTATATATGTACATAGTATGTAATTATTTTCCAAATGTTTCTGTTTATAAATGTTTCTGAATGTATGATAAATGGGGTGCATGTTTAAGGTCGGGGTGTTTATGTAACAATATTGTAAGATACGCACAGCCGAAGGGCTCGTATCAATATCAATAAATATCAATATCAATATCAAAAAATATGCTAATGAATTATGGTTTTTGACAGCCACCAGTCACCTTCAAAAAGTTGAATCAGTTCAAAAACTTTTTATCAGGTTATTATGCGCAAAGTTTTAAAAAAAATTACTATGGCCAACATTACTCTGAATGGTTAACACAGTTGAACATGTTTTCCTTAGAAGAAAGAAGAAAAATGAAAAGGATACATTTTGTAGAGAAGATCTTAACTTTCCAAGTTGACAGTGAATATCTTTTTAATAATACCAGTTGGTTATAATTAAAGTACAGCTGTTCAGAGTGGTACAGCACGGGCTGTAATGAGAGTAGCAGTCTGAAACTTCGTAGATATGCTAATGAAGCAATGCGCTCGCGAATTATATATATAGTTCCAATTCTCTCCAGCAGGGTAAAAAATGGCGCTTTAAGCAGTCAAAACGTGGATTTTTCCGTAACTATGACGTCAAATCATAAAATTCCCAGATAATGTCTAAATAAGGCCAGAAGTTTAGCAGCTGATCTTGTTGAAACCTACAATTTGAATTTATGTTGATGTAGAATAGAATAGAATAGAATACATTATTAGTCATTAGACAACATGATTGCAATAGACTTAGTCAAAATAAGTATATAAAAATTACAAAAGAAAATAAAATTAAAAATACATATTAAAATATTACACATTCAACAATACAGTTTGCAAATTAAACTACATGTTTCATTACAGCGAACGCAATTGAAAAATAATACTCTATTTTGATTACAATACAAGCCTTGTACAAAAACCGATTTTACAGCTCTGTGATGCATTATGAGTAGACATTTACATTTTACAGGCCCTGACGGAAGTGTTCTTCAAATTCCGTGACACTATATATACAATATCCACTGTATTATTGTATAATTATGTATTCAATTCTGCATTTGTATAACCAATTTTGACATAGTGAGAAACCTGGTTGTCAAATCGTGCTCGTCACTTAAATAATAATAATAATTATTATTATCATTACATGAGGAAAATTTCATTATGCTGGGTTCCCCATATTGTCACCAATGTATTGACGTATTCCTTTTCTTGAGGTATACAGGCACTAACTCAAACTTGAAATATATATGTGGATTAACAATGGGTGGGTCTATCCTAAATTGCAGCAAACTTGCGCAAACCTACATGCAGAAACATACTAGAAAAAAATATTTAACTCTCCCTCGTATAAAGTACTACGGTGGGCCACATGAAAAGCAATGGGGGGGGGGGGGGGTCGACGTTTGGGCAGTTAAACTCTAAATGGTGCAAATATATAAGGTTTAGAATTCGTTTTCGAGGCAGCTGCTCCAACATTGACTCCAGCGAGAAAATGATCTGTTGAACGCTTTGGTCATTATGAGCTAAAAGGGTTGAGCGCATAGCGGTACCTCCAGGATGCCACTTAAGTAAAGACTCCCTGGTGATTTCTCAAGGATATTAGCAGCTTACATTAATTATTCCCCTGGTGGTTTGACCGGTGTCATGTTTCAAAATAGGTGACGACGAACACCTGACACCAGAATGGACCTGTCAATGCCACGGCTGTCTCCCTCTGAGAGCTGTCGGTTACAATACCTCCCATTTCACTCCTTTTACGAAATCCACCAGTTTTTTTGCACTGCGGGAGAGCAGTGTAACCACATGGAGGGAAATTTTCCTTTTTGCACGGAAATTTCCCTTTTGAAGCGAAATTTAAACAGAATGGGCATTCATGTCTGACGAGGGGTCGCCAGAATAACCGCGAAAAGTGTTTATTTAACTCCGCGCTTATTCCGGAGTTCAATTTTGGTTTCGCTGTTCATTCTTTAGCGCTCATTCCGGAGTTCAATTTTGGTTTCGCTGTTCATCCTTTCGCGCTTATTCCGGAGTTCAACTTTGGTTTCGCTGTTCATCCTTTCGTGCTTATTCCGGAGTTCAATTTTGGTTTCGCTGCTGATCCTTTCGCGCTTATTCCGGAGTTCAATTTTGGTTTCGCTGTTCATCCTTTCGCGCTTATTCCGGAGTTCAATTTTGGTTTCGCTGTTCATTCTTTCGCACTTATTCCGGAGTTCAATTTTGGTTTCGCTGTTCATCCTTTCGCGCTTATTCCGGAGTTCAATTTTGGTTTCGCTGTTCATCCTTTCGCGCTTATTCCGGAGTTCAATTTTGGTTTCGCTGTTCATCCTTTCGCGCTTATTCCGGAGTTCAATTTTGGTTTCGCTGTTCATCCTTTCGCGCTTATTCTGGAGTTCAATTTTGGTTTCGCTGTTCATTCTTTCGCGCTTATTCCGGAGTTCAATTTTGGTTTCGCTGTTCATCCTTTCGCGCTTATTCCGGAGTTCAATTTTGGTTTCGCTGTTCATCCTTTCGCGCTTATTCCGGAGTTCAATTTTGGTTTCGCTGTTCATCCTTTCGCGCTTATTCTGGAGTTCAATTTTGGTTTCGCTGTTCATTCTTTCGCGCTTATTCCGGAGTTCAATTTTGGTTTCGCTGTTCATCCTTTCGCGCTTATTCCGGAGTTCAATTTTGGTTTCGCTGTTCATCCTTTCGCGCTTATTCCGGAGTTCAATTTTGGTTTCGCTGTTCATCCTTTCGCGCTTATTCCGGAGTTCAATTTTGGTTTCGCTGTTCATTCTTTCGCGCTTATTCCGGTGTTCAATTTTGGTTTCGCTGTTCATTCTTTCGCGCTTATTCCGGTGTTCAATTTTGTTTTCGGAATTAATCCATTTCGCTGTAATTACTCTCGCTGTTATTGCATTTCGCGCTTAAACCTTTCGCGCTTATTGCATTTCGCGCTTGTTCCTTCGCGTTTATTCCGTTCGTGCTTGTTTCATTTCGCGTTTAATAATGTGTTGCGTTTCGCGGTTGTGCTCTTTCGTGCTTAATTAGTGTTGCCCACGAGACGAGATTTTGGCCTGTCTCGTCTCGTGGAGTCTCGTGGAATAGCTGTCTCGTCTCGAAAATATTCGTTTGTCTTATGACACATGGTCAATCTCGTCTCGTCTCGAATTTTTAAAAGCCTGTCCCGTCTCGTCCCGTGGGCAACACTATGCTTAATCTCTTTCGTGGTTTTTCCACCATTCCCTGACCAGGCTCAGAATCTGAGACTGGCACGTGATCCATGTGATTCCATTCTAAACTTTTTTCACGTACGAAACATGGGCTAATACTACTACCATTACTTTATTACTATCATTGCATGATTTCTTACATGAAGGGAAAATTGGTCGAAAAGGGGATATTTTCCTCCTTCGAAAGGGAAATTATATCCTCAGATTGTGGCAACACTGCCTATTAGAAACTCATGTCACTTCACAGTCTTCTGGTATGTTGTGTCAACTTTCAAGAAAAGACCTGACCACATAAGTATTTTGTCTGCTTTCACGAGGGTTTGTGGGTTCTAATTAACGTGATCTGTATTGGTTTGTCTCCTCTTGTAACCTTTCTAGTTCTTCCGCAGGGTTGCACAGCGGGTATGGGGCAGGTATGCATACCCCGTCAAGAGTACTGTTGCTAAGTCAATTTAGAGAACCAAAGGGAAAGCTTGACTTCAACAGCTTCAGCAATGGTTATCGTGGCCTTTGTTTGCAATTGGTGCCTGAAGTAGGATTACCTTTCATGTCGAGGGCCCTCAAATGCCGAGTCAAACATTCTCGGTCATGTTGAGCTGACGAAGGTAACAACACTCGCCCCCTCTCTCTTTCACTTTCTGTCTCATTCTATCTCCATCTGTTTTCTCTATTTCCTTTCTTCCCCTCTCATTCCCATGTTCCTGTTTTGAGTATTGTTATCTAGCTTCGCTTTTCTGCCACTTTTCGCTGATCGCGACGATGAGTGATGATATGATGGAATTGATGAAGGGACACTCAGAAAGAACACCCATGCCCAAGCCGGGATTCGAACCAGGGACCCCTTACGTCTTGTGCGCTGTGCTACCCACTCCCCCAGGTTGGCTTGTACTCATGTAATCGTTAATGTGCTTAGACTCATCCTTTCCCAGCAACCCTTAACACTGCTGGAATGCTAATATTATGATTATATATTTTTTAGTTAATGTATGTAATTCCATGTCACAAAACTTATATACTAAAGAAATAAAGAACAAGAGACAAAGGAACAAAACATAATTTAAACCTGACGCCGTAGCGCATCATATTAGGCGCTAGGATAATGAGTTGAGTTGAGTTGAGTTGGTGTTTTAAGTCCACTTTATGCACAGTATGGCTAATCGGGACTGGACCTACAGTTTAAAGTGGGATCCGAACCACTTGTGCCGCCACCAGGTATCGAACCCGGGACCCCTTGATTACAAGGCGGCGAACTAGGATAATGAAGGCACAGCGTACTGGATATATGCGGGTCGAGTTGGGAATCATTTAGTATAGAAAAGGTCATTGGTCACTCCTAAAATTCTATCTTCTTCTGTCCCTCTTTCATTCATCCTCTTTCTCGCTTTTCTCTATCCGTATTTCTTTTCTTTGTTAATATCTCCTTCTTTCTTCCTATCTTAGTTTCATTTTCATATCTTTCCTTTTTCATTTCTTTATCCGTTTCTCTTTCCTTCATCCTCTTTCCTGTCTATTTCGTTCTCTTTCTCGCATTTGCTCTATCCGTATTTATTTTCTTTGTTCCTATTTCCTTATTTCTTTCTATCTTAATTTTATCTTCATATCTCTCCTTTCTCTTTTCCTTGTTCCTATCTCCTTATTTCTTCATATCTTAATTTTATCTTCATATCTCTCCTTTTTCTTTTCATTGTTCCTATCTCCTTATTTCTTCCTATCTTCATTTTATCATCATATCGCTCCTTTTTCTTTTCTTTGTTCCTTATCCTTATCTTTTCCTATCTTAATTTTACCTTCATATCTCTCTTTTTCTTTTCTTTGTTCCTATCTCCTTATCTCTTGCTATCTTAATTTTACCTTCATATCTCTCTTTTTCTTTTCTTTGTTCCTATCTCCTTATCTCTTGCTATCTTAATTTTACCTTCATATCTCTTTTTTTCTTTTCTTTGTTCCTATCTCCTTATCTCTTCCTATCTTAATTTTACCTTCATATCTCTCTTTTTTTTTGTTCCTATCTCCTTATTTCTTCCTATCTTCATGTTATCTTCATATCTCTCCTTTCTTTCTTTGCTCCTCTTTCCTTTTTTCTCTCTACGCCTTCCTTCCACCCTCTGTTCATCTATTTTCTATTTCGGCTTTTCTTTCTGTTATTTTTTCTATGCCCCTCCCTCCCTTTCTCTTTCTCTTTCTCTTTTGACATTTGTTCTAACATCGAGTTATTTGCATCGTCAGAAAATTTCGTTTGGATTCAAGGGGATTTGCCACTAGGCTATCCTAGGGGTCGCAAGTCAGGGAAGACCGCACAAAAATGAGACGCCGAAGGGGCAGAAGTGGCAAAGACCACCGACTATGAAAGTACCTTAATATTGTGATAATTGCAAAATAAAAACATGTTGTTTTACTTGCTTATTTCATGAAAGTAAGGAGTTTAAAGCGTTTTAAGTTACTTCTTACATCATAACCCTAATATCATGGGTCAGTTAACAGTGCTCGAACATAAACAATTGCTCCCCGACGAAACGAATGTAAATATTTTGAATGCCAACAATTGAAATTAATAGGATGGATATTGAAGGTTAAAATCAAGCATACTTATTTTCTCAGTTCACAGCCAGTGTGTGGCTACCGTAATGTAGTGTCGGTTTCTCTTCCTTTGGCGCGTGTGCGGTATTCGTGTTGTGTGGCGAAGTGCATAGTTCAAGTGGTGTTCATAAACGAATAGAGACAAAAGAAAATCATCTTTCGAAATGCAATTTTGGAAGTGAAGTAACACGATAACAAAAATGTTATTATTAATAATAGTAAAGTAAAGTAAAAAAAAAGTGTTCCCCTGTGCATAGCACCACGCCATTAAGGCGTATAGGGGGTGTGGGGCAGTGGCGTCTCCTGATCCTGAACTTCAGGCGTTGGCAAAGAAGGAATGTTAACCCCTCCCCCTCTCATTTCTGTGAACCAATATTACAAATTTTCTCCGTACCTTTGTGGTGTAATTTTATAAATATTTAGAAAAACATTAAATTACATAAATTATTTTAAATGAAGTAAATACTTCATTTAAAGTATTAATATATTTGAAGGGTAAGGAGAAAATTAATATGTTCAATACTTCACCATACAATTAATTTTTAAAGCACGAGTTTGCAACCAGAGGGTTTGGTGGAACTCCTACCTATCACCCATAAAAAAAACACCGTGGACATAAGAATGACCCGTTCATTGAAAAATCGCTAAAATGCACATTCCCAGTTTTTCCCCTTACCCTTCATTTATCCTTCAAAAAAGTAAATTTTGAAAAATCAACTGCTCATTACTTATAGTTACTTGAATTCCAGTCTATTCTTCTTTCTTTAGAGAGAAATGCGCTGATCACCGCCTCATAAAATTTGGATTTATCCCCTTCTCGCAGCTTGGAAAGTAATTCTTTCTGGATGGAAATAAGACTTAAATTCGTCATTCGGTTCGGAGTTTGAGTAGATCGGCAGAATGTGTGGATCCTCTTCAGTGATGAGAACGATGTCTCGACAGATGACGTCGTGGAAGGAATTGTTGCGATCAACACTGCTAATTTATATATTTCCGTAAACCCATCCACTAGATTCGTGTCCAGTAGATAATTTACAATCTCAATTGGTGTTTTCTCTGAGCCTTCAGTGGAAGCATACCAAACATATAGTTCATTCTGCAGTTTGATTAAATTAAACAGACTGCCACAAATTTCCTGCAATTTATGTACGAGATGGTGAGGAAAGTTCTCTTTTTTATTCAAGTAGCCCCGTTTTGTGGGATTTAGTAAATCAAAATATTGCAATTTTTTAAATGATGCGAATCTAATTGTTATCTGGTTGCTGATATTATCAATGATTTCAAAGTAAAGCCTCCGGCAGTGGTCTTTCTGTGATTCGTTGTTGAGTCGCCTCCTTTTCATTTCAACAATCTCTTCCTCTTCTACTGCACCAGTTATAGAATTCCATAGTGTTTCGAAATTCTCACTTTCCTTTTTCAGCTGTTGTTGAAATTCAGTTATTTTATTACTGCAATACAAAATATCAACATTTTTAGACTGCAATATACTGATAATACGTCTGAAAAGGCAAGCAAGTTGGATAAAGCCTTTTTTTAAAATATATTTTCGAAATACTGCAGGAAGCTAGAAAATCCTCTTGGAGTCATTGCAGTCAAATGATCGAAGTTTCCACTTTCATTAACATGCTCAAAAAACATAAGCAGTGCTTCTCTGTTGTCATTGACTGTCCACACTAGCCTAGAGGTAAAATTTCATCTGGTAGGACATGAAAGAAAGTTCGTGTAACCTCTTTGGAGAATGAGGTTTAAGTGATTTAAGACCACAAAAGAAGACCTTAAGCTCTTTGTTACATTCTAACAATTGTTGCAGCAACAAGTTCATGATATGAGCATAACAATGCGTAAAAAAAGCTTTCGGATAATTTTCCAAAACTTTACTTTGAAGGCCATTCTCATTACAGAATATCCATCGTATGTCTGGGCAATTAATGTATCCCCACACTTATACTTATCCATTATTTCAGACCCGTGACTAAAAAGAGCTCCTGCAGTTTTATCGGCGCTCATTTCATGAAATCCAAGAAAACCTTTCAATGACTTTTTTCTCTGAGGCCGAAAAAAAACGTAATACTGTTGACACCTGAGATTTTTTGCTAATGTCTGATGTTTCATCGACCATGATAGCCACAAAGTCTGTGTTTTGAATTTCATTGTAGATTTCATCTCTCAGGACATCCGAAACTGAATTTATTAAATCATTTTGAATGTCTGCCGAAGTACCGCGAAAAAATTGTAGAATTTAATAAATGTTATTTTAATGAGGGATCGAACTCGGCACTTGCAATAAGGAATTCCATGTAATTGCCCTTATTTAGAGATGCTGCATTTTCCTCATGGCCTCGGAATGACAGTTCTTGCTTTGCTAAATAGCAAACGGCGTTAATCAACCTCTTTAATATTTCCCTGTTCTCTTTTACTTTTTCATTGTGTAGCTCTATTTCAGCTTTTCGTTGAGTATCCAAAAGAACGTCAATTATAGTAGGGGTGGCAACAAAACTACTAAATTTAAAGAAACTTTATTATAAAGATGCAATTCAGACTCGCTGTGTTTTCTCTCTGCAGTATTGAGATGATTCAAATCCGCATACCCTTGATAATTCCCAACACCTTTTTTAGTCTAGAATAATAAACATGTACAACAGTAAAATTTATTCACCACATCACACTCGCAAAACCAGTCTGAAATTTCATAGAGTTCTTTTTGAAAATGTCTCTCAAAACCTTCTCCAGCACCACTTTTTCCTTTAACATATGTTGACATCGTGAGATTCGGACATGGTCGACAATTGTCAATCACTTGTTTCTTCTCTGAATACGAAAGCGAAGAAAATGAATTATTTAAATACTTTTGCACAACGCTTTCACTATTCTCAATCTTAAAATAATCACATCACTTCACACCACACGTTTAAAAAATAATGCGCAACAATCACGAGCAAAACAACGCGGAACGCGGGGCGAATGAAAGCCAAATCGTTGGGAACAAATACAACGCCTTGAGAAGGTAACCATGCTGGAGGGTGGCAGGGTGCGCATGCGCGGTCATGCTATGTTTTGGCAGTGGTAAGACGTTGGATTTCCTCGCAACGCCCTGCCCTTCACGGACCGATCTGCCTGCCTGACAACCACTGCGCGCTGCGCCGCGTTCGAAAACTACCGGGCGCTCGAGACTGACAATTGAAGAAAAAAGCTCAAAATCGTAATTTATAAAAGTACAGATACTTTCATCTTTATTTCATTTTCCTTTGGCCGTTGACACACGACTTACACACCCAGAGAAATCGCCACTTGTGTGGGGGTAACGCCCCACACTTTCTTGATCCGGTCGTGAGTGGGGGTGATGTGATCAGCATCACGCCCCTGACCGCCTTTACCCCCCAGGGTTTCCCCCAGGTACCCATGTTATTCGACGCTGGGTAGGCGCCGGGGCCGCTTCCACCGTTAGAAAAGTTCCCGGATTTGAACCGGCCGGGGATCGAACCCGGGACCTTGAGCATGGTAGTCAGACGCGTTACCGACTGAGCCACCGCGGCCACTATTACTATTAATAATAGTAATAATAATAATAATAATAATAATAACTACAACAACAACAACAATAGATAATAATATCTCTCTCTATCCTTGTGTGTGTGTGTGAGAGAGAGAGAGAGAGAGCGAGAGTGATTAGAAAGATTTGTCCAGCTTTTCAGAATTTAGTAGTATGATTGATTGATTGACTGATTGATTTGCTTTATTTCACTTCGCTTTTTGTGTCACTTTTGGCTAATTTACAAAGATGGGGATGAAATGTGATGAAATCTATGAATGGACACTCACAAACATCCAGGATTCGATACCGGGACCCCTGGCATCGTAGCACGATGTGCTAACCACTCCGCCACGGAGGCCGACAGAATTTAGTAGTCAATGAATTCGTGGGATATGAACATCAAATATACAAGGCTCTTCCCCTGCATACATACAACTTCAGTTATAACTTCTAGGTCACACCAAATATTGTTTTATTTTTAATTTTAATTTGTTTGACTTATATTTGTTATATTTTTTTAACATGTTTGCAATAATTCTTCTCTATTCATATTGTGGCCGTTTCGAAATTATTTTCGAGAGAGGAGAAAATTTCGACAGACTTTACTGGGACAAGCCAAAGGTCCAACCACAGCCACTAGGTTTGTGTTGTAGATTATAGATGGCAATATGTAAGTAGGTGTTGCTTTAACAGATTTCCAGCTACTTTTTTTTTTAGAAAATAAGATATCTAGTTGCGATAAATTAGAACTAGATAGATTTTCAAGGAATCTATTCCTATCTCTTGCTTCTGGCTTCAGCCTGCTTTGATATACGCAACGTTCTTTCTAGATGTCGTGGGTTTTAATTCGTGAGAACAGAAGATTCCCTTCTTCCAACGTTGACTCGAGAATGGTGCCCTTGTCATTTCGTATTGTTCCATGTTGCCCAACATTAGGCTATACCATGTGGTATTTTTAAAGGTTACAAGTGGGAAGGAAATTTCAGCTTGGGGATAGCATCTCTTTTGGGAGGGTAACACGCTAGCTTTCACGTAAGTTGTAATTAACTCTCATTAGTTTACGCTCGGGGCCTCATGAAGCGTATTTAAGTCCCACGTCTTAGGGACCTCGTGATTCACCGTCAACTCACGATACCATGCTGTAACGTACATGTTACGTCAATAGTGGCCCTGTGGACAATATTTTGCAGATGGTTTGTGAAAATCTCATTCTCATTTAGTGATGCTGTTATTGTTACAATTAATGCGAACAATTTAAAAAGTGTGGTGAATAGATGTACATAAAATTCCTTTAAATTTCACTTAAATCTGACAAGCAAACAAACAAACAAAAAAACATTCTCACTGCTGAACTGTTTTCAAGTATTTCCGATTGTGCGTTTGGCTTTGAATTCTTGCTGGCTAGCTCCTCGAATGATATCGATACAATATTATACGGCAGAGTCATGTTACACATAGCTAAAGACTCAATGCTCAGAAAAAACAATAACAATACTCAGAAAAAATAATAATAATTGAAGAAAACAATAAATATGCTGTGAGTCAAATATGACTCACGTGGAGTGCAGCGTAATCATTGATTCTAGCGCCGCGTGAGTCCCATATGACTCACGCACATAAGACAATTAAAAATAACAAATTTTCATCAAATCACCAAGAAACATATTGCTTTCAAGGTTTTTATTATATGATTGCAATATGATTGCAATGAAACATCGTGGCCCCAGGGATTTTTTTCATCTATTGTGTCAGTCAACGTGTTAAATTTGCAATCAGAGTGAGGATTAAGTCCATTGGAAATTCCACCCTATATTTCAACCACGAGTAGATGCAATAATCCCGGAATTTCGGGACTACTGTCGAATTAAAAATTGTAGAGGAAATAGGCCTAAAATGACATACTTTTTGTAGAACGCATAAAAATAGGACAAGACTAGAGGTTAGGAAGATAATTTTATTGTAACCCATTCTTACATTCTTTCGCTACAATATACAGTAGACTCGCGATTATCCGAGCTAATTGGAACCAAGATTACCTCGGATACGGAAAAACTCGAATAATACGGAGATAATGTGCTAATAGGTATAGTAAATGACGAAACAACACTTAAAACTGTATAGTAATTATTTATTACTAGTACAACATAAATGAGAAGATTACTTTTTCAGCTTAGAAGAGGCCTACACAGACTTAAACACCACCGTAACAATCGGTGACTTGACTCCATAAACAAACAGGGGGTGCGTTATGAAGCGCGATGTTTTCCAACCACTCCCTCGGTTAATCGCGAGTCTACTGTAAAAACTGTAAAAATCATTAGAATGATGTATGCTCAAAGAACAACTAGTAATAATCGTTTGTAGTGCAAGATGCAATTTTTCAAGTACTGAAATAGTACGCCTAAAAATGACATAGTAAGTGATGGTAAAATGACATACTGTGTGCAATTTTGATTGAATTGTTGTTTTAAGTCCACTTTATGCACAGAAAGGCTAATCGGGACTGGACCTACAGTGGGATCCGAACCACTATATCGAACCCGGGACCCCTTGATTTCAAGGCAACGACGCTAAGTATAAGATAAATGTTTCCTCATTATCTATTAGGGTGGGCCTCTCCGATGGCGCAGTGGTAGCGTCGTCGCCTTGTAATCAAGGGGTCACGGGTTCGATACTCGATACTCGGTGGAGGCACATAGTGGTTCGGATCCTACTTTAAACTGTAGGTCCAGTCCCGATTAGCCTTACTGTGCATAAAGTGGACTTAAAACACCAACTCAATCAATCAATCAATCAATCTATTAGGGTAAAATGACATACTGTAATTTTAGACTGATCAGTAATGTGACGTCTTACCCGACAACATGAACAAAAGTTATGAAGTATTTTTCTCAGACGCCAATAGAACATTCCACGCGACAGTACATTATCATTTAAGCCATTGAACACTATGCACAGAAATCCCTATTGTTAATCCGATAGTGTACAGTTTAAGGTGCGCAAATACATTTCCCGTTACTTTCAAGAGAAAACTTCACCACCTACTTTTTCACAAAATCACTTGCCAATAACAGCACATTCGTCGTACACATTAGCCATTTCACAGGTTCCAGTTTCTTTACATTGTGCATCGGAAGGACTGAATTGCCTTCGCCTGTACACCTCCACATCCGAGAAAGACGCACTATGTCATTTTACCTGAGTATGTCATTTTAGACCAGTTTCCCGTACATGCTAGAGTTTGGACTCCAATTAAAAATTAACAGTAGACCTGCATAAAGACAACTAACTAACTAACTAACTAACTCCCTAGCCTTCTTAAACCCGAAGGTTCATGGCTGCAGCAACACAGGCCTTCCATCTTTCCCTATCTTGAGCAAGTTCTATATACTCTTTTCCATCCCTACCGATTTCCCTTAGGTCCATCTCAACATTGTCCCTCCATCTTCGTCTTGGCCTTCCTACAGGTCTCTTACCATCAGGTTTCCCAACAAGAATCCTGTAAACTCCTCTTTCCTCTCCCATTCGTGCCACATGGCCTGCCCACCTAAGTCTTCTTGATTTAATTATTCTAATAATATCTGGACATGAATACATATTATGTAGTTCTAAATTATGTAACCTTCTCCACTCACCTGTCTCCTCATCCCTTTTAGGTCCAAAGATTTTCCTAAGGATCTTATTTTCAAATACTCTCAATTTATGTTCCTCTTTCAATGTAAGGGACCAAGTTTCACATCCATATAATACTACAGGCAAGATTACTGTTTTGTATATTTTAACTTTTAGTTTCTTAGATATCAAAGGAGAAGACAAAAGTTTATGAAGAGAGAAGTAACATGCATTTCCTGAATTAAGCCTACTTTTTATTTCCTCTTTAATATAATTTTCATTTGTTAATATTACTCCTAAGTATTTGAATTTGGAAACTGGTTCAAACGAGTTGTTATCAATAATTAGATTTTGATTATTACCTAACACTTGGTTTCGGCCTGTAAGCATATATTTAGTTTTCTCTTTGTTAACTTCAAAACCTATCTCTTTAGCAGTTTTGAAAAATATTTTAGCATTATTCTTAATTGTATTCACATCATCCCCCAGTAAGTCTACATCATCTGCATATGCTAACAACTGAGTCATACCATTTCATTTTAGTCCTTCTTTAGTTTCTTTTACCTTCCTTACAGCATATTCTAAGGCAAAATTAAAGAGCAATGGAGACAATGCATCTCCTTGTTTTAACCCATTATGAATTGTAAATTTGTCAGACATATTAATACCCACACGAATTTTACTTTCTGTTTCACTGGTGCATACTTTTATCATACTAACAAGCTTCTTAGGTATTCCAAACTCTACTAATATATTATATAATTTATCTCTTTTGACCGAATCATATGCTTTTTTGAAATCAATGAATAGCTGATGGACATTTTGATTATATTCCCACTTTTTTTCAAGTGTCTGTCTGATGTGAAAAATTTGATCTGTAGTTGATCTGTTACGTTTAAATCCACATTGATAATCACCTATATTTTCATTAGCATATGGGGTTAGTCTTGTTAAAAGAATGTTAGATAATATTTTATATGTTGTTGAGAGTAGAGAAATTCCACGGTAATTATTGCAGTTCATTTTATCACCTTTTTTAAACACAGGAACAATTATGGATTCTTTCCACTGTTGAGGGATTTCTTCTTTATTCCATATTAAACAAATTAATTTATGAATTTGACATATTAATGAATTTCCACCATATTTAATTAACTCAGCTGGTATTAAATCAATGCCAGGTGCTTTGTTATTCTTAAGCCTTTTAATAGCATCTTTAACTTCAGTCAAGTTAGGTTCTGGAACTAAAGGTTCTGCTGTGTGGACTTCATTTACTTCTGATTTATCTCCTACATGGACATTTAAAAGGTCATTAAAGTTGTTCTTCCATCTATTTAGAATATCGCTTGGGTCAGCTAGAAAATCACCGTCTTTATCTTTTATCAAGTTTACTTTAGGTTGCCACCCCTTTCTAAACTCATTTACACCTTTATATAAATCTCTGATATTTTTATTTTTGCTGTTTGTTTCAATTTCGTTAATTTTGCTTTTCAAGTAATCTCTTTTTTTACTTCTAAACGTGCGGTTAACTTCTCGCTTTATTCTATTATAATTGCTTAGATTTGTATCATCAGAGTTATTTAACCACCTAAGTCTAGCCTGATTTCTTATTTCTACTAGATTATGACATTCATGATCAAACCACGGCTTACTTTTTCTCGGTTTATGGTATCCTATACTTTCTTTAGCTGCTGATTCTATTGCATTACGTATGTGCTCCCAATTCTTATTTACGTCTGTTTCATTTATATTTTCATCATCATTTAAATCCTGCAAAACATCAAATCTATTTGACAGTTTAATTTGGTAATCTTTCTTAATTCTTTCATCAGTAAAGTTTCCTGTATCAAATTTTATAACTTTTAGATTTTGTTGCTTATGATTTATCACTGAGAGTCTTTCTCTTAATTTAGCAATTACTAAATAATGGTCACTGGCACAGTCAGCACCTCTATGTGTACGAACGTCAATTATACTAGTATGCCTTCTCTTATCAATGAGAATATGATCTATCTGATTATGAGTTTTACCATCTGGAGAAGACCAGGTATATTTATGGATATCTTTATGTTTAAAAGTGGTACTTTTCACAATTAAATTCTTTGAGGTTGCAAAAGTAATCAATCTTATACCATTATCATTACTTAATTCATGAAGACTTTCTTTACCAATCGTGGGTTTAAATGTCTCTTCTTTGCCAATCTGTGCATTACAGTCACCTAACAGAATTTTCATATCATACTGAGAAAATTTATCAAAGACCTGTTCTAACTCTGTATAAAAATCATCTTTAGTATTATCATCTTTATCTTCCGTTGGTGCATGTATGTTTATTAATATAATTTTACACCACCTACCCTGTAAAACTGCATATGATATCCTATCATTAATAAATTCTACTGTTTTAAGAGCCGAGATAATTCTATTATTTATGAAAAAGCCTGTTCCAAAATTATGATTTTCAGTACCACCATAGAAAAAAGTATAATTTTTAGTTTTACAATTCCCTTCTCCTGGCCACCTAACTTCCTGGACAGCTACTACATCTAATTTATACTTCATTATCTCATTAACTGTACACTGAAATGCCCCAGGCCGGTAAAGGCTCAGATCATTCCAGGTGCCTAATTTAATATCCTTATTCCTAATGTAGATCTTATCCTTAGTCCAGGGACCTCCCAAAGCATAAAGACAAGTTACATCGAAATTTAGCTTATTCAGTTCTGAGTTAATCTATGTTAACCAAATGTTTTTTTCGAGTATGACTTCTATGTGTTATCGTACTCAGAATAAAATAGTGCCTACCCTTTTTTTTCCTTCAAACGATCGCACTCTTTGACATTCTATAAGTAAAAAAAAAATCGCTATATGCGGTGGTGCCACGTTCCACGTACATTTTTATTCCGTTCAATAAAAATTGCATAAAATCGGTTTCGCATTGTGAAATGACAATGATAATGGATTTTATAAAAACAGATGCAACGAGCTTCAAAAACAAGAACAACATTGTATTTGTAGGATTATCCAATACTAAGAAAATGTTGTCTCGCAAAATTGATAAGAACGGTTTTTTGACAATTTTTTAAAATATGAAAATTTAGGTTTGTGTTTAAAACCTTTTTGCCTGCACGGTATCATCACGATCGGACTACCCGCGTCTTTTATTTTTTAAAATTCAAAGACAGCAAACTAAAAAAAAATGGAACTCTTTTTGTTCTCACGCAGATAAAAAAAATAGGGTGTCGTGTCGTTTGCGCCGAATCATTTGCGCCAAGGCTTCTTATCGGTTCATTTCCGTCGTGACATATGTCAAGACCTTCCTCGGCTGGTTTTCCCACAATCCAGAGTGTCATCACCGCCGCGCGCACGTGTGTTTATGGGCACATGGTGCATAGTGCATAAAGTGGACTTAAAACATAAAATCAAACGTGTGTTTATGACGATGCACAGCTGTGTTTACACTGAAATGTTAAACCTATCCAGAGAGTCAAATATGACTTTTCTTTACTTATTTCAAAAGACATTACACTGGATTACTTGTATCAATTTTATTCCACAACACAAAATACATAAATCAGTATCAACTTATTAACTATTAATCATTTATCGTTAATCGTAAAAAAAAAACATTGTAAATACAGTATTGTTAAAATATTGAGAGAATTCTACAAGTACTACGTAAATGTACACTTTGGAAGCAACATAAATGTGCCAGTCTATTACACTTAATTATTATACACTACATAAAATCGTCAAAAACATTTTAAATACAGTGTAATTTTTTGCAAACATTATATAAGTAATAGCTACGTATATATAAACGCAATATTTCGATACACTTGCACAACAACAATACAAACGTTATTTGAATTCTTGTTGGTATGCAAATGCTCGAAGGCATTCCACGCGTTGTTTCTATCATTCATATTCTCAGCCATCTTGTCGTCTCTCTCAAGTGTCAGTTTTACAGAAATACTAATTTCCCAATGTAGATCCCTCATGTATAGCTACTTTCATTTTACATTCACTTACCAATCACCTTATTTTTCAATCGAAGATAAACACAGCTGGAGCTGGGCAACGTCATAAACACACGTATCCGCGGCGGTAATGACACTCCGGATTGTGGGAAAACCCACCAAGGAAGGTCTTGACATATGTCGCGGCGGAAATGAACCTATAAGAACCCTCTGTGCAAGCGACACGGACTCAAAAAATAGATAGCATACTCGAAAAAAAAATTGGTTAGCATGGATTAACGCAGAATTGAATAAGCTAAATTTTGATGTAACTCATTTTTATGTAGGTCTACTAGTTAATTTTTAATTGCAATCCGAACTCTAGTATCTATAATTTTTAATCCCACAGTTGACGCGTGAGTGCAGAGAGAGGTAATAAGTGCTGCGAACTATATTGATCGCAACTCTATCTGGCGACTGACCTTGACGGCTATTTCTGGCCCTTTCTGTCCCCCAATCGTCTTCAGGGGGGTGTGGCTCGATGGGTGTCAACAAACTCAGTTGCGAAGTAAAAACTAAAGGGATCACATCGTTTTCCCGAAGCAACGTTGCTAAGCGTACTTATGTTTTTGCCAGTTGTCAATTTGCTTGTGAAACTCCCTCGTGTTGGACCACGTGTGCAGTTGTACTATTCACACCCCGCTGATTTCTGGTCAGTGATGTGCGTTTACGCGTAAACAACGATAGTCTACATTCTACACGTAGACTATTTTATACACGTAAATTACGTAATCTATGTAAACAACATGGCGAAAGGTGATAACTTAGCAAAGGGCGCCGTGGAAGTAAAACAAAATTATACTGCGTATCAGTTGCTGATGTGTGAAGAGAACTTTTCATACTCTTTCTTCCAAATTTGAACAATTTCTCATCTAGGAAGAACCCTAATATAAAAAATATTCTAGTGTTTTATGGGAAAAAGACCACTCTTGCCTCACGACTACCATCTGCTGTTGTTTTTTGCATACTATTTATCTCCTCCATAGTTGATAATAGAAGACAAGAGAAATTTTGTTGTAAATAGGATTCTTTTCATTTCGTTAGAAACCAATACAGTTGAAAATGTCACTTTCCTTTCACGAAACCCTTGAAAATTAATTTTAATGCACTTTAGATTGTCTACGTAGTCTATGTAAACTACAACCCAATGTAATCTACGCGTAGATTACGTGTAGACAACGCATGTAGACGTAAACTTATAGTCTACAGCACATCACTGGAAATGTCGTTGCCCGAGAAACTCTCTCGCGCTTTGCAGTACTACGTTTGGCAACATGTGGTGGACCCAACGCTCATTAGTAGTTGTATTGACTGTATTATAAGGACCGGAAAGGAAGAGCTCTCTTCAGCAGATTTGTTTACACTTAAACCTAGCTCAACATGAGCATATGAGCTGTTTGCTCTAGTGTGGAACTCTGCCTAATCCAAGATTTTTGTAAAAATGCCTTCTCAGAAAGGAAGAGCTCCTTGGATTGATTTGTTTACACTTAAACCTAGCTCAACATGAGCATTGCTCTAGTGTGGAACTTTGCCTAATCCAAGATTTTTGCTCAGAAAGGAAGAGCTCCTCTCCAGCAGATTTGTTTACACTTAAACCTAGCTCAGCATGAGCATTGCTTTAGTGTGGAACCCCCTCTAATCCAAGATTTTTGCTCGGAAAGGAAGAGCTTCTTGCCCATACTTACAAAAATTGCATCAGCCAGTCCATAAACTTGTCAACACCTGAAATTATGCCAAGACACACACACATACACACCTATATGCACACGTATTTACTTCCAATTTAAGTTCAATTGGACCCTAGCTACTCTCACAACACTGACTGATGCAATGCTCGGGAATTTCTATAACTAGTGGCGCTGGGGAGAACATATAAAACAAAAATCAATACCAGTGCCGCTAGTTATAGAAATTCCCGAGCATTGCATCAGTCAGTGTTGTGAGAGTGGCAGGGGAGAACAGATGTGTTGTTAACAGTGCTCCTCATACTTACAGACCTGTTTGGTTTAAATATTCATATTGAACAATATAAAATCTGATATTTGTTGTAATCCACTCTTATTTAGGGTCAGGCTTATATTTGCCCCAGCTTGTTATACAAAAATTAATACATAACAAGGTTATTGCTATTCAAGATATGCATGTTCGTGCAGGCATTTGCGCTAGGTCAGTGTGAATCAATATTTTTCTACTTGTGGGCTATTGGCCTTACAACTTGTCATAATAGGCATAAAAATTTGATTTAAAAACCCAGGAAATTTTATATAAATACCAAAGCGAGAAATATTAACACACACACACACACACACACACACACACACACACGCACACACATACAGCACAGTGCTGAACCCAACTGATCCAGTATAAAATTTTGAATTGAAACCCGGGAAATTGTATATAATAAACAATAGCAAAAATGCCGAATCAAAAATATTGTAATCAATGCAATAAAAATATATTTAGCTCTAATTGGGCCAGACACCAAAAGATTTGTGACCCAGACAAATACAGAACTCCCACGAAAATTTGCCCCAAATGCAATAGAAAATACAGCATGCAATACTTCACATATACACATAAAAATACTTGTTCTGCACAGCCATCAACATTGCCCTCACAACCATCTACATCTGGTCTGAAAAGAAAGCATGAAGCACCTCTTAATGCCAGAGCAGCAAAGCAGCTACGCTATGAACCTATCCATAGCAGTTTTAATAGCCAATTAAGAGATTACCGGTTTGTATCAGAGCCAAGATGTGGCATTGAGAATTTTTTGAACAGTAAAAAACCTGATGTACAGGCAATTCTAAATGCACAAAATGGCTCTTATAAGCTGTCCCTCAAATTGTTTACAGAATATAAGAAGCCAAACGGCACAAAATTTACACAGCCCCACATAACAGAAACTGTACCTGTATATTCAAATGCAAATTCAGACACAATAATAAGCAGGTTGATAGATCAATTGAACATTAAACACTCTGAATTTGAGGCAAGAGAGTCTGGATGGAGCCTATGCGGCTCTCTTCACAGGCTCTATGTTAATATTTCTGAATTCAGCCCATTACAAGGTTCTACATATTTGCCATTACCTGCTAATATTAAAAACATAAAAGCTGTGGTCAATATTAAAAATAATGATGAGAAATGCTTTTTGTGGTGTATATTAGCTGCTTTGTTTCCAGTTGTAAGGCATCCTGAGAGAATAACTTATTACAAACACCATGAACATGATTTTGACGATGCAATGGAGGGTTTAGAATATCCAATGTCTGTACAGAATATTGATAAATTTGAAAAAAGAGCCAGGGATATGAACGGCAAACAATTATCTATTAATGTTTTTATTTGCTCCACTGGCCGTGATAATTGCTCAATAGAACCTCTCAGAATCAGTGCATTTGATGATGAATCTGCTATTCCGATTGATTTGCTCTTAATTGAAGGGGATGGCAAATATCATTACACTCTGATACATAATCTTGAAGCTTTAGTGAGAACACAACTAGACAAATCCAATACAATATTCAAGTTGTGTAGAAGATGTTTAAGTGTATTTTATGGTCAAAAAATGGTGAATGGGGTTCGTAAAGAGAGTGCAGAAATTGCTAAGAACAGATTAATTGAGCATCTGAAATATTGTGGCAACCATAAACCTGTTCATATGGTGATGCCAATGCCAAGTGAAAATTGCAAATTCAAAAAGTTTGAGGCCTTGTTGGAACACCCAGCATATATTGTCTGTGATTTTGAATCGAATCTCAAATCTCTTGCATTCTGCAATCCGGATCCTGAAGAATCTTCAGTTACACCATATCAGCTACATGAACCTTCCAGCTTTTGTTATGTGGTTGTACAGGATGGTGTTGTTACCAAAATAGATTCATACATGGGACCAGATGCCATCAAAAAATTTGCACATAAAATAGAAAATGAGTGCCGTGACATAGCATCTAATGTCTTATTAAAATCAAAACCTATGTTGCCTTTAACAGAGAAACAGATTGAGGATTTCAACAATGCAGAAAAATGCTCGCTATGTGATTGTGAATTTTCAGATACAAATATCAAGGTGCATCACCATTCTCATACAGATGGTCGATATAAACAGGCCCTGTGTAATAGCTGTAATATTAAGATCAAGAGACCAAGATTTGTCCCCATATTTTGCCATGGAGCATCCAATTATGATTTCCATCATTTGATCAGGTATGAGGGGTTTGAGAAGCAGAATTTAAATATTTTAGCTGAAAATGATGAGAAATATATATCTATTAGCAAAACAATTAAAGTTAATGGATTTTCTATTCACATAAGATTTCTTGATTCTTACAGATTTTTATCTGATAGCCTGGATACACTGAGCACTCGATTATCTGATGATCAATTCAAAATCACACGTGCAGTGTTTCCAAATCAGGACCCGAAATCAATTAGGCGGAAGGGTGTATACCCATATGATTATGTTACAGATTTTTCTAAATTTGATGAGTGTTCCCTGCCTCCACAACATGAGTTTTACAGCAAAATCAGAGGATCTGGAATCACTGATGAAGATTATCACCGTGCCCAATTGGCGTGGGACAATTTCAAATGCAAGACATTTGGTGATTATCACATGGCTTATTTGAAACTTGATGTGACCATCTCAGCTGATATAATGCAGGCATTCAGAAAATCTTGTATGCAAAATTATGGACTGGACCCAGTGTATTTTTACAGTGCCCCGGGCCTAGCATGGTCTGCAATGTTTTTAAACACCAAAAAGCAATTGGATCTGATCCAAGATCAAGATATGTATCTGTTTATGGAGCAAGGTATAAGAGGAGGGATGGTGCAATGTTCTCAGAGATATGCCAGAGCAAATAACAAATATATTCATGGTTATGATCCAGCACGGCCATCAAATTATATATTGTATGTAGATGCCAACAGCCTCTATGGTCATGCCATGATGCAAAAACTGCCATATGCAGGGCTTGAATGGGTTGAAGATTTCAATATTGAAGATCTTCAGAACTATGATGACAGAGACTGTGGCCTCTTCTTAGAGGTTGATCTGATATTTCCAGATTATTTACATAACAAATTTTCTGATCTGCCCCCAATTCCCGAGGTTCAGTGCTCACCTGGCTCTAAACAGAAGAAGCTCATGATGACACTGGAGTCAAAACAGGGTTATGTCATATATTACAAGAACCTCCAGTTCCTGATGCGTCATGGTGTTCAAGTAACCAAACTTGGAAAAGTTTTGAGGTTCAGGCACTCAGAATGGTTGAAACCATACATTGATACAAACACGGAGCTTCGAACATCTGCAAAGAGCGAATTTGATAAGGGCTTGTTTAAATTGATGGTAAATTCTGTATATGGCAAAACAATTGAAAATGTCAGAAAACATACCAATGTTAAAATAATTACTGACCCCAGCCTGAGCAAAAAATTGGTTGCAAAGCCCAACTTCAATTACAGAAGAATTTATGATGAAGATATGGCACTTTTCAACATGAAAAAAACAAGAATTAAGTTTGATAAACCTATTTATGTAGGGGCTGCAATATTGGAATTGTCCAAATTACATATGTTAACGTTGTATTATGATGTGTTGAAACCTTTTTATGGCGATAATGTAAAACTGATGTACATGGATACGGATAGTTTTATTCTTGATATTCAAACAGAAGATGTTTATCAAGATATTGCACAGCCTGAATTGTTCAAATGCTTTGATACCAGTGAATTGCCAGACCATTTGAATATTCAACCCTACAACAAAAAAGTGCCCGGCAAGTTAAAAGATGAGACACTTGGTGATGTTATTGTGGAATTTGCTGGGTTAAGTGCCAAGATGTACAGTTTTAAAACATGTAATGCTGTTGTCAAAAAAGCCAAGGGCATTGGCAAAGTAGCTGTGGAAAAAGAGCTTAAATTTGAAGATTATAAAAATTGCATCAAATCCCAGAGTTCAATCAGAACATCAGAATCCAGAATCCAGAGTGAAGATCACTTATTGACTTCAAATGTTGTAAGAAAAGTGGCTCTGGACCCACATGATGATAAGAGATGCATTTTATCATGTAGAATACATACTTTACCATGGGGTCATTGTGATTTGAAAAATGGGAATCAATGCCCAAGCACAGAGCATGATTTGAAATAAATAAACATGCCTATGAACTTATTTGGGTTTAAAAAACGGGGTATTATGGACCTGCCGACACCACAACCCTCTTCTGATATGCTGTCTAAACTGAGTGGCTTGTTAATTATTCATCTGAACAGCATACTTACAGATATTGATGATGAAACAGGCAAAATATTGTACATATTTAACAATAATTTAAATTATTACCAATTACCTGTAGGTGGGCAATTACAATTTATTACAACCCCTGAGGGTGATGTTAAAATTTCAGTAGGGAGAAATATTTACAGAATTAAGCACTCAAACATGGTTTCTGGCACTGTTTATACTGTTTCTGCTGGTGACTGCTTATATATTGAGGTCCCTGGATCCTATGACAAGCTTATACCCTTTTTTATAGAATTAAGAATCAGGTATTCAATAATAAATAACTACTAAACAAAATGCCTAATGATATATTTGGCCATACAAGACATGAAGATCACAGTGATGAGATTTTGATGCTTGATGTCAGAGTCAAGAAATTAAGAAGTGATTTACAAGCTTTACAAACCACTCTCAATGCCAGTCTTCAATTAGAAATTACGAATTTACAATCACAATGCATGGACCCTCTTCTTAAAATTGATTCTGAACTTAAACTGCTGCTTCAGAAATATACTGATTTGGCGACATTAGATAATTTTCAAAGTTTAGAAGAAGCAGTTGCAGCTCTTCAAACCAAATTTAAGACCCAGGCCACCAATTCTGAGCAATTGAAACAGCAATTGGAAGAGCAGATAAATAATGTCCAGACACAACTCCAAACAATTGTCAAAAGCATAAAATCGCAAGAAGATTTTGATCTAGTAATTTCCACTCTAAAAGAACAGATTCAGTCACTCCAAATACCTAATCTGGATCCTCTGAACAATGCCATAGCCGAGGTTAAAGAAAAAATTGAGACACTTGAAAATTTTATGAACAATTTGCCATCTTCTGATGCTTTGAATGCAATTACTCGGAGTGTTGCAAATATTAAGCTGCAACTTGAAACATATGAAGATTTTGGAAAAATTCAAAGTTCCATAACCCATCTTGAAGGTACAATAGCAGCAGTGCAAAGTGATTTGGCAAATGTACTAGAATCCAGATTGCCTGGGATTGTAGATACCCTTGTCAGTGTCCAGCAACAAATCACAAAGCTTGAAAACCTCAACACTGAATCTGAACTGTCTCATTTTCATCACTTGATCGACGATATCCAAACAAAGCTTGAAATTTTACAACAATCCACACCCTCTCAGGCAGATATAGCCCTGCTCCAAAATGCTATGCAAAATGTGGCTGATGCTTCTGAATTACACAATGTAAAATTGGCACTTGAATTTTTGCAAAATACTGTATCAAATCTTCCTACATCACAGGAACTTAAAAATATTAAGAGAGCAGTGAATAGGATATTGAAATCAGAAGATATCAAGAATATCCAGGCAGAGATCAAACAACTTACTCAGACAGTGACCACTCTTCCAACCAATCAACATATTAATGAACTGCATGCCCTGTTTGAGGATATCAGAAGGCAGGTCCATGATCTTACAGCTCAAAATTCAAAATTGGCAATTGTTGAAAATTTGCAACAAATTGTAGCTAATATCAAGCAACAGCTAGGGACCATGGAATCCAATCAAGCAAATGCTTTGTCTGTTTTTGCCACCCAGCTACAAGAAATTGTGCAACAATACAAAAAACTTGCTGTTGACATAAGAATCAAGCCGGGGCACGATGAGATTGTTAGGACTATCAATGAGCACCTTGAATCTGTAACAAGCAGATTGCTCACAGCAGAAAAAGAAATAACAGGCATAATCGAGAATCCAAAACATTCAGTAATTCTTGAATTGTACAGCATCCCCAACAAAGAATATGATTCTCCATTTACACCAGGAGGCAAAATATATATGCTGTCCCCTGCACAATTTTATTACCAGTTTTTTGTTGGGGGCACATTGAGACCAATCAAGATCAAATATTGGCTTCAGCCACAGGCACACCACTACCCCACCTTATCAATAACAAATGCTAACAACAAAGTGAAAATCACCAGTGTAGAATTGGAGGATTTTACAGATCCCAATACATTAGAAACAGCCTATACTGAAGATGATGGCACTCTGGAATTTAAAATACAAATAGGGGACAAATTATATTTAGAAAATCCTGCAGTCTCAGCTGCTGAACACCCTATAGTTGCAATATTCTTGTTTACATATTATGTCTAGAAAAATTATTGTTGATGAATTACACAGACAAGCCCGACATAATTTTAAGAGACTCCCAGTAGTCACAAAGGGCATAGATGATTTATGGCAAAGCGACTTGATTGAAATGGCAAGTGGGCAGTTGAAAAACTTAGACAAAATCAACAAGGGCTACAAGTATCTACTTACTGTCATAGATACATTTTCAAAATTTGCCTGGGCTGTGCCACTCAAATCCAAGACTGGAAAATGTGTTACAGAATCCATCAGGACAATTATCAATCAGAGTGGAAGATCCCCGCGCTATTTGCAAACAGATAATGGCAAAGAATTTTATAATTCAGTGTTTCAACAATTTATTAAAAGCCAGGCAATAAAACATTATTCGAGTTACAGTGATCTCAAAGCCTCAATTGTAGAGAGATTCAACAGAACCTTAAAAAATCTTATGTATAAACAATTTACCCTCCAAGGTAATTATAAATGGATTAATATTCTTCCAGAACTTCTACATAAATATAACAACTCAGTCCATTCCACAATCAACATGAAACCCTCTGAAGTAATAAGCTCATCTGATGAGCAAAAATTGATCAGCACTGTATATTATCCTAGATACCAGCCAACAACAAGAAAGGCTAGATACAAGATTGGGGATCAAGTAAGAATCAGCAAATATAAGCACTTATTCAAGAGAGGCTTTACAAGAAACTGGAGCACTGAATTATTTACAGTGGTTCAAGTTAAACCCGGGACCCTTAACACATATATAATAAAGGATCACCGAGGAGAAATTCTCAAAGGCAGGTTCTATGAACAAGAGCTCAGCAAAACTAAACAGCCTGACACATATCTCATAGAAAAAATCATCCGCAGAAAAGGCAAAAAGTTACTTGTCAAATGGCTAGGTCATCCGGAAAACAGCTGGATCGATGCAAACAAAATAATAATATGAACACCTGGGATGTTATAAAAAGGCTGCCAGAACCTGAACAGCAGAATAAGAGAAATGGGAACTTGTTACCTGATAATATTAGGTGTCTTATTGTTGGGCCATCTGCTTGTGGTAAAACTACACTATTAGTTGATAATTTTTTATTGGCACCCAACTGGTTAGACTGGAAAAACAGGCACTTGTATATCTTCTCTAAGAGCTTGGAACAATTAAAATATCAGCAGCTGATGAAGCTATATGATGGATTGGATATTGCCACTTTTGAACCAGATGTTAAGCCACTTGATGAATGTCTCGATAATTCTGTTGTTGTGTTTGATGATATTATATTGGATAATCAAAACAAGGTTAGGAATTTCTTTACACAGGGACGGCACAAAAACATTGATTGCTTCTACCTGGCACAGACTTTTTCAAAAATACCCAAGCAACTGATCCGAGACAACAGCAATTTTATATGTGTGTTTCATCAAGACCATACCAACCTCAAACACATACATGATGAATATGTAGGTGGGGACTTGAGCTACAATGATTTTTCCAAGTTTTGCAGCAGGTGCTGGAACCAGGACAGTTATGGGTTTGTTACAATTGATATGACAAGAACACCTAATAGTGGTAAATACAGAAATAAAATCAACAATTTTCTAGACGTTGAGACGTATATAAATAACCATGAAAAGGCCGATCATTGATGATCTTAAATTAAGAGATTATCTTGTAAAAAGATTTAAGGGATGGAAATCAGAGAACCGTGGAATTTATGAAAAACACAAACAAACAGAACAGCCTGTAATTGATGCTATTAATAATTTAGGTAAGAATATCAAAACTGTTACAGAGCAAAATCAAAATTTGCTCACAGAGCTTGTACCTGTAGCTGCAAGGAACATATTAGATTATCCACTCACCCCACTTTCCAGTATTCATACACCTAGTCCTCTTGCTCCTAGAAGAATTGAGGCTAGTCAGGATCCTATTGAATTGGGTCTTCTTGCTCAAAAATATTTAACAACACCTAAAGACAATAAAGATGAGGTGTTTGGCTTATATGCTGACACAGAGCTTGATGGCAGCATCATTCATAGAATTGGCAATTTCAGAGTAACATTTATGGGAGATGATATAATTGTATATTCAAAATCTCGTCTCGGAGAAAAAGGTGCTTTTGTTAAGTACACCGGAACACCTGGATTGTGGGAACTGATGACTAGGAAAAGGCCTGGCAGCTATACAGATCAAGATTATGAGGATTACAAAGAAATATTAATAAAATCAGATGCTCTATACCAGAACAATGATCCCACACAAAAAAGAGTGAAGTCTAGCAGTGGGGCAAAATACAACAATTTAATCAAGCCCATATGGTCACAGATCAAGACTGGCAGTGGAATCAAACAATACAACACCCTGCCTAAAGAATTTGTGTGGGTTGATGATGTCAGGAAACTTGTAGATAGGCTATTGGTAATAGCTGGGGAGGAAAATGCTGGCAACCACAATTTTTACAATGAAAAGGTTGGAATTATGGACATGATAAGCACCAAATTGTCTAATTTTATAGTGAATGACCCTAAGGGGATTGGATATCTCATAAAAATAATTAATACTCTACCACCTAAATTTTGGAATATTTCTGAGGGTCGGGGCCTTGTTAATGACATTATAAACAAGCTGCCATTTGAACTACATATTCCAGGCTATCAGTATTGTGGTCCCGGTACAAAATTGGATCATAGATTAAACAGAGGGGATCCTGGTGTTAATCCCCTAGATGCTGCTTGTAGAGACCATGATATTGCATACAACACACATTCTGATCTTGACAAGAGACATGTTGCAGACAAGAAATTAGAAGAGGCTGCATTTGGTAGATTTGTAAGCAAAGATGCTTCTTTGAGTGAAAAAATAGCAGCATTGGGAACCACCATAGCTATGAACACCAAACAAAAACTGGGGTGGGGGTTGTGAATATGTATATAATAAACCTACAATGAAGGCCAAGGGTGTTATGTATCAAATACCTTATGCAGGTCTCAAATCTCTTAAAACTATTGACAGTCTCTTGACCAAAAAGCAGCGCAAGAAAAAAAATTCTTGTATTGCAAAGGGTCATGGTATGAAATTGTTGCTCAGCACCCCCCAATTAAAAAAATTACAGCAATCAAGAAAAAAATCACATGTGGGGGGATTTATATTTACCATCCCTGCCATCTTAGCTGCTCTCGGGGCTGTGGGGAGCTTGGCCGGGGGTTCAGCCGCCATAGCAAAAACAGTAATAGATGCCAAGAAAAATAGGGCAGAATTAGATGAGCAGAAGCGCCATAACCTGGCCATGGAGAAACAAGGCAAAGGTGTTAAGAGAGCCATGAATAAGTTTAAAAAAAACAAGAGCCGCTTACAAACCAAGATATTGAAACTTTAATCAAGCCACTGGGCATCAAACATTTTAGAGGTGTGTACATGTCTGATTCTTTGCCAGAACAACCACTCAACAAAGAGTGTGGCATTGTTAATTTGGATGAGTACAAAAATCAGGGCACTCACTGGATTTGTTATCTTAAATATTTAAAAAATGAGGCATTTGTGTTTGATTCATTTGGAGGTGTTCCACCTGAAAATTTAATAAAATATCTAAATTCAGCTAATCTTTATTACAATAATGCCCGTGTTCAAAACTTCAGAGATGTTAATTGTGGACATTTGTGTTTATCTGTTCTTAGATACATGTCTCAAATAAATAAACCATCAATTGAAGATTTTCAAAAGGCCTTGTGGTATTTAAAACATCATGGGGGTATTCCATCTCACCAGCCAAAATTCAATATTGAAACTTAAATTGCATGATGACATTGTATATCCCAAAACAATAGCTCTCAGGGCATTTTATGGCATGTACTTGATCCCTAATATTACACACCACAACAACAAAATTGCAGTTGGTGATGAAAAAATTGTCATCACTCCAGGGCAATATAATCTATCCACTCTAAATGCTCAATTACCCAGAGGTGTAGTGTTAAGTCAAAATTCTGTCACTCACAGAGTAGAGATTGTATCTGCCACAGAAACAGTGAATCTGGGTACTATAGGAGAGCTGTTAGGCTTTGAGAACAACACAAAACTTGAAGCAGGCATCAAACACACTGCTATGAATATACCTAAATTCTTAGCCATAGAGACTCTGAATATTCACTGTAATGTGGCTGAGGGTATGATCACCAAATCAAATGGCATAGGCTCTCACAAACAAACAGGCATCATTGCAACATTCAAGCCTAATTCTGAATTCATGGAGCCTATTATCTACAATCCATCACCAACATTATATTTTCCTGTGTGCCATAATAGAATAGATTATATTGAATTGATGGTCACTAATGAAAAAGAAGAATTAGTTGATTTTGCTGGAGCCACAACAACTGCTATCATAGAGATTAATATTTAAATAAAAATACATACAATGGAAAATATTGAGAGTTATGAGCTACAATCATTCCCTCCAAACAGGAGGACATTTGCAAATTTAAATCAACCCAACACAGAAATCGAGGTTGATCTTGATGTAGGGGATGGATTTATACACCCCCACAGAGCAGATCTATACATCAAATTTGATGTTGTAAAGCTCGATGGAACAGCTTATCCGGCAAATTCAAATATAAGACTTGTAGACAATTTTGTGCCGCATCTATTCTCTGAAATTGAGATCAGAAAGCACGGTGTTGTTATAAACAGAGTGGATTATCCCGGCATTACTTCCACAGCTTTGGCCACACTAAAATTATCCAAAACCGAAGCTTCTTACTACAAAATAGGAGGATTCGAGGCTGGTGATAAGATATTATCTAAAAACCACACAGTGCTGTTCCCCATGCGCCTGTTGCCAGGATTCTTCTCAGATTACAAAGAAATTATGTGGAAGGGTGGGTTAAGAATTACATTTAGAAGAGCTGCAAATGATAACAATGCCTTGATGAGGTACAGCACAATAAACTCTACAGGGGAAGCTCTGCCTAATACCCTACCAGATGCAGGCAAATGCATTATTCAGACTATGGAGCTAAGAATCCCTGTTGTTGAGTATGAGGCCAGCTATGGTCTTAAATACAAAGCAGATATAATAAAAAATCCACAGATTCCTCTGCAATTTTATACATATCAATGCGTACAGAAGCCCGCATCTGGTACATATTATGAATTTGATGCTACAAATTCATTCTCCAGTATTCAATTTGACATGCCTGATTTTGTAGTGGTACTGTTTCAGACTGGAAGACACAATAATCAGGAAAAAAATTCAAGCAAATTTGATAACTGCAACATCAAGAACATATATCTTAAAAATGGCAGAAATGAGGTATTTCCTAGAGAAAATTATAATTTAGACATGTCCAAGGACGATTTCCTTAAATTATATGAAGCATTTACATCCTTCAAAAGAGTCACTACAGGCAATACTGACATGTACTACACACCAGATGAATTCAAAGCACAGAGACCCATGTTTGTAATTAACTCTTCAAAAAGGAAACAGGTTGTGGTGAATGACAGGACAAATATTAAAATTATCTGTGAATTCCATGAGGCTTTACCTGATGACACCATATGTAGTGTTATTCTCATAGGAGAAAAATCATATGTTTATGATGTAAGAAATGAGAGAGTCACGGAGCAATTCTAGAGGTTCTCTGCATATTGCATTGTTTTAATATTGGATTGAGGATGAGGTCCAATTGAACTTAAATTGGAAGTAAATATGTGTAGGTGTGGGTGTGGGTGTGTATATAGGTGAGGGTGGCCTAGTTTTAGGTGTGGGTAAAAAAAAAAATATCAAGAGGGGCATATTTTTGACAGGATTATGGACAACAATCTCACAGAAGTGCCTTTTGTAAGTATAGGCAAATCAATCTAAGGAGCTCTTCCTTTCTGAGAAGGCATTTTTACAAAAATCTTGGATTAGGCAGAGTTCCACACTAGAGCAAACAGCTCATATGCTCATGTTGAGCTAGGTTTAAGTGTAAACAAATCTGCTGAAGAGAGCTCTTCCTTTCCGGTCCTTATAATACAGTCAATACAACTACTCTCATTTGTTTCGTCCCGTGAAAAACGTTCGGTACCTTGTGACTCGAAAATGCCCGATCTCAGCCGAAGAAAATGCAACTGATCACTGATTCGCTGTCTCCCAGCCGCCAGATGGAGTTGCGTTCAGTATAGATGGGGATAATACGAACGACAAAACAAATGCACTCCGACCAGCGATGTGCGTCTACGCGTAAGCAACGATAGTCTACATTCTACACGTAGACTATTTTATTCACGTAGATGACGTAATCTATGTAAACAACATGGCGAAAGGTGATAACTTAACAAAGGGCGCCGTGGAATTGAAAGAAAATTATACTGCGTATCAGTTGCTGATGTGTGAAGACAACTTTTCATACTCATTCTTCCAAATTCGAACAATTTCTCACCTAAGAAACCTAATATAGGAAATATTCTAGTGTTTTATGGGAAAAAGACCACTCTTGCCTCACGACTGCCATCTGTTGTTGTTTTATGCATACTATTTATCTTCATCCATAGTTGATGATAGAAGAGAAGAGAAATTTTGTTGTAAATAGGATTCTTTTCATTTCGTTAGGAACCAATATAGTTGAAAATGTCACTTTCCTTTCACGAAACCCTTGAAAATTAATTTTAATGCACTTTAGATTGTCTACGTAGTCTATGTAAACTACAACCCAATGTAATCTACGCGTAGATTACGTGTAGACAACGCATGTAGACGTAAACTTATAGTCTACAGCACATCACTGGAAATGTCGTTGCCCGAGAAACTCTCTCGCGCTTTGCAGTACTACGTTTGGCAACATGTGGTGGACCCAACGCTCATTTGTTTCGTCCCGTGAAAAACGTTCGGTACCTTGTGACTCGAAAATGCCCGATCTCAGCCGAAGAAAATGCAACTGATCGCTGATTCGCTGTCTCCCAGCCGCCAGATGGAGTTACGTTCAGTATAGATGGGGATAATACGAACGACAAAACAAATGCACTCCGACACGAAGTACCCAAATTTTATCTCCACTTTGCCACATTGCCGTTGGAAGATGGCCTCATGAAAACCATTGTCCGCAAAGCTCTCCGGAGAATCCGGAACAGGCTTTTCAAAGTCAGGCTAACCGATATTATAGCCATTGTGGTCAGCAATGGACACTCGAAGGAGATAATGGGATGGCTGTTGGCAGGGACAAAGGCGTGCCCTGCGGGGGGGGCGCCGCAATCTGCCTCGAGAGTCCAGCAGCGGGCGGAATGCTCGACTCTGCGGGGAGCGGCCGCACGCTCAGTGAGAAGGTGTGAATAGGCTGTCTCCTCACCCCATGTCACGACGGAGATTATCTGCAGACGAACTGATATGGGACTCGTCACCTGCTTCTAGGAAAATTACCTCCCGCCTCCATTTTGAACACCTGCACCTTTTCCTCTTCCCCTTCTTGACCTTCCAAGGTCTTGAAAAAGTTACTTTTTAAAGGTACCTTAGTTACAGTCACCGAGTTACGTTTACAGTTCATTTCGTCAGTGTGCGAATTAATAGAGGTAGGGGGGTGGCGGCGATTCCCCCCGACAGAAAATTTTATCCCCCTCAAAGAAAATGGAAATGAGAGCATATAGTAAACCATTTCTTAACTCTGTAACAAACACAATTGAAAAACATTCGCGTCCATTGTTGGTCCAAGAAAGAAAGAAAGAAGGGTCCCTCCCCTCTCCCCAAGTGATTCTTTCCTTTCCTCTCCCCTCTTATAAAGAAAGAAAGAAGGAAAGAATGAAAATGAAGGAAAGAAAGAAAGAGAGAGAGAGACCCCTTTCTTTTTCCTTTATCTTTCTCTCTCTCTTTCTTTCTTTCCTTCTCTCTTCCCCTTTTCTTTCCTCTCTCTCTCTCTCTTCTTTTCTTTCTCTTCGTCTTTTTCTCTCTTTCTTTCGTTCTTTCCTTCTTTCTCCTTCAAAGAAAGAGAGAGAGGAAATAAGATCCTCTCTCTCTCTCTCTCTCTCTCTCTTTCTTTCTTTCCTCTCTCTCTCTCTCTCTTTCTTTCTTTCCTTCTTTCTTCCCCTTTTCTTTCCTCTCTCTCTTTTCTTTTCTTTCTCTTCGTCTTTTTTCCCTCTTTCTTTCGTTCTTTCTCTTTCAAAGAAAGAGAGAGAGGAAAGAAGATCTTTCTTTCTTCCCCTTTTCTTTCCTCTCTCTATCTTTTCTTTTCTTTCTCTTCGTCTTTTTTCTCTCTTTCCTTCGTTCTTTCTCTTTCAAAGAAAGAGAGAGAGGAATGAAGATCTTCTCTCTTTCTTTCTTCCCCTTTTCTTTCCTCTCTTTCTCTTTTCTTTTCTTTCTCTTCGTCTTTTTTCTCTCTTTCTTTCGTTCTTTCTCTTTCAAAGAAAGAGAGAGAGGAATGAAGATCTTCTCTCTTTCTTTCTTCCCCTTTTCTTTCCTCTCTTTCTCTTTTCTTTTCTTTCTCTTCGTCTTTTTTCTCTCTTTCTTTCAAAGAAAGAGAGAGAGGAAATAAGATCCTCTCTCTCTCTCTCTCTCTCTCTCTTGCTTTCTTTCTTTCTATGCAGAGAGAGGGAGTCATCAAAGATGTATAGATTATAGAAAAGACTGTCATTTTGCTCTATCACGTCAGGTTTCTTAAAAATGACACGAAATATGTACATGCTTGAACTTGCAAGTCTTTAATGCGCGTACCCGTTGGAGGCACATAGTGGTTCGGATCACACTTTAAACTGTATGTCCAGTCCCGATTAGCCTTTCTGTGCATAAAGTGGACTTAATAATTCATTCATTCATTCTAATACACGTGCACCATAGAACCAACATAATATACTAAACAGCAATGAAATACGCTGGGTACGAGCCTGGTATACTGTTACGTAAGTATGTTCCTGGAGCTAGCAGGTTTTTCTTTCAGCCTCGAAGCCACAAGTTCTGCAGCATCCCTTGGGAGATTAAAGTCTCTGACCAAATCATTGAATTTATTTTGTCTGAAAGGTTGGGTTGGGGTGTGCCTTGTGTGTCTGCCCAGATGTGTCTGCCATCATCAGACGACTCGAGTGGCGTGGAACTTGATTCAGATTACAGTATCTTAAGTTTTTTCGGAGGATTCGGTACAGGAACAGCATAGCCATGCGGTACAGGCCTTCTAGCAGAATTCAAGTTCGGATAAAACATTCGCTTTTTGTTTTTGGTATTGAAGCCTTTTATTTGCACATACACAAATAATTATGAGTGATTGTTGACTTTCACATCAATATTTGTATTTATTTATTTAATTAAAGTTTGAGATACAGTACTGAATGACCATTTTATACTGAAACTGTAGCAACAAGAAGAAAATAAAAACAATAATAAAAATATAAATAACAACAACAAAACAAGACAATACAAGATGGCAGACGAAAAAAAGAAATTGTTACACGTACATTCTTAGCGATTGTCAGAAACTGTGTTCTGACAAGAAAATATCGGTATTTACAGGCAGGTTATTATATAAGTGGGGGAGCCTATAGTAAAGAGACCGCTGTAGGAGAGAGAGCCTTGTAGCGGGAATGTGAAATAGTTTTAAGTTGCGGGTTGGTCGTGAGGGTACTCGTAGATGAAATTGGTTGACAAGGAATTCCGTTTTAATTTTGCCATTAATGATTTTGTGCAAAAATTTCATGTCTGCTAGTTCGTGACGAGTGTGTTGTGACTGGATCTTCAAAATAGTCATAATATATGTTTTATGGAGGTGTCTGAGAGAAGGAATTTTATGGCGAGCAATGGCGAGGAAAAAGCTGAGGACAGAATCAATCCTGGAAAGATTAGTTTTAGAAGCCATAGTCCAGATGGGGGAGCAGTATTCAAGAATGGGAGAGATAAAGGTTTTGAAAAATATGCTAATGGCTGATTGGTTTTGGATTTCTGGGAACCTGTACAGAATACCAAGGAGATTCATGGCTCGTTTAGTAGTGTATGTAATGTGATCATTGAAGTTTAGCTTTTCATCGATGATAACACCAAGATCTTTTTGAGAGGAAACATTTTTGATGGGAGAGTATTCGAGAGTATAAGGAGAGATCAGTTTGTTCCTTTTTAAGGAAATGGTGAGGCAGGAGCATTTCTGAGGATTCAAGTCAAGTTTCCACTGGCGACACCACACAAGTAGTTCTGTAAGAGCTTGTTGTAGGATTAGTGAATCGCGTTCCGATGAAATTTCTTTGAAGAGTTTACAATCATCGGCAAAGAGAAGTACATTTATGGGAAGAGAAGCCAGTCTGTCGGGCAGATCATCCATGTAAAGAAGGAACAAAAGTGGGCCTAAGACACTCCCCTGGGGGACACCGGACAGGACGGGTAGAAAGCTGGAAGAGGAGCCAGAGAGGATAACACGCTGCTCTCGTGCATGCAGATAGTCTGTTAGCAAAGATAGAAGTTTATCATGGATATATTCATTTGGATATTGTGTATTTTTTAATCTTGTTATTAAATAGATATATGTATATTATTAAAAATTGGTATGTGATAGGACAAAGCGGGGCCATTTTTGGATTCAGGTACACAACTTACTTATAAAACAAGCAATTAACCAAATACGGTGCAGCTACTTCAAAAAAGCCCTGCATGTCTCAACAGGCACTGCAAAAGCAGGGTACTACGGGAACTTGGGCTTGCGAGGGACAACACCAGAAGGGTTAAATATTGGGCAACTCTTATAATAGCAGGGGGAGACACTATGAAAAGGAAGGCTCTCATGCAATAAGTAAGGGGAGGGGAAATGGGCTCGTGGGCAAAAGAAGTTAAAGGTAAACTATTCGAAATCGGGTTGGGATGGGTATGGGAAGAAGAGCATGTGGACCAAGGAACACTTGAACTCGTTAAACAGCGACTAGAAGATATAGATCGGCAAGAAATAATGATGGAAACTTCAACAAAAATATCACTGAACCTCCAGACAAGGGACATTCGGGAATGGTTTGATTGATTGATTGATTGATTTAGTTTATTTTACTTCGCGTTTTGTGCCTCTTGGCTAATTTGCGAAGATGGGGATGAGTGATGAAATGATGAAATTGATGAATGGACATTCACAAACAACCAAGCCCGACCGGGATTCGAACCCGGGACCCTTGGCATCGCAGACATTCGGGAATGGGACAAGCAAAGTATATGAATAAAGTAAGCAAGGAAGCAAGAGAGGATTAGTACGGCTGAGACTGGGGGGTTGGAGACACAGTGCGGTGAAAAGATAGGGAGGTACATATGAATGTATAATATGAAAAGGGAATGACGGGACGGATCATCTGTTTGCATGCCCGGGAACGCATGCCCTGCACAAATCATGGCTGGAGGGTGTGGGAAAAGAAGAAGCTCTCAAATTAGTTGTGCAACAGAGTGCAGCTAGTGTTGAAAAGTTAGAGAAAGTGGGAGTGTTCTTGGTGAAAGTGAAGGAAAAGAGAAGTGAGGCGAGGAAGAAGGAAGAAAGACTGGAAGAAGAACGAGTGGAGTGAATGAGCTGTTAGGGGAGGGGAATGAATGTGTACATAGGGGACAAACTAAGAGACAGCATAAAAGATAAACTTATGGCTCGCACATGAAGTAATAAATCTAATAAATCAAGCGTCACAATCAAAAATGGAAAATTCATGTTAACCTATGTTAGCGTAGAATTTTGGAAAATCATTGTCACACGAAATTTGAACCTTCTTTAACGCAACGAGCACTATAGCTATGGATTTCGAAAAAAAGTTATTTATTTTCGAAAAAGACAACTTAAAAATTTCCTTACACAAGAATGCGCGTTCCCCATGAACAAGGTGTTCTCCGTTGAGAGAAGCGACAGTCACAGATCAGTGGTGATTCATTCATTCTTGGTTTTGAACTTTTAACCACTGTGTTGAATCTTTAAATCTCCGTAATAGACACCTTCCCCAAACACATCATGTAGATCAACACACACCCTAAAGACGGAGGCAGAATCAGCTTCCGAAACGTAGGTATTTAAAGATTTAACGCAAGTTACAAGTCCAAAACGAAGAATGAATAAGCGACATTAAGTATCGTAGACTAGTGGGAAAGAATGTAGAAGTAATTTAGAACTTTGATTTAGAAAGCATTTAGGGATATTTTTCTGTTGACAAGAGAACTGAACTTGATCCGCCTCACCTAACCATGAAAGCATTCATGTTATGTATGAGTTATGTAGCTCAGACGAAACGTTTAAGTGCATTATAAAAAAAGATGCATTCTGGTGCATCCAAACGCATTAAGGTGCAACAAAACGCATCAACTGATGCATTAAAGTCCATCTCGACTGAAAGGAATTCTCACTTGAATCAAATGATGCATTTTGGTGTTTCTTTCACGACGTACAAAAATGTATCCAAGTGCATCAAATGTGAAACTGATTGTTTGAAGAAACCCTAAAACACACTTTAGTGCATCGGTCGATGCATTCTGATGCATCAATCGATATGATGCATTTAGTTATCTCAGTGTATAACGAAGACGATAGCAAACGAATGGCTGTTGGATACTACAGAATTATATAGAAGTATTTGGAAGTGAAAAACCAATGTCAAGGAAACACGCAGTAAGTAATCGCTAAAACTCCGCAGTGTGTGTTGATAGACGTAAACATTGCATACGTGCAGGGCCGGATTAACCTTTGGGCAACTGGGGCAATTGCCCCGGAGCACCCAACAAAGGAAGCTGTGGAGGGCCTCCACCAAAAAATCTTTTTAACCAGCTGGCTATGCTTGTGAAAAATTACATAAAAAGTTGTATTTTTAAAAATAAAAAACACCTTCAATATTGTCGTATATCTACACTCTTCTGGATCCAATTGTAGCACAGCTCTCAGTCGATCTGTTTGTAGATATCTGAAGCTCAGTACACTTTATACCATGGATTGATTTGGCTATGGTGTGGAAATAAGGCACACTTATTCAAACAATCAATTCTCAGATACGATTAAGATGATAAATAATCCTACGAAGTACATAACTTTCTTTTGTAAATAACATCGTATTAGAACTGTGAGTTTTACTCTTGACTATGAAAATGAACCTCAAATCCACCTCTCGCCTAGTGAACATTTCAGAGTGGAAAGTTTTCTACCAGTGATTGATCAAATCACCTCATCACTCGCAGACAGCATTATTCCTTATGATTAAACTGTCGCAAAGAGGTGTTCACACAGGCAGTTTGCACACCTAGTAAGCAGTAGCAATGTCAAACATCAGGAAGACATCCCAATGGAACTATCTATGTATAATATTGTATGTAAGGACTCGTTCAGCAGTACATTTCCCAATGTCGAAATTCTCTTTAGAATGTCTTTGGTCTTAATGGTAACAAACTGCAGCGGAGAAAGATCTTTCTCAAAAATGAAATTAGTGAAAAACAGACTTCGTGCTGCCATGGCACAGGATCGCTTATCCAAGCTTTGTTTATTAAGCATTGAACATGAACTTCTTCGTGAATTAGACTTCGATGATGTACTAGATGAATTTTTGGCGAAAAAAGCAAGAAAAGTGTGTCTACTATAAGTGTTAAGCCTTTGGGAATTTTCTTGAAGAAAGTGTAGTTACCACAATTTACACAATGAACCTGTCGGTAATTGTCCAGTAGACGGACCGTGCATATGTAGTGACATATTTATTCTTAATTGTAAATAATGTAATTTATAATAAATTATGTAGGTAAGTACACTGAAAAAAAATACACTTTCTGCACACTTTTGGAACGCTTCCTAGAAACTACTTTTGATCACTTCTTGTACACATTAAATGTGCACAAGAAGTGCTTCAATAGTGTACAGGAAGTGCTTCAAAAGTGTACAGGAAGTGTACAAAAAGTGCAGCAAAAGAAGTGTACAGGAAGTGTGCAAGAAGTGCTTCCAATATAAAGGTGTCCCAAAAGTGTGTAAGAAGTGTGCTGCAGAAACTACTTTTGATCACTTCTGGAACACTTGTGAAAATACTTGAGCGACACTTCTTGCACACATGAGATATATCGCAATTCAGTACTCATACTTAGTTTCTAGAATAAAAATACAGTTGACTCACAATTAACGGAGGAAAAAGCAACAACTTTCAACTGTGAACCTTAAATTTTGTGTGATGCGTGTTTTTTTTTCTGCGACGCACGTACCTTCTACTTATATAGTCCAGAATCACAAAGGTTGCTCATGGGAGATTCACTTTTATTCACTGCAGTACATTTTCTTCTTTAATTTGTATCTTAGATGTTCACATATTTTTCGAAGAGTGTTAAAGCACAATTTTTCACTATGATTACAATCAAACGTATCATTATTTGTTGTACAAAAACTTATGTTTCTTGTACACATTTTGACAGAACCATCTAGCGGCCGGTGTAGGAAACTCAGTATAAAGTAAGCATATTCTGAGCTTTTTTCAGAATATTAGGTTACACAACAACATAAAGACTCGCTTCGAGTAATTATCTATATACATGAGTTTCAATTTTCGACAAAGTATTTTCATACTACACTCGACGAAACTGGACAATCGTTATTTCAAATTCAGAAGCACGCTCACGCACATATAGTAAATTTAACCAAACGTTTTGTTTCTCTTTACTTACATATGTATCATTTTGTTTACGAGTACCAAATTTCGTCTGACCAAATTTTTTGGTATTCTTAAACAAAATGATTTAGTAATTACAAGCAACATTTGGTTACCGGAAACAAAAAGCATAACCAAACAGCTCAACCAAACTTTTTTGGTAATTCCAAACAAACCAGTTTTTTTCTGTGTAAGGCGAAGTAAGTGGCGTTACATAATAATGATGATGACAAGTTTCCAGCAACAACCAGCCCCCCGAAGTTAACGATCTGTTTTGGTGTGCTTTAAAGATGAATAGTTCGATTTAAGAAAATCTATTAATTTCCTCGGAACATTCAACTTGCTCCTTCTTCAATTTTAATGAGATTTATCCAATTATCAAATTGGTACATTAAACAAAAAAGTATTGATAGTTTCATGATGCAATGCGATTTCCATGTGTTCCAGGAAAAAAATAGTTATATTTTGTTATTGTTTAATGTTGCTTGCTTTCAAGTGTGTTACTGCTTTATATAATGAAATTGATTTATGTTCATAAGATATTCATTTGTCAAAAAAGTATAAAATAACAATCGATATGACCAACAACACAAAATGAAATCATGTGCTACAAAAGTGTACAAGAAGTGTACAGACTTACTTTAAACAAAAGTGTACTGAAAGCGTTGAAGAAGTGCACACAACTTTGAATGTGTCCCCAAAGTGTGCAACAAGTGTACAAAATTTCGTCATTTCGGGTCGCACACATCTAGAACACTTTAAGTACACTTTTGCAACACCTTCAGTACACATCTTGTGCATATTATATGCAAGAAAGTGTACCAAAAGTGTACAAGAAGTGTATTTTTTTTTACAGTGTACAGTCTACTGCTCAGTTCTCTGTTTCCGTTCGGTATTTACTATATATTGTAGTTACGGTGTTCACTCTTCATAATATACTGTAGACATTTAGACGCAGAATTTTACTGCTGCTATAGCGCTACAATTTTCGTCCTGTGACTTTATTTTACTGCGCTATTCTCCCTGCACCCCTATCTGCGATATGTTCGATTGTGAATGACTACTGATTCTAAAATCAGGTCTACCATTTCAACTGCTGAATATTGGTGGTTAACATATTGAGCTAATAAAGCTCCTAGTAAAAAATAATAAAAAATGGGGGCCCCCACAAAACATTTTGCTCACGGGCCTCCAGAAACCTTGATACGGCCCCGCATACGTGCATGATGATTCGCAATAAAACAAAAGGAACATGGGCCAATCTTCTTGACAGGAGAAATGTATGAGCAAGTGAGAAGTCTCTCAGCTTTGCATCGACATGTTCGACTTTAACTTCAATTCACGACAAACGCGCGCCGTGCACTGGCAACGCTGAATCTCCGTGAGAATACGATCGTCAAATCATAAACGGTAAGTGCAGCTGAAAGATGTAAAAATGGCACTGAAGAAAATTCCATTACCTTCTGGACCGCTCGTAAAGAGTTCTCCAGCCTTTTGTAGCCGAGTGTTAACGTCACTCCTTGTGACGATTAGGCAACGTAATATTTCCCGAAATATCATTTGTTGCCGGCGAAGGTGTTCGTTCTACATAAAGGAAATGCCTTTGGTCTTCAGTGCACAACTCGGCTTGTGAATTTGGTCATACATTACACTTATATAAATTATGAGGGGTTAGCCTTTCTATTCTTATACCCAGAGTTAGCTTCGAGGCATTAAAATCAGATAACTAGACCCAGGATTTTTATGTAATATCAAAGAATAAAATATGTACATAAATATGTAACAATAATTGGTAAAATATGTACCTAAATATGTATTATCAAAATGATATGTAGCTAAATATGTAGTATAGTAGATTGATTGAATTGTTGTTTTAAGTTCACTTTATGCACAGAAAGGCTAATCGGGACTGGACCTACCGTTTAAAGTGGGATCCGAACCACTGTGCCATGTGCCTCCACCGGGTATCGAACCCGGGACCCCTTGATGTAGTATCGTAGAATATGTAATATAATAATCGAGTATTCAAGAAATTTCAAGAATTCTGCTAGATATTTATTTTATTTGAAGATACTCAACATAATATTAAGGCCATCAGTTGTTCAAATTAAAATTTGTATCAAATTTATGAACTTAAAAAAGGACAGCTATATATTTAAGAAATTAATTTTGTCAACTATTAATTACTTTTCACATCGTAAATTATTGTAGAATATGTAAATGAAAGGGCAGATTCCAGAAGAATTAATGCATGCAGGACTTACTTATGTTTTGTGACAGAGTGAACAACCAGCTACTTAACCACTTTTGTAATTTTTGGTACAAGGGAAAATATTGTGTTAGTCGCTACGTCTAGGAAAGTAGCTTTCTTGTCCACCGATGACAAGTTTCTAGGTGCTTTGCCTAAACCTAGAAGCGAAACGAAAATCCGTAACCAGAAAAGGTGGGGGCGGGAGACACTCCAGCATTAAAACTACAGAAAGATGACGACAGAGTGATCTCTTGGTGTAAAAATAACAAGTTAGATATAAACCCAACAAAATGTGGCGTAGTCACTTACCATACCGCATTAAGAAAATACAAATCAGACGCAAAAATGAAATTAAAAACCTCACAGTGACTTTCGACTCCAAGCTCAAATTTAATAAGCATTTCAGAAACTTGGGTTTTATAATCCGATCAAGCCACGACTTCACGAAACCACTGAAAGTACTTTACTATTCCCTCGTACGGTCAAAACTAGAATATGCGTCAGTAATCTGGAATCCCACTCAAATAGACTTAATTCGTCAGACTAGAACGTATTCAGTTAAAGTTCCTTAGATACCTGAAAATCGAAACCTGCGGAGTATGTCCAACATTCGATTCATACGATAATCTAGTCTCAGAGACCTGCTCTTTTTATATAAGGTAATAAACGGTGTATCTAATAGAGGATTCCAACTTGTTATCAGCCGCATCATTCAATGTTCCCGTTTCCAAAACGCGTCACAAGCACAAAATCTTTCATTGCCAGAGAGCAAAAACGTCAATTCTGTCTACCTCTCCGGTGTGGTGAGCGTGCAACTCTTTCAACACAATTTCAAGTGTAAATAACACAATCGATGTTTTTGCAATGAGTTTATGCAATTTTAAAAATACTATTCCTAGAACATTGAAGTGAATCTATTGTAGTAATATTATGTAATTATGTAATATAATTGGGCTCGGCCTGTTGGGCACTATCAATAAAATAAATAAATCTTTCGATAAATAAGAGTTTCCTTTTTTCAGCCTGTCTTTCGACTTGCCAGTTAATTTTAGGTGACCAAGCACTCATTGCTTAGAAAATATGACATCACATGAGCTACAATTTTCTTCATGTTTCAGACATTGAAAATATAGGAAAAAGAATCAAGATAGGGAAAATTACTGAAATATGTTGTTTTAGTGAGGTAAATTAGCAAATATGTAAAATATGTAATATCCTGGCAAATATAAAAAAAACGCAAAATCATGTCAGTTATATGTTTCGTTGACATTTTCCTGTTCAAGGTATGTATGTAGCAGTGGCGTATACTGAGAATAAGATCTGGGCTATCTTACTATGTCACGTGGTCCTAGGCTAAATAAATTTACCAACTCCTAAGAAATCAGGTTGCCAACTCATAAGAAATCAGGTTGCCAACTCATAGGAAATCAGGTTGCCAACTCATAGGAAATCAGGTTGCCAACTCATAGGAAATCAGGTTGCCAACACATAGGAAATCAGGTTGCCAACTCATAAGAAATCAGGTTGCCAACTCCTAAGAAATCAGGTTGCCAACCCATAAGAAATCAGGTTGCCAACTCATAAGAAATCAGGTTGCCAACCCATAAGAAATCAGGTTGCCAACTCATAAGAAATCAGGTTGCCAACCCATAAGAAATCAGTTTGCCAACTCCTAAGAAATCAGGTTGCCAACTCCTAAGAAATCAGGTTGCCAACTCATAAGAAATCAGGTTGCCAACCCATAAGAAATCAGGTTGCCAACTCATAGGAAATCAGGTTGCCAACTCATAGGAAATCAGGTTGCCAACTCATAGGAAATCAGGTTGCCAACACATAGGAAATCAGGTTGCCAACTCCTAAGAAATCAGGTTGCCAACTCATAAGAAATCAGGTTGCCAACCCATAAGAAATCAGGTTGCCAACCCATAAGAAATCAGGTTGCCAACTTCAGAATCAGCATCATCATCTCACTGATATGAATAATAATATTTACAATTTCTGATCAATTTTTCTCCTCAATTTTATTCTCTAGACTTCAGGCTTCGCATATAGCTTAGCTAACCTAGAAGATACGCTCCTGGTATGTAGAAAGGAATATAATATGTAATTAAATACAAATCCGGGCTCTACTGATAACTTATCAGTATCGGATTTCTAGATGGTAAAAGGAGAAACTCCATTTTAGAGCTTTTAGGTGCTTATAATAAATTAATAGCTGCAATTATTAATTAATGATAATTTTGTGAAATAACTATACTGGTCGCAATTCCAGCTGGCGGCTGGGAAACAGCGAATCAGCGATCAGTTGAATTATATTCGACTGGCATCAGGTATTTTCGTGTCACAAGGCACCCGTGGCGGGACGAAACATATGAGCGTCGGATATACAGTATGTTGCCAAACGTACTTTAAAAGGGGGGAGAAAGAGAGTAGATCAGCGCCGTTATTGGATAAAAGTTGTACTAGGGCAAATCAAAAAGTAAGTTACACCCGCCTGTATAAAACAAACAAGACACATTAGAAAGAAAAATGCATGAACATTTAACTTTTTGTGATATAGTCACCAAGATATTCCAAGCACTTTCCAAATCGTGTGACCAGCTTTTTGATTTCTTGTGTGTAAAAATTCCGTCCAATTTCAACTGAGTTGACTCTTGTGCTAGACTCTTGTGCTATCGGTTAACAATCGCGGCACACAGTGAGAGCACAGTTTACTATACACCCGACTGGTCATGAATCAGCATAGACACACTAGTATAGGATATGTTCATTTCACTTCCAATCTCTCTTAAGAGCCCGTATCAGCGTCACTCGAAAAACGCACCGGACAGATGTCAAATTTTCTTCCTAGTCTTGCCAATATTGATTCCATTTCCCCCTTCGAACGCAAATCCATTGCATGGTAGACCGTTTGAGACTTTACTGGTAGGTGGGTTGCTCTGTCGAAAGAAACAGAAGACAAGGTTCCCTGTCCGCTACTCACCCCCCCCCCCCCCCACCCCGCCTGGAAGGTCAGGCTCTGACCATAACAGACCTTTCTTTTGAGCCCGTACGTTTGTAACTCCGAGCCGAGAGGGTTTCTCTGACAGGACAACACTTTTTCCGAGTGTCTGAAAGAAGAAAAACACACATTGACGAACATCGCAATACAACTTACATGTAATAGAGCCAAGGACTATTTAGGGGAGGCGGGGTGTCCAGGGAGTCCGAATCTTCCACGAGAGACTTACTAAAATTAAATTATGTAAATATGCTTGTTTTGTTTAGCATCTGTCGTATAATCGAGAGAGGTGTATTTCCGTCAAACATATTCTAAGGGAAGGATTACATTGGGGTCATACAACTTTGGATGACTGTATCAAAGAAGATTTATACACACCACTACCTAAGTAATATGCTTAAATATTAAATTAAGAGCTTTACTTTTCGTCAAATGGATCTAACATCCTTTTTCGTTATTCAATAAATATTCAATTCCTTATCTGTTTCACAATCACCTTGCCAGGTCAGTTGTTTTTATAGAAATTGAAGCGATCTTAACTATTCATGAGCTAGATAATGAATACGTGCTGTTATATTCCTATTCTTATGCCATCTTTTCCCATTCATGTGATAACAATATTAATTAATATTTTAATATTATTAATTTAATATTACTGTTATTTTAACTTGTTTTTATTATTAGAAGAAGGTACCAACATCATAGGCGTGCGCAGACCCTCTGATAAGGGGGGGGCAAAAACCTTGAAAATTAAGTCAGATCGGCAAAGAAAAACCTCATTTTATCTCACTGTTTTAGTTTTTGCATTGATGTGATATATATATATATATATATATATATATATATATATATATATATATATATATATATATATATATATGTGTGTGTGTGTGTGTGTGTGTGTGTGTGTTCGCGCGCGCGAGTGTGTATATTATATATATATATATATATACCTAGGTATTAACATATTATTTAAATACATTACGTAATCTATTCATCCGCCCCTTAACAAACCAACAGCAAAATTTATATAGATTGTCTCTGAAATGTGAGCGCTCGTTTTCCTCCAAACCAAACAATTTTTCTTTTGCAGGCAAACCTTTTGTAAAGGTGTACTTGAGTCTGTGCAACCAGCCCTTCCCATTTGTGAACAATATACTGGGGAAATCCCCCGTTCTTCACTGTTGTCATTGCACTACAACCCCATCGTGATTTAGTATTAGGATATAGCGTAGAGAAGAACTGTTTACAAGCATCGCCCAAACCATTGATTCTCCCCCAAAACCTTTCTCTGCATTCTTTTTTCTTTTCCTAGCTCTCAGCATGCGGTTTTCTTGGAAGACTGGCCGATTGTGAAAGAAAAAAGGGCCGTGGAGGAGTGTGAAGGGGGGGCGGGGTTGAGCGCGAGCGGTACAGAGGGGCAAACGGTTAGCGCGACCAGCTTAGAAAAGTCGAAGTTAAAATTTACATACATTGCTCTGTAAGTCGACAAACTACAGACATTCTAAAGAAAATTATGTAAGATCAGTTTCATTTCTTTGCTGTAGAAGAACAGTTGAAGCTTTCTTGCGCTTTAAAATGTTGATTTAAGTTATTACATACAATTGGCGAGCAAGTGAATTTTACGAAATTGAGATCAGGAAAACTACGTAATAAACAATATATTTAAAAAAAGGCTGCGCGGCATAACTAACTTCATATTTGATCTTTAACTCAGTAAAATTTAAATGCCACACACTTGACTGTTCGAGCACAAAAGGTCGACGCAAGAACCTATTTTTTAGGTATCGTCACCAGCGGTGATACGGGCTCTTAATTTTCACATTGCGGTTGGCAAGGATGATTGCATTAACACGCTCCGTTTTGTCGATAGTGTTCCAGTTGCAGGCTGCCCTACACACTGTTCGTTCTTTCCTCTTTGAACATCTTGCACCATTTCCTGCTCATGGGGTGTGACATTGCATTCTCACCATACACCTCGACAATTTGGCGATGGATTTCACTCTGATTATGCCTTCGTGCCCACAAAAATCGGACGACGGAGCGCACCTCAATGTTGGACGCCACCTCAGTACGACACGCCATACTGACACGGTGACTACTCTCATATTAAAGCAGCTGCAGCATGGCTGCTTCGGATATGGGGAGAATACATTCCGGACAGTGCTGCCACCAAGCGTGATTATCTTCTCTCTTTTAGTAGAAGAACACGGCTCGGGTATAACTTACTTTTTGATTCGCCCACGTACAATACTATACAACGCACGGAAAATTAGTACACAAATACCCACACACTATACAAACAAGGTACAGGGGCCCCAAAATGAATGTTATCATTTCAAATGTAAGTAACATATTTATTAATCAATCTGTTGATAAGAAATTTGAATGACACATAGTATACAAACAGGAGATTCATTATTTAGGTGTGGAATATGATATCCCGTAAATGAGTTGATATATAAATGAAAACATTAGGTAAACTATTAATTAATAAATATTAGCATAAGTTTACAGTCCCTTTTTATTCATTTATAAATCTGCAGTAAAATGTTAATTTATTTCTAAAGATTTATAGAAAGTTTAATGTTGCAAATTACTAACATGTAATGCGCCATTCAATACACTTCTATAGTCACGTCTAAAGTGGATACCCCTATTCGTAATATAATTTAAACTAAAAATTACCCCAATATTAGAATTCGCAACTGTTATTTTGAAGTGGAATTGTATTAAGTGTAATATACAACTCTGACAGTGTACAGAAATCGTTACATAGGATTATTTATTACATTATTTCGTATATGTTATTGATATGAAAATATATCACATAGATTAAACCTTGGGTCATTAGACAGGAGAAGTAACCTCGAAATAAAATATGATTGGCAAAATATTATACCCTAATGTTCTTATGAAATTGGGACTAAAAATACTAGTATAATATGGTGTTGGAAATTATAGAAGAGCATACATAATACATAAATTAATGGAAAAGAATCATTTGGTGCAAATGGTGTAACAAGACAGTAAAGATGGTGCTGGAATATAATACTAATCGACTCTTAAAGGCTCCTACACTTTGTGTTCTATGACAGATAATGGTGTAACAAGACACCAGATTTTGATTTGATTTGATGTTAAAAGTTTGGGTGCGTCAGCACTTAGGCTATTTTGCACCCGTCACATTATACGGGATCCAGCCCCTTATCTTTACAAAGAACAACTCGAACGTTGCATAAGTAAAATCTTAAAAACTTAAAATGTTCTGACTTTTGTTAAAAGCTGAGGCTGTAAAGGGTCCTCAGCACACACAAGGACAAAAAAACAGGACAACACACACAAAATTATACTGGCCAGAGTGCCAGTCGCCAGAGCCTCGTTCGTCTGCAAAATGCAGTCCAGGGTGTACTAACGTGGAAGTGAGGTTGACAGTTGGGTGTACTACGTGGAAAATCACCCCTTACACCCCCAACAAGACACCAGAGATGGTGTTGGTGTAACATAACATCTGATGAAGTGTTAAAGGTGTCTGCATGATGTTCTTTGAGCCACCACTGGTGTAACACACCAGTGCAGCATGTTACGTAAATTATTGTTGAAAGTCAATGGTGTACTGACACCAATGATGCTACTGAATTATTTTTGACAGTATAGTGTACAGAGCAGTGATGGTAAAATCGGTAGGGCGTCTGACTGCCACGCGGAAGACCCTGGTTCGATACTCGGAATAGGTGACTTCAGGTGGAATTTTTCCACTCACCCCATCGGGTATCGAGCCCGGGACCCCATGATTACAAGGCGACGACGCTACCACTGCGCCATCGGGGAGACCCATAATGTGTTGTGTTTTAATTTCTCTCAAGGGGATTTTGCACATCTTGCTTTAACATTTTAAGTAAGAATCTTAGATAAGGGTACAGTTCCCCGTATATTCTGAAAGGTGCAAAACGGTCACACGTGCCGACAGAGGCGTCTCGTGAACGCATGCGGTGCATGCTGCGCATGCGTCAATTCTGGGAAAAAGGACAGCTTGCTCTGCGACGACATTCATGAGCATTTCTACATTCTAATGTCTTCATATAGGAGAAGTATTTATTTTACACGAGAGCGCTGAACTAAGCTTATATTACATTTCTTGGATCTGAAGTGACGCATGCGTCAATTGTGGGAAAAGAATTATTACTTTCTTTCACTTCAGATCCAAGAAATGTAATATAAGATTAGTTGAGCGCTCTCGTGTAAAATAAATACTTCTCCTATATGAAGAAATTAGAATGTAGAAATGCAGAGCACAAGCTGTCCTTTTTCCCACAATTGACGCATGCGCAGCATGCACCGCATGCGTTCACGAGACGCCAACCATTTTAATTCAATTATAAAGGACATAAAATGGTGTTTGAAAATGCATATCAATATTTGCAATGGCGTATTGTCACAATGGGCCTCTCAATTTGAAAGAAACAAAAAATCAGTTTACTCAGGAAGGATGCAAGAAAGCCTTGCAAGGATAATTTTTTACAGCAACTTAGAATCGGGCTCTATACGTCGATCCAAAAACTGAGATATTTGACAGCTACAGTCAGTAGCGTACGCAGGATTTCATCAAGGGGGGTGTTATTTCTAAAACTTTTTTCCAAATTCACATTACCATTGTTTAATTATACTTTAATTAAATAATAATAATCACAATTAATTAATAATACTTATAATTAATTAATTAGCTAAATTAATACTAATAATACTACTAATAACACTACTACTACTATTAAGTAGTAGAGATCTACATAAATATAGTATTTACGAAAACATTAGAACGAAATTACTTTCTAGTCATTCTATTTCTATCAAATCCTGGGAGCATTCTTTTGTTTCTTTGTTACAAAATAATTGTCTGGTCAACGAGGTGAGACATTTCAAGTGTGAAGAAAATCCATAAAAACAAGAAAATATATTAAAATAAATGGAAATAATCAAAGTATGGAACTTATCCAACGAGTTGCGATGGTCTGGTCGATAGAGTGTCTGACAACCACGCGGGCAACCCGGGTTCGAATCCCGGAATTAGTCGGAATTTTTCCGACTTCTTTCCCGCATAAATGTCCCTGATAATTCACATTTGAATTGTCTCGCTGTTCTTACCAACAAAACATTTTGTAATAGTTAAGCTTATTGTCGGTTGAATAATTGTCTAGTCAACAAGGTGAGACATTTGAAAGAGAAAAGACATTCAAACGTGCTGCGGTAAACAATACAATGGGAAGGCGGACTGGTGACTATTCTTGTCCGCCTAGCCTTTGTCTATACATTAGCCTCTTACAACGAACCAAGAACTTTATTTAGTTAATTCTCATTGTTCACACACAAAAAAAAAATACATGTTCGTTGAACACTGGCGTACGTAGAGGGTGTTCCAGCCCCTACCGAAATTGAGAAAATCAGAATTTTCAAATAAAAATCCGTTAAGAACTTTAAAAAATCAAAATGTGTAAATGCAAAACCTCTTTTAAAGTGAATCCCGATTACCATTTTTGTCTTTGAATACAATATTAATAGACTGAAATGCTCCAAAAATACGAAATATTTTATTATGCATCATGCCCTCCAAAACGAAGCCATGTGCTATCCACATTTACTATTCCAGCCCCTCCCGAAAAAAAATCCTGCGTATGCCAGTGTGTTGAACATTGTTACAACTGAGGTACAAAACAACTTTTCTCTCTTTTAAATCATAGTTACCCTAACCTAACCTCATAAACTCGTGTTTATTATCAAGGCATCACTCTGAAAGACGCGTGTGTTTGGAATGCTGTGCTTTTCTCCATGCTCCATGGAAATAATAATTCAAATTATTATTATTATTATTATTAGTAGTAGTAGTAGTAGTAATATTATTGTTCCAGATCTTTGACTGTGAAAAATTAACCATTTAATTTTTTTTCCACAGCATTTTTCATAATATTTCACAAGCTCAAGGGGGGGGGGTTTAAACCCCGTAACCCCCCCTTGCGTACGCCACTGGCTACAGTAAACCCTCGTTAACACGAATCCAAAGGGACTGAAAAATTAAGAGTTCGTGTTAAAAAAAATTAGTACTAACCGGGGACTCAAATTTTATTGTTGCAATACAGTTCTTTCTACACATTAACCATTTACGTAAATACGTGTTACATATTTAAGTATTGTAGATAATGGATTTGGCAATTCCATACTGCTCAGCAATTGTCGTTTTGTTCAATGCACCACGGTCTACTTACTCTAGGATTCTCAGTTTTGTTTGCAGATCTATACCTGTCTGCTTCCTCTTGGCCATGACTCCCATCTTACTGCTTGCAACTTGGATGTTACTCGTACTGGCTACGTTTTAAAGAATAGAAAAACACATCTGAACACAACTGAATTGGTTCGTTAAATACATATAAGCTCATTGTTGACGCGATGATCGCGATTGTCGAGCAATTGCACCCATCGTGATGTTACTTGTACTGGCTATATTTTAAAGAATAGAAAAACATATTTGAACACATTGTTGATCTGAATCTGTTGGTTGCAATACTGTATAAGTTGATTGTTGACAAGATGTATAGAGATTGTTGAGCGATTTCTTACATACTTAGCAGATGAACGACAGAGGAACAACAGAAAAAAAATATGAAAAACTTTGAAAGTTCGTGTTAAATGAGATCTAATGACGCAACGGACTAAAAAACAGTTCGTAATTCGTGGTAACCGAAATTCGCGTTAACCGATAAAACTTTATATAAGAATACATCCCTGCCGGGACCAACATTTTGTTCATGTTAACCGAGTGTTCGTCTTAAGCGAGTTTGTGTTAACGAGGGTATACTGTAATATCTTTTAAAATATAGAAGTGATAAAAAAATTCAATATTCACTGTTAAGATTCATCCTTTCTAATCAATTTACCACAAAGCTCATTCAAATGTCTCAAATAGTTTTCGAGTAAAAGTGTACTGAATGAAGGTATCTTTTTCCGCTGCCCATGATCTGGGAAAGTGCCGTGGATACTTGCAGTGGCCTCTTCCAGCAAGCATTGAGTAAGTGCGCCTTAGGTAAGACCCTACCGTGTTGAATATTCATGCATCGGCGGCACCTTGGAAAAGTATTCATCGCCGTGGCGGCAGCGGGAGATTGATGTGGCGGCATTCGCTCTCAAGAACCTGCCTCTAAGCAGAACCAAACAGCACTTACTATTAAGAGATGGGGACAAAACACTGCTCCCCCCGATGTGTTGTTTCGTGGAATAACAACTGCTCCAAAGGTGTGTGTCGTTTCGAAGATGAAGCCTATTAATGTCGCTTTTGGGAGACGCACAAACAAGTCGAAGCCTTTGTTTAGCGTAGGCTCCCAACCACGGCGGTTGCTTTCGGTGTGAATAAAGATGGTTGCAAACAGGAATTAATTTGAAGTTTCTCATGTTTTCTTTTATCTGTTGAAAGGAGACCCGCGTCCCACACACTCTCGTACACCTCCTCCCCCAGCAACAAATCCTGTCTTTAGAGTAGAAGTGGTTGTTGTGTCTTCAACAATGCCATTCACTTGTTCTGTCGTAAAGAATCTCTAAATAAGATAGGACGGACAAACTACAGTGTGGACCATATTGATGGGGCATTTTATTTTGTGATTTCTGACAGTGATAATATTCTAAGATACAAGGGCTGTTCAAAAAGAAACCGAACTTCTACAAAATTGAGATAACGGTAATATTCACGAGCTACTGAGCCTATCTCCTTCAAATTACTCCCCTCCTCTGTGCACACACAGCTCCCAGCGTTTCTTCCAGTCCTGGAATGCCTGTTGGAACTCCAGTTTTGGAATGGCCTCTAGGTCCCTTGATCTTTTCTATTGTCTGGAACCTGTGATTTTTCAGGATTGATTTCAACTTGGGGAAGAGGAAGAAGTCTGCTGGTGCCAAATCAGGGAAGTAGGCCCCACCTCTAGGAGTGCCAGGGGTGTCTTACCCCCAAAATATTATTTCCAGATTGCAAGTGATACGTGTACCAAGTTTGGTTGAAATTGCTCCAGGCGTTCGAGAGTTATGCCGGAGCAAACAAATACACACACCCACATACACATACATCCATTTATATATATTTATATAGTTAGATATTAAATTTCAAGGGTACGGTATATATTAATTGACGTATAAAGTTTAAACTAAGCTATTTACGAGTAAAATCGTTGTAATCAGGGCATCGATTTTCAAAAAACAAATTTACCGGGCCGTGGACTCACGAAGGTGAAGAACCACTGATGTAGACTCTTATCCTGATTTCTGAACGAACTGTCCATACTTTAGGGAAATTTGTCGGGCCTGGCAACTCCGTTCCGATCTCTCTGGAGGTCGTGGGACAGACTTCGAGAGAAGTCAAGAAGGACCTCCATTACCTCACCTTCTTTTTCGGTAACCCCGCCGAAGAAGTCCGAGTCTGTTTATGACATGTTCGTTTTTTTTTTTGCCTCGTTGTCGAAACCATCGCGAAGAGAGGAATAAAAGGTAGGGAATAAATGCTCCTCCTGGCGGACGTGTCGCTTTGACGTCACGCTCATCATCGCCGATGACCTCATGAAATAATCTCCGGCCTCCGTAAATCACGTGACGCGGGGCCCGGCGAATTATCAAAAAAAGGCTTAATTACCATAAGCCAAGAAAACATCCATTCTCTTGATTCAATTTAACACTTCCAGGGAACCCATAAATTTACCCAAAAGTCCACCTGAGGTCACGTGACCGCCAAGACAGTGACGTATTGCGCCCCCTTGAGTCTCTCTGCTGTTTCTTCCCAGCGAGGGGTCGAACTGACAACAACGGGCAACACCTCCTTTTGGGACCATTGTTGCGACCATTGTGGGAGCTCTGAAAGGACCACTGCGTAGAGTCCAATGGTAATTAACCCTCCAGCATGCCCTCTCGCTCTCTGATACTTCCGCCTGCATACTCAGTATTGAGCTGAAGATATATGGGTTCAACACGTCTACGATTTAAACCCTTTGCTGGGTGATGTATGGGAGTACGATTTATGGCTCTTGGTGGTCGAAAGATTTATGTTTTTTTACAAGAATGAGAAAATATGAAATGCTAATATGGTCCAAAAAGAGTAATAAAAACAAATATTCAGGTGCTATTGGTCGCTAGCGTTTGATATTCTGGTTTTGTCAAAACAATAATAATAATTTGAAAGCATTTCATTGTTACATTGTCAAATAGGATATGACAAGAGAAGAACAATGCTGGAATTCTCCCAAATTTTATACACACGCACAAAAAAAACTGACTCTTTTGAATTACCAGAAACACACATTTCGGTATGATTTTTGGTAATCGTACACAAAAAAATTGGGTATCCTATGCTACATTTCGTAATTTTGACCAACTCTAAACAAATGTTTATTTATTATTATTTGTTAACTCTAATTAAATACATACGATCACAAAAGGAATTCGTTTTGAGAAAATTAATTGGTAACTCACGATTACTACTTGACTAAATTATTTAGTAACTCTAAACAAATACACACGATGACTAAATCAATTTATTTTCAGAAAATGAACCAAAAAATGTGCACGATTAGCAGTGGCGTAGCATGGACATTTCGGGTGGGAACGCCAAGTCCGAAGGAAGGGTCGGCCCTTTTTTGCTTAATAATTTACTTATGGAATTAGTCGCCACAGGTATTGTTTATTTGCCTGAAGTCAGCTGGGTTTTCAATAAAACATCATCCATGCATGTTTTAGCTAGAAAATGAGATGCCTCACTGTTTATTACATCTTGAGAATGTTAATAAACATTTTAAAATAATATTGTCCAGAGACCATTCGATGTTAAGAGTTTTCAAATGAATGCTAAACATTTCCATTGATACAATATTAAGCAGTTAGATAATAACGAAACAATAATAATAATAATAAAAAAATAGTTTTGCGGGTTAAGTGGTAGTCTACCACGATGACTTCACCAACTTATTTGACAAAAACTATGTTGATCTTTTAGTTTTTAATGCACATAGCTGTTCGTGCGATAAATTATACAATGCAGTGGCCATTAAGAAGTGCTATATTTCAGTTTGGTAAAGTTACGTCAGTCAATATTGCGTATTGTAGCAACACATAGCACGAGTGGCATGAGCGCGAAGAACTGGGTAGGAATTCTACCGCTGTCGTCTGCTTCAGAAGGCAGGAAGGGTCACATGAACCAATCACCGTAGCCCTCTGCTCCATACGCTGGCGTACGAGAGAGCATTTGGGCGCGTGCTTTAGAGATTTAAGCTTTCCCTCCAGAAAGGCAGCAAGGAATATAGAGTTCTTTACGCCGAACCTGCCCGGCGTCAGGCCAGGAAAGGCATTGAAAATAATGCTAGAACGAGTGTTGTTAGTGGAGCGTTGCAAGCGGATAGCGAAAAATAGCTATTCTAATGCCATGAAGGTCAGACATATATGAAATTAGTCAAGATTTACTTTATATTTACAGCATTTACGCATTTTTGAAATTTGAAATCTGGGAACGCCGGGCGTACGTGCGTACTATAACGCTACGCCACTGACGATTAGTAAAATAATTTGTTTTGAGAAAATTAACTGGAAACTCTACAAATGTGCACGATTACTAAAAGTATTTGTTTTGTCCAAATAATTTGGTAACTCTTAACAAATAAAATGTGCACGATTAGTAAAAGACTGTTTTGACTTAATTATTTTGCAACTCTAAACGAATTTACACGATTACTAAAGGAATTTGTTTTGAACAAATTCACAGGCCAACAAAATGAAGGGTCACAAAAACTTGTTTCAAACTTTGTTGTAAATATAAAGTTTTTCGGGGTGATAAAACAAAAAAATTATATCAGTTTTTCTCCATCAGCCACCAGTTTTCCACAACTGGCATCGATATTTGGAACTATATATATAGAACTAGTGCGTATGAGTGTATTTTCCGAAGTAAGAAAATACAACATTGGGGTCGCCCCTATGTCACGACTTGAACCTGGGGCCATGTTAGGAACTCCAATCTGGGTGTTTACATTACGGAAAAACCAGTCGTTCATTTCTTGGGGGGTAAGAGACGGGTAAAAAACACTGAAAAATTCAAATGAAAGGCGTAAAGCCCATGGTTTGTTTGCATCACCTAACTTAACACCAAAATAGGCATAGTACACCCTTTTTATGAACTCTGTTATGTTCCTCTGGGTTTCTTAATTGTAAACTCACCAAAATATAACAACATAAGTTTTGAGAGTTCTCACAGCCGCTGCAAGACATATTTCACAACAAAGTGTGACCAAAACTGCACACTGCAAGGACACAATTACAATCTGCCATTTGCAACGAGATAGTTCATCTACTTTATCACCAGGAGCGCTTGTCTATAACAATTGAATTCGGACATGCAAACAAAATTAAAATATGTTGATAACGATATATCGCGTACATAAACTAGGTCTGGCGTATAAAATGCGGTCTGGTACATGGCATCAGTCGGCATACGACAGGTGCATAGAATGCATATACTCTATCCCTTTTTTTGGTCACCTTATCATGCATAGATGTGGGCGACGCTTACATACAGGTGTGCCGGTTAATAATTCTTAATTTCGTCGCTGGATGGCGCTGGAAGCAAGGGTTGGTGCACAGTCTCAACTGTTACGTCAGTGTGATGCCAGGACAGTACCTGTCAAAACGCCGTGGATGTGCAATTGGGTTTGTGTGGGAAACATGTTGACCTTCAAACCAAATAAGGAGCATGTGTGGCACGCCCTGCTTTTCTTGTTCAATCAAAAGAAAAACGCGAGTGAAAGCCATCGTATCCTTGTGGAAACGTACGGTGACAATATCCTAACGCAAGACGCATGTGTGCGTTGGTTTCGACGATTCAAAAGTGGTGATTTCGACTTGAAAGACAAAGATCACCCGGGCCAGCCGAAAAAATTCCGAGACGCCGAATTGCAAGCACCGTTGGACGAAGACGATACGCAAACGCAACAACAACTGTCAGAGATGTTAAATGTTGGTAGCCAAATCATATCTGATCGTCTTCACGCCATGGGAAAGATCCAGATTGGGCGATAAAACACGGAAAAGTGATTTGCAGCACGACAACGCCTCATCACACATAGCGAAAGTCGTCAGACACCATTTCTGCACTTGGCTGGGAATTCTTGCCCCACCCGCCATACGGACCAGACTTAGCCCCTTCGGACTACCACTTGTTTTCATCGATGTCTCACTCACTTTCCCAGCAACACTTCAACAATTACGAAGATGTCGAACAATGGCTTGTTGACTGGATCACCTCAAAATGTGAACGATTTTTCTGGTAGGGCATCCTCAATTTGACGGACAGATGGGCAAAATGTATAGCTAGCGATGGCGCATACTTTGAATAAAGCATTTGTTACCTTTCTCCCCCAGATACACTTGTTTTCTTTCGGATCAATTAAGAATTATTAACCGGCACACCTGGTATTACACATGGATATATTAGACATATGCACTGGAGAATTTTTGTTGCTCACGGATTATGACAGTGTTGCCAGCCAAAGAAATATCACGGAACAATCAGAAAAATCATAAATTTTCAAGTTTCTTCTTTTTTTCTTATCTCGTGAGTGGGATGGGCTCGAATATTACATGTGTGGAATTTGTGTTCATAACCTTTCGAACGACATACCATTCATGGCTCAGTTACGATTTGGAGGGGCACAAGATGCGCAAGTGAAACTCTGCGATTTCCTTATAATCCCTGGCGAGTGAAAGGTGGTTCATGGAAATTGTGACAAAATGGTAGGTGATGGACAATTTTTTGGTGTCATTTTCGAATTCAGCGTACCAAAATACACGAAGAACAGGTTGAATTATGAAAAAAGTGCTTTCACTGTTGGCCTGTGTTATTTGGTAATTTGAACCAAACGTGCACGATTACTAAAAGAACAGCATGTTAAACACATATGAAGTATAGCTTATCGTCCAGATTGCAACACACAGGTTGATACCTAACCACCATTACTACAAATACGTCATTTGCTTAAGTTGCGTCATAATCAATTTAAACCTAAAATAAAGGACGAACAGAAGGAAAACATCACATTGGGGTGTACAAAAGAGATGACTTGTTGCCACCCCCCAACATTGCAAAGATTTTGTTTTCAAGTTAAGGAGCTCTTGTCTTGAGTCAACTTTATGCCCAGATAGGCTAACCGGAACTGGCATCCGGGTTGCATTTATGAAAAGTGACGGCGTTAACAGTTCAATATTGAGGAGACCCATTAAAAAATATCAAAATATGGAAATATAACATGTTTTTGAACGGCAGGCACACTACGCGTATTATTCAGGTTCTATAGACTTCAAAATCGAAGCATAAGGTCCGATTCCTCAATGACGGGCGTAGTTTCCTTCGGATATACAGCACACGGATCATTTCTGAAGGATACGATAGGTCAGGACCATAAGTAATCTCTCTCTCTTTCATAATATATTTCTTCATCTCTTTCTCTTTATTTCTCTCTTTTCTTTCACACTATCTTTCTCTCTTCCTTCCTGTGTTTCTTGATTTCTTCTTTATCTCTCTCCTTCTGTTTATCTTTATCATACTCTGTTGGTTGCTTTGTTTCTTTCCCTCTCTGTATGTTATTCTCTTTATATTCTTTCTTCTTGTGTTCGTTTCTAACTCCCTCTCTGTCTGTTTCTATATTGCTTATCTCTTTCTGCCTTTATATCTCTCTCTGTTCTCTACGACTTATCTCTTTCTGCCTTTATATCTCTATCTGTTTCTCTACTACTTATATCTTTCTGCCTTTATATCTCTCTCTGTTTCTCTACTACTTATCTCTTTCTGCCTTTATATCTCTCTCTGTTTCTCTACTACTTATCTCTTTCTGCCTTTATATCTCTCTCTGTTTCTCTACTACGTATCTCTTTCTGCCTTTATATCTCTCTCTGTTTCTCTACTACTTATCTCTTCTGTCTTTACATCTCCCTCTGCTTCTCTACTACTTATCTCTTTCTGCCTTTATATCTCTCTCTGTTTCTCTACTACTTATCTCTTTCTGCCTTTATATCTCTCTCTGTTTCTCTACTACTTATCTCTTTATGCCTTTATCTCTCTGTTTCTCTACTACTTATCTCTTTCTGCCTTTATGTCTCTCTCTGTTTCTCTACTACTTATCTCTTTCTGCCTTTATATCTCTCTCTGTTTCTCTACTACTTATCTCTTCTGTCTTTACCTCTCACTTTCTGCCTTGATATCTCTCTCTGTTTCTCTACTACTTATCTCTTTCTGCCCTTCTCTCTCTCTATTTTTCTGTTTCTGTACTACTTATCTCTTTCTGCCTTTATCTCTCCCTCTGTATCTCTATTACTTATCTCTTTCTGCTTCTCTCTCTCTCTTCCTTACTTTCTTTCCTACAATATTATCTCTTTCTCCTGTACCTATTTTCCTACTAAATTCTCCTTCTATACTTCGCTCGCTCTGTTCTATTCCTCTGTGAGGGTGTGATAATTGCTTCGCCATAAATGATTTTGAGCTGAGACTATTTTTCGGGGTGTGTGGGGGCAGAGCCCACCCAAGGACCAAGCCTTTACATGCAAGCATATTTATCCAGTTCTGTGCAACCTTCGACACTGCACTTCGATCCCGTCCCGATACATCCAATATGTTGAAAGGTTTATGCCCTCCGTGGATTCATTCGGGTCGCGTGCTAGATGGGCAAGCGAGATAACAACAGGTTGTGCGGAGGCGTAAATAAAAAAACAAGAAAAGAGCGTAATGACTTGCTAAAAGGGGGACCAGGAAGACTCATCCAGAAAAGATTTCGTGCCTTTATTTTCCTTTTTTCCTTACCGGCTGGAGTTCGTTGTGAGCTATAGCTCATGTATATGGTGTGAAAGAGTTCCGACTGTTCCTCCCTCGCCAGTGTTGCCACAATGTTAGGGAAAAATTCCCTTTTTACAATTTTTCCCTTTTCTTAAAGAAATAATAATATTATTAATAATAATAATAATAATAATAATTAGTAGTAGTAGGGTTGGTCCATGTCTGTATGAATGAAAAATGTTAAAAAAAATAATCACAAATCAGACTCATCATTGCATTCAAGCCAGATGTCCAATTTTTTAACCCTGGTCAGGCATGAATGTTGATTGATTAATTGATTGGTTTCGTTTATTTTACTTCGCTTTTCAGCCACTTATGGCTAATTGCGAAGATGATTGATTGATTGAGTTGGTGTTGTAAGTCCGCTTTATGCACGGTAAGGCTAATCGGTACTGGACCTACAGTTTTTTTTAAAGTGGGATCCGAACCGCTATGTGCCTCCACTGGGTATCGAACCCGGGACCCCTTGATTACAGGGCGACGACGCTACCACCATGCAACGGAAGATGAGGATGAGTGATGATATGATGAAAGGACATTCACAAAGACCACCCCGGGATTCGAACCCGGGACCACTGGCGTCGTAGCGCAACGCATTAGCCACTCCGCCGCCGAGACCAGCGGGCATGAATCTACACTTGTGTTTGTTCCATCATCCATTCATCGTTCATCCTCATAAAAGCGACGTACAATAAACCAAAAGGATATATAAATTGATATAGATAGGCACATTATACTCATAAGGAGTACACATAAGAAGCAATAGGAAAAAGAAATATGAAACTGGGATCTGAGTCTGACGTCTTCAAATTTCCTTACGAGTTTCCCATTTTCGATCCCTTGGTTCGAATTTCCCTCCAAAAAGCAAAAGTGTCCCTCCAAATGGGTATTTTCCCTCCAAAATGGAAAAGTTTCCCTCCAAATGGGAATTTTCCCTCCAGAAAGGGAAATTTCCCTGCATGTGGCCACACTGCTTACGCTCGTGGATTCTTCGGCTTCGGTTCAGGATCCTTGATCACGTGCTCGAATGAAATACTGCCTCAGAATCCGTGAGGTTTGTAATTAGGGTGGATCTGACTGTCGGTTTGAACAACTAGAAGCCCAGCACAGGTGATGGTGAAAGTTCTTGCCACCCACATGGCACGTTCTTTTTCTTTCGTTTAATTTTTCAATTTCGATGTTCACCCTGGCTTCCGAGGTCTTCAAGTTGTCTCGAGGTAAAAGTTACAATCTGTGTTGATAGTTGGATATCCCACCGGACGCCAGAGCAAGGAGGGAATGAATGTATCAGCGCTTAACACGGTTCCTTTAATATCACGCCGAATTCCTTGGCAGAGTGGTTAGCACAGCGCGCTACGACGCCAAGGGTCCCGGGTTCGAATCCCGGCCTGAGCATGGGTGTTCCTTGCGACAGTCCCTTCATCCAGGGTTGTTAAAGGTCCAGGAATTTTAAACAAATTCAATTCCGGTCCAGGAGAGAAAATCAACAAGCCTAAATGGATTCTGGACCGTAAATAACCTTTTTATGTGTGAAATATGTAAATTCGGTCCAGGAACCTCTTCTCCGCATGAATTTAAATACGGTCCAAATTAGTTGCATATTATTTCATTTCAATACAGAACTTGGACCACATTTAAATTCATCCGGAAAAAAAAGGTTCCTGGACCGTATTTAAATTCATGTGGAAAACAGATTCCTGGGTTCAAAAATTGAAATAAAATCGTATTAAGTAGAGAAGAGATCTCTTATCTTGAGTAAATAAAATTCTGCTTCTTAAAATCACACTGAATGTACGTTAGGGTGGAACGAAAAAAAATATTTAAAAAAAAACTAATAGTGTGGAAAAGTTGCCTTTTGATGTAAAAACGACAAAAATAAAATTTGATAGTAATCGCAGCATGTCTTGAGGTGCCGCAAGTACGATAAAGTTTCATAAATTTGACATTTTTTGGCTCTATTTCAACCTTTTTATCTAGTTTATTCGCGCCATAAAAGCCCAAATCAAAAAGTTCGTACTTTTTATGCCTTTTTATTAATATAACAAACATTTTAGGGGAGGGTTAAATTTAATATTTTAAAAATTATTTTTTTATCCTCACCATAAATTTAAAACTAGAGAAAAGGGTTGAAATAGAGCCAAAAAATGTCACATTTATGAAACTATATCGTACTTGCGGCACCTCAAGACATGCTCCGATTACCATCAAATTTTATTTTTGTCGTTTTTACATCAAAAGGCAGCTTTTCCACACTATTGGATTTTTTTTTATAAAAAAATGTTTTTTTTTCGTTCCACCATAATGTACGTACAGAGCTTTCTTTTTGGCTGTGGGCCGCGATAGCGTGTTACATAGCGCAGATGCCGGCATTTTCGTCCCGTAACGTCTCGTTTATATACGCACATATCTTTAGCATGAAGACAATTGTATTTGCATTGCGTAACGAGTAATAACCTGTGTTTTAAGAGTTGTTCAAAGTTATTCACGCGCTATCTCGGCCCAGAGCGAAATCGAACACACTGTAGACGAATGTACGCAACGATGTATTTCACCAAGCGAATAAATTCGAATTTAAAAAGTGGCCGCCGTAAGGCGCTCTTGAAGTATTGTATCCCAGAACCACACTTCGTAACGATAGAGAAATTTTCCTTCCACCTTTTCCGTTCATAAATTACAATTATTTCGTTTCACGAGTTTTCTTGATCTTTAATCATGTTCTGGAGCTTTTTGGAGATGGAAATTCCGATTAATTCGAATAATTCAGGGTTGTGTTTGGTCTTGTTCTGAATTTCATCAACGTAAGGAAAGAATTTTAAAAAAAAATACATCCAGTCAATTTAGAAGACAATATTTTGACTTAAAAACGGGACCTCCAAAGGATATCAGTTTACCGCCGTCTCCTGAAAAATCGGTTAGGCCTAATTATAATATTGTTATTATTAACGTAAGTAGTTGTATTTACGATAGGATGAGGACCACTTACAAGTGTAGAAAAGAAGAGCTCAAATAATTGAATAATCCGATTTGCTTACACTTAAAACAATGGCAAGAGGGGCTTATACCCTAATTCTTCAGGTGTGATATGCTCTGATTTTTAAGAAATTCTGAATTTTAGTGTAGAAAAAGAAGAAGCCTCTCAGATAGATTTGTTTATACTTAAAACAATGGCAAGAGGGGTTTATATTCCAATTTTTCAGGTGTGATATGCTCTGATTTTTAAGAAATTCTGAATTTTAGTGTAGAAAAAGAAGAAGCCTCTCAGATAGATTTGTTTATACTTAAAATTATGCCAAGTTCCCATATCATCTTATTGTTTATAGTGTGTTTTTTCTGTCAAAATCCCAAGAATCTTGAATCCCCCCCCCCTCAGACAGATTCGGCCATGTGTGTAAAAGCTATATCTGTGTGAATGTTGTTTATAAACTTGTCAAAAATATGGCTTTTTTGTATGAAAACATGCAATCCTGAATACAATTCTGGTTTTGTCTTGTTCTGTTAATATAAACACAAGTGAGACTTACAGAATATTTATTGCACAGTTCAAAATCCAATTTTGAATTGTATTTAGTTGATATAGAGATGAGGTTTTAAACCTGGTGAAGTGTGTTGTACATCAGCAAAACTATCACCAAAACCTAGTTACTGCTGTTGTTTGGGTATAAAAGCACCAGCTCAGCCACTAACTGCTGAACCCAACTGATATTTTTATTAAGTATAAAGTTTTGAATTGAAGCCCAGAAAATCTTATATAATAAACAACAAGAAAAAATGCCAAAACAAAAATATTGCAATCAGTGTAATAAAAATATATCTAGTTCTAATTGGGCTAGGCACCGGTTTATTTGTGACCGTAAGAAATGGAGAAAGGCCACAAAAATGTGTCCAAGATGCCATAAAATATTAAGCAAGGCATATTACAAATGGCATAAGTGTAATTCTTATGCACAGTCATCAACATTGCCCCCACAACCATCCACATCTGGTCTGAAAAGGAAGCATGAAGCACCTGTTAATGCTGGACCTGCAAAGCAGCCACGCTATGCACCCATCCATAGCAGTTTTAATGCCCAACTAAGAGATTATCGGTTTGTATCAGAGCCAAGATGTGGTATTCAGAATTTTTTGAACAGTGTAAATCCTGATCTGCAGGCAATTCTAAATGCACAAAATGGCTCTTATAAGCTGTCCCTCAAATTGTATACACAATATAAGAAGCCAAATGGCACAAAATTTACACAGCCCCACAGAACAGAAACTGTACCTGTATATTCAAATGCAAATTCAGACACAATAATAAGCAGTTTAATGGATCAATTGAACATTAAACACTCTGAATTTGCAGCAAAAGAGTCTGGATGGAGCCTATGCGGCTCTCCTCACAAGTTATATGTTAATATTTCTGAATTCAGCCCATTGCAAGGATCTACATATCTGCCATTACCTGATAATATTAAAAACAGAAGAGCCGTGGTTAATATAGAAAATACCGACCAGAAATGCTTTTTGTGGTGTATATTAGCTGCTTTGTTTCCAGTTTCAAGGCATTCTGAGCGAATAAATTATTACAAACAACATGAACATGATTTTGATGAAGCAATGGAGGGTTTAGAATATCCAATGTCTGTTCAGAATATTGATAAATTTGAAAAAAAGGCCCGGGATATTAATGGCAAACAATTATCTATTAATGTATTTATTTGTTCCACTGGCAATTGCCCGATAGAACCTCTCAGAATCAGTACAATTGATGATGAATCTGCTGTTCCGATTGATTTGCTCTTAATTGAAGGGGATGGCACAAATCATTACACTCTGATACATAATCTTGAAGCTTTAGTGAGAACACAACTAGACAAATCTAATAGAATATTTAAGTTGTGCAGAAGATGTTTAACTGTATTTGATGGTCAAAAAATGGTGAAGAGGGTTCCTGAAGAGAATACAGAAATTGCAAAAAATAAGTTAATTGAGCATCTGAAATACTGTGGGAACCATAAACCTGTTCATATGGTGATGCCCAATCCAAGTGAAAAAGCAAAATTCAAAAAGTTTGAAGCCTTGTTGGAACACCCAGCATATATTGCCTGTGATTTTGAATCAATCCTCAAATCTCTTGCATCCTGCAATCCAGATCCTGAAGAATCTTCAATTACACCATACCAGCTACATGAACCTTCCAGCTTTTGTTATGTGGTTGTACAGGATGGTGTTGTTAGTAAAGAATATTCATACATGGGGCCAGATGCCATCAAAATATTTGCACATAGAATAGAAAATGAGTGCCGTGACATAGCATCTAATATTTTATTAAAATCAAAACCCATGTTGCCTTTAACAGAGAAACAGATTGAAGATTTCAACAATGCAGAAAAATGCCCGGTATGTGATTCTGAATTTTCAGATACAAATATCAAGGTGAAACACCATTCTCATACAGATGGTCGATATAAACAGGCACTGTGTAATAGCTGTAATATTAAGATCAAGAGACCAAAATTTATCCCCATATTTTGCCATGGAGCATCCAATTATGATTTCCATCATCTGATCAGATATGAGGGGTTTGAGAAGCAGAATTTAAATATTTTAGCTGAAAATGATGAAAAATATATATCTATTAGCAAAATAATTAAAGTTAATGGTGTTCCTATTCACATAAGATTTCTTGATTCTTACAGATTTTTACCTGCTAGCCTGGATACACTGGCCTCTCAATTATCTGATGATCAATTCAAAATCACACGTGCATTGTTTCCAAATCAGGACCTGAAATTAATTAGGCGGAAGGGTGTATATCCATATGATTATGTTACAGATTTTTCTAAATTTGATGAGTGCTCCCTGCCACCACAACATGAGTTTTACAGCAAAATCAGAGGATCTGGAATCACTGATGAGGATTATCACCATGCCCAATTGATGTTTAACAATTTAAAATGCCGGACATTTGGTGATTATCACATGGCATATTTGAAACTTGATGTGACCCTCTCAGCAGATATAATGCAGGCATTCAGAAAATCTTCTATGCAAAATTATGGACTGGACCCAGTGTATTTTTACAGTGCCCCGGGCTTAGCATGGGCTGCAATGTTTTTAAACACTAAAATGCAATTGGATTTGATCCCAGATCAAAATATGTATCTGTTTATGGAGGAAAATATAAAAGGAGGTATGGTGCAATGTTCTCAGAGATATGCCAGAGCAAATAACAAGCATATTCCCAATTATGATCCAGCACGGCCATCAAATTATATAGTGTATGTAGATGCCAACAGCCTCTATGGTCACGCTATGATGCAAAAACTGCCATATGCAGGGCTTGAATGGTTTGAAGATTTCAATATTGAGAATCTTCAGGACTTTGATGACCGTGAATATGGCCTATTCTTAGAGGTTGATCTGATAATTCCAAATAATTTCCATAACAAATTTTCTGATCTGCCCCCAATTCCTGAGGTTCAGTGCTCACCTGGCTCTAAACAGAGGAAATTGATGATGACACTGGAGCCAAAACAGGGTTATGTCATATATTACAAGAACCTCCAGTTCCTGATGAAACATGGTGTCCAAGTGACCAAACTTGGAAAAGTTTTAAGATTCAGGCACTCAGAATGGTTGAAATCATATATTGATACAAACACGGAGCTTCGAACATCTGCAAAGAGCCAATTTGATAAGGCCTTGTTTAAATTGATGGTTAATTCTGTATATGGCAAAACAATTGAAAATGTCAGAAAACATACCAATGTTAAAATAATTACTGACCCCAGCCTGAGCAAAAAAATGGTTGCAAAGCCTAATTTCAATTATAGAAGAATTTATGATGAAAATATGGCACTTTTCAACATGAAAAAAACAAAGATTAAGTTTGATAAACCTATTTATGTAGGGGCTGCAATATTGGATTTGGCCAAATTACATATGTTAACATTGTATTATGATGTGTTGAAACCTTTTTATAAGGATCGTGTAAAATTGATGTACATGGACACGGATAGTTTTGTTCTTGATATTAAAACAGAAGATGTTTATCAAGATATGGCACAGCCTGAATTGTTTAAATATTTTGACACCAGTGAATTGCCAGGCCATTTGAATATTCAACCCCACAACAAAAAAGTGCCTGGCAAAGTTAAAAGATGAGACACTTGGTGATGTTATTGTGGAATTTGCTGGGTTAAGTGCCAAGATGTACAGTTTTAAAACATGTAGTGCTGTTGTCAAAAAGGCCAAGGGCATTGGCAGAGTAACTGTGGAAAAAGAGCTTAAATTTGAGGATTATAAAAATTGCCTCAAATCCCAGAGCTTAATCAAAACATCAGAATCCAGAATCCAGAGTGTGGATCACTTATTGACTTCAAATGTTGTAAGAAAAGTGGCCCTGGACCCACATGATGATAAGAGATGCATTTTGTCATGTGGCATACATACTTTACCATGGGGTCATTGTGATTTGAAAAATGGCAATCAATGCCCAATTCCAGAGCATGATTTGAAATAAATAAACATGCCTATGAACTTATTTGGGTTTAAAAAACAAGGTATTATGGATCTGCCAACACCACAACCCTCTTCTGATATGCTGTCTAAACTGAGTGGCTTGTTAATTATTCACCTGAACAGCATATTTACAGATGTTGATGATGAAACAGGCAAAATATTGTATATATTTAACAATAATTTAAATCATTACCAATTACCTGTAGGTGGGCAATTGCAATTTATTACAACCCCTGAGGGTGATGTTAAAATTTCAGTAGGGAGAAATATTTACAGAATTAAGCACTCAAACATGGTTTCTGGCACTGTTTATACTGTTTCTGCTGGTGACTGCTTATATATTGAGGTCCCTGGATCCTATGACAAGCTTATACCCTTTTTTATAGAATTAAGAATCAGATACTCTATAATAAATAACTACTAAACAAAATGCCTAATGATATTTTTGGCCATACAAGACATGAAGATCACAGTGATGAGATTTTGATGCTTGATGTCAGAGTCAAGAAATTAAGAAGTGATTTACAAGCTTTACAAACTACACTGAATGCCAGTCTTCAATTAGAAATTACAAATTTACAATCACAATGCATGGACCCTCTTCTTAAAATTGATTCTGAACTCAAATTGCTGCTTCAGAAATATACTGACCTGGCCACATTAGATAATTTTCAAAGTTTAGAAGAAGCTGTTGCAGCTCTTCAAGCCAAATTTAAGACCCAAGCCACCAATTCTGAGCAATTGAAACAGCAATTGGAAGAGCAGATAAATAATGTCCAGACACAGCTCCAAACAATTGTCAAAAGCATAAAATCACAAGAAGATTTTGATCTAGTGATTTCCACTCTAAAGGAACAGATTCAGTCACTCCAAATACCTAATCTGGATCCTCTGAACAATGCCATAGCCGAGGTTAAAGAAAAAATTGAGACACTTGAAAATTTTATGAACAATTTGCCATCTTCTGATGCTTTGAATGCAATAACTCGGAGTGTAGCAAATATTAAGCTGCAACTTGAAACATATGAAGATTTTGGAAAAATTCAAAGTTCCATAACTCATCTTGAAGGTACAATAGCAGCAGTGCAAAGTGATTTGGCAAATGTACTTGAATCCAGATTGCCTGGGATTGTAGATACCCTTGCCAGTGTCCAGCAACAAATCACAAAGCTTGAAAACCTCAACACTGAATCTGAGCTTTCCCATTTTCATCATTTGATAGATGATATCCAAACAAAACTTGAAATTTTACAACAATCCACACCCTCTCCGGCAGATATAGCCCTGCTCCAAAATGCTATGCAAAATGTGGCTGATGCTTCTGAATTACACAATGTGAAATTGGCACTTGAATTTTTGCAAAATACAGTATCAAATCTGCCCACATCACAGGAACTTAAAAATATTAAGAGAGCAGTGAATAGGATATTGAAATCAGAAGATATCAAGAATATCCAGGCAGAGATCAAACATCTCACTCAGACAGTGGCCACTCTACCAACCAATCAACATATTAATGAATTGCATGCCCTGTTTGAGGATATCAGAAGACAGGTCCATGATCTTACAGCTCAAAATTCAAAATTGGCAATTGTTGAAAATTTGCAACAAATTGTAGCTAATATCAAGCAACAGCTAGGGACCATGGAATCCAATCAAGCAAATGCTCTGTCTGTTTTTGCCACCCAGCTTCAAGATATTGTGCAACAATACAAAAAACTTGCTGTTGACATAAGAATCAAGCCTGGGCACGATGAGATTGTTAGGACCATCAATGAGCACCTTGAATCTGTAACAAGCAGATTGCTCACAGCAGAAAAGGAAATAACAGGCATAATCGAGAATCCAAAACATTCAGTAATTCTTGAATTGTACAGCATCCCCAACAAAGAATATGATTCTCCATTTACACCAGGTGGCAAAATATATATGCTGTCCCCTGCACAATTTTATTACCAATTTTTTGTTGGGGGCACATTGAGACCAATCAAGATCAAATATTGGCTTCAGCCACAGGCACACCACTACCCCACCTTATCAATAACAAATGCTGATAACAAAGTGAAAATCACCAGTGTAGAATTAGAGGATTTTACAGACCCCTATACATTAGAAACAGCCTATACTGAAGATGATGGCTCTCTGGAATTTAAAATACAAATAGGGGACAAATTATATTTAGAAAATCCTGCAGTATCAGCTGCTGAACACCCTATAGTTGCAATATTCTTGTTTACATATTATGTCTAGAAATATTATTGTTGATGAATTACACAGACAGGCCAGACATAATTTTAAGAGACTCCCAGTAGTCACAAAGGGCATAGATGATTTATGGCAGGGGGACTTGATTGAAATGTCAAGTGGACAGTTGAAAAACTTAGACAAAATCAACAAGGGCTACAAGTATCTACTCACTGTCATAGACACATTTTCAAAATTTGCCTGGGCTGTTCCACTCAAATCCAAGACTGGAAAATGTGTTACAGAAGCCATCAGAACAATTATCAATCAGAGTGGAAGATCCCCGCGCTATTTGCAAACAGATAATGGCAAAGAATTTTATAATTCAGTGTTTCAACAATTTATTAAAAGCCAGGCAATACAACATTATTCGAGTTACAGTGATCTCAAAGCCTCAATTGTAGAGAGATTCAACAGAACCTTAAAAAATCTTATGTATAAACAATTTACACTGCAGGGTAATTATAAATGGATTAATATTCTTCCAGAACTTCTACATAAATATAACAATTCTGTCCATTCCACAATCAACATGAAACCCTCTGAAGTAACTTCATCTGATGAGCAAAAATTGATCAGCACTGTTTATTATCCTAGATACCAGCCAACAACAAGAAAAGCCAAATACAGGGTGGGTGATCAAGTAAGAATCAGCAAATATAAGCACTTATTCAAGAGAGGCTTTACAAGAAACTGGAGCACTGAATTATTTACAGTGGTTCAGGTTAAACCCGGGACCCTTAACACATATATAATAAAGGATCACCGAGGAGAAATTCTCAAAGGCAGGTTCTATGAACAAGAGCTCAGCAAAACTAAACAGCCTGACACATATCTCATAGAAAAAATTATCCGCAGAAAAGGCAACAAGTTACTTGTCAAATGGCTGGGACTTCCAGAACACAGCTGGATCGATGCAAACAAAATAATAATATGAACACCTGGGATGTTATAAAAAGGCTGCCAGAACCTGAACAGCAAAATAAGAGAAATGGCAAATTGTTACCTGATAATATTAGGTGTCTTATTGTTGGGCCATCTGCTTGTGGTAAAACTACACTAATGGTTGATAATTTTTTATTGGCACCCAACTGGTTAGACTGGAAAAACAGGCACTTGTATATCTTCTCTAAGAGCTTGGAACAATTAAAATATCAACAGCTGATGAAGCTATATGATGGATTGGATATTGCCACTTTTGAACCAGATGTTAAGCCACTTGATGAATGTCTCGATAATTCTGTTGTTGTGTTTGATGACATTATACTGGATAATCAAAACAAGGTTAGAAATTTTTTTACACAGGGCCGGCACAAAAACATTGATTGCTTCTACCTGGCACAGACTTTTTCAAAAATACCCAAGCAACTGATCCGGGACAACAGCAATTTTATATGTGTGTTTCATCAAGACCATACCAACCTCAAACACATACATGATGAATATGTAGGTGGGGACTTGAGCTACAATGATTTTTCTAAATTTTGCAGCAAGTGCTGGAGCCAGGACAGTTATGGCTTTGTCACAATTGATATGACAAGAACACCCAATAGTGGCAAATACAGAAATAAAATCAACAATTTTCTAGACATTGAAACATAAATAAATAACCATGAAAAGGCCAATCATTGATGATCTTAAGTTAAGAAATTATCTTGTAAAAAGATTTAAGGGATGGAAATCAGAGAACCGTGGAATTTATGAAAAACACAAACAAACAGAACAGCCTGTAATTGATGCTATTAATAATTTAGGTAAAAATATCAAAACTGTTACAGAGCAAAATCAAAATTTGCTCACAGAGCTTGTACCTGTAGCTGCAAGGAACATATTAGATTATCCAATCACCCCACTGTCCAGTATTCATACACCTAGTCCTATTGCTCCTAGAAGAATTGAGGCTAGTCAGGATCCTATTGAATTGGGTCTTCTTGCTCAAAAATATTTAACCACACCTAAAGACAATAAAGATGAGGTTTTTGGCTTATATGCTGACACAGAGCTTGATGGCAGCATCATACATAGAATTGGCAATTTCAGAGTAACATTTATGGGAGATGATATAATTGTATATTCAGAATCTCGTCTCGGAGAAAAAGGTGCTTTTGTTAAGTACACCGGCACACCTGGATTGTGGGAACTCATGACCAGGAAGAGACCTGGCAGCTATACAGATCAAGATTATGAGGATTACAAAGAAATATTAATAAAATCAGATGCTCTATACCAGAACAATGATCCCACACAAAAAAGAGTCAAGTCGAGCAGTGGGGCAAAATACAATAATTTAATCAAGCCCATATGGTCACAGATCAAGACTGGCAGTGGAATCAAACAATACAACACCCTGCCTAAAGAATTTGTATGGGTTGATGATGTCAGGAAACTTGTAGATAGGTTATTGGTGATAGCCGGGGAGGAAAATGCTGGGAACCACAATTTTTATAATGAAAAGGTTGGAATTATGGACATGATAAGCACCAAATTGTCTAATTTTATAGTGAATGACACTAAAGGGATTGGATATCTTATAAAAATTATTAATACTCTACCACCTAAATTTTGGAATATTTCTGAGGGTCGGGGCCTTGTTAATGACATTATAAACAAGCTGCCATTTGAACTACACATTCCAGGCTATCAGTATTGTGGTCCCGGTACAAAATTGGACCATAGATTAAACAGAGGTGATCCTGGTGTTAATCCCTTAGATGCTGCTTGTAGAGACCATGATATTGCATACAACACACATTCTGATCTTGACAAGAGACATGTTGCAGATAAGAAATTAGAAGAGGCTGCATTTGGCAGATTTGTAAGCAAAGATGCTTCTTTGAGTGAAAAAATAGCAGCATTGGGAACCACCATAGCTATGAACACCAAACAAAAACTGGGGTGGGGGTTGTGAATATGTATATAATAAACCTACAATGAAGGCCAAGGGTGTTATGTATCAAATACCTTATGCAGGTCTCAAATCTCTTAAAACTATTGACAGTCTTTTGACCAAAAAGCAGCGCAAGAAAAAAATTCTTGTATTGCAAAGGGTCATGGTATGAAATTGTTGCTTAGTACCCCCCAATTAAAAAAATTACAGCAATCAAGAAAAAAATCACATGTGGGGGGATTTATATTTACCATCCCTGCCATCTTAGCTGCTCTCGGGGCTGTGGGGAGCTTGGCCGGGGGATCAGCCGCCATAGCAAAAACAGTAATAGATGCCAAGAAAAATAGGGCAGAATTAGATGAGCAGAGGCGCCATAACCTGGCAATGGAGAAACAAGGCAAAGGTGTTAAAAGAGCCATGAATAAGTTTAAAAAAAACAAGAGCCGCTTACAAACCAAGTTATTGAAGCTTTAATCAAGCCATTGGGCATCAAACATTTTAGAGGTGTGTACATGTCTGATTCTCTACCAGAACAACCACTCAACAAAGAGTGTGGCATTGTTAATTTGGATGAGTACAAAAATCAGGGCACTCACTGGATTTGCTATCTTAAATATTTAAAAAATGAGGCATTTGTGTTTGATTCATTTGGAGGTGTTCCACCTGAAAATTTAATAAAATATCTAAAATCAGCTAATCTTTATTACAATAATGCCCGTGTTCAAAATTTCAAAGATGTTAATTGCGGACATTTGTGTTTATCAGTTCTTAGATATATGTCTCAAATAAATAAACCATCAATTGAAGATTTTCAAAAAGCCTTGTGGTATCTGAAACATCATGGGGGTATTCCATCTCACCAGCCAAAATTCAATATTGAAACTCAAATTGCATGATGACATAGTGTATCCCAAAACAATAGCTCTCAGAGCATTTTATGGCATGTACCTAATCCCCAATATTACACACCACAACAATACAATTGCAGTAGGGGATGAAAAAATTGTCATCACTCCAGGGCAATATAATCTATCCACTCTAAATGCTCAATTACCCAGAGGTGTAGTGTTAAGTCAAAATTCTGTCACTCACAGAGTAGAGATTGTATCTGCTACAGAGACAGTGGATCTGGGTACTATAGGAGAGCTGTTAGGCTTTGAGAACAACACAAAACTTGAACCGGGCATCAAACACACTGCTATGAATATACCTAAATTCTTAGCCATAGAAACTCTGAATATTCACTGCAATGTGGCTGAGGGTATGATCACCAAATCAAATGGCATAGGCACTCACAAACAAACAGGCATTATTGCAACATTCAAACCTAATTCTGAATTCATGGAGCCCATCATCTACAATCCATCCCCAACATTATATTTTCCTGTGTGTCATAATAGAATAGATTATATTGAATTGATGGTCACTAATGAAAAAGAAGAATTAGTTGATTTTGCTGGAGCCACAACAACTGCTATCATAGAAATTAACATTTAAATAAAAATACATACAAGAAGAAAATGGAAAATATTGAGAGTTATGAGCTACAATCATTCCCCCCAAACAGGAGGACATTTGCAAATTTAAATCAACCCAACACAGAGGTTGAGGTTGATCTTGATGTGGGGGATGGATTTATACACCCCCACAGAGCAGATTTATACATCAAATTTGATGTTGTAAAGCTCGATGGAACAGATTATCCGGCAAATACAAATATAAGACTTGTAGACAATTTTGTGCCGCATCTATTCTCTGAAATTGAGATCAGAAAGCATGGCGTTGTTATAAACAGAATAGATTATCCCGGCATTACCTCCACGGCTTTGGCCACATTAAAATTATCCAAAACCGAGGCTTCATACTACAAAATCGGTGGATTTGAGGCTGGTGATAAGATATTATCTAAAAACCACACAGTGCTGTTCCCTATGCGCCTATTGCCAGGATTCTTCTCAGATTACAAAGAAATTATGTGGAAGGGTGGGTTAAGAATTACATTTAGAAGAGCTGCAAATGATAATAATGCCTTGATGAGGTACAGTGCAATAAACCCTACAGGGGAAGCTCTGCCTGATACCCTACCTGATGCAGGCAAATGCATTATTCAGACTATGGAGTTAAGAATCCCTGTTGTTGAGTATGAGGCCAGTTATGCTCTTAAATACAAAGCTGATATAATAAAAAATCCACAGATTCCTCTGCAATTTTATACATATCAATGTGTACAGAAGCCCGCAACTGGTTCTTATTATGAATTTGATGCCACAAATTCATTCTCCAGTATTCAATACGACATGCCTGATTTTGTAGTAGTACTGTTTCAGACTGGAAGAAACAATAATCAGGAAAAAAATTCAAGTAAATTTGATAACTGCAACATCAAGAACATATATCTTAAAAATGGCAGAAATGAGGTCTTTCCTAGAGAAAATTACAATTTAGACATGTCCAAGAATGATTTCCTCAAATTATATGAGGCTTTTACGGCTTTCAAAAGGGTCACTACTGGCAACACTGACATGTATTACACACCAGATGAATTCAAAGGACAGAGACCCATGTTTGTAATTAACACTTCAAAAAGAAAACAGGTTGTGGTGAATGACAGAACAAATATTAAAATTATCTGTGAATTCCATGAGGCATTACCTGATGACACCATATGTAGTGTTATTCTCATAGGAGAAAAATCATACGTTTATGATGTAAGAAATGAGAGGGTCACAGAGCAGTTCTAGAAGATATTTGCTCTATTATCCTGTTGTACAACACACAAACCTCAACTGTATATCAGCTAGCAGTGAATATCTTATGTGTGGGCAGTTGTATGTATTTCAATCTTATACATTTTATCAGGACTCGAACCCAAAGCCCCTGATTACAAGGCCACAATATTAACACGTCTCCAAATAGAATATGCCCACATTTTACTGGGTTCTGAAGACCTTGATACAGACAAAATTGGATTTTGTTTCTGTCATAATATTCTCCAAGTCTTGCCTAGGCACATATTATCAGAATAGAATTGCTTTCAACATGAAGAGGGGCAGTTCATTGCCTCTATGTCAGAACATGTGTATCTTTATCTTAATCTTTGTTGCACTTTTACATGTTGCAGACATGTTACACTTTTCCCCCTGTCGCACAGAAAGATTAATGGCCCCTTCAGTGAATCGCACAGAAAAATCATTAATGTACCCTTCTACCGTGTAGATTTTATCTCTTGCGTGCCGGCAGGACATGCAGGCAAAACATTAGTCTCTTGATAGATTAATATCAATTCATGCATTTTTCCGAGCTATAATTGCTTACCCCAAGCAATAGAATTGTAGAGCATAGAAATATGGCCAAAAATAATATCAAAAAAGCCATATTTTTGACAAGTTTATAAACAACATTCACACAGATATAGCTTTTACACACATGGCCGAATCTGTCTGAGGGGGGGGGGGATTCAAGATTCTTGGGATTTTGACAGAAAAAACACACTATAAACAATAAGATGATATGGGAACTTGGCATAATTTTAAGTATAAACAAATCTATCTGAGAGGCTTCTTCTTTTTCTACACTAAAATTCAGAATTTCTTAAAAATCAGAGCATATCACACCTGAAAAATTGGAATATAAACCCCTCTTGCCATTGTTTTAAGTATAAACAAATCTATCTGAGAGGCTTCTTCTTTTTCTACACTAAAATTCAGAATTTCTTAAAAATCAGAGCATATCACACCTGAAGAATTAGGGTATAAGCCCCTCTTGCCATTGTTTTAAGTGTAAGCAAATCGGATTATTCAATTATTTGAGCTCTTCTTTTCTACACTTGTAAGTGGTCCTCATCCTATCGTAAATACAACTACTAACGTATTATTATCATTTATTAAAGGATGGGTCACATAAATGATACATCATAAACAATAAATAAAATATGACTCACGTTGTCAAAAGGTATGAATAGGGACGTTGAATTTTCGCGATGCACGAAATCGCGAAATGTGTGCTTTTCCACGAAATGAACGCAATTTTCGCGAAATAACCGTGAAATATCATCAAATTAAGTAGAAAACACGCAAAAACCGGCAATCGAGGTTGTGCGCGCAAACTGTCGATTTGTAACGAAACGTTTGCCTAAAGTTCCCTACTATACCACTTGCAGCTGCAGAACGTTTCATCTTCGATCACATCAGGAAGACGCTGCAAATTGGGATTTCCCATGCACATAATCTCACTTCGAAAACTTCGCTCCCTGTCAAGCTGCATTCCTTTCTTCCCCCGAATGTCTACTCAACTTCCAGTTTCATTGAACTTGCTAGCTGTAGCAGCGAAAAGATTAGTCTGTTCCCGCACAACAAGGGAAAGAATGGTTTATTTGTTGCACAGCAAGGATATCCTTTAAATACATACAATGAATAAATCACTTGAGATATGCAATTTAGAAAAGAAGTTATTTTGTGTTGATGTTTTCTTTTTGGTTGGACAGCTAAGTACTTGTTTATGTGTACAGTATATAAAAATGAAGTAGTTTATCCATTTATAGCTCTTTTGTATCTTGTTTCCTCTCATAATGAAAAAGTGTGTGCCAATTTTGTTTTTCCACCGTTGGTATATACCGCTGATCTAACATTTTATTTACCGCTCTCCTCAGTTTTTATTTACCATAAATTTGTCTCCCTAGGTATGAATTATTATAATCTCAGTATGAACATCATGGCGTTCCTCGTCCTTTCTGACCAACCTTTGATGTTCGTCCTACGCTGAAGTTGAGTAATGCCAGAAGTATTTAGCAGAATAACCAATCTTTTTGAAAACAGCTTTATTCTTCAGCAACACTTTATAAATCTCTCCGAAAACCTTACCCCCACATATCACACACACAACTCTAGATTTATCATTTGAGTTTGTGTCAAGACGCAACAACCTTAAAATATTCTTGCAGTCCCGTAAAGAAACTGTAGCTATGCTTATTCACTGATCTACAAAACAGAACACACACCAAGCAATACATTTTTTTTTAGCATGAACTCTCTCTCAAATTTTGACTTTGTTTTCACGATAACTCCTAGACTTTTATAAAACGGGACAAATAGTGGGTTTTTAATAATAAGGACGGGACGATCGGGAAACGCCTCTGAAACGGGATTGTCCCGGCCAAAGCGGGACGTATGATCACCTAACCAGAAGTCGCTTTAGCTTCATGAAGGGGGCGGTTTGCTAGGTACACCATAACTTTTCTTTTTCGAATTTTCAATTGTGAACACTTTTATAAATAAAAAAACTGGAAAAAATACTCTGATCTCTAAGCTGTTCTCAATCTTTCTGTACGACTTTTGTTCACAAGAACATAAAAGTAAGAAATGGGACAACATTAACTTGGCGGGGCTATCTGGCAACCCATTTTAGTGTGCGTTCGTGATTCGGGACCCATTGATTACAAGGCGACGACCCTACCACTGCGCCATCGGGGAGGCCGAAAGCATTAATGAAAAAATGATATGGGATTCTGAGGTTTAGTGAATGATCAAATATTTGCGTTAAACTTTGTCTATTGCTTTTTATTAATGATGGTAATTTTTTAAAACTTTTATAATTGCTATATAAACAACAAGGGAACCAGCTATTCAAAAACAAAATTGTTTCTTTAATTTTAGTGATTAAAAAAGAGTTCGGCCCAGTTCCCATATAAATGGCGTCCAGGACTATTTTGTTAAATAACCGTTACGTGTGCTAATTATTAGAAAGTACCTTCAGGTCGCAGGACGTTAACAAATAACTTTTAAATTTAAGAACCTTGAAATTCTTTTTTGGGGGGGAAAGGGGCAAGTGCCTTCCTTGCCTCCCCGCTAAGTTACGCCTATGATTTTCAGCATTAATGATGCTGTAGTACTGTTGTAAAAAGAAGGGGCGGGGGGTTAAGTTTTAAAATGAATATATTCATGTAAACGTAATCGTATTATCTTTTAATTACTGTATTGTATTTTAATCATATCCATTGTAATGTAGATTTACAGGGTGGAAAAAAATCATGATTTTTATTTAAAAAAACATTTTTGATGATTTTTTCCATATAAATCGGATTTCTTTTATTTAAATCGATTTTTGGATTTAAAAAATACTCATAAAATTGCTTGTATGGTTTTTGGAACTATACATATGTTCATTTATAGAAAGTCTGTTTGAACAAGGGATATAAGAGGAGACCTTTTGCTAAGGCGCATAAAAATCAACCTCACTTCCACGTAGTACGCCCTGGACTGCATTTTACAAACTAACGAGGCTCTGGCGACTGGCCTTTTGTCCAGTATAATTCTGTGTCTTGTCCTGTTATTTGTCCTTGTGTGTGCCGAGTGCCCAATTATAGACTCAGCTTTAAACCGGTCAGAATATTTTAATGTTTTAGCTAACGACATTACAGTTCTATTTTAGTTATGGTACAATTGTGTACTTATATATGTTTTGGATAAGGTAAGGGGCTGGACCCCGCATAACGTGACGGGTGCAAAATAGCCTTTAAGTGCTGACGCAAGAAAAAAAAAATCAAATTCTATTTGAACTATTTCATTAAAGCAAATAAAAAATATATGTAAATATACATTTTTTTGTTTCTGATACTGCATATACAGGGTGGCTCAAAAAAGGCAACCGAACACATGTACAACGGTTCTACATTTCGGTTACCTATTTTGGGCCACCCTGTATATCAGGGGTTCTCCCCCTGGGGAGGCGTTGGATAATTTCAAGGGGGCGTGGTGAGCAATGAAAAATATATACATAAAAAAAAAGGTGGGGCAAACTACACAAACCCCTTGTGTAGGTCTCAGAAAAGAAACTTCTGCAAATAGTTCTCTCTGTCACTCATTAATTGTGTTCTTAAGAAATAAAACCAAATGATGTAGCTTGGAATTTTAACTGCAGTGAGGGCAGAATGCTTTGTAATGTAGGCCTACTAAGCACTTTTATTAATTAATGAAAATGTTCTATCAACAAAACAAGTATTTGTATTTCTTAATATCTGTAATAATAAAAGCATTGTAAAATATTCTTTGAATTTGATTTATTAACCCTAACAGCACAGCAGAACTTTTGTTCATCAATAATTCATTACGCCTATAGGGAGGGGGCGTGGACTAATTTGAGGACGCAAGGGGGGGCGCAGGCCCAAAAAGATTGAGAACCCCTGCTGTATATGAACCTACTAAGGAAATGTTCGTTGAGTTGAGTGTGTTAATGAAATATTAATTTCAGTAACTTTTATTCCAGTACAAATAAAACATTGTTGATGTACTATATATTTGTAACTTAGTCTTTGTGGCTGAATTTTGACAATCTTTTCAATGATAGTTTGCATAATATCAGCTGGCATGTTTATTTATAGTTTAATGATAATGACATGATTAGTATTTTTTATATTATTGTACACAAAATGTTTGCTATTTTTGTCTATAAAAATTATTGAATTTTAAATCAAGAGAAATTTAAGTGTGTTTACAGTTTGCACATTACATTCCTTTCGTATGAGCTTCACCACATCAGTACATACCTTTTTTTACTTTATTTTCCTTTCTTAGAGCGTAATAAACACCATTAAATGATTACGAGATTAATGTACTTTCACCAAAACTTATTCTCAAATCTACAAAGTCCTTATGTACATTATTATATAAATTATTTCTTAAAATTGATTTAAATCTGTGATTAAAAAAAAAAAAGAATCGCGATTTTAATAAACCTGATTTAAATTCATCCATCTTGTTGTTGTTGTGGTTATTATTATTATTATTATTAGTAATAGTAGTATTAACTATTAAGAGAGACTATGCTCCATCTAGTAGTTAAAAGGCAAGTCTAGTAATACATATCAGAGGTGAGCACCTACGAAGAACGAAATGAATCTTAGTTGGCAACACTTCCGAAATGATAGGCGCGGTATTGATAGAAAGTGCTGAACGTGGAGAGAAAGAGAGAGAGAGAGAGGCTGAGAGAAGAATGTAGCTGGACAAGACTCAGCTAGCCGGCAGCGTTTCGGCAAAGTCGCTGGCAACACCTTGTAATTTCGGGCGGTTAAATACCTGTAATTAGATTAGCCAAGTGAGAGCCTTAAAATGGGACTCTAATAAATCAATGGCACGTCACGAGTGATGGCTTGCCTTCCAAAACTCCCCCACCTCCTTCTTTTGTGAAACTATTACAGCAGGTTTCCTCATGCCGTGCTGTTTTATTGATTCCGTCAGTGTTCCTGTCGCTAGGCTGGCTACTATGATTCACAAATCACCGCTGTCGTATCCGTTTACACAATTAGGCGATCGCTGTCACGAATCATGGGAATGATTCTGCCCCGGTCGCCAGAACAACCGCGAAAGTGAAATTTGCGCCCTTAATCTTTTTCGTTGTTGTTCCTTTCGCGCTTAATCTGTTTCGCTGTTGTTCCTTTCGTGCTTAATCTGTTTCGGTATTGTTCCTTTAGCGTTTAATCTGTTTCGCTGTTGTTCGTTTCGCGCTTAATCTGTTTCGCTGTTGTTCCTTTCGCGATTAATCTGTTTCGCTGTTGTTCCTTTCGTGCTTAATCTGTTTTGCTATTGTTCTTTTAGCGTTTAATCTGTTTCGCTGTTGTTCCTTTCGTGCTTAATCTGTTTCGCTGTTGTGCCTTTCGTGCTTAATCTGTTTCGCTGTTGTTCCTCTCGCGCTTAATCTGTTTCGCTGTTGTTCCTTTCGTGCTTAATCTGTTTCGCTATTGTTCCTTTCGCGCTTTTTCTGGTGTTTAATTAGGGTTTCGCTATTAATCCATTTCGCTGTTGTTCCTTTAGCTCTTAATCTGTTTCGCTGTTGTTACTTTCGCGCATAATCCGTCTCGCTGTTGTTCCTTTCGCGCTTAATCCATTTCGCTGTTGTTCCTTTCGCGCTTAATCCATTTCGCTGTTGTTCCTTTCGCACTTAGTCCGTTTCACTGTTATTCCTTTCGCACTTAATCTGTTTCGCTGTTGTTCCTTTCGCGCTTATTGTGGTGTTCAAATTTGATTTCGCGGTTAATCCATTGCGCTGTTGTTCCTTTCGCGCTTAATCTCTTTCGCGGTTGTTCGGAAAACCCCTGTTCCTTGCCCGTTTATTACATTTTGATAAAAGGTTGTCTTTTCTACAATATTAGTACCACTCCGCTTATTTTCCTATACACACACAGATTTTAAAATCGGTGAACCTAACAAGGCTCTATATTTCTAGAACCCACTTATTTTGTGACTTAAGTCTTGGGTCCCAGTACACAGTTTGAAATTTCATAATGAGCTGGGTTTACACATTTCTGGCAGATCTTAAACACTTTCGCATTTGTGCTGCCACCTGGAGTGCTTGATGGGAACCTAATCACACACTATTCCTGAATATTTTCCACTCTTTGGGGAACTTGACAAGATAAAAACAAAATTATACCAAGGCGTTACTTCATAAAATTATGATGGATGATTTTTTTTTTCCCCGGGGACCAAGGGAAAGTTCTCCAGAATCAATTTCGTTCCCCGAAGTAAAGTTGTGTATTCTAAGGGAGTTCCCCGAAATGTCCAATCTGACAACACACACACATCCAGGGTGAGAACGGGAGATACCCCCCTCCCTTACTATTCTTCATTCACAGCAAGAATGAAGTTAATGTGAACAAAATCACGGGACTTGTGAAAAATAGTTCATTTCCTAAGTGTTACTTCTGGTTATATTTTGCCCGGGAATATATTGATCGTAGCTAACTCGTAAGATCCCACAATTTATATATAGCAGCTACGTTGATTGGTATAGCTTTATAACATGCACTATATTCCTGCGCGCAGGGTTCGTGCACAGCTGTCAGTGGAATGACGAATAGGATTTTTCTCAAGTGACGTGCATTTGCTTACTTGACTTCAGTCAGTGGATATCCCTGTCAAACATGATTTTATTACCCTAGAACAATGTAATTAATATTCAAGTGTAACAGAAATATTATTTAAATGTATAAATGTCCACGAAGCATAAAGACAATCAACGTCATTACTATTTCGAACTGTTTTAAAACTGATATTAAGCACCTTACCTACTTATTTTGAAAATATACTTAACACTTCACGTGTGGTGTCATTCATGCAACAGACAGAAATTGACGAATTCAAAGGAGAAATGGGGGTAACAGTTTCATACATCGGAGACACATTTCTTCAATTTTACACAAGAAACTACTTAAGGAAATGAGTTTCTCCAAGGTTTACAACGTTCGTCGAGGTATTTTCTTTCATCGTGGAATATATTTGACCGGAAAATCATGTATTTATTAAGAGAAATATCTCACCGACGCACAATTGCCATTGCTTTCATTTACTTGCCCTACGACAACCGGATGCTGCGTACGTTTGATGACGTAAGCCTCTGTCAGTGTTTCAACCCCCCCTTTTTTTACTATGCTTGCCTAACGTAACCAAACCTAACCTAACCTTATCGGAAATGGTTCGTGGGGCTATCCATGAATGGTTCGTGAGGCTATCCGTGAATGGTTCGTGGGGCTATACATGTATGGTTCGTGGGGCTATCAGTCAGCTACATAATGTATAATTTCCACCGGTGACGAACACGATAGTAGGTATTTTTCGGTGAAGAAGGTTGAAACACTGCATACCCACAACGTGAGTCAAGATGTGCCCGCCATATTGTGTGTTCCGGAAGCGAAGAAATGAATAAAAAAAACACTCAGAATGTGAAAAATTGTGTTTGTTTTCGTGTAAAAAGCATAATGGCACCTTGAACTATGTTCCGCAATACACAATTGGTAAGTACGAACCGTGCGAAACACAGAATATGCGATTTTAATGTCTCTCCGATCTATGAAACTGGTACCGAAATGGGCATTAAAAAATCGAAAAATTTCCTTGCTAAACACATTACTACTCTGTATTTCGCTTTTTTGTAAACAAAAGATTAACATTTTCAAGTGATTCTTAATATTTAAGCATTTTTAATACGGAACCATTCGTAATATCTAGCTTGTTTCTGCATTCCTTAAAATCAGTAAAATGATTTCCCGTAACTAAAATCCACAACGCGTAAATGTATGTGTGCATGGGCGCTACAGACCGATTGAAACTAAATAAAGCAAGCCCGCCATCTGTGGGTGATTGCGCAGACTACGTAAACATGGGCATTTACGACTTATTTCTTTATTTATTGATTTGGTTTATTTTATTTTGTTTTTGTGCAACTTTTGGCTAATGATGGCTAGTGGTGAAGGGACACTGAGCACCAATTCGCAGGCCGAGATTCCAACCCGGGACCCCTCATTTAGGATTTAATACCTGTATATACACGTGCGTTTACATGTGAATATAATAACATTTATGTTAATCTTGCCCCGAATATACAGTATATTTGAAATCGGAGTGCTGCATTCTATATTACTAAAGAATCGAACGTAAGACGAAATAACAAAGTAAGGTATACCATCCAAGAATTGCAGGTATATATGCGAACGTTATTTCATATGTAACGGTCTCTCGAAAATGTTTTTTTTTTTATTTCACCGCTTATTTATCTTTCTTTTAGCCACAGTCACTGGCGTAGGCAGGAATTTCTTCGGGAGGGGCTGGATGGTGTAAAGGTGGATAGTACAGTGGGATTCATGAGTATTACCGTGCAAATTGTCCATCACCATGTACTTTATTTGACCCAATAAGAGCTTCAAGAATTAAAAGGTTGAATTGATTAAGTCCATTTTATGCACAGAAACCACTATGTGCCTCCAACGGGTATCGAACCCGGCACCCCTTGATTAAAAAGCTACAACGCTACCACTGAGCCATCTGTGAGGCCCTGAGAATTACACTGTTGACAACTTCTGCACCAGAATATATAAACATTCATCGCTTAAAAACACATAGGATGTAAGAGAATAATTAATGAAAATAGTCATGGGCACGACCGGATCAAGAAAGTGTGGGGCGTTACCCCCACACCCCCTATACGCCTTCATGGCGTGGTGCTAAGCACAGGGGAACACTTCTTTAGTCATGGGCAATTTCAACGGTAATTTTCATGGATCCCACTGTACATAGCTTCATTATATGGGAGCGAGACACACAGTAAGATATTTTGTATATTTGGAAGTTTTCACTCTATTAAAATTGTACTAAAAAACAAAAAAAAAATGTTTGCATTTACATCCTTTCGTGTTTTTCCAGTTTTTAACTGATTTTCATTAGACATTTTTGAGTTTCTCAAAATTTCGAGAGGGACTGTAGCGCCATCAGCTTCCCCTTTATGTCCGCCAGTGGTCACAGTACAATATCACGACATGAATTACCAGCCCAGGAATTTCGACGAGGAAGAATTTCGTTTTTGGAGTACCCCCTTCGTACCCTTCCCCTTCCGCAACTTGCCAAAAACAATTTCCTGTGCTCAAAAATGTCTAAATTTGTATTGAAATTTAAGCATTAAAAATCATTAGTAAAATAATTTATCATACACCTAATTTAGGGTATCACCATAACAAATCAAATTGAAGAAAGCGAACATATTAACATTTTCTATCAAAAGATGTCACCCTTAACCCAATGATAATTTTATAATTGGCATAATTGTAAAGCCACTCTCATGCTCTACGTGACAAAAAGATCAATTGTAATTAAATACTTTGTGCAAGAAATAATAATTTACTTTTACAGTTACTTTATGCCATAAACGAAATAAAACTCTAGAATTCCTCTTTTCGTTTGCGCATGCTCAAAAGATTCTCAAAAATGAAATTTCGTTACGAGATTTAGTAGCAAACTCAACTCATTCCAAAACTAAATATATCTCTCTCTATTGTTGAACTACATAACTATATATGCAAATTTATACAAAGCTGGCTGACAGTTCTCGGTCTGACAACCGTACCAAAATATATATGTAAATTAGTCAATGTTACTGCAAAGAGTGTTATTTCTAATGTGCGAATTTGTAGCATCGTAACACCAGTTCTTCATTGGTTTTAATTTATTGAAGGAACCATTCAAGAAGAACATGGAAAGTTATTCTGTTCTGGCACGAAAATGCCCCCTCACACGAGGTTGGGAAGACACTTGTTGCTTTGAACGATTTGGAGCTTCGGTGCATCCACCCTACTCACCAGATGTTGCTGTCTATTTCCTAACCTTAAAATACAATGAAAGAACAAAAAAAAATGCCAAGATTCAAAGGTGATAGCAGCAACAGAGCAAATTTTTTGCTGACCAGACAAAATCATTATTTTTGGAAAGGTTATTTTCTTTATTTTTTCATGGCGGCTTAAACCCCATGACCCTCACTAAATTCGCACTTGGTTCATAGCGTTACGTTACTCCTAACCTCCCTTTGCCAGAAATTCAAAACGAGCACGCACAGCTTCTAACACACTGGCAACACTGTTTCAGAAAACCTCATGCCGTGACTGTAACTTTAATACACTGGCAACGCTGCGAAATCCAAAGTAAAATCTCTATCATCTGATGAAAACCGCTGTTTTTAATTAGCCGTTCTTGAACATTAGGTCCAGAGGGGGAAGGAAGATGTTTAGGGCTGGGCTGAAGACGTCCCGAGAGCGGACCGTAGGTTGTAATCAAAAGAGCCGCGTCACGCCTACGCAACAGCATCCACGTGACTCCCAACACCTTCTCCGGATACCACAGATTCCAAACCCGGAAACCAATCCACGCTGCAAGTGTGTGGTCTTTGGTTGCTACGTTTTGAGAGAAAGCGTTTGTTTTTCTGCATTTTTTTGGTTATTTAACGTCTCTTGTGTATGTAGCATATCAATCGGAACCATAAGTGCTGATTCAAACTTCATCTTGAAATCGAGCATTGTTTTAAGTCTACATTATGCACAGATAGGCTAATCGGGATTGGACCAATAGTTTAAACTGGGATCCGAACGACAATGTGCCTTCACTGCGTACCGGTCAGGGTTGTTAAAGCTCCAGGAATTTTAAAGAAATTCAATTCCGGTCCAGGAGATAAAATCGGCAAGCGTGAATGGGTACTGAACTATAAAGAATCTTCTTAACTGTTAAGTATTCAAATTCGGTCCAGGAACCTTTCTTCTGGATGAATTTAAATACGGTCCAGGAACCTTTCTTCTGGATGAATTTAAATTCGGTCCAGGAACCTTTCTTCTGGATGAATTTAAATACGGTCCAGGAACCTTTCTTCTGGATGAATTTAAATACGGTCCAGGAACCTTTCTTCTGGATGAATTTAAATTCGGTCCAGGAACCTTTTACTTTTCGGATGAATTTAAATACGGTCCAGGAACCTCTCTTCTGGATGAATTTAAATACGGTCCAGGAACCTTTCTTCTGGATGAATTTAAATTCGGTCCAGGAACCTTTCTTCTGGATGAATTTAAATTCGGTCCAGGAACCTTTTACTTTTCGGATGAATTTAAATACGGTCCAGGAACCTCTCTTCTGGATGAATTTAAATACGGTCCAGGAACCTTTCTTCTGGATGAATTTAAATACGGTCCAGGAACCTTTCTTCTGGATGAATTTAAATACGGTCCAGGAACCTTTCTTCTGGATGAATTTAATTACGGTCCAGGAACCTTTCTTCTGGATGAATTTAAATTCGGTCCAGGAACCTTTTACTTTTCGGATGAATTTAAATACGGTCCAGGAACCTTTCTTCTGGATGAATTTAAATACGGTCCAGGAACCTTTCTTCTGGATGAATTTAAATACGGTCCAGGAACCTTTCTTCTGGATGAATTTAAATACGGTCCAGGAACCTTTCTTCTGGATGAATTTAAATTCGGTCCAGGAACCTTTTACTTTTCGGATGAATTTAAATACGGTCCAGGAACCTTTCTTCTGGATGAATTTAAATTCGGTCCAGGAACCTTTTACTTTTCGGATGAATTTAAATACGGTCCAGGAACCTTTCTTCTGGATGAATTTAAATACGGTCCAGGAACCTTTCTTCTGGATGAATTTAAATACGGTCCAGGAACCTTTCTTCTGGATGAATTTAAATTCGGTCACGGAACCTTTTACTTTTCGGATGAATTTAAATACGATCCAGGAACCTTTCTTCTGGATGAATTTAAATTCGGTCCAGGAACCTTTTACTTTTCGGATGAATTTAAATACGGTCCAGGAACCTTTCTTCTGGATGAATTTAAATTCGGTCCAGGAACCTTTTACTTTTCGGATGAATTTAAATACGGTCCAGGAACCTTTCTTCTGGATGAATTTAAATTCGGTCACGGAACCTTTTACTTTTCGGATGAATTTAAATACGATCCAGGAACCTTTCTTCTGGATGAATTTAAATTCGGTCCAGGAACCTTTTACTTTTCGGATGAATTTAAATACGGTCCAGGAACCTTTCTTCTGGATGAATTTAAATTCGGTCCAGGAACCTTTTACTTTTCGGATGAATTTAAATACGGTCCAGGAACCTTTCTTCTGGATGAATTTAAATACGGTCCAGGAACCTCTCTTCTGGATGAATTTAAATACGGTCCAGGAACCTTTCTTCTGGATGAATTTAAATTCGGTCCAGGAACCTTTCTTCTGGATGAATTTAAATTCGGTCCAGGAACCTTTTACTTTTCGGATGAATTTAAATACGGTCCAGGAACCTTTCTTCTGGATGAATTTAAATTCGGTCCAGGAACCTTTTACTTTTCGGATGAATTTAAATACGGTCCAGGAACCTCTCTTCTGGATGAATTTAAATACGGTCCAGGAACCTTTCTTCTGGATGAATTTAAATACGGTCCAGGAACCTTTCTTCTGGATGAATTTAAATACGGTCCAGGAACCTTTCTTCTGGATGAATTTAATTACGGTCCAGGAACCTTTCTTCTGGATGAATTTAAATTCGGTCCAGGAACCTTTTACTTTTCGGATGAATTTAAATACGGTCCAGGAACCTTTCTTCTGGATGAATTTAAATACGGTCCAGGAACCTTTCTTCTGGATGAATTTAAATACGGTCCAGGAACCTTTCTTCTGGATGAATTTAAATACGGTCCAGGAACCTTTCTTCTGGATGAATTTAAATTCGGTCCAGGAACCTTTTACTTTTCGGATGAATTTAAATACGGTCCAGGAACCTTTCTTCTGGATGAATTTAAATTCGGTCCAGGAACCTTTTACTTTTCGGATGAATTTAAATACGGTCCAGGAACCTTTCTTCTGGATGAATTTAAATACGGTCCAGGAACCTTTCTTCTGGAAGAATTTAAATACGGTCCAGGAACCTTTCTTCTGGATGAATTTAAATTCGGTCACGGAACCTTTTACTTTTCGGATGAATTTAAATACGATCCAGGAACCTTTCTTCTGGATGAATTTAAATTCGGTCCAGGAACCTTTTACTTTTCGGATGAATTTAAATACGGTCCAGGAACCTTTCTTCTGGATGAATTTAAATACGGTCCAGGAACCTTTCTTCTGGATGAATTTAAAAACGGTCCAGGAACCTTTCTTCTGGATGAATTTAAATACGGTCCAGGAACCTCTCTTCTGGATGAATTTAAATACGGTCCAGGAACCTCTCTTCTGGATGAATTTAAATACGGTCCAGGAACCTCTCTTCTGGATGAATTTAAATACGGTCCAGGAACCTCTCTTCTGGATGAATTTAAATACGGTCCAGGAACCTCTCGTCTGGATGAATTTAAATACGGTCCAGGAACCTTTCTTCTGGATGAATTTAAATACGGTCCAGGAACCTCTCTTCTGGATGAATTTAAATACGGTCCAGGAACCTTTCTTCTGGATGAATTTAAATTCGGTCCAGGAACCTTTCTTCTGGATGAATTTAAATTCGGTCCAGTAACCTTTTACTTTTCGGATGAATTTAAATACGGTCCAGGAACCTCTCTTCTGGATGAATTTAAATACGGTCCAGGAACCTTTCTTCTGGATGAATTTAAATACGGTCCAGGAACCTTTCTTCTGGATGAATATAAATACGGTCCAGGAACCTTTCTTCTGGATGAATTTAAATACGGTCCAGGAACCTTTCTTCTGGATGAATTTAAATACGGTCCAGGAACCTTTCTTCTGGATGAATTTAAATACGGTCCAGGAACCTTTCTTCTGGATGAATATAAATACGGTCCAGGAACCTTTCTTCTGGATGAATTTAAATACGGTCCAGGAACCTTTCTTCTGGATGAATTTAAATACGGTCCAGGAACCTTTCTTCTGGATGAATTTAAATACGGTCCAGGAACCTTTCTTCTGGATGAATTTAAATACGGTCCAGGAACCTTTCTTCTGGATGAATTTAAATACGGTCCAGGAACCTTTCTTCTGGATGAATTTAAATACGGTCCAGGAACCTTTCTTCTGGATGAATTTAAATACGGTCCAGGAACCTTTCTTCTGGATGAATTTAAATACGGTCCAGGAACCTTTCTTCTGGATGAATTTAAATACAGTCCAGGAACCTTTCTTCTGGATGAATTTAAATACGGTCCTGGAACCTTTCTTCTGGATGAATTTAAATACGGTCCAGAAACCTCTCTTCTGGATGAATTTAAATACGGTCCTGGAACCTCTCTTCTGGATGAATTTAAATACGGTCCAGGAACCTCTCTTCTGGATGAATTTAAATACCGTCCAGGAATATTTCTTCTGGATGAATTTAAATACGGTCCAGGAACCTTTCTTCTGGATGAATTTAAATACGGTCCAGGAACCTTTCTTCTGGATGAATTTAAATACGGTCCAGGAACCTTTCTTCTGGATGAATTTAAATACGGTCCAGGAACCTTTCTTCTGGATGAATTTAAATACGGTCCAGGAACCTTTCTTCTGGATGAATTTAAATACGGTCCAGGAACCTTTCTTCTGGATGAATTTAAATACGGTCCTGGAACCTTTCTTCTGGATGAATTTAAATACGGTCCAGGACCCTTTCTTCTGGATGAATTTAAATACGGTCCAGGACCCTTTCTTCTGGATGAATTTAAATACGGTCCAGGAACCTTTCTTCTGGATGAATTTAAATTCGGTCCAGGAACCTTTCTTCTGGATGAATTTAAATACGGTCCAGGAACCTTTCTTCTGGATGAATTTAAATACGGTCCAGGAACCTTTCTTCTGGATGAATTTAAATACGGTCCTGAAACCTTTCTTCTGGATGAATTTAAATACGGTCCAGGAACCTCTCTTCTGGATGAATTTAAATACGGTCCAGGAACCTCTCTTCTGGATGAATTTAAATACGGTCCAGGAACCTCTCTTCTGGATGAATTTAAATACGGTCCAGGAACCTTTCTTCTGGATGAATTTAAATACGGTCCAGGAACCTTTCTTCTGGATGAATTTAAATACGGTCCAGGAACCCTTCTTCCCGGGTCAATTTAAATCCGGTCCAAGTTCCGAATTTAAATTGTGCGAGAAAAAGTTCCGGTCCAGCTGCGGAACAAAATAGAACCCATCAGAATTTATGGGTTACTGGACCTTTAGAAACCCTGGTACCGAACCCGGGATCGCTTGATTATTATATGCCGTCGGGGAAGTCCCTCAATGGTCAACTCGTATAAACGTATATGTGGACCCCATAATAATGAAAACTTATAGGCCAGTTAACGAAAGATCTACTTGCTATTGTTTTAGTAAGATTCGTATAATTGCATTAGCAGAGCTTGATTGGTTGGGTTTATTTTACTTCGCTTTTCTGCCCCTTTTGGCTAATCGCGAAGATGAGGATGAATGATGAATTTGATGAGGCGACACTCAGAAAGAACACCAATGGCCATGCCGGGGTTCGAAACCGGGACCCCTGTCGTCGTAGCGCGCTGTATTAACCACTCTGCCACGGAGGCCGGCATTAGCAGAACTAGGTGACTAGAGAGAGAGAGAGAGGGAGAAGGAGAATGGGGGAGACAGGGGCAATTGCTGTAGATCTTCTGGCCCCTGCAAATAGCAAATCCTCATTTCAAGAGCCGCGGTGTTCTGGTCGGTAGGGTGTCTGTTGTCTGATACAGGTTCAAATCCCAGGGCGGTTGATCCAAGGTCGGAATTTTCCAGCCTTGTCCCTGTATAAAACGGCTCTGGGGCTCACCCAGCCTCAAATCAATGGATACCAGGGGCATAGGCGGAGTTCTGGAGGGGCCTGGCCCCCCCAACTTAAAAATACTAAAATATAACACATGATTAAGTTCAGTTACCACATTTTTGTTATGAAACCATACCGCAAATCTTGACGTTCGGCACGATGCGGTAATTGCGCCGCAATAGCTGGTCTTGGACGATCTGATTGATGTGTACAGTTTGAAGAAAGAAAAACGTAAAATGACTTTGTGTTGAGTCAACAGTTACTGCTGACGCATCAAAATAAATTTTTATTTTTTTATTTTTCTCAAATTTCTAAAGCTTACTATTGTACCGTAACTTTTTTAAAGTAATACGAGTATTGTATCAATAAAAAAAGTAATGAAATGCAATAATCGTACTGTTTTGCTTCTTTTAAAACTCACAACCAATATACTAATTAATATTTGTTTACTTAAGCGAGGAAATTTAACATTTTCAAATCTAAAAGGCATAAAACTCAGTGATTTTAAGTTGTTTTTTTTTTAATTTCCGGGGGAAGGCCTCCGGACCCCTTATAAACTAGGGGATATTCAATACCTGAGGGATATTGAATATCGGCTAGTCTATAATATCATATGCTTCTCCCAGAGTCTGGCCCTCCCAAAGCAAAAGCTCAAACTCTGCCCATGACTGGGGTCAATCCTGAGGGGCTAAAGGCGGCCGGGGCGTCGTGCTGACCACACCACCTCCCAAAATGACCGAGATTGAGAATAAAATGTGCCTCCATGGCACGGTGCTATATGCACGGGGAACATTATCTCTGGACCTTAACATTTCCCTTTATCCTGTTTCGCCCAATGACTTCCCATCACTAGACAAATAATTTACTGCTATTTTAGACGAGAAATGCGTTAAGAGTTTGCTAAGTGTCTTGCTTGAATCCAGCAATTAAGGGTTATACCCTTAGAAGCATGATTGGAAATCATTTACTAGAGAAAACTTTAAAGTGTCACGATAGATGGCGTTTTGTTTATCCGAGTAGCTCAAACGTGAAAGAAAACAGTTTTCCAATCTGTGGTTTCACCTTTCTTCGTGAACAAATAAAATTAAATGTGAAACGTTTACTTCAGTTCCATACAGAAATCAACGGTCAAAGTCGGTAACTAAAATCTTATTGTAGAGTAGTATGTCCATTACTTAGCCTGTCAGGTTTGTCAATATCAAATATAAACAGCAAACCAAACCAGTCACTTCTAAATAACTATAGCAGTTGCCAACGTTTCGTTTTACACAACAGAAAAGCTTGTCTCAACATAGCTGCCCAAAAATAAATTATTAAGATCGCCAGGCCAGCTTTATATGCGTTTTTTTTAATTTCATTTTTCATCCGATTAGCACTTTAAAAGGTTACACAACACCACCATCATGTTCTGTCAAACTGAATCGAAATCAAATCACCTTCAGGAAAGCAAAATGAAACAGGGGAATAAATAGGAGGATCACAAATGTCACAGTCCAAAAGAAAGTGAAATCCGGTACAAGAAAATCGAATCCTTGCCCTTCAGAGGCAAGAACACGCAAAGGAAGGTGGGAAGTTTAGAAAAAGTTACGCTTCTTACACGTAAATGTAGCACCAGATCGTTCAAGCCTTCGCTGTTTTCAAATAAGCCAACCCTAATGTAATTTTGGGACTGTAAAATCGACCTTACACCCCTCCCTCCCTAAGATTAAAAACTCTGGTTAACACAAGGAAAAGCAACTGCATTTGATTGATTGCTTTGGTTTGCTTAACTTAGCTTTTCTGCCACTTATGGTATGGCTAAGGATGAGTGATGATATGAAGGGACGCACACAAAGAACATCGACGCCCAGCAAAGAAGGAAAGAAAGTAGGAAAGAAAGAAGGAAAGAAAAAGAGCAAAAAAAAGGAAGATGGAAGAAAATACAGAAGGAAGAAAATAAAGATGAAAGGAAAGAAAGATAGAAGGGAAGAAGGAAAGAATAAATGAACAAAGGAATGAAAGAAAGAAGAAAGAAGGAAAGAAAGAAACATTAAAGAAAGAAAGAAGGAAAGAAAGAAACAAAGAAGGAAAAAAGAAAAACAAAAGAAAGAAAGAAAGAAGATAAACGAAAGAAAGAAGAGAAACAAAAGAAAGAAAGAAAGAAAGAAAGAAAGAAGAAAAACAAAAGAAAGAAAGAAAGAAGAGAAAGAAACAAAGAAGGAAAAAGAAAAACAAAGGAAAGAAAGAAAGAAAGAAAGAAAGAAAGAAGAGAAAGAAACAAAGAAGGAAAAAGAAAAACAAAGGAAAGAAAGAAAGAAAGAAAGAAGAAAAACAAAAGAAAGAAAGAAAGATAGAAGAGAAACGAAAGAAAGAAAGAAGAGATTGAAAAGAAAGAAAGAAAGAAGAAAAACAAAAGAAAGAAAGAAAGAAGGAAAAAAGAAAAACAAAAGAATGAAAGAAAGAAGATAAACGAAAGAGAAAGAAGAGAAACAAAAGAAAGAAAGAAAGAAAGAAGAAAAACAAAAGAAAGAAAGAAAGAAAGAAGGAAAGAAAGAAACAAAGAAGGAAAAAAGAAAAACAAAAGAAAGAAAGAAAGAAAGAAAGAAGGAAAGAAAGAAACAAAGAAGGAAAAAAGAAAAACAAAAGAAAGAAAGGAAGAAGAGAAACGAAAGAAAGAAAGAAGAGAAACAAAAGAAAGAAAGAATGAAAGAAGAAAAACAAAAGAAAGAAGGAAAGAAAGAAACAAAGAAGGAAAAAAGAAAAAAGAAAGAAAGAAAGAAGAGAAACGAAAGAAAGAAAGAAGATAAACAAAAGAAAGAAAGAAAGAAAGAAAGAAGAAAAACAAAAGAAAGAAAGAAGGAAAACAAAGAAAGAAAGAAAGAAGAAAAAGGAAAGAAGAAAGAAAGCAGGAATGAAAGAAAGATAGAAGGAAAGAAAGACCCCGGGACTCCTGACGTCGGGGACCGTTGTGCTAACCACTCCGCCACGGAGATCGGTAACACGTATTTCTAGTGCATGAATGTGCATGGTAGTATTTGAAGGGGGGGATGGGGAGGAATTTGTAGACCTTCAAAAAGGGTATGCATCGAAAAAGGTTACTGCAAATTCCCCTTCACTGCAAATTTTACAAATATCACATTGTATAGTCTGTCCCAGTAATCTGTGGAGAAAGCGAACAAAAAGAAGTCCGCTTCGCAAGTGATGACTCAAGAAGACTGAACCAATGAACTCGCGAGAGGCGATGTGAGTGAATGGAGGGGGAGACGTGACTGCTGTTACCAGCCGTTTGGGACAGCGCGCACTGCTTTGCTTTCTCTCCTTCTCTGCCGTTATGCACGGCGCTGCTCCACAGACCTTTGGGACAGCCTGTAGATATGAGTTTGCCTGTTGAAACTGCCGCAACCAAATCGTTACGTCACGCACTGAATTGGCGGGAGGGGGGGGGTCTTGTGCTCCATTTGTGTGTGAACAGAAGAACCCTTATAATGTATTCCTGCAATCCGAAAGTGTTTAATGATTTCCAGTGCGCCGCTATTAAAACGGACGTCATTTAACACGATCCGGCAGGAGGAAGGGGAAAAAAATTCTGAAGTTCATTTTCGTATTAACTAAGCTGTCCAGCAAGGCCGAGATGAGGGGCTGTAGGAGGACCACGCTGAAAGTCAAATGGATAGGCGGTGTTCCAGATGCGAGACGATCTTGGCACCTGGAAGGATTTATGGTTGCCTAGGTGATTGCGGAGATGGTTAGGGGTCTTCCGAAGGCATATATCATCGGCGAAAGCGAGAGGTACATACGGGACCGGCTTCCCGTGTTTCCCTAAAGAATTAGATATGCTGGCTACCGTGTGAAAGCGGATCTCATCCAGTGTTGCAAATCGTGACTTTCAAACTCTCAGGTTCAAGGGCATTACTGGGACGCGTCAACTATGGTTGATTGTTGCCAGGTCAAGTAATAATTATGGAGAGAAGCAGGTCTTGTATTCCATGATTCAACTCAAAGTTGTCTCGATTTGAACTTTGGTGTTCTAAATGGGCTTCTTTCAAGCCCAATTATACTCAGATAGGTTAACCGTGCTTGGACCTAGAGTTGAAGTGAGATCCGAACCGCTAGACGGGAGTCGATCTCGTGACCTCTTGATTACAAGATTTGCTTGTTTGATGAAGATTGATTCAGTGATTTGTATTTTACTTCGCATTTCTGCCACTTTTGGCTAATCGCGAAGATGAGGATGAGTGATGATACGATAAAAATGATGAAGATTGATTGATTGGGTGTTTTAAGTCCACTTTATGCACAGTAAGGTTAATTGGGTCTGGACCTACAGTTCAAAGTGGGATCCGAACCACTATGATGAAGAGACATAAAAAACACGAATGTCCGAACCGGGATTCGAACACGGGACCTCTGGCGTCAAAACACGCTGTGTTAACCACTACGCCACGTAGGGCAGCTTGATTAAAAGAATACAACGCTATCGCGAAGACCAAATCAATGTTATAATCATTTCTTAAGTTAACATGTTGAAATTTAAAATGAAATTGTAAAGTCTAAACGTGCTAAATTATAATTAGATTATAATTCATATTTCATAATGAGCTTGAAATCAATTCAAAACTGAAGCTGTATCACAACTAAATGATTCCTCACCATCCTATAGTCCATCACTATAAAAAAATGTCTTCGCCACTGGTGTTCAAAATTTTGTTCATAGGGATCACTAGTGAAGCAATAAGAAAATAAACTTCAACAGTGGATATATGCATATTTGAGATATTCTAGAAATTGGCAGAAGAAGAGAATGAAAACGAGTAATTGTATCCTAAAGTTGAGAGAAAGAAATATTTCAATAAAGAGGAATATATTCCAAATGTTATTGCATCTCCAAGAAGATTTGGTTGTGAAAACTAATTAATATTTTATTATGTACGGAAATCGTGTGTTCAGAGAGTTACAGTTTAGTTTCCCTCTGAAAATAACTTGGGTACTATGGAACTACTGAACTGTTGTAGTTACTGGAGTGAATCTTCCTCCTTCACATGTGCTGTTACGTCACTGAGGGAAGTAGGCGACGTGATTGGCCACTTGAGGAATGTCGCAACAGGCGCTCGAAACAGCCAATAAGACGAACGTGTTCTGGAATTCTGCGTGCGGTATAATGCTATTGGAGGGCTGGAATAACGCTGGCCGTACTTTAAGTAAATTAAGGAGTGATGGCAATAATTAGAGACAAAATAAAACTCATGATAATGAGACACGTGCACCACCTCGATCCTCAACCCTTAAGAAAGGTAAGAGACTCACAAATGAAAATACAACATCAAGTGTGATGTGATCCCCCAGATGGTGATAGTAATATATCGATTTCTAGAAAACTGCTAAACATGAAATGATTTCGTTATTGTAGTCTCTTGTCAATGACAGCCAACCAAGCAAACGTCGACAATCCATGCATGTTTAACCTTCGGAATCTTAGACGTAAATAAAGCGACAAGCATGTAATTTGACACACCGAAAGATACATACAATACCAAATTAATTCTAAAAAAAAATCGTGATTGGTCTGCTCATTCGTCTGTTCTCGTCAACAATCAAGCCATTAGGATTGTTCGGAAGCTGCTAAAGATACATAGATAAGATTTCATTGAAAAAAAAATACACGTATATCAGATGCTGGAATAACGGGCTGCGGGATATTTAAAACCGTTATATAACTGTCCGTCAGTGGCGTATCCAGAAATTACAGTTGGGAGGGGCGAATTCCGGTTGGGTGCCTTACTTCACCGTGAATCAATTGCAACCTACACTTGCACTGTTTTATATAAACAATATATAGTCCTGTAAATAGGAACAAAGCCGACTTCCACGTTCTAGAGATTATTTTTGTGCAAAAATAGGGATCTCGAGCTGAAAGAGATGCTTATAATATAATTGTATGTCGATATTAGAATTTCTCCCAATGGCTCCGGTAAAGTGAACGGTCAGATGAAGTGTAAAGTGAATAAACAAAACTAATGGGGTATAGAGTTCGATTCCCTTCTGAGGCATATTCGGATCCAAATTGAAACTGTAGGTCTAGTACCGATTAGCCCATCATGAGCAAAAAGGTTAAAATTAAACTTTACTCCAAAGCCTGTTAAACTTGGTGATAAAAAAACAGAACATTTGAGTCTTCAAAAATATCAGGTATAATAATATATTTTAAAACCTGGCAGTTCCGGCTATCTGTCCACTGGAGCCCAAAAAGTGGTAATAATCGACATTGCCCAAGTATACCCAATATTTTGTGGGTAAAATCCGATACCATTATAGCCGGCCCCCGTGGCAGTGTGACCGAGTACTTTGGGTCACGTAAAATAACGCACACGTAGGACGAAAGGGTGATTACGAAGAACAGGAATAGTGCGTAGGAAGAGTGTTGGATTACAGTGAGCGGGTTTTGCATAGTGGCGCAATAGAAGCTGTCGCTAGGCGGGTAAGAGCTTGAATGCTATTGGTTAACATTGCATGGTGTGATTATGCAAAGACTAATCACAGCCTTAGAATTGCAATGGGGTGAGTGACGGAAAAAGGACGAGAACAGTGCGTTTGGAACAGAAAAGGCGTAACATCAACTTTCTCGGCGTGGAAAGATTTCCTCGGTTAGGAGTAGTGCATTCGGACGTCGCGTTGCGAGTTCCCCGCGATTGATCAAACTTTTTTCGGGCGTCGCGAAAATACTTTTATAATCACACATCACATTCTCTGGCATAAGAACAGTATAAGAAGAAAAGTTGATACCACTGTTTTTAGTGTAAAATGTAGTGAATATTGGAGTTTAAGGTTTATTTTCAAATACAAGGTAAAAATTAGATATTAGTGGTTTATTTCCTTTTGTGTTAATCTTTTCACAGTACGCAAATTAGCTAACTTAAGACTTGCGAGTGACTGGTCGGTCTGGTGCCATAAACCCAGAGCTCACAAGCCGAATCAGGGTACTACCATCAAAGCAAGAGTAAAATCAGAAAGCAAGTAAGCAATCTCAAAAATGAAAACGGTTGAAATTGGTGCCGAAACCCGGGTTGAAGCAGAATGGTTAGCGCATCGCGCTACAACACCAGGGGTCCTGGGTTCGAATCCTGGCCTGGGCATGGATGTCTGTCAGTATCCATTCATCAATTTCATCATATCATCACTCATCCCCATCTTCGCAAATTAGCCAAAATTGGCACAAGAAGCGAAGTAAAATAAAGCAATTCAATGAATCAATCACACCGATACCATAATAATTCTTTTTTAAAAAAATGCATTAGCAGATCCGTAGGTAAGAGGGCAGGGTGCACCTGCCCCCGGAGACCTACTCTGCCACCAAGGACGTATTTGGGGTGGGGGTTCCGAATGAAAAATATATTCTTTTAACCTTTGTTGTATAATTTCCTCTGAACCTATTGGAAGACAAGGATTATAATTGGGTATCACACGGCTTTGGAGGACAGGAAAGACGTATTTAGGGGGTCCAGACCCCTCCCCCAACCGAAATACTTATTAAGTACGAAAATTAAATGAAAATATACTCGTTTAGCATTTGTTGTATAATTTCCTCTGAACTTATTGGAAGACAAGGATTATATTGGGATCCCACGGCTTTGAAGGACAGGAAGGACGTATTTAGGGGGTCCGGACTCCCCCCAAAGGCTTAATTAAGTAGGAAAATTAAATGTAATATACTCTTTTAGCATTTGTTGCATAATCGATGGTTATTAATTTCATTGGAACTTTTTAGAAGGCAAGGATTGTATTGGGATAATACGGCTTTGAATGATATTATAAAGAAGATTTATGTACACTACTACTCAATATGCATAAAATATTAATCAGAAACTTACTTTTCTCCAACTACATGTAACATCATTTTTGTTATTTCATAAATATTCAATTATTCATCTATTTGACAATATTTTCATTGCCAGGGCACTTGTTTTTATGTAAATTATTCCGATCTTAACTACAGGTAAGATACGTAATGAGTATGCGCTCTATTCTTATACAGTTCTTCTACCTATTCGTGTAATAATAATATAATATTAATTTATGTATTGTAGTAAGTATTAATTTTATCTAATATAATTATTTTAATTTAAACATTATTATTATTATTCCTGAGACACTTGGTTTGCACCTGCCCCCCCTCGAAACATATTTCTAGATACGTGCCTGTCTGCCACCCCTGTCAAAAATTTTGCAAACTAACAAAGGCAACATTTGGAGCTTTATAAGGATGTGCATGTTTCCGTAAAATTAGGGGGAAAAATTCCCTTCCAGATCAAGATTTCGAAAAATGACTTCCAGAATTTCGGGATCTCGAACAGTTGAGTAGTTTTAAATTCGCGTGCAGTGGCGTAGCAACATATCGCGAGGCCCCCATCCATTCTTTAAATTTGATATCTTCAGTGTCAAGCGATACAAAATTTTCAAGGATACGTCAGCAATTTATCGTATTTAAATTATCATATAAAATTAAATAAGTCATTGCATGGTAGCTCATCCATACGTATACATCCCCTGTACATCTGTTGCTGCAAGTTACTCATATAGAAATTGTATTGTAATGAAATAAGTTGCTATCATATTTAAATGAAATAATTTGCTATCAAATCATTAATGGTGAAATTATTCGTTGGGATTCCGACCATAGCAGATTTTGTTTGCCAAACGACCATCAAAGAGAAGAGATTTCAGATGCAGAGAACCGTGTATGATCAACGCAGACCAGCCAAAGCGGCCGGGGGGCCGACCAGACAAGAAGTCAGCGCAAGCCAAGAGAGAATTCCCTCAATTCTGGAAGGAGGATAGGAAACAGGAGAAGCTTCGAGAGAAGGAGAGGCACAAGAAACACCAGGCCCACCACCAAGGGAGATGGATAGTAACACCAACCCACAGCCCAGGGAAGAACCTCATCGCCCAGATGCTCCAATGGAGAACAAGAACAGGAAAAGGGAATACCCCTGTGACTCTTTAGAAGAAGAAGACAGCTGGGGTCTGGAAGTGAAAAATATCTTATATAATAGCGGAATGGGTTGGGTATAGGAAGAAGGGGGGCGCATCTCAACAGAAAATCCAAATCAGACACAGGTTACTGGACATAGGCAGACAAGAAATAATAGCAGACTGCCAAACAAAGACCTCAATCAGGGAACAGCTAAGAGTAAGAGAATGGGGGAAAGCGAAATATATCAAGGTTGTGGGAAAAAATGAAAGAGGCGCGCTGGCATGGTTTAAATTAGGGGGATGGAAACAACTAAGAAAGAGAAACGAAGCAGGGGAAACTATATGTCCTTTGTGCGATGCGGAGGAGACGGACGAGCATATCCTACTGAACTGCCCTTCTGCACGTGACCTAAGGGACAAATGGATGAAAGACTTAACAGGTAGGGAGGTGATAGAAGTGGTAGACGACAGAATAAAGATAAAGGAAACGGGGCAGCAAGTGGGGAAATACTTGGGAGAAGTAAGAGAACGGCGGAGGAAAGCTATCAGCAGCGAAATGAGTGATCATGCTCCAGACGAGACATCTTTATAGTGTAAGTGTGTAACGCGACGTCTACTTATTTAACGTGCCTGACGTCATTCTTCTACGTTACAATGGGAATGTCAAACCCACAAAACAATTAAACAAATAAACAAAAGGCAATCATTAATAACCTCTTTACCTTTTGTTCCAGGGTAAGTGCCATCAGTTGGAGCCCAAGAGATTACATAGGGTAGAACAAATCACACCACAGGGTCAGTTCTATATATATACTGTAATTTCTATAAAAGAGCACATACATAAACATTACATCATTGCCCCTTTCACTCATACATTCACACACGCATTCGTATCTCGGCAATCCAAAAGACATGAGTAATTAGTACAATAATAGTTCGGCGGCATATTTAAAGTTAGCTACATTAATTTAAACTGTTCTTAATTTGACATTTACTTTTGCATTTACGGAAAAAACCATGTTCCGGTAGGAGCTTAACCTGTACGACAAAACACTACTCCTTTTAAGTTGTTGTTGTTGAATGAATGTTAATCTATATATTGTTAATTTTGAGGTTAACGAGGATCACTGATATATTATTATATTGACAATTTATAGCGTCGTACAATCTGAATGTTAAATACTTTGGATAATTGAATAAATGAAAGCTGTACGGTTTTACATGTTAAAAATATTGTTGATGCAATTTAATCACCGTAATAAGCAATGTCTGTTCGAGATTTTTTATGTAATTAAGCGAGTTCCTTGGATGTCACGACGGGGCTAACGAAGCATATCCATTTTCACGTCCATTCCGGCTTACCTTTGTCGGCTCTGACTGAAGTCCTCGTGGTGAAGTGGTGGATGTTTGCGGCGTGGTCAATCGATGGCTTCCGGGCGATTAGATTGGATCTCCGCATCTTCAAGGATTGGCAACTGGGTCGGACGCCCCCCAGCAGGGCCTTTCTCTGTCTCTACTCCATCTTGATAGTACACAGACACGTTCGAAATAAACACAACACGGAACGGTGCGACACACAAAGCGGATACTTTAAGCGGGTGGTTCGCGAAAGATTGTGTACGATAACACGTCGAAGAAAAATCTGAGTAAAACTGTGTCTTCCGCTTCTCTGCTCGTCTATTTATTTGCTATTCAAAAGGTTCGTTACTGTACCCTCTCTTGCCAAGCGTTGATAAATTGTCCTCAAATCGTAGCCTCTTGTCCTGCTATCTTCGCCCGTATATTTGGAGTTCTTTGACCCTTCTCCAAAAGCACCTCGAAGAGAGGTTACCCTAAGACCGGGCCTATTGTAACCTGCACGTTCGTTCCGAAGACAGTGCCAGGGAGTCTGTAGCTATTGTTATCCAGTCTAGCTGTTTAACCTTTAATATCGGGCTTAATTTATCTCCTATCAAATTCTGCTTTGGGGATTTCGTCGATGATAATCTGCTGCTGGGCTGTCTTTAATTTCAGTTGAATCTGACCATTGGTAATAAAGTTGTATTTTTATATTTCTTTACCCGAGGCTCGGCCTCTTCTCTCGGGAAACAGGCTAGTCCTTCGCTCTCCGCCGTCCAACTCCCGGTGAACAGCTACCATCCAATGCATATTATTGCTTATTACGATGATTAATTAATCTACCTGATAATTAGCAAGATTTTATCGTTATAAGTGTGTGTAAAGTAAAATGTATGCGTCTTTTGGTGAGAGTGCAGGAAAAGAGAAGTGGGGCGATGAAGAAGGAAGAAAGACTGGAAGAAGAACTGTCGAGGGAGGGGAAGAAAGTGTATATAGGGGATAAAGTAAGAGACAGCTTAAAAGAAAACTAAATGTAACAAAATATTGTAGAAAAATCAAAACTATGTAGTGCGTACAGCCTATGGCTCGCACAAAAAGAAAAAGAAATCAAATCAAGAAGACATGAATGATAAACCCTACATCTACCCAAAGAAGCCAATACGTGATCAACCACCACAGACAGCCAAACCTATTGACACATCAAATACCTACCAACCACTCTCAGATAATGACGAAGACACCATAGACCAATTGACAAAGAAGCCACTAGCTGTATACATATACAATGCAACCAGGAGTCACCAACTCATCACATCAGTGACGAAAGCGATTGATGACCAAGAAGCCAAAATCCGACTACTTCATGATGGCATGAAGATACAAGTAAATACCACACTAGCATACGACAAACTTACCAAACACTGTCACTGTCACTGTCACTGTCACTGACTGGAAGAGTCACTAAGCTACGCCAGGACAAACCAAGACGAGAACGACAAGTCAAAGTTGTTCTAAGACTGTTACCAATAGACCTGTCGACAGATGAAATAAAGACAGAGCTTAATCAACATTACCGAGTTCTGCAGGTCCACCAGATAAAGAAAAAGGACCCAAAAGAGTCCAATGCCACTATATCTAGTGGCATTACGCAGAAATCTACAACCAAGAATACCCGATGAGAATTACAAGATACAAGTGGTGCCTTACAAGTCACCAGGAATTCTTCATGCTACAAATGTCAGAGGATCGGGCATTCCCGGGCCAATGTATGGTTCAGCCAAGATGCGTGAAGTGTGTCGCCAATCAACTCACCTCTCAAAGACCGAAACCTTCCTGCAAAATGCTGCAATTGTGGAGAAAATCATCCTGCGAATTACAGAGGTTGTAAAATGTTCCAGCAGACGAGGGCAAAACCTAACTCTACAACAGATGAGAAAAAATAACATGAGAAACAGCTACCAGCTCAACCACATCAAGAGAAGCTTCCAGCAAGAGCTCAAAAAAAAATACAACGCAGAATTACAGCCAGATACTTCAGACTCTAAGCAAGGAACAAGACGAAACAAATGAGACCATCAAATAGCTTTTGACAAAACTCCAACACAAAAGACTTATGACTAGGGAACGGAACTTTATGTGCAAAAAAACTCAGATTTTTTTTTTATGCGTCATAAATGTTGAAAATTTGTGATAAAAACATGATAAAAATATGTGACAAAAATAAACACCATTTGGTAACAAAAACGAAGTATTACATGCATTTTTAACACCTGAAATCAGTTTCTAAATGCTTACCTCTTAGTGAGCTATTTTTTGGAATAGTTGCAGTGAATCACCATAGTTTTCTTTCCAAATTCTCCATTGTAAATCTGTGACAGTTATCTCTAAAAAAATCTTATTTTGTGAGAAAGATCGCTCCAGGTCACAAGAAACAATTCTTGCATATTTGAAGCACGGAATGCCACTAACGCTGAAGTTTACCAAAGCTTCCTCTACTTCACCTTCCAAAACACGTGCAATTTGGCACAAAGTTTGAAAACCTTGTTTTCCCCCAAAAAATTCTGTCCATTTAGAGATTAGCGCTTGTGCGTTAGATCCAGTGGAGGTAATATTTGCCCCCAATAGGATCGTAGGCGAGGCGCCAGAGTCTACCAGCGAGCGTGTTCAAAGACAAAACAAACGTAGCACTCTCGATATGAAAGAGGTGCGGAGAATAAACATTTTTCCTTCGAGGATTTCGAGGTAGCTGAAGTCAATGAGCGATTTTATGTATTTAAGATGAAAATTCGCAAAATATGTATTTACATATGGAAAACTGGAAAATATGTGTTTTTATGTAAAATAAAATTTGCTGTGTTGACATATAAGGCTATGATCAGAATTTTAGCAAAAACAAGGGTCTCTATCTTATCGCAGAAAATACATTTATTTACCTAAACTTCCGTTCCCTACTTATGACTCTCATCAAAAGAGTCAAAGACAAACTTCAAAAGACAAAATACAACACAGAAAGAGTAACAGCCATCCTTCAAACTCTAATAGAGTTCATTAGAGAAGAAGAATTCTAAACAGACATCAAACAGACAACTCAGACATAACAAATTGACACCCCAACTCTGGTTTCATACTGAACCGCCATCACCGATCAAACTTCGAGCGACAGTTGAAGGGGTAGCAGGGGTAGCCAGAGATCCAATCATCGCAGCACGCCACTACCAAACCAACAAATCAGATAGAATTAATGGAAACGACACTTCCCAACAAGAACTTCAGGAAAATTCATTCAATGGTGAAAATTGTGAACACATTTGAGAGTTTTATCTTATTTGTATACTCGTATGTATGATATAACTGTAATAACTGTAACTATTAGCGATTCCATATATTAATCATTTTCCCCTAAAGGATTACCACCCCCTCGTCATTGTTAAGAATTCCTGGCTATGAATCTGAGCATTACTTTTCTCTATTGATCTATTTATAAAACTATGCACGCTGGAAAGATAAAATGTTATGAATGAAGTAGGATTCAAATGGCAATTAATTAGATCAATTATCATTATTAAGATTTCGTTAATATAAACTAAAGTGAACTAAATTGTGGTTACGTACCTCCAATTTGCCAACCTGCCAAAGGAACATGGTTACAAACCCCCTTCCCACCAGTTACGGCACCCAATCGCCACTACTGAGTGGACTCAAAACCAAGTCCAAATTTAAACTCATGAATCCAATCGTAGTTTCACATATTCTGAATATTTTTCGCATCAATTTTCCTAGAAACACTGCTGTAACTTTCCCCATATATTCTAACATTACGAACTATTGCATTCGCTTCTCTCTGTGAGGCAACCCTTTCTGATTAATTGGTCTATAATTATGTGTGCGTTGACTAGTCCAGCTGTTGCTATGAAACCATTACCTTGAACAACTGACCCTATCAAGTTCTTAAGAATCGTATCGCACATTTAGAAGGAAAAAAGGGGAAGAAAATATCTCCCATGAAACGCTTCGTTACCAAGATATAAATTAGGTTTCAATTCCTCCGACACGAGAATGCCCCTCCTCATTCCAACGCAATCGCAGGTGCATAATAGCCACTTGTGGAGCTGAGAGGGAGAATTAATGAATCTGGACGGTTCCCCTCTTCGTCCCCCTCCCTTCCCCTCCCGCCACCTTCTTCTTTTCGATCTCAACTTGCGCAACTCTCGGTTGGGTATTCACCGACGTCACACAGTTGGCTTGATTATGACGAATGCCCGTTGTTATTAAATTAGGAATGCTGTCAGCCCCAGAGGTAGGAGGACATTTTAGCCCTTTTTGATGGCTTGCCCCTGGATCCTTTAACCCTTTTCTCGATCTAAAATACCCCCTTCCCCTCGGAAAACACCGGAAAAAAATAGCTTAGCTGGAGACGGAAATGACGTCAAGAAAGACGAAAGATTCTGGCAAAGGGTATTAAGAAGATATGTCTGGAATGTCTGGTTGCAAATGTTTGACCCCGAGGCACTGAATTTCAGACAATTTCATCCCTTAAAGGGGGTGAGAGAACTGACTTTTTAATAAGGTTACTCAAATTGGTATTTGTCATTGGTGGCTGTGGTTGGGTCAGTTTTATAAAATTACAAATAATTATATTCGTTGATGTAGTGCTTTGTTTTATTTAATGTTATTTAAGAAACTATTCAGTTCTCAAGTGACGTTACTTTCGGGCAGGGTTTATTCAAAAATTGCCATCTTGAGGTGTACGTTCGTTTGTAGGGGGAGTAATTTGAATTGGCGCCAAAAGGATCACAATTTTGGCCTTTCAAAATAATTTTGGAGGTGTTGGGGAACACTTGGGGTCGCATTGGTGGTGCAGAAAATATGTCTTCTAGTGAGAGAAAGAGAGTGATGGACTCAGACTAATTCATGGTACACTGGAGACCAAAAGCGTGATAAGACTAAGACTAATTCATAGTAGACTGGTGCACAAAAGAGTGATAAGACTGTGACTAATTCATAGTAGGTAGACTGGTAACCACAAGAGTGATAAGACTGAGACTAATTCATGGTAGACTGGTGAACCAAAGAGCGATAAGACTGTGACTAATTCAAAGTAGACTGGTAACAACGAGAGTGATAAGACTATGACTAATTCATAGTAGACTGGTAACCACGAGAGTGATAAGACTATGACTAATTCATAGTAGACTGGTGCACAAAAGAGTGATAAGACTATGACTAATTCAAAGTAGACTGGTAACCACAAGAGTGATAAGACTATGACTAATTCATAGTAGACTGGTGCACAAAAGAGTGATAAGACTATGACTAATTCAAAGTAGACTGGTAACCACGAGAGTGATAAGGCTATGACTAATTCATAGTAGACTGGTAACCACGAGAGTGATAAGACAGAGACTAATTCATACTAGACTGGTGACCAAAAGAGCGATAAGACTATGACTAATTCATAGTAGACTGGTGCACAAAAGAGTGATAAGACTGTGACTAATTCATAGTAGGTAGACTGGTAACCACGAGAGTGATAAGACAGACTAATTCATAGTAGGTAGACTGGTGACCAAAAGAGCGATAAGACTATGACTAATTCATAGTAGGTAGACTGGTAACCACGAGAGTGATAAGACTATGACTAATTCATAGTAGACTGGTAACCACGAGAGTGATAAGACTATGACTAATTCATAGTAGACTGGTGCACAAAAGAGTGATAAGACTATGACTAATTCAAAGTAGACTGGTAACCACGAGAGTGATAAGACTATGACTAATTCATAGTAGACTGGTGCACAAAAGAGTGATAAGACTATGACTAATTCAAAGTAGACTGGTAACCACGAGAGTGATAAGGCTATGACTAATTCATAGTAGACTTGACCACGAGAGTGATAAGACTATGACTAATTCATGGTAGACTGGTGCACAAAAGAGTGATAAGACTGTGACTAATTCATAGTAGGTAGACTGGTAACCACGAGAATGATAAGACTGAGACTAATTCATAGTAGACTGGTGACCAAAAGAGTGATAAGACTGTGACTAATTCATAGTAGATAGACTGGTAACCACGAGAGTGATAAAACTGAGACTAATTCATAGTAGACTGGTGACCAAAAGAGCGATAAGACTGTGACTAATTCATAGTAGGTAGACTGGTAACCACGAGAGTGATAAGACTGAGACTAATTCATGGTTGACTGGTGACCAAAAGAGCGATAAGACTATGACTAATTCATAGTAGACTGGTGCACAAAAGAGTGATAAGACAGTGACTAATTCATAGTAGGTAGACTGGTAACCACGAGAGTGATAAGACAGAGACTAATTCATGGTAGACTGGTGACCAAAAGAGCGATAAGACTATGACTAATTCATATTAGACTGGTAACCACGAGAGTGATAAGACTATGACTATATCATAGTAGACTTGACCACGAGAGTGATAAGACTATGACTAATTCATGGTAGACTGGTGCACAAAAGAGTGATAAGACTGTGACTAATTCATAGTAGATAGACTGGTAACCACGAGAGTGATAAGACTGAGACTAATTCATAGTAGACTGGTGACCAAAAGAGCGATAAGACTATGACTAATTCATATTAGACTGGTAACCACGAGAGTGATAAGACTATGACTATTTCATAGTAGACTTCACCACGAGAGTGATAAGACTATGACTAATTCATGGTAGACTGGTGCACAAAAGAGTGATAAGACTGTGACTAATTCATAGTAGATAGACTGGTAACCACGAGAGTGATAAGACTGAGACTAATTCATAGTAGACTGGTGACCAAAAGAGCGACAAGACTGTGACTAATTCATAGTAGGTAGACTGGTAACCACGAGAGTGTTAAGACTGAGACTAATTCATGGTAGACTGGTGACCAAAAGAGCGATAAGAGTATGACTAATTCATAGTAGACTGGTGCACAAAAGAGTGATAAGACTGTGACTAATTCATAGTAGGTAGACTGGTAACCACGAGAGTGATAAGACTGAGACTAATTCATGGTAGACTGGTGCCCAAAAGAGCGATAAGACTATGACTCATTCATATTAGACTGGTAACTACGAGAGTGATAAGACTATGGCTAATTCATAGTAGACTGGTGACCACGAGAGTGATAAGACAATGACTAATTCATGGTAGACTGATGCACAAAAGAGTGATAAGACTGTGCTGTGACTAATTCATAGTAGGTAGACTGGTAACCACGAGAGTGATAAGACTGAGACTAATTCATGGTAGACTGGTGACCAAAAGAGCGATAAGACTATGACTAATTCATAGTAGATAGACTGGTAACCACGAGAGTGATAAGACTGAGACTAATTCATGGTAGACTGGTGCACAAAAGAGTGATAAGACTGTGACTAATTCATAGTAGATAGACTGGTAACCACGAGAGTGATAAGACTGAGACTAATTCATGGTAGACTGGTGACCAAAAGAGCGATAAGACTATGACTAATTCATATTAGACTGGTAACTACGAGAGTGATAAGACTATGACTAATTCATAGTAGACTGGTGACCACGAGAGTGATAAGACAATGACTAATTCATGGTAGACTGATGCACAAAAGAGTGATAAGACTGTGACTAATTCATAGTAGGTAGACTGGTAACCACGAGAGTGATAAGACTGAGACTAATTCATGGTAGACTGGTGCACAAAAGAGTGATAAGACTATGACTAATTCATAGTAGATAGACTGGTAACCACGAGAGTGATAAGACTATGACTAATTCATAGTAGACTGGTGACCACGAGAGTGATAAGACAATGACTAATTCATGGTAGACTGATGCACAAAAGAGTGATAAGACTGTGACTAATTCATAGTAGGTAGACTGGTAACCACGAGAGTGATAAGACTGAGACTAATTCATGGTAGACTGGTGCACAGAAGAGTGATAAGACTATGACTAATTCATAGTAGATAGACTGGTAACCACGAGAGTGATAAGACTATGACTAATTCATAGTAGACTGGTGAGCACGAGAGTGATAAGACTATGACTAATTCATAGTAGACTGGTGACCAAAAGAATGATAAGACTATGACTAATTGAAAGTAGACTGGTAACAACGAGTGATGAGACTATGACTAATTCATAGTAGACTGGTGACCAAACGAATGATAAGACTATGACTAATTCATAGTAGACTGATGACCAAACGAATGATAAGACTATGACTAATTCAAACTAGACTGGTAACAACGAGAGTGATGAGACTATGACTAATTCATAGTAGACTGGTAACCACGAGAGTGATAAGACTATGACTAATTCATAGTAGACTGGTAACCACGAGAGTGATACTATGACTAATTCATAGTAGACTGGTAACCACGAGAGTGATAAGACTATGACTAATTCATAGTAGACTGGTGACCAAAAGAATGATAAGACTATGACTAATTCATGGTAGACTGGTGACCAAAAGATTGATAAGACTATGACTAATTCATTGTAGACTGGTGACCTAAAGAGTGAAAGACTAAGAGTAATCATGGTGGACTGGTAACCTCAAGAGTGATGTACTCTGACTCAGGTATGTCCTTCGTCAATAGCATATTCAAGTTTTCAGAGCAGTGCCGGCGATTAGCGAGGCTTCTGGGAGGGCAGTTACCCACCTTTTTTGCCAACTTTTCTCCTGAAGGTTGCTTCCTGGTATCCATTGATAACAGACTCGATAAGGCTCATTGCCTCTTGTAGAGGGATAATTGACACAAGCATTCGTATCTGGGATATCGGGGAATCGAACACGGGTCTTCCGTGTGGAAGCCAGACGCCCTATTGACTTTGTAAAAAAGAAATATTTTCATCTATCTCCATTCTTATAACTTGACAAGTTTAAAAACAAGACGCTGCAGTCCATTGTTTGCGCACCTCACATCACATTTTCCCACTCCATTGTCTGCGGCGACGTTCATTCGCAGTGTTGCAAACTGGAGGGAGCTGAATCCTCTGAGAATTTTCAACGAAATTTGAATGTAAATGGCATGAAATAGTATCCCGTCACCTACACTACCTATTGATTACGCTAAATTCTAAATACATTTTGATATTTTCCCCTTAAACCTTAAATGAATTAAGTTATTAGGGATATTTCTTACCAGCACAAGAAATGTATGAAATAAAACGATAGAAAAATATATAAACGATAGAACTGAGCTCACCTTCTAAATGTTTTCCAGTTCTCCTTCTTCAGTTTCACTCTCCCACTCATCCGAGTCTGTGTCTACCGATGAATCTGTGTCCGTGTCTGAATCGGCTTCACCAAGTCTAATTATCAGTTCATCTACACGCTCGTCCATAAGTCCATCTCTTTCAAAGTAAGAATCTTGCAGTCAAGAGTAAAGAGCATGAACATTTCAATGCTTTAGAAAAGAACACAGGCAAGCGTGTTATCAGATTGCCTTCTCGTAGTGATTGTTGTACGATAAAGAAACGAACCACCACCCCACTCGGTTAAAAAAAAAAAAAAAACAGTCCACTGCTCGATGTCGCATTCAGAAAACGAAGTAATTCGCCCTGTAGTTTCTCTTCGTTATAAACCTTAACGCACGTGCGTAATACTACAGTTTACGATCGGCGCGCCGCACGCATTTTCAAAGGCCGGATTAAATAAAGTGAACCACTGATATAATAGGAGCCTGCGTGCACCGTCACGCTAAACAGTGAAAATTGTTTGTCATATTTGTTTTAGCTTAATTTTGGTGAGTTGGCACCACTGGTACTCTCAACGCCAGACCAGTGAGTAGAAGAGTGGTGGGGAGGATGACGTAATAGGAAGTGCTCCGCAGCGATCTGCGCATATCGGGACTTAACTTGTCAAGCTATACCCCCTGTTTCATTATAGTTTTCACATTATTCTTTCAATGCCCATCACGAGAAATACACACGCCCATACCTTACCCAGGATTCGAACCTGGGAATTCTAAAGTCGTTGTAAGTTTTGCAGACCATTCGATCATCAAGGCCAACGACTAGATTACTGCAGCTTTATGCTGGTCAGTACAGTGTTTTCACTACTTTCTTTACGGAATCCGAGCCATAGGTGTGATTAAAAGAGTTTGATTTGAAGGGAGATATTTCCTCGCTCTGAGTGTGAGTCGTTCACACCTCAACCAGGGATAATTGAAGACTAAAATTGGTAAACGCTGTAAGTGCCCCAATAATTCAAACACTGTTTTCCACGTTAAACTGTGAAATGTGCCATGCTTTATAATGTGGTAAACGTGAAATATGGTTGGTAGCCCTCTAAGTAGTTCAAAGGGCGTGTAAAGAGGTCACTAGTGCGCACGTTCTTACGGGCGGCTGATGTGCGGAACGATGCGATTTCCCAACACTTTCGCTTTTGGCACTTACAACGTTTACCACTTCTAGTCCTCAATTATAGGGTTCCAGTTCAGTTCAGTTAATTTTATAACCCTATTGCTATATTATAAAAATACACATTACATAGTTGAGCATTTTATGAAGATAAAATGCTTCTAATGTGAATAAACACTGGCAACACTGATTCGTTGCTATTCATTTTTATCTTGTTTATTAATTGATCACAGATGGCGCTCCAGTGCATTATTTTGATGCAAAAAACAAAATAAAACATGTATTCAACTGATTTAAGAAATACGAAATCTAAATGTTCCTATAGTTTTATTTTGAAACTTAACCTAGAATAGTGTTGATTTTAGTTCCATTTAATGTCAAAATTACACTGTAAGCAGTTAACGTCCGATTATAAGAGTACATGATGTAGATAAAAAGGATACTGCACGAAAGGTTTAGTCAGCTTGAGTTTATTGTCAAATAACCTCCAGCTCATTCTCGAGTCGTCTTTATCGCACAAGTCGATACCAACATCGTGAGACGCGGAATGTCTGCCTGCGATGTTATGTTAGGTTCGTTAGGTTTGGTTTTCTTAGCATTAATACACTGCGAATGTATTATTTATGCTAAGAGAACTAAACGCTGAATTACACGGAGCAGGATATCCAATAGGAAAGCCTCAGTTGGCGCTGGACTGGCTACCCATCTGCTAGTTTTCGCCTCACACGATACTTGTTACCATACTTGTCGGTATAATTTTGTTCCCATAAGACACTGCGCAGAGCTGACAATCTAATAAGATGGACGAGCGAATTGAAGAACGTTGTAGGAGAATTACTGCTGTTATTAAAAATTAAAAAAGGAAAAGTATGGACTAGAAATTGGCTCAAAATAAAATATGGTAATCAGTTGAAATTAGAATACAGCCTAATCTTCAAAACCAGTCAAGCAGCCAGCCCGGCGGAACCAGTTCAGCGCCAACTAGGGCATTCCTACTTGAAATCCAGTTCCGTGTGATTCGTCCTTAAGTAGTGATGTGCGTCTACAAGTAAACAACGATAGTCTACATTCTACACGTAGACTATTTTATACACGTAGAGTACGTAATCTATGTAAACAACTTGGCGAAAGATGATAACTTAGCAAAGGGTGCTGGAATTGAAACAAAATTATACTGCGCATCAGTTGCTGATGTGTAAGGATAACTTTTCATCCTCTTTCTTCCAAATTCAAACAATTTCTCACCTAGGAAAAACCCTAAGATAGGAAATATTCTAGTGTTTTATGGGAAAAAGATCACTCTTGGCTCACGCTGCCATCTGTTGTTGTTTTTTGCATACTATTTTTCTTCTTCCATAGTTGATGATGGAAGAGAAGAGAAATTTTGTTGTAAATAGGATTCTTTTCATTTTGTTAGGAACCAACATAGTTGAAAATGTCACTTTCCTTTCATGAAAGCCTTGAAAATTAATTTTAATGCACTTTAGATTGTCTACGTAGTCTATGTAAACTACAACCCAATGTAATCTACGCGTGGATTACGGGCAGACAATGCATGTAGACGTAAACTTATAGTCTACGGCACATCACTGTCCTTAAGCCTAACCTAACACCCTGAGGGAAGTAGTCTAATAATAAAATCATTCCGCGGTGACGTCAGAATGCAAGGTTGGTATCGCGTTGTGCGGTAAGGGAAACCCCTCATTCTCACCCTGTAGGCGAGAGCTATGAGAAAATTTGATCCGAATCGCTCCAGCTTGAGATATTTTCCCAACTCCTCAAGAACTCACATCGACTTGAAGAGTTAAGCCCTAAAAAAACGCATACTTGTCTCCATATGAAGGGGCAAGACCTCCAAAATCACACGTCAAAACGAAAAATAATTTCCCCCGCTTCAAAAGGGCACCATGAACTATCTAGATACGATTCCTACAGTCATTCTGCAGCTAAAAGCCTCCATAACTTTGCATGGAGCGAGTTTTACTACCACCAAAGTACGTATGATCTCACCGCGATTATACCTGGACGGAAAATTTCTCCCACGGCGGCTCGAGTACTATATGTTTCATAAAATGTCGCTTGTTGCTGCAGGTTCAACAGGTATGACCCTTTCCTCGTTGCACTGATGGACTTAATTGCGAATGTCGCACCTCACAATGAACCACGTTGCTCTAGGACCAATCCCGTGATAGATTTATGATACTGGCCCGAACTGAAGAACATGACCGAACATACTATTCAGCGTGAACAAGGAGAGTTGAGGAATATACTCATTGTTGCGCGGTCTGCAATAAAGTATGCTGTGTTTTCATTGTTCCTTTCTTGCAATAAGTGATTCTCAACAGTAAATATAGTTTCCATCTTGTATTTCTTTTGTAGTGGTTTGAACGAATGGATATTTAGCGAATTCATATGACACCAGAACATTTATTCTTCTTTCGTGAATATTCAAACCAAGGACGCGTTGGCGCGGGGCACATCCATCTGCAAACAGTCACTAAAACTAATTGCTAAGAGATGTAAATCTGGCGCTTCTATACTTTGTCCCGGGGATCTCTGGAGCAAGGCCGCACTTAACGCTAGAGAAGGGGAGGAAATCGAGTGGGCAGAGCGAAGCAGTCGCCTTCCCCCCTCCACGCAGTCCCGTTCCCTCTCGCGTATTCATTGGCGCAGAGGCTTGTTTTCGTAAGATTTTATATCTTTCCCATCAGTAATTGAAACTTATAGCCAGGGTTGTTAAAGGTTCAGGAACAAATAAATTCTATTGGGTTCCTCTGCAGGACCGGAATCTTTTTTTCTCTCTCGCACAATTTAAATTCGGTCCAAGTTGCGTGTTCTTTCATTGAAAAAAGGTTCCAGGACCGAATTTAAAATTTATCTGGAAAAAAGTTCTTGGTCTGTATTTAAATTGATCCATCAGAAAAGGTTCCTGGACCGTATTTAAATTCATCCGGGGAAAAAATGTTCCTGGACCGTATTTAAACAGCCGAAAAAAAAAGGTTCGTGGACCGTATTTAAATTCATCCGGGGAAAAAATGTTCCTGGACCGTATTTAAACAGCCGAAAAAAATGGTTCCTGGACCGTATTTAAATTCATCCGGGGAAAAAATGTTCCTGGACCGTATTTAAATTCATCCGGGGAAAAAATGTTCCTGGACCGTATTTAAACAGCCGAAAAAAAGGTTCCTGGACCCTAATTAAATTCATCCGGGGGAAAAGTTTCCTGGACCGAATTTAAATTCAGTCTAAAAAGTATTCCTGGACCGTATTTAAATTCATCCGGGGAAAAAAGGTTCCTGGACCGTATTTAAATTCATCCGGAGAAAAAGGTTCCTGGACCGAATTTAAATTCATCCGGGGAAAAAAGGTTCCTGGACCGTATTCAAATTGATCTGGTAAAAAAGGTTCCTGGACTTATTGAAACACTTTACAGATGAAAAGGTTATTTACGGTCCAGAACCCATTTACGCTTGCTGATTATCTCTCCTGGACCGGAATTGAATTTATTTAAAATTCCAGGACCTACAACAACCCTACTTATAGCTACTTTACCTCATTACTCTCTACTCGATACTCGATTAGTGAATATCTAGTGAACAGGCACGTAGCCTGGGAGAAGGGGGGGTTGGGGGCTAATGCTACTGTCCTAAATCCTACAATCTATTCTTATTAGTGTATAGTGGTAAATAATTTTATTTCCTTAGCAGGATTAAGCAATTAAATTAAAAATTTAGAAATTAATCTTCAGACCTTCTACACCCCACTTTTTCGCCTTTATTTATTTATTCGCCTGGATATATTTTTGAGAAACTGAAATCCGAGCAGGCATCAACATGTAACTCGACGGAACAACTTATTGTTAGTCCCAGTACATAGCACAACCACATACGGAAAACTGTACACTGTATCTGCCACGTAATGGAATTCCCTTCCAGCCTCTCTAACATCCATCCAGTGTCATAAGCAGTTTAATAAGAAACTAAAATATCATCTACTAGCAAGGCAGCTAAGCACATAATCACAAGCAACTTTTCTGTTATAAATATACAGCGTGTCCACAAAGTCCTGCTACCATTACAATGAACTTTAACTCCGAAACTATATGAGATAAAGACATGCGGTTTTTTGCAACGTGTTCTACAGATCTCAAAGTTTTAATAAGTAGTGGTATTTTATTATTATTATTATTTTTTTGCAGATTATGTTGTGAGCGACAATGACGACAGCACAGGAGAAGGCACAATGTGTGTGGTATGCTGAGTCTGGTAATTGTAAATAAAACTTTGAGAGCTGTAGAACACTTTGCAAAAAACCGCATGTCTTTATCTTATATAGTTTAGGAGTTAAGTTTCATTGTAACAGTAGCAGGACTTTGTGGACACGCTGTATATCCATTGCAATAATTGGCAACTCTGTTCATGTAACTAGTTATAACTATTAAGAGCATTCTAAATTTCATAATTTTTCTTTTGTCTTTTCAATTTATTATTATTATTATTGCTATTGTTGTTTATATACACGTAGAGTCCGATTATTTTCCAAACATCTCCAGCCGAGTGCGCAATACTGGCTAGCGAGCCTACCACCAATGTAGAGCGCGAGGAAGAACGCTGGCGATAGGTGCTATGTTGGGATTACGTCAGCGGCTCGCTTCTTGATTGGAGGCTACGGGAATTATAACTCGCGCCCAAGCTGCAAATGCAGACCAGCCAGAGATGTCACGGGAATAATCTCACTATACTAAAGATGAAAGTGACAAACTAAGTTATCTGTGTCCAATAGTTTATACATGTAATCCTTTCTTCTTAGTTTTATTCAATTTATATTTTCATATTCAGTGTCCACCAAGCTTACATGTAATCAGGGGATATTCACATATTTCAATTTTAATTTGTAATAATCACCGAAACAAAGGTCTTTTGTGGCCGAAACACTCTAATAAAGACGATTTGTTGTTGTTATTATTATCATCATCAGTTTTATAAGCTGTATTTTGGAACGTTGCAACTCAGTCACTAACCGTGAAGATTCCCTCCTATACAGAAACCACACCGCAAGCTAACACGGCTATTTATATTGCATGACACACATGGAAATAACCATGACAGTTCACACCCATTTAAATAGCATAGGGGAAAGAGAAGACGCACACCTAAGGGGGTGATAATGAAGACATTGCTTGGCGAGAACACGTGCGTCAAGAGAGCCTAATCGACTTTTAAAGTGACTATGTAATAGCCGTAAAGAAATTTGTAAGGTAACACTTGCTATTAATTCTTGGCAACGCTATTTACGCCCAAGTCAACCTTCTGGAAAATTCAAATTCATTTTATCCTTGTCTTGGTGGCGGAAGTTTTGCTGCAAGCTGTACTTGTTCTTGTAATAGTTCATTTGTTTTTCCTGTAGCGATTTCAAGGCTGAATTCCAATAGTGTTATTAGAATATTTATTTCTGAAATGCGAGCCCTCAGGCTTAGTTTACAATTATGTAAAGAGATAATGTTACATGAATAACTCTACTATATCCATACACACATACACAGGGTAAAGTTCGTGTTCACTCTACAGCAGAGAGACGTTACCGTAGTACACCTTATACAGGGTGGAAATCACAGAAGTCACCCCTGCCCCGGATGCTGTCCCCTACCCCTCCTATGTCATGTCATACCCTTCAATTTCCCTTGAGGCTTGCAAAGCTTTCCTTCGTTCCTTCCAGATAGTGTTCAGATATATACCTAGGGCTCTGATATCACGCTGCGCGTTCTCCGTCGGCCAGTTTTCCTGAATTATCGTACGCAGAGTTCTTTGTATCCTGTTCGCAGCCTCGTCGCCTAATCTGAGAATATGCTCCCTCGTCTCAACCTCACCACACAATGTGCAGATTGAACTCCCGTCCCACGCCTTCAGCTTGTTCTGCCTCCATCCACCCAGCAGGAACCAAGCTAGTCCACTTCTTTCTGTCATTGAGCAAAAATTAATGTAGCCCTTTCTACCCCAGCCTACGACCAGCCCCGGGCTCCACCTTCTCGCTGCATTCTGCCATTATCTCCTGCTTACTGATATCCACGAGCCTATCCTTACTGATTACTAGCAGCTCCTCTTCACCCCGCTCACCTCTCTCTTCCTTCCATAGTTCCCCTAGCTCTATTCGTATAACCCGGATGCGAATTTTCTTTTTCCAGTCAACTTGTGAATGCGGTTCCATTTCTTGCTCTCTGATTGGCTGTTGGAAAGTTACGGTGCTGTGATTGTGAGAATGTCTTATTTCCTATTTTTAGCGCAAATTTGCTGCTTTCTAATCTAATCTAACCTTACCTAAAACTAACCTAACCTAACGAACAGCGCAAACAAGATATTCTCACAATCACAGCACCGTAACTTTCCAACAGCAAATCAGAGAGCAAGAAATGAAACCGCATTCACAAGTTGACTGGAAAAAACCCTAGAGTACTGCAGAACCAGAGGTACATAACGCAGTCTTATTGACAGTGCGCACCGGAAGAGTTTATGTTCCTTGTTTGTCTGTTTACAGGATAAGAATGGAAAGATCAGACTCGTGATTATTTAGAAATAAAATTTGTAATCAAATTGTCGAAATTATATTAAGAAATATATATTTGTATGGAAAAAAAATGTTGAAAATGTTTTTGAATCGTTTTCAGGTGATAAAAATCAATATGAAGCCATTGTGAATAATAATGTTGATATCTCTGAAAGCGCTTGTAGCTTATACGAAGTGATTACTTCGTTAAAGGAGAAATTTCATACCTTGGAATCTTGAAATATACTAAATAAATCCATTTCTGTATAATCAACCATGGACGTGACATATAGAATATATGCATAAGTAGTGACAATGTTTGCATTAATGTGACTTTAAATAAGAAAACCATTAACTTCTAGATGAGTTCTGATTTTCTGTTTTTCAAAAACTTAATTTAGGAAAAAATATGCTCGAAATTAATCTCAGTTTGAAGGGCTTTCTTATCTTGTTGGGATGGATCTCTTAAATCAACATTGTCAATTTCAACCCTGCCATCTAGCGTTACCTTGAGGGAACACTGGATTAACTTCCGGAATGAGAGCCAATCAGAAGCCACATATCGCTGGAGGTTCAGCAGCACTATAGGGTTTGTAAATAAGGACCCGAATTTAATGATATGATATTTATTGATATTGGTACGAGCCCTTCGGCTGTGCGTATCTTACAATATTGTTACATAAACACCCCGACCTTAAACATGCACCCCATTTATCATACATTTCAGAAACATTTATAAACAGAAACATTTGGAAAATAATTACATACTATGTACATATATAAATAGCAATGTGGTCCTCTTCTTAGATTTGAGATTGTTCATTTTCACAACACTGCACTACACGCTCCACGTATGCCTGAGCCACTGCTGTTCCATACCCTTCACTTTCACTGACTCCTTGCAGCATTTTCCTGCGCTCCCTCCAAACTGAATGTAAATAGGAGCCCAGGGCTTTGATATTTACATTCGTTATACCACTCCTCTCCTCCCTACATATAGCCTGGATGGTCTGCTCAATGCTGTCCCTTGCACTGTCCCCCCATTTGCGTTGTCTGAGGGGTGCCGACCAAACACACTCGTGTAGGATGTGAGCCCTCGTCTCCTCTTCGCCGCATAACGTGCAGATGGCACGACCGTCCGGCCCCTTGAGTTTGTGTTGCCTCCACACCCCTAGCAGGAACCAGGCGAATCAACGTCTTTGCTGGTACGTACACGTATCAATGTATCGTTTTCTCCCCCATTCCACCCACACCCCTGGCGGTTGCGCGGCGACGAGCGTTGCCTTCTCCCTACATTCTGCTTGATGTCTTGCCTGCTACCGTCCACCAACCTTTCCCTTATGATTTGCAACATCCCAGTTTCGCACCTCCCGCCCCTCACCTCTTCCCACAGTTCCCCCAGACCCATTCTGTACAAGTCGTCCTTAATCCCACTTGCCCAGTGGCGTGCGAACCCTTCCTCAATCTGAACTCGCAGACACTGTTTTTTCAGTGAGTCTCCGGCCCCTTGTTCCAGCTTCACCCAGTACTTGAAGCATCTCAGCCTCGCTTCGACATCCTCCCTATGTTTTCCCATATCCCTCAGGACGCCACACGTGCTTGCACTCGTGCTGGTTCCCAGTATTTGTTTTAAAAACCGCGCTTGTATCTGATTTGCTACTCGCCCCCCTACCCTCCCCCATAGTTCCGCGCCGTAAAATAGGGTTGCTTTCACCGTTGCTTCATAAATTTGATCCAGCATGGCCCCGTGCCGGGGGAACCCTTTCTCAATTTGGTCTTGCAGGCATCGCTCCTTCAGCATGGTTCCATTCCCCCGTCTCAGTGCTACCCAGTATTTAAAAGATCTCATTTTCGCCTCGACTTCTTCCTTATATTTCCCCGTATCTCGTAGTAGTCCGCACATACTCGTACTCTGGCTTACGGCTGGGAGTTTCTTTTTCAGGAAACGCCCTTGTTTCTGATTAACTATTCGAGCGCCTTCCCTCCCCAGATTTCGGTCCCATACAACAGAGTCGCTTTTACTGTAGCCCCATATATCTGTTCCAGTTGCACAGTGCTTGTTTTTGGAACCCTCCCTAGCAGTCTGGCCACCATTCCCAAAGCATACAGGCGCCTTTCCCTTCCCGCTCTCGATATTATTGGACTAATTGTTGGTTGCCAAATATTGCAGACTGCAGACATTTTGAGCCTGTTTGCCACCACAAACAACCCATTAATTTGTGAAAGGACAAAAATAGAAATATTTGAAAAATTATCAACATTATTTTCATAGTTTTTTATAGGTTCAAATTAAAAATACACTTGTATTTCAGATAAAAATAAATTGCGAAAACAAAGAAAATGTTAAGCAAAAGAAAAAAATATCCTCATTCTCAATAGTTCCTCGATTACACAAGTCTATTAAACTATTGATAATATCTAGATTACAGTGAAAGCAAACTACACGAAAATTCACGTTAATGTTCTGGAAGGAAATCTAAATTGATGTAATTTTTCAGATTTTGGAATATCACAGCGTTTTTTCGAATAGAGAGGAAGATTTAAAAAAAAAAACCCAACAAACACGCCCTGACGGCTGCTAAAGGTCCAGTCTCAGATAAAGATGTATAAGCAGATCTTCATCTAAGGCAGGAAAACCGGTGCACGAACCTCCCACTGGGAATCGCCATTCGCGAGACGTTTTGTAATATTCCGCTAAGAGGCGCAGATAGCACCACTCGCCCTTTGCTTCCACTTCTTCTACCAAACAGAATAAGAGATGGCGCTGCTGAATTTTACGGTTTCCAATCCCTCCTCCCCTAAGCAGCCAACAGGGACACGGGATATTTTCAAAATAGCCGTTCTGCGCTGTGATTGCACACCGGTCAGTACGGAGGTAGTATTTTTTTCGGAGGGGGCCGGAATTGTGAAGGTGGATATTATATAGCTCCGTCTACCGGGGGGAGGATATATAATAAAGTACAAGGCGTTCATAAAGTCCCGGTACAATTACAAAACAACATAGCTCGGAAACTACATGCAATAGAACAATGCTGTTGATTGCAAAATGACCATAATTTTTCAACAAGATGGGGCACCCCCTCATTGGTCCAAGGATGTTCGAGGTCTTCTGGATAGGCATTTCCCTGGCAGGTGGATAGGCCGTGGTGGACCTATTCCCTGGCCACCACGGTCTCCTGATTTACACCCTTGGATTTATTCTTCTGGGGGTATGTCAAAGATTGTGTTTACCGCACTCCTGTTCCACATGTTGTTACTCTTCGAAGAAGAATAACTGAGAGTATCCTAACTGTTACTGGTGATATGCTGGGGCGTGGATGGGCAGAAGTGGATTACCGCCTTTATGTTCTGAGAGCAACTAGAGGGGCGCACATGGAGGTGTATGGCATATAAACATGGAGAGTTGTAGCTCATTTTGCAATCAACAGCATGTTCTATTGCATGTAGTTTCCGAGCTATGTTTTTGTAATGGTACCGGGACTTCATGAACACCCTGTATTTCGTAATTATCATTTTTAACCTTAGTTTGAAAAGTTGTTCAGAGACAAAAATGGTAATAGGGGATTATTTTAAGGGGAGTTTGCAATTAGCACTGGTTTACCCCGAGTTATTTACTGCCTTCATTTGAAAACTTTTATTGATTGTTTTGATTATTTTATGTCGTTTTTCTGCCACTTTTGGTTAATCGCGACGATGGAGATGAGTGATAATATGATGAAATTGATAAAGGGAAGGAGCGTATATTGTAGGCTAGCAAGGCTATCTGCGAAGCCTGAAATCTATAAAATAAAATACAGGAGAAAAATCCATCAGAAATTGTAAATAATATTATTAGTGAGATGATGACGCTGATTCTGGAGTTTGCAACCTGATTTCTTATGAGTTGGTAACCTAATTTCTTATGAGTTGGCAACCTGATTTCTTATGAGTTGGCAACCTGATTTCTTATGAGTTGGCAAATTTATTTCTATTCATAGCCTAGGACCACGTGACATAGTGAGATAGCCCAGATACGCTACTGATGGGCACCCACTAACACCCATGCCCAGGCCGGGATTCGAACCAGGGACCCTTGATGTCGTAACACACTGTGATAACCACTCCCCCACTGAGCTCAGCCAAAAAAATACCAACTCTCTAGTCTTCTTAAACCCGAAGGTTTATGGCTGAAGCAATATGAATACAATCTTTTAAAGAAAACCTTTGATTTTCTAGAATTTCGGAGGGAGCTGTAGCCCCATAAGCTCCCCCTGCGCACGGAATAAAACAAGAGTGGTGCTCTCCGCTCTCCAGGCTTTCAAAGCCATATTGCACCATCCACCCAGCATTCCACGTTCGCAATTAATAGGCGTAGCGAGTAGGCGATGCATAAAATCTCCGGCATCATGGAGGCACCAAGCCCTTTCGGAGGCAAAAATGGCCTTTAAACGCGTGGGTGGGAAGGTACAGAAAATCTCTTTTCCGAACCATTAGCCTGCCATCACATTAGGGATCTGCTTTCCCGTAATTTAACATAATATCAGGCATTGGACCGGTCTAATTGGGAGGTTAGGAAAGTTCAAAAGAGACGGGGTTAGCGTCTTATTCGAGCGTCGAAGCAGATCTTTCGTAGCGATATCTTCATGGAGTGCTGTAATTGACGGTGAACGATTGAGGCCCGTCGCCAATATTAAGGGTTAGCACACATGTTAAAGCGTTTCACTGCCCGCGGCCATATTGATGGTCCTTTTTTTAAAGGTTCTCGTAGCAGCGGTCATTGTAGAAGTTAAGTTTTGCTGCATCCTGTAATAGAGGTACCGGCATGTCTGTAAGAATCAATCGTGGAAGAGGAGTTCTGCAGAGGGACACGTGGTGCGATGGCTTTTAAGTGTTTTAACAGGTGGTGTGTTCCGTGTAGGAGTGTAGGAATTGGACCCTATTAAGGATGATCAACACGTCGGTGCCTTTGACGGAGGAGCCTCTTTGCGGTTTTTGATTTATCTACGGACATGTAATTAGCAACTCTTTGTTGCCGCGGCAACAATGAACGATTAGCTGACACATTGTTGCGTGCGCCGGAGAGGACAATAAGGCATGTCCAGACTCTTGTAGAAGCGGCAAGACAACGTGCTCTGTGATTCAGCAACTGGCAACTACTGGGTGGTCCCTTACCTGGTGACAACCTTATGTCTATCTTTCAAAAGGACACGGGGAAGGTCCCTTCCTCTCCCCCCCTTTCTGTACCGCCTACTTAACCTCACGGTGGCCAATCAGCACCCTGGATCTCCGAAGGGGGGTCGGCGGGATGGTTGAGGTGCGAGACGGATGGTTCTGAGGGAACCACAGTGTGTGTGACTTACCCGTTCACCATCGTTGCCCCATGGCAGTGTCAAGTGCGCTGAATATACGCCCCATATTCGCAGGATACCCATTCCAAGGTGGGTGACATATTTTTACATATTCATATTTCTCCAACGCATGTGCACGCGCATGTAAACAATATGTGGTAATCTTGTTAAGCGGCCTTCTCGATGGCGCAGTGGTAGCGTTGTCGCTATGTAATCAAGGGGTCCTGGGTTCGATATCCTGTGGTTCGTATCCCACTGTAGGTCCAGTCCCGATTAGTCTTCTGTGCATAAAGTGGACTTAAAACTCAAATCAAACTAAACATTGAACGAAGGAAGATATATAGGTATATTTTGTTGTGGTAGTCACTTCTAGAATTTATAAACTTTTCAGGTGCCTTCTTAGTGGCGTACCCAAGGAGGGATTGGTGGGGGATCATGTCCTGCAATAAAAAAAGAACGTAAATGCAGATAGAGGACACTTCTATATTTTAAATTCTTCTAAACAAAAAAAAAAACGACGATACATTGTGAAAGTCGTTAATTCCTATCGGCTTTTTCATACACGCATTCTAAATATTTTTTAATATTTTTCTCTTCCTGTGAAGCTGATTCGTCATTTCATTACGTGCCTGCAGTACGGCTATTGTGAAGCACACTCTCTTGATTGTATATGATAAGTTATTATATATACTAATTTAACGTAACATTGAAAACTGTTTTAAGTCCCCTTTATGCACAGATAGGCTAATCGTGACAACTTAAAGTGCGATCCGAACAATGTGCCTCTACCGGATATCGAATCTGGGACCCCTTGATTATAATGCGACGATGTTACCACTGGGAGGCTGCTAATTTCCGTGGCGAGGCCTGCTACGACGCCAGAGATCCAGGGTTCGAATCCCGGCCTGGGCATGGGTGTCTATTGTGAGTAAGTTATCGATCAATTTCATTATCACTAATCCCCATCGTTGCGATTAGCCAAACGTAGCAGAAAAGCGACGCTAGATGACAATAATCAAATAGGGAAGACCTAGACGTAACAAAATATGTAGGCTTGAAACCAAAAAGTGAAAGTTTGTTCTGATTTAGTTTATATTAAGTTGCTTTTCTGCAAAGATAATTGATGAAAAATATACACAAACTAGCATGGACAAGGCCCAACGCAAGAGCCACAGGGCAGAGGATTATCCCGCTCGTGGGTCCTGGCGCCGCAGCCTTGTTAACCTGCAACAATGCAGCCCAGGGTGTACTACGTGGAAGAAACGTTGACAAATGTTTGCATTCAGTGGAGATCACCCCCCCCCCTTTACACCCCTAAAAGCAGAAGAACAAAAAGAAGACAATATTTTGAGCCAGAAAAATAAAACACGAAACGGTATTTTAAAAACGTCCAGGAAGAATTAACACAATCGTTATGAAACAACCCGTTAACATAAATTACGCTTTATTGAAATGTTTCAATCAGAAAATAACAAGCACTTATAGAAATAGAGTGCTTTTTATTTCTTCGTTAAAGCTATTTCCTTCCTTCAATTTACTGAAGGGGCATGTCAAAATGCCACTGAATCTCATTTTTTTAAAATTAAATGAAATGCTGCAACTTTACTCTATGTTGCGAGTCAACAATCTAGACTTGTCATTTGCATAAACATTCAAATATTATACATAATTAAGTTAGAAGGCACAAGGCATTTAACATATTGTTCTTTTATTTTAACTTTTTTATTTACTTTCGTAACCCGTGACGCCAAAAAGCAATTAATTAATTAATTAATTTATTTATTTATTTATAGAGCTCAACAGGCAGAGCCCAATTATAGTGCTCTAATTACATAATATTACTACAATTGATTCAGTGTTCCAGTAATAGTATTTTTAAAATTGTATAAATTCATTGCAAAAATATCAATTGTGTTATTTACACATGAAATTGTGTTGAAAGAGTTGCACGCTCTCCACACCGGAGAGGTAAAAGGAATTGAAGTTTTCGCTCTCTGGCAATGAAAGATTTTGTGCTTGGGGCGTGTTTTGGAACTGGGAACATTAAACGATACGGCTGACAATAAGTTGGAATCGTCTATTATACCGTTAATTACTTTATACAGAAAGAGCGGGTCATTTACTTGTCGTCGGAGTGCTAGTTTGTTGAAGTTGGTCTCTGAGACTAGATTATCGTATGAATCGAATGTTGGATATTCTCCACAGGCTTTGAATTTGAGATATCTAAGAAACTTTGACTGAATACGTTCTAGTTTATGAATTAAGTCTATTTGAGTGGGATTCCAGATTACTGACGCATATTCTAGTTTTGACCGTACGAGGGAATAGTAAAGTATTTTCACTGGTTCTATTTTCGTGAAGTCGTGGCTTGACCGGATTATAAAACCTAAATTTCTGAAAGCGTCGTTAGTAACAGTTTCAATATGCTTATGAAATTTGAGCTTGGTGTCGAAGGTCACTCCGAGGTCTTTAATTTCATTTTTGCGAGTGATTTGTACATTTTTAATACGGTATGGAAACCCACAAGGTGCTTTGCGTTTTGTATAAGTGACTACGCTGCATTTTGTTGGGTTAAGATCCAACTTGTTATTTTTACATCAGGAAATCACTCTGTCTATATCTTCCTGTAGTTTCAAACAGTCGTCAGAGGTAGTTATTTCGTGGAAAAGCTTAAGATCGTCGACGAAAAGCAACTTTTGAGAATTATGTATGCAATTTAGTTTGTTTTTTTGTTTTGAGTTGGTGTTTTAAGTCCACTTTATGCACAGTAAGGCTAATCGAGACTGGACCTACAGTTTAAAGTGGGATCCGAACCACTTGTGCCTCCACCGGGTATCGAACCCGGGACCCCTTGATTACAAGGCAATGACGCTTCCACTGCGCCATGGGGGAGGCCCTTATGCAATTTGGTAAGTCGTTGATAAGTAATAAAAACAAAAGCGGTCCAAGATTGGACCCTTGGGGAACACCAGAATATGGTGTGAAGGGGCGACTTTTGATTTTCCCGTATATTACAGTTTGCGTTCGATCGGCTAAATATGAAGCGAAGAAATTTAAAGTATTAAGTGAAATATTGAATGATGCAATTTTCTGTAGTAATATATCATGATCAATTTTGTCAAATGCCTTAGTAAAATCGGTGTATATTGCATCGACTTGTCCTGTGTTATCTAGTACATTGCATTCGTAATGGGTAAAGTTAGCTAAGTTTGTTACGGTAGACCTCTTTGGAGTGAATCCATGCTGATAAGGAGAGATAACTGGATTGACGTGTGCTAACATCCTCTTGTAAATCATTTGTTCAAATATTTTAGCAAGACTAGAAAGGATTGCTATCGGTCTATAATTTTCTAAGCTTGATCTTTGGTGAGACTTGGGGAAAGGACAGACTGACGATGTTTTCCATCTTGAAGGAAAAGTATTGGTATCGAGGGAAAGGTTAAAAATTTGCAGCAAGGGATATTTTAAAATATCGCAACATCCTTTTACTATATATGGTGGTATGTTGTCGGGGCCGGTCTTTGATTTGGATTTCAAATTCTTAATGGCAGCTTCTACTTCGCTTACGCGGATGTTGCGCAAAGTGAAAATACCAAGTTGTTCGTTAGAAATTGCTATTTTCAGATTATTTACGTCATATTTAGCACTTTCGGCTGCGTACACAGAATGAAAGTAAGTTGCAAAGGCATCCGCGATGTCATTTTCGTCTGTCAATATGTCTGCGCCGACTTTAATAGCTTGGCAGTTTTGATGGGACTTTTTACTTTTGATATAGGACCAGAATCGCGAAGGGTCGGCACTTATCTGGTCTTCAGACTGTTTTATGTAATTAGTGTAAGCTACAGTTATGTCTTTCTTAACCTGTGCGCGGAGCAGAAGGAATTTTTCCCTATGGTATTCTTTGTTTGTAATACTTTTCTTCCATTTTAACCTGTGGTAAGATTTAGCATTAATTTTTTTTAACTGTCACATTTCCCCTTCAACTCCACTAGAATATTAAAAGGTAAATTACTTTCTCACTTTGTCTTAAAATAATTTACTTTTCATAATTTGAAAAGTCACAGAAATTAAAATAAATATCTTTAAGTAAAGAGGCAGTGTTCTATCTGTCGCACTCGTGACACAAAATTGTTCACTTGTATCTTAGAAATCTGGGAAAGTATTCTAAAGGTAGTTTATTTAATGAACAGTGTTTAGTTGCATAATTCACTGCACAGAAATTGTAAGAAAAATGTCGCTTAACTATCAGTAGAATAGTTACTTTAATGTTAAAACTGAATGTTCAAGTTATCGGAAAAGGTAATGCATTACTGACAGCAGTTTAAATCAACTCTGGTAATTGAATTTTCTGATACGTTCTTTTTCAGAATTAAATATATGGACACAACAAATTACTTTTTAATATCAAAATCTCACTGTGAATTCAAGTGAATGTTGAATGTTGGTACTGTGACGTCTCTGATATTAACTTGGCAATAATGCCTACGGTCGTATACAACGTGTCCAAACTCTTCCCATTCACTTGGTAAACATTTTGCTCTGTATAATCAAAGAAACAGCATCAAAATTGATTAGGTTATGAAATTATGGTAATATCAAACACGCACGTACAAAAACGTGCACTTTTAAAAATATCAAACTCTAACGAAGATAAATTAATAAATAATATTGTTATGAACCTTATGACTAATATAGTTAATGTACATCAGGTCAATATTTAGACCAAAATGTTTGAAGCGAAAATTTGATCTATTATATTTCAAAAGTATTTATTAAAAATACATAAATAGTAACAGTTAGATTATAACTATTAAAATTGTACCATCCTTGGCCTGTTAGTTGAACCCCATCCGGCTATGCTTTATAAAGTTCAGCTGTTACGAGACACAATTATTTATGAATTCCATGATTATTTTAGCGACGAACCAAAGACAAAAAAGGAGTTTTATTAATCGTACAATTAGAGATCTGTAGCATATTTAATAATAATGTAAGAAAATGACAAGGAATTTCACAGCTAACATTTACTAGGAAATACGTTTAAAAACTGCCTAGCGTGTCTATATGAATACGATTGCAGTGGCATTGTTAGGTGGGAAATCTTGGCGGGAATTTATCATCATAGGCACGGAATGCTGTTTGATAGTAGAGGAAGCCATGAAGAAAAGGATCGGTGTAGCTACAGTAAATTATGAAAACAACTAATAAAATATAAATATAATTCGAGCATTAAGGATTAGCTTCGGATGGATTTGATAAATTTTAATGAACATTACATTGTAGTGAAGAAATAATGTGTCTCTTAAATATATTTATTGTTCCTTGTATGAAATTACTACACTCTATATGTTGACAGTAAGGTCATCCGCATAGGGGCAACCATGGACTTTTATTCTCTGAAAACGGTGATTGAATCTGAAATTCCGGTAGTCTGGTGATGAACGTTTACCAGTCTTACAATTATAATTCCTAATACAATGTATTTTCACTGACGTGAAATTACAAGCATGAAATATGTCTTATTTATTTGTTTGGTTTGGCATCTACCGTAAAATAAACTGCTATTCTTTGAACACTTTCATACATCCCTTTTCATCACTGTGCGAATTAGCTTTTTGCTTTTTTTTGGGGGGGGGGGGGGGGTGATGCCCACTCAGTGGCGTATTTGTGATTTCATTTTGGGAGGTAGTTTTTGGGGATTCTGCAAATACGTATATATGTTACCATTCAGTAAACTACACTATTATCTTGCGGTTCTAAATATCTTATAACCTTTATTCTAACTTAAGTTATTAAACCTTATGAAGCCGGACCCTGTGGTCGAGTGGTCGTCCACCTCCGTGGCGGATTGGTTAGCAGAGCGCGCTACAACGCCAGGGGTTCCGGGTTCGAGTCCCGGGTAAGGCATGGGTATTTGTGATTGTCTGTCCTGAAAAGTCCTGAAATAGAAATGTGCATGAAATGATATGAGTGAATGAAATGAGACGGGGGAAGCTTCCGCTTAGGGACTTTCCTTTAAATAATAATAAAAAAAAGTGGTTAGCACATCGCGCTGCGACGCCAAGGGTCCCGGGTTCGAATCCCGCTCGGGCTTGGTTCTTTGTGAATTTCCATTCATCAATTTGATCACTCATCCCCATCTTCGCAAATTAGCCAATAGGCACAAAACGCGAAGTAAAATAAGCTAATTCAATCAATCAATCAATATTGCATTATAAGAAAACCCAGACTCGTACGCAAAGAGATCCATCAAGCTAGTAACTCCGAAACCATGACCAAATTTATATTACCAGATTCAATTATTGTTCATTTAACCTAACCTACAAATTCCTTGTGAACACTTGAATACATGTTCTTTGAGGTTGGTCAGTTGGAGAATGGCGTCCTTCTTTAATCCACATGGCTGCTTACTTTTCGGTAGGGAAATCTTTGATGACTGGGACAATTAATGGACACCAATGGTATAATACAGGATGTTTCAAGAAGAATCTTCCATTTTAAAAAGGCTATATTTAGGAAACCAATGAACATAGAATGTTGTAGTAAGTTGTAAAATACATGTTGGAACAACATCAAGTTTTACTTACAGTAGGTTTTGATTTGTTGCAGGTAAATGCTTTGGTGCAACCCACTCTTTAGTCCGCAAAGAAGAAGGCAATCCAGCAACAGGAAGAATTCTGCATGCTCTGCTTCAAGAAATGTGAGTTCGTTACAACTGTGCAACTTCGAATACTGTGAGCAGTGGTGGTGTAGCACCGTATTCACAACGAAACTCACGCTGTACAGCTCTAACGGACTCACATTTGTTGAAGTGGAGAACGCAGAAAGCTTTCTTGATGCAGAGTAAAGGGTGAGCTGCACCTACTGTAAATAAAACTTGATGTTCCAACATGTATTTTACAACTTACTGTAACATTCTATGTTCATTGGTTTCCTGAATATAGCCATTTTAAATCGGATGATTCTTTTTGAAACACCTATATACCCTTTCCATTTTCTTTGAGGGGAATAAAAATATCCCCGCCACGGATAAAAATAATTTTATTTTGCCGAGGGTAAAGGTTTTTTGGGGGGAATCCCCCCACCGTTGTTAATTCGCACACTTGTTTTCATGTAGAAAAATGAATGTTTTTGTTTGTATTTGCGATTATTTCACGTTGCATTTCAAGCTAATTAATCGTGATGAATAAGAATGGTGAATTGATGAAATTAATGAACGAACCAATCACAGTCGAAGCTTTTCCTAGGATTCCAATCTAGGAACACTCTGCCGTTGTATCACACTGAACCTAATGCGTATCAATTTGACACAAATGTGTTGAAATTTTAATACTTACATGAAAGTGTATAAATGGATAATGATAAACTTTTGATGCATTGATTGATTGATTGATTTAGTTTATTTTACTTCGCGTTTTGTGCCTCTTGGCTAATTTGCCAAGATGGGGATGAGTGATGAAATTAATGAATTGACATTCAGAAACAACCAAGCCCGAGCGGGATTCGAACCCGGGACCCTTGGCGTCGCAGCGCGATGTGCTAACCACCCGGCCACAGGGTCCGGCTTTTGATGCATTTAAATGTATGAAGGATACTACTTTCATCGGCTGCTGTTCCGTCTAAATGTGCATCATTTGAGAAGATCAGAGGAAATTATTTCAAAGAAACAAAAATTACGCATTTTAACCGTGTCAATTGATGTTGCAGCAAGGTTGCTAAGGTCCAGGAATTTTAAATATATTCAATTCCGGTGCAGGAGAGAAAATCATCAAGCGTAAATGGGTTCTGGACCGTAAAAAACATTTTTATCTGTAAAGTATTTCAATTCGGTCCAGGAACCTTTTCTTCAGGATCAATTTAAATACGTCCAGGAAACTTTTTTTTCCGGCTCAATTTAAATGCAGTCCAGAAACCTTTTTCCAATGGAAACAATACGCAACTTGGACAGAATTTAAATTGAGCGAGGAAAAAGGTTCGGGCCCTGCAAAAGAACCCATATGAATGTATGGGTTTTGGAACTTTAACAACCCTGGTTGCAAGAATAAGAAGTTCATGCACTTTAATGTGAGGAAACTTGGTGTGCTTGCCTACCGATGCAATACTAAGAAAGTATTTTTATTACAAAGTCTAGCACCGTGGCCGTGGGGTATAAGGTGTCAGGCGCTGAGCTCCAACTACTGGACGCGTACAGGTTCGAGTCTCCACACAGAAAACTAAATGCATCATATCAATTGATGCACCAAAACGCGTCGATTGATGCATTTTTGTATGTTGTAAAAGAAATACCAAAGTGCATCATCATGTGATGCAAGTGAGGATTTCTTTCAGTCGAGATGCAATATAATGCATCATTTGATGCATTTTGATGCACCTTCATTCGTTTTGGTGCAACTTCCTGCATCTTTCTCGATGATCAACTTAGACGTTTCATCTGAGCTAAATAAAAATCATTGAAAAAAGATGCAGGAAGATGCATCAAAACTCATCAAATGACGCATTATAATGCATCTCGACTGAAAGATATCCTCGCTTGCATCATGTGATGCACTTTCGTGTTTCTTTTACGACATACGAAAATGCATCAAATGTGAATCTGATTCTTCGCAGATGCCATAGAACACACATTAGTGCATCAGTCGATATGATGCATTTAGTTTTCTGTGTGTGGGGGAATCGTAACAACTTTTCTCTTGAGATTTCGGCCTGTGTATGAGACTGCTCTTTCTTTCCCCCTCAGAGACGGGCAAGCAAGGAATTAAAAAAAAATACTGCCACGTAAAATAATTATTGATTGATTGATTCGCTTATTTTACTTCACGTTTTGTGCCACTTTTGGCTAACTTGCGAAGATGGGGATGAGTGATGACCAGTGATGTGCCGTAGACTATAAGTTTACGTCTACATGCGTTGTCTACACGTAATATACGCGTAGATTACATTGGGTTGTAGTTTACATAGACTACGTAGACAATCTAAAGTGCATTAAAATTAATTTTCAAGGGTTTCATAAAAGGAAAGTGACATTTTCAACTATATTGGTTCCTAACGAAATGAAAAGAATCCTATTTACAACAAAATTTCTCTTCTCTTCTACCATCAACTATGGAAGAAGATAAATAGTATGAAAAAAACAACAACAGATGGCAGTCGTGAGGCAAGAGTGGTCTTTTCCCCATAAAGCACTAGAATATTTCCTATATTAGGTTTTTTCCTAGGTGAGGAATTGTTAGAATTTGGAAGAAAGAGTATGAAAAGTTCTCTTTACACATCAGCAACTGATACGCAGTACAATTTTCTTTAAATTCCAAGGCGCCCTTTGCTAAGTTATCACCTTTCGCCATGTTGTTTACATATATTATCTATTCTACGTATATAAAATAGTCTACGTGTAGAATGTAGACTATCGTTGTTTACGCGTAGACGCACATCACTGTGATGACATGGTGAAATTGATGAATGGATAATCACAAACATCCATGCCCAGGCCGGGATTCGAACCCGGGACCCCTGGCGTACGTAAAAGAGTTACTTCGATTTGAAGTTATCACATTTCTGCGACAACCCTTGTAGTAATTAAGGCAAAATAATGTGACTGAAATATGTGAAATATATCCTGATATTCATTTTCCAAGTGGCATGCCCCCTTCACTTCTTAACGCTTTTCCGAACGCTCATACTATCAAATCTCTTATAGAAAGGGTAAAAGATCGAAATTGCATATCATGTATTAACTCCAGAAATAATTGTGTTTTTTACGTTTGCCATAAAAAGATATCGTTAATGCTATACAATTCAATACATTTTGGATTTCGTAGCAAGTTATTCCCTGAGAAGTCAGACCTCAATATGTTATTCGAACGAGATCTCAAATTTGAATTTTGACAATGAAAAGTTGCTTTTAGTTTCTGTAAATGACACACGATGGCACTGCTTAGCAAAAAGTTATAATAGATTAAAAATATAATCTAGGAAAAGAGTATTAAGCAAGGTACTATTCACGTAATTTAATCTAATTCCATTTACATGTCTGAAGGATTTGAAATTCAGTATATACCTACTTAGCACACACTATAGTCACTGTACCTTTCAATAGCTAATTATAACAAATAAGATTGATTATTATCACAGTGCGTAACATTGCGTAACATTACACCTGAAATAAATATAGTGTTGCCATTCTCAAACCAGTAACAACTATCCTTTCCTCATTTCCATTAATTTCTCTGAAGTTATCACTAGATGTTTTTTAAGTCCATTTTATGCACAGTAAGGCTAATCGGGACTGGACCTACAGTTTAAAGTGGGGCTATTATCACTAGGACCGGGACTCTATGTCCTTTAAAACTGTAAAATATGTATGTATTTTATGTCATAAGAATTTCAAAACATGTAAAAGAAAATAATTAAATATTCCCAGTAAAGCCAAAAATATGTACAACAGTACTTCCGAATTTCTCATTATACGGGATGTCAGTATCTTCCAGGGAAGATCGACCAGGGTGGGGGTGGGATATATAGTGAAGTCACAATCACTTTAACCGAAGAATGTATTGGAAAAATACTGAAAATATGCTGAGGGTCACTGCAATTAATCTAAGTTTATTTATTATTATGTCAGGTATACACCTTTGTGGAAACTAAAGCGTAATTGGCAGCTCGCTACAGATCTGGTAAATCCAGGCAATCAATACACAAGCACGATATTTCAGGGGGATATTTAACATGTAGAATTTGAAGGTAAATGTCTGTTATATCGGAGACACATTTCTATCGGATATTTTCAGTTTCAAATGGTTCGTACTTACCAATTATGCCCCAATTGTGTATTGCGGAACATAGTTGAAGGTGCCATTATGCTTTTTACATGAAAATATCTTAGATTTTTCACATTACGAGTAATTCTTTTGGGTCCTTTCTTCCGTTGCGGAACATACAATATGGCGCGCACAGCTGTGCATCATCGCGCGTCGTGCTTGTGTTTTGTCGATTTGGAGTGGGTATGCAGTGTTTCAACCTTCTTAACCGAAAAATACCTGCTTTCGTGTTCATTATGTCATCACAAACCATTGACGGACAGCCCCAAAATACTTTCACGATAGCCCCAAGAACCATTCACGAACGCCCCAAAAACCATTCACGATAGCCCCAAAAACCATTCACGATAGCCCCAAAAACAATTCACGATAGCCCCAAAAACCATTCACGATAGCCCCACGGACCATTTCCGGCAAGGTTAGGTTAGGTTAGGTTAGGTAAGCATAGTTAAAAAAAATTAAAAAATCTCGTAAAAAAAGGCACGTTTGGAAACACTGGCGAGACCGCGTGAGTTTCGAAGCTCGCGCCATCTGCAGGTACATAATGGAAACAACCGCACGAACTTTCAAAATGCTACAGAAACTCATTTCCGTAAGTAGTTTCTTCTGTAAAAATGAAGAAATGTGTCTCCGATATAACAGACATTTACCGAATTTGAATAACAGCCTACAAAATTTTTGTCAGAACAAGTTACACTAAATACGTTTCCGTTCTACAATGCACTTACAATCTTTCTGGCATTCTATTCACTCGCACTGCTACACTCTGATACGTGGTTGGCTCAAACGACAAGCGATCTTGAAACTCCCATACTATACCGTAGATTGCCGATAGAATAGGAGCTGTAATGTACTACCGAATGTTATTTTTACTTTTGACTGGTTGTTGTGAGAAGCGAAAAAAAAAGATAGAGAAATGAGAACTGTTGAAACTTGTTTACTGTGATCCTCGTATTTTCCTCAACAATCGAGATTTCTTAAGATTTTTAAAATACAAACTTCAGAAAGTTTACCGCACATTTGAACACTACGACAACCTAATATATGAATGTTGGTTTACAAAGCTGTGTCACAGAAGAACGTTCCTTGAAATAGTATTCTTGTGGAAATTGTTAAATCACGAAATAGATGCTGAACATCTGCTCTGCCAGATAAATTTTCGAATCCCGTCGTCTAAAACTAGACTGAAGAATGAAGTTTTTCTTATAAAGAAGGCTAGATCCGAAATTAAAAAGAAATTCCATTGTGGAGAATGTGCACCAGTTACAATAAATTGCTATCAAGAATAGCACCATTGACATCTTTTCTATGAACCAAAGGGACTTCAGTAAAGCCACTATTAACACAATGGCCTAAGCTTAAACACATATTTTCCTATTGAAATTGTGATAAAGTGTATATATGATTTCTATCTCTATATTACAGAAATATATGTAATTGTATTGACTATGTATCCTTCATATGGGCTCTGTAATTAAGTATGTACCTGTTGAGTTCAAGAAATAAATAAATAGAAATAAATGTTCGCACGGCTATCAATTGTCGGCGGGATAAAACAAAATGAGGGGTGTATTATTACTCTGTACTAGTTGGTAAGAAGAGACGTCATCTGTTTTTAACTCTTTCGTCCATAATTTCCCTGCCATTGATAATATAAACTATGAGTTGTGGTAAAGGTACGAAGAATACATTGATTGCTTGATTTGCTTTATTTTACTTCGCTTTTCGGCCACTTTTGACTTATTGCGAAGATGAGGATGAGTGATGATATGATGAAATTGATGAATGGACACTCACAAACATCCAAGCCCGGGTCGGGATGTGCTAACCACTCCGCCACGGGGCCCGGAACGAAGAATACATTATAAAATAACCTATTGCAAGACATTTACGAAATTATACAGAAATATGTCTCATTAGGAGGAAATTGAAGAAATACATTGTAAAAAAAAAAGATCAAATATGTCAAAATATGCCGTATCAAGTTCGTCTATTTCGGCTGATTTTCATCAGCTACATGGAGATCTCACCCCAGTATTAGAGATCTGCATATAAAAAATATGTTATATCATAAAGTCCCGGGCCTAATACTTAGCTGTTACTAGTAGTTCTAATAAACCCCTTTCATTAATTTTTATTGTCAATAAAGTTCCAACTTTTATCAATTGCTTTTCTTCTCTCATCGAAACCATCATTGTCCTCTCCATTTATGATTAACTTATGTTCCTAATATACTTTTGTCTTGCAGCCCTTGTTTCTTTGCTCCAGAGAAGAATGCGACATTTTGTCAGCCTTTCCCCACATGTAGAACATTTTGGAATTGTGTCCGCCCCCCAAGTCTGAACCAAGCCAATCCAGATCGATCCTGTACCCCGCTTAAGGTCACATGATTCCCTCTCCGACCCCAATCATTAAAGGTATTTTATGCGCCATACGCTTTCAAAACATTATGCTTGCTTATGCTCTGATGTGCCACGTATGATATACGTTACGAACACATAAGTACGCCCAGGAATGTTTTTTTGCTGAAAAGCATTTTGTATTATTTTTTGAATAGGAAAATGGAAGGAATGAACGACTATGTTTGAGGAAAATTAATTTAAGCTCTAGCTCTATTTTCTATAGGGTTGTCACATTGTCAATGTGAAAAAATACGGGAGTGGTTAGCACGAAACGCTACTGCGCCAAAGGTCCCGGGTTCGAATCCCTGCCTGAGCATGGGCGTTCGTTGTGGGTATTGCTTCATCAATTTCATCACATCATCACTCATCCTCTTAGCTGCAATCAGCCAAAAGTGGCAGAAAAGCGACGCTAAATAACAAATATTTAAAAAATGAATTCAAATCATAGTCACGATTAGCCAAAAGTGGTAGAAAAACAACGATAAATAACAAAAATACAAATACAAACAAAAATACGGGATGAAATAGCAATCACAAGTTGAAAATAAGGAACAAAATTTTAAAAAAACAAACAGTATATGGCAGTAATAAACGTTTCCACTGACCTTTTCATCTTCTGAATGTATCTTTCTTGTGACGAAACTACCAACAGATGATGCAAACAAGGAGGAAGAATTGACGCCTGGCAACAATAATTTTCTGTGTTTCCCTGGTGCTGAAAATAATTGGAAAAAGAGCAAATTTTTAAAATTCTGTAGTTGTCTAAATTCAATTATGGGAAGAGTAATGAAAATGAAAGGCTAAAACTGTCAAAGTCGGGAATCGCATTTCTTCAAATTTACAGGAGGAAGTTTGAGTTTATGTGTAATTTGGGAAGGTCGTAGAAGTGTTTCCTCGCATTTTTCAATGTATTTGGCCGCTAATTCATGTATTTTTCTATAATAATGTTCGTCCGATGCACGAAAGCTGTTGCTTGCATTTCCATCCATGTACTTGAACCGGATGTTGCGAGCATCTGATGACGTAATGCCCGGTAAGTGTTTCCAAACACAGTTTTTTCACTATATTGCCCAACCTAAAGCAACCTAACCTAACCTTACCGTGATGGTGCGTGGGGCTATCGTGAATGGTTTTTGGAGCTATTCGTGGATGGTTATACGATCCAGAATGGTTTTTGGGGCTATGCGGGAATGGTTTTTGGGGCTATGCGGGAATGGTTTTCGAGGCTATGCGGGAACTTTTCTGTTAGGAAGGTTGAAACACTGCTTTGCCGTTTGAAACACAACGCTAGTCAAGATTTACCCGCCATTTTGCGTGTTCAGGAAGCGAGAAAAGAACGAACAATTGTTACTCGATATGTCGACAATAGATACTAATTTCGTTTAAAAAAAAAAGCGAAATCCCTTGTTAACAATCTTTCGCAATGCAGTATAAGTAAGTACGAATGTCAACAATTACAGAATAAACGAGTTACAGCCGATTCCCGGCTTTGACAGTTTTACCAATGCAAGTTTAGTAATGCAAATTCCAAAGGTTTACATATTAAAAGGTTAGAAAAGTGTTCATGTATTAAAGAGGTAATCGAAAAATGTGGACTGTTCCTTATGGACATCTCAGGTACCAGGAAAAAGAAAAATAGTTCGGTAAGTGACGACATCTTTCCAGAAAGGGGAGGACACGGTCAACAGAAATTCCGCGGAGAGCCCAATTTGTCGACCAAGTCTTCTCCTCGCCTTTGGAAACCGCCATTGGCCGTTGTCGCCTTCAGAAAGACAAGTAAAAGGGAGGAGGAAAGAAGGGGGGGAGGAAAGCGACCGTGAAACCGATTCCATGGTCTTTGCTTTGTCTCGTTTGGCTGGCCGATCTATCAGCGCTAACAAGCATGCCATCAGATTAATCACGGAAAATTCACTCCGCTCGGCGCGAATACCTGCTACATCAATTGTGAGCCCACATTGTGCTCTCGCTTTGATGCCCACCTGTCGCCTCTGCACAGGCGTTATCTTGTTCCGAGAGAGTTAAGGGTAGCAGACAGGCACGTATCTAGAAATACAATTCGGGTGGTCCGAGCCAAGTATCTCAGAACCAATAATAATAAACGTTTAAATCAGTACGTTAATACAGGTGTTCATATTACAAAAACACAGCTCGGAAACTACATGCAATAGAAAAATGCTATTGATTTAAAATGTGTATTATAACCTGCAACAAAAGTCATTATCAGTGTTATAATACACATTTTGCAATCAACAGCATTGTTCTATTGCATGTAGTTTCCGAGATATGTTTTTGTAATGGTACAGAGACTTTATGAACACCCTGTCAGCGTCACTCGAAAAAAGCACTGGACAGATGTAATTTATTCTTCCTAGTCTTACCAATATTGATTCTATTTCTCCCTTCGAACTCAGAGAGTTCAGGGGCGTGATGCTGATCACATCACCCCCACTCATGACCGGATCAAGAAAGTGTGGTGCGTTACCCCCACGCCCCCTATACGCCTTCATGGAGTGGTGCTAAGCACAGGGGAACACTTTACCTTTTTTACCTGTATAATTAATAGGTCGGTTTTAATTTTTATCATAACAGTAAGTATTCATTATCTGGCTTACTAATGCAGTCAAATTAGACTATTAGCTATGTAACGTCAGTTTGTCATGAATTAGTTCTTCATTTTCCTGTTTTGACTGCACTATACGTGTAGATCGCCAAAATTGATATAAAAAACTGGCAAGCAAATTAATGTAAAAAAAGATAAAGAATTGAATACTTATTGAATATTAGAAAACAACGTTAGGTCCAGTTGACGAAAAGTAAAGTTCCTGATTAATATTTCATATATATTATTTTAAGTAGAGACATGGGCGTCCGGAAGAGGGAGCAAGGGGGGCCGTGCCCCCTCCTGGAAAATGAAAGTCAAAATTATGTATTTCGCACATATAATTTCATTTTAGCAACAATAATATATGTTAATTATTGCATTAACACCATAAATTCAAATTTAAGCAATTTTTTTTTAGGGAACTACACTCTTTTGGGGGAAAATGTGACTTGTTTGCCCCCCTGGAAAAAAATACCTTCCTTGCCCCTCCCTGGAAAAAATCCTGCGGACGTCCATGAGTAGAGGTGTGCATAAATCTTCTTAGGTACTCTCATCCAAAGCCGTATGATCCAAATCTAATTCATTAGCTCGGCTAAAATAAATTACCTTCGCTTATGCAACAAATACTAAACAAGTATATTTTTTTAAATTTTAGTACTTGGTAAGTCTTTCTGGGGGTCCGGCCCCCCTGTACCACTCTAAATACGTCCTTGAAAGCTGAGACAAGAGAGAACGATCGAGTGAGATAAATGCAAAAGAAAGAGAAGGAAGGTAAAATGTATACAAGGTGAGAAAGAGGGAGAGAAAACGGGAGAAAAATATAGGCGCAGAGAGAGACGAGAAAAGAGTAGAAAAGTGGTAACGGAGAGAGAAGAATAAACGAAAACGAAAGAGAGAAATAAGAGTGAGACTCACAGAGAAAGAAAGAGACAGAAGATCTAGAGAGAGTGGCAGAGGACAGGACAGATAAATATCAAGGGGGAAAAGAGGCGAGAATGAGGTAGATACAGAGAGATAAATAGGGATAGGAAGAACGAGACGAAAGAGAAATACAATGAGAGGATGAAAATGATAAGAAAAAGATTGGAGAGATCCAGAGAGAAGCAGGAGAGGTGGTAGGTACATAAATAGAGAGAATGACAACACTTTTCAGTTTATTTTTTCTTATTCAAAAACTGTTACAGTTGGAACAAGTTGCAAATGTGCTATGAAATGGTACGTCTTTTGGCTACTTAAGAAACAAATATGAAACTGTAATTTTGAACCTCAAGTGAGAAAAGTATGTTAATTTAAAGCAGGTCCGAGTGTTGCTATGTGCCCCATGCATGGGGTAAGTTGCAACAGTGTTTAGGGTACGTTGCAACAGTGATTATGCATTGTCAGAATGACACTCTTTGCAATCAATGCACACATAATAAGGATTTCTCTCCGCACACAGCCAATGGGATTATTCTTTGCAAGAACTGTGGAGTAATGTTTTCTTGCACTCTAAATTTCTTCTTGCCCTTTCCCTTTGCACTACTCTTCTTTGCATCTTCCAAAGCCTTTTTTCAGGTGTGTCTGTTAGAATGGCACTTGTTTTACGTTTGCGATTCGTCGCTTGCCTGGGTTCAGCCTTTGGGTATGGACGAACATTTTCATGAGGGAAGGAAACTTTAGATCTACTTACTACTGAAGACATTTGTGTGCCACTTGGACCCGGCATTTCAATTTGCGAAAGCAAATGTTCATTTTGAACATCACCTGAAGATGATTTAGTTGGCAGTGCATCGCACCTGGCAGTTTGGACTATGTCATCACTATCAGATACGGAGGCCTACTATCTACCTGTCCTGCTGGATTTGGTCGATCTGAAACGAAACACGAGGCAAAGTCGCTTTCTTGGAATACCTCAGGTTTGAGCAAAACCTGATGTTATGTTGGTAGGGGGTAACTGCAATCAAAAATGCTGTTTTAACTATCTGTGGTATGTAGTACCACCAAGTTCGCAAAGTACATCTTCTTCCTCTGAAAACACGTTCCACAGTTTCGCATAACCACAACTTATGTTCTGTCCCTCACGAAGACCACTTCCTTGTAATATCTTATTTTGTATGTATCTCGAGAGGGTTGAATAATGAATGTTGAACTCTGCAGCCATTTGTCTTAAGCTAAGGACTAAATATATGCGATCACATTTTTCTTTTACTTGAAAAGATTGTAAAATTAGTAGACAATAAATCGTACATCGATTTATCACATTCGGGACAGTGAACAATTACATTTTATTTCTTATTAAAGTGTTGGTCTGTCATGGGGCACTTTGCAACATTGTGGGGTACGTTGCAACATCTGTTGCAACTTGGCTCACCGACATGTTTGGTTACGAAAGTTATTCTTGCCTCCACAAAAATTGCATCACATGGAAAGCAATATCACGTTCCACACCTTCAATAAACATGCTTTCAATTGACCACATGTCGCATGCTGTGGTCATTTATAGGATTTGCATATTAGAAATTGAAATAGATTCTTGAAAATTACTCGCCGTCCACAAAATTCATCTTTCTTCCTCCACTCTGACAACATCTGAAAAACTGGCGTAACGAACGGTTCATCAGAGACACCTACCAACGTGTGTTGGAACGACAGTAAACGCAGTAGAGCCATCCTACATAACCGAAAAAGCACTGTTGCAACGTGCCTCCTGTTGCAAAGTGCCCCACTTTCCCCTACAGAAGAAGAATAAAAACTAGAAAAAAGCAGTGTGGAAATAAAGACAGGAGGAATCAAGGAAAGACAGAGATAGGGAAACGTAAAAGGAGATAGGAAAACAAAAGATATATAGAGGAAGAATGGAAAGGAAGGTGGAGAGAGAGAGAGAGAGAGAGAGAGAGAGAGAGCAGTACTTACGTAGCCATTTACATTGAACAAACTGTCACTGGATTTTGGATATTGAATTCTGTACCCAACCCCATCCATATTTTATTCATACACTGCTATCATATCCAAACACTTGAATTTCAAGGAAAAATTGCCGAAATATGCATGCATTTATACGGTAGGAACTACACACAGAACCAACCAGGAGCGTATATTCTAGGCTAGCAAGGCTATCTGCGAAGCCTGAAGTGTAGAGAATAAAATACAGGAGAAAAAACGATCAGAAATTTAAATAATATTATTCATATCAGTGAGATGATGATGCTAATTCTGGAGTTGGCAACCTGATTTCTTATGAGTTGGCAACCTCATTTCCTATGAGTTGGCAACCTGATTTCTTAGGAGTTGGCAACCTGACTTCTTAGGAGTTGGCAACCTCATTTCCTATGAGTTGGCAACCTGATTTCTTATGAGTTGGCAACCTGATTTCCTATGAGTTGGCAACCTGATTTCTTATGAGTTGGCAACCTGATTTCCTATGAGTTGGCAACCTGATTTCCTATGAGTTGGCAACCTGATTTCTTATGAGTTGGCAACCTGATGTCTTAGGAGTTGGCAACCTGATTTCTTAGGAGTTGGTAAATATATTTCTATTCATAGCCTAGGACCACGTGATATAGTGAGATAGCCCAGATCTTACTCAGTATACGCCACTGGAACCAACCATGTGTCAGTCAACTGACACAAATATGTTGACTCCAGCAACACCACAATGCATCAAAATGCTCACAGAAATCCATTAAATAGTGCATTTATCAGCTCCTGTTCTGTACGATGCACTAAAAATAAATAAATTCAACGTATCAGACACGATTATTTCAAATAAACCAAAATTGTACGTTTAAACTGTCAATTGATGCCATTGGCGTGCCCAGGATTTTCGAAAGGGTGTGTTATTTATACGTGTCATTCAGTCAGCCTTAATTTTGCCAACTTTTCCTGCTTGTGACGTCGCTTTTTTTTAGTAATTCTGAGCCAAAAGGGGAGTTATGACTCCCACCAACACCCTTGGGCACGCCACTGATTGATGCATCACAACTTTGATTTGATGCATTTATAGTTCTGAGTGTACCTGAACATAAAGTAAATTAGTAATTATGTCGAAAAAATACATTTCTTTTTACAGTATCAAAGATGGGTATATGAAACTGTTTACTCTATGGACAAATAAAAACTTACTAGTAACGCTTTTGCCATATATTTTCCGACAGCATATTATCTGTTGATATTCTGTGACAAAAATAATGCATTGCTTTATTGCTACACTTTTAAACTAACTTTAACTCTGCCAAATACTTAACAGGGGTAGTTAACTACAGAGGGAAGGACAATTCATTTCGCATATATACCAGCACATTCAGGGTTCCATTATAATGAACTGGCAGATGAAAATGCTAAAGAATCAAGAATCATGGATCACAGAACGAATATATTTTTATCATATACAGATATGTTACCAAGAGTTAAAAACAAAATTCAACAAGATTGGGAGATATGGGTCAAACAAAAATTTACATATACGGGTCATTCATATAAAAATGTACTAAATTTAAACAACAAGACTCCGTGGTGTTATACAATTAATATCCCCAGAAAGTTTTTAGTTTTAATACTAAGTTAATTCACCTATGTGCAAGTGCAATCTAGACCAGGAAGATGCTAATCATGTTATATTTCAATGTCCACTTTATACCACTCAAAGGGAGATCTTATTCAAGAATTTAATAATAAAAAAAGGAATACCTCACCCAACATCTTTATCCTCTCTAATATGGTCACCAGATGTAACAATTGTATTTATCATTGTTAGATTTTTCATGATATTAATATAGACATATGAAAAATGTAAATATTCAAAATGAGTAACTTGATATAGTCACCAGATATAACAATTGTAGTTATAATCAATTTTAGATTTTGCATGATATTGATGTAGATATATGGGTAACACTTTACTATAGGGGTGACGGATTTCTTACTTTTTACAGGAGAAAGTACTTACGGAAATCATTTTCTGTAGCGTTGTGGAAGTTCGTGAATGTAGTTTTGATCCATTTTAATGCGCATGCATGTTGTTTTCTGCGAAAATCTCTGTTCGACACGCTGTTGCTGCTGCCGCCATTTCCTTTCTGCGCGAGAGCACAATGTTCCGTGTGTTAGATGACGTAAACCCCGTAGTCAGTGTTTCAAACTCGCCGTGTTTTCACTATAACATGACGTGTCGAGTATTTTTATTTTTTTAAATGTGGGGCTAACGTGAATGGTTTGTGGGGCTAACGTCAATGGTTTGTGAGGCTAACGTCAATGGTTTGCGAGGTATTAGCATAATTTCAAATCCGGGCAAGAAAGTAGGTATTTTCCGATGAACAAGGTTGCAACACTGCATAAATCGACAAAACACTCTCACAACGCGCGATGAACCAGTACGCGATCGCCATAATGTGTGTTATAGAATCGAAATAACGAGTAACAGTAAGTACTCGTAAATGTAAGAAATATACATTATTTTCGTTAGAAATTCATTATTTCACCTAAAGAAATGTTTCGCAATGCAGAATAGTACGTTAGCAATGTAAAAAAATGCGAAATACATGATTTATAGGTGTCACCCCTATAGTAAAGTAGTACCGATATATGACGTATATGAAAACTGTATATATTCAAAATTTGTAACTACACTTTTTTATATTTGAACTAACTATTGTACTGATAGTTAAGGAATGTTTTTCTTACAGTTTCTGTGCAATGAAATATGAAACTTAACACTGTTGATTAAACATAAGTGCCCTTAAAATACTTTCCCAGATTTATAGCTACAAGTGAACAATTTTGTGTCGCGAGTGGGACAGACGAAACACTGCCTCTTTATACGCGTAAGAAATTTATTTTCATTTCTATGAATTGTCAAATAATGAAAAATAAATTATTGAAGACAGAGAGAGAAGGTAATTGACCTTTGAATATTCTAGTGTAGTTGAGGGGGAAATGTAACAGATAAAGGATAAATTAATTGTTTTTTGGTGTCACGAGTGGGACACAATAGAAAACACAACTAAATCAAAAAAAGTTGGAATAAAGCAACATATACAGGTTGTTTCGTAAGTTCGTTTACAACGCTTGGGAGGTGATTGTACGAGTGAAAATAAGGTGGAAAGTTCATGTAACGAAATCCCGGAAACGGCTTTGTTGCCGAGTTATTGACGTTTGAGAACGTGGGAAAATGATTTTCCGAAGTGAATAATGGCAAAACGGGTGGAGAGAAGTCGTCGGTGTTGGGCGGTCCACTAAGAAATTGGGTACGCTCTTGTCAAAAAATCAAGCGGCAATGTTGTGCAATGTCGGCGCAAGGGATTCCCCAAAGGACGCGAACGAAGATGTTGACGGGAGTGGGGTGGGTGTGCGTTCTGCGTGAGCTGGACCGTCCAACACCGACGACTTCTCTCCGCCCGTTTTGACATTATTCATTTCGGAAAATCATTTTCCCACGTTTTCAAACGTCAATAACTCGGCAACAAAGCCGTCTCCGGAATTTCGTTACATGAACTTTCCACCTTATTTTCACTCGTGCAATCACCTCCCAAGCGTTGTAAACGAACTTACGAAACACCCTGTATAATACCTTCTAACTTAATTATGTACAGTACTTGAATTTTTATCCACGTGGCAATCTTAGATTCTTCATTCACAAAAGAGAATAAAGTTTCAGCACTCTGACATGGAATGCCCCTAAGAGTATATTTTACAATATTTTATGTTTTTTCCATGCCCTTAAAATCTGGTCTGATAAAACTAATACTTATCTAATCGTTTCCGTTTATTTCCCCACAGGCCAGGGGCGTGTGAACCAGCTCGGAGGGGTGTTCATCAATGGGAGACCCTTACCCAATCATATCCGCCTCAAGATAGTGGAGATGGCAGCAGCGGGTGTGCGGCCGTGTGTCATCTCGCGGCAGCTCCGCGTGTCCCACGGGTGCGTTTCTAAGATCCTGAACCGCTACCAGGAGACAGGGAGCATCCGGCCGGGGGTCATCGGGGGCAGCAAACCCCGAGTGGCAACCCCCGAGGTGGAGAAGAGGATAGAGGACTACAAGAAGGACAACCCTGGGATATTCAGCTGGGAGATACGGGACAGGCTGATGAAGGTACGATTCCGCCTTTGATTCGAGTTCTTTTGCATAGTGACACGTTCTTTTAACAAAAGAATAGTATTTAAATAAACAAGAAACATGTATGCATGCTTTAACCATTACATCAAATACCAATCAACTTTTCGTTGGCTTCTATGAAAATATGTCAATCAAACTGAACACTACGAGACGCTTCATTTTTGCTTGCTTTAACCACAACCACGACATGTTTTGTAATTTGAAACGAGCAGAGTTAGTTCGAGTTTTTTTTTAAGTCCAGATAGGTAAATTGGGTCTGAACCTACAGTTTAAAGTGGGATCCGAACCACTATGTGCTTCCATCGGGTTTCGAAATTACCAGCACCCCATCGGAAAGACACCAATGACAAACAGGGTGATCCGTTTCGGTATGGATAAAATAAAATGGATGTGAAATTTTTCTGGTCAAATGTAATTACCTGCAATATTGTATACAAAAGACTGCAAGGTGGGAGTTTTTATTTTTGTACACTACTAACAGTTTGGTACAGTTTTCAGTTTTCTACATGGCCTCCATTGCGAACTCTACACAACTCATAACAGTTTGGAACCGTTTTCAGTTTTCTACATCGCCTCCATTGCGAACTCTGCACATTTCCTAACGGTGATTTAATTCATTCCACGTCTGGTGTAACATCTCTGGGGTGATTCTGTCGAAAGCCTGCGTGATTTTGAGTTTCAAATCATCAATGTCTGTGGGTTTCTGTGAATAGGCAGTGTCTTTAACGAAACCCCAGATGAAGAAGTCTGGAGGGGTTAAATCTGGGGAGTTGGCAGGCCAAGCAATGGCTCCCCCACGGCTACACCAACGACGATTGAAATGTTGGTCAAGAAAATCACGAACCACTTGTGCCCAATGAGGGTTGCACCATCTAATTCAAACACAATGTTCAAGTTGTTGTCTTGTTGGAGTTGGGGCAGTAGAAGCAACTGCAACATGTCTAAGTAAGGAATATGACAATAACGGATAACATTTTAACAATAACAAATCAGTTCAAACTTCATTGTTGCCAACACACTACAGCAAAACTCCCATGTTTCACGCACGAAAACACCAACACGAACATTTTCTTACTATCCCATTTACGTTTCTATTAACGTTTTATTTTATCCATACCCAAATGAATAACCCGGTATTTTGTATTTTGAAAAAAATAAAATAAAAAAAATAACAACAATAATCGCGAAAGAAAGACAACAATCGCTGACCATTGAAGATATTCCAATTCCACATTATCACCAAAATGAATGTTGTTCTGTTACATTGAGCATTTGGAAGACAAAGCTTGATGTTGTGTTGCTGAGAGGTTGATATTTGATCTCGCCACCCAAGTTACCGGGTTTCGAGTCACGTTCATCACTTTCATGGGCGGATGCAGAATTCTTTTCTGGGAGGGGCACAGAAGATGCTGTAAGCACATGATAACAAATTTGCAAGCGCCCATTTTAGGTCTCATTTGTGGTCAGATAAACTAATCGGGACTGAACCATCAAAGTGGTACCCAATCCATAGAATGTATTTTGGCTCCCCACAATGTCCTTGGATCCAATATGGTGGCCAAGACATTTTTTGTGAACGATAATTGCCAAATAGGTGTTGGCAACACTTATCTTCGAAGAGGCAGCATCATGGCTGCATGACGTCGTTGTGTTCGTGCATATATATCCCTTGTCATCTGTGCAACAGGGAATTTTTTTATGTATCCAGGTATACGTTTGTGTTATTAAATGTGTATTCTTCATAAGGTGAGTGTTTCTCCAGTTTCAAACCACCGAAAGTTTGGATTACGTTCACCGACAATGTACCTCCGCCACGAAACGAAGCCAGGACCTTTTTGATTGATTTATTGATTGGTGTGGTTTATTTTTCTTGATGACGGGACACTCGCCAATGTCCAGGCAAGGATTCGAACCCGGGATTCCTGGCCGCATAGCTGTACTAACCACTCTGGCACGGACCAAGGACCTTTTAATTTTAAGGTGATAGAATTAGTAGATTTTTATGAAATAGAAGTAGTTTCTGCGTTATTGTAATAACAGTGTTTACAGAAATGGTGATAAAATCATTTTCCAAGCAGGAACTGTCACAAACAAGTGAAAACCTTATTTTATGAATATTATCTGGAAAAGAACTGTTCAATACTTTTTTTTGTTCGTTGTAATGTATTTAATAATACTTTTAATAATGCACAATCATTGCTTTTCAGAGGGGTACGTGCCCCCGTGCTCCTCCCGCTAGTGATCGCTACCATCTTATCATCGTCGCGATCAGCCAAAAAGACAGCGACGTAAAATTGGAAAATTACAAGTCTCTGCTGCTATAGTCTATAGAGAGCGTCTCAACCTTAAAAGTCAGTATGGGTTAAATGGAGCGCGGCGTTGCCAGATCAACAAACGGAGTCGCATCGAGTCGCTGTTAATCACTAATGATTGCGACAAATTTACTTCCTTAATATCGTATAGGAAATCATCAAAATCTATGTATTTGATGCATTTTGGAAAGAAAAATGATAGTTACCTCAAGATTTGTATGTAAATGTTTATATTTCGTCGTAACTATTTACTATTTTACATTTGCATTATATGTGTAATACACGACGCAACTATTGTTACTTATTTCCTTGAATGTTGTATCCTTTACATAAACAGAATTAAATAAATACAAAAACAAACATTAAGATACATTTTTTCCGGAAAATAAAGCACACTGCACTTCCTAGGAACCGGGACACCTGCCTGCAACTGAATTGTAACCTTAGTGGCGCGCAATGAATTTGATACGCGAGACAGCCCGCATAAACAAACTACGATTGCGGAATAAATAACGGTGCTGTGGAGTAACAATGAATGCATTCTAAATATCTGCAAACAATTGTCAACACTTTTCTCGCTTGGTCTGCACGTGTATCGCGACAAACCGAAAAGTTTCTCGCTAACCAACTTTTTCGTGTTACGATCTGAAGATTTATACAAAATATCCAATGTATATATATATAACTCTCCTCGTAAGCAAATTAATTCACTCAGGCGAAGAATATCGTATCTACAAACATCATAGATCCCGTAGAAAAAAAACTGGCGAAGTTGTTCAAGCGGTTTGATATTTATGGCTTTTGAAGTATTTACTAGAAAAAAATTAAGAGTTTTGCAACATTCTATAATTATGAAAAATTTAGATAACATGAATTTATGACAGGTTATATAATTCAGTCAGTAAATAGAGCATAAAAACCCTACAGGATAATGATTTTACTGTTTGAATTTTTTTAATTTTGCATTTTGTAAATTTTGTAACATCTCGCAACGCAGCGTTGGTAGAGAAGGACAGAGCTATTGGCAAAACTAATTTATTAGAGAGAGAGAGGGAAGTACTACATTTACTTCCATACTGACTTTTAAGGTTGAGACACACTATAGAATGGAGCCAACTAATAAACGCTCTGGTAATCCTAAACCCAAAGGTTCGACGTCAAAACAGCACAATCTGATTTTCTCCGATGTCTGCACATGACTTGACGCTGCAACGACGACAATATCTAAAGTCCAAACCAGTGATGTGCGTCTACGCGTAGACAACGATAGTCTACATTCTACACGTAGACTATTTTATACACGTAGATGACGTAATCTATGTAAACAACATGGCAAAAGGTGATAACTTAGCAAAGGGCGCCATGGAATTAAAAGAAAATTATACTGCGTATCAGTTGCTGATGTGTGAGGAGAACTTTTCATACTCTTCCTTCCAAATTCGAACAATTTCTCACCTAGGAAGAAACCGAATATACGAAATATTTTAGTGTTTTATGGGGAAAAGACCACTCTTGCCTCACAACTGCCATCTGTTGTTGTTTTTTGCATACTATTTATCTTCCTCCATAGTTGATAATAGAAGAGAAGATAAATTTTGTTGTAAATAGGGTTCTTTTCATTTCGTTAGGAACCAATATAGTTGAAAATGTGACTTTCCTTTCATGAAACCCTTGAAAATTAATTCTAATGCACTTTAGATTGTCTACGTAGTCTATGTAAACTACAACCCAATGTAATCTACCCGTAGATTACGTGTAGACAACGCATGTAGACGTAAACTTATAGTCTACGGCACATCACTGGTCCAAACCCATCCTTGCACACCAAGGAAATTGTATTGAAAAATTACAATATGCGGCGTCACAAATTAGGAACCGGCTTTTAAGAAAATCACGGTGATTCGTCGTCTTCAATTTCCATATGTATGGCGAACGCTGGTCACTTTAATAACTGCGGAATCGTACGAATTGATTAACGGGTTGCGACACAAAAGGGTCATTACCGGTTCTCGATGTGCGGGTGTGTAATGGGCACCTTTGTTTGAGGCACTTTAAACCGGCCAGAATATGGAAATTGTTCCAGGGAAAACTGCTTGTGCATTACAGTATTCCCGCTTTGGCCCCCAGGGGGTACTGCGTTCCTCTTACCCACCTGGTAAGGAAGAGCGGTCCATGTTGGCTCACGAAAATGAGAATAATAATTATTTTGATACGGCCATTGTGTCCCTTTTAATGCAGCCGAAATCTAGTATCATATTAACTTATATTATATCTCTCTGAATTGTCCTTCTTAATATGCCTAACCTAACAAACCTTTGGTGAAGCTTTAATATTCCCGTGTATCTCTTTTTTCAATGCATAAAAGATTCTTTTCGAACTTGTATAATTTTCAACGAATGTGTTTCCCAATTCGCCAAGAATGTTACGTTCAGGGGTGTCCACGGGGGGATTATAGCGCAGGCTCTGCCATCGAGATTTGGGGGGGGGGGGGATTTTTCCCTTCAAATAATATAAGATTCAACATTTATATATTTTTCCAAAATATATGTAAGACTATTGTCTTAGACTGTTGCGGAAATTCTGGTGTGGAGACTGAGAATTAGTTTTTTGGATGAGGCAATATCCACTCTTCAATATCAACAGTAAGTCTAAAATTGGCATGGAAATTTTGGTGGTAGGATTGAGTATTAAATTTGAGGGAGCCAGATAGGAAGCTCTTGATAAAGTGTTAAATCTTTGATTGTCAAGGGATTTCTGTAGTGGAGAGAGAGTTCGAACATTAACTTTTGGGGACTGTATTTAGTGATATGGTATCCACACGTTTTCGACCCCAAATGTGCCAAAAGAGAAGCTGGAAAAGACTGAATATCTCTGGACCCTAAGAAAGTATTGACACCCCATTAAATTAATATTTGCATGCAAAGAAATGGATGTAAAAATGATATGATTTGGGGGACGCATCAATTTATTTTTTGGGAGGAACCGCCATTGGACTTGGGGGGTGGGGGATGAGCATTCCATGTCAAAGTTTTCCTGAATCTCAATTTTTAAAATTAAACGCAATGCTGTAACTTCATCCTATCTTGTTATTGAAGAATCTAAAATTGTCATTTGCATAAAAATTCAAGTATTATAATTAATTAAGTTAGAAAGAAGAAGGTATTTTACACATTGTTCGTTTATTATAACTTTGTGATTCACTTTTGTTTTCTATTTTGTCCCAGCCGTGACAACAAGAAGCAATTTCTCCTTTCACTGTGTTACATTTCCACTTCAACTCCACTAGAATATCCAAAGGTCAATTACCTTCTCTCCTTGTCTTAAATAATTTATTTTTCATCATTTAACACTTCACAGAAATTAAAATTAATTTCTTATTTAGTAAAAAGGCAGTGTTTTATCTGTCCCACCCGTGACAGAAAATTGTTCACTTATATAACTATAAATCTGGTAAAGTATTTTAAGGGTAGTTTTGTTTAATAAATAGTATTATCACAGATAAAGATATATAAGCAGATCTTCATCTAAGGCAGTAAAACCTCCTGCTGAGAATCCCCATTCGCAAGAAGTTTTGTAATAATCCGCTGAGAGGCGCTGAGAACACTCGCATTTTTGCTTCCAATTTTTCTATCAAACAGAATAAGAGATGGCGCTGCTGAATTTCACCGCTGTCTAGGTCAAAAACTGACGTCACCAAACTCCCCTTCTCCTCGGAGGGATGGGGGTTCCCGAGAAAACGGCCCCCTGCGGTATCTTTATCTGTGGAATTATGTTTCATATTTTATTGCACAGAAACTGTAAGAAAAATGTTTAACTATCCGTAGAAGTTACTTTAGTATAAAAAATGTAGTAATCTTCCCACCCGTGACAATGAAATGCTCCATTTTCCTCTCGCTTGTTTCCACAATGACGTACGTACTGGTAACGCCGTTGCCTTGAAATCAAGGGGTTCAAGGTTCCACATCTGATGGTGGCACATAGTGGTAACACCATTAAACCTTGTTTCCATGATAACCAAACACTCAATATGCTGACCAAGACAGAATTTATTATATTTTAAAACATAAAGTAAACGTTACGTTTCAACCTTCTAGCAAGGTCTTCTTCAGACTCTGTACCAAATACAAATGAAATAAGGTACAAAACAGGAAGATATATATATATATAGATACACAAAAATTACTCCCCTCCAGACAAAAGATTATTAGAAAGTTGTTTATCTGGAACATTCATTTCCACGTGTTCCAGCAGGTGGCCTTCTCCTGTCAACTGTTGTTTCACCTGACAGGCGATTTAGATAAAACATTTCCTTTCGTCTGGAACGTGGTTGGACTCCTTATCTCACGCTCTATTTCTTTATCCTTTCTTTCTTCATTCCTCTTCCTTCTTCTCTCCTCCTACCCTCTTGTCCTTTCCACCCTTTCTAACACCTTCTTCCATTCTTTGTTTAACTTCAGTCCCCCATTCCAGTTCATTGTGTCTTCTTCCCTTTCTTCTCTATTTCCTTGGCCTTCTTCCATTTTCTCACTAGTATTCTCGTCTCCCTTCCTATCTGCTTAGCCTCATCCCACTCTATCTCATGTCCTATTTCTCTCGTGTGCTTAAATATCGCATTTTCCTCCCACATAGTGGCTCGGATCACACTTTAAACTGTTTTTTTAAATATATTTTCTTATTTTTACTTTACTTCGCTTCTCTGCAACTTTTGGCTAATCACAAGGATGAGGATGAATGATGATATGATGAAATCGATGAAGGGACACTCACAAAGCGCATCCATGTCCAGGCCGTGCCCGAGCCCATGCTTCGTAGTTCGCTTTGCTAATCACCCCCCCCCCCCCCCACGGAGGCCGACGCCCAGTCCTGATTAGCCTATCTGTGCATAAAGTGGTCTACAGGTAAAAGGTTACATTCCCTTGCACGGTGCTATGAAGGCACACTTAGGGGATGTGGGGCTAGGGCCCCACATATTCTTTGCCATTTTGGAGGTGATGCGATGAGCACTTCGCGCAACCGTCTTTACACCCCAAGTGTCCAGTTATTTGAGGCTGGGTGAACCCCAGAGCGGAGACAAGTCCGGGGAAAATTCCGACCTTAAATCACCCTCCCTGGAAATCGAACCCGGGTCTCCCGTGCGGTAGCCAAACGCCCTAGCGACTAGACCAACGCGGCTCCCGCACAAAATGGACTTAAAACAAAAGTTCAAATAAGCACAGCGTATACGGTCATTAAGAGAAGTTTCGACATTACGAACTCTTGTAAATCTTAATTTTATCCTTAATATTCAACCAAGTAGTACAAACCATTGACCAGTACCCAGTGATGTGCGTCTACGCGTAAACAACGATTGTCTACATTCTACACGTAGATTATTTTATACACGTAGATTAGATAATCTATGTAAACAACATGGCGAAAGGTGATAACTTAGCGAAGGGCGCCTTGGAATTTAAAGAAAATTGTACTGCGTATCAGTTGCTGATGTGTGAAGAGAACTTTTCATACTCTTTCTTCCAAATTCTAACAATTCCTCACCTAGGAAAAACCTAATGTAGGAAATATTCTAGTGTTTTATGGGGAAAAGACCACTCTTGCGTCTGCATACTATTTATCTTCTTCCATAGTTGATGATAGAAGAGAAGAGAAATTTTGTTGTAAATAGGATTCTTTTCATTTCGTTAGGAACCAATATACTTGAAAATGTCACTTTCCTTTCATGAAAGCCTTCAAAAATTAATTTTAATGCACTTTAGATTGTCTACGTAGTCTATGTAAACTACAACCCAATGTAATCTACGCGTAGATTACGTGTAGACAACGCATGTAGACGTAAACTTATAGTCTACGGCACATCACTGCCTGTACCTATATACATCGGGAAGAACTGCTTTACTGCGTGAGTAAATCCATTCGCTCTCGCTTAGTTGCGCCAGGGCACGAGAGATGAAAAGCTGAAGCAAGCGAATTTTTCTATGGCGTATTTTTACGACTGGTTATTTAATAAATCCAAATGATAATAACAAGAAGTACCTCACATACCGGGGCGGGGGGAAACTGTGAAATTTTAAATGGAAACCCCCATATTGTATTGTAGAATCGGAAAGAGGACTTCATTCCGAGTCCAACGAGCTATCAACCATTTTCGAAAAGAAGAGGTCCGGACCCCTCGAAAGACATACCAAGTACTAAAATTAAGTAATGAAAATATTAGCATTTATTGCATAATTGATGGTTATCAATTTCCTTGGAACTTTTTAGAAGGCAAGGATTATATTGGGATCATACGGCTTTGAATGACATTACAAAGAAGATTTATGTACACTACTACTCAAAATAATATGCATAAAATGTTAATCAGAAACTTACATTTCTCCAACATCATTTTTGATATTCGATAAATATTCAATTATTCATCTATTTGACACTAATTTCATTTGCCAGGGCACTTGTTTTTATGTACGTTTTTCCTATCTTAACTACAGGTAAGCTACGTAACGAATATGCACTGTTATATCTCTATTCTTATACAGTCTTTTTACCTAATCTTGTAATAATAATATAATATTAATTTATGTATTGTAATTAGTATTAATTTGATTTAATATAATTATTTTAATTTAAACATTCCTGAGACACTTGGTTCGGACCCCCCCGAAACATATTTCTAAATATGTGCCTGCCGTAGTACGTAGGCTATAGTATACATATTTTAAAAACAAATTTACTTATAAAAGTGTACATTCGAACGATTTTCTCAACTTGTACATCCAAACGCCGAACACGAACGTAACCCACTTAACACTGAATAAATTGATGTAAACAATACATAAAAATTATTTCAATACAATATTAGAAGGCATAACTCAACCTCAGTTGCAACACAAAGAATGAGATATCAATTTACATGGAAATTCTTCTTCTGTGGGAATTTGTTTGAACGGAGAGATATCGGATGGATATTTTTCAATGGAATTTGGTATACCTTGTAAGCATTGTTTCAAACTTAGGCCCCTTGCATACCCGAGTTCCGTTCCCAGTAGTTTGCATACAACTTTGAACTGTTAAGTCCAGTCCCGATCAGTCAATCAGCATAAACCAGACTTAAAAACGGATTTGGCCAAACTTGCTGATATTGAATATTAGGACATTTTATGAAGGAAATTTCAGCACACACACACAAAAAATGCATCAGATCTATTTGATGTATGAGAAGGAAATCGATTGATGCATTAAAGTGAGTTTTTGGGCCATTGTCAAGCATGGGGTTTAAACTTTGATCCATCTTTATATGTCCTTTGTAAAGGTATCTAAAGTAAAGGGTTGTTAACTATCCAGAAACCCATGAATTCTAATGGTTTCTATTGGGCTCCGCAACAAGACCAGAACCTATTTTCTAGCACAATTTAAATTCGGTCCAAGTTGCGTATTGTTTCATTTCAATACGCTACTCGGACCTTATTTAAACTGATCCGGGAAAAAAGGTTCCTGGACCGAATTGATGTCCTTTACAGATAAAAAGGTTCTTTACGGTCCAGAACACTTGCTGATTTTCTCTCCTGGACCGGAATTGAATTTATTTAAAATTCCTGGATCTTTAACAACTCTGCTTCGAAGTGCATCATATGATGCAAGTGAGTATTTCTATGTCAATTGATCTTTTCTCTACACCTTCCTGCATAATTGTTGATTAATGCAATTGGTCCCAGCAACAGACTATATGCATTTTCTTGTTACTTCAACAAGAGAATAAATATTCCCTGACTAGGGAGCAATCTTCTCAAAGACTGAAAATTTAAAAGATAATGAGAGGATAGAAAAAATTTAACAGACTTAAAATGTGCCTTAAAGTTGATACACTGTTCCACAGCAAGTCCACACACTGCGGTAGGGGGGCTGTGAATACGCCGCACCCCTCCCGAGGCACATATGCCTGTCTGTGGGCCGGGACAGAACAAAAGAAATTAGCATTTCAAAAACGGCCGGCTGCTGACACGAGCGACTATTGGCTGCAAGTCGGTTGATTTCAGCCAATAACGAAAGCCTCCTCTTTCATTGTGCACTGCAAGTATGGATGAAAGCCATTGTGTTCGTATGCAGATGGCGAAGACTCAGTTTGTACTTTCTGAGCAGTTCACTTTCTGATCACTGCCAATATGGACAGTCGAGGTATCATTGTGCCTAGCATTACACACATTCAAACACAGCGTGTTGCAAACACTTCCGACTGCTTCACGCTGTTTCACACCATAAGAGAAAGCACATTAAAAAGTTGGAGGATGCAAACACTGTATAGACGTAATCTTACAGGGTGAGCCAATACACGGAATGATTACAGTTTTCTAGACTGTAGTAAAAATGTTCCATTCTTAAGTTTCTACACGTTCAGAAGTTAATTTAGTGCATAAAGACAGATTAATAAATATAAATTGTCTTTGAGTTAATGCGACCAGACGTCCCGTATTAGCCCTTTTTTTGAGTCTCTGTCCCAATTTTTGTAACATAAATCGGGACACCAAAATGTTCCTTTTTGTGACAATGGCTTATACAGGGTGTTCATAAAGTCCAGGTACCATTAAAAAAACATAGCTCGGAAACTACATGCAATAGAACAATGCTGTTGATTGCAAAATGAGCTACAACTTTCCATGTCTATATGCCTTATTCTTCTTCGAAGAGTAGCAACATCTGGAACAGGAGTGCGGTAAACACAATCTTTGACATATCCCCAGAAGAAGACATCCAAGGGTGTGATATCAGGAGAGCGCGGTGGCCAGGGAATAGGTCCATCACGGCCTATCCACCTGCTAGGGAAATGTATATCCAGAAGACCTCGAACATTCTTGGACCAACAAACAAACAGTCATTATCAGTGTTATAATTAGAGCCCGGAAGTTCAGTCATTTATTTTCGTTAAAATAGGCAGGCAAAAAGGCATTTATAATGTGGTAAATAGGCACTAAAAATGCAAAAAAAGGCAAAATAAACCGAAAAAAGGCACATTTAGAAGTCGCTTACTTTTATCTATAATTTCTGGCAAAATGTTAAAATCTAAATTGGGAAGATCATTTCAATTTTCTCCGTCTTGATTGCACATAACTACAAGGTGCTTTTTAAGTTCTCAACATTCATTGATAGTCGTCTGTCAGAGAGAATGTTTTTCATAATAGAAAATGATCTTTCTACTTCGACAGAAGTTATTGGAGCATACATATAACAAGCTAATGTAGCTGGACTCATTTTGGTAACAGCATTTTCACCTTTTAGAATATCACAAATTGTTTTCAATTGTTTCATTCAAGTCCTCATTTGCACTCACTACCCGTTAGCACTTTTCCGCAACAGCTGACCCCTTTTCTCCTGGCACTTCCATCATCTGCTGCATAGATTCCTCGAAGATTTTCATGGATGCTATAATTGTAATTGTCTCTGGCAATGCACCATAATGTGCAAAAGTAAACTTGAATAGCACAGGAGTTTTTTCACTTCACGAATTGAAGCCCCTTCATTTTCTGGAAGAGCATCGATCACCTCACTGATTTTTTGAAGGTTGTTAGCATAATATATAGCTGCTGATATCCAGGTTCCCTATCTCGTCAAGACTGGTTGCTGAGGTAAACTAAGCTCAATCGCAACTTCCTGAAATTTTCGGGTTCGAGAGGGAGATTTCAGAAATATTTTCTTTGTGTTCGAATTCAACCTGCCCACTTCAGCAGTCAATCATGCACAAGAAATGTTAACAGAAAGGCAATATCCTAACTCAGCATGAAATACTTTTTTCTCACACTTTTCTCCTTTAGCAATGTTGAAACATGCGTGAGTTCAATATTACTTAAATAAGGCGAAAATTATTCACATAATAAACGGAAGAAAAATAAATGCCAACAACGTTTTTTGGGAGAAAAATAATTTATATACACATTTTTTTTTAAAAAATGTCAAATTTAATTGAAAAAGGCAAAAAAAGGCATTATAATTAAAAATAGGCAGTGGGGTCCCAAATAGGCAAAATAGGCAAAATGAAAAGGCTTCCAAAACATTCGAAACAACATAAGAAACGTATATCCGGAAAAATTTTATCAATATATGCAGTAGATAAAAAGAGGCATTTTGCCAAACTTCCGGGCTCTAGTTATAATACACATTTTGCAATCAACAGCATTGTTCTATTGCATGTAGTTTCCGAGCTGTTTTTTTGTAATGGTACCGGGACTTTATGAACACCCTGTATATGCAATCAATTACTGCAAAAATACACCTCTACTATTGCTATAAACTATGGCATTGTTGAGTAGCAATTATTTCAAATTTCAATGTTAACAATGTGCCATACTCCGGAAAAAATATGCAACTGAGTCACTACGAAAAGTGGCGTTAATGTTGATGCGGAATTGGCGTTGTATAACACCATTTTGGTTACACCATTTGACGTCACACAACACCAAGTATGGAGGCATCTAACACCCGATTAGGTGTAGTACTACACCAATTACGGTGTTACACCACTTTTGGTGGCAAATCAGCTGCAAATTTTTTAGAGTGGGAATTTTCTGAAAATATTGGCGTTTCCTCTCTGTTTACCTCTGGAACTAACGCCCCACTGAACAAGTGTTTTCGTACGTGAATGCTGTTTGTTGACATGTGTCAAGAACGCTCTTTCAGAACAAACTTTGAAAGTTATGTTGATTAATAAGGTGCTCTTTAATCACACGTGTGGTAAACTTCTACAAAATGAAGGATACACTGAAGAAGATACATTCTTCGGCAAAATATCAATGAATTCAACGATTGGTTTGGAGTGCAGTGCATATATACCTATCACTATACTATGTAAGTTATTTACACAGTCTTTATTTATTTAGTTTCCAATGGCGAAAAAGTTTCTACAGGGTGGCTCAATAAGTCACTTAACACCCTCAGTACAAGGCCACTGCGGCAGGGAATTTGAAATTGGCGATGACCAATCGTTATCTGGCCAAGGGGCAACCACATTGACGCCACCCACACGGTCGGCGGCCATCTTGATGTCCGCCATCTTGATGTCCGCCATCTTGAATTCAACTTCAGAATTTTAAATGGGAAGGGGGTCGTGCGACATATCAAAATGGGCTAGAATTTCACGAGAAATGCAATGGTGAAGATTGTTTCGACGTATCTTTAACCAGTAAAAAGTTATGACTGAATTCTTGTACCAATTTGCTCCTTTTCGAGGTGTTAGAAAAATGCCTTAAAATTTGTTTAGCGCTTCGGTAATGCATCGAGATCAAAGTGACGTCTATGGAGAGACGTTCGCATGCCATTGCACATTATTTTAATCGGATACATCCATGAAGAGCTGTGCATTATGAATGGTTGTCGCGAACAATTTACAGTGTGACGCTTCCATTGAATTAAAAGTCCTTCACAGTGACAAGGCTAATGTTTATGTTCATAAGGAAGTTTATAAACAGAATATGTGACCCTTGTCATCTGATAACTAACTTTGGACAAAAGCTGGTTCATAACGTTCCCGTAAGTGTTCTGGTGTTCTTCCCTATTGAAAAAAACTCTGTAAAAAGTACCTTCTTCCATAAGCAAGGATGAAAAAAACTGTTTATTTAACAAATCCAAGTAGCCCTAAGCATTTAAGGTTCCGTTGATGGAAAATTGACTAACCAATCGTGTTCCACACAGCACGCCACACCATTAACTTACCAACACTAACCATTCAGCTTTGATCTGTCGAAAATGGGTTATCAGATAAAAATCATCGAATATTCTGTTTATGAACTTCCTTATGAACATAAACATTAGCCTTGTCACTGTGAAGGACTTTTAATTCAATGGAAGCGTCACACTGTAAATTGTTCGCGACAACCATTCATAATGCACAGCTCTTCATGGATGTATCCGATTAAAATAATGTGCAATGGCATGCGAACGTCTCTCCATAGACGTCACTTTGATCTCGATGCATTACCGAAGCGCTAAACAAATTTTAAGGCATTTTCCTAACACCTCAAAAAGGAGCAAATTGGTACAAGAATTCAGTCATGACTTTTTACTGGTTAAAGATACGTCAAAAAAACCTTCACCATTGCATTTCTCGTGAAATTCTAGCCCATTTTGATATGTCGCACGACCCCCTTCCCATTTAAAATTCTGAAGTTGAATTCAAGATGGCGGACATCAAGATGGCCGCCGACCGTGTGGGTGGCGTCAATGTGGTTCCCCCTTGGCCAGATAACGATTGGTCATCGCCAATTTCAAATTCCATGCCGCAGTGGCCTTGTACTGAGGGTGTTAAGTGACTTATTGAGCCACCCTGTATATTAAAATGTGTACATTTTGCTGTCCCGTTTTTCCTACAAGAAAGTATGAAAAATTTCCGTTTTTGTTGTTTTTATAATCTAGTCACCTTACATTGAGTGCACTACATTGGGGCACTCACAAGACACTCGACCTCGCTTTCTGTGGATTCAAATGCAGACCCTGGGTACACCACACTGACGCAAGGTGGACTTTATGTTGGCACGTCCTTTCCCCTTGGACCAATATTTATTGTTGTTAATTTCCTTTCTTAATCTACAAATGTTCATTCTTATTAATGTTAATCTCTGGTATTTTTTTTGTGGTTCTTGTGTTATTTAATATTTAGACCTATCAGTGATAATGTCAGGATAATGACTGACCTTTATGTACATTACGAGCTGTTGCTATGGGAATTACGACTGTATTTTGTCTTTAGTTTTCGGGCTTTGAGTTCTAAAAGAGTGGTCAAGCTGAATTATAATATGCTATTATTTCTTTGAAATTCCAATGGAACTACGCACATAAGTATTTGTATTTTGCTAAGAAGTGAAATATACTTCTTTTTCCTTGTGAAAATTTGACTGATTTTATTTTACCAACGAACGGAGATATTACCCATACCCTGAGAGGCATCAAGTGAATTCTTTGGAGTCTTCATGATCATTGCTTTTTTTGTGTGTTTTAGTTAAATCATGTTATTTTGACCAAAAGAACGTGTCAGTGTGCTTAGTACTATGAAATACATGACTTATATGGGAACGCAATAGAAATATTTAGTTCTAACTACTAACATTTCACAAGAGACTCCTACTTCTCCCGATATGCATTGCAAATTACAACTAGTTTTGCAGAATTCATTATTATCTGATGATGCACAGATCTACAATGCTTTTTGAAAAAATAATAATATGATTCGTTAATCCGCTTCTTGGACACAATATAACAATATAAATTACTGTTCTTGTGCCGCCATCTGGTATTTTATTTCTGAATTGGTGGGCTTCATCTTGAGTTTATATTACAACGGTTACTAAACGAAGAAAGTATAGAAATTTAAGAGCGAATTTACAATACCGGGTAAAACTATCAAAGCCGGGAAATGTCTGTAACTCGTTTTACGAAATTAGTATCTATTGTCGACATATCGAGTAATTATTGTTCGTTCTTTTCTCGCTTCCTGAACACGCAAAATGGCGGGCAAATCTTGACTAGCGTTGTGTTTCAAACGGCAAAACAGTGTTTCAACCTTCTTAACAGAAAAAATTCCCGCATAGCCCCGAAAACCATTCCCGCATAGCCCCAAAAACCATTCACGCATAGCCCCAGAAACCATTCTGGATAGTTTGACCAATCACGAATAGCCCCAAACACCATTCCCGCACTATATTGCCCAACCTAAAGCAACGTAACGTAACCTTACCGTGATGGTGCGTGGGGCTATCGTGAATGGTTTTTGGGGCTATTCGTGGATGGTAATACGATCCAGAATGGTTGCCAAACTTACCTCTAATCAAAGCAGTCAGCATTCCACATGCTCAAGCACCTTCCTTGGGCAAAACAAAGAAATCCATAAGTTCGTTAATTAGCCCACGTCCATCCTCCTCCATACTCCACCTAACGATCTGTACAACATTAACAACTTTTTCACTGTTCTCTTCCACCATTTTTACACGATCCATGCTCTCCAAGTATGAAAGCAACAGTGTGGCAACGCTGTAGACAGCGTAACTGATTGCGAACGTCAATTGTTGATATCAACAAACATGGTTCCAATGCTTGTATACGGAGAATGATTGCGAAAATTGTGAAGCTTATTTTACAACTTCTACACGTTAATGAACAATTTCTACACGTCACCCCCAGATGTTAACCTCAGATAATTCATCGGGAATACGTATTTCGTGAGTATAAGAACTAGGATAGAAATTACGGAAGGGTCTGGTATTGTAAATTCTTACCGAAATTTATATACGGTTTCAATTATAAGCGAATATTGAATAAATCCATGGAAAATATGTGCATATATATATGTAGGAAAAAGCACCATAAAATGCAGAAAGGCGTGGAAATAGACAGTGGACTTTTATTAGCTTGAAATTGTGTTGTTTTTATTGCATTTTTCTTATTTCTGCGTTACTTTTCTTTTAATATTATTTAGCCAATCACGGCGATGATGACAAATGATTTGATTTTTGCTACTTAGCGTCGCTTTTCTTCCACTTTTGGCTATTCGCGACGATGTGGTTGAGTGATGATATGCTGAAATTGATGAAGGGACACTCGCAAAGAATGGCGTACGCAGAGAGGGGGCTGATGGGGCTACAGACCCTCCCGAAAATTTTAGAAATTAAAATTTTCAAATGAAAGCATTAAAAAAGAAACCCCTGGATAACTGTAGTGATAACTGAAACTCCAGACTTAAAATGACCCCCGATTAATTTTTTTGTCTTTGAACAATCTTCAAGATGAAGGTTAAACATGGAAATTAACAGAACGCAGCTAAATGATATCCACCTTTACAATTCCAGCCGCCTCCGTACGGCAGTGGACATGTCCAGGCCGCGATTTGAACCAGGGACTTGCGCCGTGCTAACCATTCCGCCACGGAGGTCGGCGACGATAAATGGAGGTTAGATGAAAATGATGAAGGCAGTGGCGTGCCCAGGATTTTCAAAAGGGAGGTGTTATGTATATTTTTCCTTGGTAGTCAGCCCTCATTTTGTCATATCTTCCTACCTTTGACGTTTTTTTTTGTTTTCTTTAGGAATACTGGGCCAAAGTGGGGTTATAACTAGGGAACGGAACTTTACGTGCTAAAATACTCAGAAATATTTTTTTTTATGTGTCATAAATGTTGAAAATATGTGATAAAAACAGGAAAATATGTGACAAAAATTAAAAACATTTAGTAACAAAAACAAAATATTACATGCATTTTAAACACCTGAAATCAGTTTCTAAATGCTTACCTCTTAGTGAGCTATTTTTTGGAAGAGTTGCAGTGGATCACCATAGCATTTTCCAAATTCTCCATTGTAAATCTGTGACGATTATCTCTAAAAAAACATCTTATATTGTGAGAAAGATCGCTCCACGTCACAAGAAACAATTCTTGCTTATTTGAAGCACCAAAGCTTCCTCTTCCTCTACTTCACCTTCAAAAACACGTTTTGGCACAAAGTTTAAAAACCTTGGTTTTCCCAAAAATTTCTGTCCATTTAGAGATTAGCACTTGTGCGTTACATCCAGTGGGGCAATATCCCCCCCCTCAATAGGATCGTAGGCGAGGCGCCAGAAGTCTGCTAGCGAGCGTGTTCAAAGCCAAAACAAACCTAACACTCTCGATATGAAAGAGGTGAGGAGAATAAACATTTTTCCTTCGAGGATTTCAAGGTAGCTGAAGTCAATGAGCGATTTTATGTATTTAAAATGAAAATTCTCAAAATATGTAGTTACATACGGAAAACTGGAAAATATGTGTTTTTATGTAAAATAAGATTTGCTGTGTTGACACATAAGGCTATGATCAGAATTTTGGCAAAAACAAGGGTCTCTATCTTATCGCAGAAAAAAAACATTTATTTACCTAAACATCCGTTCCCTAGTTATAACCCCCACCAACCCCCCTTTGGGCACTCCACTGGATGAAAGTATCCGCACAACTGTAACCATTAAGAGGTTCGAAACAACACAAAACATTAAAGCCCATATTTCAGTACAAGAATTAAGAAAATGGCGGACATCCGCACGCTATACTCTGTCCCAGCTAACTATGGAGCAGGCAAACGAAAACACGTCTCTGCGCAAGTAGTGACGCGAGACGGCTCCACCAATGAACACGTGAGAGGAATGGGATTGCGTGGAGTGGGGGAAAGCGACTGCCTTCCCAGCAGCGTGTACTGCTTCGCTCTGACCACTCGATTTTCCTCGTTTCTCTGACGATATGCGCGGCCATGCTCCACAGTTATCTGGGACAGGGTATAGACATCAGAGTCCTTTGCAAGTTGAATCCTTCTGTAGGATTTGTTGTTTCAGGAAGGTGTGTGCGACCGAAACAGCGCCCCTAGCGTCTCTTCCATCAGCAGAGTCCTGCGCGGTGGCCGACGGGAAGACGCCGAATCCAGAAAGGACCATAGCATAGACGGCATATTGGGAGGTAAGCAATCATCCAATTTCTATCTGCTCTACTGTATCTAATAGGGTTGTAGCAAACTCACTGATTTTCAAATGTTTTCCATTACAATCAAAACCTGTCCGTGACTGTACACGTGTCGATGGAACAGGGATTTATTTATACGAGGGTTGGGGCATAAGTCGTGGCAATTATATCGCGGTGCTGGACAGCGAGGAACGAATGGAAACCAGAAGAGAGACATTTACGTAGACGTTGTTGCCACGTTGCGGTCCAACTCCCACGTGTTTTGTTTTTGTGTGCAAGAAGCTTGTTTTACAAGCGTTGTGCTGATTAGTGTGGTGTTGAATTTGTGAATTACCGGGTATCATATACGAAACCTGACCTCGGCTTCCCCCAACGTGGAGTTCGCTCTGTCTACAGCTGCAACGTCGCTTAGTTTCTGCTACAAATGCCAATGATCGCCAAGCGCGGGTAAACATGTCAGGATGTACCAAACGCGGTATAATCCTTTTCGCGAAATTGCCGGACCGACATCAAATCCGAAATAGAGGGGTAGAGTATTGTAATGTGGAATGTATGAACAATGCAGGTGTACCAGGTGTAGGATAGAGAAGCGAGCATAACATCCTTAAAGATAGCATTGGTGCCACATGTGTTTACAAGTCAGAAAGCATTACAGGAACAAAATAGACGCATACTACAGTAGGACACTATTCCCCACAGTTTCCACCAGCTCCCTGTGGTATTCTCTTAGTATTCCCCCCAAAACAATGATTAATTTGATACACAAACATTGTGTGCAACGGCGGTTGATTCAACAAAGAATTCCCACTGCCCTCTGTGCAGTAAAATAACTGTTCATCACACTGCCATCTAGTGACGTGTCCACTACGGGTGCCATGTTCACCCGGACATACGATCAAATTGTGGTACCACCGTTTAACTTTGAGAAAAAAGTATAGTTGCCACGACTTACGGCACAGCCCTCGTATGTACAAAAAAAGAGTATTAGATATGTAAATGTATATGGAATTAAATATGGATTTATAATTGTGAATAATATCAATCTTCATGATTATTATAAATTATTATTAATTATTATAAAGTACTAATATAAATAAGACTGGTGCTGATTTTTACAGGAACGCAATAATTTCAATCTGTAGCAGTGGTTTCGAATGAAAATGCTATTCTTCCCTCCCCGCCGAGTGGGAAAAAAATTCAAATATCGCTGGCACTAGACCAATGTGCAAAATGTGTATTGTTCATGGGGCAATGAGGAAGCACATCCCACTTCCTATCATACAATCATCAACAATCAGTAGATCTCGGATTTGTATGTAATTACATATTCTGTTCCTTTCTAGATACACAATTTGAACAGGAAAATGTCAACGAATTATATAACTGATGATTTTGCATAAGTTTTATGTTACATATTTTTACATATTTGCAAGGATATTACATATTTTACATATTTGATAATTTACTTTTCATAAAGCAACATATTTCGGTATTTTTTCCTATCTTGAACCTTTTCCTGTATTTTCGATGATGAAGAAAATTTGTAATGTTCAATCAGTGATATGCATAGTGCTTATGGACACCTAAAATTGACTGCCAAGTCGAAAAACAAAAATAAAAATTACGGGAACTGTTATTTATCGAAAAAAGCTGGAGTTTCTCCCCCCCCCCCTCCCAGCTCCTTTTGGTTATATATTTTGGTTTTGCTTTTAGGTTTAGGTAAAGCAACTAGAAACTTAGCATCGGTGGACAAGAAAGCTGTACGTAGGGAGTTACACAATATGTTCCCTTGTACAAAAAGTGCAGAAGTACCTATGTATTTTCATTCGATTGTTCTTTCTGTATATGCTTCTATTTACAATTTGTTTCGAAAGTTACAAAGAGTTCTCTTACATATTATACAATAATTTGCGATGTGAAAAGTAATTAATAGTTGACAAAATTGGTTTCTTAAATATGTACAAATTTCAATTTGAACAACTCATGTTCTTAAAATTATGTCGAATGTGTTGTGATAAAATAAATATCAAGCAGAATTCTTGAAATTGCTTGGATACTCAATTGCTATTAATATGGCATATTATTTGATACCACATATTTAGCTACATATTATATTGATTATACATATTTAGGTAAATATTTATGTACATATTTTGTACTTTGATATTACGTAACAAACAATTAAAGAGTCAACTATGTTACATCTCTCAATTATTCAATCACTTCTGGAGAATATAATTATGCAGTTGCTATTTTCATACAGGCTTCCACTCAGGCCTTCTAATAAAGACTGATTGGCTTCACACATTATAATTTTTCAAAAAAGTATTTAAGAAATCTTTTGATCAAAGCAAATGAAGTTTTCTCTGTGTATATTCTCTTTACACTTTTCATAAGTTATCGTATTTCTACGGCAAGGAAAATACTGACATCTGACGTTATCTTTGTAGAAAATATAATTCTGTATTTCTGTCACAAAATATCAAACTCTTATTAAAATTCTCATACTGGTAGCTGTGACACAGCAGAAATAATATTGTCCAATAAATTGTACATTATTATTATTAATACCGTGCGTTCATTTCGATCTGCAGCCGAGAGATCGGGAGAAGCGTGGCGGGCGGCGCTGACGGAGATGCCGACATTTGCGGCCTGTAATGCCCGCTCATTTTTATAGACATATGCAGACATTTATATAAATATTGCAAAACGATCACTAACCTGTGTTATAACACGCAAAAGTTCTTCTGTAATTCATCCAAGTTCTGCTCTTATATACACAAAAAAATACGCTATAGAAACGATGTTAAGAGCCACAGATAATAAAACATTTTAATCATAGTTTTGACCAGTAACGTCCTGCTTAAGTTTATATCCTTGAAAGAGTTTTGTGCCAATGGGGATCATTTGGAGGTTTCGAATGTGCAACACTGTATCAAGATTACGCTGTAGAAGAAACCGTTAAAAGTCAATAGTGTTCGTGAGCTTCCTTGCAATCCGAAATCTCCGAGCTCGAGTTTTTTGTTCCTTCGCGACTAGATGAAGACAGAGTTGTAAATATAGTGGCGAGCAATGTAAACCAAGAGCGTGTTAATTTCGTACTGTGCGCAAAAGTGTTATTCTTGGTTACTTGCAGTTACTTGTTTGTGTTATTATAGTGTGTATGTGTGACGTGTCTGTGAGACGATTGGAATGCCAGCCGCAAGATTCACGTTAGAACAAAGATTTTTTTATGTATGACACTTACCTACGTGAAAACAAACTCGTGTCGAGACGTGTGTAGGTAATTTGTACAGAAATTCCCATGCGTTTCAACTCCACACAGAGATACGGTTAGACATCTTGTCCTTAAATTACGAGAAACTGTATCGTTAAATTTTAAAACACCTAAGCAAAAACGACGGATTCTAACCGAAGCAAAACTCGATGATATTGGTGCAGCGTTAGAACGTTCTCCAAACAAACCTCTACGCCGTGTTTCACAAGAGGTGGGCGTGTCAAAATCATCGGCACATACAGTCACTAAGCTACTAAAATTAAAACCATACTCTTATAACACAGGTTAGTAGTGCTCGTTTTGCAATATTTATATAAATGTCTGCATATGTCCATAAAAATAAGCGAGCATTTCAGGCCGCAAATGTCGGCATCTCCGTCAGTGCCGCCCGCCACGCTTCTCCCGATCTCTCGGCTGCAGATCGAAATGGACGCACGGTATTAATAGTGACTTTCAATGGAAGGTTAATTAATTAGTCTTAACAAATGCCAAATGATGATGTATGCGAGAATATTCCTTTTATTTGATGGACACAAAAAACTTGTAAAAAGGCTAAAAGTACTAGACTTTATATATTTTTTAACTGTATTTCTTTTAACAAATTGGAAACTTTCAGGTTTTTATATGCCACAATAGTATAGTATGTCAAATATTCGAATATATGGTTGGTAAAAATAGAAACAATTCATTTCTATGCATGAAAACGCAAAGTTGCTATGTAACATGTAAATATTAAGAACCATGTATTTAAGAAGGAATAAAAAGATTTCTGTATTTGTACAGAAAATTCTCTCGTCAAAGATTGTATGTAGGCTATGTGGGGATTAATCCGTTAGATTAATCCATTTTTTTAGATGAAACAAATGGAAAAAAATAGGCGGATGGTTAGATCAAGTAAATAATGCTACTTTCAGTAATAGGATAGCATAGACACACCGTCGTAATAAAATATTTTATGGGGATTATGACATGATTTGGGTGAATGGGTGCGCCATTAGGCTAGGTGGGATGGGCGGCACCCCTGAGAGCTATCGCTTACAAGGTTTCTAAATATAGAACTGGATATATTTCTCTACTATCGGTATACCATGACAAAGGTGATGGTGTGATAAAGACTCCTAATAGTTAAATAATGTAAACTACGCATATTTACAGAAATACTATCTGATTGCCCGGCATTTTCCGGGTATTTATTTATCCCAATCCTTCTATTAGACAGAAAACTAATGAATTCTAACTATAGCGTAAAATGAACTTGGAGTTGAACGGCATTGAGAGTGTCACTATTAATCTTAGCGACCCCGAAAACTATGGATTCCACACTAATGTCGGTCGTTTTACATGTCACCCCTTCCCACTCCCACCCCTAGGGGTGCCAGAGGTGTCTTGGAGTTGAACGGCATTGGGAGAGTCACTATTCATCTTAGCCACCCCGAAAACTATGGATTAAACACTAATATCGGTCGTTTTACATGTCACCCCTTCCCACTCCCACCCCTAGGGGTGCCAGAGGTGTCTTGGAGTTGAACGGCATTGGGAGAGTCACTATTCATCTTAGCGACCCCGAAAACTATGGATTCCACACTAATATCGGTCGTTTTACATGTCACCCCTTCCCACTCCCACCCCTAGGGGTGCCAGAGGTGTCTTGGAGTTGAACGGCATTGGGAGTGTCACTATTCATCTTAGCGACCCCGAAAACTATGGATTCCACACTAATATCGGTCCTTTTCGATTATTTTTACATGTCACCCCTTCCCACCCCCTACCCTGGCACCTCTAGGGGTGTCTTACCCCCACAGTATTTCTTTCCAGATTGCAAGTGATACGTGTACCAAGTTTGGTTGAAATTGCTCCAAGCGTTCGAGAGTTATGCCGGAACAAACATACATACATCCATTTTTTATATATAGATTGGAAGCGGTGCAGTACTGTGTTCAGCATTATTATTATTATTTTATTATTATCTATCCAAAATTTGGAGTTTTGTGTTCAAAAGCAGGTAATCCTAATTCTGCTGCTGTCTGGTTTTCATGGTAACAAGAAAGAAGTCAGAAGCCTACTGTGTCCTCTTTGCAGCTGGAAAAAAGTCTCGAACCAGACGATATAGAATTTATTATCCTATTACATTTCATTCAGCAAGGGAAGAAATATTTCATATTTTGATTAGAAAGCACAAAAATTCCTAATCTGGTCAGACACACCGCCATATTTACAGTGGGGATTCCCGCACAGGAAAAAAAAACTGTGATTTGCCTTTTTCTTTACTGTTTGACGAACAGATTAAAGTTTCAACCTTACAGAAATTTTTAAAAAAATAATAATGGATGGTGAAAAATTGTGATGTGCAGGAGGAGAAAGGGGAGGGGGGATTATGCCTGTCGTAATATGTGACTGGATATTCAGTGCAGGGGAGGAGGCGTCCGTCTGTCTGTGAGGGACTCAAAAGCGCCGACGGAGCATTACGGCATTGGTTACAAAAGGCGAGCGTCGTATAAAAAGACCGAACCGTCCTTGACAGAGATCAGAGTCTCTCCAGTTGACCATTTGGTCCTCCCGAAAAAAAAAAGGTTCGGAGATGACAATAAGCCACGCATCGAACAGCATCCTCCCCCTCACCCCCGACTTCCGTCAACAGCCCCTCGAAAACGCCGCAAAGCCCTGTCACCTCCTTAAGCCGCTTAGCGTCCGGAGTCTTTGTGAGTGGATTTTGGGGAAATTGACCGTCTTGAAACGTGGATTATGAGGGTGGATAACATTGACTTGACATCCAGATTTTTTCCCCTTTACACAGACAGACAGACAGACAGCGAGAAGAAGTTGTAAGAGAGATAAAGATCAAAGAAAAGTAGCGAATAGAGAAAATATAAAAGAATTTGTAGAAAAAGTTAAAATCTATAAACAGAAAGAACAGAGCAAGAGAAAAGGAAAGAAGAGAAAGAAATAATGGAAATATATAAGAGATATAAGAAGAAAGCAAAAAGAATGAGAAGGAAGGAAAAATGAGAAACAGGAAGATAAAAGATGTAAAGAAAGAGAGAGGAAATCAAGAGAAAAGGAAGGAAGATTCGAAAGAAGCAAATTGAAATATAAGAAGATATAAAAAGAGAGGAAAAGAGTGTATAAAAAATGCGCTGGTGAAAATTTCGCTCAAATGGAATGTTGTGAAATTTGCGATTGGTTTCCTGGAGGAAAGAAGCGCACCTGACTCAAGATACAAGATTTATTTTCTTTTTGTGCGAGCCATAGGCTGTACGCACTACATAGTCTTGATTTCTCTACAATATTTTGTTACATTTAGTTTTCTTTTAAGCTGTCTCTTACTTTGTCCCCTATATACACATTCTTCCCCTCCCTCGACAGTTCTTCTTCCAGTCTTTCTTCCTTCTTCCTCTCCTCACTTCTCTTTTCCTGAACTCTCACCAAAAACGCATAAATTTTACTTTACACACACTTACACTATAAAGATGGCTCGGCTGGAGCATGATCACTCATTTCGCTGCCTTCTCTAATAGCTTTCCCCCGCCGTTCTCTTACTTCTCCCAGGTATTTCCCCACTTGCTGCCCCGGTTCCTTTATCTTTATTCTGTCGTCCAGCACTTCCATCACCTCCCTCCCTGTTAAGTTTTTCATCCACTTGTCCCTTAGGTCACGTGTAGAAGGGCAGTTCAGTAGGATATGCTCGTCCGTCTCCTCCCCATCGCACAAATGACATATCGTTTCCCCTGCTTCGTTTCTCTTTCTTAGTTGTTTCCATCCCCCTAATCTGAACCATGCCAGCGCGCATCTTTCATTTTTTCCCACAACCTGGATATATTTCGCTTTCCCCCATTCTCTTACTCTTAACTGTTCACTGATTGAGGTCTTTGTTTGGCAGTCTGCTATTATTTCTTGTCTGTCTATGTCCAGTAACCTGTCTCTGATTTGATTTTCTGTTGAGATGCCCCCCCCCCTCTTCCTCCCTCTTCCCATACCCAACCCATTCCGCTATTATATAAGAGATTTTTCACTTCCAGGCCCCAGCTGTAAACGTTATCCTCCCTTGTCTGTATTTCCAAACATTGTCCCCTCAGCGTAGTTTGGCCCTCTTGTGATAATCGCATCCAATATTTAACAACCCTCATCCGTGCTTGTACCGTGTCTCTGTTCATGCCCAATTCCTTGAGAATCCCACAGTTGGCCGTGCCTCTGCTTATAAAATTCGGTTTGTATGCCAATTATTGTGTTGTCCCCCCTTAACCCCCACAGTTCTACTCCATAGTACCTAATACTATTGATGAATAGAGGTTTTGAATGACCGGGAAAGGCATTTGAGGCGCCTTATTTATTGTCGTTATGACTTGTTCTATTGCAAATTTTGTTTTACATTTTCTTGCACTTATGTGGTGTGTCCAGCTCCCTGTCATGGAGAGTGTTGCCCCCAGGTATGTGAAGTTGTTAACCCGCTCGATTAAATCCCCCTCGTATGTCCATGTCTCCTGTCTGCTAAATATGTAGCTATTTTTGAAAGCAATGATTTTTGTTTTTTTAATGTGTGCCTTCATTTTATATTTGATGCACCCCTCATATATGCTATCTATGCCTATTTGAAGACTCTCTATTGTGTCGGACAAGATGACTATGTCGTCTGCATATATAAGGACTGGTATACTTTCTCTGATGACGCATGAGGGAGTGAGGCTGGCAGTCGGTAGGTAGGCCTTGGCCTTCAAGGGTTGTTGCTCCACGGGGTATATTTTTATAATGTGAAGTTGATTCATTTCTACAAATTGTCATGTCGCTTCGGTTCGGAACTTTGAATTTATTACCGAGTATCCATTTCAAAAGCGGTAAGTGTTGCTTGTCGCCAGTCGTGTCTCTCTTGGAAACTAACCTTCAGAAATAAAGCAAAATTTTCAAACCGAAGCGACATGACAAGCTTCATATATCGCTTGTCGCTGGGACTGTGCCGTTTTCTCAATGAAGTCCATTGCGTTGCCTCGGTCTGTTGTTCGCGCATGTGCAGTGAATGTTTTGCTTTAGGTTGAAGGAGTTCGGTCTGAAATCCCACTAAAGCAAAACATTCACTGCGCATGCGCGAACATCAGACCAAGGCGACATGGTATTGAGAAACGGTCCAGTCCGAGCGACACGTGCAGCTTGTCGTGTCGCTTCGGTTGGTTCGAAACGTTGCATACATTCCAAGCGGCACGTGTCGTTTGTTGCTTGCTGCTTTGGTCTGAAAGCAAACTTGTGCGAGTTTCTTTAAGTTCACTTTATGCACAGAAAGGCTAACCGAGACTGGACCTACAGTTCACAGCCATTCGGAACCACTGTGCAATGTGCCTCCACCAGGTAACGAACCCGGGACAAGGCGACGATGATACCACTATACTCTGTCCCCAGAATCTGCTGAGCAAGACCGCGCATAGCGGCAGAGAAGTGGGAGAAATCGAGTGGGCAGAGCGAAGCAGTACACGCTGCTGCGAAAGCTGGTAAAGTCGACGCGCTAGCTACGTTAACGACCGGCTGGCTTTGAAGTCCACGGAGCGCGCCCACCAGCTGCAACAATCACATTCAACGCAAAGTGTTGCCACACATCTACTCTACGCCACCTTGTCCCTCTGCACACATGTACCTTCCCACGGTCTCCACATTGAAGTTGCAAAGTACGGCAACAGCGTATCCGCAGTCATGTGACTGAGACTCCACGTGGAGTAGACGAGCAAAATGACAGCTGCGCCCATTGGCTGAAGGTTGAATGTGATTGGACGAAAACAACTCGCCCGCTGTTTATCCCCACCCACGTTCGTGGCGGCGGCTTTCTTCAGTTCTTCGACGTTAACGAACGATACGCGTGGACTTTAACTGCATTCGCTTTCCACCTACTCCACACAATCCCGTTCCTCTCACGTGTTAATTCGTGGAGCCGGCAACTTGCGCAGAGACTTGCTTTTGTTCGATTTCTCCAGAGATACCCTGGACAGAGTATAGGCCATCTGGGAGGCCTGCCTTATGCCTCGAAGTACGTACACCCAACGGCAAAAGAAACGGTTGGCGAATTGTCCACCACCATTTTCATTCAGTCTGTATTACACAATGTGATGATACTGAATTGAACTAATGACGTCAATATGAAGAGAGCAATGCCTGCTTCGAACCAACATACAAGTAGTTTCATTCCTTAAAACAACACAGGGTGTAGAATAAAAAAAGTAATGAAGATACTGGTGGACAATTTGCCTACCATTATCTTTGCCGTTGACTGTACCTCCTAACAGCTTCGCTTCTCACGCTAATTCTCAACACTTGAAACTAAACGTGGAGGTCTCCTTCTTCCTTTTCCACCTGAGACACTTTCGGGGGTGTTAACGTGCAATTGGGCGAGGTGCCGATTGCAAGAATTCCACAGGGTGAGAAGTTTAACTGCGGGGGTCCGATTGCCGCTCTGTTTTCGCTGCTCGTTTTCTCCTGGCCCCGTTGGCCTAGAGTACATATTTCACAACAGACAGCTTAGCGCCTCGTGGGCGTAATAGTTAGCCACGGAAGAGGACCCTACCGAAACGGAAATCGGTGAATTTGCAATCAGGGTTGCAAGGGAGAAAGCATCATTTGAAGTTCCATACCATCTTGGTCATCTGGTTAACTCTGCCAAACTCCAGACAGACGTCTACTATCGAATTAAAAATTATGGATAGTTGATTGATTTTGATTGACTTGCTCTATTTTACTTCGCTTTTTGTGCCAACTTTGGGTAATTTGCGAAGATGTGGATGAGTGATATTTTTCAATTGGCTTTGGATCTATTATTGTGGTGAGATCTTTACATATCGGATGAAAATCATCCGAAATAGACAAACTTGACAAAGCATATTTTGACATATTTCACCAATTTCGCGTTTTTACAACATATTTCTTCAATTTTGTTGTAATAAGACATATTTCTGTAATTTCGTAATTCTCTCGCACATAATCGGTTATTTCATATTTTTTTTCTTCGTAGCTTTAGCACAACGGATATAGTTCATATTGTCGATGGCAGGACATGGAAGTTACGGAGGAAGAAAGGTGCCGTCTTTTCTTAGTACAGAACAATATAATACAACACTTTTTTTTTTATCCCGCCGACAATTGATATCCATGCAAACATTATTGAGGCAAAATGTTCTCTCTCATTGTTGCACGGGAAGTAAAGAAGTTTCGTTCTCATTTCTTTGCCTTTTTTGCTTTTCACAAAAATCAGTCAAAAGTAAAAATAACATTAGGTACATTACAGCCCATACTCTACTCTATCGGGTATGGGAGAAATTCGAGAGTACTGTTGTGCATGTTTTTGGCTTTACTGGCAATATTTCTGAATTTTTCTGACATATTTGTAATTTTTCATGATGATGTGGATGACATAATTACTCACATATTTTACAGTTTTATAGGACATAAAGTTCCGGGCCCTAGTGATGAGTGATGAAATTGATGAATGGACACTCACAAACATCCACGCCGCCGAGAATCGTACCCGGGACATCTGGCGTCGTAGCGCGATGTGCTAACCACTCCGCCACGGGGGCAGGCTTTTAATTGGAGTCTAAATTCGAGTAACCATACTTTTTAATCCAATAGTAAAGATAAAGGTAAGGGTAAAGTGCTCCCCTGTGCTTAGCACCACGCCATGAATAGGGGGTGTGGGGGTAATAGTAATCGCTTCAATATTTTGGGAAAGGGGAAAATGATGCGAAGGTCGTGTAATACCCCAATAATAACAATATTTATTTACGTAACTGGCATTAACAAGCTTTGACTTTGAAATTGGCATCATTTCAGAAAGTTCTCTTGGGGGGTCAGTCTACTGAAAAAGTATTTTGAATGTCATCAAGGGAAGGAAAATGGAATACGATAATTATAATGCCCTATTTAGAAAGAGAGAGAGACATAAATTGAAGAAAGGAAAATAGGAATGAGAGAGGAAAGAGAAACAAGAGAGAATGAGAAAGAGTGTGAGACATAAATGAAGAAAGGGAAACTAGAGACAGTGAGAAAGATAGCGAAACAAAAATGAAGAAAAGAAGAAGGAATGACATAGATAAGTGAAGAAGGATAAACAAGAGAGAGTGAGACACAAATTCCAGAAATGGAAATAAGAGAGGGTGAGAGATAAATGAGGAAAGAGAAAGTAGGGAGACTGAGAACTACAGTTACACATAAATGAAGTGAGAGTGAAACATTAATGAAGAAATGAAGAGAGAACGAGAGAGATAAATGAAGAAAGAGAAACATGGAATAGGGAGAAAGAGAGTGAAACATTATTGAAGAATAAGGAACAAGAAAAATGGAGTGACATTAATAAAGGAAGAGACACAAGTGAGAGTGAGAAATATATTCTAAAAGACACACCCAGATAGACAGAGAGAGATTAGGAGAGATATGCAGAGCAGAGAGACGAGTGAGATAAGTAAAGAAAGTGAACATGTATACACTTGCGATTCTGAAGTCCTTCTTGGTCTTGAGTAGACCTCGGATTTTAGATTTATAACCAACTTTTTCTTTACAGGTATGTAAGAAATAATAAGTTATGTCAGCGTTTCGTTAAAAAAACGCAACTGATGAAGTCTTATAGTGCCTAAAAAACCTATTTTGCTTGTTAGAACCTATTTTACGTAGGTTTATGCGCCTAAATCAAGCCTTTTTTTTAAGGTTTTTATATATTTTTATAGGTTTTACAGGATTTTTATGTCACACAGAGGCATTTGCTTTGTTTGGTTTCGAAGAAAATCAATGACGAACGTGTTTGAAACGTACTCTCTGTCGATTTCCCATCCTCCAAGTCCATGGTGGTTTTTCAAAACTCTAAACGAAGCAAAACCTCCAAAGTGCCAACTTCTTCACTTTCGCGTCACTTCGGTGCTTTGTGGCATTCGCGCCTTGCAAACTAACATTTCGGCATTGAAGTTTGCACCACTGACTATGTTTTTATTGAAAGATTATTTTCAGCATATAAGATGATCCTCACAGACAAAATTGCGGAGTTTGACTGTGGATAACATGAAGAAAGATTGTTGCCTAACTATACGGCGAGGAGTGGATTTTAATAGCAAATTTGCAATGGTAAGTTCTGCCATCGCCGTAGGGTTAGGCAACACACATAACGTTATGCAAGATAGTGCGTTTCAGCGTAGTCACTTACACAAAACGCAAAGCTCCTTGTGTGTTTCCATACCGTATTAAAAATGTACAAATCAGGCGCAAAGTGATATTAAAGACCTCGGAGTGACCTTCGACACCAAGTTCAAATTTAATAAGCATATTGAAACTGTTACTAACGACGCTTTCAGAAACTTATGTTTTATAATCCGGTCAAGCCACGACTTCACGAAAATAGAACCAGTGAAAATACTTTACTATTCCCTCGTACGGTCAAAACTAGAATATGCGTCAGTAATCTGGAATCCCACTCAAATAGACTTAATTCATAAACTAGAACGTATTCAGTCAAAGTTACTTAGATATCTCAAATTCAAAGCCTGTGAAGAATATCCAACTTTCGATTCATACGATAATCTAGTCTCGGAGACCAACTTCAGCAAACTAGCACTCCGACGACAAGTAAATGACCTGCTCTCTCTGTATGAAGTAATTAACGGTACAATAGACGATTCCAACTTATTGTCAGCCGTATCGTTTGATGTTCCCAGTTCCAAAACACGTCCCAAGCACAAAATCTTTAACTGGCAGAGAGCGAAAACATCAACTCTTTCTACCTCTCCGGTGTGGAGAGCGTGCAACTCTTTCAACACAATTTCATGTGTAAATAACACAATTGATATTTTCGCAATTTTAAAAATACTATTACTGGAGCACTGAATCTATTGTAGTAATATTATGTAATTCGAGCACTATAATTGGGCTCAGCCTGTTGAGCTCTATCAATAAATAAATAGGTGTCCCATTTTCATTGCCGCTGACTATACCTAATCACCATTTTTCAGGAATTTTTAACTACTTTAAGTTGTTTTTTAATCTACTTCAAGATTTTTCGAGCTTTACTTAAGATTTGTATGACATAGTTTAGGATTTTAGAACCTATTTTAGGGTTTTTAGAGCCTATTTCAGGAATCTAAAAGCACACTTTTTAGAACCTAAATATTCGAGGTCTAGTCATGAGTTGGTACCGAATATACTAATAGGGATGAATATTATCCTTGTTCAAGAGAAAACGAGAATTTTTTCCGATCATTATCATCTGATTGGCCATTATTTCCCAATCAGAATACAAACGTCACCTTTTGACTTTGCGTGGAGGTTAGCAACACTGCACGGTGCAGACGAACTCTGTTGTGGTGTTGTTGCTGTCTCTAAGGGCGAGAAGAAGGTGGGACACGTCCCACCCGCCCACCGGGCCCACAGAGACACCGTCAAAGGGGGTCCCCCGCTGGGGGCACACCGCGAAAACAGCGACTGCTGAATGCGGTACCTTAACCCACCCCCCTCCCCCCGTCACTTCATATGAATGGCGGCTTTTCACGAACGGTTTGTCGGAAAGAAAGCGAACACAGGTAAATGCCGAGTATGAGTGGGACCACCGCAGAGATGTTCCTGTGAGCGGTCTCGTTTGAACTTCCACAGACCTTTTGGCGCGTTGGAAAGAGAGAGAGAGAGAGAAAAAGGCTTGCAGATGAAAAAAAAAGGCTCAGAAATATCCTTGTGGACAAATGGACGGAAACACTTATGTTCCCAGTGACAACTTAGCCGTTGGAAGAAGAGGATGATTTAGAACCGTGATCCTAGTCACAGATTATCACCGGGGATGTAAAAAAATGCTTGCGCGCGCAGACAAAAGATGGCAGCGAGCTAGTCGATCCCAATCAGCAGGTCACTCAAGTGTCAGATTTCCTATTCTAATTATCAGGAGTTTATTACAGAAAATATGGCCACTCCTTTAGTGCCACGAGTCACCATGTCTCTGTGGCTGTTTCAGGCGCACTGTCAAGCTTTAGAAAATTCATTCATCAGCACCATCTATCGGCAGGATATTCAACGCATTTTATTACATTAACCACACAGAGGAATACAGTGTTCGTAATCGAACATCCATATTTAGATATTTAGAAAAAAGTCCTTGGTTTCCAGTAAGTATAGTGGCGTGCCCTGGATTTTCGAAAAGGGGGGCTTTTTTTTAGTAGTCAGGCCTCATTTTGCAATCTTTTCCTGCATTTGACCTTTTTTAAGGAATAATGGGGCAAAGGGGGCTATAACGCAACCAACCGCGTTGGGGACGCCACTGGTCCACCAGAGGCGTGGCCAGGCACATATCTACAAATATGTTTCGGGGGGTCCAAACTAAATGTCTCAGAAATCATAATAATACGTTTACATTAATAGGCTCTGTTAATATAATGCATAGGTCTATTCATAAATACATGTAATTAATATTGTATTGTTATTACATGAGTAGGTAAAAAGACTGTATAAGAATAGATATATGAGAACATGTATTCATTGCCTACCTCACGCGTGGTTAAGATCCCCCAAAATTTGTATAAAAACAACTGTACTGGCAAGGAAATTAATGTCAAAAATATAAAAAAAGTGAAAAAAAGTAAAGTGCTACCCTGTGCTTTGCACCACGCCATGAAGGCGTATAGGGGGTGTGGAGTAGGGCCCCACACATTATTGATCACGGCCGAAGGTGGGGGTGAGGGTGATCAGCACCACGTCCCTAACTAACTAACTAACTAACTAACTCTCTAGCCTTCTTAAACCCGAAGGTTCATGGCTGCAGCAACACAGGCCTTCCATCTTTCCCTATCTTCAGCAAGATCTATATACTCTTTTCCATCCCTACCGATATCCCTTAGGTCCATCTCAACGTTGTCCCTCCATCTTCGTCTTGGCCTTCCTACAGGTCTCTTACCATCAGGTTTCCCAACAAGAATCCTGTAAACTCCTGTTTCCTCTCCCATTCGTGCCACATAGCCTGCCCACCTAAGTCTTCTTGATTTAATTATTCTAATAATATCTGGACATGAATACAAATTATGTAGTTCTAATTATGTAACCTTCTCCACTCACCTGTCTCCTCATCCCTTTTAGGTCCAAAGATTTTCCTAAGGATCTTATTTTCAAATACTCTCGAATGATGTTCCTCTTTCAATGTAAGGGACCAAGTTTCACACCAATATAATACTACAGGAAAAATTACGGTTTTGTATATTTTAACTTTTAGTTTCTTAGATATTAAACGAGAAGACAAAAGTTTATGAAGAGAGAAGTAACATGCATTTCCTGAATTAAGCCTACTTTTTATTTCCTCTTTAATATAATTTTCATTTGTTAATATTACTCCTAAGTATTTGAATTTGGAAACTGGTTCAAACGAGTTGTTATCAATAATTAGATTTTGATTATTACCTAACACTTGGTTTCGGCCTGTAAGCATATATTTAGTTTTCTCTTTGTTAACTTCCAAACCTATCTCTTTAGCAGTTTTGAAAAATATTTTAGCATTATTCTTAATTGTATTCACATCATCCCCCAGTAAGTCTACATCATCTGCATATGCTAACAACTGAGTCACACCATTTAATTTTAGTCCTTCTTTAGTTTCGTTTACCTTCCTAACAGCATATTCTAAGGCAAAATTAAAGAGCAATGGAGATATTGCATCTCCTTGTTTTAACCCATCATGAATTGTAAATTTGTCAGACATATTAATACCCACACGAATTTTACTTTCTGTTTCACTGGTGCATATTTTTATCATACTAACAAGCTTCTTAGGTATTCCAAACTCTACTAATATATTATATAATTTATCTCTTTTGACCGAATCATATGCTTTTTTGAAATCAATGAATAGCTGATGGACATTTTGATTATATTCCCACTTTTTTTCAAGTGTCTGTCTGATGTGAAAAATTTGATCTATAGTTGATCTGTTGCGTTTAAATCCACATTGATAATCACCTATAATTTCATTAGCATATGGGGTTAGTCTTGTTAAAAGAATGTTAGATAATATTTTATATGTTGTTGAGAGTACAGAAATTCCACGGTAATTATTGCAGTTCATTTTATCACCTTTTTTAAACACAGGAACAATTATGGATTCTTTCCACTGTTGAGGGATTTCTTCTTTATTCCATATTAAACAAATTAATTTATGAATTTGACACATTAATGAATTTCCACCATATTTAATTAACTCAGCTGGTATTAAATCAATGCCAGGTGCTTTGTTATTCTTTAGCCTTTTAATAGCATCTTTAACTTCAGTCAAGTTAGGTTCTGGAACTAAAGGTTCTGCTGTGTGTACTACATTTACTTCTGATTTATCTCCTATATGGACATTTAAAAGGTCATTAAAGTAGTTCTTCCATCTATTTAGAATATCGCTTGGGTCAGCTAGAAAATCACCGTCTTTATCTTTTATCAAGTTTACTTTAGGTTGCCACACCTTTCTAAACTCATTTACACCTTTATATAAATCTCTGATATTTTTATTTTTGCTGTTTGTTTCAATTTCGTTAATTTTGCTTTTCAAGTAATCTTTTTTTTTACTTCTAAACGTGCGGTTAACTTCTCGCTTTATTCTATTATAATTTCTTAGATTTGTATCATCCGAGTTATTTAACCACCTAAGTCTAGCCTGATTTCTTATTTCTATTAGATTATGACATTCATTATCAAACCATGGCTTACTTTTTCTCGGTTTATGGCATCCTATACTTTCTTTAGCTGCTGATTCTATTGCATTACGTATGTGCTCCCAATTCTTATTTACGTCTGTTTCATTTATATTTTCATCATCATTTAAATCCTGCAAAACATCAAATCTATTTGACAGTTTAATTTGGTAATCTTTCTTAATTCTTTCATCAGTAAACTTTCCTGTATCAAATTTTATAACTTTTAGATTTTGTTGCTTATGATTTATCGCTGAGAGTCTTTCTCTTAATTTAGCAATTACTAAATAATGGTCACTGGCACAGTCAGCACCTCTATGTGTACGAACGTCAATTATACTAGTATGCCTTCTCTTATCAATGAGAATATGATATATCTGATTATGAGTTTTACCATCTGGAAAAGACCAGGTATATTTATGGATATCTTTATGTTTAAAAGTGGTACTTTTCACAATTAAATTCTTTGAGGTTGCAAAAGTAATCAATCTTATACCATTATCATTACTTAATTCATGAAGACTTTCTTTACCAATCGTGGGTTTAAATGTCTCTTCTTTGCCAATCTGTGCATTACAGTCACCTAACAGAATTTTCATATCATACTGAGAAAATTGATCAAAGACCTGTTCTAACTCTGTATTAAAATCATCTTTAGTATTATCATCTTTATCTTCCGTTGGTGCATGTATGTTTATTAAAATAATTTTACACCACCTACCCTGTAAAACTGCGTATGATATCCTATCATTAATAAATTCTACTGTTTTAAGAGCCGAGATAATTCTATTATTTATAAAAAAGCCTGTTCCAAAATTATGATTTTCAGTACCACCATAGAAAAAAGTATAATTTTTAGTTTTACAATTCCCTTCTCCTGGCCACCTAACTTCCTGGACAGCTAGCTACTACATCTAATTTATACTTCACTATCTCATTAACTGTACACTGAAATACCCCAGGCCGGTAAAGGCTCAGAACATTCCAGGTGCCTAATTTAATATCCTTATTCCTAATGTAGATCTTATCCTTAATCCAGGGACCTCCCAAAGTAGTCCCCACCCGGAGATCCGAACGGGGGACTATTTTACCTCCGGAATATTTTACCTTGGGAACATCCATGGCCTTATATTGCTGTTTCTTGACATGTCTTTTTACAGTGCAGAGTTGTCAGCTCTACGCCTAACCCCCAATTTAAATGGAGGAACTACTACACAAGACAAACACAAATACATTAGACAGCACAACTACTACACAAGACACACACAAACACATCACAACTATAACACAATATAAACACAAACACACTACAACTACTACACAATATAAACACAAACAAACTACACACCACAACTACTACACAAGACAAACACAAACAAATTAGACAGCACAACTACTACGCAAGACAAAACAAACACCACGTCCATGGCCGCCTTTATCCCCCAAGAGTTTCCTCCAGATGACGCTGGGTGGTCACCGGAGCCGCTTGAAGAGGTGGAAATAATCCCGATTGTCCCTCGCCGAGGATCGAAGCCTGGTCTTTCGCATGGTAGTCAGACGCCATAATGACTGAGCTTGAATATTTATTAAATAACAAAAAATGAATGCTATATCCGGTTGACGAAAAGTAAAGTTCCTGATTCATATGTTATGCATATTAATATAATAATATTATGTAGTGTGCGTAAATATTCTTTGGTACTGTCGTTCAAATCTAAGCCGTATGATCCCAGTCCAATCCATGATTTCCAGTAAGTGCGGCGAAAATAAATAACCCTATGCTAAACAATATTTTATTATTTAATTTTAGTACTTGGTAGGTCTTTTTTTTAGGAGACATGACCCCCTGCACCCCTCAAATACGTTCCTGAAAACCAATAACAAAACACCCAGTGCTTAATCCTACAGAACGAAATTTAACGAAATTAAATGTTAAAGTGCCTATAGCTCATTGCGGGCCTAGTACTTAATATTGCCAACAGATGTCGGGGTAGAACACATGGAAGCAATGTACTTGCCATTCCGGCCAGATATGGTTGTGGTCATTTCTCTCTGCTGGCCAGCGACTGTATCCTGCCATGTATTCAAATGGAAGAATGATTACATTCTGAGCTCTTAGTGCTGTGTTCAATATTTCGATGTTGTCTTCTGGTGATGGACTTAATTATTGTCGCGTACTGTCTTGAATGCCAATTTTATTCCTATGGATAAAGTATTCAGTAAAGATATAAGTTTCAGGGCAATACAATCATTATATGTAAATTCTATGGTTTTCTACCGTTTCCGTAATATAAAAAACTATACAATTATTACACAATCCTCTGCATGTATTACGAAATTACAGCCGCTTTTGTTGTGGAAATATTAAATTTTGGATGAGAGAATTTGAATATGAAGATTTTCATTAACCATATCAAAATGCCTCTTTAATTTTTAGTGCCTATAGTACAAATTTTCCACATTTTGGTGTATTTTTGACTTCCTATTTAGGCAATTTTAGTGTCTAGAAATCCAACTCTATTTATTATCAACTGAAAATGACTGTAATTGTGTGATTGAAGATAAATTTCAGACAACCACACATTTTTTCAAAGGGACAGCAAACTCCATTAACAGCCACTCTTTTTTACAGTGAGATAGCTGTGCTAGAATTGTACTTAGTTTCCAGAACGTTACGTCACTGCACTGAGATCTACCTAATAAAGTCCATTCAAATTTAGCTTTGTACAGCTAACAATTGCTAACTATAGCAAAAAATTATACTATTTAGCCATTGGCGTCGGGGGAGGGAGGGGGTCGAGCATGTCCTTCGACCCCCCTCCCCCTGCACATTGGCATCATTTATCTCAAGTTACAAAAAATCAGTTTCTTGTTTTTATTGTTAATAACACAAATAATGTTCAGTTACTTATTATTCGAACAGAATAACAAAGTAAAAGGAAACATTAAATCGAAAAAAATTGAGTGTAAAATACATACTCTATTTTTTAAACCAAAGAATAAATGGTTTCAAAAGTTTCAAAATTTCAAAAATTTGTGTTTTATGTGAAAAGGTACACATATCATAAACGCTATGAGAAAAATTTCCACAAGACTTTTCTTAAACGAGGTGTGTAAAAGTTAATAACAAAATAGAATAAGTATGCATTTCAGTACAAACTGTATGAAATGTATGAAATTTAAAATAATAATAATCAATATTCACTTATCTGATCTGTTGGATCGGGTACAAAATTCTCCCCAATTACATAATAGCTAATAGTAATCATATAATCATAAGAATGATGATAACAATTATTGTTATTTAATGTACTATTTAAGTTTTCTCAGTGGCTTGACCCCCCTACAAATATTTTGGCGACGCCCACGTACTTAACAGTATTTATGAAAATTCGCAGTCATTCTCTATTTAAAAATACAATGCGTAATATAATTTCGTATAATTTACAGTTCTACGATTCTGATTCTCTTCACAAAAGCTTGAAGTGTTCGTAATAAAATTGTCACTTTCTCGCCGAGTTAGTTCTTTCGATTTCGTTCGGACCTTGGTATGGTATCAAAAAAATCACATAAGTCAAACTTACTTTATTTTGGAGCTTCTTCGTGCATACCAAGCGGATATCTGTCTGATTATTTATAGTTAAGTCATATATTTTGTTTATATCGGTGTTGAAGTCGATATATTTATTGGCAATCGTGATCATGTAATGTTTTATCGAGGATTCGTGTAGTCGAAAAGCAGCGTCAAATAGGAAAAAAGATCTGTTTTCTATAACTATAAACATTGTGAGCTGACACGCTGTAGCTGTATATGATGTTTATATTTTATACTTCTAGATTAGAACGAGGTATTTTTATAAATCTAGCCGAGACAGACCTGTACAACCGAGACATTGTCTAGTCTTGTCTCGTATCGTCTCGATATCACCTCAACATTAAAATTAACTGCTAATATTGGAAATTATTGATGAAATTATAAATTTTAAAAAGGAAGAGTAGTGGACTTAAAACAACAATTCTATTTATTTATTCGTATATTTAAAAAAGGGATAGCTGTAATTTTTAATGTTGTGGCAAGGGCTCGTGCTTGCGAAATCAATAAGTGGTCATTTACGTGAAACACTTTTTCACACATAGGTGAAAATATCACCGACATGTAATGTACACAATACCAGGAAATCAATAACTATGCTGTTGAAGCCCTCTTCGTGACTCAATGCCCACCCTGTATATTCTCACGGAGAAAGAGGATTCTTTCCTTGTTTGGAACGAATTTAGAAATTACAGAGAAAAGGGGGCCAAGTGAGATTTCCTGACACTCACCCTCAATTCGAATACTCAGTAAGGATAACTAACGTTCCACCTATTGTCATGTGTTGTTTTTATAAATAAGGTATAATGTAAACTTTTCTTTGTTTTTGTTTGTTCTACCATTTTAACATATACAGTTAATTACATATTTCAAGATGTAAATTTCTCACACATAGGCTAAGTTGATTCTATGAAGTTTACACAAAATGTTCGTTTTAAAAAATAAACATCCCTCTCAATAAAAAGAAAAGTGTTTCTCCGGCTGCTTTTTCGACATTTCCTTCGATCTCGCGTCATTTCTTGAAAGGTTCATACAGAAAGAATATCACTTCGAAGCTTCCGAAAAACTTAAGAAACTAACATATTCATAGAGCAGAAACGAACTAAAACAGTAAATTGTATAATAACGTGTTAATTGTCATTGTACGTACTTGCTCTCTTTTTGTTTTTGTGTTCTACACCTTGCATGGGGCTTGCACACACACACACATAAAAACCGGTTTTCAGTGATTCAATTCGGCTGATAACAACGAGAGTTGGCTACGAAAGGTGTACGAAATATACATTTCTTCGACACTGTGACTCGTCATGTGATTGCCAGATCCATGTACTGCTACGAGAAAAGGTAGATATGATTAAAGAAGACGATAAACGAACTCCATAATGAATGCGGAACAGATTCGATGAACCGTGTAACTTTATGCTAATTTCAACATTGGGTTTATTTGTTCTAATGATCTTATCCAAATCAACTTCCCACTGTTCATAAATCTGAAATCCGCAATCACTAATAGAGAATTAGCATTCTTAACATACGAAACAAAGTTAAACAATCGCCACAAACCCTTAAAATCAGGACTAAAGAAAGGGTGAACTGTCATTCCGCACGAAAAAGTGATAGGCTTACAGCTGAACTTGATTTTGAACACTGTTCTGCCCTTTATCTTTCAAAAGCAAGCATACCAATAAAGTTTTATCAGCAAGAACCAACAACATGCTACATATCAAACACATACAGTATATGTTAATGTGTTTTTACATCCTTGTAGTTCTTACTCTAAGCAATGTAATTATAATATTCTGTGCAAAAATACAAATATGATAACGCTACGCAAAATGTATAGCCTAATGGAACTTTCCCAACACTTGAAATCAAGCTGTCCCTACATCTAGCTTGAATATTTATAAAAACAGACATAACAATGTGAAGTAAATTATATTAATAATATAAAATGTACTTACAACACTTTTGTACTGGTGCAGGAATACGGGAAATTATAATATTGCACCTAAAATGACACAAACTGAATGAATTTACATAACACCCACAGGTTTTCATATGGCCGAATTCTTCCTGCTGTTTATCTTGATGATTAAACTGGAACATGGATAGCTCAATCGTGATAATTCTCAAGACAGCTAGCGCCTCTAGCGGCAAGTACGAAACTACCCACGTAAAGACATTTGATCTCTCTTTTAGCATATTTTCACGAGGAAGAGAAGGATAATTGCGTGAATACTACACGAAAAAGCAATACATTTTTCATTTTAAACAATATCTTGCCGATTTCTTGGTTTATTTCCTTATATTCTGGAAATCAGGAACGAAAAGGTGAATATTACGACTTGAAGAGTCACTTTTAGAGAACTTTATTTTACACCATTCTCTCTACTGATGAACCTGAGAGCGTGATAATGAAAATTGTAACATTTCCATAATTTATGACAAAATTAGATAAAAATTAGAAAATGGTAGGTTTCCAAGAGAGGCCCGCAAACGTAACAGATCTTACAATAAGGAGATTCTTGAAACTCCCCGGATTCATGTACCAAATAAAATCTATTGTTTTCCTCTGTCAGCAGCTTGTTCAGAGGCGGCGAAAGGAGAAGGAACCACTTTCCTTCTTTTTTTATTCAAGAAAAAGTTGTTTACATACGAATTTGGTGACAAATAAAACTGTCAATTAGAAAAGAAGCCACGCACGACAAATGCATACATAAAGGATATAAATTACATGTGTATTTATAAATACGTAATTTCATATTAATTATTATTGTGCATAGATTCGTTTATTTTAAATTGAATTTATTGTAGGTATTTTATGATTATGAAAATATCTGTGTATATTTGAAAGATTGCCAAGAATACTCTTAAATTAATAAATAATATTAGGCTCTATTCGGTAAAATATCCAATTAGTATTCATGACATGCTCTTGTAACCGTAAGATACTTACATATATTCCAATACCATTTTGTCGAAACGTATTGTCCATCACTATCGAATTTCTAATGGAAATTCTATGTGATAGCACTACGCAGTTTATGTATTAACATTATTACTATTACTTACACATATTCTTTGCTTTGTTATAAATTTAAGCGTTTTAGCATGCCAAAGCGAAGTGTAAAAGCTGTAAATGTGTTTTAATTGAGTGCCCAAGGGGGGTTGGTGGGGGTTATAACCGCCCCTTTGGCCCAGTATTCCAAAAAAAAAAAAAAAAAAAAAGAACGTCAAAGGCTGGAAATGATGGCAAAATAAGAGCTGACAACTAAAAAAAACAAAAAAAAAACGCGTAACCCCCTTTTGGGAAAATCGTGGGTACGCCACTGCTCACACACACACTGTGATTATGTACGTGTGTTTTCTCACCTTCAAACACCCAACCATACTCATATTTCTATCTCATGGCGTTCTTCTAAACAGCTCCTGCTCTTGTTAAACCCCGTCAGCTTATTCGTACATGACCACAAGAGACCAAGACAAGTAAAAAAAAAATCACTCGAAGAAATTGATTATATCGATTACGAGAATGATATGCCTGAATCAATTAAACAGGAGATTAATGAGATAGAAAAATGATTCCGGTGGACACCCATGTTCTTCTTTGTAACCTCGCAGCAAGACATCCAACGTGGATGAGGGGAGAGGGGAGGTGGGAGGAGAGTCTTGAAGCCGGTCGCTTGCCACAAAAGCATATTGGAATCCCTGCGGGCTGTCGGGCGAGCCATTCATCATGGAGGCCCACACACACGGCGCGGGCGAGAAGAATGAGTTGGTAGAATGGAACAGGCGCTGGGAAACAAATTCAATCGATGTTTTAGTATTTTAATATCCCCACAAATCAACACTTCCCCTGTCAATTACTGTCAGCGGCCATGTTAAGCCGAGACAAATCCTCGTCTTCCGAACAAGTTGCTCTTTCTTCTGATTCTTTTTTGTACAATCTCTTGGAATTACTCTTACGAATCTTGTATTAATGTCTATGTCTTTGATTACGTCTCTTGTTTCTCTTTGGCCTGGTGACGTCAACAATGGCTGCATTCCTTTTCGAATTCTTTCGGAATGTAGCTCGTGTTTTGTCTTTTGTTATACCTTTGCGGCAAAAGGTTTTCTGTATGCCTCGTGGTCTAAGCGTACGGTGAACGAAGTTAAAAATAAGTTGTGTTTTATACAGCGTATATTGATATACTTGCATGTTGAATTACATCTCCTGCAAATATGCTGTATAAAGGAACAAACTGCTGGAGTACTAAGTGAGGTGAGTGCATTAGAATACTGCATGGGACTTTCGCTCGCTCGTACTCGTGAATCTCATTTGAATGTGACAGGCAGTTTCAGCCCACAATCACAATCATCTGTTTCATTTTTATATATCACTGTGCATTAGTAAGACAGACTAAACTACATTTTAACATGGACAGTGGCGGCGATTAGTGGGTGTGTGAGGGGCAGTTGCCCACCCACTTTTTGCCACTTTTGCCTCTGCACTATGCTAAAACTTATCTACCAAGGGCAAATAAACTCTCTTTACCACCCACCCCCCATTTTGGAACCCAATCGCGCCGCATGGAGATGATGTTTCAATTTCACCGCGTCTTTCTCTTCACAACCTATATTTGAGGGCCCACTACTGGATTTCGAGTGTATGTAGCTGGTTTGGCCTGTTCGAGCGTTATTCGCTCGACCCCGATTCCGCACGCTATCTTGCGTCGTCCGTGCGAACTACTTGGCGCTAGAACGAAATCCTCTTCTACTGGGGCGCGTCAAGTATCTGAGCGCTCAGCGAGCAACATGAACGCTCAGCTACTTGACGGCCAAATAAGCGTTGCTCGGTGAGCGCTTCTCACTTGATCGCTGAGCGAACTTGAACCTTGTTCGCCACAGGTTTGATCCACAGAATATAGCATTTTTGTGCTTCGATCTCGTGAGGCAATGAGAAAGAAGAGGAAATCAGTGTGAGGATGGCGGGCGGGCTGCGAATTTTGTTTTTCCAGTCAACTTGTGAATGCTGTTTCATTTCTTGCTCTCTGATTGGCTGTTGGAAAGTTACAGTGCTGTGATTGTGAGAATGTCTTATTTCCTATTTTTTAGCGCAAATTTCGTGCTTTCTAATCTAATCTAACCTAACCTAACGTACAGCGCAAACAAGATATTCTCATAATCACAGCACCGTAATTTTCCAACAGCCAATCCGAGAGCAAGAAATGAAACCGCATTCACAAGTTGACTGGAAAGAGAAAATGCGCGGGTTGGAGGCCAATGAGGAAATATTTATGATGAACGGCTTGCGATATAGTGTAATTACAGAGGAGTTCAAGCAACAGAAGGTAATGTAATATTCCAATTTTTTGTAACTGTATTAAAATGAAAATGTTCTTTATTCCAAAAACACTCCGTAGTTTTGGAAAGTTGTGCAAGGGTGTGGAAATAAAAATTTCGACAGTTTTGTATGCCCACATCAACTATTTTCATAATTAACAACTTTTCAAACTGAAATTTTGTTCATTCGACGCAGCAAAATTGATCACAGATTATTCAAAAGCACTGATATTTTGATCAATGAGCAAAGAGCGTGAAGTAACTGATCTGCCTGCTCAACGAGCATCGCTCAGATTCTTGACGCGTCCCAGCTTGCAATTGAGACCCGCAGGTCACACCGCTTCCAGAACAGTAATTCTGTCCTCCCCGATGGCGCAGTGGTGTCGTCGTCGCCTTGTAATCAAGGGGTCCCGGGTTCGATACCCGGTGGAGGCACATAGTGGTTCGGATCCCACTTTAAACTGTAGGTCCAGTCCCGATTAGCCTTACTGTGCATAAAGTGGACTTAAAACACCAAATCGATCAATCAATCAGAACAGTAAATGCGTTCACTTTCCAGGTGTTGAACCAGATGACTCCGACACAGAATCCGAGCCAGGAATTCCCCTGAAGAGAAAGCAGAGAAGGTCCAGGACCACCTTCACGGCTGAGCAACTGGAAGAACTGGAGAAGGCCTTTGAGAGGACGCAGTATCCGGACGTCTACACGAGGGAAGAGCTGGCACAAAGAAGCAAACTTACAGAGGCTCGGGTACAGGTACATAGCAAGTTAAATTAATAAATATTAGAGGAAAATATCTAAATATGTGCCCCCCCCTTTCTATGTTGTCATTTTCGGAGGAAAAAATTAATATATCAAGAACCTGCCTTTAAAATGCATATCTATGAAATATATACTTAAAAGCAATTTCCAAAAAAATGGTAAAAATTATGTATTTCAAAATTGTGGTCTATTACTAGTAGTAATATCACAAAAAGCAATTAATTTTTTTAAAAAAGTCATTTATCGCTAAAACATTATAAAATTCATATTTATGAATGATCTGTTGTTTTGAAAATCACGCGGAATGGGAAAAAATCGAAATTAAGAAAAACATCCACATATTTGTTGAAAATGTGATCTCAACATTAGACCTCATGTCATAGCCCATATTTAGACCATCACGCAATTTTTCTTCTTCAATTTATTTTCGCTCTCTGTGGTACATATTTCGCAAACAAATCATGGCATTATAAAAGCCCACATTTGTTTTATGTACCGCTAATATCATAACCTATACAAAGCAGATGAGAATTCAGAAAGCGCTGAGTTAAAACATACCTGCAAGAAGTTTTCGGAGGTCGCAATTCTATAACAGCGTCCAAGGCCGAAACTAACCACCACTTTCACTTGCGAATTGGCGCCGCAACCTTTGTCCTTCACAGATAACCAGTTCCAATAGCCTCTGCCAGGCTGCAGCACTCGGGAGCACTGATAACTCCAAAACCCATATTTAAACCTTCGCCCATATTTAGACCTTCTCCTCTATCATTAACACATTTTATATTCAAGAGTGGTGTTGTTTATTTCATGCTTACTTTATTAAGTTAGTGCCACTTTTCTGATGCACGAAAAACTACAATCTTTCACCGCTCCCTGTTGTGATTTGGACAATTTAGAGTTATGGCACATTATGAGATAGAAAGGAACTAATTGTAAAGACCTTTGAGCACCTCCTTGCAATGGTTGAAAGATTAAAAACTGCCTTTTACGAACTTTACAAGCTTTGTATTATTGAAATGTGCATACCCCCATCAACGACTGTTTGCAGCAAATCAGGTGTTACGCGTATCTTCATAATCGAACTGGTAAAGAGAGGTTGAGTGCTCTATCTATTTCCTCTTTGAGAAAGGGCTTGCAAAATATTTGGATTTAAACAAGGTTGTAGCTGCTCATGAAAATATATGTATCTTATTGTATTTCTTGATGTGGTTCATTTTCTCATTTTAGCAAAAAGAAAAAGTTTTCAAACTCTTTACATAGAAATAGTGTTATACTTATATTTATATTTATACGTTTATCCCTAGTTTTTATGACGTATTTTGAACTGTTTATATGAATAGTAATTAGTAAGTCTGTGATATTATTTCACTCAAAAATGTCTTTGGAAGAGACAACAATAGAATTATTGCATTTTACTTGACATGAAAAATCCGTGCCTAAAAGTACTTTTGTGTGTGATGGAACAAAATGCAGTGATTTATCTATGGATCTAACTGTAAAATATGTCACTGGTAAAAATATACTGTAGAAAAGTTTTACGTAAATACCTTTCAACCGGTTTAAGTTAGCCCCCCGACAGTGGCGTGGCGTGACTTTTTGAAAAGTGTTAACGGCTATCAGTACGACAATTATGCCTGCTACACGTTATCACCCCCCCCCCCCCAGTAAAGAAAACATGTCTTTGAGATAGATATTTGTTCATTTCGTTCTTGTTTTGCAATCAGCACAGTGATTTAGCCACAAACACTCCTAGAAAGAACTACCACTCATGAGACAGTTACCACAATAGTGGTAGACCCGTGTCAATTCTTCATCCGTCTCTGTTTCTTTGCAATGAGGTTCGAAGGGGAAGAAGAAGATCCACACTTTTCTCGGGTCAGTTTGACGTTTGTGTGGTGAGCACTCAGCAGACGACAGAACTCCGCTCCTTTGTGGAAGGGAAGCGCCCAGCTGTACGTACTGCTGTTGCCAACTTAGTATTTTGGAGCAAGGTTTTTTCCAAATCACGAATCGCACCAAGGAACTATATTTTCGTCTATTACTTAACTGGTCTCAGTTGTAGTTCAATCCAGCCTTGGCTCTGTAGTCTACCTCTAGTTGCTTCACAGAAATGGTATTCCTATTTTAGGAGGGATTTAGCCCTTTTCTGCCAATCCGATGTGGCAACACTGGCTGCTCCGGTAGGTCTGAATGGCAACAGGGCCCCTTGAATAATACACCAAAGTCCTTCCCCGCTCTTTCCTTGCATTGGCGCCCTCTTCTCCCTTGTTGCCTCTTCAGGGTAGCGGAACGGCCTCCCTCTTCGGTCCTGTAGGCTGCAAAAAAAATGTCCTATGCAATATCTACTCGACGGCAACGGTGTTCATTAACGTATTGTTGTCATTTTATTGAAACAACTTTTACATTTTGCTGTTACCTGCGGCAACACCGGCTACATGCACGCCACGCCTCTGCCCCCCGAGAATTTGACTCCGAAATCTGTAGCCCCCACACTTATTTCAGACTGGCGCCGTCACTGAAGTTTCCCCTATCTTTTGGATTAATTTATTTAGTGTACATTTCTTAAAAACAAAATCCAACTTAGAATTACATAAATGAAATAAAAGAAAATAAACAAACATTAGCATTAAGACTCAGCTGTACTTTTACATGACCAGAGGGCAGATTTTTCGAATTTTCCCCTCCTTTCAAAAAACCGTTATGATATTCCAAAATCTTGAAAATTACATCTGCTTAGAATTTCTCATAGAACTTTCACGTGAATCATCATCTGGTTTACTTTCGCCGTTGTCAACATATTCTCAATATAGTTTCATGATTACGTAAGTCTATCAATTTTCATGATTTTAGGATATAATAGCGGTTTTTCGCAATGAGAGGAATATTTGAAAAGATCTGCCCTCGAGTCAGCTAAAGGTTCAGCCCAGCGGGTTGCTGGACCAACAGTGCAGTTCCAAATAAGAGCTGCTGTGGCAGTCTGTCGGACTGCAAGTTCGAATTACATGAGTACAGGAGAAGGAAAGCAACGCGCGCTGCTGCAAACGGCTGCTAGCCGCAGTCGTGTTTTTCCCTCTCACTTGTTTTCGTTCGCTTGCTCCTGAGATTATCGGAATAGAGTGCGTGTGTTTATAAGAAGTGCAGACGTTGTAACAGCTTGTTTGGCTTCTTGTCTCAATCCAAAAGCTCTCATTGGGTTAAATAAATAATAAAAAAACATGATTGATTGATTAGGTTTATTTTATTTCGCTTTTCTCTCACTTTTGGCTAATCGCAAAGATGAAGATGAATGATTACACCCATGCCCAGGCCGGGATTCGAACCCGGGACCCCCTTGGCGTTGTAACGCGCTGCGATAACCACTCCGCTACTTTGGTCGACAAAAAAATAAATTGTATATAGCGTATCGTACCCAAGGTATTGGGTAGAAGGGGCAAGTCTTCTGTCATTCTTAGCCATAGGCGCCGACTCCATGGGGCTTGGGTGGGGGAGGGGGTCGAGCTTCCCCCAATGTTAACGATGTGGTGACAGAGACCCCTAAATAATTTTGCTTAAGAGGATCTAATGTATTATTTTGCTTCTCTTGTAAAGTTTACTCTGAATTGTGCAACATGAACTTAACTTTAAATACACATTTCAAATGTTTTACACCATCAACTTTGGGGGCTGAGACCGCTAAACCATCAACTTTGGGGAGGGGGGCTATGACCAGAGACAGCAAAACACATGAATTATTACTATATACTATGTATATAATTATGAGTATTGTTAATATTTTTACTAAAAAAAAAAGTTTCAAAAGAAGATGTGCATGAACTAGGAGAGTGGATGGACGTTCTGGCTACAAATGGCTCTCACATGACATTCAGAACGAGATCATTCATATATGTATTAGGGAGATCCGTCTTGCGCTTCGTGGTAGCAGATATTAAAAGTCGGGAATATTTTGCTATTATTGTTGGCGAAACTTGTGATATATCCATCCGTGAACAATTGACATTTTGCATTTGAACAGTAATTGAAAATTTTAATATTTTTGAGGGCTTTTACGAGATCCCGAACACTGAGGCCAAAACTTAAAAAAGGGAGGGAGGGAGTCATTCATTAATTTATTTCAGTGATCAGAGCCCCCAATAATTTTGACAAGTCGGCGCCCCTGTTCTTAGCATAGCAGGGAACAGAGAAAGGAATGCGGAATAAGCAATTAGGCAAACGTTAGGTTATTGACTTGAGAGACGGGTATGGAATGAGTCTTGGAATCGAGAAGGAGCGAGGGCAGTTGGCGAGGATAGAGTAAAGGTCGCGGATGGTGAGAGAGAATGGAAAGTGGGGGGAGGTCGATTATTGGACAATGGTGAGTGAACAGAGTGAATTCTAACAGGGAGGTCAGACATGTGACAATTGAGAGGACAAGTGTGGAAATAACCTTCATCTAATTGTGAGGCAAATAATATCCTTTTCTAGGCAAATCCATATCGGTTCAGTCATGGGAGTACAGAAATCCAATTTGTAAGTTCTTTTGCCATAACTTTGAATATCTCTTGCATATATCACATTTAGGCCAAGCGAATAATTACCATCTGATGGTCTTAGCGGAAGTGACGTCACCTACTACAGTTCGAAAGCGCCAAGAACAGAAGTACGCAAGTACACAGCTTGCAGTACAGACGGGAGCTGACTAGGTCACGTGATTTCCACACTCGTTGTTCATTTGTTTAAAATCACGGAGGCAGAAAGCTAGCAACACAAGTTAAATATACGTTATGGGCCAGCACGTTGTTTTAAAGTTCTTATAATGTGTAGAAATATATGTGTAGGAACATTTGAAAATGCTATGTGATTTCTATGGTGAAAAACAAGTGTTTAAAACGTGGGGAAAACAACGAGTACTAAGTTTTATATCCTGATCGTATTTGGCGCTGCAGTCGAAGTGCAATTCGAAAGACTTTCACTTCCAGTCCACGACTTCAAGACCGCAGTCCAAGACCATACTCGAAGGATGCTCGCTTCAAGTACGGTCTTGCACCTTTCGGACACAGCCTGAGAGATGAATGATGAATAATTACACCACCCAATACAATCTAAAGGTCTCTAGTTAGATTCCAACGCAGTATTAGCATTGCGTTACGATAGTTCTCAAATTATAGTAAAGGATGTTAATTTTTTTGCTTGTGGTTACGAAAGACGTGTGTCAATGCAAGCAAGTAATTTAGGTATAATATATAATTGGTTCCCGATTCCATATCCTGTTGCGGCACGTACAGTCACCGTCAATAAAAATGGGACACCTTCCCCTGACAGGTGCTATGTGTGTTGCCTAACTGTACGGCGATAAGTGGCTTTTAATAGCAAATTTCAATGGCAACTACTACCATCCCTTTGAGTTTCAGGATCTAGGTGTCCCATTTTTATTGCCGGGAAGTGTACAGTAAACTGTAGGTCCAGTCCCGATCAGCCTATTGTGCATACCAGTAAAATGGACTTAGAACAACTTAGACAAGAAACTCTGGTTCTCTCAGAATCTCAATATATCAACAACGAAGCAAAAAACATCGACTTCTCCTGTGCTTAGCAACGAGATAAGGGACACTTCAACAAAATATTGAAAACAAGATCAATGTGAAGTCACATTTTTTTTACAGGTCTGGTTCAGCAATAGACGTGCCCGTTGGAGAAAGCAAGTAGGCTCGCATCAAGTCAATGCCTTCAACCCTTTGGGTTTATCTGTAGGGTACACCCCATCCAGTTACCAGTATGGGTCTACCACAGATCCAGGGACCTCGTCTCTGCAACATGGAGGTAAGTCCTTTGTTCTTATAACCAAAGTTGATATACTCGTATTGACTCTCAGGACCGATTTTTTTCAATGTACAGATAAGGTTTAAGTTAGTACCACAGATAAAGACATATAAGCAGATCTTCATCTAAGGTAGGAAAACAGGTGCACGGATCTCCCACTGGGAACGGCCCCTCGCAAGAAGTTCCGGAATAATACGTAGAGAGGCGCTGCGAGGCAGCACTCGAAGCCATTACCCTGTCTTTATCTGTGTTAGTACGTAACTGGTAGTGTGCTCAATCCCGGCCTAACTAACAATGCGACTCTTTCATTTTGTTGTGCACAATGCGGTAAAGTTAATGGGTGATTCTGAAATTAGGGTACACTTTTGACTTAGGATAGGAAATAAAAATCGAGAAGTTATGTTTTTTTTTCTCATCTTGATACTAGCTTGTGTAATATTTTGACGCTATGTAGGCACCAGAACTGAATTTTCACTAATAACGTGTTATTTAATTATTATTGGCAATTTCCTATTTCATGCTACTGGCTCTAGTTGTGTCCATGCTGATGACTAGGGAACGGATTTTAAGGTGCAGCACCTATTCAAAAATATATATATTTTAGGACATGATATCAAGTAAAATGAACACTCTTTGTTGCACCTTTTCGTGAGATTAGCACATTTAGCACATGTATCAGCACCTTTTTCCTTCCTTTTATTTCATGTTTTGTTAAAAAAAATTGGACATAAAAATAAATGATTTTCACTCTTCTTGAGCAGCTACATAAAATCCTATAGTCTCATTTTGTAGAGCAGAACGAGAGCTATAAATAGGTATGATGTAATCATTGTAGCCCCAATAGTTTCCAAGATAATGTAGCAAAGCCCGCGAGAGAAAACACAAACTTCAACAAAACCTATTCGGCAGAACCACAGTTCTCTGTGCGGTCCGCGCGAATTATATACAGAAGGCGTAGGAAAAGAGAGCACTGAATAAAGACATTTTATCAGCACCTCTTTTAAAACATTTTCAGTCGAGCAAGATTCATCCAAAGCAATTGGTCACACTCTCTGCAACTTGAAATAGTGTTGCCATATGTACTATTATTATTCTAAAGAAAAAATATCCCTGCCTTCCAAATATCAAATTAAAATTTGACCATGGTGATGACATAGGATTTAGCGGGGGAAATTCATTAATATCCTCATTCAATTGTATCGTTGACTCCTTTTTCATGGTATTATGATTTATCACACTTATTTTACACAAACATATTTTACTTCCCAAATGAAAATTAGTATTCGTGAAAGAATTGCACTTAAAATTTAATGTCCATACCCAGGGTTGTTAGCGGTCCAGGAATTTTAAACAAATTCAATTCCGGTCCATGAGAGAAAACAAGCAAGCGTAAATGGGTTCTGGACCGTAAGGAATATTTTTATCTGCAAAGTATTTCTATTCGGTCCAGGAACCCTTTTTACCAGATTAGTGTTGCTCACGGGACGGGACATGTCCCGTCTCGTCTCGTGTCTCGTCTTGAAAACGAGACGAGACACGAGACGGGACAAGCCTTTTGAAATTCGAGACGGGACGAGGCGGAATGCCTTTCTCGTCTCGTTTTCGAGATGAGACACGAGACGAGACGGGACGGATTTTGAAAAGTCTCGTCTCGTCTCGAATGTCTCGAAAAAATAAAAGAAAAATTTTTAATCAGTTGCAAATACTTGTTTGATTGGAATAAAGTATTTCAATTAGAAACGTTCATAAGCGTGTATTAAGTCAAAAGAAAACTATTCTAGAGAGAGTAATGAATGAATTGAATACCTAAACTTATTTTCAATACTCTTTCGAAACACAGCGTTACTCCCCATTTTTTTAAAAAAAATATTCCAGTTTAATAACTTTATGTTACGATAATACTCCAGATACTAATACAATTCTGAATAACATCAAGTAAAAGGGCAGGTAGAGAAGGTGGAAGGAGGGGCCAAAAAATCGTGGAATGTCTGCGTCCGAGGTTTATCTTGTAAAATTAGTCTCAGCTCTATAGGTTGGAAAGATAAACGGACCGACGGATAGGGTTTATTTTTATTATTTAATTTTTACATCAAAGGGTGTACAGAAGTGATTGTTATTAGGAAGTAGGAAAAGCATTGTAGGAAACATGGCAGTACAAATTGATGAGGAGTTGTTGGGAAAGTTATTAAGGAGTCCAAGATATTAGCAAGACTAAGAGAAGGGCATAATTAGGGACAAATAATCTTGCATTATCCCACTCCGAACAGCTGAGAGCTAAAGAGGAGGAGAAAATACGGGAAATATGGAAAGAAGTAATTTGGTGATTTTAGTGTTTACAGAGAACCACGACAAGATTTTACCACATTATTATTTGCACGGGTTGCGAAATTATTAGAATGTTATGGAAATTTCGGATATGTCTTTGTTGAGAAAATTCTTGTTGTTTCCCTCAGGCATTCTGCAGGTGGTTGGATTCGATTTTTTTACGTCCGTTTGAAGATTATTTCCAATGTTTTTTTTATTTCTTTATTTCTTATTTAAGGAGAATACTATTCCTTGGATTGTAATAACGAAATACTGAGGCTGATATAGAATAGATTTCAAATGAAGGAAGTGCACTAAGTTCTGTATAATCGTCGTAGAAGGAAACTTTGTTCTATGAAGGGATTCCCCGATGGTACAGTGGTAGCATCGTCGCCTTGTAATCAAGGGGTCCCGGGTTCGATACCCGGTGAAGGCACATTGTGATTTGAACCCCACTTTAAACTGTGGGTCCAGTCCCGATTAGCCTTTCTGTAAATCAGATGAAGGAATGTTGTAGCTGTTCTTTTTATTCTCTAAATTTAGCCTTCCAGTTTATGAGCAAAATACATGTAGTATCTACTGTACATTTTCACTCGTTATTAAACACATTTCACAAAGTAGTTTTATCGAACTTCAGAGGGAAGCTGACAGCAATGTCAGGGTGGCGGGAGCTTGTTTACCACCAGGGTGTATTCCGAGACTATTGTTCGCCGTTCCCCACTGACAAAGGTTTCGCTTTGAACAATGGACACCGTTGCTTCAGGGGGCAAACACCAAACATAGGGCGAGGTTGACCTGCAGTAGCGGGTACGTGCCATAAATCCAGGCCTAAAGTAGGAATGAAAGTTGATGCAAGGGAGGGGCAATAAAAATTCTGTAATTTGGTTTGCTTGCTGACAGGAAGTTTTACAGGAAAAGCTGAAAAGGAAAACGGCAGACTTAGAATGAAAGAGGGACAGTGAACACGAGTTCTTTGTATTATTCGCCGACACACAAGCTTCCATTTCGAAGGTGAGGCTATCAGCAGCGAAGTTATTAGAGGGTTGGAAGCAGTGACGACGCCAGAGGGGGCAGGGGGACGCCCCATGTCAGACACTTCGCCCCCCCACCCGGACCCCCCAACTGAAGTTAATTAAATATCGAATAATAAGAGAGTTCATTTATAAGAGTATGACGATTTTCACCTTTTCAAAGCGGTGTATTCTGCATGATATCACTTTCCTGCTTATATTACCAACTTGATTAACAAATATTAATTTGCTTCGTCCAAGATTCGAGCGCCGACCTGGGCATAGGTGATTTCTCATTCATTTATGTCCTGTAATAGCCGAGATTAACCTAAGTTTTAACCAGTCTTAAGAACTGGGAAAAAGTGTTGAATGTGGATGATTTTAAAACATCACGAATATTTTCAGGACCACAAGACATCATCTGTAGTACGGGCAAATTATTCTAATCGTGGTCGTTAGTGACAACGCTAATTATTAAAAGACATTCAAAGTTGATTCAAGATTTGGTTGGTTGGTTGATTTGGCGTTTGAAGTCCACTTTATGCACAGTAAGGCTAATCGGGACTGGACTTATAGTTTAAAGTGCCTCCACTGGGTATCGAACCCAGGACCAAAGGTGATCGAAGAAAACCCGACACTCCATGTCAGTTGTTGTGGATTCATCGCGGTTTCTTACTATTCAGGGACTTGAATTTCGAGATGATGAGTCTGAGGCAAACCTTAACAAAGGTGATTTCTTCGATACTCTTGAAGCTAATGAGGGGATATTGTTCGGAAATGTATTGAACGTGAACCTTAAAATGCAAATTACACTTAAAATTCGATTCAAAACATATTGCGGGCAGGTAAAAGAACGCTTATTAGGATTTGCCACTCTTCAATCATTAGATGCAGGTTCGCTGTTTCTCGTACATATCAAAATCGAAGAACTTCTTCCCACGAACTCCATAGGTGCCTGTAATTGGGAAGCACAGACATACGTTGGAGTGGTAGAGTAAGAGTAAGTATTGCCAGGGTCAGAATATTTCTTGAATTATGAGATAACTGTAACCTTTGTCTGATTTTTTATCCTGTGATAACATTTCCCTGAAAGGTGAAACACAAATTTTGCCCAAAACTCTTCAGCGTTACGAAGATGGTTGTCCTTAAATTCTTTGAAAAGGCTTGCTCGAAACTGGATGCTGGATGCAAACTGCCTCATTTGGCTGTTCTTGCCATTGAGAAGAAATGTCAAGTCCTGGACGTACCAAAGGTGCGCAATGTGTTCTCCAAAGCACATAGAGCAGAATTCTCCTACAGGAGAATTGCACTTCACTAAGTGCCTCACATTGTTTCTAATACTTAAGAAGATTCATTTCTTCCAACGTCACGTTTATTTTGCAAGAATATTAAACTCTTAGAAGCATTATTTTCATCATTTATATTATTATCTTATAACTTAAATATTTATATCAGTAGTTTCATCTCAAGAAAGACGATGAATTATAAAATTATGAATGTCTTTCAATACTGAAATAGGCCACTAGAGACAACGCAACTTACCAATAAAAAAGAATTAATGTCTTTATTAAAACGAATCAGTTAGTTTATTCTAATATTCTTAAGGTTGATGTTTTTTTTTTTAAGTCCACTTGATTCGCAAATAGGCTAAATCACGAACCGACCTACAGTTTAAAGTGCGATCCGATCCACTTTGTGCGTCCATTGAGTATCGACGAGAGGACCCTTCATTACAAGACCTCGACGTTATTACTACGCCATCGGGGAGGCACCCAATTTACACAAATATGTTGATTCCAATAACACGTTATATGCACAATCTGATAATGATGCACTTTGGGTGCATCTAAACATATTTTTTTTCAACTATAGCATGTCTAAAAGAATCATTGAAGTTGGGATTTTTATAACTTCAGGAGGCACGGCTCTGTAAACGTGCGATATAAAATTAATGCAGGTTTGCCTTCCATACGTGGTGGTTTTGTCACGTTTCTTCGCTTCGTAAAACATACACTTTTGCAGGAAAGGCTTCTTGCATCCTCCTGGGGCCTTGCTCTAGCTAAACAAAAATATATTTGTTTAGCATAATCGAGGGTTACATATTCCTGCCTAACTTACTAGAATACAAGGATTCTATTGGGATCATGCTGCTTTGAATGACAGTATCAATTAAGTTTTATGTACGCTACTACTTATAATAATGAGCATAAAATATTAATCAGGAACTGGATGTAACATCTTTTTTTGTTATTCAGCAAATATTCAATTCATCACCTTTTTTGACATTAATTTTCTTGCCAGGACAGTTCTTTTTATGCAGATTTTGACGATCTTAACTACACGTAAGCTAGATATTAGCTAATATTTGTGCTGTTATATTACTATTCTTCTACCATCTTTGTAACATGTCATGCAATAACAATAATAGAATTGATTAATTCACATATTCAAGTGAATAGACCTATGAATTATATTAATGCATTAATTTAAACATTTGCTTAATTGTTGTCGTTAATGTTATTATTATCATTTTTTCTGAAACACTTGGCTCAGACACCCTCCCCCGACATATATTTCTAGATGCGTGCCTGCCGAAGGATAAATTAGATCAAGCGGTGGTGGTACCGGACTTAGAGGCTAAAGGGAAAACAAAGAAGTATGTGCGTCATAAGCTGAGCATAAGAAACAGCACAATATCACAAAGAAACACTTGTTGAAACTTATGTCATAGAAGATGTTTAACAATATTAAGAACAATAAATGTTTTCTATTTGTAATATACTAAATATTGAAATTTTAAATAGTCTTTTGTGTTCGTACTACACATTTAAAAACTTTTCTGTTGCTCCCCAGCGCCAAGCTTAGAATTTAAAGAAAAAATGTACATTTTCATAGTGCACGGAAGTTCCGACATTCAGAAAGAAAGAAGGTCTATTGGAAAACATTTCAAGACTTCCAAAAGGTATAGCAGTAATGAAAAAGAGCACTCACTTATACCGTGTTTGTTACAACCTGTCCGGCTTCCCGCGGTAGCTGATCGCTGGCTTTTCTAGCATAAACCAAGCGGTGTTGCTGCTGAAGACCGCCTGAACTCCGTGCTGGGGAAAGCCAAAGCCAGTCAGCAAATTAAAATACGCAACGTGGCAACAACGTCTACGTAAGCTCCTCTCTTCTGGCTTCCATTCGCTCCTCGCTGCCCAGCAGACGACTTTTTTCTCCTGTCTCATTGGCACCAAAACTGTCGAGCGATGTCCTCATGATTAACGAACCTTATTTATTCTCACCACGCAATGGGTAAAATATTTGGAGCATTATCCCACTTTCCGGAAAAATATTTCGTGTTTCTGCTACTTTTGACTTTTGTTGGCATGATATTCCGGATCACTTTTACGAGACGAGACGGGACAAAACGAGACGGGACGAGAGGAGACGAGACAGAACCCTTCGAGACGGGACACGAGACGGGACAAACGAATATTTTCGAGACGAGACACGAGACGAGACAGCATTTTCACGAGACGGGACGGGACAGACCAAAGTCTCGTCTCGTCTCGTCTCGTGGGCAACACTATACCAGATCAATTTAAATACAGTCCAGGAACCCTTTTTTCCCGGCTGAATTTAAATACGGTCCAGGAACCTTTTTTCAATGAAACAATATGCGGAACCCAATTAAAATTTATGGGTTCATGGACTTTTAACAACCCTGATCTTACCAATCACAAATTACTTGAATATAATTTTTTTATATAGGTGGGAAATTTACTAGCATCTTCATTGAAAAAAATGTTAATTTGGTTCTTTCAATTAGAAGAAGAAATGCACACACCGAATTAATTAAAACTTAAGGGAAGATAAACAAAATGGCATATTTAACCAAAAGTAGTACTTGCTGTTGTCATATATAAATTTCTAAAATGAAAAATAAAAAGAATCATTGAATAAAATATGATACCGAAACAACCTCCACACTCAGGAATTTTCTGCCTTCAATTACATTCTAGGAAAGAAAGAAAGAAATTGATTGGTCGATTGTATTAGGTTATTTTGAGTCACTTTGCCACTTTTTGGCTAATCACGACGATGAGATTGAGTGATGATATGATGAAATTGATGAAGGCACAATCACATGTAGAACCCATGCCAGGCCAGGATTCGAACCCGCGACCCCTGGCGTCGTAGTACGCTGTGATAACCAGAAAGATAAAAAAATAACCTATATGTTATCTACATTGTGAATGTAACCACTTGAGTGTTAATTATATGGTCATAACTTTTCGTAGTTTAAACCTTGTCGTTCAGGACAAGTTTTGACTTATTTTGTGACACTACCGCTGCTTACGAATTTTGCTTACTTTTAGTAATAGTGTTTGTTTTTACATTCATGGATAACACTGGAAAAAAGATTTGATTTGATTTGATTTAGCTATTTGATTTGACTGCTGAAAAACAGCGTACATGCCTAATACAGCAGTTTGTGATGACTAGGGAGCGGAAGTTGTTGAAATGTCATCTTTTTTCTGACATCTCTGACATGATATTTTAAAGTGCATTTTTTTGCATTTTTTGCCAATTTTCAGGTTTTAGGTCATTTTCGCCGATTTTCGCCGTTTTCCCGTCATTTTTCGCAATATTCAGTGTATTGTTTCGTCATATTTTGTCACTTCTTTCATTTTGAGTCTTTTCACCAAGGTGTACATAGGCCTATATAGATCTCGCAGGATTGCAATTTACGAGCTTTTCATTAAATTGTTTTGAAACTATTCTGTTGTTTCCATTGAAAATCCTCATTGCATATTTTAATTGAATGTGCATGTGCTATATCATTTGGTGCCTTTTCTTTTTAAAGCAAGATTGCATTTTGTTTAATTTCCATTTCACTTCAATTTTTAACCTGAAACTAACAAATTTAATGGTCATTTTTTGCATTTTTTACGTCATTTTTTACCATATTTTAGGACATTCTATACGTTATGTACCTATCATCAACTTCCGCTTCCTAGTGATGACATATACGCAATATTACAATTAAACACAATAATTATAATGTGCACTTGTGTACAACATGAAAAAATATAGGCTAGTGAGAAGATCAATTTCGTAAAAATAAAGAAAAATACAAATTTAAATGGTACACTGTAATCACATATGTTAAAAAACACGTTAAATGTAAGATTACACATGTTATTATCATAATAAAAGGTTACTAGGCAGCAATGGATTATGACCGTATTGGGATATAAGAAAATTAAAATACATATTATGTCTAAAATAAGAAGTGACAGAACTTGCAGAGCAGTAGTTTCGGAATACATAATGACGTGTCTTTAGACACACAAAGAGAAAAAACACACAGACACACGAACACACACACACAGGGGGTAAAAGAGAGAGAGAGAGAGAGAGAGAGGCAGAAACATATTTTCTCTCGGAGGAGAATGTTGCCCGTTCTTCTCTTCTGTAAAAGAAAATCATCTTGTGTGTTTTAAATTCTAGTATTTTCATGCAATTTTTGCATGGCAAAAAATTTAACTTTTCTTCTATAGGAAGAGGTTTGAGAGTAGGACAAATATTTTTTTCAAAAAGTTAAACTTAATCTCACCGTTTTTTTTCAATTTCTTCCTTTTTCCAGTAATTTTCACAAGAACGAAAAATTTGCTACTTTTCTTTTTGTTTTTCGATACCATTCAACATTTCTTCTGTAGTTGCGTTTATCGATATACACCTGCCAATCCATTAAATTAGGCACACACAGGAGATGTACTATGTAGATTTTCAGCGAAAAATGCAGGCTCGACCAGGACTCGAACCCGGGTCCCTGGCAATCCGTGCCATTGCTCTACCGCTGAGCTACCGAGCCCGCCTGGCTTCCCCCGCATTTTCGCTGGCGCTGTTTTACCTGTGTGAAATCGTCTCTGCTAGTGCTACTGCAACGGGATCTGTTGCCTTTGAAACACTATGGACGTCGACGTTGCCTGGTTCCTCCCAGCGTAGAGATTTCACACAGGTAAAACAGCGCCAGCGAAAATGCGGGGGAAGCCAGGCCGGCTCGGTAGCTCAGCGGTAGAGCAATGGCACGGATTGCCAGAGACCCGAGTTCGAGTCCTGGTCGAGCCTGCATTTTTCGCTGAAAATCTACACCTGCCAAGTGTTTTTGTTTCTGGTATGTCTAACTTGTGAAGGTTGCTAATTGTCTAAATACTGACGCAGTCAGTCAATATTGTCATTCTTTATTCAAGGTGGGAATTCTACGTGGCACAGAACATCACAGTTCGGAAACCCATCTCTCCTGCAACAGAGCAACCCTGGAATCCAGAATCCTTTTGCGGAGTCTTGCTTGTCGAGTTCCAGTTCCAGCATGGCTCTTCCTTCTCAGATGATGAATCTTCTGTCTTCATCTTCATCCGCGATGAATCCACAGCCGTCCACGTCGTCAGCTCCCTCTGGTAGCGAGTTCCATAGTCACATGAACCATGCACCTTCGGAAGCACCAGGCATGTGGAATGGCACCAACATACAAGGCTCGAGCAAGGGAGAATCTTCGACTGGTTCCTCGTGGGGTCATCACGGGTTTCCAACAGAGAACTATAGGTAAGTTGGTGCAATAGGCTTTTGAGGTCAGTGTACAGGGTGATTCTACATGAATGGTGCAACTTTACACAGTTATTATGACGTTAATATTTATGGTAGAAAATCAGACAAGGCATCAAGATGAAGAAAAACTGTGGAAGTTTTACTCACATGACTCACATTACAAAGATTCAATATGGACAGCACTTGTAATGCGGTAAACATCCAAACGATAGTAAAGCACATGCTATGCACGAGACAACAAGTCATTGTCCATGGTTTCGAAGACACTAACATATGTACAGTAGCGTACGCAGGATTTCATCAAAGGGGGGGGGGGGGTTATTTCGAAAACTTTCTACAAATTCACATTACCATTGTTTTATTATACTTTAATTAATTAATTAATAATACTTATAATGAATTAATTAATAATACTTATAATTAATTAATTAGTTTAATTACTACTAATAATACTACTAATGCAGCTGCTGTTACTACTTATATCACTACTATTATTAAGTAGTAGAGATCTACATAAATATATTTATGAAAGCAATATAACAAAATTACATTTCTTTTGTTTCTTTGTTACGAAATAATTGTCTAGTCAACGGTTATTTGTATGTGATAGGTGAGACATTTCAAGTGTGGCCTAGACTGACAACCTCGTGGGAGATCCGGGTTCGATTCCCGGAATTGGTTGGATTGGATTGGATTGATTTTAGTTTATTTTACTTCGCGTTTTGTGCCTCTAGGCTAATTTGCGAAGATGGGGATGAGTGATGAAATGATGAAATTGATGAATGGACATTCACAAACAACCAAGCCCGACCGGGATTCGAACCCGGGACCCTTGGCGTCGCAGCGCGATGTGCTAACCACTCGGCCACAGGGTCGGGCCCGGAATTGGTTGGAATTTATCCAACCTTGTCTCCGCACCCAGCCTTATATCAATGGGTACCTGAGAGCAACCTTGGGGGATGAAGGCTGCCGGAGCATGGTGCTGATCACATCACCTGCGAAGTGGCCGAGATCGAGAATGTGTGGGGCCCACCACACCACTACGTGTGCCTTCATGGCACGGTGCTATATGCACGGGGAAATTTACATTTATGGAAATCACCCAGGATGATGATGAAGCGCGAGAATACATGTTGCTAAATTCCACTGAGTCTATGTTTTCGTTCAAAAGTAAGTTTATAGATATTCCAACACATTTATCACTTCTAGGTGATTCACAAAGCACTTCTTCAACATTATTTAATGATGTGGATGTAGACTCAGCATCACTTCAGAGTTCACAAGGGGATGTGAAATCAGTACCGGGAAGAACGTTTGCAATAAGGTCGGCACACTGCGACGAAGCAAGGAATTTTCACAATTCTCGCGAGAGTCGCTGCGCGACATTTTGCAAAAAAAAATTGCAAAATTGAACTTTACGGCCGCTTAGATTGTGTTTGGAATGTTATGTTTTTCTCCATGCTGCATAATTAAAATTATTATTAATAGTAGTAGACTATTGTTATTATTATTATAACTGTCGCAGATCTTTGACTATAATAAATTAGCCATTTTTATTTTTTTCTAGAGCCTTTTCCATAATATTTCAAAAGCTCAAGAGGGGGTTTAAACCCGGTAACCCACCCCTTGCATACGCCACTGCATATGCATTACTACCGAAAAGCATGTGGAGTTAATCAGTTCTTGATAGCTCGAACACACAATACAACTTCTACTGGTCACTAGCCATTTGGCTCGATTCAGCACTGGGGGAAAACATAACACCATCAGATAGCTACTGTTGAGACCTGATATGAAACGACCCACCTGCCTCTGGCGGTAAAAACATGAACTCGGAAGATGATTAAAGGTTTGCGAGGAGCTTTATGTAGGAAGAGCAACTATAAACGTCCTAAAAATGCACGAGATATCCAATTTCAAAGTGATAACTTTGATGGTTATGACACGTTGCCTTCAAAGAGGTATAGGTTTAACTCAAAGGACACCGATTCTTCGTGAAGGCAAACCCAGGACGGTTTCTCGCTGTAAAACAGCGGTGTTGCCTACCGTTTCATTAGGACATTTTTCTTTCTAATGTTTCTGTTCTATTCTTGTCGCAATGTGACGCCCTTGTCTCTCCTGCTTTCTTCTCCATCAATAACAACTTAGAGGGGGGGGGCAGACAGAAAGATAGTCATAGACAGAGGGAAATAGAAGCAGATAGCGAGAGGAAGAGGAGCAGATAGGAAGAGAAAGAGACAGACAAAGGAATAGACAGAGAGAGAGAGAGAGGAAAAGACAGATAGTAAAGGGAGACAGAGAGGAAGAGAGATGAAGACAGAGAGAGAGAGGGGGAGAGAGAGAGATAGAGAGAGGGGGACAGAAGGAGAGAGATAGAGTCAGAGAGAAGGAGAGACAGAGGGACAGAGATAGAGAGAGGGGGAGAGAAGGAAAGAGAGATAGAGACAGAGAGAAGGGGAGAGAAGGAGAGAGGGAGAAACAGAGTTAGAGACCGAGAGAAGGGGGAGCGAATGAGAGAGATAGAGACAGAGAGGGACAGAGAGAGAGAAAGAGAGGGACAGAGATAGAGACAGTGAAAGGGGATAGAAGGAGACAGAGAGTGTGACGCAGAGGGAGAAAGAGAATGGGAGAGAGATACAGGAATAAAGAGAGAGAGAGGGGGAATCGACAGTGAGAGAAGGGGAGACAGAAAGAGGGGAAAGGAGATAGACCGAGACATAGAGAGACAGACAAGGGAAAAGTGTGTGTGTGTGTGAGAGAGAGAGAGAGACAGGGGGTGACAGGAAGAGGAGGACAGAAAGAGACAGAGAAATGGGGAGATAGGGAGAGACGTAGAGAGAAGGAGAGGTCGACAGATAGACATAGACACAGAAAGAGGGAGAGCGAAAAATAGACAGAGAGAGGGGGAAAGGAGAGAGACGACAAGGAAATACATGAGAGAGGGGGGGGATAGACACGAGAGAGAGAGAGAGAGAGAGAGAGAGAGGGTGAGTAATAGACAGACAGAGGGGTAAAAGGACAGACACAGAGGGATAGACATGAGAAAGAAGGGGACAGAGAGAGGAGGAAAGGAAAGAGAGAGGGGTATAGACATGAGAGAGAGAGAGAGAGAGAGAGAGAGAGAGAGAGAGAGAGAGAGAGAGAGAGAGAGAGAGAGAGAGAGAGAGAGACAGGAACAGGGAGACAGACATGAAAGACATCTGAGAAGAGGAACTCTGCCCAAGAATATCGTTAATCCACGAATCAACCTCATCAAACCCTTCAGCAAAGTCTTCATCTGAATTTAGAACATAATCATACAGTTAGAATGTACCAGACCATAAACATAACTAATGAAGTGCATTTTCTTTCTTGCAGCATGATGGGGACAGGAGACATGTTCGTCCCAAGCCAACACCTGGGGTCATCTCTCCTCGCAAGTCATTCGACCTTAGATATGAAGTCAGGGTTCCATCATCCTTCGAGTCAGTTCGTGGGACCCTCCACGTCGTCAGTGTATAAAAACTTTAACAACAAATCAGGACACACAGCCTTAGGGATATTTTAAGGAATATTAGGTTCCTGTAGTGTTTGTTCAAGATCGAAAATAAGTAAAAGTAAGTACTTGATGTTCAAGTTTTAAGGGTCACAAGTTTTCTTCTAAGGGATACGCCAAGCACAAAACTGCACATCACAGCTTATGATGAAAATTGCATTTCTTCTGCTGAGCAATTATGTACCTGACAGACCTTCATAATAATATACTTTCGTAGTATTTTGTTACTCGGTCGAGAGATTATATTTGCGTCTGAAATCAACAGAGAAATTGTCCTGGTATTAATTTAATGTGGGCTGAAGAAAAATGGAATGAGCTGAACTAGACAATTAACTCCCATTTATCTTGTAATAGTATTTCCATGATAGTATACCGTGCAGCTTAAAGGCGAGTTTCACTTTTCAGATCATCCAACTAGCTAATGTGATTCCCAGGAACTTGCTAATATCAGATAAACTTGGCACCAATCATCATCTCACTGCTCAATGCTCTCCTATGTTAATACTAGTAGCACTACTAGTTGTTCCTGAATATAACTTGATTCTACTCACGTGTTATGGAAAACACACGCACTGATAAGTACAAAGGTCTTATTTTAGTGTCGTCAAACACTCTAAGAGAGAAATGTATTCATATAAACTTTAAATAAATAAACTACTTCTTCTCTGTCAAGTTATGTTAATGAACAGAATGCTTTGTCAATATTTTTCTTTCTATCATAAGTGATACTAAAGTTCATTGTAAACTACATTGCAATCCTTATGTTAGATTCTCAATGATATTCGAATTTAAAAACAAATAATTGTGCACTCTACAAATAATAATAAAAACAGGTAAAAAGGCTTACAACCGTACATCCGAGAATCCATTGCATGAAACAGATGCATAATTTTACTCAGTTCACAAATACTGAATTAAGGAGCACGGTATATGGATAGAAAAATATTTTTATATCTTGTATATACCAGAAATATGTACATAGATCTATTGTATCGACATGTAACCCAGTGGCGGCTCATGCTACTTATTGTTAGGGGGCTGCATTCATAAAAAATAATACCTTAACTATTTGAAGATGAACTCCATGCGGCGGTCTTTCATTGAATTATTCATTTTTACTTGTACGATCTCCCATTCAGAACACTAGATTATATAACTCACTGCCAGAAAACAAATAACTCTTTGAATCGATTTGAAAACTTAAACAATCACGCACTTACTGACAAGCGAAACGGACGCGTTACATGGCAGGCCACTCTTTCTCTCGCATGTTTATGCGCGGTGTCCGCCGTCATAGTGTGAGAGGTTTCAATTTTTACCACTTGGCAGCGCCATCGTACATTGGACTGCGCTAAATGCAGTCCGCTCTTTAGCCTAGCAGGGAGGAAAGTTGAAGCAGTGCTTACGTTAGAGCTAACATAGAGATGTACTGGCAGTCCCCGAGGAGGAAGTGACTTCATATGCCAGTTTCCCGCTTGTCGTGCGCCAAGTGAATTTGAAAGCTCCACACAGCGCAACGGGACGCAGTAAGATAGCGGAAGTATAAATATTTAATTTTTGCACTAATGGCAACAAAATATAATTGGTTTGGGGGGGGTTGCAGTCCTGCAGCACCCCTTCATCGGCCGCCACTGATGTAACCTATATTTCACGACTGAAACTACATGGAATCAGTAAATGAGAACGTCTAGTGATTTTTACTCAAGGGAACTTATTTATTAAAAAATATTGTGTTGCATTTTTACTACTTGTACAATATGAAAATGCATTTATAAAAGTAGACTTTGAGACATGTTAGCTGGAAAATTATAAAATATACAATCAAATAGTTCTTTAAACACCATGATTCAAAGGCATTGTTCCTCAAATTACTTCATGTGTACATAAATTTTCTTGAAAAGTGGTGTTTAGCAACAAATGTGCCTTCTAGGACATATCAATTACCTTGTATACAATTCCAAGTGTTCAAATAAAGTATTTAAATACTTTCAGTATAGCTGTATAGATTGTAAATATATTTTATTTATTACAGGGATATAAACTTTGATACTGTGCCAATGTTTAATAAAGTAATTTATATCATGAGTAGTATTCATAATTTAATATTTCCTAATATTTACATATTGTTACATGAAATAATGCTGTTTATGAAGGTTTTTTCTTTAAACGTAGGTTTCAAATTTAACTAACTCTCTAGCCTTCTTAAACCCGAAGGTTCATGATTGCAGCAACACAGTACTTCCATCTGTCCCTATCCTGAGCAAGAACTATATACTCTTTTCCATCTCTACCGATTTCCTTTAGGTCCATCTCAACGTTGTCCCTCCCTCCATCTTCGTCTTGGCCTTTCTACTGGTCTCTTCCCAACAAGAATCTTGTAAACTCTTCTTTCCTCTACCATTCGTGCCACATGGCCTGCCCACCTAAGTCTTCTTGATTTAATCACTCTAATAATATCTGGACATGAATACAAATTGTGCAGTTCTAAATTATGTAACCTTCTCCACTCACCTGTCTCCTCATCCCTTTTAGGTCCGAATATTTACTAAGGATCATATTTTCAAATACTTTCAATTTGTTCCTCTTTCAATGTAAGGGACCAAGTTTCACATCCATAGAATACTACAGGTAAAATTACTGTTTTACATATTTCAAATTCAATATACCTAGGTAGTAAATTAATTCAAGTATATTTTACTTTGCTGGGTGTTTTTTGAACTGATGGTATTTGACAGGAAAACCTACTTTATACTGAAGATTTTGTTTGAATTCTTAAACCAGACAAAAGCAATATGCATGGATGTTGGTGATGGGCAATTTGCATTTACGTAGCTTTAAATTCGGCTGTACACATTTCGAACAATACCATATTGCTATATTTTATTGAACAAATCAAACATTATACTATTTTCTTTAGTATGCAAATAAACAATTCAAATTGTGGTTTAATATGTTCGTGGATAATTACCTAAGACATCGAAGGTTCTGGGATCGAGCCCTAGGCTGAGCATGGATGGTTCTTTGTGAGTTTCTCTTCATAAATTTAATCCTGTTCATCCTCTTCGTCGCTATTAGCCAAACATATAAAAAAAAAACTACAGAAAAATCCAAAACATAGAATTAGAAAGACATGTCTAACTCAGTTACCACCTGAGTTGTGATTTAACTGGTTAACTATTGAAATGGGTAACTTTAATTCAGTAACTTCTATCAGGCAAGGACATATGTACCTTTACTACGAACAAATGAATTTCAAAGATAATGGTTAATATTTGAATTTTCGTACTTCTGTATTTCTTCATGTATAAAGACGCGAGTTTTTTTCACAATCCAATAAAAAATAATTTTCATCTGATATAGTCACTTGTCTTATATGAATGTGTACGGTTGGCCTAACATGATCTACGAATTATATTTACTTCTAGAAGAAAGTGACTGTTGCTTTTTAAAGTTAGTATCCAAAATTAGAAACTATAATTATATAGCTATGTAACTGAGTTACTTTCGAGTCAAATGTCTTAATCTGTAATTCAGTTACTTAAAAAAGGAACTTCTGAATAAATGGTCACTACCGCATCACATTTGTGGTTAAAAGTCTATACTAAAACAGGTCAGAAGATGACGAATCTGCTAGTACAAGAAATGTTGTGTTCCAGAGATGGATATTCTAAATCAAATGACTTTGCACATTGTGCGTCTCGTACGCCTACCTAAAGATCGTACTCAAGCATTTCTTTTCGAATACTTATACATTATTAGTTCTTGCTTTGAATTCTGGACAATAATCTGAAGTGCTTATGGTTCACCTTGGCATTCATATGATTGATGTAGTTTGGATAAAGAAACTGTTGCCAAAACAGTTTCTATTCTCAAGGAGACATATTGAATACAATACAACAGGGCCTATCCTTTTCTTTACCGTGTCTTTTCAGAAGCATTTTCTTTCAAAAGTTTTACTGTACAAATGGTGGTACGAAACGGGACAAATATGTCAATAATATTGTGCAACGTCATTGCATAGGTCAACGTCACACTTCATCTATCACTGTAGATACAGTTGGGGTTGTTAATCTTTTGTGATTTTAGATTATGTACATAGAATCACTGCAAATGGATGGTCTTTGGATGTCTTTTGAGAGAAGGTTCAGTCCCGCTTCAAGGCGATACTTCAGAATCTCAAGGGTCTTGTGGAGTTTTTAGATTTTCAATGAAAAACACCACTCCAAGAGACATTTCTTGACGAGCCACTATGTGAATTGAAATTTTATACTTTGGAAATGATGTGTACCTATTGCTACACGTTCTACTACTACTGCACTCAATTTTTCTTGCTAGAACAAGTAAAAATATACTGTTATTAAATAATGATCTTACTTATGGATAAATATTATGTAATTTTATGAAATTTATGTTGTTGTTTTTTCGAGTCTATTTTATTGCACATCAAAAGTTGGTAACTTATCTGTTGCTATTAAATCTAAAAGATAAAGTTTTAAGTTTGTGCAAAGATAGAATAATTTAGACTGAACGTACAGATTAAAGGAAGATCCGAACCACGATGCAATGTTCCTCCACTGGGCATCTCTTGAACACAAGGCTTTTTAAATCCTAAAACTTGGTTAATTCGTTTTATTGATGGATTACTCTTATTGCAATAACGAAATACAGAACGCGATGCATTATAATCAGTGTTCTGAGTACATGCTTTTGTTTTAACCAATAATAGTTTTCGAGAATTTTCAGTGCTTTCACTTATCGATTTGTATAAGTATTACCAAGCAAATTATCCCTCACCATGTTTATTCTCATGAAGAAGTAAAACAAAATGCCTAAACACTGCTCACAATTTCTGCAGCAGAATAAATAATAGTAGCTATATTCCTTATAAAAACGTAGGATGCAAGAAAGTCATGGACAATGTGCCGAACAATACTTGTGCATCCCACTGTACAACACTATTTGACCATAGAGCGTTTTAATTATTACGATTGTGTGTTTTAATCTCGAAAAATATTGTATTTAGAATGAGTTCACTCGTAATTAAATAAAAAAATGTTTATTGTTCAATGAAATGAATAACACCACAGTTATTAACACAACTTTCCATACAGATTATCTGCCAACGATCAATTATTTTCACATTCTGATGTATTGTTGAAGTAACAATAAGAGATGACAAGGCATGATATACAATAACAATAATCTTTTTACGCAGCATTATGTTCAAGGACACTGTTTGGAAGTTTAACATGTATTGATAATGGATTTGTTTGTGGATTAGCTCTGACAATGAGGTATTGGATAGGAGCTTGTTTCTTTTACATGAATTATAGCTTTTCTATTGTCCACATTACACTGTTCTTTTAGAATCTGTTGGAAATGAGTAAATTAGACGCGTCACGCAACAAAATAATCATTGCTGCTACGAATTGTAGCCAAAGAGTATTGAAAAATAGTTACAGTACATTAGTTCACAATGAAATAAAGGCAGGAGCTAAGTTTTGAATAATTACTACATCAAGGGGATTTTAAACGCATATATCTACCAACAAAATTCTGTTTCCTTGCATTCCCCTTTCCCCAGAAATGTCACAGTTATTCTTGCATCGTTACTGGGAGCTAGATTTTGAATATGCTCTGTACCTATGATATTGAGATTAGAAACAACTAACTTATTATTGTGTCTAATTTTCGTACATTACTGGTTGTTGAACGTACAAATTTCCACAAGCTTGCTGCTATAACTGTACTTCCTTTGCCAGTGGTCTTCATCGCTGATTCTGGTTGGTGGCAATTGATTGTTGCATTCAAGAGTATTGTTGCTGTGCTATGTTGTGGAAGCACAGAGTTTCTTCTGCTGAACTTTTTTGCCTTCTTTCATGTCGTTTTTCCTGTACCGGCCACGATATCTTCTGCTGAGCCTTTTCTTTGTTTTTTGGTTTCGGCGCGTGTCCCTATTCCGATGTTCGTGTCTGCTTCCAACTGTATATGGTTGCCTTTGGAGATGTGTATTCTTGTTGTGTGATTGTCGTAGCGCTTCGTTCGCTACTGGATTGAATGCCACCGCTTCGTCATTCTTCTTAGGTGACACTGACGAAATGTTCGAGCACTTTCCAGTATCATGGAAGAAGAGGCTTCCAGCAGGACAAGTCAAATCTTCCCGCACCAAGGTAGAGTTGTCTTTCGCACGTTTGCAGACGAAGTACCTGGTCCGTAGTCTTGGATGTCCGAACTTGCCCTCCTTGATGCAATGCTTAGTCTCCTTGGCCAGGTTGCAGTCTGTCACGTTCTCTGCAGGCTCGCACCTGTTGTCCGCAGCGCTGAAATACATGCCTTCTGTACACTCATGCTCTGTGAAAACATACGCGTCGTTTTCCTCAACGCAGACGTGATAGCGTGAACACGAATCAGGATCCCGGAACGTCCCCTCTCTGGGACATTTCCGCGGACGATTCCCCTGCAGGTGGCACTTGTGCGTCACGATGTCGAACGAAGCGTCTTCGGGACAAATAATCAAGATCGGTTGAGGCTTCTTCCGGTTAGATCTGTTCGGCGCGCAGAGGAAGAACTCGCTGGGGACATCTGGCGTCACGATATCTAGGATCCCAGCCTCGGTGCATTCTGGGAAGAGTCTGTTCATGCAGTGTTCCTCCTCATCATCTTCAGAGCTGCACGTGTGGGTCAGTGCATTGAAGTGCTGCGCGTCTTGGCATCTCTGCTGAATATCCTTGAAGGTGTTGTGCGTTGTTTTTATACACGTGTGATACTTGGTACAGTCACACGGATCAGCATAGTCACCTTCAGCGAGGCACTCCATGAGTATCCCGCACCCAGTGGTGTTCTTGATTTGAGCGAACCTGTTCCTGAAGAGATGGAAGAAGTCCTTGGCCTGGTGTGCAATCTTCTGACTTTTGCTTGTTTCTGTTGTCGTTGCGATGGTGCTTGTAACTATGGCGCTAGTTGTAACATGAGTAACGTTTGTACAATTTGATACAGTAACACAAGTGGAATTCTCTTCATCAACGTCCATAGCATTGATTCCATCGAGATCCTCGTCAAAAGTTGCTGAGTCCTTATCACTTACGCACAGGTGCACTTTCTCATTACATTGGCTTCCCTTTTTATGTTTTGCGCAATCCAGCGCCATGATTGGCTCTCGCTTCCCATCTGCGCAAACGACCAACTTTTCAGCGTTTGCGCAACGAAGACCAGCGATAAGGCACTTGTAATCAAGATTCACTGGTTCAGCCCTCCTGTGATGATGTGTTTTTCCCCAAGGCTTGCAATATTTGACCTACAATTATAATGATGCAATTAGTGTAACCTTAGAAGAAAATGCAATTGAACTATTAGTACCAAGCTACAAATACTACCTATATCTTCTATCTTGGTAAGCTTTAATTGGGGGATAAGTCTTTTAAAATGTGTACCTACTGGAGGGAGAAGATTTTGCTCGAGCGCCAAATAGTTCGCACGGACGACGGTAGATAGCGTACGGAATCGAGAGCTTCTTCGCTCGAGCGATTAGCGCTCGAACAGGCAAAACGAGACGTATACATTCGAAGCCCAGTAGTACCGTATAACCGTAATTTGTCTTTGGTAGTGGGCCCTCAAATATTGGACCGTGAAGTAAAATTGGAACATAAGTGAACAAAGTCATCATCCCCGTGCTAAAATGTAGTATGTACTTTGGAATTCCAGAGCTTACACACTTCTGCCAGATATTTCGCACTTGTGCTGCCGCCTGGTATCTTGACAGAAACTAATTCACACACTGCTTATGGATATTTTCCACTCAAAATTATACTAGGGCATTATTTCATAATTTCTGATCAATTTTGGACAATCCCCCCCCATCCACCTCGGACCCAAGGAAAGTTCCCCAGAGACAATTTTGTGCCCCAATGTAAAGCCCGCTTTAGACGGAAGAATTTTCTTTAGCATTTTTGCTGTTTAAATATTACCAAAAGTCTTATAGCAGACAGTACTTTACACGGATGTATCTCATGAAATATTCCGGTTATCTTTTGCGATTACAATGTATAATATGTACAGCACGAAAGGCACGTCGAGCGAGTGCACGGTGTTTACAATTGAAACAACTAAAATATTATTCCATACGTACACTGTATACGTTATAAATTGTGTATTTAAGCAGTGCAATTCATTTGTACCTAATACTGTTTTGTAGGAAACGTTATTCCTCTCGGTTGAATAGTTATCGTCTTTTAAAAACGTGAAGTGATACATTGCTTACATCTCGCGCGGCCGCCATTATATCTGCACTCGTGACCTAGAGGTCGCTTCTGATTGGTTATGCTACGAAATATGCCATGGCATCTGAAACGCCATAAGATCTTTCACTTTACACGGTAGCATTGTAAATGTTTAGAAAAATGTTAAGAAAAATGCTTTCTTCTACAGGTGGGCCTTACTCAGTTTCCCGAAACAACAAATCCGTCAAACTACACACACACACACACCTTCAGCTAGCACAAATATTGATCTCGGCTACTTTTTTCATAGTTAATTAACAGCTGTGACACCAACAAAATTCAGTAAGTATTAGGATATATTTACCTGGGCCTGTTTGACACAGCTTTTCCCTCCATGTGGAAAGGCATAGTCCTTAGGACATGTTCCCACGACTTCGCTGTAAAGCCCTTTGCCCTGCGAGAAGCAGACCAGGTACTGATGGCAATCCGAGGGATCTTCAACGAGCCCTTCCTTGTTACAGTGGGATTTTGGCCTGTAAAAATGAGTAAGACTAAGTACCATTAAAAATAAATGAAGTCATTACTAACTAACTAACTAACTCTCTAGCCTTCTTAAATCCGAAGGTTCATGGCTGCAGCAACACAGGCCAATTCTGAGCAAGATCTATATACTCTTTTCCATCCCTACCGATTTCCTTTAGGTCCATCTCAACGTTATCCCTCCATCTTCGTCTTGGCCTTCCTACAGGTCTCTTACCATCAGGTTTCCCAACAAGAATCATGTAAACTCTTCTTTCCTCTCCCATTCATTACTTCGCCTATTAAATACAGTGCCTTCATTTGGGTAGTGTGCCACTCGAGCGTGGACTGTGCAGCAACTAGAATCCCGCCGCTCGCCGGCGAATCTGTTACATATACAGGCAAGACAGTAAGTAGGTCACAAACGTTTATTTAAGAAATACTGAGATGCTGACTTGAAAACCGGTTTTATTATTCAACCTAATCTCTTTGAGTAGTTAGCACGTCGACTGCCACAATTGAAGCAAGAAGATTTTCCCTGGGGCCACGATGTTTTATTACAAGAATATAATAAAAGTGTTGAAAGCAATATGTTTCTTGATGATTAGATGAAGAATTGTTATTTTTAATTATTTTATGAGCGTCATGTGAGTTATATTTGACTCACAGCATATTTATTTTTTTCTCAATTATCATTATTTTTTTAGTATTGTTATTGTTTTTTCTGAGCATTGTTATTTTACTTCTCTGAGCATTGAGTCTTTTGCTATGTGTAACATGACTCTGCCGTATACTACTGTATAGATATCGTCCGAGGAGCTGGCCAGCAATAATTCAAGGCCAAACGCTGAATCGGAAAAAACTTGTGAAAAACATAAGTGAAAATGTTTTTTCTTTGTTTGCTTGTCAGATTTCAGTGAAATTTAAAAGCAGAAATAAATATAAATGAAGTTAATGTACATCTATTTATCCACGCTTTTTAAATTGTTTGTTATAATTGTAACAATAACAGCATCAGTAAATGAGATTTTTCACGAACCATCTGCATCCACGAGGCCACTCTTCACGTAACGTGTGTTATACCACGGTAACGTGAGTTGCTTATCTAATGAAGGAAGTGTGTGTTTTCCAGAAAAAGATGCATAGAAAGAAAAAACGTGTAACAACCGTAAACTAGAAGAACAATGCTACAATGCAAGCAATACGTATCCATCCAAGAAAAATTAACAAAGTGTAACTACAAATTAGATTTTAATGCTTTTAGTTGACTGAGAATGTACCTACAATGGTAATATGACAAGTCCTTAGTAACGTTATTTTTATTACAGTAAAACCTCGTTAATCCGGACTAATGGGGTATAAGTTGACCGGTTAACGAAAGTCCGGATTAACTGAAATAACCTAAAAGAACAGTAGAAAGTGCATTAAAACTCAGTTTATAGCAACGGAGGGCATAGGCATAAATACACTATACAGTACAGTAGGAATGTGACGAAGCTCAAAATTTACCGATGCCGATGTACTCACCGATAATTTTTGGAACCGATACCGATGCCGATATTTAACCGATTCCGATACATAAGATTATTAAACAGAAATGGGATGTTATTTTCAGCATGTCAAAAATAAATTTGCTATGTACATATCTATTGCATATCATATGTATATACATATATATTCTCAAGAGATGCGAATGTACATTTGCATCTACAAAATGTTATGTGAACCTTTAAGAAGAACATAGATTCTCAAGAGATTTAATATTAGTACACAAGCAGTTCTTTGAAATGCAAAATGAATTCCTGTTGTGCCAGATTCAACTTCAGAAATACGAGATTTGGAAGCACTTCAGGAAGTAACCTACTTCTTCTCTTATCGCAAATCTGTTCAGCAACACTGAACACTCAATCACTGAATACTGGTGCAGCAGGTATGCTCAAGTATTTTCTCAGCACTTGCTTCAGGTTTGAATATTCATTTTTGAATTTCCAATACAACAGCAGATCCTGGTTCAGCATTGCACTGTTTTATTTCCGATTTATAGTTAGGTTGATCCTCTGAATGAGAGTTTGCAATAATTTTATTACAAAAACTCTACAATAATGACGAATCATAACCAAATTTTGAATAAATCTTACAAAACTAGAATATAAAACTTATTAGAAGGTAAAACTCTAGTATAATCTGTACCGGTTTAAATATCGGATTTTTGCCGATGCCGATGTGTCAATTTCTGCCGATTTTTATACATCTGTAATCGGCTTCGGCAAATCCCTACAGTACCGTAAAATGTAAGCCAATACTGTACATACAATGCAGTGCGTACATACGCGATACTCATATTATGATGATGTGCGATTGTTGACTTCTAGCCACATTTAAAACCTTGCATTCTGCTTTTTTTTAAACGAGGTTCTCCTGTATATTCTCAAGTGAAAATTCTTTTACTTATAATGACAAGAATTATGCTTTTATTTATGTAGTTATATAGTTTTCATCGTTCATGGCTACGATAAATGATTTGGATTGTTAGTGCATCCGGTCAACTAAATATAAGTGGAAAATTCTGGTAAAGATTTATCAACAAATGATGGTTACATTTTCGAATGTTGCACGTGAAACAAAATCATGTTTTAGGCTAAAATTGAACAAGTACAATACAGTGCAAATGTTGCACGTACAGTTAGTGTGATTCGAAATTAACAAAATAATTAGATTGAAAAAAGAGAAGGATTTGACTTGATGGGAAATTCACCTGTTTAGCTGAAGCTTTACCAAGTGTATTTAATACACGCTTCATATATTTGAAATGTGGTTACTGACAGTAAAGTTACTGGCAATGCAGGGACTGACTATATGTGAGTGGAGTTACAGGTAGAGAGTTGAAAGGAACCTAACTTTGAGGAGGCAGAATCGAACTTGGAGCTTAACTTTTAGCGAGGGTGGGGGGCAGAATCAAAAAGTTTTCAAGCCTATAAAAATACCATCCTAGACAATTTTGATAATAACTCATATATTTGGAATATCTTAAAAACACACTCGTGTTGCCCCCCAAGTTACGCTTATGATTACAATTTTGGATATAATAAAACTTTATCACTGGTAGAAATTAATATCAATTAAAAGCATTTAGTAATACTGCATATATTGCAAAATTAAGAATAGAAAACTCACTCCATTTTTTTGGACGATATAGAAGACAGGTGAAAAGCGAACATCAGAATCTGAAAATAAAATGTATATTTATGAGAACAAATGCAGTCCTAAGTAAACGTTCAGTGTAATATTACTTTATAGTTAAATTGAGGTTAAATTATGTACACATTTCTGTCCTTCTTAGATCTTTCAATACTCTATTCTTTGGCTATAATGTCCGAGTATGAGGGAAGCCTTACCCGAAACGACAAGCGGTACTTGCCAGTTGGAAGCGAACCTTCAGAAATAAATGCAAGTTTTCGTGACGAAGCAGCACGCGTCGCTTGTGTGTCGCTCGGACTGGGCTGCATTTCCAATCGTGGCGCCACGGTCTGTTTGCGGCGCATGAGCAGTGAATGCTTTTCTACAGACTGGATGCGGCACGTGTCATTGTAGCTTGTAGCTTGTCGCTTGTAGCTTTGGTCTGAAAAACTCCCTTAGCTACTATGGACTTAGCGGGAGACAACTGAAGAAAGCACGCCAGGAATCCCAGGTATAGGTAACAACTTTATGGGGGGAGGCACTTTCTCACCCCTCAAAATTCCTCAACAAGTATATACATACAACAATTATTGTTGACAATTTTGCCCACCCACATATTTATATAAGGTTGACGGCTCTGAACTCCCGTTTGGGAATGGGTGTTCTTTGGGAGTGTCTCTTCATCAATTTTGTCATGTCATCACTCATCCTCATCTTCACGATTAGCCAAAAGTTGCAGAAAAGCGAAGTAAAATAAATCAAACAAATTAGTCAATCGATCAATCAACAGAAAAAAACCCGCCCCCGCCCCCGCCCCCACCCAAGGTGATAGCCATTAAACCGCATCTTGTTTGTGTATAGTATCCCACCTCGCTTTATCATAGAGCATGTGCATCTTTTCGCAAAGTGTTAAATTCCTGGACTGAATAAAAGAGCAGTTGCAATACATGCGACATGCGCTGTTATATATTATTAATAATATTGAGGATATAATGCTTAAATTATTCTTTGAAATGAGGTTTGCACGTACGCAAGAGATGCAGCCATTTACAATAGATCCCTTCTTTACAGTCTGACTTTTCTGTACAACTTCAAGTGACCATTTATTAGAAAGTACCATCAAACCTCTATGTTGTCTGTTTCAAACTAGGGATTAGCAGAACACCACAAAAGGCAGCTGTCATACCTTGGTTCTCATTCTATTTTAACCCCTTTCAAAGGTCAGCAGGTGGCAATGTCAAATGCGACAACCTTTCAAGTGTTGTCCTTGTGACAATAATACCTATCTCCAGTTTACAAACGTCAAACCTCTTTTTCAAAAGAAAGCTTCAAGTTATGGACACGAGAAGTATAATCAAAGCATTCCCTTACTTTTGACGGGTTCAGAAAGAAGAACATTCGTTATTTTTCTGTGCAAGGGCAAAACTGAAATATGTTGTTAAGATCTTTTGACCAGAAGATATGAGTCGGGAATCAGCTTGAGCTCGGATAACATTGAAGACAGTTTCTAGCTTTTGAAAAGGAACATACTTAAAGAGACATACACACAATTATTATCATTTTCATTTCTTGTCAATGACTAATTACCATCATATATATTTGAAAGAAGACTCTTGTAAAAGCAGTCGTATCTCTTGATTGTGAATGAAGAGTCAAAACTATAAATTTGATAGCTATAGCTAGTTATTTGTCACTGCACCTATATAACAAGGATAGTTATATTTTTTCTCCATTACAACAAGGGAACAAATCATAAGTTTACAAAGCATTTTATGTAGACAATGATACGTTCTAGATGAAACCGGTTAGTTGTGCTTTGATAGCACGTGATGTATTCTAAATTACTTTTATGAAGACTTACTTTACATCTCTGTTTCCAGACATGTATGTTTCCATACTTGTTCAGTGAGTTGAGTAAAATTAATGCCGATAATGTTGAATGATAAAGAAAATACAAACCAACATTATCAGTTTCTAAATAATTAAACATTAAGGCTTAATAAAATATCCTTGACCTTATTAAGAAACATAAAAGATGATAACATAACCTATTTGCACTTACAAAGAAACTATAGCATGAAATATTGACAAGAATCATTCGTTACGTTTCACTAAAGCATTAATGCACAGATTAGACAATGTTCAAGAGAGAACGTGCACAGCACAATCATATCATTCGTAGTTGCATGCTAGATAATATTGTACACGAATTTCTGTTCCAAATAGTGAACAACTTGCAAGCAATATGAATTTAGTGAACTGCTGATAAAAATCTATCTTTTTCAACCCAATTATCTTATCAACATAAGGAATTATTGCATTCAAAGAATCTATTCATGCGAATCACACACAAATCCGCTAATATCTATAACATATTGTATTGCTTTGATAATTTTCCTTAGTTTTTGCATACATATTTACTTATGTTATGTTTGAACCGATGAAGAAGGGATATTTTGATTGAAGCATAGTCTTGTGCCCAATGCAGTACGCTGTTCTACGCGTACATAATTTAGAAATTACTAATGATGTGTTTACAGATCGTAAAAGTTGTGTTGTAGTACTCGCTTTTGCTTCGAAAATTTCTATCCATGCCAATAATAATACAAATAGAGGCATTGAACGTTACATATGTATAATAAATTCTACTACAATAGCAATAATGTGGGATGACAGTTATGCACTATAATGATCATGAAAATTTGCATAATTCCTTTCTTGCAAAGGATATTAGTGTATTTCTAAATAAAATGTGCATACCTTATGTAGTGCTATCCATTTCATTGATGAAACCATTTGATCAAAAAAAGTAAATATGTAAACAAAACCGTCATTCTTCTAGCATCAGAGCTGGAAGATGACATCAGAATATAGTCGTCTTTTTTTCTCACAATCCATTGTTTATATTCAATGATAATTTAAAGTGTGTAATTTAACTATCAAAATATGAATTTACTTTTTGAAAATAATTAAAATGCGACATTAAGCATGCTTGGTATGTATCTGTTTCGAAATTGAATTTGTATCGATTAAAGATACAACCTGCAGACATATACATATACACTAGATGGATACCTCTCACCTCAAAAGCAATGCCTGGAGTGCCATTTTGTACGGCAAAAATGACACCGAAGAAATTAATTTTTAACCATTAGTGTGGAATATGTTGTATAATTCGTTTAAAAGCACAGGAAGTAGAAAGAAATAGATTATATTTCTCAATACGGAAACATATATTAATTGAAGTGTTATTGTAATGTATGTTTTACGTGCCGTACAAAATAATCATTACGTAAATGGTTTCATTTGTTCTTAACCTGTAGCATCTAAGCCATCTATCTACCACATCATATTGTACAGTGGGATGCATAAGTATTACCAAGCAAATTATCCATCACCTTGTTTATAATCTTTATTTGATGCAATCAGAGTTTCAAAGATTGAAACAAAATGCCAAATGAGATGATAACAGCCTCAGCACTAGCATACACAAAAAATAAGACCTTAAAAACACGTAAGGCCTAAGAGAAAATTTATGTTAATGGTCATGGACAATTTGCGCATCCCACAGGATGGACTACTATTGACAGACACAGGCACTAATACAAAATGGAAATGAAAAAGATTTCTCATTTATTACTAAACTGTGCACAAGAGATTCCAATAAACTTTCGATTTTGGCAATTAAATTGTTGTCCCTAAAATAAAATAACCAGTGCTCGAATTGGGGAGAGGGGGACGTGGAGGGATGTTACCCCCAAAAGATTTTCATAAAGCCTCCCCCTTACTACGATAATTTGCAAAGGCATCTCCCACCTACCCCCAAAATCGACAAAGCATCCACCAGCTAGGAATTTAAACTTCAAACACGGGAAATAACATATATTTGTACGTAGTATTTCAGGTCCGTCTTTTCCTGCCTTTGACATTTCTTTTAGAAATAACCCCCGGGCACGTCACTGTAGTTATTGTATTCATATTTTTTTTTTATTTACTGACGAGAATCATTCGTTACGTTGCACTATAGCATTAATGCACATATTAGACAATGTTCACATTGGAAGACACTATAAAAAAAGCAAAGTTACAGAAGAACATGAGACATTCGTACCAGTATAATGATTCCGATACAGTCAGTGGCTGGGGACAAGCCCTATAAAATATAGTTCTGTAAAAATAGCAGAGAATTTGATGATACAGTCATGTACCCAGTGCTCAGTCTGAAAATACTATAATTCGTACAGTTTAAGTAATAATTATTTGCATTTCTTGATTATTTTAAAGAGCCTACTTACGACTCTAGATTTCAAGTATGAAGTATGTAAATGTCATATCTACTGTAGGCAACCTACGTGTTGGAGTAGGTCCTGTTGTAAATTGCAACTTGTAATATATGGAAATTCCAAGTTTTAACACGATAACAATCACGCTTCATGCATATTAATTCTTAAATAGAATTTATCAGTATTATGTAAGAAGCAATGTGAAGAGACAGCTTAGGAATTCAGGTGTAAAATTCACGCTAAAGTTGATGTCAGGGTAGCATCCGAGCACTTCGAGTTTTGTCGGTCGCGGAGCTTGTCGAGTCAGTTGTGAACAGAGTGCCAATCAGAGCTCCTTCCTGCCAAGGTCATTCCTGCTTGTAAGTGTTGCAACCTATGAATCGGAACTTTGTCCACGTCATCAGTCTCTTCAGCCTGAGTGGCAACAGACATGTTGCACCGGAAAGTTACCATTTTAAATACGATGAAACCTGTAAAACATCCACAGATATTTCATCGGTTGTGGTCCCTTTGATAAAACATACAATATTCTCAAAATTCTTCGAACAAATTGTGTAAAGCATTGTTATACTGTAAAAATTGAACAAGAAAATTGCCTCATTAAGCAATCAATGTGCCTTTGTTAAGTAGTTAAGTTCAGCATGGCACAATATTTTCAATAATGCTTATAGAATAAATCAATAAAGTTCGTTAAATGACAACGACTCCTTACCACAAGAATATAATTATTCTTTAGATGCTTAAATATATGTATAACCACACGCATGTCTTTCCAGTGACTCATTGTAAGAGTTGGGTATTGCGCTTGGTTCAATAAAATAAACTTATTGAGCGAGGCAGATTCATAATAATAATAATAAAATAATAATAATAATAATAACCCGTGGCTCGACAGCACTTGAGGCCGTAAGCCCGTAAGGCCCTTGGCCTATCTCCCGACTGCCAGTCTCCCTCCTATAATCCTACCCAGAGGTGTGGGGATATTCAACCGGTAATGGGGGGACGTGGGGTCAGCACGTCGAATCCCCCCGTCGTTATAGGAGATGTTGATGACTGGTTAACGTTACTCAATTGTAGCTCCCCAATTTCCTCAAGATCGTGGGTTGCCATATAGAGGCCGAGCAAGGACGTATTTAGGGGGGTCCAGGGGGTTCTGACCCCCCGAAAGCCTTATCAAGTACTAAAATTAAATAATAATAAATGTATTCGTTTGCCTTTGTCGTATAATTTTCTCTGAACTTATTGGAAGACAAGGGTTATATTGGGATCATACGGCTTTGAAGGACAGGAAGGACGTATTTAGTGGGGGGGCAAGGGTTCGGACTACCCGAAAGACTTACCAAGTACTACAATTAAGTAATGAAAATATTAACATTTGTTGCATAATCGATGGTTATGAATTTCCTCTGAACTTTTAGAAGACAAGGATTATATTGGAATCATACGGCTTTGAGTGACATTACAAATAAGATTTATGTACACTACTACTCAAAATAATATACATAAAATATTAAATAGAAATTACTTTCTCTAATTACATGTAACGTCATTTTTTGTTATTCTATAAATATTCAATTATTCATTTATTTGACATTAATTTCATTGCCACGCATTTGTTTTTATGTAAATTATTCTGATCTTAACTACAGGTAAGCTACGTAATGAATATGCTCTGTTATATCTCTATTCTTATACAGTCTTTTTACCTATTCGTGAAATAATATAATATTCATTTATGTATTTTAATTAGTATTAATTTGATTTAATATAATTATTTTAATTTTATTAATATTATTCCTGAGACACTTGGTTCGGACCCCCCAAACATATTTCTAGATACGTGCCTGAGGCGAAAACCCAGAGTCAACCCAGGTGGACTCGAACTCATGCCGTCCCGCAGTCGGAGCCCAAAGCACAGCACCTTAGACCGGACGGCCACGGAGGAGGACGAGGCAGATTCATATGAACCAAAAATAGCCAAAAATGATAATTTTCCTCAAAATGACAAAAATGTATTTACCTGTTTAAATTCTTGATTCTTCGAAAGGTTTGTTAAGGAGTTGAGACAAGATTTAAGTCCACTTTATGCACAGTAATGCTAATCGGGACTAGATCTACGGTTTAAAGTGGGATCCGAATCACTATGTGCCTTCACCGGTATCGAACCCACCATCGCGGAGGCATCGTTTGCTAAGGAGGATTCTCAAAATCGCACTTCAAGAAATCGAGAGAAATAATGTGCTACTCAAGAAATCGCACAGTTTGTGAAGATTTTTAACACGTTCCGTGTTTTAGGCTCTTTCAATAGTAGAATAGTTACCTATTTGGTGCGAATACTACTACTACTGCTACTATGATAACATACATAGGCATCCTGCCACCATTATACTTATTTTAGCGTGTGCTGCCCTCTGATTCGAGATCACTTGTAACTGTTTGCATATATGCGGTTTACCGCCGTACGAGCGGTCATTCTTCAATCTGGTCACAAACTACTCGAGCTGGAAACATTGTTTGGACGCAACGGCGATACCCAACCCTGCCGGTTGATGGCCTGCGAGGGGTGGAAAGGTCGCTCCCTCAAAATTCCGAGAAACATCGAAGTGCTCGGATCCTACACTGACACCCAGTTTAGTGTAGTTCCGCAATCTTCTGCTCGAAAGAACTTCAGAAGATTGCCACAAGAGGGCCGCGATGTAAGGCTATCTACTTCTGACATCTGCTGGGCAATTCTCAAACTTCTAATGCTCGGTCGATCAAGAAGAGTACAGTTACTTGTGTACTTAATATACGCAGACCTTCCACGCAGTATTTGGGGGAAGGGGGCGAATTTGCGAACTTGTTGGTTTGGGGACTATTTTAAACTGCAGGTCTTTAACTTGTGCCTACATGTGTGCATTGGCCGTTTGTCGGGGGACGCACAGAAATGACCTGTCATTATGACTTAATGATATCGTTATATTCCAACGAAAAAAAAATGTTTTATCGAAGCGAAAGAGAATGTTCAGATGGAGATTTACATTGACATAGGCAAGTTTAGCAAAAATCTTTCTGATGTTTGCGATAGTTTCATCTCAGAAAGTTAATTCCGAAGCTTATTCTTGATTTTAAAAATAACTGATAACACAAGTAATGTAGAACTGCCTTTACTTCACAAGAAACTTTGCTAATGCACTCTTTTTAGGGTCGAGGGTTTTGTTCTTGCACACATTAAACTGAATGACCAATCCCGATTAGCTTATCAGAGCACATAGTGCACACGAAACAAACCTTGGCAAATCAAAAACAAAACTACACTGAATGAGAAACTAGCACGATATTTTTGGAAGAAAAAGCCATTTGCAACGTTACATTTTTAAATAATTACTTCCCAAGTTTTGACCGGGCTAAGCCTAAACATTGTACTGATTCTAGAGACATATATATAAAGATGACAGTTTGCATCTTTATATTTTGTAAGATTATTTTCAGTTGCAGGATAGTACGAAGCAAGTTTTGCAATAAAGGCAGGGATTACAAGCAAGGAACTTTTAATTCGGGTATTGTAGAACGCATTGTTTCTTCTCAGCACTGAAGACAGAATTTATTGGACAATTATATGTCCACGAGTAAAAGACACCAGTATATTTGTTTTGCTTGCAGAGTACATAGTGTCTAGGACTTTCATCCAAGGGAAATCGACCATTTTGTGAACATTGCCGTGCAGTGTGCGAAGTAATGGTTGTAGAATGAGTTGTTGTCCATTTGGAGGTTGTTTCAGCTGTTCCACAACCTTTACAGTCAGAAATATTAGAGGTTGTTGTCTGGATTCTCATTGTCGTTAAGGAACTGATTGGAGTTGTTGCAGTTGACGTCACACTGTTGCCAGGTATTGTCGAGGATTCGGGAACCTGTTCAATGCATGATTTTCGCGATGGATCGAAAGTTTGACTGCCACGACATCTGAACAAATCTACTCTGTATCCGTTCGTCTCCTCGATGCAAAAGTAGAAAAGTTTCGCGTCGTGCTGAATCGGTCCGAACTGTCCGGACGCGTTGCATTGTGGTACTGGCCCGTCCGTGCACTGGGGTGACTGAAGTGACACGTGGCACGTTTCCAGGCGTGAATCAAACGCGGCGCCACCTTCGCAGCTCGTCTTTTCTCCAGGTTTTCCAGCTTCTGAACAGACGTGGAAGGTCGTGCAGTCTGCAGGGTCTGGAAAACGTCCTGGGCCGCTGCAAGTTTGGAACGTGAGCTTAATTAATGTCGATTCCTTCACGTTTGTTTCTAAATGGCATCCTGGAAAGCTGCAAATTGCCATCATCTGAAATGAACAAGGGGAAAGTAAAACATTTATTAACTTTTTGCCACTTTTGTCGCCACACTATGCTAAACCTTATCTATCAATGGAGAGTAAACTGTCTGATACAGTCCATCCAGGTATTAGTGCATGGCTATTATATCCTGTCCCAGCTAGCTGTGGAGCAGGGCCGTGCATAGCGGCAGAGGACAGAGGAGGAGATGGGAAATAGAGTCGTGAAAGCGCAGGGTTGCCAGAACTTAGTATTACGGTATTGTCGCTTTCAAAAGTTTGCAACGCTTACAGAGAGAAGAAGGGAAATCGGGTAACTCCCGTCGCCCATTACACAATCCCGTTTCTCTCACTGTTCATTGGTGGAGCCGCCTCGCGTCACTACTTGCGCAGAGACTTGTTCTCATTCGCCTGGTCTACAGTTAGCTGGTACTGGGTATAGGATTGGCCTTCACAGCCAGAAGAAGAGAAACCATAGACATATGTATTCTGTGTATAGATTTTCTGTATCGTGCTTCATTGTACATGAATGTTTTGGAAAAAAGTCCAGCTTCAATTAAATATGGTCTTTGTTCACCGTCTGGATTTCATCTTATGTAACTAGTATCAATCTGCATTACCATGTCCTTCACTCGAACTTATCACTGTCCTTACAACCCCCAGTTTTCACCAGGGTTTTTAAAGGTCCAGGAATTTTAAATAAATTCAATTCATGTCAGGAGAGAAAATCAGCAAGCGTAAATAGGTTCTGGACCTCTTTATCTGTAAAGTATTTCAATTCCGTCCAGGAACCTTTTTGCTGAATGAATTCAAATACGGTCCTGGAACCTTTTTTCTGAATGAATTCAAATACGGTCCTGGAACCTTTTTTCTGAATGAATTTAAATAAGGTCCAGGAACCTTTTTTTTTTAACCAATTTAAATTTGGTCCAGGAACCTTTTTTTTTCAATGAAACAATATGTAACTTGGACTGGATTTAAATTGTGCGAGAAAAAAAAGGTTCCAGTGCTGCAGCGGACCATTAACATCCCTGGTTTTAACACCTAGCCCCCCCCCCCCCCCAGTTTTGGAACCCAATCGCCGCCACTGCTATTAATAATACTAAAATGCGTCAATTAATATCGGTGATCATCATAATCATTATTATTATTATTATTATTATTATTATTACATGAACGGGTTAAAAGATAATAGAGATATAACAGCATTCATTATCTCGTTTGTGTCTAGTTAAGATCAGTAAAGTTGTATAAAAACTGATGTCCTGCAGAATAAATTGTGAAAAATATCTAAAACAATTTATTTATTGCCTTAACAAAAAAATCTAGTATTTATTCTAAGAGTCCTAAACATAACGCGCCTAACATAACAACGAGAAACTTATCGTGACGTCATTAGACAAAGGTGCTGAATACACTGTGAGATAAGTGAGAATGGGACTCCTTGATTAGAAGAGGACGCACTAACATTACTCAATTTGTGAGTATTGTTTGACTCTTCTGCCACATTTGGCTAATCGCGATGAGTATGATTGATGATATGATGAAATATATGAAAGAACACTCTCAAAGAACACCGAGGCTCGGAATCGAACCCAGGTCCACTGGCGTCGTAGCGCGATGTGCTCACCACGGAGGTCTGCGATTTGAGTTACAAATTACATTTGACCGTAATGTGTTCGACCTCTGAAACCTTTCTGAACAAGCTAATATCTATACTACAGGACAATATCTACTTTAAACTTGCATGATAGATAAAGGAAAGGAAAAAGAACGGCAGACGATGTTTTAGTTCTCTAATATAACAGGTCAAAGTCGCTCAGATAATATGTGGATATTGCACTGCCAAGAGGGAATAAAATTTATATTTTCCTCGGAAGCGAAATTTGCCCGTAACCAGGGATTTATTGAAGGAGAAAGATTCTTTCCCCCCAATAGTAACTTTCAGCTACATGCTTTGGCTCACCATGACAACAACATTTCTACATTGGAATCCAGTCTATTATAACGTAATAACAGAGAATGAAGAAAAACATGAGGTTGAGTTCATTTGGCTTTTTTTTTTTTTTTTGCTGGTTACATATTGTTGATGGCGTACGCAGGGAGGTAGCCGATGGAGCTACAGCACATCCAGAAATTTTAAGAAAAGAAAAAAACAAGTGAAAACAGTTAAGAACTCGAAAAAAACCTTAGTGCTAAATGCTAACTCACCTTAAAATACCTTTTTTGTTTTCTAACAACATTTTTAAGCTAAGGTTAAAGTGGAAATCTTTTATAGTGTATCCCGCATCTACCTAGACCGCAGCTATGTGATATCCACTTTGACAATTATTCCAGCCCCTCCGAAAAAATTCTGGGTACGCCAGTGCTCTATCGTCTATCCACTATTCATTCTCATCCTTACCCTCCAGAATGGGCGTGATACTATTAAAATCGATTTCTTACGTGGTAACACATTATTTGTGTTTTTCTTATAATTTTACGCCGTTCGTCGTTACGTCGTTCCTACCTATATCTGTGCACAGAGTGGACATAAAACGTAAAGGAATTGATTATTATTTACCTCTGCTCCAGGTGATACCCATTTATCATAACTTGTTGCAACCGTTGAAATGTCGTCTTTTAGTGTTAGGTTCTTTATCAATATAGATTTTTCTTTCTTGAATGTGTCTATAAATTAACAAAATTTACAAAAAATATATTTCTCCTACATGCTTTTTCATAAACATGAAATTCAGATGGCTGAGCTTCGAAACGGCTTCAATTCAGATTAAAAAATATTCGAAATTTGTCCCAATGTACTTCTAAACACGTTCAAACTGCATTGACACCACGAGTTAAAGCAGATATGACTAGAACCAACGTTTCTTTCTATATAATATTCCGGTCATTGCCAAACTGATGAGAACAGTTACTGTATCATCGTCTGAAGCAGATATAACTTTGAAAACTCGCACAGGTTGGACGTCAAAAGTCAGCTATTAAACGTTTAAAAATATTCTCCCAACCTCTTACGTGAATAACCGTTTTAAATTAAATATTTGGAAGCAGATCATACTCACCAAGAGAAGTGTTGTTCTGTGTGAAATCCAGATCATCTTCATAAGACTTTTGCAGTGGGTACCAGGTCCTAGCGATTTTTTGCTCGCTGTGTTGATGAACAAAATAATCACCTACTTCGACAGTGCAAACTCTCTTTAGTACACCCGAAGAAGTAGGCTAGGTTTCCTGTTTATACAAAGAGGTTCTTTCAAGTGTGAATGGAAGAAAAGCCATTCTTTCGTTCTTCTATGGATTTCAGGATATGATGCAACATATTTCAAAGGTAATTCGTTGAGAAATTCGATTCAAGCGCATTGGAATAGGAATGAAGGGCATAGAATAGTACAAAGGCGTTTCCTCCTAATACGCAACTGAATTTTAAAGTGAATTTAACTTTAGCTGTAAAGCTTGAAATTACGAGGCGGTTCTAGTGTTCAATATTGTGCATGCAGTTTTAAATCTAATTGTAATCGAGTTAGTAAATTAGTTGAGACATCTGTTGACGCAATTGTAATATCTGTAGACAATAAACGTAGGTAGACGTAACTTTCCTTTAGCGTCTCTCCCACGGCGCCAGAGAGGGTGAGGGCGAGTTCCCCCATGTGAAACGATTCACCCTCGGCAAAGGGGAAAAATTAGGCATTATATTATATCATTATTCAAATGAATGCTGACAGTCATAACATAGTTGAATACTATACTTACATAGGTACCAATAATGGATAAAACAACATAGTTGAATACTATACTTACTTAGGCATAGGCGCCGACCCAATGGAGCTTGGGGGGGGCTCGAGCCCCCCCAATGTTATCGATGTGTGGACAGAGCCCCCCAAATAATTTTGCTTAAGAGAATCTAATGTATTATTTTGCTTCTCTTGTAAAGTTTACTCTGAATTGTGCCACATGAACGTAACTTTAAATACACATTTGAAATGTTCTAGACCATTAACTTTAAGGGGGGCCTATGACCAGAGACAGCAAAACGCATGACTTATTACTATATACTAAGTATATAGTTATGAGTATTGTTAACATTTTTACTAAAAAGAGTTTCAAAAGAAGATGTGCATGAACTAGGAGAGTGGATGGGACGTTCGGGCTACAAATGGCTCTCACATGACATTCAGAACGAGATCATTGATATATTAGGGAGATCTGCTTTGCGCTCCGTGGTAGCAGATATTAAAAGTCGGGAATATTTTGCTATTATGGTTGACGAAACGTGTGACATATCCATCCGTGAACAATTGACATTTTGCATTCGAACTGTAAATGAATATTTTCATATTTTTGAGAAATTCATGAGCTTTTATGAGATTCCGAACACTGAGGCCAAAACTTAAAAAAGGGAGGGAGGGAGTCATTCATTAATTTATTTCAGTGATCAGACCCTCCACAATAATTTTGATAAGTCGGCGCCCCTGTACTTAGGTACCATTTGGCGTATAATGGATAACATATATATATTTTTATTTTTTTCAGAGGAGACAACTTAGACGTCAAAATTCGATACGAAAGCAAAGCTTGTTCCAGGAACACTCATTTATATACTTTTAACTTTTATACACTACACAAAAATGAATACAATTAACACAGTCTGCATACATTGAAAACATTTCTTTATTTTCATAGGAACGTATCAAAGTGAATCCATTTTGCTAGGAAACCTATTCGAAATATACCAATACATGATGCTTCAATGTGTTTGATTTTTTTTTTTAAGTCGACCTCATCCAAAGATAGGCATAAAGTGGGACCCGAACAGCTATGTGCCTATGCCGGGTATCGAACCAGGGACCCTTTGATTAGAAGCCGACGTCATTACCACTACGCCTAGGAGACCACATCTTTGATAGTGTAAAGAAACTCAAAATCATTTTTCTGCAAAGATAAAGTTCTCGAATACACTCTATGGGATCTGCTCCATCATGATTTTCAACGAATATTCATTTACTCATATTCGTGACTGACTAGCGAAGTAAGAAACTTATTGTCTCAAAAAATAAAGGGTGTTCCGTACAGGACACCGAATTAGAAAATTAAATAAAGAGAGGGGAAATTTCATGAAAATATATATATATTTCACATATATGTAAGCAGTAACATCTCCCACTTACGTATGAAAGACAATGTCAGGCACATGTCCACCCCTACTGAGTCTGCATGCATTTATACGCTCCACAAAATTATTGATAACCCTCTCGCAGATGTCTGTCCCGATGCCTCCAATCACCCGTATGATTTCCGCCTTCAGTTCCAAAAGGGTTCGTGGTTTGTTGGCGTACACCTGTGATTTCACAAACCCTCATAAGAAGAAATCACAGGGTTTAAGATCACATGACCTTGCCGGCCATTCCTGGTCACCGTGCAACGAGATCACTTGTTGCGGGAATTTTTCATGGAGTTCCATATCGTAACCCCAACAAACGAGTCAAAACAATTGACGCTACATTAATCGACATGACAACAGTTACCAACATTGGCAAGATCAGGTTTGCCAACCTCGAAACAAAAGAATAGCACTCGATTCAAATTCGGCGTCCTATAGGGAACACCCTTTGTAAATGAAATTACCCATTGAACAATGTTCTGAAAATAACGAATAGTTTCTGCTTCCGCAGCAGGATAGCATGGGAAATTTCACCATGTTTATAAGGATCAGAATGGGCCAAAATGAGCGACCTGATGGTTTCTGTTAGGTACCAATCTAAGGCCGTGTCCGAATCGGCAGCTACTACAGCGTAAAACAAAGTTCCACCCTCTGAATACTACACTCTGTCTTGAGAATCTGTAGAGAAGGGGACGAAGCGAGTGGACGGAGCAAAGCAGTGAGCACTCTACGCAGTAGAGACTTGTCTTCGTTCTCTTGCTACAGATTCCTGAAACACAGTGTAGTATCATTACAGCAGAATCCAGATCATAACAAACAAATTGGAAAGCTTGACAAGTGCGTGCTTGCAGAGACAATATGTATTGAATATACCATATACAACTCTTGGCTACTTGTATTACTTTATATTGATAACACTATATTCAGAAATTTCGTAAAATAAGAAGTCACGTCGCATTTTCAATTTAAATAGGTGGAAATTATTATGATGTTTGGTTGACGTCTAACCTCTACTTCCGTTTTACACCCCCAGAACGTGGTGGATGAAGTTCGAACTGACACCTGGCGATAAAAGTGGCAACTTTGCTACTCTGGAGCCTTTGATTCGGACTACTTAGACGGCAGATTCGGACACGGTCTAAACTAGGGATGGCCAAATGGATCCGGATCCGGATCCAAAAGTTACGGATCTGGATCCGGATCCGAAAATTCCGGATCTGGATCCGGATCCGAAAATTCCGGATCTGGATCCGGATCCGAGAGTTCCGGATCTCAATCCCATTATACGTAATATTACCACACCTTAAAAGGTATTATGATCTTCGATTACAAAGAAATTTTTCATTAGTTAGTCCTACAAGAATTTTTTTCAAGTGGTGTTCCTAAAATACTTTGCTACGCATCGGCTAACACACTCGTGCACAAAAATAATCTTACTTGTTTAACATAAAATGTCAGAGGTGATTTTGTAAATGCCATTGAAACGAATATGTATTCATTCGAATGTATTGGAAATGGAAACACACATAAATGTGAGAAATTCCATTCCAGGATGAAACCTTTAACACATATAACAAGTAGAAATGTTATACGAAAATTATACAATTGTTCTACTGTTACAGTTTTACAAATTAAAATAAAACATTATAATATATTCAGTGTTATATAATTACAAAGTGTAAGACTAACAAGGGAGGTTATCTAAGTGTCCCCCTACGATTTCCATGAAACTTGGCAGGCGTATAGTGGGTCCCAAAGGAAGAAATACGTGTTTTTTTGTTTCAGCTAAAAAACGGTTTTAGGGGGCAAAACCCCCTCAAATGTCAAGACGAGGACAAATTGAAGTGAGGATCTGACCCCTGTGTCCTCCTCCGATTTCCATGATACTTGGCAGGTGTGTGTATAAACGGGCCCAAACGAAGAAATACGTGTTTTTTTGTTCCAGCTAAAAAACGGTTTTAGGGGGCAAAACCCCCTCAAATGTCAAGATGAGGACAAATTGAAGTGAGGATCTGACCCCTGCGTCTCTCCGATTTCCATGAAACTTGGCAGGTGTATAGTGGGGCCCAATGGAAGAAATACCTGTTTTTTGTTTCAGCTAAAAAACGGTTTTAGGGGGCAAAACCCCCTCAAATGTCAAGATGAGGACAAATTGAAGTGAGGATCTGACCCCTGTGTACCCCTCCGATTTCCATGATACTTGGCAGTTGTGTGTATAAACGGGCCCAAAGGAAGAAATACGTGTTTTTTTTGTTTCGGCTAAAAATCTGTTCTTGGGGGCAACCCCCCTCAAATGTCAATATGAGGACAAATTTAAGTAGGCATTTGACCTATGTGTCGTCTTCCGATTTCCATGGAACTTGGCAGGTGTATAGTGGGGCCCAAAGGAAGAAATACTTGTTTTTTTTTGTTTCAGCTAAAAAACGGTTTTACAGGGCAAAACCCACTCAATTGTCAAGATGAGGACAAATTGAAGTGGGGATCTGACCCCTGTATCCCCCTCCGATTTCTATGAAACTTGGCAGGTGTGTGTATAAATGGGCCAAAATGAAAAAATACGTGTTTTTTTGTTTCGGCTAAAAATATGTTCTAGGGGGCAACCTCCCCTCAAATGTCAAGATGAGGACAAATTGAAGTGGGGATCTGACCCCTGTGTTCCCCTCCGATTTCCATGAAACGTGGCAGGTATATAGAGAGGCCCTATGCCCCCTGTCTCTTCCTATGCCATATTTACGTGGTTTCGGGGTCAGATCCCCACTTGAATTTCTCTTCATCTTGACATTTGAGGGGGGGGCTCTATATACCTGCCAAGTTTCATGGAAATCGGAGGGGGAGACTTAGACCTCCCTTGTAAGTGTATTAATTAATTACAAATCGTGCACGCGCGCACACACACTATATATATATATATATATATATATATATATATATATATCTGTGTGTGTGTGTGTGTGTGTGTGTGTGTGTGTGTGTGTGTGTGTATATATGTGTGTGTGTGTGTGTGTGTGTGTGTGTGTGTGTGTGTAAGCAGGTAACAATATGTTATAAACACATTCTTACTTTCCAAAGAAGCGCATGTTGGATGGCAAAACGGATCCGGATCCGAAATTCCGGTCCCGGATCCAAAAGTACCGGATCCGAAAGTTTTGGATCGGATCCGAAAATTCTGGATCCGAATCTGAAAATTCCGGATCCGGGGATCCGGATCCGAAAAAAATTAGGATCCGGATCCTTAGGAAAAGGATCCGGATCCTTAGGATCCGGAACCAACCTGATCCGGATTTCGGATCCGCCAGGATCCGGATCTGGCCATCCCTAGACTCTAAACACGACAGTCACATATTGAGACTTAGGACCAGCAATTTCTAACACTGTTTGTCGAAGACAATAATATCGGTACATCGTGGCATAATAAAAATGCCGCGCAAGGAAAATCAAGATTACACAAATATAAAAGCATCTATTTCCGTGGCGGAGCGATTTTCACAGCACACTACGACGCCAGGGGTGGCGGGTTCGAATTCCTGTCTCGGCATGGGCGCTCTTTGTAGATGTCCCGTCATCAATTTCATCATATCATCACATTCGCGATTAGCCAAGAGTGGCAGATAAATGAAGTAAAATTGACCAACTCGATCAACAAATATAAAAGCCTCATTCACTCCTTATCAACTTCATTGAGATTCACACACAAAAAAATTAGAATGCAACACAATTTATTCCACTTTAATGCAATTCATGCGCATATGACAATAAGTTGATTTTGTTAGTAAATAGTTGGTGTTGTGATCTAAGCAGTCATTTCTCTACGAAATATACTGTATTTACAATAAACACAACAGGGTCATTCCACGTCAATTCATCCAGGCCATGTCACCCACCATCCCCGATTTTGATGAAATTCGGTATGCTTATAGAACTTTTGATGCTGATTACAAAAATGACAACTTTTTTAAAATTGGTCAAGGGGTTCAGAAGTTACGCGCTTTTTAAGATCTCCGTGTACGCCACATCCGGCTCCACTTTGAATGACACGCATTAGGTTATAAACGATCGTATCTTCCCTCGGGTTTGCCGTAGAAACTTCAAGTTTGTTTTCTTTTGTTCAGAATAGTATAAGCTTTCATTTAAATAACGTTTCAGAAGAATGCATCAGTAAACATGTATTTTTATATATAGTTTTATGTATTTTTTTAGAAAAATAAATGACTAACTTCAAGAGCGAATTTCATGCAATGCCCCCCCTTCAATTTCCCCCCAATTTTATATGTAGGTAGCTCAGAGTGTGTACTAATGCCTGATGAAAAAATTGGGATGGGCGGTTCAGAGACAGGGTGATAATAAAATCATTTGCATAAAATGACATTAAAAGTAAATCTTATTAAAAATGCTTATGTATTTAGCACAAAGCCTGAAGTACAATATGTTTCAAGTTACAATATTCAAAATTTATGTTCACTAAGCATAGGCGTAAGGGAAGCTCTTGCCCTCTCCCAAATTTATAGATTAATTTAAAATTTGCAAGTAATATTTACAGTGGAACCCCGATTTAAATTCCTCGATTTTACATTTTCCTTCATTTTGCATTCAATCTTGGTCTGGTTAGAAGTTTTCCAAGATTTTATATTTTCCCGCGTATTAAGTTTTTTTTAGCTTGATCTCCTGGATAACGTAAAATCGAGGTTCCACTGTATCTAAGTTAGTTTCAACAGTCTTCATTTTTTTAAATTTTATATATTATATAATTATATATATAATTATTATTAACATTCTCAAGTTTAGCAAATTTATCTTCGAGAACATTCTTTTTGTGCATTTTATCCCAATATGGAAGTTCTTTTTTGGCTACTCTTCATGGGGATACGTAATATGAAGTAAGAATTAATACTATACATTTGTGCTGATTGAAGTTTTTTCAAATGGATCTTTTTCGCCACATACCACAGAAAATATCCTTCTGACGGGATGGTTGGAACATTAAAAATACTTGTAAAGACTTGTATAGTATAACGCAACAAGTACGGCAATTATGTAGAAATAGTATTCAAGGCATAAATGTCTTAGTAATCATATAAGGTGAAATGACAACAACCCACAGTACAATGTGTCAGCGATTGCAAAGTACTACAACAGTACCAGGAAGTATGCACTATTTTGAACTTACAGGTTCCGTAAGTTACTTTTTACAAGTAACTGAGTTACAGTCACTCGTTTAAAAAGTTACTCAGTTATGTTTACTGGTACTTTGAAAGTAACTGAGTTTCTTTTACAGTTACTGTAACAGTAACGTACTGTTAATGATCATTCATTTGTGTAAACGTTACACAAAATCAATGATCAAGAATACTTCCATGTTTTACTTATGTTTCTAGTACATAATATGTATTCATATATTTACATTATTACTGCTAATAAATGATGGAAAACACAGTAAACTTTGCTTGAACGATTATAATTAAAAATCATTTGTGTGCTGACCACGGTATTTTGAATATGGTGTCATTGATTCCACTTGCACCTATTTCTTTCTCCTCCATTGTAAGTTCAACAATATCCAAAGATCCATTCCCTCGACAATGATTTTTTCCTAGCTGGACAACAACATTCCAAACGAACGCAGCAGTCTACCAAAAACAGTGGAGTTTTCACATACAATTAGAAATGAATTACAGTAAAGCGTGGATGTTCTAAATTTAGCATGCAACAAAGCATAGCTTCCTTGCCAGCAATTCCAAGTAAATCCTTTCACGTAGCATCCGGAGAAGGTACATATTTCATTTTTATAGTCTGGAACAGAATTGTCCAATTTAGCTATTTCCCTACTGCAAAAAGTAACTCTGTTACCGTTGTTAACGTTACAGGCACTTACTTTTAAAAGTAGCTAGTTACAGTTAGAATTCCTAAATAAAAAGTAACTGTACTTGTAACTTTGTAACTAGTTACTTCGAAACACTAGTTGTTTAACAGTCAGAGCCAAAATAGTAAGTGCTGATGTGATATGTTTTGTATAACTGTATGGTTTAACTTTTGTGAAGAAGTGGCTTTCGAATTCCAGCAGTGAACAGTTATGTAGTAGCATGTGTGTGCGTGACTCAAACTTGTTTGTAGGATTGCTTCAAAAGTCCGCGTGAAAATGGCGATGCAGCTATTACATTCTTGCATCCACTTTGTCCATCAACTTCCCACTACTGGCCAAAAAGTATGCTCTGTACAGTGGACATTAACAACACAAATGGATGGACATATGTACTTAGTGATAAGTCAAATACTTTAGTGTGTTTGAAATGGTCAAAATATCCATCTAAAATTTGAACGGCACAATTTACAGTACATGGAATTTTGACAATGCATAGAGTACAATTTTTAGGTACTATCTTAATGGGTCACTTGGAAACTTTCTTCGGGTTGAGATAATCGCAAAGTTATCCATCGCATAAAAATAGTGTCCAGGATTATTTGATAAATACATTTGAAAAATCACAATTATTACTCTTTATTCGTTTGTTCCTCAAGTGCCAGGAGGATCACAAAATATATTTAACTTATAAATTTTGGAGAGGGCTAGTGCTTCCCTTTGCCCCCGCCAGGTTACGCCTATGCTTACATTCACACATAGTGAACATAAATTTTGAATATTGTAACTTGAAACATATTGTACTTCAGGCTTTGTGCTAAATACATAAGCATTTTTAATAAGATTTACTTTTAATGTCATTTTATGCAAATGATTTTATTATCACCCTGTCTCTGAACCGCCCATCCCAATTTTTTCATCAGGCATTAGTACACACTCTGAGCTACCTACATATAAAATTGGGGGGAAATTGAAGGGGGGGCATTGCATGAAATTCGCTCTTGAAGTTAGTCATTTATTTTTCTAAAAAAATACATAAAACTATATATAAAAATACATGTTTACTGATGCATTCTTCTGAAACGTTATTTAAATGAAAGCTTATACTATTCTGAACAAAAGAAAACAAACTTGAAGTTTCTACGGCAAACCCGAGGGAAGATACGATCGTTTATAACCTAATGCGTGTCATTCAAAGTGGAGCCGGATGTGGCGTACACGGAGATCTTAAAAAGCGCGTAACTTCTGAACCCCTTGACCAATTTTAAAAAAGTTGTCATTTTTGTAATCAGCATCAAAAGTTCTATAAGCATACCGAATTTCATCAAAATCGGGGATGGTGGGTGACATTTTCACAAAATTCTGGATGATTTGACATGGAATGACCCAACATAGAAAGTAAAGTTGTTTTATTAAGGTAATACCTATAACTAAGCAATCATTTTGTTTACTCGCATTAGTACATTTTCTTACTTATATATATATATACTCTATGTGATCAGAAGTATCCGGACACCCACCTGAAAATAAAGTACATGTTTGGGCAACCCTCCATCGGGAACACTGGCAGTCAATACAGTGTTGGCCCACCCTTAGCCTTGATAACAGCGTTCACTCTCACAGGCATACTTTCAATCAAGTGGCGGAAGGTTTCCTGAGGAATGGCAGCCCATTCCTCGCAGAGCGCCAAAATGAGAAAAGGTATTGATGTGGATCGGTGTGGTCTAGCACGAAATCGGCATTCCAAAACATCCCAGAGATGTTCTATGGGATTCAAATCAGGGCTCTGCGAACGCCAGTCCATTAGTGGGGCGTTGTTGTCGTCAAACCACTCCCCCACAAGCCCTGCAGTATGGAAGGGTGCTCGGTCGAGTTGATAGACACAATGGTCATCCCCGAACTGGTCTTCGACGGTAGGCAGCATGAAAGCTGTTAATATGTTAACAAGGGGGCCAAGCCCCCTCCAGGAGAAACATTACCACACTGTAACCCCGCCACCTCCGAATTTCACTGTCGGCACTATACGGGCTGGTAGATGTCGTTCACCAGGCATTCTCCACATCCACACCCTACCATTGGATCGCCATATTGTGTACTGTGATTCATCACTCCACACAACAGTTTTCCACTGTTATATGGTCCAGTTTAGACGCTCCTTGCACCATACGAGGCGGCGTTTATCATTTGTCTATGTGATATTTGACTTATGGGCAGCTGCTCGGCCATGGAAACCAAGTTGCTGCACCCTGCGGCAAACAGTAATGGTGATTGGAGTAAATCCTGATGCAGTTCGGAATTCCTGTGTGATGGTGGCGATGGATGATTGACGTTAATGTTGTAGGACCCTCTTCAACACTCGATGGTCTCTGGAAGTCAACATGGGACGTTGACCTGCACGCATTTGGGTTGTACACGTCCCTTCACTATAACATTGGAAACGGTGGACAGAGGGATGTTTAGAAGGGTGGAAATCTCACACACAGATTTCCTACACAATTGGTACCCAACCAACTGACCACGTTGAAAGTCTGTGAGTTCCTCAGACCATCCCATACTGCTGTCTCACACTGTCTGCAGACTACTGAGTTCGCTGACTATGTGTTCCACGCGGTAGATGGCAGTGCTGTGTCGCCTTCTATGATAAACAGACGTGTCGCGGTGTGTCCGGATACTTTTGATCACATAGAGTATATATATATATATATATATATATATAATTTTATTTTGAGAATGGGCCTCCCCGATGGCGCAGTGGTGTCGTCGTCGCCTTGTAATCAAGGGGTCCCGGGTTCGATACTCGGTGGAGGCACATAGTGGTTCGGATCCCACTTTAAACTGTAAGTCCAGTCTCGATTAGCCTTACTGTGCATAAAGTGGACTTAAAATACCAAATCAATCAATCAATTTTGAGAAACTGAACCAATAATATGGATGTTTTTATTACTATTAGCTAATATATTTTTCACAAACAATATCACATTGCACTTTAAGAACTTAAATATTGATGTCGAGATAAGCTGCTTATTGAATACCTACTGGCGGTACGTACATAGAAACATGTTTCTGATATCTTGCGTTAAATATATCGTTATTAATTTGATATGAATTAGGGAAGTGCTTTCCAAATTGTCACCTTCAACTAAAGATATTGTAACTGTAAAGTTCATCAAAAGATGGCGCTGATTGTTCTTAATGTAATGCATACTTATCGAACAAGAAAGTGACAATATAGTTGCAAAAGCTACATACTAACAATTGGTAAATTTTGAAGGTAATAAAACCTGTTAATATGCAGAAACAATAGTAATCTTACCCTTAGAAAATAGGGACTATTAATAAGATATTTGGGTTTGTTTTGAAAACAGTTCGAATATAAATATTGTAACTTTTCATACGGTCGTATAATTTGAGTCCCTGTTCAAATTTGTGTTGTAACTGAACGTCTAATGTATTCCCACCATACGTTTCTTCTAAATAGTGCGTTTTGGGAAATTTTTTTGATATGTTAGAGGCTTGTATATGCAATGGAGCAAAATGGCATTCGGGCTGTATGTGGAAACATGGTATACAAATAAACATTAGAATTATACATTTATTATTTTATTGGATGTTCCAACGTTTACAATCTTTATGATTAGTTACAAGAATAAAAATGTGAAACACATGCATGCTAAGCAGTATATATAAAAAAAACTTTCATCATTTTCATACATTTTTTTCCAAATCTTTTTTTGTTGAACAAACAAGTCAAGAACAAAAATGAGTTTGTAAACAAAACTTTCAAGCACAATTTTGGAATTGGTTATAGAATTCGAACGAGTCTTTGTTTCAAAACATATGAAACAAAGATAAGAGTGTCAGTGACAAAATCAGCCTTATTTTCCTATTATAACACCATTAAGCCTTGTTTCCATGATATGAAAAACTCAATATGCTCAATCCAAAGGATTGGTACGTTTAGTTTATGTTTTTAAATAAAATAAATTTCTGCCTTGGTCAGCATATTGAGTGTTTCTTCTTTTCCTGTTGAGTGTTAAAGCTATGAAGTCTGAAACAATGAAGTCTGCTCTACGCACCTGCAGCAATAATGTTGTCGGTGGGTATTCTGGACATTTCTCTTCCGAGCTGTCATTCAAGTCATTCATGTACCCCCGGGGGGTACGCGTACCACAATTTGAGAACCACTGGTTTATAACCTTTCATTGTGTAATGTGCGTATCAAATAATGAAATCAACGACAGCGACAAAGAAAATTAAGTTTTGAAAGCATCTGTAGCAAATTTTCTGAAGTGTAATATTTCAACTACTATGCACAAATCTATAACAAGTACTTGGCAATGTGTTAACTTTTTCTTAATACCAGAAAGACGTTCACTAAACTGTCACGAAGAAATGGTATGCATCGATTTGGTCTGTTCAATTTTAATATATATTCGCAAGTATTCCATGCATCCAAATATTGCACGAAAGACAGTTTAGTAATAAATGATTTGTAAGTAATGCCAGCACAATTTAAAAAGAAGAGCTCCACATAGCTAATGGTTACACCTAACTTTTTTGGTGTTTGTTGTCTGTCTTTTTGGTTGCCTGTTCACGGCTCCCTTGGGAATGAGACTGAATACTTGGGGCACCATAGCTGGATTTTTTTTTTTCAATTTTCAATCTTAAATCGAAGTGGAATATGTTATCAGGAGCAAGTTAAATTTATTGTCAAATAAATAAGTACTCCAGTACTAGTGTTATTTACTTAATGTATATAATATAAGGAACAAACATGAGGTTAGAAGACAGCTTACTACAATGGAAATCACTCATGAGTAGAGGCACATATTTTTGGTAAAAAGCAAATTTTGGTACAAAAACTGAGTCAATTTCGGGTTCAAAAGCGGTAAATAAAATAAAATATCGGTGTTATAGCGGTGAAAAATTGGATGAAAAGTGGTATATAAAAATACATTTTGATTTTAAAATTGTGAATATAATCTTAAATTTGATTTAAAAACTACACTTATTCCACATAATTAACATTTCACTTCTAATAGCCCATTTATGTAGTTATCAGAGTATTAAGTTTATTTCCGTGTAAAGGAGTCAATTTTTGCTTCTCCAATATTAACAGCAGAATTAATCAATTTTCCGGGAATTGCATAACTCTCAGGATAATTCAGACCTCAGAAGGTGTCGCGTCGGTGAATAAACCCTAAATTTCGTGTTTAAGAGTTCATTTCGCTTTTTGCAGTTCATTTCGCAGTATTTCGTGACAAAACATGGTCACAAAATGCATCTCACACCTTTCAAAAACATGAAAAATTAACACTACAATGTGTTTTTTCAAATTTCGTTTTTTCGTCAAAAACGAAATATCCGTGCCCCTACTCATGAGTTTTATTTATTAATGTGAGACTTGCGATCGATGCTTAGAACATAAGATGCTTACAGTGTAAACCAGTGGCGGCGATTAGGGGGGCGAGGGGGGCAGTTCCCCCCACATTTCGCCACTTTTCCCCCCGCACTATAAACCTTTGATTAAGGCGTAGATATTTCAGTGTGTCCTTCATCGTTGCGATAAGCGACGTTTGCATTATTTCTCGATACTTTGAATGAATACAATTCCAAGAAAGTTATTTTCTTTTCCTGTGTAAAATACAGCATATGGGGTGTTAAGAAGTATAAATACCCAGATCTGGATCAGCGTATAACTGGATACAAAATTTTTTGAGAATTCCTAGTAAGTAGCATAAAAATTTGTCTAGGTTTGTTTAATGGATACTTAGGCCGTGTCTGAAAAGGTACAAGACCATTCTTGAGAACATTCTTCTTATTTCCACACAATATAACAACAACAACCAACACTCCAAATAAGTGAGCAATAAGCGAAAGAGTGTGCAATGTCGCGTGCTGCATCTGCATTTTAGATTTCCTGTTCAGGTGGCGCTTTCGAACTGCAGCAGGTGACGTCACTTCCGGCAAGTCCGTACTGCAAGCATGCTTTCTGGACCTTTCGGACACAGCCTTACGTGCTGTAAACTGAAGCAAGGGGACAATTAGTAGATACAAAATGATCGTCTGGAACCACTGCATCTTTCAATAAAATAAAAAGTATACATCTTCGCCTTCAACTAAGAGTATGCGAGTATAAAGTGGATTGTGGTGTCAGACTTAACAGTTGCCAGGTCTACACAAGTTGACAGCAGCATTGAAGAAGTAACCTAGGGGACATGGACGTAAGGAACTGACAATTTGTCCATTGATGCGCGCGCATAGGTAGTATCTCCTGCAGTTGGTGGAATCTGCAAAACGTCCCTCACGGTTGTTACAAATGGAGGTTTCTGTAGAATTTACAGGCCTTGTAGTGACTGGTGTAATGGTTGGTTGCGGTGGGAACGGTGGTAGCGGAGGGAGGGGTCCATTGGTGCACGATGGTACCCTACTTCTAGGAACGCACATCCTCTGAGCTGGACTGAACGCTTGTCCAGCTGGACACGTCATGAGGGTTGCTTCTAGTTGAGTACCTCTTTGGCGACACTCGTAGTAGCTTGTGCAGTTTGACGGATCAGGGAAACGACCCTTGTCCTTGCAGTCCAGCACGCATGTGTTGGTCACCTCACTGAATACACTACTGTCAGGGCACATAAGGGTTAATTTAATTGCAGGAGTCTTGGAAATGCACATAATATAATACTGTGGATAGTCCGTGAAGCGGGCAAACATCTTCGCAGCACAATCTAGAGGGGTGTTAGTACATGCTGCTCCACCAGCGACCTCTTCACACAGTTCAGATGTCGCATTGTACACGAAGCCATTATCACACTCAAAGCTTTCCTCAAGGAATTTGCCATTATCGTCCATTATGCACGTATAGTACTTCTTGCAGTCATCAGGATCGGGAAAATAACCTTCCATTTTGCACCTGTCTCTTGATTTATCCTTGGCTCTGCACTCCCCTTCACTGACACTGGCTGTACACTGATTCCTGTCACACACCTCATTGCTCTCTGAGCAGTTCTGGGTGTAGACTGGTATCAGAGCTCCGCTGATGCTTGCGCAGACAACCAAACTCTGGCAGTCAGCGCAAGATGCTCCTCCAGTTTGACACCGAACAGCTGACTGTCTAGTCAACTGTTGACTGATCGTTCGAGTATACCCTGTATTGATCAAGACTTCTCTCTTCTTAGTGCAAGTGGCCTGAAAGAGAGGAAAAGGCGAATTGTATAATTGAATAATAGGATGCTCTTGAACCTTGAAACCCTTAAAGAACACAAAAGACGGGTGTGTCAAATCGAAATATGTGAAATTTAGATTAGTAAGAAAAGTATTTGAATTGTTATTATTCATCTCCCGAAGTGACTGGTACTCCTTGCTCCCTTCCTTTTATTTGTAACTCTTTCATCTGTTTCATTCCTTGTACTTTTCTTGTTTCCGATCTTTTCTGTTTTAGTAGCTCTTCTTTCATGTTTACTTCTTGATTAATTATTTATGTTTTCTCCAGCATTTTCTGTTTGTTCTTTTTTCTATTCTCTCTATCGACCTTCTGCTATCTCTTTCTGCCTGTTGTCTTCTATAATTCTTTTCCTCTCTTTCTCTCTATCTTGTTTCTCTATTTCTCCTTCTTGCTCTCTCGTTTTCTGGCATCCCTATTTCTTTCTCTCTCTCTCTCTCTCTCGCTTCTCTATTTATATACCTCCCTCTCCCTCGTTTCTCTTCCTTTCCCTCTTTCTCTTCACTATTCCTTTCTTCGCATTCTCTTCTCTATTTTTCATTCTCTTTCTCTCTTTCATACATCTATCCCTTCCTTTATGCGGAGTCTTTATTAATTTCAGTCTCACCCCTCTGTATGCGTTTGCTTAACTTCTTTTCTCCCTCCCCATCTCTCTCTCTTTCTCTCTCCCTGTGTATCTTCTATATTTCCCTCTCTTATCTCTCCCTATCTGTCTCTTTAATTATTTTCCTCTCTCTCATTCTCCACCGTTTTCTTCAAATCTCTTATACACTTCCTTCTTATGGTAGCATATAAAGATGATGCCAAAGTATCTAACTCAAGAACAAACTTTTCAATTTTGACCCTCCTTGGAAACTTTTCTGCTGGCGCTCATGCTTTTGTACCCCTTTTAAAGTAAATAAATGGACTGTATTTTAATACCTGTGTGAAATGGAAAGCAATTTATAGTAATTGATTGTGTTTTGTTTTTAATATGGAGTTTGTTATATATATTTAGTGTCATTTTACTTTCAGGAATAAATAATGCATGATTAACTAACTAGCTCTCTAGCCTTTTTAAACCCAAAGGTTTATGGCTGCAGCAACACAAGCCTGCCATCTGTCCCTATCCTGGGCAAGATCAATTCAATCTTTTCCGTCCTTACCGATTTCCTTTAGGTCCATCTCAACGTTATCCTTCCATCTTCATCTCGGCCTCTTACCACCAGGTTTCCCAACAAGACTCCTGTAAACTCTTCTTTCCTCTCCCATTCGTGCCACATGGCCTGCCCACCTAAGTCTATGATTATGTTATGTCGACTCAACACCTTAAGTATGATCTTCATATGTTTGGATACACAAGACTGACCTCTTCCTTCGAAATGCATGTTCTCAGGTCCGGAGAGAAGATGTGATCTTCTTGACAGGAGTATGTGATGCCGTATGTGGAGTTGCCTATTGACTCGTAGCACACAAGGAACTTGCTGCAGTCTTCTAGATCTGGATAAGGTCCAGGCACAACGCACGCGGAACTGTAAAGAGAAAAGGCATGAAGATCGGGACTCTTCAAAGCAGGCCCGTAGCCAGAATTTTATTTCTATGGGGAGGGGGTCATTCCTAATCAGCAGTCTCCATTTAAAGGCGAAAAAGTGGGGGCTGGAAGTCCTGAAGATGAATTTCTCAGTATACTACTTCTTATTACACAAGGAAGTAAAATTAATACACTATTTAAGTCCTCCTCCGTGACCGTGCGGTCTAAGGCGCTATGCTTTGTGTTCCGACTGCGGGACGGCATGGGTTCGAGTCCGCCTGGGTTCAGTCTCTTGGTTCTCTGCCTGTGTATAGGACCGGTGGCAACCCACCATCGTGAGGAAATTGGGGAGCTACGAGTGAGTAGCGTAACCCGGTCTGGGAAATCCCCTATAACGGCTGAGGGTTCTACGTGCTGACCACACGTTACCCCATTACCCGTTGAAGATCTCCACACCTCCTTCTAGTGCTGTAGAGCCACGGGACACTATTTAAAGTAGATATTTGTAGAATTTCGGGGAGGCTTCAGCTCCCCAGCCCCTTCTGACTACGTGCCTGCTTCAGTTTAGTGTACTCAGTGCCAATCCGTTCTAGCAGCAGCACTATTGATTGATTTGGTTCATTTTACTTGCTTTTCTGCCACTTTTGGCTAATCGCGAAGATGAGGATGAGACGATGAAATTGATAACGGGACACTCACAAAGAACGACCATTCCATGGCCGGGATCTTAACCCCGGACCTCAGGCGTCGTAGCGCGCTGTGCTAACCACTATGTCACGGAGGCCGGCAACAGTACTATACTCTGTTCCAGGAGAGTGTGGAGCAAGCGAACGAAAGAAGTGAGTGCATGGAGGGGAAAACTCGGTTGCAGCTTACAGACTGAGCACTCCTTTGCTCCGTCCACTCGCTTTCTACCCTTGTCTACCGTTATATCACTCCATTGTTCAATAATAATCATAACACGATTGTGTAATTGAATGGAATATTCAATATTAATTTATTTACTTTAAGAGAGACAAATGAAAATCTCCAATTGTAGGTCATGATTCGCATGTTCTACAACACAGAGGAGATTAATCTTAAAAAAAAAAAAGAAAAACTGCCGAATTCTGACTCGTCTTATTGTCACATACCTTTGCATTCATGCGCACCAAGTGTAAAATATGATTACTTTTATTCACTAACCTTGTGGCAGTAGTCGGGTATAGAACCTGTTGAAAAAGAAGAAATTATGTAAGGTTAAAAGGTAACTAAAAACTTAAACATTCTTCACTACAACACACATTTCGAGCTTAAGGAAACTACAGTGCGTCCATTTCGATCTTCAGCCGAGAAATCGGGAGAAGCGTGGCGGGCGGCGCTGGCGGAGATGCCGACATTTGCAGCCTGTAATGCCCGCTTATTTTTATGGACATATGCAGACATTTATATAAATATTGCAAAACGAGCACTAACCTGTGTTATAATTTATCATCTGTAATTCATCCACGTTCTGCCCTTATATACACAAAAAAATACGCTTTAGAAACGATGTTAAGAGCCACAGATAATAAAACATTTTAATCATAGTTTTGACCAGTAACGTCCTGCTTAAGTTTATATCCTTGAAAGAGTTTTGTGCCGATGGGGATCGTTTGGAGGTTTCGAATGTGCAACACTGTGTCAAGATTACGCTGTAGACGAAACCGTTAAAAGTCAATGGTGTTCGTGAGCTTCCTTGCAATCCGAAATCTCCGAACTCGAGTTTTTTGTTCCTTCGCGACAGAGCTGTGAATATAGTGGCGAGCAGATGTAATCCAAGAGCGTGTTAATTTCGTACTGTGCGCAAGAGTGTTATTATTGGTTACTTGCCGTTACTTGTTTGTGTTATTGCAGTGTGTATGTGTGTTGTGTCAGTGAGAGGATTGGAATGCCAGCCGCAAGGTTCACGTTACGAGGGGGGCTGATAAGTTCTCGGCCCGACCCAGAAGGACTTTAGCTACAGGCACGAAAGTTTCAGGCTATTCAACGTATTCTCCCCGAACGTCTACACACTTGGCACTTGGTGGATATCAGTTTGAACAGCTCTTATAACACAGGTTAATGCTCGTTTTGCAATATTTATATAAATGTCTGCATATGTCCATAAAAATAAGCGGGCATTACAGGCCGCAAATATCGGCATCTCCGTCAGCGCCGCCCGCCACGCTTCTCCCGATCTCTCGGCTGAAGATCGAAATGGACGCACGGTATAAAGATATATTTATAAATGAACCAATATCAACTCTTTAAATCCTATCAGACATAACTAATACTTTTAATCCTTCTGCAGAAACCTATGTACAGTCGTACCAAGATACGAAAGTTCCCAGCCAACTCGCGAACTAAAGTCGACAGTCATTTGTTTACTCCTCTACCTCGCTTCTGCCATGCTTCCTTGTCAGAAAATTAACATCGTTAAGTATTACGTCGCTGTGTACGGGTATTCCCATCATAATGATACAAACACTTTCACTAAATAAAGATAACTACGATGTGTTGAAGAACGCCTCGCGTTTTGGGGCAAGATTGCATGGCAAGCAGCTGATTGCATCACCCTTTCGCTCGCTTATGGATTAAAATTCGACGACAGCGCCAGAGGGTTTTACTCTAATTGGTAGAGCAGTACGTCTCATCGAAAGCGTTGGTTCCAGGTTTCTATTCCTGGCGTGGGCACGTGTGAAGAAAATCACACAAGTCTATTGTAGAGATATGGAGATTATTAAACCGAGAAAACCTCGTCATGGTAATATTCACGCTTGTTTATTTCCTGGAATTGTCCGACCAGCGGGTGATCCCAAGAATGCGCTAACTTAGTAACTTCCGTTAAACAAGGAACTGAAAGGCAAACGCGTGGATCAAAACAAGATCTAGCGCGTTCGAAAGGTTTAACAACCTTTCGAAGCCTAAGATGATAAAAGGGAGCTCACTCCCTGAGCTCGCTCTCTTTTGGATTTTTGACGCTCATCTGAACTACACCTATCATCGACGCCCACATGGATAACTAGTCTCTGATTACTCTACAACACACTAACACTACTTAACTACGACGATGGAACACGGAGTTACGGCTGCCTAGCATGCAACGAGTCGCAAGGGATTGCTCGGTTTGGTGAGCCAAGGGTCGAAGGATAGAACCTTGGCACCTGTCACGATTCGGTCTGCAAGAAGCATCAGGACAAGAACATCACACACCTACCAGGTATGAACAAGCGTGAATAACCTTTACTTCAACTTTCCATATCTCTACCCTCCTGATCGGAGCAGGTTTAGCCAACAGATACAATTAAGCTCTACCTAAATGTATAATTGAAACTTCCCTGTGACCTCAGATCCCAGGTAAAACGGGATTACAACACTATATACGAGGGTTATCCAGAAAGTAAAGACAGAACACTGTAGGATGTAAACAAAACCCATACTTGTAAATTTGGCAACACTGACATACCTAAGGTAAGTTATGCATCAGTCTTTGTTCACCCTTTATGTTGCGTACTTGTATTTAGTGGACATTCAAAGTAAAGGTAGCTATTTTCCCCTTTGCTAATTGTAAAATACATATATTCAGTTCTCATTGATCCGTGAAAGAACTTCACTATATTGTTTAAACTAAGAAGGTTCTGCGTGAACTTGAAGACGAGCGACGCTGAACATGCGAGGTTTGTTTTATTGCAGGACAACGAATGGCTACACACAGCAGAAGAAAGCATGAATAGGGATGCCACATACAGTCCAGACCACAACCTACTGGTACTTCTGGTTAGCGAGAAATTCGAAAAGGTAAAGGAGAAGCAACCAAATTTAAAAAATGGTTAAGAAACCAAATAGGAAATTGAACGCTGGTTACGAAAATAAATTAAAGTAAAATGTGTTCATGGTGTCTTTAATAGATTAAGTAACAGATATATATTTTTAAATGTAATCAAACTTTGCTCTGTAATTCGTAGATTCTTTTCATAGATTGCATTTACGTGAAGCAAAATTTTAAATATAAATTTCATGTTTCATGACAAAATTAGAATGTTTCAAAATTGAGATGACACTGACATCTATTTTATACAAATTTTAATTAATAATCATTTTAAGAACGCTTTTTTAGAAGGAAGGAAAATAATTAGTGTAAATGTGAAGAACATAAACTTACCATTAAAACTAGAAATCTTGATATCATAACTATGGCTTCCATTTTTTCTTTTAAATTTCGAACGCGTAGGTTGCTGAAAGAAACAAAGAAAAATAACATTTAATATATGCAGCGTAAATGTTTTCAAATTCGTTTCATGTTAAAGTTACAATTTTCAAATTCCACAGTGACCTAGAGAATTACATTGAGACAGTGGCGATATTATAGTTTACTATCTAATGTATAGAATTCAGGACAAATACATAAAATAACATGTAAATAACAAATGTAGACATATTGCATGTTATTCAAATTGTATAACATTTGCCAAAAACTTCAGTTTTAGAATTGGCAGTACCCTCTATGTACAGTCACTGGCACTTCTGGGTTGTAATAATCCCATTTAGTTTCAATGGAATTATTACAACCCAGAAGTGTCCGTGACTGTACATGAAGAGAAATAATACTTATGTAAGTACCTATCATGTTTAACTACCTTTTACATTCACAACGAGAATAACTGTAAGTAATGTAATTAATATTTGAATTTAACTTGTGGAAATACAATTGATTGAATTTGAAGTTTCGATAGTTTTTTGTACAGAGCATTACTGTCCCACAGTTGCGTGCCCAAGGGGGGTTGCTAGGGGTCATAACCCCCTCCCTTTGGCCCAGTATTCCTAAAAAAGAACGTCAAGGGCAGGAAAAGGTTGCAAGATGAGGGTTGAGTACTAAAAAATGTATGTAACCCCTCCCTTTCGAAAATCTTGGGCACGCCACCGCTGCCCAATGATTTTTGTGTAGGATGCTTGTCACAATTACAGCGCATTCGGTTTAGCCTGAGCTCTGGCATGCGCAAAGCGTGAAATGTTCGTCGTCTGCAGAATACGTCACGTGACTCATAGGAGCAGTGTTGCAATTCGTGGAAGTTACAATTCTAGTATGTGACTGGCAAAGTTATATGCTGTTGTCTCATTAAAAAACAATACTTACGAATCTAAAGTAGCACGCTGTCCTTCACGATCGTGAAATTCTTCAATTGCTCTACGAATAACACACTTGCCAAATTCATCCACATCACTTGTAAATGTCTTTCTTCTGCGTGGTTTGTTAGGCGTTACCAATCCCTTCCCTGTTACTTTGTAGCAATCGTTTTCGTTTCATAGTACTTACTGACATATCAGTAGCTGCGGAAACACGCTTTTGCACTTGTTTCAATTTCAACGCAAGACCACTGTCAGCTTCTTTCTTCATAAACTTATGCACGTTAAGATAATTTCTCTACTCTGACTATGAATCACTTTGCTTTCTCCAATATTCATTCCAGTTTTCACCTCAGCTTTTGTTGAATAGAACACCCTAAGCAACACAGGTCAACAATCACCTTACTCGTGGTAACACGATCTGCCCCCACCCCCTCTTCTCCGACAGGAAGAGGAGAAGAGGAAGGATGTCTCTTTCGCCGAGGGGCTTAATCAATCCCCTGTCATTCTTTCTTTGAAATATCACCTTCTCAAAGTGTCCCTTTCTTTTATTTTTTAAATATAATTGCAGTAAGTACCGAACACACCTACCAATAAGCTCTGGAATCAGATTACGGATATAGGTAATTGTTAGGGCGGTTAGCAACTCTGATCTCAGTGGAACTCTCGCATGGTGGCGCTGACGGCAGGCTTCTGCGCAGCTCAAGGCCACCAGAGCTCAAGGTAAACTGAATGGTCTGTAGCTGTGCAAACTTTACTGTATAAATGTTTAACGCATGATTAAACCGCGGAAAAAAAATACTCTAAAACAAAATAGGAGTAGCCTGTATTAGAAATAACTTCTCTGTAGAAATATTTAAAGAAATAATAACTATTAAGACTAAATGTGAAATGAAATTAATTGTACGGAACTGGAAGTTTTCAAAGAAAGTTAACTCATCTCTTTTATTAGTGAAGGAACTTTGATTTCTGGGAGATAAGAGAGAGAGAGAGAGGAAGGGGGAACAAGAAGAAAATTAAATTTTGTGAGTTCTGACTGTAATTCTCTAAGATTGAGGATCAAAGAATCAATATTCTCAGTAAGAAAAATCTCTAGGATATGAAGAATGGAAAAGTGAAGAAGATGATTCAAGTGGGTAATATCAGTTTCAGCTCGAATCAATCGTAGTCCCGCGACAGGTTACGTTTGCAGCAACTTTTCCCCCATATAGACCCAAACCTCAGCGCAGAGAATAGTTCCGTTGCCATACTGCCGACTCGCACGGGAAATGGTAAACGCCGTTCTCTCGCGGATTAATACATACCTGCTGTAACCTTAACTTTGCGTGAAGTAACTCTCTACCGTGTTCATACTTCATATAACTATACTGTAAAGAATTGGACGTAACTTTACTGTGAAATCACTGACAGCTAGGGCACTAGTGGCATCACTGTAAAATTACAGTTCTTCCACTTAGGAAAAAATAATAACTGCATAAACGACAATAAATAACACGACAAGCACATGGAAAGCAATGCGTCACTTCTTCATATTTAATTTGTTTGTAGACAGTGTCATCTAGTGCCAATCATGTAAGCTCATTGTTACTTGGCTATCGAATGTACATTTACGTAAACTATCTTGCATTTTACTATCAATCTGCCTCCATCGCGATAACAATAAACGTTTTACAATGGTTCTAAAGTATAGTATTTTAAATTATTTGTCTTCATGTATTCGTAATTTAGAAGTTTTTGTTTCTCTTATATATACAGGGTGTCCAGGGAGGAAGTGGCAATACTTTGGGAAATGGTAGTATGGGTGATCTCAGCAAAAAAAAAAAAAAAAAAAATGGGTCCGATTTTTAACGAGAAATGAGATACGAAATTGTCCGAAAAGGGCGAGAAAATTTTAAAATCGCTCACTTTGCGAAATTGTAAGGGAACGTAATGGTTTACTAAGAGGCCGCGGTAGCTCAGTCGGTAGCTACTCCTATATTGTTGTCGGCCCCCGTGGCGAAGTGGTTAGCACTCCACTACAACGCCAGGGGTCCCGGGTTCAAATCCCGGCTCGGACATGGATGTTTGTGATTGTCTGTCCTGAAAAGTCTTGAAAAAGAAATTTGAATGAAATTATGTGAGTGAATGAAGTGTGATGGGGGAAGCTTCCGCTTAGGGGCTTTCCTTTAATAAAAAAAGAAATAAAGAAAGTCGGTAAGGCGTCTGCCTACCATGCTAAGGGTTTTGGGTTTGACTCCCGGTCGGGGCATCCCAGTATTTTTCTAAACGTGGAAGCGGCTCCGAATAACATGGGTACCTGGGGGGGAGGGGGTAAAGGCGGTCAGGGGCGTGTTGCTGACCACATCACCCCTACTCACGACTGGGTCAAGAAAGTGTGGGGGGTTACCCCCACACCCCCTATAAGTGAGTGCATTGATGTTGGTGGTCGCATTTTTATTTCTGTTCATATCTCAGTTCCATGTTCATATGAACTTTTTGCTTAGAATCACCCATATTACCAATTCCCAAAGTATTGCCACTTCCCCCCGGGACATCCTGTATAGTAAAAAATACTGTAGAATAAACGTGACAACTTCTGCACCAGCATACATAAAAATCCTTCGTTTTGAAACACATAGGATGTAAGAGAAAAATTAATGAAAATAGTCATGGACAATTTGCACGGTAATACTCATGGATCCCACTGTACAAACAACATTCTCTCCGAACTGTTAAGTTCGTGTTATTTGATTACACAATTGCATTCATATGTTGACCAGATATTGTAAGTGAGATATCTGCAGTCATTTTTTATCAGACTTCCATACGAATGTCAGGACAATATATTTCACTTGCGGTTTTGAATTTCAACAATTTGCCTTCCTGTGACATTCATTGTCTGTTGTTTGATGTCGCTCAGCTGTCGATTTAAAATGTCACATGCAATAGACAGATGTTATGTTTTCCGAACGTTTGGGTATTTTGAGCTGATCAAAATACTTTGTGTAACTGTTAATGAGCTGGCAACTGTGATGAAAATGATACATTTGTATGTAAGAATTGATCGACTAATCATGATATTTTATACATGTTGTCGGAAGGGTGGGGGCAAGTGGCTCTGAATTAGGTGAGAGGCAAGTGGGAAAAATGGGGTAATAGAGAAAATTAGATCAATAGTTATACATACTTACTAGAAACCCCATTTTAGGAGTTTAACAATAGCCAGCAGTGGTTAAGTGTCTCGCCATACTGATTCTCCAAGACCGCGAAAGTTTCAAGCACCCAGCAACATTAAAGTGACTACGAAGCCGTTTTCCTTTGTCACACAGTACTTAAGGGAATTACCGTGAACAGTGAGTATTACAGTAGCTTTCCCGATAATCACATTCGTCTAGTTATTTGTATCTGGACCACTATGTGCCTCCACCCGTCACCCCTTGATTACATATCGACGATGCTACCGCAACGCCATCGGGGGGAGACCTGACTAACCACAAAGAGTCAGCACATTAGTGCAAACTTACTCTGGATACAAATTTAATTGGTTGAATTGCAAAGAAGGACTGAATCCATTGATTAACATAATATTTGAACTTGCAAATGATCGTGTGTGTGGATGTATGTTACACTTGTATTCTTGTAACACTTCCTTTGCTATTCTTGTGTGTGTGTGTGTGTGGATGTATGTTACACTTGTATTCTTGTAACACTTTCTTTGCTATTCTTGTGTGTGTGTGTGTGTGTGTGTGTGGATGTATGTTACACTTGTATTCTTGTAACACTTTCTTTGCTGTTCTTGTGTGTGTGTGTGTGTGTGTGTGTGTGTGTGTGTGTGTGTGTGTGTGTGTGTGTGTGTATTCACCTTTATGTAGAGTACCCAGATGAAAACGGACAAGAATTTTCCGAAAGCTGAACAGTTTTCTTTTGCTATATTAACCGGAAAATAAATTTAGAATGAAATTTGGACCCACAATTCCGGACGCCTAGACACAGCGTTACTTATTATACAGTTACTATTATTCTTTGCGCTGTGACGTAACCATAACGTCGTTGTGTTTATTGTTCACCGAAGATTTCAAGCATCAGGCCCAATTTCGTCTTAATCCGGCCTATGTTTCAGTCTGACTGTCACACGGAAGATCCGGGTTCGATTCCAGAGGTTGGCGACTTCAGGTGTGAATTGTCCCAGCAATATCCCTGCGAGAAGCGGCTCTGGAGTTCACCCAGCCTCCAATACATGGATATCTAAGGGGTGAAGGCAGCCAGAGCGTGGTGATGTGAACATCACGTCCACAAAATGAGGCCCACCCACATATGCCTTCGCGGCTTGTTCCAATGTGCAATTTCCTTTATGTAATAACTATTGTATCTTAAATTTAATGCCTTGTTTCGGAAGCTACTAGATCTCCTACGAGGACGTCGCTTCAAGACCATCGATGCCATAGTGCAGACCTGAGAGCGGTTCTTCAGTGATATGCGGAAAAAGATTCCGCTGACGTGAGAAAGTTGCCAGAAATTTGGTAACATGTGCTACACTCGTCGGTACCCTTGACCCTCTGTGTGTATCTCCTAGAGAAAGTTAAATATCTTGCTTGGTTTATGAAGATTTTGTTGTTTATGAACGTTTTCAGTTGATTTTAGATCTCGGAAATGTGTTATTGTGAAGTAAAGTACGTCTGTTACCTTAGCGTGTTACTTTACCGTGTAGCTGAACAGCCAGAAGGCTTCACGCAAGTGAGTATAGCACCCAAAACGACTTTCCACAACAGCAGCTATAATTTTACATAGTTAGGTTATGATTGCTAGGTTTGGTACTAATAGTTATTATCGACGTGTTCTTTCGCTACTTTAGTGTGCATACAAACATTTTTATTAACAAAGAGCGGCGAAAGTACTCCGAAATTACAGGTTTTTACTCACGTGGGCCATATTTTGGGATTTAAAATCTCCGTCATTTGTGTTTTCCTAACGCTGGAAGCAATTTTATATTAAGTAAAAAATCGAAATCTGTAGCTGAAACAGAAATTCAACGTAATTCTCGAAAGGGTACAGTGGGTCAACGGCCCCACCTCATCCTTCACAGTTATAAGTGCATTCCCTGACGTTCCCTTCGAGACTCGGCGAGCGGCCCGGCATCAGCGCTTGTCTTTCCCGGTGAACGGGTCCGCGACGGTCACTTATATTAAACCTCGTAAAAAGGTTTAGAGTATGGGTCAGTTCTGAATAAAAGTGGAAAGAAAAATTGGGAAATAAAGTATACAAAGACAATCCGCACACCATCCTTGAGTTAAAAGACAGTATTGTATGAAAAATCGGGAGAATTACAGTAGACGAACGTGTAAATGCCTTCGGAGATGCCAGGAATGTGTTGCAGCAGAGGGACATCATTTTCAACACCTTCTGTAGTCAAGGTTAGTACACAACATAAAAACTGTGATGTTAATAGCCGACTCTAGCGACTGTCGCTGACCCGTTCACCGGGAAAGACAAGCGCTGATGCCGGGCAGCTTGCCGCCGAGTCTCGTAACGAATGTCAGAGAATGCTCTGTATAAGTAGACAGTTATGAGCATTACCCACTTTTTTTTAAATGATCCTCGTATTAGTACTGATATGTAGTGTTTATGATCGACAGTATATAACTAATGCCGTAAAATCTATTAACTATGAACTGGGAACATACGATAATTCTATCTAAACAATTTGATTTGGCCACTATACTCAGTACTACTAGCTTTTCAGCTACAGTAAATATTAGTTGACGTAGCCACTTTCCACGATATAATACCGATACTTACGTATTAAACTGCGCACTAAATTCGACACTCGTCTCCGTTTGACGCCGCACTGACACGTTCTGATCGACATGTCAACATTCTTTCTTCACCTCGTCGACAAGTGGCGCATGTCTGCAGACATATGAAGAAAGCTACTTGTCGGAGCAGAATGAGTGATAAGGTGTTTGATGAAACTTGCTTGTTCTTGGCGATATATTCAGCGCGTCTCGCTCGGTGAAAAGAACAAATGGTCTACGTGTGTTGCCAAACAGACCGCCTGCGACCGGATACAGGGAACACAATGGGGTGTCGTTGGCGCACATGTTATTTACCTTCACTTGCACAAGCGGGAGGAAATAAACCTATAATGAAGGAAAGGGTATTCTTGGTGAGAACCAGTGTTGTTGTTTTTCTCTGTTCCTCACTTCTTATATTTCCCATTCCTTCCCGAGTAGGCAGTGTTGAATCCAGCCACGGTCCTCCGGGCAGGGGGGAGATCAAACTTCATGGGGGAGGGGGATGTCACAGGCATCAAATTACAATACCAATAAAACAATCTATCTATATATATAAAAATGCATGTATGTGTGTGTGTGTTTGTTCCGGCATAACTCTCGAACGCTTGGAGCAATTTCAACCACACTTGGTACACATATGACTTACAATCTCGAAAGACATACTGTGGGGGTAAGACACCCCTGGCACCCTTAGGGTGGGGGTGGGAAGGGGTGACATGTAAAAATAATCGAAAACGACTGATATTAGTGTGGAATCCATAGTTTTCGGGGTCGCTAAAATGAATAGTGACATTTCCAATGCCGTTCAACTCCAAGTTCGGGCATGGGGGGGGGGGGGGGTGAGAGGGGGTGAAAAATAAAATGTCACAAATGACCTAGATTAGTGTCGAATCCATAGTCTTCGGAGTCGCTAAGCTAATTGGTGAAATTCACGATCACATTTACCTGTAAATAAAATTAGTTACATTTTACACTATAGTTAGAATTCATTATTTTCCTGTCTAATAGAATATTGGGATAAATAAATACCCTTGCAATGCCGGGTTATCAACTAGAACTAGATAAAAGGTAAAGTTACTCATGAAGGCACATATAGGTAATGTGAATGTGGGGGTTGGGCCCCACACATTCTCGATCTCGGCCATTTTGGAGGTGATGTGATCAGCATCACGCTCCGGCTGTCTTTACCCCCAGGTACCTATTGGATTAAGGCTGGGTGAGCCCCACAGCCGCTTTATGCGGGAACAAGGCCGGTAAAATTCCGACCTTACATCACCCACCCCGGGATTCGAACCCGGGTCTACCGCGTGGCAGTCAGACGACCTACCGACTTTTTCTTTCCATTTTAAACCTAAGCCGCTGCCTTCCCCACACATCAAACTCTATCAATGAATCTCAAAATCTCTTTTACATTCATGGCGGATAAATACAAACAACAATGTCAGAACCTGGATTCGAACCCGGCACCTCTGGCGTCGTAGCGCGCTGCGCTCACCACTCCACAACCGACGAGAGCACCGCGGCTCTCATATAGAACAATACTAATAGTTTTTTTATTTAAAAAAAAAAAGAAAAAAAGAAAAAATCTTTCAAAATTGTCCCTTACTTCTGATATGCAATTAAATTAGGTACAATGAACTATCATTTCAAGAACGATATTCCGAGAATTAATAAAATATTATTATGTGTAGCATGCAGTAATTTACATTTACAGCAAACCAAGCTATCTAGGCTTTCTACAGTGCATATGCAGATGACATTATCAATGAAACTTTCTATTGATTCCCTCAGTTGACACGTTCACACAAGCTTGAAGCGCATCCTGATTCATCATATTTCTTTATTTAGCACTAATCAAAACGGACGATAGTGTAAGTGCGTTCATTATTTTGTCTTTTAATTATAAAGAGGACTGACTCAGTGCTTCTTACAACGAAAAAAACAAACAGAGGAAGTTCGTTCTGCGTCAAGTTGAAGTGAATGAAAGATAGCCATAGTGAACAAGTGAATATAGTTACCAAATTTCTTAGCTATTGTCGGAATGCCTTGTTAGGTTCTGCAATTATCGGGGGGCGGGGGGGGGGGGGTTCTTAATTCATCACCTTGAAATAGGCTTAGTCCATCCTTCAGTCAAATTTTCTGCCCTGAGTAATTTATTACGGAAAAATATGAAGAGAGAGAGAGAAAATTAGAACGAAACGTGGATGCAGAAAGAAATATAGAAGATAAACATTGATAGATACAGAAACAGGGAAAAGAGAGAGAGAGAGGAAGAGAGAATCTAAATAGATACAAAAAGAGAGAGAATAATTTTGAATTGATGTTTTAAGTTCACTTTATGCACAGTAAGATTAAAAAGAAAAAAGAGAGAAGAAAAGAAAAAGATAAGCGTTACAAAAAACAGAGAAGAGAGAGAGAGAAAGAGACTGATACAAAGGATGGAAAAAGAAAGGAAGATCGAGAGGAAAAGAAAATCATTGATGGAAATAGAAAGAAAGATAGAGAGAAGAAAATCATTGATGGAAAAAGAAAGGAAGATCGAGAGGAAAAGAAAATCATCGCTGGAAAAAGAAAGAAAGATAGAAAGAAAAAGAAACCCATTGACGGAGAGAGAAAGAAAGACAGAGAGAAAAATAAAATAATTGATGGAAAAAGTAAGGAAGATCGAGAGGAAAAGAGAATCATTGATGGAAATAGAAAGAAAGATAGAGAGAAGAAGAAAATCATTGATGGAAAAAGAAAGGAAGATCGAGAGGAAAAGAAAATCATTGATGGAAAAAGAAAGGAAGAAAGAGAGAAAAAGAAAATCATTGATGGAAAAAGAAAGGAAGATAGGGAAGAAGAAAATCATTGATGGAAAAAGAAAGGAAGATAGAAAGAAAAAGAAAACCATTGACGGAGAGAGAAAGAAAGATAGAGAGAAAAATAAAATCATTGATGGAAAAAGAAAGGAAGATAGAGAGAAGAAAACCATTGATGGAAAGAGAAAGAAAGATAGAAAGAAAAAGAGAACATTGACGGAGAGAGAAAGAAAGATAGAGAGAAGAAGAAAATCATTGATGGAAAATGAAAGGAAGATAGAGAGAAGAAGAAAATCATTGATGGAAAAAGAAGGGAAGATAGAGAGAAGAAAATCATTGAGTGAAAAAGAAAGGAAGAAAGAGAGAAAAAGAAAATCATTGATGGAAAAAGAAAGGAAGATAGGGAAGAAGAAAATCATTGATGGAAAAAGAAAGGAAGATAGAGAGAAGAAAATCATTGAGTGAAAAAGAAAGAAAGATAGGGAAGAAGAAAATCATTAATGGAAAAAGAAAGAAAGATAGAGAGGAAAAGAAAATCATTAATGGAATAAGAAAGGAAGAAAGAGAGAAAAAGAAAGTCATTGATGGAAAAAGAAAGGAAGATCGAGAGGAAAGGAAAATCTTTGATGGAAATAGAAAGAAAGATAGAGAGGAAAATAAAATTAATGATGGAAAAAGAAAGGAAGATAGAAGAAGAAAACCATTGATGGAAAGAGAAAGAAAGATAGAGAGAAAAAGAAAATCATTAATGGAAAAAGAAAGGAAGAAAGAGAGAAAAAGGAAGTCATTGATGGAAAAAGAAAGGAAGATAGAGAGAAGAAAATCATTGAGTGAAAAAGAAAGGAAGATAGAGAGAAAAATAAAATCATTCATGGAAAAAGAAAGGAAGATAGAGAGAAGAAAATCGTTGATGGAAAAAGAAAGAAAGATAGAGAGAAAAAGAAAATCATTGATGGAAAAAGAAAGGAAGATAGAAGAAAATCATTGAGTGAAAAAGAAAGGAAGATAGAGAGAAAAATAAAATCATTCATGGAAAATGAAAGGAAGATAGAGAGAAAAATAAAATCATTCATGGAAAAAGAAAGGAAGATAGAGAGAAGAAAATCGTTGATGGAAAAAGAAAGGAAGAAAGAGAGAAAAAGAAAATCATTGATGGAAAAGGAAATGAAATAAAAAAAACATTGAAAGAAATTAAAATAAATGGAAAGAGAGGCTAAATATTTAATGAATTTGGCTATTAGTAGCAAGAAAAACAGCTTCGTTGCATAACATTTCTTATGATCCTAAAAGCAACTGTGGGCCATTACCTTCCTTACCTTAGTGGAAAATAAATTGTTTGGTATTTATTAATTTATTTTAATGTTTTATTCTAGTTGATCTAGTTGGTAATACTATTACCACTTACAACAGAAACAACAAAATCATTCCCCAGAAACATTTCGAATAGAGAATTTTGTTCCCTATACATCTTTATAATGCACAAAAAATCCCAACATACTACACTGCACGTTTAACGAATATGTTGATCATGAGTTCAGAGCCATCTGTACTCCATCCACTGTAACAAAGTTAATGCAAAGACATTCGCAGACTTGCGAGAAATAGTTCTTTCTTAAATGTTAATGCCGGTGTTAGTTTGCCCATGAATACATTATTTGAAGCTGTACGGCTCACAATATCAGAAGTAAGTACCACAAAAAAATCACACATACTATTGACTTCCTTGTTGCACAGATGAAAGATGTTTAAATCAAGCTAGTCCGTTAGATGGCAGCATAGGTTTCAATTTTAATAACACCTAAGAAGAAACTAATTTCCCGCAATCTAGGCAAGATATTTCCTGGAAATAAATGCATGTCATTCCGATCTTCCATACTTTATCTATTATTTTATTATAGCAGAAGTACTTAGTTTTCTAATATCTCCAAAGTAAGATTTCTTCCTGATAATTAAGGAGAAAATCTTAACATGTTTCCCAACTTGTATGTGTGTATTTAGTTTTTTATTTTATGTAAATTATGTATTTACCTTCCGTTGAAGATAAATAAATAGATGAACTTGAAATGTGAAACTCCAAGTTCACAACTTACTGCGATATATCATGTCAGAGAAAGAAGCACACTTTCAATTTTGCATAAGCTACAGTATCATTATGGTATGGCATCATTTTACTCCACGATAATGCTCGTCCCCATGTCGCCATTCAAACACAGGACCTGTTGAATTCATTCGGTTGGGAAGTGCTCAACCACGCTGCTTACGGTCCTGACCGGATCAAGAAAGTGTGGGGCGTTACCCCCACACTCCCTATACGCCTTCATGGCGTGGTGCTAAGCACAGGGGAGCACTTTACCTTTTTACCTTTTTTTTACATGAAAATGGACCTTTTCATTTGATGGAACCTTATATGTTATTTGTACGGGATGGGTAAGCTAGAATAACCCTGCTTTTCTCCAGTTATTTTTCAGATTAGATGGTGACTTTTGAGTCACCCTGTATACCTCCTCAGTCAACACACTAACGTTGCCACAACGTTGTATGTCTATTGCATTTATGATGAATGTTGTATGTAGAGGAACAATGTTGTGATAACGTTACAAAAAAACATTCCACTTAATGCGCTTTAGTTTGGAGGGTCGCCACCATGAGCGCCGCAATCGTCAGATCGGAGTGTTTTGTTTAATCTGAATTTGTGTGTGCACTGTCCAGTGGTTCGAAGCAGCAATCGAAGTGAAGTGTTGAAGCGAGTGTACATTTATTTTAATATCGTCTTCTTACATTTGTACTTGTCACTACCCCTCCTTACTTTGGATATAGTTCTTGTTCGTACCAATTTTGTTAGAAGCAGTGATGTGCGTCTACGCGTAAACAACGATAGTCTACATTCTACACGTAGACTCTTTTATACACGTAAACGACGTAATCTATGTAAACAACATGGAGGGAGGTGATAACTTAGCAAAGAGCGCCTGAAAGTAAAACAAAATTATACTGCGTATCAGTTGCTGATGTGTGAGGAAAACTTTTCATGCTCTTCCTTCCAAATTCGAACAATTTCCCATCTAGGAAAAAAACCTAACATAAAATATTCTAGTCCCTTATGGGCAAGGACTAATTTTGCCTCATGACTGCCATCTGTTGTCTTTCTTCCATACTATTTATCTTCTTCCAAAGTTTATGATAGAAGAGAGGATATATTTTGTTGTAAATAGGATTGTTGTCAGTTCGTTAGGAACTAACATAGTTGAAAATGTCACTTTCGTTTCATGAAAGCCTTGAAAATTAATTTTAATACACTTTAGATTGTCTACGTAGTCTATGTAAACTACAACCAAATGTAATCTACTCGTAGATTACGTGTAGACAACGCATGTAGACGTAAACCTATAGTGTACGGTACATCACTGGTTAGAATCCGCGCCAGCTCTGTCGTTAGGACGTCTGACTACCATGTGAGAGACCGGGATTTTTTTCCCCCTGTTCAAGCGGCTCCGGCGCCCACACAGCGTCTTATAACTCCACAACCCTATACGCCTTCATGGAGTGGTACAAAGCACAGGGGAGCACTTTACCTTTTTTTACTAATTTTGTTCGTACTAATATGCTGCCACAACGTTCAAATAAATGACCTTAAACGTTGACACAACGTTCTTTCAGCATACACTGAGCATTGTAGCAACGTTAGGCATGTTAGGAGCCAACGTTGCCACAACGTTTTGGCAACAATGGCTGGGTCTGATTTAATAGACATGAGCACAGAAATAGCGTTCCGATTGGAGTTAAGATGTAGTGATATACTAACCGTAAGAGTTTTACACTGGATGCAAGCAACACTGACTTCAAGATGTAGCAGTTTATGATAGGAACTAATCTCGTGTTTGTATATATACAATGGTGAATCTACGTCTTTCAAGACGTCACTATTAGCCATGTTGTTGCTATAACAACTGGGAGTTATTCCAGATCACAATGAGTTAATGAAGCAGGAAAAGTTACAGGAAATATAGCTAGGGAGTGTACTCTTTAATATTCAATGAAGATACATACGAAAATAACTGCCAAGCGCGTTTGTGCAATGCATTAACCTTCGATATTATGTAATGAATTCGCTCTATGTATATGCTGCAGTGTAAAATTAGTGTATTTTGCACTCAATGCACGTTTAGTCACATATTGCATTCGCTACTGCTATTACGTTAACAAGGTACAGTCTCTAAGAGTCTTGTTTTTCCGGGTCGGCGGAGATATACGAGGGGCGTTCAAAAAGTAACGAGACGTACAGCTGTAACAGCTCAAGCGAGTGAGGAAGAAAAGCTAAGAAGAAAAGAAAGAGAGAAAGTAGCAACTAAGAGAGAGGGAGAGAGAGAGATAAGGTAGATAAGAGAACCATAATTATAGGGCTGTAGTAGAGGATATACGGCATATATCCACTGTCTAACCTTACTCGTTAGCGTATAGCTTTCACTTGCGTTTCGTTTATATTTATATAATTTGTTCTAAACTTCAGTGAGCTTATTGAGATCTGTTTTTAGTATCAAAACCACTGTAGAAGCTTGATTTTACGAGGTTCATTTTTCTTGTAGTGGCAACACTGTTGGTATAGGCTTGTCAGTTGTTGCTGGGACAAAAGACGATCGGGCCTTGTTTAGTCTTGTACTACGAATCGTGTGTAGATGTTGTTTGGTGCTGAAAAGTACTGTTGTGTGGTAGTTAGAAGACGTTAAAGTGAAGTGTGTGTATAACACCGTCGTGAACAATGTTCACTCGTGAAAGACAGCGAATACGTATTCATCAAATTTCAGGTTGCACGTGGAACGAACGCACTGCATATTCACAAGGGCTTACGCGAGGCATGTGGCGGCCACTCTTTACCGTATCGATTGATTGATTTGCTATATTTTACTTCGCTTCTTGTGCCAATTTTGGCTAATTTTCGAAGATGGGGATGAGTGATGATATGATGAAATTGATGAATGGACACTCACAAACATTCATGCCCAGGCCAGGATTCGAATCCGGGACCCCTGGAGTCATAGCGCGATGTGCTAACCACTCTGAAACGGGGGCCAGCACTTTACTGTATCGTACAGTTGTCAGATGAGCCAAGACATTTGAAAGTGGTCGTGTATCAGCCGCGAAAGAACATCGTAGTATCGGGCATCCTCGCACGGCAACAGATCCACACACAGATGTCATACAGCACGAGTGGTGCAAAACGTACCGCAACAAAGGGGTTGGGAGGTGTTGGAGCACCCACCTTATTCTCCTGACATGAGTCCCTGCCACGTCGATTTGTTTCCCAAGATGAATGAACCGCTGAGGGGGAAACGCTTTCGAGACGTCCCGAGCATCACTTCGGCCACAGGGCTCTCTCTGCGCACAGTGGCACGAACGAGAGCTATCAATTGCATCCAACGACTGCCAGATGTTTGGAAACGTGTTCACGCAGCAGCAGAAGATTACATTGAAGGATTGTAAATGATTCCAGCTTGATTTTTCATATCTCTTTCTCACACATGTTGCCACTACAAGAAAAATGGACCTCGTACATGACTTGAAGTATCGAATAAGTCCTATGCGAAAGTCTCAACAATGCTGTTGTTTCTCTTTACCGCAACAAATGCCGGTGACTACAATCTAAGAAACAATTGAGGTTTGCTGTATTTTAGTTTTAAACACGACGAGATCGAAAAAAGAAAAGTACAGTAAAACCTCGTTAATCCGTACCCCGATAAGCCAGACTTCGCTTAATCCGGAAGAAAAGAAAACAGAATGCAAGGTTCTAAATGTGGCTGAAGTCAACAATCGCATTCGTCATATTGCTAACCTTTCTTTAAGCCAACACACAAATTTACACCTTTAAATATACCTCATAAACGTGTTTTGTATTATAAACGGAGTTGTAATGCGCTTTCTAATGTTCTTTTAGGTTATTTCAGTTAATCTGGACTTTCGTTAAACCGGCCAACTTATCCCCCCCCCATTAGTCCGGATTAACGAGGTTTTACTGCTCTTTCGGTTCATTTTTTAGCTAATTTTTAGTATAATCATCAGTATTGTTAAAACTTATTAAAAGTATAGTAGAATGGCAGCACTTCATTCCTACGCGTCAGCAAAAATTCGATGCGACTGGTGTTATGTTACATCCGGTGGTAGCGGGGTACGAGCGATTTTATTGTTGAGTCAGCAGAACGTGTCTGATCACGTTGAAGACGTCGGAAGCGGGGTGGGGGGAGGGGGGCAATGGATTTGTGATGTTGTTTGTTGATGTATGCTAACCTAACACGTGTGTATGCTTGTGTGTGTGTGTGTGTGTGTGTGTCTGTGGAAGAAATGCGCGCGCAACCATTGCGTATGATGCAAAGACATAAAGAAATGATTTAAAGATGGCGCCGAAGGTGCTGTACTCCGAAAGCTTAGCGGCTAAGGTTATTGCTCTGTAAAACAAGAGGCGTCGAGGGGTTCGATTGCTGGTAGAGTCAATATTGATTGATTGATAGAATGAGTTATGTTTTTTAAGTCCAGTTTATGCACGGCAAGACTAATCAGGATTGGACCTACAGTTGAAAAGTGTTGATTCTGACCACTATGTGCCTCCACCGAGTATCGAACCTGGGACCCGTTGATTACAAGGCGACGATGTCAATATTGAATGGTCTCGATTAGCCTGTGTGTACATAAAGCCAACAAAATGGCTGAGTTCGAAAATCGAGTTGGTTTAGTGGTTAATGTTGTCACCTGGCAATGAAGAGGTCGCGGGATCGATTCTCTAGGTAGTTAAATTAGGCCAATTGTTTAGTCCCGCCATTATAGGTCCCGATTAGTCCATCTGTGCATAAATAGTGTTTGAATAAAATCAATATAGGGGCCTTGGGTTAGTGATTAATGTTGTCGCCAGGTAATGAAGAGGTCGCGGGTTCGATTTTCTAGGTAGTTAAATGATGCCAATTGTTTAGTCCCGCCATTATAGGTCCCGATTAGTTCATCTGTGCATAAATAGTATTTGAATAAAATCAATATGGCGGCCGCGTTGGGTTAGTGGTTAATGTTGTCACCTGGCAATGAAGAGGTCGCGGGTTCGATTTTCTAGGTAGTTAAATGAGGCCAATTGTTTTGTCCCGCCATTATAGGTCCCGATTAGTCCATCTGTGCATAAATAGTATTTGAATAAAATCAATATGGCGGCCGCGTTTTGTGTTCAGCGGCGGGGGCGCGGCGCGGGGCGGGGCGGGGCGGGGCGGCGCGGCGCGGGGTGTTTTTTATTCCGCGAGATGTTTTAACCAAGTAGTTGAGGGTTCGATTCATAATGTTGGTGAAAATTGGATATTCAATTGTATTTGTTTAAAAGTTCCGATTAGCTTTTGTGCACAAAGAGAATGTTGTTTTGCCGTGTGGGGGCCCCAGTACCGATTAGCTTAAATGCATAAAGAGTAGGTAAGATAAGCAACATGGCCGTCACTATTGTTTTGTGATCAAAGGGGAGTCACAGGTTCGATTCAACCAAAGGAGGCAACATGTGATAAAACAAATATTGAATTAGTTTTTTTTATAGTGACAACAAAAAATAGCGAATCACTGTTAGAAATAGAATGAAAATAAAGATACTTGCCTTTGCGTGTCCAGCGCTGTGCAGAAAAGCTCTCATGCTTTATCTCCGACAAGTCCACAATACACAATTTTTTTTTATTGTATAGTTAATTATTAATGTTGTTATTAACACAGATTTTTACCAGTGTGAAGAAAAGCTCTCATGCTTTATCTCCGACAAGTCCACAATACACACTTTTTTATTATATAGTTAATTATTAATGTTGTTATTAACACCGATTTTTACCAGTGTGAAGAAAAGCTCTCATGCTTTATCTTCGACAAGTCCACAATACACACTTTTTCATTATATAGTTAATTATTAATAGTAGACCTAGTGCCCCGGTTCTAAGCCCTCATTTGGGGCTCGAATCATCATGTGGGGCTCAGTGTTGCCAACTCACCCCACGAAAATTTCACCAACTGATATTTTGAAGCCTTTCACGGTGTATGTTAACCTCGCAAGCAGTGTTGCCAACTCGGGCGAGGCGTAGCCTTTTACGGTGTATGTTAACCTCACCAGCAGTGTTTCCAATTCGGCGTAGCCTTTCACGGTGTATAATTTTTTAGTTTTTTTTTTGTGTGTGAGTGTACATGTGTTCGGGCGAGGCGTAGTCTTTTACGGTGTATGTTAACCCCACTAGCCTCAGCGTACATGAGAGTTCTGAATCTTTTTTTTGAGGCTCGAATCATTATTTGAGGCTCGTCGTAGCCTTTTATGATGTATATTTTGAGGGCACAGAGTTGGCAACACTGTGGCCTATTACTGTAGCTTTTTATGAGGAGCCTATGTGCGCCCAGTGTTGCAAACTCTGTGGGCTCTTGTCGTAGCTTTTTATGATGTATATTTTGAGGACAGAGTTGGCAACACTGTGGGCCCTTACTGTAGCTTTTTATGAGGGGGGTCCATTGCTCTCTGTTTACATCTGGCAACACTGCCGTAGATCCTCTGACAGTGTTGTCAACCTACTGGGTTTTTCACTGTAAATTTTCATTAAAGGGCCTGAGGGGCCCATGTACCCTTTATGTTTGGCGACACTGTTAGGGGCCTAGTGTTGGCGACCTGTGGACTTTTACTGTAGCTTTTTATGAGGGGGGTTTATTGTTTTTTTTATATTTGGCAACTCTATTGGATGTTTTTTCTTTGAGGCTTGGGTTTTGCCAACCCATGCGAAGAAAATTCCACTATATGATTTTTCACTGGCTAAGCTAACCTACAAATAGGAATTGGCAACACCGACGAGCGTCAAATGATGATTCGAGCCTCAAATGATAATTCGAGCCTCGTCGGTGTTGCCTACCCACTCTACAAAAATTCTACTATATGATCTTTCACAGGCTAAACTAACCTACAAATAGGAGTTGGCAGCACTGACTTATAAACCCACTGGGTCCTCTTGGCATGTTTTTTCATGATGTGTTGCTAGGCTATTGAGCATCTTGGCGTATATAATGTATATATTTTGAGAGGGGTTATAGCTTTTTATGCTGTACGAATACTGGAAGCTTGACAGTGACAACCAACAGAGTAGGTAAACCTACATCCAGGAACTGGCAACACTAGTTTCTGACAGTGAATTTGAAATAAAATATTAAACAAAATACATGAGTAAGCACTGTGAGTACAAATAGTACCAGTGTTATGCCCCCAACTCCAACTGGGCAACTGGGGGAAATAATTGTACAACAATTTGTACCTAATTGTACAATACTTGTACCTAATTGTACAACATACATATACACAGACATAAAAGAGAGAGCCTTCTCGCAACTTACTTCATGTACAATTTATATGATTTTACAACTGTGAAAAGAAAGCATATGTGTTCTGTATGCACACATCTATTCTTATTTTTCGAAGTTGAATAAAAGCACATGTTTTTACGTTCTCGTAATACTAACCTTGCTCCACTGATTTTAAATTGCTTCCATCCGCTTTTTTTTTCTGTGTTATTTCCGTATGCACGCAATATTCGCTTTCAATAGTATAATGAAACACACAAGGAATGTTAGTATAGCAGGCTCCGAGTTTACAATTTATTAAATTAAACAATAATTTATGTAAGAATATACTTGTACTTACCGAACACAAAATAATAAAAGCACATGTGAATGTTTGCGTGTGTTCATGTTATATGACGACTGAGTAAAAAAATAATGTTGACTCCCCGAAAGATAAAGTTTCTAGTTCGACATCAGATGCATGCAAATTTTATGTTTTGCTCTCCAAAACTATCAGCGCCATCTATTAGCAAACAATAGAAATAAAAAGTAGGTCAAATTTTTTCAACACCCAAACATTTTAAATGTCTTCAGCTAGATCGTGGCAATAGCGGTGTCAATGTTTCCAGTTTTCTACCCCCCTCTCACTGGGCCTTCTCCCTTATGGCGCAGTGGTAGCCTTGTATTCAAGGGTTCGATACTCGCACAAGTGGTTTTTGAAACTGTAGGTCCAGCCCCGATTAGTCTTACTTACAGGGGGCTCTTGTAATGCCATGGGGGCGAAAAACATGCATACTTCTGTTTTTCCACATGTATGTATGTATGTAATGCGATTTGTGTGGGGGCCAAAATTTTGAACTTACGGCTTAATTAATCTGCATGAATGCTTAATGTTTGATTTTTTTATTTCTAGTTCGACATGAGATACACACAATTTTTATTTTTTTGAAGTACAGTTAATATTACCTAGTTTGGGTTAAGCTGTAACATACAACTAGCGATCGACACGACCACCTGACACACAGACAGAGAGAGTGTGAGCAAATTCAAAGTGTGATCTATTGTGAACTAAACTAACCTCACTCACCCACCCACATATAGTTTTACAGGTAACTCAAAAAGCAGAAAGTAGTACATAGCATGACAGGTCGATCTATCGTAAACTAAACTAACCTCACTTGCCCACTCACATATAGCCTTACAGGTGACTCAAAGGCAGAAAGGCAGCTATATCACTTGTAAGGGCCAACACACAAGATCTATTGCAAACTAAATTAACCTACGACATAAGCCATGGACACATCTTCCAGATAGGGTATAAGCAACTCACCTCTTGCAATTGTATAACGGGGAAAATTAACCTACAGCTGGCAACACTGTTTGAGTTATTTTCGACGAGCCAAACTTATATTTTGCAAATAGGCTAAAGCTAATCTTCTACAGCTAGAAGCTTGAAACATATACCCTCGCAGATTATGCCAACTTACCTCATGTAAAAATATTACCTAGTACGGTTAAGCTGTGACATACAACTAACGATCGACACGACCACCTGACACACATACGGAGAGAGTGAGACAGCTTATACGCAATATATTCCTACACATGTACTGGGTTTAAAAGGTAACTTGCAACAACTATTTCACTTACTCCCTATCAAAATCTCCTAACCACATGTTTTTGATACTTGCTGCCAGAACATGGTGGTTTTAGACTGTAAATTCAACCCGATTATTCTATTTGTGCATGATGCCTGCATTTGGAATATTTTATTCTTGGCATATGGTATTTTGCGTGCTCCAGTAATCTTGCGCTCGATTCACGGAAGCTATGACGTGTATTTCCTGTTTCGCGAACATGCGAGAATCTTTCACAATAGATAATATATTGCAAGAGCGAGTTGTTTGTGTATATAAATCTAGTTTTGGAAATGGACATGAATATAATGTCAAAAATTATTGCATAACTTAAAAACATTGATATTTATTGCACTAGCAAAGGTAAATGTGGAATGCCCCGGCCCCTCAGCTGTTAGGTTAAACACCATAAAAATTTCATTACTGATAGCAAGCATTCTCATATCGACAAAACAGATCTAGTAATGAGCTGTCTTGCAAGTCTCCCGAGTGAAGGAATATGATGCCACTATAAACTGTAAACAAGATATGCAGTCCCTTGCATGAGATGTACGAGGCTTATGAACCTCGACCTATAGAGTTGTACAATGGATGTTTTTTTTTTTAAGCATAGCGGTGTGTTTTCGCTTATTTCAATGTCATCGAGCGGGCATGTAAAGAAGGGGAGAGAAAAAAAAAGAGGAGGAGGGGTTATAATGGATAATTCATATTTCGATTTCAATATTTTTGCTAGTCATGATTCACCTGCTATCTAGAAGGACACTGGACGATGGCTAAAAGCGAGTGAAGGAGAGAAATGTTATTTTTTTTATTTTTTTGATTGTGTGTGATGAAATAGTTTTAGATAATAATAGTAGGCTAATAGAATTGTAGAAAACGGCTGTATCGTGATGCGAGGCTGAAAGCAATTTCGAAAGCAGTCTCGGGCATCTTCGCCTTCAGCCAACAAGGAAAATGCACATGGAGGGCGCAACGGTATTGTCTATGGATGGTTTTTCTGAATAAACATACATATCAGTTTTTGCAGTCTCCAGATGGGACCGGAGCTTTTGTTTTGGTTGGACAAGGGGGTTCAGATAAATGCATGGACATCAAAATAAAAGAAAAAAAATTTACTCTACTGCTCACATGTATTGAGTCTTCCAATAACACACCTCGCGGGGCGTACCTACATGTATGCAAAATATAGTTAATGTTTTATTTCTCGAACCTGTGGTCTGTAGATTTGCTTTTGTTGGCAACAGAAACAGAAAAAATGGCACCATGTTATTGTATACTGATATGGGTGTACTGTAATCATAACAATTTTCTAGTTAAAAATCTATGTCGAAAAGCAATGTTGGGTGACTTGTCTGTGTTGGGTCTTATTAACAACTTCACAGCTGTACCTGCACAACTCATCGACTACAAGGCAACAATGTTAGGAAATGTGTGCATGGCTCCGAGAATACAATTTAAAATCACTAATGTGGCATGAACCCCCTCCACTTGTGTGTATTTGAATATGCGAAAATTAGACACTTTGAATAATCGAGGAGAACAATCACAAAAACAGCTTGCACCGGTATGACGTGTTCAAACTTCAGACGATTTTTGTTAATCTACAAAAGCCAAGTGCGAACGGAGATCACTACGAAAATTGGGAAAAAAGAAAGAAGCGAGGCTATTTTGGCTAATGGCAACGATGAGGATGAATAATGGTTGTTTTGATAAAATTGACGAAGTCAATATGCATAGCCTAAAATAAAATTCAACAATTAATGTTAAACATTTGCCACTCTGAAATGGCGACGGCTATCATCATAACATCACTTGTTTCTAACCTGTCTATATTGGTCCTTTTTCTACCCCTCCATAAATTCGATTCGAAAGGCACAATTATTCCAGTTCTTGAATAAGACTCGCATATGCCCTCAGAAAAAACAAGAGAAGAAATAAATAAATCAAGTCATGTATATTCTTCATCCCCGAACTTTCTTCCACAACACCGCACGAAGCCTCGAGTTTCGGATATTGTTGTTGTGCGACAGGATAGGATAGATGAACCGTATGTTTACCGAGGACCAGATGTAATCAAACATTTTTTTTTGAAAAGATAGTTGAAGAGGTTGAGACCATTGGCAGCCTCTTACGCGAATCGAAAACCAAATGCTCCTATTATCCAGCGATGAACTTCAATCTTACAATAACATTGAAACGTGTCTGGTGTGCGATCAAAGGTTTCACCGACGAGAACCGGGAAGTAATTTCATCATAATTATTTCACCGGAAACTACATCGGTGGAATCTGTAACATAATGTATTTATGTATGTGTTTGACAATCATATATCACTCACTAGAACAATTTTCACATTGTTTTCACTACGTGAGATGATATTTTATTTATATTTACGATAAAATAGAGGTTTGGGTGTAATAACAGTTTTTATTAATTAACTTAGAGATGCATTTTTTATTTGTTGAGTTAATGATTAGGTTAATTTGTTATTTCTTGCGAAAAAAAAGAGGGAACCACAGCTGAAAGAAAATACACAACTTGTATTATTGAGGTCAAGAGTTTGTTTTAACATCACTTTTTGCACACATAGGCTAATCACGACTCGGGATATGTTTAAAATGGAATCTGAAACATTGATTATGCGACCTGACTGGAACTCGGAATAGGACACACTGATTACAAGACGTCGATATATTACCACTTGGTAAGAAATTGTAGTGTTTCAATTCACACACACACACTCACAATTTAAAACAACTAAACTGATTGCAGGCCCAACTGGTGGCTGGCATACACAACTATCCATCCACCAGTCGTCTTCTGGGGCGTGTGTTTCGATGAGTGTCAACAACCTCCATTGTGAAGTAAAATCTGTAGGGGTAACATCACTCTCCAATTACAATGTTGGCAAACTTTCCAACTTCATCGTGAACGACGACAAAGGTATCGGCTACCTGATCAAAATTATCAACATGCTGCCTCCGAGATTCTGGAACGTTGCCGAAGGAAAGGGACTCGTGAACGACATCATCAACAAGTTACTTTTCGAGATGCATTTACCTGGCTACCAATACTGCGGACCGGGTACCAAACTCGAGAAAAGATTGGAGAGAGGAGACAAGGGTGTGAATCTGTTGGACGCGGCATGCAAAGATCACGATATTGCTTACAATACGCACACGAATTTGGATGCACGTCACGAAGCAGACAAGAAATTGGAGCATGCCGCTTTCAGGAGGGTCATGAGCAGAGACGCTTCTCTGGGAGAAAAAGTTGCAGCATTGGGCACCACCATCGCCATGAACACGAAACAAAAATTTGGATGGGGAATCCTACCTAGAGTTATCTTTAACTGGCAACGAGGTGATCTTGGTCAGCACGACGAACCCTCAGCCGTTATAGAAGATATCTGAAACCAGCTTACACCAGTCACTCATAGCTCCCCCAATTTTCTCACGATGGTGGGTTGCTACCGACCCTATACGTAGGCCGAATAAATTCCGACCAGAGCCGGATTCGAACCTATGCTGTCTCGCAGCGAACAATCTCAAGACGAGTGAACGCCGTAACTCGCTCAGCTACGGAGGAGGACTCTCTCTCTCTCTCTACTTTTTCTCTAATTTTCATCATTATTGTTAAAATTAATCCAAGAGAAAATATATATATTTTGTGTTGACATGGGAAATATGCAATAAAAAAATGCATGATCAATAGTTAAGGTTAAAATCTGAATAAACAGTGAGGGTGATACACGCAAGCTTCTAGGCATGTGATTTGCACAGAATTAAATATAAAATGAGAGATGGAAGGTTTTTGTTACTATTAGAATTTAAGGACGGAAAATATGTACAGCGAATGAATACTACGTTTGACTAATCGTGAAGATGAGTATCACAGTACGTTTTTATCGTTCTTATATAAACGTTGAAACGTTTAAGAACGTATAAGAACGTTTACCGAAACGTTTCAACGTTGAAACGTTTCGGTAAACGTTCTTATACGTTCTTAAACGTTTCAACGTTTATATAAGAACGATAAAAACGTACTGTGATACTCATCTTCACGATTAGTCAAACGTAGTATTCATTCGCTGTACATATTTTCCGTCCTTAAATTCTAATAGTAACAAAAACCTTCCATCTCTCATTTTATATTTAATTCTGTGCAAATCACATGCCTAGAAGCTTGCGTGTATCACCCTCACTGTTTATTCAGATTTTAACCTTAACTATTGATCATGCATTTTTTTATTGCATATTTCCCATGTCAACACAAAATATATATATTTTCTCTTGGATTAATTTTAACAATAATGATGAAAATTAGAGAAAAAGTAGAGAGAGAGAGAGAGAGTCCTCCTCCGTAGCTGAGCGAGTTACGGCGTTCACTCGTCTTGAGATTGTTCGCTGCGAGACAGCATAGGTTCGAATCCGGCTCTGGTCGGAATTTATTCGGCCTACGTATAGGGTCGGTAGCAACCCACCATCGTGAGAAAATTGGGGGAGCTATGAGTGACTGGTGTAAGCTGGTTTCAGATATCTTCTATAACGGCTGAGGGTTCGTCGTGCTGACCAAGATCACCTCGTTGCCAGTTAAAGATAACTCTAGGTAGGATTCCCCATCCAAATTTTTGTTTCGTGTTCATGGCGATGGTGGTGCCCAATGCTGCAACTTTTCTCCCAGAGAAGCGTCTCTGCTCATGACCCTCCTGAAAGCGGCATGCTCCAATTTCTTGTCTGCTTCGTGACGTGCATCCAAATTCGTGTGCGTATTGTAAGCAATATCGTGATCTTTGCATGCCGCGTCCAACAGATTCACACCCTTGTCTC